>NC_072391.2:74551875-75890000 GCF_028885625.2 Pongo pygmaeus
GGCTGCTCATAGGGAATACCCTTCCAGTTGTTTAGGCCAAAATAAAAACTTGGAGCCATTTTAGACTTCTCTTTTTCTGACACTCATATTTAATATATCACAAATAGTGTTACTTTAACATTTACCCTCTCTCATATCTTACCACCTCATACGTTGTTGCTCCTGCCCTGATCTAAGCCACCATCATGTCTCTTGTGACCTCTACGGTCAAGACAATTAAAAAAATGACTTTCGGGAGGAGGAGAAGTGATATCCCTCAGTGGAGAAGATGAGACAGATTCACATATTAAAAAAACACAGTCACAGTTACTTGGGTTAAAAATCAAGTGCTAGGGCCGGGCGTGGTGGATCACGCCTGTAATCCCAGTACTTTGGGAGGCTGAGGTGGGTGGATCACGAGGTTAGGAGATGGAGACCATCCTAACACGGTGAAACCCCGTCTCTACTAAAAATATAAAAAAATAGGCCAGGCCTGGTGGTGGGCACCTGTAGTCCCACCTACTCAGGAGGCTGAGGCAGGAGAACGGCGTGAACTCAGGAGGCAGAGCTTGCAGTGAGCCGAGATCGCGCAACTGCCCTCCAGCCTGGGCAACAGAGTGACACTCCATCTCAAAAAATCAAGTGCTACAGATCCTATAAAAGGAATTCAAATGTTTTAGTAAATCTGAGGTGGGGGAGGAAATCACATTATCATCTAAAGAAGCTTTGTAGCTATCACTTATTAATAACAAATCTTGGTTATGATTACAGCAAAGAAGCCACAAAGCAACACAATTTGAGTTTCTGGCCAGGCACTTTGGGAAGCTGAGGCAGGAGGATCTTTTGAGCTCAGGAGTTCAAGATCAGCCTGGGCAACACAGCAAGTCCCCATTTCTAAAATAAAATTTTAAAAAACTAGCTAGGTGGTGTAGTGTGTGCCTATAGTCCCAGCTACTTGGGAGGCTGAGGCAGGGGACTGCTTGAGCTCAGGAGTTGGAAGCTGCAGTGAGCTATAGTCGCACCACTGCACTCCAGCCTGGGCCATAGACTGAGACACCGTCTCAAAAACAAAAACAATCAAACCCTTCTGTTTTCTTTGAAGATTTCTATTCCCCCTCTGAAAAAGACAAACTTTTACACTGTTTCCCACATCCCTTTTCCTAAACTTGAAAATGAGGATCCTCAGCAAAGTAAAATCCTTGAACTAAAGGTAAGACCAGCAATGATCAGAATATTAAACAGCAGTAAGGGAACAAATCCATTTCATAATATCATGGTAATAAGAAACTCATGTATCTGGCCAAAAGAGAAATAACTTACACAATTTACTATACATGTTCTTAGGAATGTGCAGCTTTAAATTAACTCATAAAATACACAGTAGCTAGTTGTATGCCTGTGTATGTGTGTTACTATTACAGTTTTATGGCCGGTAGCATATAGAGCATATTGTTTATAGTTTATTTCCTTAACATATTAATGCATTCAATGAATACATAAATGAAGGCCTCTTAACTTTACAAAAATCAAATGACTCAAGGCTTGCCTTTAATGTCTGTGTAGCTATAAATTCACATGCAGAGTTCAATGTGTTATCATGTAGACTGAAAGACAATATTTGTATAAACCAGCAGAAAGCTGATGTAAGAATTTACTTAACATCAGCTCATAAAGGCCTAGTAAAGGAAGTAAAAACTTAAACAAATAAGTACCAAGACCAAATATATAAAAGATAAGTATGTGCCAATTGTACTATATTATTTGCTTCTCAATAAGTGAGATGCTCCTTGCCCCCATCTTTATCCTGTGTTGAGAAGAACAGTGACCGAGAGTATCCCAGAAATCCTCTTATCGCTTACTGTTTGATGCCTGCAAATACTTAAACCTTTGGAGATTATTGTCCACTTGGCTCATAGAATCTCTGTGGGAAAGTTTCTCTTTCACCCTGTTCTTAAAAAAAATCAGAATTTTCTTAAATCAAATCCACCCTCAAAAACTGCTAATTTATAAAGCCCAGTGCAAAATGAAAATTCAACAGTCATTGTTTGAAAAAATTAAGAATTTCAAGACAGTGACAGTGAAGCATTAAGCCACAGGGTCCTTCCAAGCACAGGGTCCTCTGCAGCTGGGCAGGTCCCATGCCCATGAAGCTAGCCCTGCCCAGCTAAATCCAGGTTTTCTCACCTGGATCAGTTTTAAGACACAATTTAAAATTTTTCAAATTCTAAATGACCCTGCAATCTAACAATGACTTCTCTCTCATTTCCTGGTTGGAGAATATAGCCCCCAATTTGGTGGCCTTGATTATATCTCAGCACGTGCTTTAGTGTGTCCATCACCATCAACCAAACCACAGAGAGCCTCTCCCACTGATGTGGGGAAGCAGGACAACCTTGGAGAGGTGTACATAGAACCACCTAAGATGCTAACTTCCTCTATGAATGCCAGGGAACACATCTTGGGCAATATGTAACTTGAAAATGATCATTCCCATTGTTCACATTTTAAAACATTTTCGGTGACCATATCAAGAGTAGTCCATTGCTTTTCTCAGCATTCCTGGAGAACACAAACACCCTTAGGGCACAGGAGCACCGCATCCCTTCCGTAATGGCACCACATCACAATAATGCCATTGCTTACAACCCCGTGCCGCATGTTGGAGTGTATAGCCAAGCTGTTAAATGCACAAATTTGGAAAGACCGCCAGTGATTCAGTCTACTTAACTGGACTTAGTCCAGAGAATTTTCCAGCCAACTGGCATGGAGTCTCTAATTTACAGCTGGCAAGCAACCTCCTTAAATGCTTCCAGGTCCTCCATAGAGCTGTTTAATGTCTACCTTTAACACACAAACCACCTGACTTCAGACACAACACTCAGCAGCTCTAACCGCAGGGTGCAGAGTTATAAAATTTACAGCTTCTTAAGTTGGAAAACCACAGACAGGGGCTGGAATCTACCAACCACTCTCTGAAGGAAGGGGATGCAGTTTCTGTTTAGGGCACATAAAATTAAAACAAAGGATACCTTGAATCATCATGGGTAAATGATTCTCTTTAGCCCCCACTTTTAATTTTTAATGTTAAAACTTTTTAAAATTCCTTCAGTCAGCTTTGTATTTGTTTCATTATTTAAGGCTTCTTTTTTTCTTCTTCTTCAAGAAGTTGTCCTCATTTTACCATACAGGTTATGGATAAATTTTAAAGACTAGCTTTTTATTTAATGCATGTTAGGAAGCTCAATTCCTGTCCTCAATAATGTATTTGATTGCTTTAAAACTAACAATGCCTATTGAGTGCTTATTATGTGCCAGGCAAAGCATTGTACATGCATTATCTCATTTAAAATTGATAATGACATTAAGAAGAAGGCACTATTAGTTCCAATAGTGTAGACTAATAAACCAATACTCAAGGTCACATAGCTAATAAGTCACAGCAATGGGACTCAAGTCTCTGGTCTTGTTTAACCCTAAAACCTCACATCTTCACTCTCACAACATTGCCTCTCAAGCTTTGAAACACCAAGCCCAGGATTCTAATTCAAAATTTTAAAAACTGTGTTAACTGTTGGAAAGACAACACTGGGCCTCCCTAGGGTGCTGTGACATTTACTTTGTGACACTGGGTTTGAACCTAAGAATTTTATTTCTTGAACTTACTGGCATCTAATTAAAGAATACTTGATCTCCTCAATCCATTTTCCCCTGGATTTATTTATAACCATTGTTTTAACAACTGAAATATAATAGACTTTATTGGTTGGCCTTTTCTTGATAAAGCCCAAATTGCACCTTACACTCCTGTGTCTCAAGGAAGGAATGGTTTTGTGGTGTGGATTCATGTTTTTGTAAGCTGTGATATTTGGAAACTTTTGTGATGTTAGAATTCAGCCAGTTTTCTCTGACTTCTTATTCGCTTCAAAGCTGGAAGAACATGACCAGGTATCATCATTGCTATTATGTGTGAGTGATTGAATTTGACAAGAGACAGTAATACAAAGACCCTGATCGGGGATTTGGAAACGCATCTGTTAGGCAGCTTCAAAGGTGTGGGCTGACACATTGAACCCTGACTACAGTTCTAATTCAACTCATCAACATTCCTCAGAGCGTAGTAAGGAGAAATAAATAGTGTTCTCTAACCCGTCACAAAAGTATTTGCCATGAATTAACTGGAGGCCCCCACTTCAAATAGCAAATGGCAATCTCTAGACAAATGACGTGCCATCGCAAAAGTACCTCTGAATCGTCCTCTCGAGCCTGACTTTTCTATCATCTGTTCTGAATTAATTCTCCATTACTTCTCTGCTTCTTTTGTTTCTTGTGTCTTCACTCAGTCCATGCTACTTGGCTAATCTCCCTTCCCTTACACTGATTGTATCTTGAGGCACTTCCTTACTCATTTCAGCCCCTTTACCTTGGGGAGAATTCAGCAGGCAGGGTCACAAAGGAGCTGGATGACAAGGTAATACTTCGTCAATGGTGCTCACACTGTCATCTCATTGATCAATGTGCCTGTCCACCTGGTCCCCACCACCCTGTCATCTCCTTTGGCCAAAGAGTGCAGGAAGTTGTTTATTATAGTAATTTTCTTTAGATGTCTCTTCCTGCCTTGAAACTAGCCTGTGGTTAACCTATTTCTCACTTACTGTCATGAGAAAGGCTGCTGTAGTTTTCAGCTTCAGGATTCTCCCTTATTACACCAGGAATGGGCTTTCAAAGAGTTAAACACCCTCTTCTTCTGCTAAACATAGAGAAAAAAAATTCCTAACGTAAACGAGAGCTTTTCTGTTTTTTAAAACTTTTTAAAAAAGGAATGCTGTAAAAACACAGGTGGTCATATTTCAGCCATACAATATCAACCTGTATTATCATGTCATACTGAATCACTTTGTTTATCAGACAGGGATGAAGTTACTTTATAATGAAACACTCATGATGAATTTCCTCACCTCCACTCCAACTGCATGACAGCTTGATAGAGAATGTGACTCATTCATTGTTGTGTGTGTGTATGTGTGTGCGAGAGATACAGACAAAGAGACAGAGAAAGATTGAAATGGGGGAAAAGGAAGAGGAGAGAAAGGAGGAGTATGAGCTAGTAAGATACCTCATCTCTAGTCACTTCTAGAGAATGTGTCATCTCTAAGTGGACACCTTAGCTAATCATGAAAAAAAAAAAAACTTGTGTACATTTTAATCCTTATTGCCAAGGTCTCCTAAAACTGTATATGAAACAGGCCTTTTCCATATTGCTTAAACAAAGGACAAAGTCAGTGACCTTAAATTACCTACACCTAAATCTCAAGATGGAAAAACATTGTTTTCAGGCATACTCCAAAAGCCCAGCATATATATGTGTCTACTTCAGACAAACTGTCTGTCAACAAAGCCTTGTGTAAAGTTTCACTCTGATCTTCAGTTTTCACAATTCCATCACTTGAAAATTTAATTTCTTACACACACACTTAATTTAGATATTCAGGGGTGGAGAATTAAAATAGATTTAGTTTTTCTCAGTATTCCCAAACCCAATAAAATAAGCATAATGCGGTCACTGATACATAATATCCTAAACTCAATTAAAATAAAAGCTAACTTTTAAATCTTCTGGATGACTAACAAGTACACTAGTTCAGTGAGAGATTCCTTAGTCTTTATGCCAGACTTATGTTGCAGAAAATAAGTTGAAATACATGGAAATTATTTAGTTTTATATTAACTATATCCATAGTGATCTCAGAAACTATGTGATCGCTAAATCAATATTTATTTTTATGCTAATGTGTGCATGTACCTGGCTAGTTTTCTTTTTTTCTGGGAAATACAGAAATATAACACATGGTCAAGAAAATTATCTCCTTTTCTCCAAGTCACTTATATGCATATATGTGTACATATTTCAAGATCAAAAACTTGATTGATTTGAATAATGCCTAAGAAATTTAAGACCTAAGACAATCATACAAATCCTTGATTACCCTGAGGTATATCCCTTTGACACCAAGGAAATCAATGGGGCCAGCACTGTATAAATTGACATCCACCTGTTGCACATGTTGAAACCATCTAGAACCAAGGACCCAAGGAGAATGGATGTCTGTAATACAGACTGCATTTTAAAATTGGACTGGCATGTGACTTAGTGATAAAAGTGACAGTCTGTTTTCTATTTAGCTTAAATTCTGAGCTTTCCATGAAGACATTCTGTAAAGTTTTGACATATAAAAATAACCAGAAGCAGAAGACACTTTTATTTGGCATCAAACCATGCACTTACTTCCTGGGGTTAACTGACAGCAGTCAATTATTTCCAGGATTGCATTATCGTGCCTTGTACTAGAAAATACCAAGAAATAAGTGGAATGATTGGCAAACTCAACACCCTGAAAGGGTAAATTGCTATTCATCTAGATTGAGGTAAGTCCGCTGTGAACTAACTGGTCAGTGACTTCCTAGGTGTAAGTTACTCACTTCAGGAAAGCAAGTGTTTTAGGAAGCACATTAATTCCTCAAATGCATTTCAGGAGATCAGATTTCATTACTTTAAATGCTATTTGCTGTACTTAACTTTAAACCATATGGTTGTCAAGACCAGTCTCAAGAGATGATCAAATACAGTGGTTTTTAAAATGTGTATTACAGAAGCCTTGGGATCTTCAGAGGATTTCAGTGCTGAAATGGGGTAAGGACAGGCTGGGTTCTGGTCCCTTCACTCCTGGCTTCAGTGAAAGAAGCTCTCATTTTATGTTTTGCTTCCATGTAAAATTTTTCAATTTGAAAGAAGATTGCAATGAATGAATTTTATCATTGGATGTTGTTCACTCAATACATTTTCTTAAACATCCCACAATGTTCCAGATACTTTGCCAACTGTGGAAGTTACAAGTATAACTAAGTCATTGGCTGATAACACAGGGTTTGGGGGTGCTGTAAAAGTACTTCAGGACAGTGCTGTAGGACACTAATGTGGAAGACGTTAGTTCAGCCTGGGGAAATCATTTCTGAAATAAGGAAACTGGGACGCTGATCATTTCAGTGATTTTTCAAAAGTCACACAGTTTGTAGCAGAGCAACCTATATCCCAGCTATTTATGCAGTGCTCCTTGTCTAACCCATGTTGCTTCCCAAAAGAATGGAATCCACATACCAACGCTTGTTTTTTACATTATTTAAAGACAAGGCTGTAAAGTTTTGGTGACAAGATTTATGTCTTAACCTTTTTTTCTTTTTCTTTGGAGACAGGGTCTCTGTTGCCCAGGCTGGAGTACAGTGGCACAATCACAGCTTATTGCAGTCTCAGCCTCCAGGGTTCAAGGGATCCTCCCTCCTCAGCCTCTGGAATAGCTGGGACTAGCAGCAGGCACCACAACTCCCAGCTAATTTTTGTATTCTCATGGAGACAGGGGTTTTGTCATGTTTCCTAGGCTGGTCTCAAACTCCCGTGCTCAAGCAATCCACCTGCCTCAGCCTTCCAAAGTGCTGGAATTTTTGCACCTAGCCTGATTGTGCATCTCCAATATCTAACAGAGGGCTGGACACTGAATGTTTTTTAAACCAGACTATGAGAGGAAGTGAACAGAAGAAAATTGTTTTGATGGTAATTACCTACATCGATACATATGAAGGCAGATGAAAATGAAATTTAGCTAAGATATGGGGAGAATATGATGTCATACATATGAAATGGAAAAAAAGAGGAACATTAATCTCACATTGCCATCCTCATGTTTTGGGAAACATACACTTCTGCGGAATTTTACATCATCATAAGGACTTAGTGAATATACAATAATTTTAGGTGGCCAAAAGAGACGGTGCTTTCATAAACAGATTCATTCTTTCTGTGGATGGAACAGCATTTTTCATTTTAGTAGGTTCCCACAGTGACTTTAGTGTTTCACAAGATTATAAAATAGATTAAACATTTTTGTTGGAGTAAATATATGTTTGGCTCCAAAAGTATTCATTTTGGCTCAATTCATAGCTGTTGTATGGAAAGCCCTATGAACTTTATTTAACTTCCTTTAAAGAATACAGCCATGGATCACTTGTATGTCAATATACAGTCCACTTTTGGGAAAATATAATTTATTGCTTATTATAATTTTATGTTTTTAGAATATATGTGTTCCATCCATTTTAGAGAGATACGAGCATGTGCTAAAAACTGACCAGCAATTTGACGATGTTCTCTAGAGAACAATAAAGTGTAATTTAAATACCAAAGGCATTAACCCAAATTATTTGAAAAGATATCATAGACAAAATACTAGATTACAGGAGGTTGTTTTTTTTTTTTTTTGCTTCGAATATATTTGCAACTTTTGAATGAAACCATAACTCCTTTAAAAATACAAGCAAGGCACGTCCAATTAATCATACAAGTTTCCATTTAGATTGTTTTCAGATAGGTCAAATTCCTTGGACATTAAGTTTTTCTTGAATCTATTGGTAGAATGAGTGCATAAAGAAAGATTTTGGAAAACAATAGCCAGGCAAATATGACCTTATTCCACAGTGGTGAAACTACAATTTTGTATTACTGGAGATATTGCTGTAGTTCTTATTATTTTCTGTAGTAGTAAATAATTATTTTTAAAATATATTATACATATCCAATTGAACCTGGGGAAGACTTCGTTTTTATGGTTTTATTTAGATCTACTCAACATTTGTCCTTACATCTTATTTTTGTTGTTGTTGTCATTCAAGGTGCTGTCTCTATTATTTACAAAGAGATAGATTGATGAACCGGATCAATATGAGAGAACTCTATCACCAATGGAGGTCAACCTTCCATTCCTTAAAAAAAACTTTTCTTTTTTGTGTTTTTTTTTTTGAGACAGAGTTTTGTTCACGTCGCCCAGGCTAGAGTGCAATGGCACAGTCTTGGCTCACTGCAACTTCTGCCTCCTGGGTTCAAGCAATTCTCCCTGCCTCAGCCTTTCCAGTACCTAGGATTATAGGTGCCCGCCACCATGCCCAGCTAATTTTTGTATTTTTAATAGAGACAGGGTTTCACCATGTTGGCCGGGCTGGTCTCGAACTCCTGACCTCAGGTGATCTACCAGCCTTGGCCTCCCAAAGTGCTGGGATTGCAGGCGTGAGCCACCACACCCGGCCGTCTCAAAAATAACTTCTAACTATCAGGAAAAATCTTACACCTGGTGAAAAATCTTAAAGTTTAGTTTTTGTCAGGGCTAAATCATGTTGATGAATGACATATAGAGCTGTGCATAGATTAAATAAAGCACAAATATGCAGCCAAATATGAAAAAATGCTCATCATCACTGGCCATCAGAGAAATGCAAATCAAAACCACAATGAGATACCATCTCACACCAGTTAGAATGGCAATCATTAAAAAGTCAGGAAACAACAGGTGCTGGAGAGGATGAGGAGAAATAGGAACACTTTTACACTGTTGGTGGGACTGTAAACTAGTTCAACCATTGTGGAAGACAGTGTGGTGATTCCTCAGGGATCTTGAACTAGAAATACCACTTGACCCAGCAATCCCATTACTGGGTATATACCCAAAGGATTATAAATCATGCTGCTATAAAGACACATGCACACGTATGTCTATTGCGGCACTATTCACAATAGCAAAGACTTGGAACCAACCCCAATGTCCAACAATGATAGACTGCATTAAGAAAACGTGGCACATATACACCATGGAATACTATGCAGCCATAAAAAATGATGAGTTCATATCCTTTGTAGGGACATGGATGAAGCTGGAAACCATCATTCTCAGCAAACTATCACAAGGACAAAAAACCAAACACTGCATGTTCACACTCATAGGCGGGAATTGAACAATGAGAACACTTGGACACAGGAAGGGGAACAGCACACACTGGGCCTGTTGTGCGGTGAGGGGAGGGGGGAAGGATAGCATTAGGAGATATACCTAATGTAAATGACGAGTTAATGGGTACAGCACACCAACATGGCATATGTATATCTATGTAACAAACCTGTACATTGTGCACATGTACCCTAGAACTTAAAGTATAATAAAAATAAAATAAATAAATAAATAAATAAATAAATAAATAAATAAATGACTCAAGGTTAAAAAAAAAAAAGCTTAAATTACAAACAGAATTGTGGAAGCCTGCTGGAATGGTTCTGTGTTTATGAACAAAACTGGAGAGACAAACAACAGAAAAAAATGGTTGCTTGTCATGAAGCGGTAAAAATCATATTTCTCATCAAGAGTGATTTGCACTTTGTTCTGATTGCACACAGCTGAGGCTGTCAGATGCATGTACCCCTGTTTCCCTACTCAGGTTCACTTTCAGCCACAGAACTTGGTTTCTGTACATTTCCTGTGAGGTGGATCGAAGGCCTCTTGGCAAAAATTAATGAAGTCCTGCTCTCTAAAACTGATACCTTCAAGCTGAAAAAGCCCCTCAAAAGAAAAAGAAGTCTGCTGCTCAGATGCTTAGTAGAAAAGAAATAGGTAACACAACATATCTAAAAAATGACTTAAAACAATCCAGAAATCTTTAATAAGAGAGTTCAACTCCTATGCCTTAGGTTTAATTAAAGTATAATATCAGAGGCTGGATTCACTGTTGAGCTCCAAACTATCCTGGCCATAGTCTATTTTGATTGGGAAATGCTAGTATCTTCCTCTCCAATAAAAATGCTGAGAGGGTTGGAAGAACATTTCTTAATGACAGCTTCTCTCGAATAGGTGGTATGAGATCTTTGAGGGATGTCCACCAAACAGATGGACTGATGGGACTAGGTATCTACAGTGAGGAAGATGATGGGAGTTAACTCACGATCGAGGTTGCAAACTCAAGTATCTCCTGGGACTAGAGGTTTTCTTAAGAGTTTTAAAAATTCATATGTATAAGTCAACTGATATTAAAGCATTAATATATTTTGTCCATTTTAATATTATACATGGCTGGGCACAGTGCACACCAGTAATCCCAGCACTTTGGGAGGCCGAGGCAGGTGGATTACTTGAGGTCAGGAGTTCCAGACCAGCCTGACCAACATGGCAAAACCCCATCTCTGCTAAAAAATACATACAAAATTAGCTGGGCATGGTGGTGCACGCCTGTAATCCCAGCTACTTGGGAGGCTGAGGCAGAAGAATTGCTTGGACCCAGTAAGCGGAGGTTGCAGTGAGCCAAGATTGTGCCATTGCACTCCAGCCTGGGCAACAAGAGCAAAACTCTGTCTCAAAAAAAAAAAAAAGTGTGTGTGTGTGTGTGTGTGTGTGTGTGTGTATGTATATATGTACATATATACATACGATTGATAGATAGATAGTGCGGGCCTAGGGCTGAACTTGACTTGTGATCACCAGTTTGCTAAATATGGTCTCAGGTTTCATATATATATATATATAAAATATATGTGATATGCTCAGAAGGCAAAATAATGGCAATAGTAATTAACATTATGGGCTAAGTATTTTGTAGCCACTGAACTTATCTTCAGTTATCCTTATAATGGCCCTAATAATTAGCTGGTATCATTTGCCCATTTTACAAGTACAGACATTAAGTGACACAGAGATTAAAAAACTTGCCCAAGTTATATAGCTAGTTAAGAGTCTGTACTCTCAGCCATTCTGTGTGTAGAACATCTTAGAACTTAAGGTTATGTGTTTTATTTTTAATTGTCTGCTACTCTTCGTCCTTAGTAAATATTTAAGGCTACTGCTACTTAATCACTACTCTTGGAGACTAATCCTTCATTTTCTATCACCATGGCCTAAAAAAAATATTTCTCTATCATCTACCAATAGTCCTTTGACATTATGGAAAATGCTATGCTTCTGAAATCTGAATAATAGATTGCACGGTCTTAAAACTATGAAACTGGCACTTAGTGGGTTTCTCTGATTGCCTCCACAGGGGGTCTCAAATGTCATCAACGGAATAAAGTAGCAAAGCCTGTTGTAAACTGAATTTGCATAGCTCTTGCGTATAAGATTCAGACAGATTTTAAATACCTTAAAACCTGGATAGAAACATATACAATTGGAGCAACAGCAGGAAGAACAGCTAGGATGCCATCCCTGTTGCCATGAATGAGGGCATTCCACTCTTACGTCTGTGGGTGTGCAGGTGCAGGGCAAAAATACATAACAAGATGCCAGCGTGATGACAGATTTGCATCTCCATACAAATTCCATGACATCTGTGAAGATCCTGTTTCCAGTACAAGCACACCTCTCCATGACAGGTGCATGCTCCTCTTTATCGGTGGTGTCAACCAAGGCTCAACATCTCTTCACAAGGCACATTCTGGATATTGCAATTATTTGGCTACTCCCAAGAGGCAGCTTATCAAAGAAAACTTAGATCCAAGTGCCCTGCTCAGTCAACAAATGATATACTACTATACTACTTTAGGTATTTTTAGGAACTGATTTGCATATTCATTCCAAGGCTTTTTTCATGCATTTTAAACACATACTCAACTGCCTACTTGACAGCTACTCTTGAATATCTAAGATACATTGCAAATATATGGTGGCTAAAATGGAATTTTTCCCCATCCCTACACCGGTTTCCAGTCATCCTCAAGACAGTGATAGTGGTAAAACCATCCTCCAAATGCTGAGGGAAGAAACCTGAGACTCTCTCACATCTTCCTCCCTCAGAGTTCATTTCTTATACATCTCTAGTAACTTTTCTAGCTTCCAATTCTCTACCATAATACACTGCAAACAGATCAACTTCCTGCCACCTTCACAGTCACCATCTGTTTCAGCGTCTATCACTCCTCACCTGGAATTCTAGAACCATTTTCCTTTTCCCCAGTTTACTTCTTACCTCTCCAATCACTTATTTACATAGCAGCCTGGTCGAATTTTTTTTTTTTTTTTTTTTTTTTTGAGACGGAGTGTCGCTCTGATGTCAGGCTGGAGTGCAGTAGTGCGATCTTGGCTCACTGCAACCTCTGCCTCCTGGGTTCAAGCGGTTCTTCTGCCTCAGCCTCTTGAGTAGCTGGGATTATAGGCATGCGCCACCATGCCCAGCTAATTTTTGTATTTTTTAGTAGAGACAAGGTTTCACCATGTTGGCCAGGATGGTGTAAACCACCCTCTTCCTTGACATCCTGATGTTGTTATTGGGATGAAATCTAAACTCCTTACCATGGTTTATATTATCTGTGGGCCACCCCCCGACTATACCCAACTCACACCTCAATACTTTCTTTTCTCACTACACTATAGCTAGATTCTCCTATTTTTAAGTTCTTCTAAAATATTAAGTTGATTCTCCACATCAGGTTTTATTTATTTATTCGGAGACAGTCTCGCTCTGCCACCCAGGCTGGAGTGCAGTGGTGCGATCTCGGCTTATTGCAGCCTCTGCCTCCCAAGCTCAAATGATTCTCCTGCCTCATCCTCCCAAGTAGCTGGGACTACAGGCGTGCACCACCACACCTGGCTAATTTTTGTTTTAGTAGAAACAGGGTTTCACCATGTAGGCCAGTCTGGTCTCATACTCCTGGCCTCAAGCAATCCGCCTACCTCAGCATCCCAAAGTGCTGGGATTACAGGGGTGAGCCACCATACCCAGCCCACGTGGGGTTTTAAATTGTTGCTTCCTCTGCCTGAATTTCCTCTACTCTTTACCTGGTTGGGTCTTCTCATCCTTCAAGTTTCACCTCACATGGTAATTCTCAGATAATTCCTCACTGACTCTCTAATTCAAAAAGTCTGTTTTTTTTTCCTCATACTTTATTTTCTCTCAAAGAACCTACCACAATCTATACATCTGCCTTTATTTATATATTCATTTGTGTAATGCTGTATTGTACCCTCCAATGCTCTAAGTTTCATTATAGCAGGAGGATTTTCTTTTCTGTTTATCCACTACTATATACCCAGTTTACTGTCAATGTGAAACACAAGAGCAGTTCAGTGCAAGTGACACAGAGGAATACAGTGATTTCTTTTGTTTGAGACGGAGTCTCACTCACTCTGTTGCCCAGGCTGGAGTGCAGTGATGCAATCTCGGCTAACTGCAAACTGTGCCTCCCAGGTTCAAGTGATTCTCCTGCCTCAGCCTCCCAACTAGCTGGGATTACAGGCATGCGCCACCACACACAGCTAATGTTTGTATTTTTAGTAGAGATGGGGTTCCGCCATGTTGGCCTGGCTGGTCTCGAACTCCTGGCCTCAAGTGATCCACCTGCCTCGGGTGATTTCTTAATGTGTGGACATTTTCACTATTCTGCTTTCTGAAGTTCTAGCAAATCTAAGAATCCATGAGAGAAACTTCAAGATGTCATCTAATTTCACCCACCATAACTCAACACACAGAATACAAACTCCCACACACTGGGTAAGAGAAATTCATTTCTATTGCTTTCCCCATGAACCACTGCGAGCTGCAGAAGGTCATTAATATTATCATGGTAACATGGTATTTGTTCAAAGAATTATCCAGTCCCACTGTGCCTGGAACTGAGAAAGATGACAAATTGAGTGCTTCAGTTTAGACAGAAGAAGTAGCTGCCTCTGAAAAATTGCCTTATTCATCATTAATCTGACCAAAATACCCTGAGATGATTGAGGACACAGCATGCTGTCAGCCCAGAAAACAAGCACTATGTTCCTTTCCTCAGCACCAAGAACACAGTAAGTACCAATAGTCTTATGTGAATTAACATATATAAGATAGAGGAAAATAAATTATTTTAAGTAAAAATCATCAGACAAGTTTATGAACACAATCTTCCTAATAGTCAGTTTTCAGATCAACCCTCTAATTGCCACAGATCTATGTCAGTGTTGGTCAAAATACATGGATATGTTCTCAATGTTTTATGCACTCAAATCTGGATGAGAGATGTTTCCAAATAGCAAACTATCTATTCCCAACCTCTAGTAGGCTTTGTACCTCCCACAGAGGCAACCATTTCACATTGAGAAAAACCGTATAATGACAAGTAGCTGAGCCTTGCCAGTATTGGTGATATATTAAGATAATGGTGTGGGCAAGTCAGCCAGGAAGACTTATGTTCAAACCTCAGTCCTACCACTTATATGTAACACAGTCTCTTTAAGTCTCAGTTTTCTCATCTGTACAATGGGGATTAAGTAACAATACGTACCTTCCTAAGGTGGTTGTGGGCATTTAAGAAATGAATGCATGAAACTGATCACAGAATGCCTGAACCTACTCGATTACAGTCATGATAATAATGAAAATAATAACAGTTACATTGATCTTGTGTTTATTTGAGAAGAGAACAGTAATCTGAGTGTTACATAGATCTCATACTCCTGGGTGGAAAAGACTTTGACTCCAGTTCAGCTCTGTTTTTTCCCTAGCTGTATGAGATAGGCAAGTCTTTTAATCTTTTTTCACACTTGATTCCTTATTTTTCTGGTTAGTGAAGTCCATTTTCTACCTTAGTTTCACAGGTAAGAAACTGAAACTTAAAATGACTCATAAGAGTAGCTGGATATGCAAGTGCTCAGTATCACTTCTGTACAAACGGAAGCAAATCACTTGCCTGTAAGAGCCAACAGTCAGCCCCATTTTACAAACGGAGAAAAAGCACTCAGAGACATGATGAGGACTAAAGAAAATGTTTCTATGATAACAGCCTTGCAGAGTCATTTCCAGATATGTTGCTTCTTTTAATTATCATTTTTATTACCCTTTTTTTTCCTTTTCTTATCTAGGGAAGCTACAACCTACAAAATCATGGTAGTTTAGTATGACAAAACTCTGCTGACACCCAGGCAAGCATTTTCTCTACTATTAATCCCTTCTCCTAGGCCAGTTGACCTATGTTACGAATAGCTACAATGGAGCATCCAAATGGCAGACATAGACAAACCAGAATAATATAAAAAGTATTCTTGCTACATTCTTTGGCATTCTTGAAACCCAAGCATATTGGTGAAAGGTTGACCTCTAAATATGAAAATCAACCCATTCTCTTGGAGGCCCTTTGGGTTCCTGTCTTCTCCCCTTTACACTTTGAAATTTAGCCTATTAGGAAACACCTGTTTTTGTTGTTGTTGTTGTTTTGAAACAGTCTTGCTCTGTTGCCCAGGCTGGAGTGCAGTGGCGCATCTTGGCTCACTGCAATTTCTGCCTCCTAGGTTCAAGCAATTCTCCTGCCTCAGCCCCCACTAATATAGCTGGGATTACAGGCGCGTGCCACCACACCTGGCTAATTTTTGTATTTTTAATAGAGACGGGTTTTCGCTATGTTGCCCAGGCTGGTCTCGAACTCCTGACCTCAGCTGATCCGCCCACCTCAACCTCCCAAAGTGCTGGGATTACAGGCATGAGCCACCGTGCCCAGCCAAGAAACACCTTTGAACTAGAAGGATTGGAGTTCTTCAAGCTGGCTGAAATTGCAGTCATCAATATAAATGTAGCAAGAAGCACTGAGAACTGAATACACAGAAGGAGCTTACTTCGAAGACCAGCGTCTCATTTGTGGGCCCTGGCGCGTACAGACGTTCCGGGAGGTTGAAGGAGCGCTGGTATTCAAACATGGTCCCAGCGAAGGGGAACTCCCCGGGCCAGTCGATGCTCCAGCCCCCAGTGAGGTAATACTTTTGACTGAGGCTTCGAACTGCGAGGTAACTGGAGGAAACGTGCAGCTCCTGGATTTCGATGCTTCGGGCGCCAGCTGGAATGATGACCACTGGATAATATTCTAAATGGAAAGAAGAGAACATGTCTGAATTCTACCCTGTGCATTGGAGAAAGGCGACTAGAAATGGCCCGACATGTAGTGTTCAGTTTTATAGAGTGAGGTTTTTGAATCATTAACTAAATTCATTCTTACTCTATGAAGTAAACATGATCAATGATTTCATTGTCCAAATAGTAAGAACACTAGACTACAGAAAATGTATGTGGCTTCCCAAAGCCTTCCAAGTATGTTTTCTGTGGACAAGAAATACACTCCTCTCCTTCCCAGACCAAAAAAGGCCACCAAATTCAAGAAGACTTTAAAAAAATCTTCCTAAGACCAAAGTGGGCGGATCACCCGAGGTCAGGAGTTTGAGACCAGCCTGGCCAGTGTGGTGAAACCCCATCTTTACTAAAAATACAAAAATTAGCTGGACATGGTGGCAGGTGCCTGTAATCCCAGCTACTCAAGAGGGTGAGGTAGGAGAATTGCTTGAACCTGGGACGCAGAGGTTGCAGTGAGCTGAGATCACACTACTGCACTCCAGCCTGGGTGACAGAGCGAGAATTTGTCTCAAAAAAAAAAAAAAATCTTTCTGGAAGAAACTTAGAGCCATGTATCTTCAATGATGAAATTCAGAAAACAGGGATCAAAAGTTTAATTTCACCCAAGATATTCAGATAACTGCTTTAAATATTCATTTAGTGCTGTGAGTAGAGATCACGTAAGTTTCACAATGTTTCTTTGCTGAACAAATGCACTTGGACGTACATGGGGCCTGGTCGGCATACTAAAAACGCGAAGCAGAAAGGCATTTATTTAGCTTGTTTCTACAAGGTAATGTATTGACGAAATTCCTCACAACTATCTTCCCTTAGTCTTGCACAAGTGACAAATGCCACCATCACTAGTGTGTCCAGTGAACTAGTAAAAGGCTCAACCACATTTGGCGTGACTCAAACTTGTTCAGTAGCAAAAGTTGTATCTCATTAGCAATAACAAAGAGCAGCATCTCTCACCATTTGCTTTATGCTGGTTGAGGTACAGGCCTTTATAAAACTTGCAAGTTGAATTATCACCTTTGCAAACACCACATGCATCTGAAACTGCTTTAGAGCCTAGTTCATGATCGCATCCCACTAGCTGTGACAAAAACAAAAAACGTGAGAAAATCAAAGATCAGAGAAGCCAGAGGCTGGGAATAATTGAGAGCTATATTGTTCTCTGTATTTATAGAACATTAGGGAAGCAGTACAGCTTATGCTTAAAGATCACAGCCTCAAGTTGGACTCACTTGGGGTTCAAATCCCTCCCCTGACATTATTAGATGATTGGGCAGGTTGTATAACTCATCTAAAGCTTAGACTCTTCATGGATGAAACTGGAATAAAAAGTCACCATTGCCACTAGTACCAGCTGAGATTATTCAGGCCAGCTGTGTGACTCAAATATGAAAATGCTGGACAATATACATGCATGCATGTGTACAAACACACACCCTTAGAAGATCAAAGGGCTCAAACTAAAATTAAAATGGAAGAGAAAATGAGCACTCAAAGTGAAAGGAAAAATAACTGGGGACAAATAGTATTATTTCAAAATACATTTGTGAGGTTCTAATCATGTAGTAAAGGTACTTAGTACACATGCAATAAAAGTTTATTATTTACATTCTTATTTCATTTTTACAGCTCCTATGCAAAGTAGGATATAGCATCATCTCCATTCTATATATGTGCAAGTAGAGTAAAAAATAAACTAAAATAATTGGACAAGGCTCATGCAACAAGTAAAAGAGGAATGCAGATATGGTGCTCGGCCAGGCATGGTGGCTCACGCCTGTAATCCCAGCAATTTGGGAGGCTGAAGCGGGCAGATCACCTGAAGTCAGGAGTTCAAGACCAGCCTGGCCAACATGGTGAAAACCCGTCTCTACTAAAAATACAAAATTAGCCAGGCATGGTGGCATGCACCTGTAATCCCAGCTACTCGGGAGGCTGAGCAGGAGAATCACTTGAACCCAGGAGGCAGAGGTTGCAGTGAGCCGAGGTCGCACCATTGCACTCCAGCCTGGGCAACAGAGTGAAATTTCATCTCAAAAAAAAAAAAAAAAAAAAAGATATAGTGCTCAAATCCGGTGAAACACTTTGCCCTTTCCCTCTATGCCACCTGCTCTTCTCCAGACACACAATCTCTCACACCACTCTTCATGGTACATATATGACATGATGAAACACAAGCATGCTCATGCATTCCAAAGCAGAAACGTTCTCTTACTTCACAAACCCCGTCAATACAAACATCATTTTTGTTTGGGGAGCAGGGAGTTCCATCTTTCACTTTGCTGGACATTGCAAAAAAAAATTCAAAGTTCTCAGCCTTGCAGTACAGTTTGCATCGATCTTCCTCTAGAAGCAAAAGATCAAGATAGGAAATGGTCAAGAGGAAACTAAGGAAAAATGATACAATTGCCAAAAGGATGAATTAAATTTACTTAGAAAGCTATCATGATGAAAATGGAAAATGTGTGTGTATGCACATATAAGCCCACATGATGTAGCTTTCAAAGCATGAGTCCCATTTAATAATCCATATAAAACTAATTTAACAGTAATACATAACAATTTTATTTTTCTCATCCTTAGGGATAGTCACCATACACATGATCGATGGGTTACTATCCAGCCTCCCTGGATAGTAAACCCTTCAGGTTTCAAAGGCCTGATGGTCAGCCACTGACAATGTAGAAATGAAGTAGTGTGGCTGTGTTCTAATAAAATCTGATGAAACAAATACACACCAGATTTGGCCAGCAGGCCATAGTTGGATGACCCTGATTTAGAGCATGGATTACTTTAGACATTTACTCAGTCTGTTAAGAGAAAAGGTTTTAGGCACCAGGGAGAAAAGGCATATGGTTAGTTATGTTTGTAAAACATATAGAGATAAAAAACATGTCATAAAAATGAAGAGAAAGCAAATAAACTTGTCCTGAAGGCTACAAAAAGGTAACTTCTATTGGCCCTTAAGTCCCTGAGACGTTTCTGATATCAAAGGCAAAAATTTAAAAAAATTATATTTATAGAGCTCTTGTTATCAGAAAGGAGTTCCTATGCCAATTTCTCAAATAGAAAGAGCTCTTCTTGGCCAGGAATTCCAGATGACGTTTCTCACAAGAGACCTATGTGGGCGATATTGAGCGATATCCCTAACAACAGTTTTACAAACGTGTAAACAGTTTGCAAATAGTTGTGCTTCATAAAACCTCTCAATAAAAGACAAACTCAAAACTCAAACGTGAAAGGAGTTAAATTATCACAGTCCAAATATGCAGATGTGTGGGTGGGTTAAAAGTTTCTCTCCCATCTATAATTTTTTTAATAGCAGCTTTATTTAATGCCTAATTTTTGCAGATGAGATTAGGGAGTTGAATGACATATGTGCCCTTTCTTTTCTCTATCATTTCCAGGAATTAACAAGTTTTAGAAAGTTCTTTTTTTTTTTTTTTTTTTTTAAAGCACAGATTCCTGGGTGAGTTTATGAGTCCATTAGAAACACAGAGGAAAGAAGGGAAAAAACCTCACTCCTGTAGCACAGAGATTGTCCACATTTATGAAAAAGTCTTCCCTTGTTCTTCTAAATTGCAGGAATGTCACAAGACCTTCAAGTCATGGTCAGTCTCCCCTGATATAAGTAGCAAAAGGAGACAAGGAGAGACTAGAAGGCCTTAACGTTTCTGTCTCCCTCCACTGAGCGGTAAGATCCTAAGGCTGGGAATCTATGTTTGATTCAATGCATTCTCCTATGCATCTAGCAAAGTGTCTCCTACACAAAAAGAGCTCAGTAAACATCTGTTGCATGCATGAATGAAATTGCATGCCCCCTACTCAGTGGAAACTGCAATAAAATTAGTGAAAGAACTTTGAAATCAGCAAGCATTTTCTAAATTGCAAAATTTATCTGTTTAACTTTCTCCTTATATCTTCAACACAGAATTTCTTTAAGGGTGATAACAGGACCAATTTCATAAACACTATACTTGAATGAAAGATGTAATGTGATAAAGGCCAAGGAATATCCATGAAGCCAAAGTAAAAGCAAAGAATAGAAAAGGAAGTAAAAGGAGGGACAACAGAGTCATGGAGAAAGAACCACAGATAGGAAGCATGGGATCTCAAGAGTATACAACCAAGAGAAAGGAAATCTTCCAAGTTTGGAATTGGAAGCAACTGCAGCATCCTCTGGGACCTGCTGTGCAGCACGCTTCCTACGAAATCACTCAGCTCCTGGTAGAATGCCTCTAGTGACGGGGAGCTTGTTACTTATAGAGGGAGTATATTTTCATTTTGGACAGTTAATATTTATTTACTTATTTATTTCAAAAGTTATAACCATTACATAAATATATACCAAGTGCTGTTCTTGGATGCTAGAGATATAAGCAAGCTCAAGGTAGACAAAGGCTTAGTCCTTGTGGAACCTAAATTCTTGTGGGGAGGAAGACAACAAATAAATGACTACATAAAAATACATCCATGCACTGAGAAGAGCTATGAAGAATAAAACGGGGTAAAGGGTTCAGAAAACAACACGAAGGAAGAATATGTTGACAGGCTGTCAAGGAAGGTCTCTCGGAGGAGATAATATGGCTAGAATGTTCTCAGCCCTCGAATTAATTCTGTTATCTAAAGCAATTTGAAATAAATCGAACATCCTTCCTATTCAATAGCTCTTTGAAGTTTTGAATGTAAGTCGTTTCTCATGTACAGTAAACCTCTATAGATCCCTCATTACTTCCTCCTAAGACACAGCTTTGGAATTGTCACAACTGTCTCTACCTATGCTTTCTGGACAAACAGTCATGACCCAAAACCACATCAGTGCTCCTGAAATGGCTGGGCTGATACTGAGCAAAGCTGCACAATCCTCTCTTTTGATTTGGAGGCTCTACTTGTTATAATGATGCCTGCAATTATATTAGCTTCTTTTATGATCACTGATTAATATAGGTTCATGTTGAGCTTTTGCACAGAACAGCCCATGAATTGTCATTAAACTTAGTCTCTTTCCATTCTACACATGGGCAGTTGGGATTCACATATAATCCTGTTTCAAGACAGCATGAATAAGTTTTGATAAATCTAATGGATGGAAGTAATGAAACAACTAGAATGATGACAGCTTATTCTACATAGGTAAGAGCAACTACATTAAACTCTTCTGCTGTAACGTTTTATTATTCAGTCAAAATAAAGACATATTAACTTAAAAAGTAAAATACAAGCCATAACTTTAAGTATAGTAAGTACCAAGAACCTAGTATAATTTTTATTTATGATTCTGTGTGTGTGTGCATGCTTGCACACACTCTACAAACAGGCCTTCCCATGCTTGTAATCAACTGACATGTCAGTTACTGTGTATGGTGCCTCTATGGGGTATATATGGTTTCACGAGTTTTTGGTCTGGACAGTTCATACCAATTTCAATTAAGATCCCTGGGAGACTTAATTGCCAAAACGTCAAAGGTAAGTTGAGAAACATAAGTACATTCCAAACATATGAAACCTTGGGTTTACAGATGTAGGAGACAAGAGGTATCTTATGGGGAAAAAAAAAAAAAAAACAGTGGAAAAATAAACAAAACCCATGGAATGAAACACTGAGCCAGGATGGGTCTGGGGAGTGAAAGGTAAACATTCAAACTCTTTGATACAAGCAGCAATTTCTTCTGTATTGGTCAATCCCATTATTATCCACATAGAGACTTATTTGAATGTCACAGAGACCAAATTACCTTCCACTTTTGTATAGGGTTTCCACTGGTAGAACCATCCACGGAAAGGTTTGCTGTTATATTCTGCGCACTGTTGAGCCCGAAAATCCAAGCTATTTTCATTGCAAGGGTTAATGTTGCACAGCTGATAAATACGGCTAGAACCTGGACAGAATTTGCCACCATACTGAGGCCTGAAAATGAAATTAATGAATTTTAATGTTAGCAATCAAAGGGCTCATTATTAGTCACATGCAATAATATGAAGAGGGGTAATTAAGATGAGCATTGCCACAGTGTATGCAAATGCATACAGTCTATTACAAGAATGGAAGTACATAGCATACAACTTAACACCTTCCTTCTTGAATCTAGGCTAGACGTAAGTAATCAATCAGGGGATTTTTTTCTCGTTCTTTTCATTACCACTGTTTACTCATTAAAATTGGCATGCTAAATCAAATTCATTTGCCATCACCAATCCAATGTTTACATTCTGTCCATTTCCTTAAACACTGATGAAAGAATTTTTACTTTTTCTTTTATTATTTTTGAGATAGGGTCTCACACTGTTGCCCAGTCTGGAATGCAGTGGCATGATCTCGGCTCACTGCTGCCTCCACCTCTCTGGCTCAGGTTAGCCTCCTACCTCAGCCTCCCAAGTAGCTGGGACTAGAGGCATGCACCACTACACCTGGCTAATTTGTGTACTTTTTGCTGAGATGTGGTTTTGCCATGTTGCCCAGGCCAGTCTCAAACTCCTCAGCTCAAGTGATCCACCCCACTCAGGCTCCCAAAGTGTGGGGAATACAGGTGTGAACCACTGCACCCAGGATGAAAGGATATTCTTTTGTTTTTAAATTTAAAAAAATTTTTTAAACTTTTATTCTAGGTTCAGGGGTACATGTAAAGGTTTGTTATACAGTTAAATTGCGTCTCGCATGGGTTTGGTATATAGACTATTTCATCACCCAGGTAATAAGCATAATATCTGACATGTAGTTTTTCAATCCTCTCCCTCCTCCAACCCTCCACCCTCAATCTTTGTGTCCATATGTTCTCAATGTTTAGCTCCCACTTATAAGGAAGAATATGTGATATTTGGTTTTCTGTTCCTGCCTTAGTTGGCTTACGAGAATGACCTCCAGCTCTATCCATCTGACAGCAAAGGACATGATCTCACTCTTTTTTATGGCTGCATAGTATTCCATGGTGTATATGTATCACATTTCTTTATCCAGTCTACTGTTGATGGGCATTCAGGTTGATTCCATGCCTTTGCTATCATGAATAGTGCTACAATGAACATACACGTGCATGTGTCTTTAAGGTAGAACAATTTTTTAATTTTTTTTATTTCAATAGGTTGTTTGGTTACATAAATAAGTTCTTTAGTAGTCATTTCTGAGATTATAGTACACCCCTCACCCGATCAGTGTACCCTGTACCCAACGTGTAGTCTTTTATCCCTTGCCACCCCCTACCCTTTCCCTTGAGTCCCCAAAGTCCAATGTATCATTCTTATGCCTTTGTGTCCTCATAGCTTAGCTCCTACATGTGAGTGAGAACATACAATGTTTGGTTTTCCATTCCTGAGTTTATGGCAGCACAATTTGCAATTGCAAAAATATGGAACCAGACCAAATGCACATCAATCAACGAGTCAAGAAATGTGGTGTATACAGACCATGGACTACTACCCAGCCATAAAAAAGTAATGAAATAATGGCATTCACAGCAACCTGGATAAAACTGGAGACTGTTATTCTAACTGAAGGGATATTCTTGACCCTCATCATATTAGCTCCTGTGTTAAGGAAATCTGTAAATACACCTAAATGTTTTTTTACTGTATATGTGTGCTTGTGTGCTACATGCACATACCCTATCTTTTGGCATCAAAAGCTGTTCAAACATGGACCCAAGCTATCTCTCCAGCTTTCTCCCATTTCCTAATACTCTCATTATCTTCCCACACTTTGCCATGCACCTGCTATTACATAGAATGACAGCACATTGGGGAGAAGGAACAGAAAGCACCATTTGCTGCTCTCCCCAATCCAGCTGTCAGTCACTGAGACATTTTGAGTATAATATGACTGTTTTGTGTTTCTTCTGATTGATTCTGAACCCAGAGGGAAAACATTCTCTTGTTTTCATCAGCATAGTCACTTTTCAGCTTTGCAGGTGGCCTACTCCTTTCCTGCCAAGCACAATGGGAAATGGATTTCCAGAGTAGGGAATTCCATTAGAACATAAATAATTACGATGTAAAGGTAAGCTCTTTAAGATCTTGGTAGGCAGATTCTAATATGCAAAAACGAGAAAGCAAAATAAAGGGAAAAAAAGCACCACCACATTGAAAATTACCCATAACATCGTATCCAGCTTACTCCGTGTACAAAGATGTGGCTTCTTGTGACTCCTCCCATTTTGAGGTTTTCTCTGAAGGCCAAAACTCAACTATGGATCATCTTGTATAACATGAAAGGCGGCTCCAGGTTAATACATTTATGTGATTAAAATTCCTTGTCTCTTTAGGAAGCACAAGTATGCTCTAAAACAGCCCTGGAATTGCTTCAGCATAATTAATTTATCCCATCCTCCTATAACTGCATGCTAAAATGGATTCAACAGAAACGGGAAATGTCACGCTGCCAGAATGAGATTTTTATGCTATTTCAAAACACTCTGGAGCAACTACTTAAACATGCAGCAGCCATTGTGATAAATCAAATCCCTGAAGACTTCTTAAATGATTATCTGAAAAGCACTTAGAAAAATCTTAAAGTGCTATATCATAGCCTCAATATTCCAGTCATCTTTACAAGGCATATGTAAAACTAATTTCTCAGTTTAAGACTTTCTGTGATTTAACGAATAAACCTCATTTGGGCTCTATGTAGTTAATGAAGTGAAAGAGGACTGCAAGGTGTTACTTTATCGACTTACAGAACTTGTAACTTGGAAAAGACCACCAAATTCATACAGCCATTGTCCTCCTTTCATAGATGAAGTGAGAACCAGCTGACAAGAGCTTACAAAACTTGTTGAATGAGGGTCACACAGCTAGAAAGAAACAGAGATGAGCTCAAGCTCAGGCCTGTGGACTCAGTCCAGGATATTTTTTGTACTTAACTATGCCTGCATTTAACTGAGTTCTTAGGCCATGGGGCCGGGCATGGAAAGAAAGAAGAATAGACAGTAAGGTGCAATGTTTAGGGAGCTGACCTTTTACAATGAGGCAGATTCTCTCTCTTTTTTTTTTTTTAAATTTTGAGATGGAGTCTTGCTCTATCACCTAGGCTGGAGTGAAGTGGCACCATCATGGCTCACTGCAGCCTCAAATTCCTGAACTCAAGTTATCCTCCTGCCTCAGCCTCCTGAGTAGTTAGGACTACAGGCATGTGCCACCATGCCTGGCAAACTTTAAAATTTTTTATAGAGATGAGGGTCTGTGTTGCCCAGGCTGGTCTCAAACTCCTGGCCTCAAGCAATTCTTCTGCATTGGCCTCCCCAAGTGCTGGAATTACAAGCATGATCCACCAAACCTGGCCAGACTCTGATTTAAATACAGTATTCTCTGCTTCCTACCAGCTTAATTTTAGGTGATTTTATGTAACCTTCTCATTTGCAAAACAGGAACAGTTGTGACAATTAACTGATCTAACTTTTGTAAAGAATGTAGGGCAGTATCTAGGGCAGAGTCAGAATAAATAAATTATAACTATTTTTAAATGCCTTATGCTTTTGTATTGAGTACCTACCCTGTGCTGAGTATTATGTGATCTGATTTTTATATACTAATACATTTCATTTTTAATTATGGGATATGGTCAAAGTGATCAAAAGTAATTGCTAGCAAGCATTTGGCCATTTCCATAAAAATATAGGCAATATTTTTCTGCAGCTTTGAACATGAGTGTTAGCCTAACTTTACAGAAAATTCTATCATAATATGTCTTGGTGTAAGAAGTTCTTTAATATTAAAAAGAAATATAGAAATAGAAAACAAAAACCTAGGCACATGATTTTGTCCTTATATTAGACAACTATAAAGAGCATACCATCATTTGCTTCTGCATCATTTATCAAGTCCTGACTACAAATAGTTACAATGGTGTTGCTTGGGTGAGTATTAGAATCACTTGGAGAGCTCTGTTAAACTATACACATACACAGACTCCTGGGGACCTCCACACACTTTCTCAATAAGAATATGAGATATGGAAGATTCAGAAATCAGTATTTTTAAAAACACACCTGGTGATTCTGATAACCAGCTGAGCCTCAAATTACTAGTTGGAAAATACACCACCAATTAGATTCAATTATTCTTCTGAGGCCATGATTTTCCTCCATGAGCTAAGTGGCGTGAGAGTTAGCAGACAATTCTTTCTCAAATAGACTCATGTTTTAGAAAAGTTCTAGTACACCTTAGCACATCACTAATAATTTTCTTGGAGAGTTTATAGGAATTTCACTGGGATCCCTTATAGGGTGATAGTTTAGTAAACAAGGAACCAGAAAAAAATGAAAAATGTCAAAGGATTAAGACTATGGGATCTTAATCTGACTCTGCCATTACCAGCATGGGGACTTGAGCAAGAGTTGCTACCGTGAATGGGGCCCTCTGCCTCCCCTGGTTACTCATCTGTGAAATAACTGGATTAGGCAGCAGGTTTCAACTTATGTGTCAGTTCTAATCTGATTGAGAACAAATGCCTAAAGGAGGACACTGGGAAGGTCCCTGAGGCATAGGAGGGCTCAATGAAAAACAGGGCTTCCATTAGTTAAAACTATTTACCACTTACATGGGACAAAGGATGTCCCTGTCTGCCTGGCATTGGCCATTCCAGAGCCAGATAGCCGTCAACAAAAAAAATTGGTAAATCTATGAATCAGCCAAGAATCATTCATTTTTTAAGAAATAAAATCTGTTCTGGGAAAAACACCTTTATATGAAACAGAAACCTCACACTGCTTCTCAGATGAGACAATGAAAATGGCTACACTGAGTGATGTGAATAGAACCAAATGCTTAAACTGAAGCAAGAAAGAAATCCATAACTTGAAACAAGGAGAAAAAACAGCATTACTGCAACAGAGTGAAACAAGAACAGAGAGAGAACAATTAATTCAGTTGTCTTGGGAGAGCCTATCATCTACTTGTTTTATTTTTGGCTTCATGCAGAGTTAAAGTAAACAGTATCCTGATTTATTTTTCATCTTGTTTTAAATGATAAAACTCCACTGAATGAAAATACTTTAGTGATTAATTATTCTATTAGGCATCTCTAAATTACAATATGTTGTTTCCATGAACAATGCCCTATTATAATGAGAGCTCTCAATCCTACAGACATGAGAGAGGTTTTAATTTAAATCTCAGGGGCGTCATTCATGCACTTTACCAGCAGAGCTATTGAATTAGGTAATCTATGTCTTTCTTGGGAAAATATCGAGATTGTAAAATGTTGTAATGTATGAAAACCAGATCCATGAACTATACTTCAAAAATGTAAAGTAATATGATTTTAACAAATCAACTTAAGACATGGCTGCGTCCAAAGTATCAGGAGGCTAAAAACTACCCTCCTGCTTAAACCAGGAGATACTAAAACAACATCATTAATTGTTTTAATATTGTTATTAAAACAATAACCTGGTATAAGTTGCAAACGCATCGCCAGCCTCCTTATCATTACATTCAGTCACTGGGCCTGATTACATCTGTGAGTCCCAATCAGAGATTATTTTGTCCTTATCATTACATTCAGTCACTGGGCCTGATTACATCTGTGAGTCCCAATCAGAGATTATTTTGTCCCATGTAGGACATTTGGCAATGTCTGGAGACATTTTTGGTTGTCACAGTTTGGTGGGTGGAGGGAAGAAGAGTAGATCCTACTGGTACTAGCAGGTCAAGGGCAGGGATGCTGCTAAACATCTTACCATGTACAGGACAATCCTCCACAACAAAGAATTTTCCAGCCCATGTCAATAGTGCTGAAATTGAAAAGATCTATTTTAGCCTGCGATATTCCAAGTAGCACCTAACACGTGATGGTCAAAGTGTCTCCAAACTCTGCTTTATATTTTGGGAAAAAAATAGACTTTTTATCTAACTCAGACTGCTGACTCAAATGAAGTACCATTCATCTTTTTAAAAACTTCCTTTTGCTCTAGTGTCGTTACTTCTCAATTTACCAAATAGTTACGCAATGCTAACGACATGTCAGACCCTCTTCTAAAGCACTTTACAAACGTTAACTCAGTTGACATAGGTATTATCGTTATCCCGTTTTTATAAGTGAGGAATCTGGAGCAGGAAGACTAAGTTGTCTGTGGTCATAGATCAGAAGTATTAGGGTCAGGATGCAGAAACGGTCTGTCAAACTTCAGAGTCTATGTTCTCATCCTCTGCACTATGCTACCGACTTAAATTGTGTTGTAAATTAAATCTGTTTTCCAAGGTTCCATCACATTCTTCTCACTCCATCACATTCTTCAAAAGTCAGTTTCATCAGTAAAGGCTCTGCCTCTCCACCCTGCTTCGGTGGGCTGACCCTCTGTGACCCTGTCCTCCTGGTGAGCTTGGGATGAGGATGATGAAAACCACACAGATCCCAGAACCTTTTGGTGAATGCCCACTGAATGTTCCCCAGTCTGTCAAGCATCCTACAGATGCAATTTCTAATCCTCCTCCAACCTTCCAAGGTTATCTTCTACATTTTTTTATACGTAAACCCAAGTCAAATGACTTTTACAAAGCCACAGAGTTAAGAAGTGGCAGACACAGGGTTTAGATTCTATCTATCGCCAAAACCTGGGCTCTGTCTACATCATTCTGCCAACTGGAAAATCTACATCTCACACATGTTTCATGTGGGAGTTAGAGCATACAAAAGTAACATAAAACCACCTTCATGTGCACAGAGCACAAACTGCAGTTCAGACTCCAGTATGACCAGACAAAACAGTGCCCACAGGTGACCACAGGCCAATTTCAATCCACAGCTGATTTGACTAGTTGTCACAGTGCGTTTTTCTGTCTTTAAAGAAAATTGAATTTGCTGTCAATATTTTTAAAATTGGGAAATTTCACACGCAGCATTTTTCCGTATTTCTGGTTTCTCTTGAAAAGTCAGGCAGATCTGTCAACACATGTTGATGTACATTCCTGCAAGGCAAAAATCAGCATACTTTCTGCAGTTCACCAGTTTGAGAGACACTCACAAGGTTTGCCAGCCAAACTTTTCTATTCTACAATATCACAAGTATTTAATTATATGACTGTAGAACCCTAGTGTAGATGAACAGAGTAGCTCAGAGTCTTACTGGATCATCACAGTCCCATAGAGAATGACTCCTCTGCTGTGTTTTGGTTTCTGCCCACCATACCTTCGCTCGGTGCACAAGGACTTTATATGCAAACAGGAAAACTCTGGTTGACTGTTACTCACCGGAGGGAAGAAAATGGCACTTTAAAACGACATCAGGGCCTGTCGGGGGGTGGGGAGCAAGGGGAGGGAGAGCTTTACGACAAATACCTAATGCATGTGGGGCTTAAAGCCTAGATGATGGGTTGAGAGGTGCAGCAAACCACCATGGCACATATATACCTATGTAACAAACCTGCACATTCTGCATATGTATCCAAGAACTTAAAGTAAAATAATAATAAAAAAAGAAATACCAGAAAAAAATAAAACAGTGTATTCTGTTGGTGGGAATGTAAATTAGCATGGTGGTTCCTCAAAAAACTAAAAGCAATCCCAAAAAAATCCCAAAAGGAAGGAATACCCCAAAGAAAGGAAATCAGTGTACAGAGATATCGGTATTCCCATGTTCACTGCAGCATTATTCACAATAACCAAGATATGGAAGTAACCTAAGAGTCCTTCAGTGGACGAATAAATAAAGAAAATATGGCACATATACATAATTGAATAGTGTGCCATGTTTTCTTTATCCATTCATTCTACTAATGCTGCTACATAGTATAATATAGATACTAGATATTAATAGTATAATATATAGTGTTGTATATACTAAATATAAATACTGTAATATATAGTGTCATATATGCTATATACAATAGTGTCGTATATGCTATATATAATATATAGTGTCATATATGCTACATATAATATATAGTGTTATGTATTACATGTAATATATAGTATATATGCTATATATAATATACAGTATAAATAATACTACATATATTATACTATTATACGTATTATATAATACTACATAATATATAATATATAGTATATAGTATTATATATACTATATATAATAGTATATAGTATTATATATACTACATATACTATAGTCTATAGTATTATATATACTACATATACTATAGTCTATAGTATTATATATACTACATATACTATAGTCTATAGTATTATATATACTACATATACTATAGTCTATAGTATTATATATACTACATATACTATAGTCTATAGTATTATATATACTACATATACTATAGTATATATAGTATTATATATACAATATATACTACATATACTATAGTATATATAGTATTATATATACAATATATACTATAGTATATAGTATTATATATACTATATATACTATAGTATATAGTATTATATATAGTATATGGTATATAGTATTATAATAGTATATATAGTATATATAATACTATATATTAATAGTAATTATATATAATATAGTATAATAGTATTATTTGAATTAATGGTATTATAATACTATATACCATATACTATATATAATACTATATACTATATATTATATACTATATACATACTATATATGTAGTATATATACTATATGTACTATATATACACTATATATAGTATATACATAGTGTATATATATACTATATATAGTGTATATATAGTATATATAGTATATACATTATATATATAGTATATATAGTATATACATTATATATATAGTATATATAGTAAATATATAGTATTATATATACTATGTATATACTATATACTATAGTATATAGTATTACATAATACTATATATTAATAGTAATTATATATAATATAGTATAATAGTATTATTTGAATTAATGGTATTCAGCCTATTATGATAGTATTAATCCTCCTTAATACTATGAATCCTATTTAATACTATTCGGCCATTATAAAAATGAAATCTTGTTATTTGCAACAACATGAATGGAACTGGAGGATATTATATTAAGTGAAATAAGCCAAATGGAGAAAGACAAATATTGTATCTTCTCCCATGTGAGAGCTAAAAAAAAAGAAAAATGGAACTCACAGAGCTAGAGCTAGAGAGTGGATTGACAGAGCTGGGAAGGGTAGTGGGCAGGGAGAACGGTAATATCAGCGTGGTTAATGGGTACAAAAATATAGTTAGAATGAATAAGATCTAGTATTCAGTAGCACAAATAGGGTGACTATAGTTAACAATAATTCATTGTATATCTTAAAATAATTAAAACAGTGGAATGGGCCTAATAAAGAAATGATATTGGAATGTTTTTTAATAAAGAAACAATAAAGGCTTGAAGTGATGGATACCTCATTATGCTGATTTGATCATTTCACCTTGTATACCTGTATCAACATATCACATGTACCCCATAAATATGTATAACCATTATGTAGCCATAATAATTAAAAATAAAAAAATAAAGTTCTTAAAGTATGAACAAGAAAAACCAGTGTGTTACAGGCTGAAGGTTAAGGCCTTGCAAAGACTAACTTTCTGCTGGAGGCTTACTTGGGGTTATTGCAGTGTCTCTCCTGGTACTTGACTCCTCCACCACATGTCCGGGAACATTCTGACCACTTCGACCAGGCGGACCACTGGCCGTGGATGGGCCGGGGCCCGAGCTCCCCAAACTTTACGCACTGACCTTGCCGACACCACTGTGAAAAGAACGTGCAAGATGGTTCCTGTCAGAGACCACCTGGGAAAGCGCAGGGAGTTGCCAACACCTGCACAGTAACAGGAAAAACAGGTCTGTTGGGAGAAAAGGAAAATGCCTGATACCTTGATAAATTCCTTTGCTGTGCTCTAAAAACACTCAGCTACACTGCATTGACCACATACATTTTGAAAGGCTGACATCTACAGAGAAGTGGCATTGCTCACCAAAAGGCTGAGTATGATAGGCTTTGTGAGCTGTGGAGGTGACATGTTCAGATAAGATTCCACCTAACAGCCAAGGGAGTCAGTATAAAGTTACAACGAAGCCTGCCTTGCCACTTAGAGACAACACTACTTAAAGAACAATTGGGATCACTCATTCAGGAAGAAACAGTTAAGATATTAACACGATTTATCATTCTGAAAGAACAACTGGGATCACTCATTCAAGAAGTAACAGTTAAGATATTAACACGATTTATCATTCTGAATGATTATCTTATCATAAAATAGATACAATTACACATATATTATATTTTTGTTTATTCCAAACCCGTCACTATAGAGCATTTCTTAGGAAGCTGAACAACTCAGTCTGTACAAATTGTTCTCTTCAGATAGCATCCTTTTTCCTTTTGTCTACATAAAAGGTGCCCACTTCAGATGCTCTGATGACTTTGAGCTCTTTCAGTGTCTTTGATGAATTAGCCCAGGGTCTTTCATTTGCCCATGATCTGTACAAGCTAGATGGAGAGCTTTTTTCTGTATTAACCTTTCCATTTTAGTTCTCCTTTGTAACAAATTCCCGGCTTTGCTGGTCATCTCTCCCTAGGGGATGCATTAGCCTCTGGTAGTGTTTCTTTTGTTTTTGTTTTATTTTTTGTTGTTGTTGCCTACCCCCCCATGCCTGACCCCTGCAGTGCTTTGATTATGAGCAAGTTCTGCATGACTTAGCATAACTGCTCTTTTCAAAAGCCTCTGCAATTAGATCCAAAGGGTTGGGGTTTGGACCATGCCAGGTTTTGCTGAGGAATTGGGGGATCGGTTACAGAATTATGGGAAGGTTGTTTGACTTTCAAATCTTCACTTATCCCCTGTGATACATTTGGCTTCATGACTGTTTATTGTGTGGCTTGGTTGCTAGTGCATTTTGTCTAGGTTAAGATATTGCTTCCTTTCTTCAAATTCTTGCCATGTGCTGATTAATTCTTCTGTTTTTAATTTTTCTTTTCCCTGGATTAATTGCCATTTCAGAGTTTGCATGAAATCATATAACACTATTGAGAAGTTTTTGGGGAAGGCAATCGGTCATTTGAGGATTTTGTCTACCATAAGCATGCATCTTTTCCACCGGGAATCACGAGGACTCTACTGGACTGAGTTCAGTGGCTGAGACAAAATTACAATAGCCAATAACAGTAACAGCAGCAGCAGCCACAGGTTATCAAGCTGCTTCTATGTGCCAAAAATGGTGCAGAGAGCTTCACATGCAGTATCTCATCTAATCCTTGCAAAGCACTGAGTTAAAAGCCGTTTTCCTCAGTAGGAGAAATTTAGCAAAGAAATACTAGCTAACTTGCTCAGAGTGACACAAACTGCCCAAACAGATCTATTCAAATAACTATGCAAGTATAAGAGATTAGATTTAACTCAGTAGCCAGAACTCCTAAGAAGGACACTTCTACTTCTCATCTTGGAGGCAAATTACTGACCAATGTACCTTAATTCTAATCTAATTTCTTTTTGGAAAATGTGTTTTTTAGATCTCTTCCAGTCATTCAATTAATTTGATGTTCTATTACTTCAGTATTCATTCTAGTATTAGGTTAGGCTGCTATCAGATTGTCTCTGTTTGGCCTTTTAATCAGTGTAGAAATCAGGAATATAAAGGAATGTACACACAGACCTGCACACATTCACATGTTTAGATAAAATTCTACATAGAAAATGCAAATTTAGAAAACATACACCTGTAATTTTATCCATCTTTTCTTTTTTTTTTTTTTTTTTTTTTTTTTGAGACGAGGTTTCACTCTTGTTGCCCACGCTGGAGTGCAGTGGCGCAATCTCAGCTCACTGCAACCTCCACCTCCTGGGATCAAGCGATTCTCCTGCCTCAGCCTTCCAAGTAGCTGGGATTATAGGCGCCTGCCACTACGCCCAGCTCATTTTTGTATTTTTAGTAGAGACAGGGTTTCACCACGTTGGCCAGGCTGGTCTTGAACTCCTGACATCAGGTGATCCACCCACCTTGGCCTCCGAAAGTGCTGGGATTATAGGCGTGAGCCACCACGCCCGGCTCCATCTTTTCATACATACATATTTTTCTTTGTTGTTGTTGTTGTTGTTGTTTTTAGACAGGTTATCACTCTGTCACCCAGGCTGGAGTGCAGTGGCACGATCTTGGCACACTGCAGCCTCCACCTCCCAGGTTTAAGTAATTCTTGTGCCTCAGCTTCCTGAGTAGCTGGGATTACAGGCGTGCACCAGCATGCCCAGGTAATTTTTTGTATTTTTAGTAGAGATGGAATTTCACCATGTTGACCAGTGTAGTCTCGAACTCCTGGCCTCAAGTGATTTGCCCGCCAAGGCCTCCCAAAGTGCTGAGATTACAGGCATGAGCCACCACCTCCAGGCCCAGCATACATATTTCTGGCACTACATCTAATTTCCAATTGAATGGCCTTGACTTGGGCCATTATCTTTTTATAGACAGCATGCACAAACCTTTCTTTCCATGCACACATCTCTAGATAAAAGTAAGTGGCTTGGCCGGGCGCGGTGGCTCAGGCCTGTAATCCCAGCACTTTGGGAGGCCAAGGCGGGCGGATCACGAGGTCAGGAGACCGAGACCATCCTGGCTAACACGGTAAAACCCTGTCTCTACTAAAAAATAGAAAAAATTAGCCGGGCGTGGTGGCGGGCGCCTGTAGTCCCAGCTACTCAGGAGGCTGAGGCAGAATGGCGTGAACCCGGGAGGTGGAGCCTGCAGTGAGCCAAGATCGTGCCACTGCACTCCAGCCTGGGTGACAGAGCGAGACTCCCTCTCCAAAAAAAAAAAAAAAAAAAAAAAAAGTAAGTGGCTTTCATACTGCCGCATGTTGGCTGAGTATTCATAGTACAAATATCGCTGAAGGACAAGGGACTGGAGAAGAAAGAGGAAGGACAGAGTTGGGTTCCAGTTACAGAGAAACAAATGAAACATTGAGTACCTGCTACTGTGTGTCAGACACTCCAGATGAAACAAGAGTAAAACCAGGGCACTGGCCCTCATGAAATTTACAGTCTAACAAGCAGCCAGTTATATCCCCTGGTGAAGGAGGAATCTGAGGAACCCGTATCTGAATGTAATAATCATTACACTGGAGTGATGACGGATGGAACTTATTAAGATGCTTTCTGTTGAGGGTGACATTACATTTAAGGGCTTTTCACCAGTATATAACTATAGCCTGGTGTTTTAAAATAACGTGCTGTCGCAGTGATATCAAGACATTTGTTTTCCCACTTCTGACTTTATTTATCTCGTGTTCTGTTTACTGAAGCCTAACACAAGTATGTTTTACTCCCCTTGGAACTTAGATACCTGATGTGCTTATGTAATAAATCTTTAGACCTAGGTGATGTATCACTTATTTTTCTCATTCATTATATAAATATTTTCCTGTGTATCCCTTATAGGTAACGCTGTTGCTTTTTCAATTAAAAAAGAAAACACTAATCCTTAAGTCACAAGTTCTAAGTTGTGGTGCCTCAAAAGCAAAAAGGACTTGAGCACTATTTATATTTTAAATTATGCCACTAATTCATTGTTTTGTATCATCGTGGCCCCAACACTTCTATTAACATTTTCAAGAACAGTCCTCATTGGGATTCCCTAAGACCACTATCGGATTAAAAATTGCACATAACTCCTCAATTTTTAAAATGTTCATTTTCTTTAAAGAGTTAAAAATTACATATCCTTTTAAGAGATAGTGAATAAACGTCCTAACAAATATCAGAAATCTGTGCCTTTGCCTCTGATGTTGGCCTCTCTCTGAAAAGTCCTTTTCATCATCCAGCTGAAGAACTTTAACCCACAACCCAACAACCATCTTGATGCACACACTTGCTGTGGTTTATTCTAAGTGCATACCTAATCTCAAGCAAGATTCGGCTCTCATTTCATCTGGACCCTGATAGCAACTACTGCTTAGAGAAGGTGTGTTTAAAGAGAGAATTACTTACTTGCTTCTGTATGTGTTTCCCCTGCTAGACTGTAAATTTTTATTTTTTTAATTTATTTTTGAGAGAGTCTCGCTCTGTCACCCAGGCTGGAAATTCAGTGGCACGATCTCCACTTCCTGCAACCTCTGCCTCCAGGATGCAAGTGATTCTCATGCCTCAGCCTCCCAAGTAGCTGGGATTTCAGGTGTGCACCACCATGCCCAGCAAATTTTTGTATTTTTAGTAGACACAAGGTTTTACCACGTTGGCCAGGCTAGTCTTGAACTCCTGACCTCGAGTGATCCACCCACCTTGGCCTCTCAAAGTGATGGGATTACAGGCATGAGCCACTGTGTCCCGCCTGGACTGTAAATTTTCAAAGAAATACAACTGTGGTTTATTTATCTCTACGTCCCCAGAGTCTCCTGTTCCCCAGATCTAGTAGTCAATAAATTATTGTGGAATGAAATAACTTTTTCTTTTTTAGAGACAGGGCCTAGCTCTGTGGCCCAGGAAGGAGTGCAGTGGCGTAATCACAGCACACTGCAGCCTCAAACTCCTGGGTTGAAGTGATTCTCCTCCCTCAACCTCCCAAATTGCTGGGACTACAGGCATGCACCACCAAGCCTGTTTAATTTTTTGTAGAGATAGGGTCTCGCTATGTTACCTGTTCTTGAACTCCTGGCTTCAAGCAATCCTCCCTGCTCAGCCTCCCAAAGTGTTGGGATTACAGATGTGAGCTATCACACCAAGTCTTGAAATAACTTTAAAGGACCAATGACCATTTTTTTTCTGTATAGGTTTATACTGCCTTGAGACAGAGTCAATAATTAAGATCTGCAAACCTGTAACATCTCATTATCTCTTGTCATTCATAGCTCCTCTTTGATTGGTCTTTCAAATGAACTTCCCAAATCTGGATCATTTACTAGTAGCCCAAATGCAACCTGCCCTCCCTCCAGACTCTATTGAGAAAGAGGAAGAAAAATAGAAATATATGAGTTTTTCATTCAAAATATTGAGATTTCCCATAATCTTTCAAAATGGAGGTGGTTCTCTTGGTAGAAGATGCTCACCAGCAAAAGGACCTTAGGTACACACTAGGTGGAGGCGTCTCTTACCCTTCAATAGGAAAGTCACTGTACATGATGGGAATCTATAGGGCATGTCAGAAGCTCAATGACAGGTCCTGTGAGTTGAGCTGAGTAGCCGAAGCCTTGGTCTGGAGGGACAGTCATGTCTTGACTAACAAGATATCTGATCCCTGAGACTTTTTAAATACCACAAGTTTAAAAGAAAAATGGTACGCAATGAAACCTGTAAGCTCATTGAAATAGAGATATTTTGAGCCAAGCCACCATCTAAAACAGGAAGACAAAGAAAAAAGAAAAAAAAATCTTCTTAAACAATTGAGCTATCTGGGTTATATTAGCATTAAGCTTTGTAACTGCTGCTACATAATGTTGGTTAATATAAAGAGAAGTCAGAGAATATAAACTACCAAAGCATTCCATCCTAAGGTCACAATACAAACAGTTTGAATTCTATGCCTTATCAAATTTCTGGAGCTAAAAACTAACAAGTATGCAGTTTACCATACTCAAGCCACAAACGGTCCCTTCCGCTGCGGGCATAAACTTGGTCTCACACCTGTGACCTACTCGGTGGCACCAAAGTGATTTGCAAATGTCCTGAAATAAAAAAAAAGTGGGGGGCTGTTAAGGGTGACATACAATAAAAACAAAAATATTCAAAGATGTTGTATACAATATTATATTTTGGGGTAGCTGAAATCAGAGCAGTTATTCAGAAAGTAGAGGCCAGTGAAGTTGGTAACACCAAAGTTAATATGTTTTAGCAACTATATAAGTGGGGGCTTTCTATAGCATCCAGATATTCATGTGTGTTTCGTAACAGCTGGTAGGTAGCAACAGTTAATTTAGAGAACACTTGGCTTGGAAGTGATAGATCTGGTTTCTCATGATAGTGATAATAATAACCGTCATAGCCGAATACATCAAGATTGGAATAAAGCAAGTCGGATTCAAATCCTCATCCTGAAATGCCTGGTTTCATGCCCTATGGACATGTTATGGAATCCCTTTCAGATGCAGTTTTCTCACCTGTACAATAGTGATCAAATGAGCACTTGACTCTATAGACTTATTCTCAAGGATAAATGAGGAACTACATGTAAAGTGATGGCTTCACCTGGCACAGGCAGTTCTCCAAAATATTGCCTATCATCATTACTACCTTTTTCACCTTTTTAAAAAATGTTCTACAGTTGCTTTTTCAAGGTCCTGTATGTGCTTAACTGAAGCATTTTCTATGAGTGCTGTTTATAGTTTATTCATTGACTGACTGTAGAGACAGATTCTTGCCTTGTTGCCCAGGCTGATCTCAAACTCCTAACCTAAAGTGATCCTCCCACCTCAATCTCCCAAACTGCTGGGATTACAGGCATGAGCCACCAGGCCTGGCCACCTTCTTCATCTCTATTGCAATTTTCAAATATGTAGACAATTTAACTCTCAAACCAGGCCTATGAAATAATTTCATTCTCATGCTAGACTGTGGTACACAGAATAATGGCCCCCAAAGATGTTCGCATCCTAATCCTGGGATCCTGTGAATATGTGAAGTCGTGTAGCAAAGGAGAATTAAAGTTACACATGCAGTTGAGTTCGTCATCAATTGAAATGGAGAGGCAGAGACTGTCCTAAATTTTCCAGGTGGGCCTAACATAGTCACAAGGGTCCTTATATGAGAAAGAGGCACTTAGAAGAGAACCAAGAGAGATGACAGCCTGAGAAAGACCTAGGAGAATGTTGCTGGCTTTGAAGATGAAGGAGGGGCCATAAGCCAAGGAATGCAGGCAGCTTCCAGAAGCTGAAAAAGGCATGAAAATGACTTCTCTCCTAAGGCCTTCAAAACCCTGCTAACACACTGATTTTAGACCTTACTTTCTTTTTTTTTCTTTTTTTTTTTTTTGAGAGTGAGTTTCACTCTTGTCACCCAGGCTGGAGTACAATGGCACCATCTCGGCTCACTGCAACCCCCACTTCCTGGGTTCAAGCAATTATCCCTGCCTCAGCCTCCTGAGTAACTGGGATTACAAGCATGCACCACCATGTCCGGCCAGTTTTTGTATTTTTAGTAGAGATGGGGTTTCACCACGTTGGCCAGGCTGGTCTCGAACTCCCAACCTGAGGTGATCTGCCCACCTCGGCCTCCCAAAGTGCTGGGATTGCTCACATGAGCCACCTTGCCTGGCCTGATTTTAGCCCTTTCAAATATCTACTTCCAGAACTATAAGATAATAAATGTGTGTTGCCTTAAGTCACACTAAGTTTGTGGAAATTTATTTAGATAGGGAACTAATACTTTTACTACCATTTTAGTGGTGGAAACTGAACTAATTCTTCATCTAAACTCATTTAGCTGAAAAAACTGAGCAAGCTTCTGATGCTGTTGAAGTTTTAAAATCACACAGCTGGCCAGGAACAAAGGCAGGCCTCAAGCTGGCCTGATTTCTGAGTCTAGTAACTTAACCACTACACTGGGCCTGGATTTGCCACTGATGGATATTGGAAGGCTCTCAAATTCTCCAGGCCTCAGTTTTCTAGTCTATAAAGAAATGGAACCAGATTACTTTCCGTTCTAACAGTTAAAGTCGATATTTAGAATTATAGCACCAATGGAATGTTGTGAAACATTGTGAAAAGTCAAAGTGACTCCATTTTGGTGGCCACATTCTATTTCCTAAGATTAAAAATGTGAAGATGTACATTTTGGAGAAAATATAAACAACCAGAGAGGAGAAAAATAATTTTTGTCGTTACTTGTTGTAATCCTGAAAATTCAATGAACCAGGTACCTAATGCCCCAAACACTCCATTTCATGTAGATTTTACAGTTAGAAAATATGGCAAGAATATGCTTAGAAATATTTCACAAACACTCAAAAAAAAAAAAAAAACAGCTTTCCATGGAACTGAGAAAACACAGGGAAACCAGATATACATATATATATATATAGTAATTTTGGTCTTGTAGACCATAAAATTCTTCCCCTAAAAGGAGAATGGAAGAATATCGAGGACACTACTTAGAAACACCAACACCACTAGCTGCCCCAGATGTGGGCACGTGTACCATTCCCAAATCTCAAAACAGCTCCTAAGCTAGAATATATACATCTTCCCATGAACCTGCCACTGACATTAGCAGAAAGCATGAGGCAGCCTCCCAGCAAAATGAATCAGGGTCATCATCGCTACGTGTTGTCGTATTGAGTCACCCTCGGTTTGAGGGAAATCAATCAATGTGGGTAAGAGAGCCGCCTATGTGAAACGGGAGGCATGAGAGATAGCACTGAAACGATTAAACCTACACTTAGAAAGGCTTTCAGAACTAAATTGTTTTTCTTCTTACAGCCAGGAAAAAGCCATAACCCACACCCAGTGCCTATGTGGCAGCCACCAAAATGGCCCTGGGGCAGACCAAAGAAAAGGAGGGCTAGCTGTCGTAGCCAATGCCAAGCCACAGAACCAAGAGAAGGGGCAGCTGGAGAGAACCAGGAAAACAAAGCAAAACAAAAAAACACAGGGATTCCAGAGTGAAATAAGACAGGCTGCATGAACATGTTATTTCTTCTGCGGTGGCGTGCAGAAGTCAAGGGTAATTATAGCCAGCTACATACTCTGACGACCATGAAAAGCCCCTTGAGAAGGCTCCCTTTCAAAGGAAATGCAAATCAGAGTTTGCAGTTTTTTTGCTTGTACCTCCCCCCTCTTTTTACCAGCATATTCAAATAATTTTCCCTTATCTATAATTCCCTGGACTTAAGTCATAATTTAAGGGAAAAAAGAAATAACCACAGAGACTCCAAGGTCTCATGTTGCCTGCATATAATTTTTTGGAACTAAGCAACATTTTAAAGGAAAGAGTCCCAATGTTATCCATTATTCTGTCCTGTCACTTGCTGTGTCTTCCAGTTGTACTCTATAGGCTGGATACCCCTTCAAGTAAAACCTGACATGCTGAAAATGTTAATGGTTTTTGCAAACCAAATTTTATGAAGCATTACAAACTGAACACATCCAAAATAAAAGTTCTTCATCGGCTCCTCCAAACCTGTCCCATGTTTCACTGTCCCCATCTCACTCTATGACACCTCTATATTCCCAATGGTTCTGGTAAAAAATCCTAGAGTCATCTTTGACTCTTCTGTTTCTTTCACATTCTGTCAAGAAATCTCCCACTAGATCATGAAATCATTTTGGCTTTGCCTTCAAAATATTTCCAGAATCTGAACAATTATGGCCACCTTCCATTTCTACCACCCTGTTCCAAGCCACCCGACATGCAGCTCACTGCCAGGTCCTCCTCACAAGCCTCGAAGGTCTACTTTACCCGCACCCTCGCCCAGTTTATTCTCAACACAGTGACTAGAGCTGTATTGTCCAATATGATAGTTACTTTCTACATGTGGCTTGTTAAACCTGAATTTACATTACTTAAAATCAAATTAAGAATTCACTTCCTCAGGCACACTGGTCACATTTCAGGTTCATATGTAGTTAGTGCCTACCATATTGGATAACAGAATATTTGCATCATTATAGAAAGTTCTGCTGGATGGCACTCAGTTAGGGAGAGCCTTCCAAATCAACTCAGTGTCGGTCAGCTCATGGCACTTTTCTGCTCAAAACCCTGTTATGTCTTGTCAGTTCATCACGAGAAAAATCCAAAGTCCTAACTGTCATCCATGAAGTCATATGCAATCAAGCCCCCTGTATCTCCCTGACACTGTATCCTACCAGTTTACGTCTTGCTCACTCTGATTTAGCCACACTGGCTCCCTGATGCTCTGCAAACACTCAAATCTTGCTCCCAAAGTGGGTCTTTACACTGGCTGTTCCACTTCTTCAACTATCTGCATCTCTCTCTCTCTCATCTCCTTCAAGTCTTTGCCTAAATTTCACCTCCTGTGACCTCACTATTAAAAAATTTATTCAGCCACCAACCAGTCTGTCTCCCAATTTTCCTTATCTTATTCCAAACTTATTTAGCACTTGTGGCTTCATTTACAACATCATTTACTTATTTATAACGTTTATTGTGTTTTGTTTTCTCTCCCACTAGCCACAAGAGTACAGAACTGTGTTTTCTCTCTGATGTATCCCAAGCACCTAAAACAGTGCCTGGTACAAAGTAGGCTTCAGTAAATTTTTTTTTTAGTAAATCAATATATGAATAAAAATGACAGACTTTATATTTTAAAATGGTCTTCATTTGTAATAAAGACTCTGGAATTTTTAAGAGTTTTCAAGAATTAAAAAAATAATAACATGAAAGAACCTGGCAAACAGCGTATGCTAAAAAAAAACTGGATAATGAGTTTTGCATAAATTATTTCATTGTATCATCACTGTGGCCATATGACGAAAGTATGACTATCTCCTCAACGTGCTCATGAGAAAACTGAGACTCAGAGAAGTTAAGAAACTTCTTCCAACTTCTCTTAGCAGTGAAGTCTCTAGTTGGCCTGGATTTAAGCCCATGTATGTCTGAGTTTATTGCCCAAGTTTTTAAGCTAAGCAATAATTTAAAAATAACAAATGACAATTAACAGGTAGGAGTCACCAAGAATTGCCCCGATGCCATTTAAAAAATCAACTTTACAGAGGTATGATTTATACAATAATATGCATTCATTTTAAGTGTACTGTTCCATGAGTTTTGGCAGATACATACACCACTATAAACACCAACACACTCAAGGCAGAATATTTCCATCATTCCAGAAAGCTCCCCCGTCCCCTTTTGCAGTCAATTCCCTTCTTAGGGCAACCACTATTCTGATTTCGGTCACCAATAGGTGAGTGTTGCCTATTCTCTTAAATTTCATATAAATGGAACCATACAAAATGTACTCTTTTGTTCAGCATGTTTTTCAGTCATCCATGTTTTTGTGTGTATCAATAGTTCATTCTTTTTTATTGATGAATGGAGTTCCATTATATGAATACAGCAAAATCTAATCTGCTCGTACATTCACCTTCTGCAGGACATTTAAGTTGTATCCAGTCTTTGCCTTCTATGAATCAAATAGTAGCTGAGAATATTCTTGGACAAGCCTTTTTATGAACACAGGCCTTTATTTATTTCAGGTAAATACCCTGGAGTACATTTGCTGGGTCAAAGGGTAAAGGTAGGTTTAACTTTCTACATTGAAACAACTCTGTCAAACCATTTCCAAAATGATTATACCACTTGACGCACTCATCGGCAATATGCAGAGTTCCAGTTGTTTCTGGTCTTTGGTATCATTTGGTGTTGTCAGTCTTTTTAATATTCTCCATTCCAGTCAGTGTGCAGTGGTGCCCCATTGTAATTTATTTTATATATTCCTCAGAGCAATTGATATTGAGTACCATTTCATGCATGTATTGACTATGTGTATGTCTCCTTCTGTGATATATTAATTTATTTTATATATTCCTGAGAGCAACTGATATTGAGTACCATTTCATGCATTTATTGACTATGTGTGTGTCTCCTTCTGTGATATATTAATTTAGTATTTTGCTCCTCCCCTCCTTTTTTGGTAAGGGGGTTGGTACTGGTACCGTTTTATATTTTTTCTAGGTAGATAATATGACAGGCAGTATAGTATAATGGTTAATAGAATGTGCTACCCAGATCCAATTTTAGTTCTGCCATTTGCTCATATAAAGCTTAGTAAAACATTTATTTTTATGTACTTTAGATTTCTATCTAGAAAATGTTAATAATAGCACATGCCCCAAAGATATGGAAGTATTAATATGTATCATGTGCTTAAAGTACTATTTGATACATAATAAGCACTGAATAAATATTAGTTATTATTACGGGATGGAAAGAGTATCTTACCCTCAATTTTCTATGAGTTCATTCACATATAGATATTGCTACAATTTTGACTCTAAAACCTGGGCCTTTTGTTTTCCTGTGTACTAGCACTTTCTGCCTAATCTTGCTCAGATTATTTAACTTCAATTTCCTTTCTGCTGGATTGAGGGGGGACAATAAATAATGTTCCTGTCTCTTCCACCACTAGATAAATAAGATATTGGAGTCCAAGAAACGGAAATCTAGGTAATAACCTTATTACCGACAATCATGAATTGGGGAATGTGGCTGAGATCTGTGGCCAAATAGGTCTTCCAACACTATCTCCACTGCATTAGACCAACCATCCCTTCACACTTGCAGGTAGAGGAGGCAAACACAAGTCTCCCATCCGAGGCAGGCAACCTCCGGGGTGGCAGAAGAGAAGTCTGCATCCTGCCGACAGGCAGCACAAGAGAGAAGATGCTGAGATGGTACCGTGGCATGCCTGCTCAGATATAGTGTTAAACTGGTCGATCAGATAAGTCACTCCTGCTTCTTTGAGGAGGGATGAGAGAAGAGGCAGAGGGGACATCTTCCACTTTATGGAAATGGGAGTGCTAAAACATGTGAGCTTTGGTTACCACTGTAAGCCCAATAAATAACACTGAGTATCTGATATGACATCCAGCACATGCTAGGCATGGCAGATACTCTCTATCAACTGAGGCAGCAGATACTTTCTATCAACTGAGGCAAGAGATGTGTATACATGGTTAAAATGTATCACAAGTTCATAAAAGTGACACATAAGCTGGAAGTGGAGCCCAGAGAAAGAAATGTTTAAATCTCCCTGAGGAAATAAGGAGGTAACACTTGTACTGAATCTTTAGCAACAATAAAAAAAATGATTAAGTGTCACCGGGTGGCCACACAGCATACTAGAATAAGAAACATATACAAAGGCTTGTAGACATGGAAAAGGAAATATTTGGAAAACACACAAGAACATCAACATCACTGGAGCGTAAGTGCATGGGGGAAAGTTAATAGAAGTTCAAACGTGATGCAGTAAACTTGGTATATTACAAAGTAATAGTATAATAGTATCAAATAGTATGATTCCATGCTAGGAAGTTTCTAGTTATTCTCCATTCATTAATCCTGATGTCAAATTCTTAAAGAAGTGTGAAAGGAAGTTAAAAGTTAAATGTTGGAACCCCAAACTCATTAAGCCAAAGAGAAAAGTCAAGCTGGGAAATGGGTCACACAAACCTGTCTCCCCCTTTTGGTTCCTAAATAAGATGGCTACAAGACGAAAAACTACACGCCTCCCCCATATTTTGCCCACAAGGAGATTCGTAGTGAGCTGTTAAAATTTCACCACGGCAATGGAAACTGATAGCTTATCTTTACAGGCGCAGTCACCCCAGCCCACCAGACACAAATGCATATCTGATTGTTCCCCTGCCCCACTGTGTCTATATTTATCTTAGGTAAAATGCAGTTTCACTGCATTTTTCCTCTGCCCCATTTGTTCATGTCATCTTATGTAAAAAAAAAAAAAAAAAAATGCAGGTTCACTGAGCCAGACAAAGGCATGAATAACTATTGTTCCCTACCCTACTCTTACATGAAAGTCGTGTACTTCTCAATTTCCCGCCCTTTCCCCTTTAAAGTTGGAGCCCTCAAAATCATCTTCAGAGAAAGGTATAGACCTGTCTCCCGGGTGCATCCTTAACTTTGGCAGATAAATCTCCTAAAATGCTTGAGACTTGTCTCGTCATTTTTCTTGATTGACAGAAGAAATATACATCGATCCTGCTATCCTTCCAATACAATGCTCTCTAGAATGATGCGCCTGAGAACATTCACAAGAACTTAAATATCTTCCCCACAATTTCTACTCAGCTTCAAACTCTCAGTGAGTCTATAAATAAACATTAAAACTGAGCTCCTGCTATGTGACAGTAACTGTGCTGGCTCCTGAGGTACAGGGTCAGCTAAAGAGGATGCATTTGTTCAGCTGCTCACTTCTAGCTTAGTAAAATAACCAGCACAGAAGGCTTGATCAGTCTGTGACAGTGCTTGGGACCCTCTGACAAACAGCATCAGCTCACTCATGGAGTCAGTAAGCATTTCTAAAGTGCAGAATAATCAAACGGGCGCTCTCTCCACTTGTTACAGAGGGAATCCTGCTTTGAGTCTTTCCAGATAACACAGAACCATTAGAAAGATTCTTAACTCATTTTCTTGAACACTTTGGATGAGAACAGAGATCAAGTCTGGCATGCTGAAGACACAGAAAACTCGTGGCTGGGAGAGGAGGGGAAGATGGGGATGAGTGATCCAAAAGAGCCAGCCCCAGAGCCTTTACCACGGCAGCCACTGGGGAAGAAGAGTCAAATGTGATGGTGGCAATGACGCTGAAGACATAAGGAAGAGAGTTAGAAGAAACCGTATTGTTTATCAAGTGATGCGACTGTACCAAGAGATGAATCCTCACCAATGAGCCTTGGAGGAAGTATTATAATCTTCACCTTTCAAAGGTGAACTCTAAGGCTAAGGGAGGTTGAGTCATTTCCCCAAGCTTGTAGGAAATCTCAGAACAAAATTTTAAAGCTACGTCTTTCTGACTGCCAAATCCAGAGATTTGTGTGTGCCAATGTGTATGTGTGAACGTTCAAAATTGAAGACTGTCTAACTCAGCGATCCTCAATCTTGACTGAGCATCAGGGTCATCTAGAGCTTTCGTTAGAATATGGGTTTCTGGGTCCTAGCCCCAAAATTTCTCATTCCTTAGGCCTGGGATGAGACATTTCTCACAAGTTTCAGGTCTTGCCGATACACTGCACCTGCTGGTCTGAGAGGACACTTTGAGAATTAGTTCCTTTTTGTTGTTGTTGTTCTTCTAATCACTATGCAACCCTTTCACTATGCAATGCTTTCTAGGAGGCATGGAGGAAAAAAAAATAACGTGAGGAGAAAAGATTAGAAAGTAATAATGGGACAATAAAAGCCCTGAAGACAAACTTCACCTCTTTCCTGCGTTGCCAGAGCGGGTCTAAACTGTTTCTACTAGACAGGATGAATAAGAGATTTTGTTGTTTTGGAAATCCCTCCTGACTACAGCCTGACAATATTTATGATCCTCAGAGGTGTGGCCATGGGTTCAAGTTATAAGTAGGTTTAAAAACAATACCAAAAGCTAAGCTGTGAGGAAAACAAGCTTCAGAATCTATCAAACCACCCCTACCTTCTCCATTAACCTCATCACCATCTTAAATCATTTCTCTCTTAAGCAAGTCTTTCTCACTTTCCCTGTCCTTGTTTGACTCCATCTTTTACTTTGGAATTTTCATTTCTCTTTGCTCTGCTTCCCATGAAAGACCATCAGAATGAGAAGCTGTCTTTTAAAAATATAGTAAGGTCCCATAAAGCAATCTATAATTTAAAAAGGTTGTTTAAGCCCTGCACACTGCCTGACACAGACCAGGTACCCCACAAATACATGATTCTGAAGGAATGATAGTAATTTTAGGAAGCTCCTTTGTATTTCTAAAGAAAATCATACTTATTACCAACTGTGCTTTTGCTGCATAGTATGTAATAAATTTGTGATTAATAAATAAGATAACGAATCCTTTAGAATGAAGTGAACAAGAGGTAAACTTTTTTGACAAAGTGAATGGCTACTTACTTCTGCCAAAACCATCAACTTAACAGGCAAATAGAACAGTCTGTTAATTTTTTTTTCTTAGCGATAGGGTCTCAGTCTGTTGCCCGGACTGGAGTAGAGTAGTGCTATCATCCTTCACTTCAGCCTCAAACTCCTGGGCTTAAGTGATCCCCCTGCCTCAGCCTCCCTAGTAGTTGGAACTACAGGTACATGCCACTAGCCCAGCTAACTTTTTTATTTTTGGTAAACAGGGGGTCTAACTTTGTTGCCCAGGTTGTTCTCAAACTGCTGGCCTCAAGTGATCCTCCCACCTTGGCCTCCCCAAATCTTGGGATTACAGGTATAAGCTACTACACCCAGCCAATTTGTTAGTTTTTACATATGGTTCACCAGCATTTCTGAAAGTAAGGTCCATGTATCATGAAGGATACACCAAAAAAAGTGAATGACATCTGGAAAATTTTTTAATAGGTATGCATGGAAACTGTACTAGAAAAAAAAATGTAATCCCATATCAAACCTATGATTTGATGAATATTATTTCTTAGGACTGGAGTTATATTTTGAATGTGAATTGGTTTCTAGAAAAGCAATAAGTGAATAATAATATAGAGATAACACAACTAAAGAAGGTAGTTATTAATGACTGAATATTAATGACCGAAGTTTAGGAAATAATATAGAGATAACACAACTAAAGAAGGTAGTTATTAATGACTGAACCTTAATGACTGAAGTTTAGGTACCAGTCACCAGTGAAGAAGAGGAAATTTCATGTCAATGTGTGTGACTTGTTTTGTTAAATTCCACCATTTAAAAGTCTGTGGCTTTGGGCAAGTTGAAAATATTTTCTGAGCTCCAGGTCAAAAGCGGTAATAATTCTTACTTGAAGGGTTTTTGAGAAGATTGAGGTAAAGTAAAATAAAACTTTAAGTAGAATGCCTTACGTAGGGCACAGGCTCACTTAGGAACTACTGGAGATGATAGTAAATGGTGCTAGTGATGGTGATGGTGGTGGTGGTGGCAGAGAAGGAGGAATAGGGAGAGAAAGAGGAGGAAGAAGAGGAACAGGAGTAGAGGGGGAAAGAGGAGCTATAAACCTCCATAATTTCCATGCATTTTTCAGTTACCTAGAACTTCCATATTTCTCTTTGGATATTGGGAATAAACCAACTTAAAAATGATTCTACTTTTTAGTATGGGCCGGGCGTGGTGGTTTATGCCTGTAATTCCAGCACTTTGTGAGGCCGAGGCAGGAGTTCACGAGGTCAGGAGATCAAGACCACGGTGAAATCCTTTTTCTACTAAAAAAAAAAATACAAAAAATTAGCTGGGCACGGTGGCAGGCACCTGTAGTCCCAGCTACTCGGGAGGCTGAGGCAGGAGAATGGCGTGAACCCGGGAGGTGGAGCTTGCAGTGGGCCAAGATCGCGCCACTGCCCTCCAGCCTGGGTGACACAGTGAGACCCTGTCTCAAAAAAAAAAAAAAAAAAATTTACTTTTTAGTAAAGTTGAGATTGTAATACTGTCAGTAAAATGTCATTCTTGACCAAGTGGAACAAGGTGTCTCTCATTTCTATAACCTGGACTTTCGTACTTTCCCAATTATCTTTTTTATAATTTATAATTCTTTGAAGAAAAGACTTGACACAAAAATCTTATTAATATTACTCAAGATATACCTTGAATTTATAGACAAGATTAAAAAAGCTAGCTGCTAATACCTTTCCTATATTATAAAAGGCATATAATGTATTTTGGGATGGTGATGATTTGAAACATATTAAATTAACAGGGAATAGGATCATATAGAGAACAAAAGCAGTGATTAGCGAGCAGTGATTAGCAGTAGGTACAAACTATTGTTCCCAGGTTTACTAGTAGGGATAAAGTTTTCATTTAAAGAGAAAGAATTTTCTACCAAGCAGTATTTAAACCAGGCATGGTCTATGTGGATAGGCCTGGATAATTCACTGACAGTAAAATTGCCACTTAATTATCATGCCAAACAACTGACATGGTAGAGATAACCCAGACCCTAACCCTTGGCCTTGGCAAACCAAATGTTTACACTTCTGTTAGGGACACAGACACATTGCAGAGTCTTAATGTAAGTTTGAAATCACAAGCAAACATACCTTCACAAAACCAAGGCTGCATAACTTGGCTTTTGCTCCAAATTGCCATTTACATTGTGTGTCAGCATCATAAATCTGTCCTGGTAGTTTGTCCGGATATTTATACTGTCCTCCTTGCTTGGGCTCATCCACTAGACACCCCGCCTGAGGTGTGCTGTAATGACAATACATGCTTATTAATTACTCTGTTGATCCGTGATCTTTCCATTTATGACAACACACTTCTGAATGCACTCATGCAAAGAAAAATATAACATGGTTCGAGAAACAGGTATATGTTTTAAAGTTCAAATCTATGTTTATGCCAAAGAGTGAGTCTGTCTAAGAGGATGGAATGTACACAGCCAGGAAGGGTTTTACAGGATGCTGAAAATTCTAGCCATCCAAGTGATTTGGCTTGGGATTTGACAGGAGACAGGAAAGGTTAATACATTTGAAAACTCCCATCAACAATCTTATTCAACAATATTTGACAATTTGTACTGAGTTCCTACTCTGTGGCAAACCTTAGACAAAGCACTAAAGGTACAAAATAAACCAGACAGACACAGTACCTGTCTTCATGGAGTTTTAAATCAAGTATTTTCTTTTTTTAAACAGATAATGGAGCAGAGGTCAAAGATGTACTTTAACTCACAATAAGCCTTACAGACAAAAATAAATAACATTCCTAAAGAATCAAGAGGAATAATGAACTGGGGTATGAGGCAGAAAAATTTCCTTCAGATATGTTTGACTGGCACCTGTTGAGAGCAAAAATCAGTCCTGATGGCATGGGTATTCTTAGCACCTTATCTCCACTTACTTAAATAATTAAAATATGGTACCACTGAGAGGTTAATTAGCATGGTGGTTAAGTGTAATTTTGTAGTGAGACAGATGGGGGTCCTAATCAACCATGCAACCAAGACCAAGTTATGTAGCTCTTATACAGCTCATGAGTGACAATGACTCTCATAAAGGTTGTTACACAGTTCAAATGAGAAAATATAACACGCTTCATAAAGCATAGTAAGCAAAGTTAGCTGCTGCTGTTATCATTGTTATAACATTTAACTACAAAAGCATTTAACTACATACTAATGGAAATTCAACCTATGTTAAGTTGATCTTGACTTTAATACTTATTAATTGCATTGTTACATGAGTTGGAAAAAATAATTTTAGTCACCAAACCATGAATTTAAAACTAATAGGAAAATCTTCATGGCAAAGTTTACTAACAAAAAGTCTGTTTATTTTTTACCACCCTTTGGGCATATGTGGTTAGATATCTTCACGTTTAATATGCTTTGTGTCTATATCTTACTATTTCTTTAAACATTTGCAAATAATATACAGTGGTACAGCTTAAAAATAAAGTATCAAAAATGTCAATTCCCAAAGAAATTTCACTAACATCTGGTCAAAGAGATATGGGATTAGCATCTAAGTGTCCTTGTGGGTCAATATACATTAGCATCTAAGTGTCCTTGTGGGTCAATATAATTAAAAAGGTAGGGGTGTGTGTGTGTGTGTGTGTGTGTGTGTGTGTGTGTGTGTATTTCAATTTTGGGTTAATTGTTTAATATGAATTAAATAGTACAACTTTCCTAAATCCTACTTTTACTGATGCAACTTAAGGGTTCTGTGTTATTAAAAGCATGTTGTATAGCTACCATCTTCTCTGGCTATCATTTGGACGTAAAGCTAGCTCCTGGCCATTTCAAACACAATAGTCAAACAAGAAAATGCTCTATTCATTAAAACACAAACACACACTCATACCATTTGAGCATTTTTTAAATACTCTATGACACACTGATTGATAAGACTGAAATAATTAGTCACAGTAAAAAGATAATATGCCTAGCAGCCTCTGGAAGTCACAGGGGACAGACGGTTGAGTACAGATCCTAGAGTCAGAAAAGATCTAAGTGTGAGTCTTCTGTCTGCAACTTACCAGCGATAGTACCTTAAGCAACACAATTAACCTCTCTAAGACTTGATTTCTCAACTCTAGATTGAGGATAATAGTATTGCTGTGAGGACTGAAAGAGGAAATGTGTGGAGAACATTTAGCACAATATTAGGCTTCAATCTATTTTTTTCAACAATAATGTCATCATCATCATCATCATCATCATCATTATCATCATCATTTGTCTTTTTGTTTATTGAGAGATCAAAAGGTATTTCCACTGAGTATTTGTTTTCAGGTCTATGGAGCACAATTCTGTCATCACTCCAAAAGTAGGAGCACCCCTGGATTTAACCTGTCATACCTGAGGAATTTCTTGAGATACTGGCGGCTGCAGGAAGACCATGAAAACACTCCATTGTTTCCGGTCAGTGTGGGAGACATGATATTGCCTTCAGCCTTTCTGCAGGGATTCCCTTCTCCGTCATGAATCATGCCAAAGCTGAAACAGAATGAAGAAAACAAAATCCTGCTTTGTGAACCCATTTTTCTGAAGGATAATCTGAGGAAGAAAAAAGATGTATTGATCCTCAACAAAACCAAGTAAGAGACAGAGTTATTAAAACTGGAAAAGAGAAAGACAAATTACTATAGACTGTTATAAAATTCATGCAGAAAATTTAAAAAATGCTGAGGGCTTTGTTATACTATTTCCTGACCACAGAATCAAAGAATGGTCTAGCTGCTACATGTTTTATGGGCTGGAAAATTTTGGTCAAGTTAAAATTTAGGTATAAGCTAAGCCAAAGTGACGGAACAGCCAAATTATTTAGTTTCAAACAGTAAAATTCTTTTCTTGTCACCAACCATGGAACTATGGTAAAGAAGTTCAGAGTGAGTAGGAAGTAGGAACAGAGAGATGGTGATTATAAGTTGTTTATGAAGTGTTCATATATAAGGCTAGCATGGTATAAAAACTTCTCTCCAACTATGATCAATTTATTAGCTGAAATCACAAACTCTAATTGTAATTAAACTCTCTTATAATAAACATTTTTTAACATGCTTGAACCCCTTTATTGAAGGCTATTAAATCTTGACCATTACTGTTATCTTTCAGATGTATTATATGAGAAAACTTTAATTTGTTTCATCACAGAAGCATCTAGTAATTATAGAAGAAAAACTTTAGGTGGTCTACTCCCTAGAAATCATGCACATTATACCTAAAGAATTCTCAAATTTCCTGACAGGAAGAATAAATGTGACATTAATGTGCATACCCACATAGGATACATACCATAAAGACAAAGCTTACTTCAGGCGATGTTAAAGTGGTAGAAGATGGAGAAATAAGAGTCTTTGATCTTCTCTAAAAAATTCAGCGCAAAGTCTTTTCTGATTTTTTTTTTTTTTTTTTTTAGGGATGCAGAGGGCGGAAGGATATAAATATGAATTTCATCATTAATTTAAATTGTTCTTAATCTCATTATTTAAAAGAATGAAACTTGTTTCTTAGACCATACATTTATAAGGCAGATATGATTCCTATGTAAATAAATATGTTATTCTGATATAATTTCATTTATAGAGTTAGCCTTTGAAAGTAGTCTATACCAAATAAATATGTTACGATAAAAGATATGACTTTTTTGTGACCCATGTCTATCATATGGCCATTTTTCCAGCATTCTTTCCACTTTGTCAGGAAAATAGTAGCAGGGCAGCTGTATGCTATGATCCTATCAGTGACTTCCTTAGGTATTCAGATGTGACCACTCAAAAATAGGTATTGACTAACCTCAATGTATACTCAGTGAAAGCATTTTCTTATCCTCAGCTTTTCCCAATTTAATTCTTCTTCTCACCTAACCAAGACGTTAAGGGGATTTGTTTGGGAGACACCCTTTCTAAATATATTTGTGAAAGTAAAAAACAGAAAGAAACCTGTAAATAAAGGACGAGAAGAAAGAGCAAGAATCCCAGAAACAGAGATGGGGTAGGAGAGATTGAAGCCATTACACTAGAGGAAAAGAACTTACTTAGAACTTCAGTGGAATTTTATGTGCGTAAGAAAATCAAGTTGGAATTTAATTTTGAACTTAACATTCTTAAATTTAATAGCATTTTAGAAGATGATAACATATTTTCTTTAGCACGTGCCAAATGCCATATAAATATCTCAGGAATTGTCTGTTTCAAAACTTCTTAAGTCCATGTTATTTAGAACTTAGGTATGTATTTTATTTTACCATCTGTCCTTGCCCCAACCTCTGACTTCTCTCCCAAATCCTACCTGAAGAATATGTTCTGCTTTTCCTTATCTAAAATGTTGGATTTTGATTTTGGATAATTTTAACACATATGCAAAGATTATGAAATTTTTCAATGACCAGTATTTTGAAAAGTGAGACCTGTTCGGTTGGACTTCATGCTGGTAAAACAAACTTAGACATACATGTGATATGCACACATATTTTGTTTCCTGCTTTGTATGAGAAGCATTGTTCTTAATGAGCATTTTTGCTTCTCCATTTACAATTTTAAAAATTGGCTTATTCATATCTAAGAAAGTGTGCGTGTGTGTCTAAATGTGTGTGTGTGTATAATAATGTTGGAAATTTGTTGGATAACAATAACAACAATGATCAAGATCTAAATTTCCTAAGATAATAAATGTAGCTCATAGAAGATACTGGCACTGTCTGGGCATGGTGGCTCACACCTGTAATCTCAGCACTTTGGGAGACCGAGGTGGGCAGATCACCTGTAGTCAGCCTGGCCAACATGGTGAAACCTCATCTCTACTAAAACAATAAAAATTAGCCAGGCATGGTAGTGGGCACTGGTAATCCCAGCTACTCAGGAGGCAGAGGCAGGAGAATCACTTGAACCCGGGAGGCAGAGGTTGCAGCGAGCCGAGATCGTGCCACTGCACCCCAGCCAGGGCGACAGACCGAGACTGTGTCTCAAAAAAAGAAAAAAGATACCAGCACCAACATATAAAAATATCAACTATGGTTACTGAATGATATTTGCTTTTAAGTCAAAAATTAACTAGATGCTTTGAAAATATATGAGTTATTTCCTGTATGTTGAATAAAATATACACACAAGTACACACACACACAAACATTCCTAAACTGGTGTATCTGAAGAGTACTACACATTGAAATAATTATTTTGTAAAGTATTATACTTGCTCCAATGCAGCTGCTATTGCTCAAATGTTTGAAAATTCTCTATGGCGTTGTCGCCACCATAAAAGGAAGATTTAGTAACACCAATTCAAAGAATATTAAGTACATGCAATGTTGCCAACTAAAAGAATATTCAGTACATGCAGCAAAAGTTTTTTTTAAAAAGCAGCGTGCCATTATACTCTGGGAATTTATTTTTCTCCATGATTACTTCCTGTGCATAAAGAATCAGCTAGAAGTGTCTTCATTGCTGCAAAACATGAACAAAAATAAACAAATGCCTAGCAGCCTAGAGACTCAGTTAAATAACTTGCAGTCTGTGCACACGAAGGAGTACTGTGTGGCTATAAAATGCTGCTGTTGAAAAAGAATGAAATCAACAACAACTAGCCTTTATTGAGCCATTTGTATAGTCAGAAACTATTCTAAGCTTTACACAAGACTGATCCTCTTTGTTCTGCCTAAGTCAACAACAACCGTTAGAGGAACGCCAATGAATCAGCCAACTAGTTTTCATATAAAGTAGTGGGTCAAAGAGCCACTTACTTGTGCCCCGACTCATGAGCGATGGTGAAGGCAAGGCCAAGTCCTGTGTCCTCATTGATGGTACAACTTCGGTACTTAGAGCACATTCCACTGATGGGGGCAAACCCTATTGAAAGAGCAGTTTCAAATGTGAATCCAAAGGTTGCACACACAGATACATGATGATTTATGTCCTCAAAATGTTCTACACAGTTTTAATCAATTCATTCAGTGTTTTTGAAAAAAAATATTAAGGATCTATAGTTCTTTGTCCTGTGTAATGATAATGTATAAATGCAGCATTTCCTATTTTCTTGCTTTTGTTACATATTGTTATCAATTGATCCTCATAAGAGCCCTGTAAGGTCAGTATGAGTACTGTAATTCCCATTTTACATTTAGTTTAGAAAGTCACAGAATATTTATATGCCTTGTCTGAGTTTATCATTCGGGTCAGAGCAACAGATAGAATGATAGCAAAACCAATGCAAAATGCTCACTGAACAGTGGCATTAACGTCACAGCTCAGGGTGTATTTTCCGAGGAAAAACACACATCCTGGTCTTTTACTAGAGCAGAAAACATGAAAATGCCTAAGCAATGTGTGCAGATTAAATTCATTTTTCTCTGGTTCTTTATAATGTGGTAAGTGCTTCTGTTCCCAAAGTTACCCCCCTCTAAGAGCCGTTATAAAAGCATCCCAGCCAGCCATTAAGTCTATCCTGAAATACAATGTGGTGTGTGAGAACATCTTTCTTTCCAGTTTTGGGTCCTAATAATCAGTAGAACAAATCTATGTACCCATCTAATATTGAATGCATGCTTGTGAACTGATTGTACCCACTCCATTGTCAAGATGGAAGTGAGATCAGCTGGGAAATCTAATACAAAGGCACAAATAAGGGGTGGCATCATTATCATTACTGCCATCATCATCATCACTAAATAAATGGTTGCCAAATTCACACACTGTGCTATATGTCTATCATATATCTGTGTGTGTATGTATTTATAGCTTAGCAAACCAAAGCTCAGAGAGGTGAATTAACTTGTTCAAGATCTCAGAGTCATAAATTCTAGACTCCAGAATCAACCACAGACATAGGGGAAGTCAAAGCCCATGCCCTTTGCATTAGGACACACTGCTTAAAGTAAGTGACCTTTTCCACAATTGGTGGGGTTTCTGATGTTTTGTTTTTTCCAAGCCTTTTAGTACATTTTGGTCTCTGGATAACAGATAACACTGTCTGCTTCTCAGAATCTCTCTTGAAAACATCAACAATGCACTGGATTATCATATGTCACTTTGGACGTTCCAAATTCAGAATATGAATAGATATATACCATATTTCGTTATAAAAACCCTTTCTATGGAACAATTCCCAAAATAGTTGTGTTTTTGAAGACTGTGATTAATGGCTAATTGTTAAAATAAATTTATTTATAGGACATAACAGAGAAACTGCAGAGAATTTGAGAAACATAAAAAATAAAATTTCTGCCCTGGCACAGTGGCTCATGCCTGTAATCCCAGCACTCTGGGAGGCTGAGGCGGGTGGATCTTTTGAGATCAGGAGTTCGAGACCAGGCTGGCCAACATGGTGAAACCCGTCTCTACTAAAAATACAAAAATTAGCCAGGTGTGGTGGCGGGCGCCTGTAAACCCAGCTACTCTGGAGGCTGATGCAGGAGAATCACTTGAACGTGGGAGGCAGAGGTTGCAGTGAGCCGAGATTGCGCCACTGCACTCCAGCCTGAGTGACAAGAACAAGACATCATCTCAAAAAATAAAAAAATACATAAAATTTCTTAGGAAGTCCAACATACTATTATCTCTAATCTATCATAAGGGATTTTAAAGTACTTTGAGGAAAAATATGAGAGGAGTACATCACATAAGCTTTTCTCAGCTCCACAGAATTTTACCATTCATCTGGACTATTAGTTTTATCAGCAAACTATGGCCCCTGTGTTCTGTTTTTGTAAATAAAGTTTTATTAAAACACATCTGCATTCATTTATTTACATATTATTTGTGGCTGCTTTTGCAACAATACAGCTGAAATGACTAGTTGCCACAGAAACCTGTGGCCTGCATAGCTTAATATATTGACTATCTGGCCCTTCACAGAGAAAGTTGGCTGACTCCTGATTTAGACAGCCATCCATCAACTTTTAAAAAATGTTGAATTCCTATTATGTGCAATGGAATATACTAGAATATAGTATAAATATCAAAGATACAATTCTTGCTATCTCTGTCTTGTACGAATATGGAAGAACTGAGTACTTCAAAGTCAAGTAACTTTCTAAAAAAGGCACTGCTACCTAGTGGCACAGTTAGGTACCATGGAGCCCAGTAAAATCCTCTTCAGCTACCTGATTCTGTGGTCATGATGCTTATGAAATAACCTACAAGTTTCTAGTTAAATAATGTGTCTCACACCTCAGTGATCATCAGTAGGATCAATAAAGAAAAATACAAGCCAGGCGAGGTGGCTCATGCCTGTAATCCCAGGACCTTGGAAGACCGAGGCAGGCAGATCACCTGAGGTCAGGAGTTCAAGACCAGCCTGGCCAACATGGTGGAACCCTGTCTCTACTAAAAATACAAAAATTAGCCAGGCATGGTGGTGGGTGCCTGTAATCCCAGCTACTTGGGAGGCTGAGGCAGGACAATTGCTTGAACCCAGGAGGCGGAGGTTGCAGTGAACCGAGATTGTGCCATTACACTCCAGCCTGGGCAACAAGAGTGAAACTCCATCTCAAATAAAAAAAAAAAATACAAAATGAATAAAGTAAGTGGGCTCCCCACATTCTAAGTTCACTTAAAAAGAACAATAGTCACCAGAGGGTACGTGAGGTTACTCCACAATTTAAATATTATGTCTCTTTATTAAGGAACGTAAGGGCTATCCATCATCCATAGAAAGTTTGCATACTGTGTTTTCAGCTAACAGGTGTGTGTGAAGGATCTGTTCATACCATACCTAGAGTGTCACATGGTTCATTCTTCCAAGAACAAATATCAAATCCCGTGAGTAAGATGGCATGATCATGTCTCTTGCCATTCTTTCCAATGAGGGCAGACTGCCATTGACAAAAACTATTCAGAGACTGGTCTGCATGATGGTTGATCAATAATCCTCCCTATGGGAAACCCACACAAATCAAAGTGTGAATTTGTCACAGAGATGAGAATGTTGAATCATTCCATTTGTACAGGCAAGCACAGAAACATATTTCTAGGGAGAAAGATCAGTAAACACTTGAGCTAAGGTAGGAGACAGGAAAATCTCTATTTTAGGTAAATGCTCACAATATTTAAAGCAACTACAAAGTTTCTGTAGTGTGATTTATGATTGACTATAGTTCTACAAAAAATAACCTGGCATCAGTTAGAACACCTTTGTTCATCTCACCTAGTACTACCTTTATAAAACCGTTACAACTTTTAAAACATGGTAATAAATTAATGGTGATGAAATTCAATGGCTTTTCCATAAACCTCATCATTATTTCCATAGATGTCAAAATTCCCCGCAAAGCGTCTGGCACATGATAGGTTACAATCAATCAATCAATCAATATAATGAAAATTCACTGAATGAATAAACAAACGATGATAGGATTCCAAAGGATAAGAGAGGACCTACCCTTAAAATAATCATTTGTCAAATGTTTGCTTAGTCAAAGCTGTTGACTTGGCCAAGTTGAAGGTGTTTAGACAAGATCTTTAATTATCAGTTAATTAGGATGTGGCTGGCTTCAATGTCCTTGGGCAACCTATTAGTAGGCTAAAGACAAAAGTGTCTCCTAACCAGCACACGTCCTTTCTATCTTTCTAAAATTCCAAAAGCCATTTGACAAGCTGTTAACTTCTGTAGCTCTCCACACCTGAGCAATTAGATCAATTTTTGTCTTGTCTGTGTCTCCTTGCTTTTTATGTTTTTTATTGGCATTACAGAAGAAGAGGAAAAGCCTCAGGGGACTTAAAAAATAGCTATTTGAATGGTACTCGCTATCTCAGAGAAACAGAGTTTAAACATCAAAACACTACAAAGCAGTGAGTACCATGTAATTTAACACTTTATTACATGTTCTGGTTTTCATAATTTGCCCCATGTTTGTGTCTTGCATCTCACTGTGATCAATCCAAGGGCAGCTAAATATCCCTTGTTTATTCCCTGTATTACCTAAGATGGTACTGGGGATACAGTAGGTTTACTACAATAATTTTCTGATGTCTTATTTTCAGTATATTTTTGAAATATCCTTCTGCATCTACCAGCAATTACTCAGCATATCAAACTTGCAAAATCTAGCTAATCCTTAAATCTATGACCAAATTCACCTTCTCTGTGAAGCCTACATACCATTTATTTTATGTAACATATTTATATTTCATGTTTTTGTTTATATTATCTATTTGTATATTATTTAATAGTTATGTACCATTATTTATGTATATATATGCATATATAATATAAATGCATATAAATATAAATATTTTTCTGGTGCTTTAGTTTAATTGTGTGATTACACAACCTTTTAAAATTGTACTTTGAGGAGAGTCAGCCTAGTTTTAAATTTGAGCAGCTAATGACTGGTACATGGATTAGTGAACACAGTAGGTGTTCAAGAAATGTATTCTGAATGGCACACTGAATGAAGACATAAATGAAGTTTGCCACTTACAGGTTCTTGTTCCAGAAGAATTAGGCTCACCACAACCACATTTATGTCACTTCCAATAGTTCCATCTTTAAATAGGCCAGAAACCTGTTGGAACAATGGAAATCAAACAAAATCTCAAAATTTTCAAAACCTTAGGGGGAATCAATCAGACATATTGATTGAAGTACGTAGGCTTCAATTTTACCAAATATATGTACACATAAAGACAATTTCCTCAAAACTCAACTTAAAAAAATAAAACCACAAATGTAGCTATTAAAAGTCATGGCAGAAACTGCAATTACATTTGCACCAACCTAATACATCTGCTATTCAATCCATGCAAGAGAATTCTATGACTTTCATCTTCTTTGGAGAGCCAGAAGGTTTGTGACACACCCCCCCCTTACCATGTTCATGACTGTGAGAATGTACGTGGTGACATTTCCCTTGCCATGCTTTTCCACCATTTTCTTGTCTGCCACCACAAGGGTTTCCACATTTAGGCCCTTTTGTGATTTTCCAGCTGATCTCCTGGGTCGCCCAGAGCTCCCATATTCATCAAACCTTAGATAGGTGTCCTCTGTGGGAGGCTTGGGAGCATCTATGATGAACAGAAGAGCATTTGGAAGGAGTATTAGAGAATATCTGGATAAGACAGTTGAGAGAGAAACTGAAACAAGGGAAGAAGAGAAACTATGTAATCAACACTCCACCCAATCCACTAACAAGTGATGCTGTCAGTGCCTGCCCAGGTGCCTTGCATCTAGTATGTGGTCAAGAAGGACGTACTCAATAAATGTTTGGATGCACAGATGGGTAGATGGATGGATTGGACAGGATAGATGGGTGGATGGATGGATGGATGTGTGGATGGATGAGTGGATGGATGGATGGTGAATGGATAAACGGGTAGGTGGATAGAAATAAATGAATAATAGATGAATTCAGTAACTCAAAAATGCTCTAAAAAGAAAGAAAAGAAAAGAAAAAAGAAAAGGAAAGGAAAGAAAAGAAAAGAAAAGGAAAGGAAAGGAAAGGAAAGAAAAGAGAAAAGAAAAGAGCTCTAGGCCAGGCATGGTGGCTCACGCCCGCAATCCCAGCAATTTGAGACGCAAAGGTGGGTGGATCGCTTGAGGTCAGGAGTTTGAGACCAGCCTGGCCAACATGGTGAAACCCCATCTTTACTAAAATTACAAAAATTAGCCAGGCATGGTGGTGCATGCTTGTAATCCTAGCTACTTGGGAGGCTGAGGCAGGAGGATCACTTGAACCCAGGAGGCAGAGGTCGCAGTAAGCCAAGATCATGTCACTGCACTCCATGAGGAAGTCTCTTTTATGTCCTCAAAAGAAACACCCAACCACACCTACACATTCACTTTTGAGATACAGTCTCTGGGTGACAGACTGAGATTTCATCTCAAAAAACAACAACAAAAACAAAAAGCAAGCTATAATTCTAGTTAGTAGAATGGATCAACAAAAATCAATTTGTGGGGAGAAACTTTGAAAGTAGAAAATGCTCATTTTACTACTCAAAAACTGCAGAAATAGTGTTCATCCTTGGGATCTAAATTTATTATTTATGAATTCATTAAATATACCACTTTATACATTATCTTCTAAATAAAATGTAAACAGTTCTAAAATACTGGCCATGTCTTAAACTCTCATTTCATCAACACAGACTTTAACATAGCACATAAGAAGTGCTCAATAAGAACTCTTTGATGTGATATTGACTTAGTTATTGGGGAAACAGCATAGTTGGGGGTGATATTAAAAACCGTATTAAACACTTTTCATAACCGGTAAAGTGTGGGTACCAAGTTAACAGAATGGATGCTGGCCATAGCCATGGAGCAGAGACCCAGAAGTGCCTGCTGGGCCAGACATGACGCCTTTAGTTAATGGAGAGCAACAACTATGAGCATTCCTGGGAAGAAAAACGGCATCCAGAAAGCTCAGGGAAGTAACCGTGTACCAACTAGTACAGAAATATTTTAGTACTATAACACCGGTCCAGCCGTAATAGTGAAACTAGCTCTCTACAGAGTAAAATTACAAGATAAAATTATTTAGAGTTAGATTTAAAAACTCAGGTTGGCCACTTATGAGCACAGTGACCTTGCGCCTCAGTTTCCTTATCTATGAAAACAGGTGACACTTGTTTATAAGGTTGCTGTAAAGATTTGCTTTGATGTCTCATATCAAACTTGTCTTACCACTATAAACATCATTACTATCATTAATACAGGCTAAATCATTATATATGCTAAAGGGATGCCCCTTAATGAGGATATTTCAATAATACCAAAAACTCAAAAACCAGTTAAAATGGTAGAAACTCTTTCATTATTCCTCCTGATTAACATCTTAGTGATACCAGTTCCTCTTCTCCATGAGCATAACCTTCTTCTGGCTGTGCTATCCAACTTGGCACACAATTTCCATGAGCAGCTACTGAGCCACAGAAGAATTTAAAAGTTTAAAAGGCAATACTTGATTCAGGTATTGAATATCTTTTGGCTGGGCGCAGTGGCTCATGCCTTTAATGCTAACAATTGGGAGGCTGAGGCGGGTGGATCACCTGAGGTCAGGAGTCTGAGACCAGCCTGGCCAACACGGGGAAACCCCATCTCTACTAAAAATACAAAAATTAGCTGGGCGTGGTGGCGTGAGCCTATAATTCCAGCTAGTGGGGAGTCTGAGGCAGGAGAATTGCTTGAACCTGGGGGGTAGAGGTTGCAGTGAGCCGAGATTGCGCCACTTCACTCCAGCCTGGGCAAAAGAGTGAAACTGTCTCAAACAAAACAAAACAAAACAAAACAAAAACAAAAACAAAAAAAAACAAGCGAAAAGAAAATGTTTTAAATGTTTTAAGTATGTCCCAAACAACTTGAGTATGTAAATCTACTTTTTTGACCTTAATTTTATGCAAGTTAAATGCAGATTAAGTATTTCCAATAAAAATTTATCATCTGAATTGACTGGTTTAAGTGCTATAAAGTTTAAAATAAATGCTGGATTTCCAAAACTTAATAGGAAAAAATAATGTAAATCTCTCACTAATAATTTGTTATCCTGATTACAAGTTGAAATAATATTTTGCATATGTTGGGTTAAATAAAATGTTATTAAAATTCATTTACCCTTTTTTTAACTTTTAAAACTTGTGGCTATTAGAAAATGTAAAATTGTATTTAAGACTTGTGTTACATTTCTATTGGACATCGCTGGTCTGGAAACGGCCGAAGGTTGTACCTAAGTCAGAAACCATGCTCAAGGATACCTGTGTTTCATAGCTACCTCCCTCACATGCTAATGTTCTTGTTTCTGGAAGTCTCTCCTTTGTGTCCTCAAAGGAGACATCCAACCACACCTAGACATTTACCTCTGATTTCTTTTGTCATTGAAAATCTAGGTACTTTTCTCGGAAGCACAGAAATCAAGACTGGGACCTATGGCATGAAAGTAGGAGATACTAAAAGAGTAAAAAAGAAACCATATCTAAACCTTTCCTAGTTTAACCTAGAATAATTGATCATCCAGCATTTGCCTGAGAGAGATAATTACTGGTCCTACGCCAAGACAGATGCTCAGGGTAGCCCCATTTTGACTTGCAAAGCTTGTACACCCAACAGCACTCAGGAAAACCGGTCGAGGCCCACCTAAGAACAGAACAAGAAAAAGTTTCCTTACATACATTTCTTGCGTCGTCCACAAAAATGCTGCTTTTGCGACCTTCGATGGTGATACTCTGTCTCTTGACTCTGAGACGCATGGGGAATGTGACTTGGGGAGTAACCAGGATAATTCCGGCCGGAGCCGGGGTAGCCACGGTACCCCTGGACCTTCTCCTCTGCTGTCCTTTTGTATAGTACGTGAGGATGGTGACCCGCAGGGGAGCTGTAGTTGTGTTCCTGGGCCAGGAGTTGAGGTAACGGCGAGATGAGGAATTCATTTTTTCGTGTCCTGATTAAACCTGACTAAAAAGCCAAACACAAAACAAACAGTCATGATTCCATGCATCCCTGTGCAAGGGTTGGTTTTCAACAACTGCTTCCTGACTAATTCCTGTATGTGGGCACAGGAGCTAAAAGCTTCACACATATTGCCTCATTTTTATCTGCACCATTACAACAAGTTGCTATTATTATTGAGACAGGGTCTCACTTTAAAACTGAAGCTGGAGAGCAGTGGCGCAAACATGGCCCACTGCAGCCTTGACCTCCCAGGCTCAAGTGATCCTCCCAGTTCAGCCTCCCGAGTAGCTGAGACTACAGGCACGTGCTACCATGGCCAGATAATTTTTATACTTTTTATAGAAATGGGGTCTATGTGGCCCAGGCTGGTTTTGAACTCTTGGCCTCCCAAAGTGCTGGGACTATAGGCATGAGTCATCGCACCTGGCCCAACAAGTTGCTATTATTATCACCCCCATTTACAAAGGAGAAAACTGAAGCTAAGATAATAAGTAGGAAAGCTAGCATGGGCACTCAGAGTTCTCTACTTTCAGAGGCAGGACTCACAACCATTGGACTGCCAGTCCTGATGATTGTGCCTGAAGGGCTGAGCCATGGACATCCTGCTGCATCTGCATTTATAATCTGGCAGATGCCAGGCTCACCACTGTATAGAGTGATGAATATAAAAACACCCCCACTCATTCTCAAGTGGTTCATACTTGATTTTTCTCTTTTTTTTTTTTTTTTTGAGATTAGGTTTCATTCTGTCCCTTAGGTTGGAGTACAATAGCACTATCGTAGCTCACTGTAACCTTGACCTACTGGGCTCAAGCAGTTTTCCTGCCTCAGCCTCCTGAATAGCTGGGACTACAGGTACACACCACTGTGCTCAGAAATGGGGTCTACGTTGCCCAGGCTGGTCTCAAACTCCTGGCTTCAAGTGATCCTCCAACCTCAGCTTCCTAAAATGCGCAGATTACAGGTGTGAGCCACCAATTCCAGCCCATCTTGATTCACAGTTGCTAAATCAATTTTTTTAAAAAAAATTAGCAAGGATGGCAGAGAAAGGTATGAGTGATGTGATCTCTAAGTGGGGGTCTAGAGAATCTGATGAGTGGTGCTATAATGAAGAGACATATTTACCAAATCAAGAAGAAAGGGGAGACCCTGGGAAGCCCATTCAATCACAATCTCACTTTCCAAGTGGATGGCACAGTATGTACATCTTCGTACCTGATTTTGCAGCCAAGATGCACTCTTGTCTTTCTTTCAGGAAATGCTGTACTCTATCTTCTCTAGATATCAGAGTTCCCTGATACCCAAGAACCTGCTGGGGAAAGTGTGGTCTGCAGACCAGTAGCTTCAGCCTCACCCAGGAACCTGTGGGATTCAGAATTGTGGGCCTCACCCCAAACCTGCTGGATCAAAGTCTGCGCTTTATTGATATCCTCACATGTTTATGGGATCCTTTTTATTTCTGCGGTATCAGTTATGTCACATTTTTCATTTCTGATTTTATTTTAATCTTTTTTTCTTAGTCTAAGCTAAAGGTTTGTCAATTTTATCTTTTCAAAAAACCAACTTTTTGTTTCATGAACCTTTTACATTCTTTTTTCAGTCTATATTTCATTTATTACTGCTTGGATCTTTATTATTTCTTTTCTTTAATTAATTTTGGGTTTAGTTTGTTATTTTTCAAATTCCTTGATGTGCAATATTAAGTTGGGTTATTTTTGGGATCTAATTTTGGATGTAGGTGGTTAACGCCAATTAATTTGAAAACTTAGAAAGAATAGAGAAATCCTGGACAAATACAGCCCACCAAAACTGAATCATGAAGAAACAGAAAATCTGAACAAACCAATAATGAGTTAAGGAGATTGAATCTGTAATAAAAAGTCTCCCATCAAAGAAAAGCCCAGGGCCCAATGGCTTCCCTGATGATTTCTACCAAATTTAAGGAAGAACTAATAAGAATCCTTTGCAAACTATTGAAAACAAGTTGAAGATGGGGTAGTTTTCCAAACTCATTCTACATGGCCTGCATCACCCTGATACCCAAATCAGACAAGAACAAAAAAGAAATCTACAGGTCAGTATACCTGATGAACATAGATGTGGGAATCCTCAACAAAATACTAGCAAACCAAATTCAACAGCACATTAAACAGATCATTCACCATGATCGAGTGGGATTCATCTCAGTGTTGCAATAGTTTAACATACATTAATCAACAAACATGATATATCACATTAACAGAATCAACAACAAAAAACATAATTTTAAAAGATGCAAAAAAAGCATTCGATAAAATTTAACATCTCTTCATGATAAAAACTCTCAACAAATTAGGTATAGAAGAAGTGCATCTCAACAAAATAAAGGCCATAATGACAAACTCCCAGCTAACATCCTACAGAAAGGGGAAAAGTTGAAAGAAAGCCTTTGCTCTAAGATCCAGAACAAGACAAAGATGCCCACTTTCACCGGTTCTATCCTACATAGTATTGGAAGTCCTGGGTAGAACAATGAGGCAAGAGAAAGAAATAAAGGGCATTCAATTTAGAAAGGAAGAAGCCAAATTGTCCCTGTTTTCAGATAACATGATCTTATAAATAGAAAACTCTAAAGAAACCATCAAAAACCTATTAGAATAGAGGAACACAGTACAGTTGTAGGATGCAAAAATCAACACAAAACATCAGTAGCATTTCTATATACCAACAGTGAGCTATCTGAAAAAGAAATCAAGAAAGTGGCCAAGTGCAGTGGCTCACACCTGTAATCCCAGCACTTTGGGAGGCTGAGGTGGGTGGATCACTTGAGGTCAGGAGTTTGACACCAGCCTGGCCAACATGGTGAAACCCTGTCTCTACTAAAAATACAAAAATTAGCCGGGCATGGTGGTGGGAATCTGTAGTCCCAACTACTCAGGAGGCTGAGGCAGGAGAATCGCTTGAACTCAGGAGGCGGAGGTTACTGTGAGCAGAGATCGTGCCATTGCTAGTTCAGCCTGGGAAGTAAGAGCAAAACTCTGTCTCAAAAAAAAAAAAAAAAAAAAATCAAGAAAACAATACCATTTACAATAGCTACCAAATATATATATTTGGTATAAATTTAACCAAGGAGAGGAAGATCTCTACAGTGAAAACTATAAAACATTGATGAAAGAAATTGAAGAGGATGCAAATAAATAAGAAGATATTCTGTGTTCATGGATTGAAAGAATATTTTTAAAATGTTTATACAAGGCTGGATGCAGTGGCTTATGCCTATAATCCCAGCACTTTGGGATTTGAGATCAGCCTGGGCAACATGGTGAAACCCTGTCTCTACAAAAACTATAAATATTAGCCAGGTGTGGTGGTACATGCCTTCTTGTACCAGCTTCTTGGAAGGGTTAGGTGGGAGGATTGCCTGAGTCTGAAAAGTGGAGGCTGCAGTGAGCCAAAATCATTCTACTGCACTCCAGCCTGGGTGATAGAGCAAGACCCTGACTCAATAAAAAAAAAGAAAGAAAAAAATAAAAAAACACAATCCTAATATTCATATGGAACCACAAAAAGACCCTGAAGAGCAAATGCAATCTTGAGCAAAAAAGAACACAGCTGGAAACATCACATTACTCAACTTCAAAATATACTAGAAAGCTACAGTAACCAAAAAAATATGGCATAGGAATAAAATAGACACACAGAACAACAGAACAGAAGAGAACCCTGAAATAAATCTACTCATCTATAGCCAATTGATTTTTAACAAATGCACTAAAAACACACAGTGGGGAAAGGACAGTCTCCTCAACAAATAATGCTGGAAAAACTGGATGTTCATATACAGAAGAATGAAATTTGACTCTTACATCTCACCATATGTCGACATCAACTCAAAGTGGATTCAAGACTTAAGTAAGATATCTGAAACTACTAGAAGAAAACATAGGGAAAATATTTCATGACACAGGTCTGGACAAGGATTTTTTGGAGAAAAACTCAAAAGCACAGGCAACAAAAGCGAAAACAGAGAAATGGAATTTTATCAAACTAAAAAGCCTCTGTACAACAAAGGAAACAATCAACAGACTGAAGAGACAACCCACAGAATTGGAGAAAATATTTGTGAACTATGTATCCGATAAGGGTTAATATCCAGAATACATAAGGAACTCAAACAACTCATCAGCAAAAAATAACAATAATAATCTGATTTTTAAGATGGCCAAAAATCTTAAATAAATACTTCTCAAAAGACATACACATGGCCAACAGGGGTATATGAAAAAAATGCTCAACATCACTAATTTTCAGGGAAATGCAAATCAAAACCATGTGAGATATTACCTCACCCCAATTAGAATGACTATTATCACAATGACAATAAATGCTAGTATGGATGTGGAGAAATGGGAACCGTTACACATTGTGGGCAGGAATGTAAATTAGTATAGCCATTATGGAAAATGGTATGAAGGTTCCTTTAAAAATTAAATGTAGTTCTACCATATGATCCAGCAATCCCACTACTGGGTATTTATTCAAAGGAAATGAACTCAGTATGTTGAAGAGATATCTGCACTCCAATGTTTATTGCAGCACTAGTCACAATAGCCAAGACACAGAATCAATCTAAGGGTCTGTCAACAAACAAATAAAGAAAATGTGGTGTATATACACAATGGAATACTATCCAGCCATTAAAATCATGAAATCTTGTAATTTGTGGTAACATGGGATAGTCATCTCAGGAGCTGTGGCATCGACATGATGTGTAGAGCCTGAACTCAAAGATAGAGTCTTCATTCACAAGCACATGCTGGGCACCTGAGTCCTGGTCCTGTTCTAGGCATTGCCATAAACAAGAGTGGTACACAAGTAAATGAAATGGTTCACATCCGTGGCCTTATGAAGATTATGGGACAAGAGAATCAATAGGCAAGATAAGTAAAATCTCACAATCCTAGAAATTCCAGCCATCATATCTTCAGGATATACCTCAGAGAAGCCCACCCTTCCAGATCTAGCACACATCATGCTGGTAGATGCTCACATCTCTTATTTGGACACTTTCTATTAACGTCCCAAATCCCACCTGTCCTATCCAATAGGGTTTCCCCACATCAGCCAGAGTCCTCGTCCAGCACTAATCAACTTCTTCCATTCACTCTGGTATTAATCACAAATTCCTGGCCCACTAATCTCTGCATCATCAACTCCCTGCAGAACCTGCCAGCTTTCTGTCCTCTCTTCCTCTTCTCACACCATTCTAAACAGGACGCTCCTTTCACTTTTTGAACCTAGTAAGTTCTTCGATACGATGGCATTTTCACACATTTTTTTTTCTTTCTCCTACAGTCTTCTCCTGTCAATTCACTTGGCTTTCTGGTGCTCATTGCTGATGTCTCAATTTAAACACCATCTTCTCAGACAAGCCATACTCATGACCCTATTGAAAATCATCCTCTCAGCCGGGTGCGGTGGTTCATGCCTGTAATCCCAGCACTTTGGGAGGCTGAGGTCAGGAGATTGAGACCATCCTGGCTAACACAGTGAAACCCCATCTCTACTAAAAATACAAAAACTAGCCAGGCATATAGTCCCAGCTACTCGGGAGGCTGAGGCAGGACAATCGCTTGAACACAGGAGGCGGAGGTTGCAGTGAGCTGAGATCACACCACCGCACTCCAGCCTGGGCGGCAGAGCAAGACCCCACCTCAAAAAAGAAAAAAAGAAAAGAAAGTTATCCTCTCTCATGCAAAGGCATAAGAATGATATAATGGATTATGAGGACTTGGGATAAAGAGTAGGACTGGAGATGAGAGATAAAAGTGTACAAATTGGGTGCAGTGTATACTGCTCAGGTGGTGACGGGTGCACCAAAATCTCACAAATCACCACTGAAGAACTTACTTATGTAACCAAACACCATCTGTCCCCCAAAAACCTATGGAAATAAAAAAATAACATAAAGAAAATTATCCTCTCTCACTTCCAAGTAATCTCAGGTCACAGTTTACTGGCTTTATGTTTATCTTCAATAAGGAAACAAACAAAATGCAACCCTCTCCCCACCATCCCTCATAGGCAGTCTTGTTGTACACTCTGTGACAGCAGGGGCCACCTGAGTATCCCTGATGCATGCCACTTGTTATCAGCTAGTAAATATTTGTTTCTCTAGGCAGGGCGTGGTGGCTTACACCTGTAATCCCAGCACTTCGGGAGGCCAAGGAGGGCAGATCACGTGAGGTCAGGAGTTACAGACCAGCCTAGCCAACATGGTGAAACCTCATCTCTACTAAAAATATGAAAATTAGCCTGGCGTGGTGGCAGGTGCCTGTAATCCCAGCTACTCAGGAGGCTGAGGCAGGAGAATCGCTTGACCCCAGGAGGAGCAGTTTGCAGTGCACTGAGATTGCACCACTACATTCCAACCTGGGCAACAGAGTGAGACTCCATCTCAAAAAAAAAAAAAAAAAAAATTGTTTCTTCATCCCCAGACTTTTATCAGAGTGGAGGTGATGCTGAAGGCATGCCAATATCAGAGAAGGAAACCAGACATAGGAAGTAACAATTTCAAGACTATAATGCACATGAACTCATCTATATTTCAGACATGACGCCATAAGCATTCAGTGCAATATCTTAATCTAACCTCACAACTCCCTTGGAGGAAAACCCAACAGGAAGCACAGGCAGAATTCAGGTCCCTCATTCTCTTAGCAGGACCCTCCCCATGCCCTCACCTCTTTCCAATTGCAGGCAGACAAAAAACACCATTTAAAGTCCCTCACAGACTAGAAGGAAAAAAAAGTGAATTATCCCTGAAAGGCCTCCAGCCTTTGCTAACTTCCTTACTTGGCTCAACTAATATCAAAGGCTTAAGCCACTTAAGTGCTTTAACTGGACTAACTGGTTTGGAAGCTTTCTATTTTCTCCCTGTTACATGCAAACTGCAGACAACTCAAATGCATAGAGAAAACTTCCACACTGAGAAAGTAATTTAAAAAATAATAACGATGGGCATCCTATATTGAGACAAACACTTTGTCTCACATAGCCTGTCATCTTCCTATTCAGGGTGACACAGATAAAAATCTAGAAGAATTCTTTATAACAAAACAAGAATTTTACAGTGCTAGATATTAAAAAAGAAAAGTATTATTTTTCTGCTTTAGTTTGATAAAAAACCTTGGAATCTAACCAAATAAATACATTTTATTGCTTAAAAATATAAACCCAATACACCCAAAAGAAACCATCTGTTTATTTGTGGAGTGTGTGAAGCATTTTGAGATATCGAACACAAGCAAACTTCTGGCTGAGTAACAGTGAATGAGACAGATCTGTGGTCTCCCGTGGCTTCCAATTCAATGGGGGAACCAGGGACTAAACCAGCAAATATCACAAATGGGAATGAAATATTATTCCTCTGTATAAAGTGTGAAGAAAAAGACGGGGTTTCACCACGTTGGTCAGGCTGATCCCGAACTCCTGACCTCAGGGGATCCGCCCACCTCAGTCTCCCAAAGTGCTGGAATTACAGGCAGGAAAACCCATCTTTACTAAAAATACAAAAAATCGCACCACCGCACTCCAGCCTGGATGACAGAGCAAGAGTCCCTTTCAAAAAAATAAATATGAAGAAAAAGAGCAAAGTTCTATGAGAGAAAATAATAGAAGAGGTGAGAGGAGCGGGGAAGCTAATTTTAGAGAGGGAGGTAACTGAACACTTTTCTGAGGAGAGGCGTTTCTTGTGAGACCGGAAGTCCTCTCCTGGTCCATGATGGGGAAGTCTAGATGGAACTGAGAGACTCACATCTCAGAGCTAAGGAGCGGAAGGGGTGGGGAGAACAGGAGGAAAGCAGAGACCCAGTGGCCTGCTAAGAAGGGGATGGACTAGGGACGCCCTTAGACTCCTCCTACAATAGAGGACAGGAAAGGCCTAGATTCATCCGTTCTCGCACTGCTATAAAGAACTACCTGAGAATTGGGTATTTATAAAGAAAAGAGGTATAATTGGCTCATGTTTTCACAGGCTGTACAAGAAGCATGGCTGGAAGCCTCAGGAAACTTTCAAAACTTCCAATCACGGCAGAAGGCAAAGGGTTTTACGTTTTTTTCTTTTTGTTTTTTTTGTTTGTTTGTTTGTTTGTTTTTTGGAGACGGAGTTTCCCTCTTGTTGCCCAGTTTGGAGTGCAATGGCACGATCTCGGCTCACTGGAACTGCCGCCTCCGGGTTCAAGCGATTCTCCTGCCTCAATCTCCTGAGTAGCTGGGATTACAGTCATGCGCCACCACGCCCGGCTAATTTTGTATTTTTAGTGGAGACGGGGTTTCTCCATGTTGATCAGGCTGGTCTTGAACTCCCGATCTCAGGTGATCCACCCGCCTCAGACTCCCAAAGTGCTGGGATTACAGGCATGAGCCACTGCACCCGGCCGCAGACACATCTTACATGGCTGGAGCAGGAGGAAGAGAGAGTGAAGGGGTACGTGCTACACACTTTTAAACAACCAGATCTCATGCAAACTCACCATCATGAGAACAGCAAGGGGGAAATCCACCCCTAAGACCCAATCACCTCCCACCCTTCCTCCAACACCGGGAATTACAAATCCACATGAGATTTGGGTGGGGACACAGAGCCAAACCATATCAGGCCCCAAGTCCACTTAGATGTGGCTGCCGAAGGCTGATGGTGGTGGAAGAGCTGCCCCCAACTCTCCACCCAGGGAACCCCTTTCCCTCAAGAGACAAGAGTCAAGCCGAGGGAAAGGACTGGATTGCGCCCCCTACTGGACTCTGTGTGCTGCAGAGTCAACTCACATTGCTTCTTCCTGCATTGTGTTTTGTCTTTTCCAGAAGATACAGAAATTCTGTTATGTGACTTAGCTGCTAAAGCTTAAAAATTAAATTGATTCTGACCCAGAGTCAATATTCTATTTAAATAATGTTTTATTCTTTAAAATAAGATAAAAATAAATATGTTTTATTTGTGAACAGGTGTTTTCTATTTTAGATTTCAAGGGCCTAAATCTTTTTTTTTTTTTTTTTTGAGACAGGGTCTCCCTGCAACACCCAGGCTGGAGTGCAGTGGGGCAATCTCAGCTCACTGCAACCTCCGTCTCCCAGGTTCAAGCAATTCTTCTGCCTCAGCCTCCTGAGTAGCTGGGATTACAAGCGCCCACCACCACTCCCGGCTAGGGTTTGTATTTTTAGTAGAGATGAGGTTTCATCACATTGGCCAGGCTGGTCTTGAACTCCTGACTTCAAGTGATCCACCTGCCTCAGCCTCCCGAAGGTCTGGGATTACAGGCATGAGCCACCTCATCCGGCCTCAAGGGCCAAAATAATTCTTAAAGGACTCATGCCAGGTATAAATCACACTTTATGCATTTTCCCTAAAGTTTCCTTTAAAATATACTCCTCATTGGTCATATTTCAATTCCATCACAGGCTTTAGATTTAACAGAAAAAGGGAGACTGCAGCCTCCAGATGTAACTGATAAATTTAGTGTTAGGATGAGTGCACAATTAATTTTTAATAGTTCAGTGTGAAGAGCTTTAAAGATCAAGGAAAATTAGGAAGCTATAAATAAGCTTCCTGAAGGCAGGGACCATGTCTTACGTGATCTGTATCCCAGTATTTATACCTATTAATCAAAATTTAAAAGACCTAATGAACAAATAATGTTTGTAACAATAGAGCCAGAACTTCAAATAGAATGATATAAGCATATCTTAAAGAAATATTTGAAAAAATAATAAAAACAGCCCCATGGGCAGTATCATTATTCTGTTTTTATTTTTAGTAAAGGCTAATTGACAGATAGAACAAAGTAGCCCCAGTAGGCTGCCTGGAAAAATACTAGCAAAGACTATTTGTGGTCATCAATAATCAAGTTATTTTTCACTTTTTAATTTTGAATCTATCTGCAACAACTAAAAAATGCTCTTACCTCAGTCAAGATGTCACATTCTTTAAAAATTTTTTTAAATATAAACAAGAACACTAAAGAGTAAGTCATTGATTTGTTGCCCAACATGTATGAGAATACCCCCAAATGAGAAATCTCAGTTCAGAATAAGAGAAAGACTTAAAGTATAATCAATATGAAATAGAAATTCATGGTCCAGGGGTTGGGGTGAGGAAGGAGGGAAAGAAACACCAGAAAAATTAAAGACTAAGTAAAGAAAATGCTGAGAAACTCTTTGAGGAAAACCATTGGTATAAGGATGTTTAGGATTTTATTTAGCAGCAATGGGCCAGGTGTTATAGCACATGCCTGCAATCCCAGCACTTTGTGAGTCTAAGGCAGGAGGATCACTCGAGCCCAGGGGTTTATTAGCATGGGAAACATCGCAAGATCCATCTCTACTAAAATAAAATATTAGCCAGGTGTGTGTGGTGGCATGCGCTATAGTCCCAGCTACTCAGGAGGTTGAGGTAGGATAATAGCATTAGCCTAAGAGGTTGAGGCTGCAGTGAGCTATGATTGCACCACTGCTGTCCAGCTTGGGTGATAGAGTGAGGCCTTGTCTCAAAAAAAAAGAGAAAAAAAAAAGCCCTTTACTTAGATAATTTTTAGAGGATTAAATGACTTAATACTTTTAAAGTGCTAAAAACAGGCTGGGCGCGCTGGCTCACACCTTTAATCCCACCACGTTGGGAGGCTGAGGCAGGCAGATCACTTGGATGTCAGGAGTTCAAGACTAGCCTAGCCAAAATGGCGAAACCTTGACTCTACTAAAAATACAAAAATTACCCAAGCAAGGTGGTGCGTGCCTGTAATCCCAGCTACTTGGGAAGTTGAGGCAGGAGAATCACTTGAACCCAGGTGACGGAGGTTGCAGTGAGCCCAGATCACACCACTGCACTCCAGCCTGGGTGACAGAGTGAAACTGTGTCTCAAAAAAATAAAAATAGAACAAAAATAAATAAAAGTGCTAAAAATAGTGTTCGGCACATAGATAACACTCAATACATATTTATTATCATTATAATTATTACATTTGACTATTTGAGGGAACAAAGAGAAGTCTGGCCTTTTTCTAACAGTGTGTTTATATTATAACTTTCCCCTTCAATTGGACTTGAAATTCTGGGAAGCAGCATAAATATTCTTTCAGTTTATTGAGAAAAACAATGAAAGAACTACGCAAGGTTCGAAGACCTGAAAAGACACATATTGATGAAATTCTTGCAAAAGTAACTGAAGATATTTAAAGACAGAAGAGAAACCATAAATTTTTCTACCTTGGAGAGATGATCAACCCAAGGACTCTAGGTTTTAGTTTTGACCGGTTGGTGTGTTTTGGTGGGGATGGGAAAGAAAAGTGACCAATGGCAAGGAAAGTATGAGGCTGCCTCTCTCATGAGGCCCCTTCTTGGGCCTATTAACTTCACCACCATAAGTTTTACCAGTTCAAATGTTTAACTCCAGCCTTCGTCCATTCTGAAGGCTCAAACTCTTCTCCTCCTGCTCCACTGAAAAGCAGCAACAATCTCTTTTTGGTTTGGCTAGCATCATGGGGAGAAGAATGCTTGTTACAGGCCTTAAAGAGTAAATGAATGGTTATTGCTGAGAGAACAAAGCAAAGTAGACTTTATGGAGAATGTGGCAGAATAGACTGTGACTATGGACTAGAGTTGTCACCTTATATGCTGGCCATCTGTTTATTTTTATTACTTTTTGAGACAAAGTCTCACTTTGTCACCTAGGCTGGAGTACAGTGGAGCTATTTCGGCTCACTGCAACCTCCACCTCCTCCCAGGTTCAAGCGATTCTCCCACCTCAGCCTCCTGAGTAGCTGGAACTACAGGTGCGTGCCACCACACCTGGCTAATATTTTGTATTTTTTGGTAGAGACGGGGTTTTACCATATTGGCCAGGGTGGTCTCAAACTCCTGACCTCAAGTAATCCATCCACCTCGGCCTCTCAAAGTGCTGGCATTAAAGGTGTGAGCCACCATGTCTGGCCCTATCTGTTTAAGATGAGACAGGTAAAGGCCCACCCCTTCCAGTGAACACCTGAGCACTTCAAGGTCACTCCACAGATGCTCACTGAGTCCTCTCCACCCGTGGTTCATGCAGCTGCATCACTGGGCAAAGCTGATTTGTGAAAGTAATCCTGATCTCCAAGCTTGGCAGGTAGTGTCCATGCACTCTCAGTCTCTGTGACTTTCTGAGTCATGCTGATAATGATAGACTAGAAAAAAGGTTCCAAAAATCTTGCTGCCGAGGTCCTCAGAAATGCTTGGCTTTCTTCTCTTCCCTCACCTGGGATGTTCAGCTACTTCAAATACACCAATAGGCTCAAAAATGAATTATCCTTTCACTTTACTCACTAACCCATTGGGGCTCCAGAACAACGTTAACTAAAATGACTTTGACTATATGCAGTGGTTTATGCTCCTGACACAAAGATTAACAGATTCAGTCTCTGTCTTCAAAGCCCTTCAACTATAACCGTCTGTACGGATGTAAATGTCATACTAGCAGCTCTTAGTAGATATTAAATAACATATTGATGAAAATTGATTTAGCTAATTATAATTTCTACTGAAATAAACACTTAATGACTTCAACAGCTCATATCTCATGAGACCAGAATACAGCATCATGGCTGTATTCAAAACTCCGTATTGGTTTGGAAAGTATAAGCAGATTCTGTCCAAGTTATGCCTGTGCCCATTCTCAATAGAGTATGTACCTCTAAGAAACTCTTTTTAAGCTCTATGTACTAATACCAAATGGTTGACATTCTTAACATCTATTGCATACATTTTAATATTAATTAAAAAATTAAAGGTAAAAATGTTAAAATGCATATAGTTTATAAGCAGCCATAACCTACGTTTCAGCATTTATAAATTAATCTCAGTGGTTTAATAATAATCAACAGATGTTGGTAAGTCCCTTTTCCTTCTTATTCTCCCTGCCTTTTTTTTTTTATTATACTTTAAGTTTTAGGGTACATGTGCACAACGTGCAGGTTAGTTGCATATGTATACATGTGCCATGTTGGTGTGCTACACCCATTAACTCGTCATTTAACATTAGGTATATCTCCTAATGCTGTCCCTCCCCCTGCCTTCCTTTAACATACCCATCTCGGGGTCAGTGTTTCCTATGCACCAGACACTGCACATAGCATTTTATCTGCAGAATTTCAACTGACTCTCACTGCAGCTCTATTTGTTTTTTGTTGTTTTAATTTTATATTTTATTTATTGAGACAGGGTCTTGCTCTGTCACCCACGCTAGAGTACAGTGACACGATCTCAGCTCACTGCAACCTCCACTTCCTGGGTTCAAGCAATCCTCCCTGCCTCAGCTCCCGGAGTAGCTGGGATTACAAGTGCTGCCATCATGCCTGCTGAATTTTTGTATTTTTAGTAGAGACGCGGTTTCACCATGTTAGTCAGGCTGGTCTCGAACTCCTGAGCTGAGGTAATCCGCCTGCCTTGGCCTCCAAAAGAGCTGGGATTACAGGCGTGAGTCACCACACCTGGCCTTGCAGCTGTATTTGATGGGTACTTTATTAACCCTTCTATATCAGGGGGCTGTCTGATTCCATGGCCTGCCCACAGTCTTAAAAAACACACAGTCTGTTCAGATTCAGGAAAGATTCCTGAGAGGGTGGGGGTTGGGGGACAGCTGAAATGCTGGACTCTGAAGGTATGACTCTTTAAGAACAAAGCAGTTTTGGGCTGGCATAATGGCAGTAGGTCCTAGCCTCCTGCCAACTACCTGCTGTTCCTTTCCCCGCTTCAAAAGGACCAGAAAAACAAAGAGATGCAAGTAAACTCAGGTCATTCTCAGAAGTGAGGGCTGAGGTTAAGTGGCATTAAAATCAGAGAGTTGGCTGGGTGGGATGGCTCACGCCTGTAATCCCAGCACTTTGGGAGGCCGCGGTGGGTGGATCACGAAGTCAGAAGTTCGAGACCAGCCTGACCAACCTGGTGAAACCTCGTCTCTACTAAAAATACAAAAATTAGCCAGCTGTAGTGGTGCGCGCCTGTAATCCCAGCTACTCAGGAGGCTGAGGCAGGGGAATCACTTGAACCCGGGAGGCGGAGGTTGCAGTGAGCCGAGATTATGCCACTGCAGTCCACCCTGGGTGACAGAGCGAGACTCCGTCTCAAAAAAATAAATAATAAACAAATAAATCAGAGTCCTCTCAATTTTCACACCAAAAGATATGAAAAAAGAAAGTCCTGTGTTTAGCGGAGACACTGAGAAAGCTTCCCCCATGGATCCAGACATACCTGGCTCAATTGTTCTCTGGAATGTGTCCTTACTGGTCATCACCAATCTAGTTCAGATTTCACCCTGCAATACTCTTATTCTCTCTCTTATGGGGTATATTCTACATACTTTCAGGGCAGAACTGGACTACTCTGCCTTGCAACAGCCACGCCACATCCTGAATGCCGGAGATACTCCACATATACTTGGGAGAGACATATCCACAATAATAAAAGATATCATATCTTCCCAGCCCCTGAGATAGCCAAATACACACTAACAACCAGTTTTTGTTTTGTGTGTTTTTTTTTAAAGGTGATCTCTTAATCTTTTTTTTTTTTTTTTTTTTCTGAGACATTGTCTTGCTCTGTCACCCAGGCTGGAGTGCAGTGGCGCAATCTCCGCTCACTGCAAGCTCCGCTGCCCTGGTTCACGCCATTCTCCTGCCTCAGCCTCCTGAGTAGCTGGGACTACAGGTGCCCGCCACCACTCCTGGCTAATTTTTTGTATTTTTAGTAGAGACGGGGTTTCACCATGTTAGCCAGGATGGGATGGTCTCGATCTCCTGACCTCGTGATCCGCCCGCCTTGGCCTCCCAAAGTGCTGGGATTAGGATTACAGGCGTGAGCCACCACACCCGGCCCCTAACTACCAGTTAAAAGGACAGATACCGAAGCTGCATGACCTTTACAAGTGGTTTGGTCATGAAGACTTTCTCAATCTAGGGAAGATGAAGGAAAGCTGCTTGACACCCTTGTGCCTCATAATCCTCTTTGCTCCATGCTTATGAATGTGATCATTTCAAAGGAAGCTTAAGGGTATCATTTGGAAAACACATGACTGCCACAAAGGCTGTTGGTGAACTGTGAATGACCAAGACAACAGCTAGCATGTCTCGATTTAATGGAAACCAGACTTTCCATGAAGTTCACATGGGAACATGCAGCCAACCTTCCCCCTGGATCATTCCAGGCTTTGCTGCTGTGTCTGCTAATAACACTCCTCTTCACACGTCAGCATCCTTGGGAAGCAGGGGCTTGAATGTCTGGGAGGAGAAGATCCTACCTCATATCCATGTAAGTTGTGTGTTTTAATGTGAATTTCGTGATCCAATTTTGTGTTCCCCTCCTCCAATCCTTCTTTGCTCCAAACTGACATCCTATGGAATGCGGCATTATGCAGTTAAGAATACTGACAAATTGCAACGAACAACTAATCTCTTGAGCTCCTCTCTCTGTCCTTCCTGTGTTCTCATTCCAGTCTGGTCATGTATTGCCCCAAGCCTAGACTAAGCAGTGGTCTCCTATCTGCTCTCCCTGTTGACAATCTCTCTTCTCCCTTGCTCCAAAGTTGTTTTTTTCCAAAGCATCGCTTTTAACAGGTCATTCACCATCATGCTCTATCACTACAAGATGAATTCTTGACCAAGAGATATGGATTTCAAGCCACTTTGCAGCCCAGTCCAATCCAAATGCAGCATCTAGTAGCTTCTCTAGCATCTTCTACCTCTTATTTTTTCTTTTAACTGAATTCCAGCTACATTCGGTCCATTGCTGTTCTATAAAAAAGCCAAGTTTCCATCTCAGTATTTTTTCATTTGCTGTTTCCTGTGCCTAGAATGCTCTTCCCCTAGATATCTCACTTCATGTAGGTTTTTGTCCAAAGGCGACCTCTTTCGTTGTTGTTATTGTTGTTGTTGGAGACAGAGTCTCCCTCTGTCACCCAGGCTGGATTGCAGTGGCGCAATCTCAGCTCACTGCAACCTCTACCTCCTAGGTTCAAGCAATTATCTTCCTCAGCCTCCCAAGTAGCTGGGATTACAGGCACCCACCACCACGCCTGGCTAATTTTTGTGATTTTAGTAGAGACAGGGTTTCACCATCTTGGTCAGGCTGGTCTTGAACTCCTGACATCGTGATCCACCCACCTTGACCTCCCAAAGTGCTGGGATTATAACGTGAGCCACCGTGCCTGGCCCAAAAAGCTGACCGAGAAAACAAGGTTGGCTTTGTTTCAATAGGATGCTTCAAAGGCCACCTGTTCAAAGCATCCTATCAAACGAAACAAAGCCAACCTTGTCATTTTCTCAGTCAGCCTTTTTTTGCCCATAACAGCCCTTATCATGACATGACAGTGCCACACGCAGCTGTTTTCTTCTGTGTTTATTGTTCATCCCTCCTATCAGCTCCTTAAAGGCTGGGACTTCGTGTCTGTTCTGCCGACTTCCCTATGTCCATTGTTTGGCAGCTGGTAGGAGCTTTGTAAATGTTTTTGGTATTAATCAACTAAAAATAAAGCAACATGTATGGTGCTAAGGGAGATATAAAAACAAGCAAGACTTCAATGTCTACATTTAAGAAACTCCTCTACTTCTGGAGCTAAACACATCCAATTAATCAGATATATTATATCCTTTTCCCAATTCATCATTCTGATTTACATAGCCCCCTCGTAGGCTTCCATACCATTCACAGCACATATCAAGAAAACAATTATTTCTCTAGTTTCTCTCTCTTTCCCTGTAATATAAATCCCTGGCAAAGCAGAGTTGATGTTGTATTTGATTTTGTGCCTTTAGAACTCAGATGGTACTGGCATGACACTCAAATCATACTGACTGAATAGGGGAATATGCAAAATTCTCTAAGAGTACAAAGTTAGGGCAGACCACCTCTGAGGATAGTGTTTGAACGTCTGTACAGTGGGGAATGTCTGAAGGTTTTGAATGGAAAAGCCATAAAAACCAATGTACGTTATAGAAAACCCTGGCTAACACCCAACTTATGGGGCATTTCTACTGCCTATAGCAGTGAAGATTGTACTAATTTAACACTTTATATTCTACCTGGCATTACTGTGAAATATGACAAAAATTTAGACAAGAAGAGAAACGTATATAGTAAGCTACACTATCTAACACCCAGTTCATCAGCTCTTCTTCTGATACCATTTCTGCTTCAGATTTCTTTTTTTAAAATCTCAACATTTCAGATATAGTTATTAAAATATTTAAATCTAACCTCTCCATACCAAATCAATTCAGATAAGGTGTTTTTGTTTGTTTGTTTGTTTTTCCTGAGACAGTGTCTTGTTCTGTTGCCCAAGCTGGAGTGCAGTGGAATGATCTCAGCTCACTGCAATCTCCACTTCCCAGGTTCAAGCCATTCTCCTGCCTCAGCCTCCCGAGTAGCTGGGATTACAGGCGTGCACCACCATGCCTGTCTAATTTTTGGATTTTCAGTAGAGACGGGGTTTCACCATGTTGACCAGGCTGGTCTCAAACTCCTGACCTTAAGTGATCCACTCACCTCAGCCTCCCAAAGTGTTGGGATTACAGGCATGAGCCACCACGCCTGGCCATAGATAAATATTTTGATATAAGTTTACTATCCCTTGACATCGAAAGTCTAACTCCTTTGCTATTTAAATTATCATTATCCAAATGTATTTGGTTTCTAAGTTTGGATAGTAAGGAATTTATACTTGATTCTCAATGCATGTTTGCTGAAAATAGTGACTTTCTGAGAAGGAATAGTTGACTTGTATTCTGTAACTAAGCTGGTGCTGCATAAATAGCATCTATCACATTTGCAAGACAAGGATTCCAGTTTTTGGAATAAGTGATGCTCTCCCTTCCCAAGGCTGCTGGCTGCTGATGCACACTATCAGAAAGACACATGTTTTTACTTGTTTCTGTGGTGGTAATGGGTTATGTCAAGCTCTCCACCCAACCCTGCCCTGCCTCCCTTGGAACTGACAGCATTTATTTGTTAAACAGACAGCTGGAGCTGGAAGTCTAGGAATCAGCTGTTAAGAATGTGATTAAGTACGCTACGTGGCATCAACCCATTGGGCAGGTGCACAGTGGAGCTGGATGATTGACAGGACTTCCCAAGCTCTCCCAGGGGTGGGGTGGAAGAGCCAGACATGACCACCATGTTGGAAACAGCTGGTCCCAATTTTTCTCAGTTATTTATCTTTTCCTGCCCCTCCTCACCCCCTGCCTTGAGGTAAAACAAAGAAAAATAATCATAGGATTAAGAGATGTTAGCAATTGTGCAGTCCATCCCCCTGATTTTACAGAGGAAGGAAATGGGATCTGGGGAGAACAAAGAACTGTCCAAAGTCTCAAAGCTGATTAGTAGCAGAACATGTCTGGCTAGCATTTAGTTTTCCTATCTATTTAATGAAGTGATTGGACTTGGTAACTTAGGGGTTATTCCACATCTGAAATTCTATTCCTTTTTCACTTGGGATGTATGGAACTTGCCGTGATACAAAGTACAATTTCTGCACAAGACAGCAAGCTCCCTTGACAGCCTAGTGTACACTCAGCAGTAAAAGTGTTTTGATGCTGCTGCATATTGTCAGAGCCCAGTTAAGGGGCTCAGAGCTCATCATCAACCTGGCTGAACACCAGGCTTAAAGATGGAAATACCTGCACCCAACTTGGACTTTAAGATCCGAATTTCTAGGGTTTTAAAACCAATTTTCTAAAATAGACTACAAACCTATACCTGCAGGCCCAACCTGGACTTTGACAGGTTTTGTTTGTTCCTCTCTGTGCTAACTTTTCCCTAAAGGAATTTGAGCCCAATATTGTCATTTCATCCAATTTTTCAAGAGAAGCCAGAAATTCCATTTTGTGTGTACAACTGCTGGGCAGCAGCTAGAGAGTGGCCTCCCCATAAAGATGTGGCATAAGCTCTCCAGTTCATCAAAGCCCTACCCCTTCTGCAACCCTCATTATATTACTAGCCTAGTGCCCATGAACATTTGACTTTGTGACCCCTGCCCTAATTCAACCTTATACGTGATGCATTTCTTATGCAAAAGTCATATCTTGCTAGCTAGGGCCTTTCTTTTTCCTTCTTTTATAGCTGTCAGATCACCTGTCACAAAGCTAAGAAATCCATATATACCCAAAGATATTTTTTCCTCAATAATTACATTTGCATGTAACTTATTACATGCAAATATGAGAAAACATGAGGAAAATTGGAATAGAAGCATAGTTTATTTAACTTTGTGAAATCTGTGAGTCTGCAAATTCTTGGTGCTGTCCTGCAGAAACAAACTACAGAAGCCCGCAAATGGGTAAACACTTCTGTTGGGTGAACTATGCTTGCCTTCTGTAGCATCCAAAATGTCACTCCAAACAGATGCTGGGGATGATAGCAGAGGGCTGTTTGCGTACTAATATCCCCCATCCAGATTCAGATGCAGAGGGACATAGATAAGATGTGTTAGGCAAATGCACATGCGGTTAACTCGCTAACATGTAACTGAGAGATTAATGGAATGTGTGCAGTGATTTCCAAGTTTTTCCTCCCGCTGTCATCGATTTTCTTGGCTCACCCAACCGTCATGCATATTCTCTTCCTGATACAAGCACAGTGTGGCAGGAAGAAAAGTGGCTTTCTTGCCAAACTCTGGCTCATTTCCATCTCATGTCGGATAGTCATGGGTCATGGATCACTTTACAATGTTTTTCAAATTAAAGATGGCTCAGGTCATCGCTGTCATGGGATAAATTATATTTCATAAACCAAATATGTCTAGGCTTCCAGATTCCCAATAAAAGCAGATAGCCAGCTTCTTGGAAACAATCTCAAAATGCACTACTCAAGAGTACACACACAGAGGAAGCTCTATCCTAACTCTGGCCATTCATGCCTCCTTCACTGCAAATTACTCCATATCCCTTACTTTTTATTTTAATGTAAAGCATTTGAATGCAAACTGCTTCCACGGCCATGTCTTTCTTGTAATGAGGCGATTACAAGCTGGGTATCAGTGGCTTGCCATGATCATATTAAGAAAATCAGCAGCTAGATGTTGAGTTTTTTAACTTCTGCCAAAAAAATTTTAAGAAGTTTTGATCGTCCAACCACAGCTAAGATAACACGTGAACTGAGATGGCAGTCAATATCTTACATTTGTCCATCAACAAGACTGTGAGTAAAGCAACCTTTTCTATCCAGGAGTTTATTTATTTAACTGATGACTGCTGCCCCCATTTGGGCGCTGCAGACTCATCCATGAAGCTGGAATGAGAAAGATGGTGCCTGCTCCTGTATTCTCTGTGGTGCTCTCTCACCACTACACTTACTCCCAACCCCCATCCTTTACTGCTTCCTAGGATGGCAGAGCTTTCCACTGTTCTTTAAACCTGCTAAACCTGTTTCTGTCTTTCTCTGGTAGAAGCTGTAGGCACTACGTGCTCTGCAAGGCTAGATTCACCTACTCAGAAAGCTTTTCTTCTTTTGAGATGCAGTCTCACTCTGTTGCCCAGGCTGGAGTGCAGTGGCACCATCTCAGCTCACTGCAACCTCCGCCTCCTGGGTTCAAGTGATTCTCCTGCCTCAGCCTCCTGAGTCGCCGAGATTATAGGTGCCTGCCACTGTGCCCAGCTAATTTTTGTATTTTTATTAGAGACGGGGTTTCACCATGTTGGCCAGACTAGGCCTGAACTCATGACCTCAAGTGATCCGCCCGCCTCAGCCTCCCAAAGTGCTGGGATTACAGGTACGAGCCACTGTGCCCAGCCAGAAAGCTCTTCTATGACCATCTCATCAAAAACACTTCTCTTTAAGTCATAATATCAGAGAATATCGTGATCACACCACAGACTGGAACCAAACGTGTGGGTTCAAATTCTGACTCTACTGCTTGTAAGGCGTGTGAACTTGGATGAGTTACTGATTTTTGTGCCTCAGTTTATTGAACAGAAAATGAGGATAAATGAAGGATACAGGCTTGCTCTGAGCACTGAAGGCATTAATGTATATAAATCACTTAGAATAATGCCTGCCACACAGTGAGTGCCTAGTGGGCCCATTTCATTTGCTGCTTCACTGTCTGAAAATACTGGATTTCTTGATTGACTTTTTGTTTTCTTCACCTCAGCAATGTTCAGGGAAGCAGAAAGGAGGACCCTTGTATATTCTGGTCCAGTTTTTTAATCCCCAGATTCCTGGTACCAGGAGTAGTATCTCATGCCGAACAGATTCTGAATAAGTGTTTGTCGATTTAATGACTAATGTCCAAATGGTACTTTTGTGTCAAGGTAGCAACTTCTAATGAAGCTGGCAGCAGTCAACTGAATGAAGAAGTCATTAGGTGGAGAATCAGTGATGTGATTAAGTAACAAATAAAAACAAGAGTAGGCTGGGCACAGTGGCTCACACGTGTAGTCCCAGCACTTTGGGAGGCCAAGGTAGGTGGATAGTTTCAGCTCAGGAGTTTGAGAGCAGCCTGGGCACCATAGCGAAACCCCATCTCTACCAAACATACAAAAAATTAGCAAGGCATGGTTGCACACACCTGTGGTCTCAGCTAGTCAAGAGGGAGGCTGAGGCAGGAGTATCACTTGAGCCTGGAAGGTCAAGTCTTCAGTGAGCCTTGATGGTGCCACTGCACTCCAGCCCAGGCGACAGAGCGAGACCCTACCTCAAAAAACAAAGAGTAGTCCAATCTTTACATGATCTAATTCCACAAAATGCATCTAAGATTATAGCTTAAGTGAGAGGGTTGGTTTTGTTTGTTACTGTTTTGTTTTGTGGGAGTGGCATGGTGTTATGGAAAACTCCTTTTATGACAGTGTGTGTCTGTCAGGTTAATTCATTCAACAAACATTTGTATTTATAATGGGCCAGGCACTGAAGTAGGCCCTGAGAACAAGGAATGGAGCAGGGCTGGACGAAGCCCTCAGGGTAGTCAGTTTCTTACCAGGAAGACCTACAGCTGCACGGACATCACAAGACAGCCATTTTCTGCCTACTTGGAAGACCACTCAAGGCACCTGATAAATTCTTTGAAAGGTCTCTTAGAAGAGGGGAATCTATGCCTTCCTTAAAGAGGCTAACGTTAGTCAAGTGAACAAAGAGAGAATGGGGGAAGGAACTCCAGGTGAGGGAGCAGAGGTGAAATAGAGACAGGGGCTCAGTTGCTTGCAGCTATTTGATTTTTCAAGCATAGAATAGATCTGTGCACTGGTATGCATTGGCTGTTAGCAGTAAAAAGTGGTAGATTGTTTTTAGAAGCCCTAAATATTAAAAAGATAACGTGTACCCACATGTGATTCAAAATAAAAATATTAGAAAACTGATGTTCAGCCAACACTGAAATAGCTAGAGTTCTACAGCTTGGAATAAAATCTACAAAGCTACTATGCTCATTAATACTAAGGACTTTGAGCTTTACCCTAAGAAAAATGCAGACTCCTCAGGGATTTTAAAGAAAAGAGTGGCTGTGGATTAAAAGAAAGACAAAAACCGAGAACAGGAAATCAATCAGAAGCTATTGCCTGGGTTTCTGCAAGAGATAACGGCAACGGAAACCAAGCAATGATGGTAAAGATAAAGTAAACAAATTAAAAAAAAAGAAATGTAGATTTGTCAGGGTTCAATTACTGGTAATATGTGGAGAAGAAAATTTAAGGAGGGTACTCAGATCTTTTTTGTAGGTAACTGTGTAGATCAGACAAGAGCCATTGGTCTCATTTTTTATCACCTGTAAAGAATCACCCCGTCCTTGCCAGGTGCAGTGGCTCACACCTGTAATCCCAGTACTTTCGGAGGCCGAGGCGGGCGCATCACGAGGTCAGGAGTTTGAGACCAGCCTGACCGAAATGGTGAAACACCGTCTCTACTAAAAATACACAAATTAGCCGGGTGTGGTGGCATATGCCTGTAATTCCAGCTACTCAGAAGGCTGAGGCAGGAGAATTGCTTGAAACCAGGAGACGGAGGTTGCAGTGAGTGGAGATCGCACCACTGCACTCCAGCCTGGGTGACAGAGCAAGACTCCATCTCAACCAAAAAAAAAAAAAAAAAAAAAAGAAGAAGAATCACCCAGCCCTGATGGCTTCCTTTAGACACTCCCTTTACCCCATTGGGTCTGCACTGTTCAGTACAGTAGTCACTACCCATATGTGGTTATTTAAATTTGATCCATTACAATGAAATAAAATGAAAAATTCAGTGCCTCAGTCATACTAGGCATATTTCAAGTGCTCAGTAGCCACGTGGTTGGCAGCTACCATACTAAACAGCCTGGAAAGTTCTATGGAACAGCATTGCAAACTATTGCCAAATATGTCAGTGATGCTGCCATTTCTCATGCCACCATCCTTCCATTGACTCTATCCAATCTCAATTGTGTATGACTCCTTTCAACATTTACATTTTGTTTTTCCTTCTCATCTAAAAGACATCAAGCCACTTCTGAAATCAGGAGTGTCTATCTACCTACAGGCATAAGTTAAACACACAAATACTTTGGAAGAGAAATGTGCCAGATTAGAAACCAAACCTTTATAAGTCCTTTCTTTTATATAAGACTAAAAGACAGGCCAGGCACGGTGGCTCACGCCTGTAATCCCAGCACTTTGGGAGGCCAAGGCAGGCAGATCACCTGAGGTCAGGAGTTCGAGACCAAACTGGCCAACATGGTGAAACCCTGTCTCTACTAAAAATACAAAAATTAGGTGCACGCCTGTAGTCCCAGTTACTCGGGAGGCTGAAGCAGAAGAATCGCTTGAACCCGGGAGGTGGAAGTTGCACTAAGCTGAGATCACACCTCTGCACTCCAGCCTGGGTAACAGCGCAAGACTCAGTCTCAAAAAAAAAAAAAAAAAGGCTTGGGACAAATGAGCTGGAACCTGTCAATGTCAAATAACAAGTAATTGTTTGAGTATTCCTAACAGAGTACCAATGGCCAGGAAGAGGGGGAGGAGTCACCCTAATGAGATTCAATTCATCTCCCTTTTAATAGTTGCAAAGAAATTTGTAAATAACCTATAATCTGCTGGGGTTAGAAACAGAATGACAATATCTGAAAATGACAACGAAAACTACAACTCTACTTGATTTCAAGTTAAACAGAAAGAAAAGGTATTGTTTTCTTAATGCAGGGGTCAGGCAAGGGGACCCAGGAATTCATTTTAGATCAACTGATACAGATATTTCACTTCCTAAGTTTCTAAAGAGCCTCACAAAGGGATCCATCCACATCATGGAAAGAAGGTGGTTTGGTGAAATAGACAGAGGTGCTCTAACTTTAAGAAATGTAATAGATACTGCCATTGAAAAAATGTATTTCATTGATTACCTATGTTCCCAGAAACTTTAGTATCAGAAAAACAGTCTCTCCACATTGAAGATGCCCAGTCATTGTGCAGAAAAATTGAACAACACCAAGACAATCATGTAATCAATTGCTGACCACACAGATGTGCCAGGAACACCTGATAATGCTCTGGGACAGAAGACAGAATCAAGTGGTACCATCCACTCCTCTGCTCCAAACCCTTGGCTGGCTCCTGTTGAGCTCGGAGTAAACGCTGAAGCTCTCATCATGGCCTAGGTAGTGGTGTCACGTTAATTTTGTGATTTGCATGACCTGAACTCACCCCTTCTTCTTTGACTTCATTTCCTAGTGCCCATCCCTTGTTAACTGAGTCCCAGCTACACTGGCCTGATGGCTAATCTTGGAATATGCCCAGTATGGGGCTCCAGTGTGGAGCATTTTAAAGTCCTGCTTATTCTGCCCTAAACATTTCCCACTGGGTTCACACCCTCATTTCCTCCTACACGTGTCTGCCTCAGAGAAAACCTCCCTGAACACCCTGTATGAAATCTCCACCCCATTACTTCCCATGCCCGCCCCCTGCTTCACTTTCCTTCATTACACTTTACCCCCAACAGATTCGATAGATTCTAAATGCCTTTGCCTATGGTCCATTTCTACACTAGAGTGCAGGCACCAGGGATACAGGCACTGCTGTATTCCCAGTGCCGAGCCCCATTCCTAGCATAGAGTAGACATCGTAAATATCGGTTGAATAAATGAGTGCCTCTGTCCTGATGGAATTTACATCCTAGATGGCAGATCTCTGCGCAAAAATATCAAGTGCTAAAATTATACATCTTTCTGACACTACAGTAATGTCTTTCATTTACTCTTCAGTTTAATCAGGCAATAAATGAGAAGGCGTAAATGGCATCTATTAAATCCTTTTCTATGCTGACTTGATGAGTGGTCTGGCAGAGGGAACTTTTAGACAGTATGGAGAGCTCGTGGTATCTGAAAAAGCAGAAAAATGAAGGCAATAAAGGAAAAAATGGACCCAGAATCAGGAATCGATGGGTACCATCAAAGGGGTAATTCGCTGGTCATGATTTCACTGAAAGTCAGCTGCATTTTGATGAATCGTATTTAAAGCACTCTAAAAATGAAAGAGTACCCAGGGATCATCTGGTCACCATGGAGGTGAAAACGGGTGTCTAGAGCAGAACATGACTTGTTCAAGGTCATGGAGGGGCCACGCTCTGCCTAAAACCCAATGTGCAGCCCTCCTGGGTACAACTCTAAGTTCAGGGCAGTCATTATTACGCCATAGCCCTAATACAGGGGTCTCAAAATGAAAGGCTGCCTGAGGGTTTGCATTCATCCAAAAGAGGAAGCAGGCGGGTTTGAGCCAGCAGGGGCTAGGCTGCTTACACTGCTACACATGAACGAATGGACAGGGTTCGAAACCCTGAGCTGACATATAGACTAGCTGCTATGATCTGAATGTTTGTATCACTCCAACATTCGCATGTTGAAACCCAGTCACCAAGATGATGGTCTTAGGAGGTAGGATCTCTTGGGAAGTGATTAGATCCAAAAGGCAGATGGAAAGATGAGTGCCCTTATAAAACAGGTCCCAGAGAGCTGTCTTGCTTCTTCCACCACGTGAAGAAGCATGGAGGTGAAATCTATAGCAAGAAGGTGGCAATCTATAACCCGGAAAAGGGCCCTCACCAGAAATGGACTGTGCTAGCATCCTGCCCTCAGACGTCCAGCTTCCAGAACTGTGAGAAATACATTTCTGCTGTTTATAAGTTACCCTGTTATAGCAGCCCAAGTGGACTAAGACACCATCCAAACAAAACACCTTTGTGGGCTGGGCCCATTACGGTCCAAAGGCCTCTATTGTTGACTCTTGCTGTAGGTCCATTCTTTCTTCAACTGTCCTTTAACAAATAGAAGCCAAGCATGAGGAACATATCAATCCAGTAGGATTTACTTAGCCACGGTGTACACCATATTCGGCTGGTCCTGGCTATGAACCATACATGTGGTCTAATGGGATTATTGCTGCTGAGATACTTGATTCAAGTTAACAGGGCGTTACATGATTGATGATGATTTTGTTTTTCAAGACCATCAATTTCATTATAAAGACTGATCCCCTGGAATCCATTAAACTTGATATCACTGCACATTAAAACACATCCTTAGCAGCCATTTGGTGGGGTGGAAGTGCAGAGGATAATGATCCCATTTCCAAAGGATTTTTAAATACAGTCTAGTCCATTTAAGTGTGCTTGCTTATAGACTATTCATTGCTTCGTGTCTGGAGACAGCTGGTGGTCACAGAACAGGTAAGAAATAAGACCTAGTTTTAAATTCTGGTTACTAGCTAGGTGACATTTTTCAGTTACATAACCTCTCTGAGCTTCAGGGATCTTATTTAAAAGAAGAAAAAGACAATAGCTTTGCTTGGGGGCTGGCATGAGGATTAGTTATTTGTCTAGTACCTGGTACACAGAAAAATGTTAGTTATTAGTGTTAATGGAGAAGAAAGTTTTCAGGGAAAGCAAATAAAACTAAAGCATTAGAAATTTGTGTGAAAAGGAAGTGATCAGTATGTAAAAATACCTTAATAAACAGAAAGAGGAGGGTTGAAATCTATTACCGATTAAGATAAACACTTAAGGTAAGCGCATTTGAAATTACTTTTTGAATAAGAATAAAATAGCGTTCTCACCCAAAATTTGACTTACCAGGAAAATTTCAAGAAAGTATTTAGCATAAAAAGCAGGCAATTCTTAGATTTTTGGAATTCTAGAACCTGATAATAAACTATAACTGATAAACATTAATGTAGGATTGCCATCATTAATTCATCAGGCTTGGGATGGTCCTTTAGCATCCGTGTTTTTATAAGCTCCATGGGTGAGCCAACTCGGCCATCCTCACTCTTGAGTGCACAGCATAACTGCAAGACAACATGACCATCTGCTTGTAAGTTACAAGTCCATGTTCCTTCCACCATTTCTATGTAGGCTCTCAACATGCAGAAAACCCTAGGCACACGAAGCTGCATTTGCCTGTGGCTAGTGGGACTATGGATGATCTTCCCTCAACAGCAGAGCTTCACAACAACTTTATTTCTGGTCCAAGGAGGTCTGAGGAAGGATACAGCAAGCCGCCGTACCAGAGGAGACCTGAGGAAGACGGGTGAAATTTTCATTTGGGGAAACTGGAAACTCTTCTTCGGTCTTTCCGAATCAATTAGCAGTTAGTAAATGTGACCTGAGATGGGGTTGGAAGGTGGGTAGGGAGCATTTGTAGAGAAGGCCAAAGTTCTCTGGAAAACCAATAAGGTCCTTGGGACTGGCCTCTGAATACCTGTGCAGCCTCTCAAGGACTGTTACTTGGCTTTCTACTCAGTGTGGCTCCATCATGGTAGCCTCATTGGTTCCCCAAGTCAGCCATACTTCTTCCTCCTTCAGAGCATCTGCACAAGTCATTCCCTCCACTGGGGCTGCTGGTGAGGTTTCCTCTCTGCCTAGTTAAGGTATCTTCCTATCATCTCTCAACTGAATCACCTTTTCCCTCAGGGCTGCTTTCACTCTCCATAAAGCATAACTTCATAGCACTATGCTCCTTTCTTTTGAAGCACTTGCCCCAGTTTTAATAACATAGCTCCATGATTCTTTAATGGAAACACTCACCTTGACAGTGTTTTAAGCTATACATTCCAGAAGGGCAAAGATCACACCTTTTAAAAAGTCAATCATTTTATCTCTAGCACCTGCCCTGACACTAAGAATTTTAAAAAAAGAATAATAATGAAAGGATGGAAATAGACATTGACAATAAGACCCTGGAGAAATTTGAATTGGAAAAGCCTTTTGGAATTTTTAGGTCTAGAGAAATGTGATGGATATGAGTTGGATATGATATTATTACTACCACTGCTACTCCAAGCTTCAATGATAGTCATGATATTTTCTAATGTTTTTGAAGCGTTTACCACTATGAGTCAGGCAGAGTACCCAGCTAGTCAATGTCATTTAGTATTCCTAACAGCACCCTAGGGTAGGGACAAGACCATTAATATTTTGTAGATGACAAAATCGAGCCTCAAAAGAAGTTTAGCAACATGCCAAGGCCACACAACTCTTTTGGGAAAGCCAGAATTTTCACTAGCCATTGATGACCAAGCTGTGTTACTAAATCATAATTAATAACTGCCTATCATACTCCACCCAAGTTTTACCTAGAATCAGAGAATTTTTAATCTCTAGACATTCCAGTTGGGTAAATAAAACTATTGCCACTTGACAGCAAGGGAAGTCAAAAGGTGAATCAACTTACTGTGTTTGCCATAAAGGGAAATTTGAAATATCAGCAGAAAGAAATTTATCAATATGGCTTCAAACTGCTGTAAATTTCAAACAGATCACAGCCCTTCTACAAAAAATATGACTGCACTTCAGCATAAATTCATTTAAAAATAACTATTTCCAGATACCATATGGGTTATGAACCAGTTTCACATGAGTAGTATAATTTTTGAAGGAAGTTGTTATTAGAAACACAAGGCTGAAAAATCATTTTAGACCAAAACTACAGGAAATATTTGAAGGTAGATATCTTAATCGAAAAACAAATGTTAAAGGTAAGATAGCTGGTCAAGAGAAAACCTGCAGAGAGGAAGTTCAAAATTCCAGGAGACAGGGGAAATCCAAATTCCAAGAAGGCATGTAAGATATGGAGATTGTTTTGTAAAACACAGAGACCAGGTGAATTCCAAAAACATTACTGTTGTCAGAGAGCCGCACATTAAAGGCTATTCCAGCTTTGTTCATTAAACAAGTGCCAGTCTTCATTGCCTTTTTTTTAAATTTTTTGAGACACAGTCTCACTCTGTCTCCTAGGCTGCAGTGCAGTGGCACAATCTTGGCTCACTGCAACTTCTGTCCCCTGGATTCAAGCAATTCTCTTGCCTCAGCCTCCTGAGTAGCTGGGATTACAGGCACCCGCCACCACGCCTGGCTAATTTTTTGTATTTTTAGTACAGATAGGGTTTCACCATGTTGGCCAGGCTGGTCTTGAACTCCTGACCTAAGGTGATCCACCTGCCTCAGCATCCCAAAGTACTGGAATTTTAGGCGTGAGCCACCATGGCCAGCCTGGATTGCTTTTTAGGAGACCCATACTGTCCGAAATCTAACACAATTATTTCTACATGTAGAGTAAAGAAAAAAATAGGTTTAGAATCTAAGTTAGACATGGGAAACAAGAAATATCAACTGTGTAGAAAGGAGAAACTTTGTGTATTTATTCCTACATAAGTGAAATACACTGCATACAAAAGAAGGGCAGAGTCCTCATTTTTCCAAGTTTCCCAAGTACAAATATAAAAGGATGTTAGACTTCCCACAGGCCATGGCTATAATGTTAAAATGCTATAATTAATATAACTTTTCCACTGCAAATATTTTCATTATCATTCAGCAGATGTTATATTCAAAGAAAGAAATAACTCCATTCTAAAGGGAATGCTCATCTTTTTGACAAGTTTAATGGGTTCTTCTTAACTAGATAGATATGTAGGTCTCATAGAATTTGGAGTCACTAACAGAGTGCTGTTAATCTATTCCAAGAACTGAGTAAAACTGCCCACTATACAGAGCATGAGAAGAAAACAGGATTTATACAAAAAAAGAGAAAATGTTGATATTTAGGATGATTACAAACTGGTAACAGACATGTGCTTTGTTTTGCCCACGCAGAGCTTACAAAAAATGTTGAGTAAGTTGCCCACATTAAACATCAGAAGATTTCACATCATATCCAGATGTTGGCTTGTCTGGAAAACTCAAAGCAGGCAACACTTAGACCTTGATCCTGAAAAACTGAAGACAGTAAGCACCTTCCCTACTGAGATGTAGCCTCCTGTCCCTGTCTGCCACAGGGTCCTCTGTGTTGTCCTATGTACAGCAAAATTGCTTTACCTACTTGTGTATCCTCCCGACCTTAGGATTTGAGTTTGGGACACCCAATATAAAGGATGATAAGGGTAAGAAATCAGGAAGAAGTAATCTAAAGAAGAGGAAGGGCCAGGCATGGTGGTTCACTATAATCCCAGCACTTTGGGAGGCTGAGGCAGGCGGATCACCTGAGGTTAGGAGTTCAAGACCATCCTGGCCAACATGGTGAAATATTGTCTCTACTAAAAATACAAAAATTAGCCGGGTATGGTGACGCGTGCCTGTAATCCCAGCTGCTTGGGAGCCTGAGGCAGAAGAATCACTTGAACCTGAGAGGCAGAGGTTGCAGTGAGCCAAGATCACGCCACTGCACTGCAGCCTGGGCAACAGAGAGACACTCTGTCTCAAAACAACAACAACAACAACAAAATAAATAAATAAATAGAGAGAGAAAAAGAGAGAGAGAAGAGCAGGAACCCCAGGGAGTGGTATAACAATCACACATGACAGAGAAACGGAGCGCTTCCAGAAGGCAGTGATCAAAGTTGCCAGACACTTCAGAAAAGTCAGATAACCTAAAGCCTGAGAGCAACCCACCAGCTTTGCAACAAGGAGGCTGTGATAACTTTGGTAACAACCATTTTAAGGCATTGGTCTAGATCATGGTTTCTCAATCTCTGCACTGTTGACATTTTGGGTCAGGTAAGTCTTTGCTGTTGGGGGTTGGGGGCTGTCAGTGCATTCATTATAGGAAGTTTAGCAGCATCCCTGGCCTCTACCCACTTGATGACATTAGTACCCGCCCCGAAATATGATAACCTAAAATAACTCCAGCCATTGCTGAATACCCCCTGGGGTACAAAATCCCCCATGGTTGAGAGCTACTGTTGTAGGTAGAAAACAGATGAAAATGTGTTCAGAAGTATCAGTTTAAGACCTACAGAGAGAGAAGATTGAAAATATGTACCTAGACGTTTGGGTGAGATGAGAAAAACTGTCATAGGGTACCTGCTGCAGGGAGATATTGAATATACAAAAAATAATTTACTTATATATGTAGAAATAGAGCTGACATTAACCTGTAAAGTGGCCATCAGCATCCTGACCTGACTGGCATCTTTTCTTGTGGGCCAAGAGGAACATGTCTTTGTGGGAAATGCTTCCCACCCTACTTTCATTCCTTCTGATTCAGGTAGCAGCTAGACCCACCACCAGCTTTGGGGGCTGCCACTTTACTCAGGCTTAGAGATGAGGCTATCTCAATCCCAGCCGAGGCACCAGCACTGTGCACATTGCTGTCTTTGGTCTGAAACTGTTAACTGATAGGTAGTAAGGCTAGGTACCACTTCGGGCAGTGGGGGATGCTGAGGATGAAGCAGACAAGAAGGAAAGTAGGCCCAAGAGATGGAGAGACACCAAGTCCTTCTGACATCACTTAGCACCTGAATCCCCCAGAGTTAGAACTAGATACTTCTTTTTCACTTAAATTCAGGTGAATGAAGCATTTATCTCTTGAAAGAAAGCCTCAGAGAAGCTAGAGGAGTTCTGACTGAAGTTTTTATGTTGTTGTTCCCCTACCCTAGAAGAAGATAAAACTAAGTGATGTCTTTTGTTTCTTTTCATTAAGAGACTCTACTACTACTTGCTAGTATTAGGGTTCTAGAAAGTTGCTTAATCACACTGTCCTTTTGCTGTTTCAATCGAGAAATGGAGAAGAAAACACTATACACTTCATAGAGTTGTCTGGGGCTGCAAGTAATACGCTGCTGAGCACAAAGTAGTAAAATGCCTGGGTTACACTAAGCACTCAAAACATGTCAATAGCTACTATTCAGGATGCAACCATGACTTATATTCAGGATGCAACCATGACTTGATTACCACTACTGCTGCTGGTACTACCACTCCTACTAATAATGATGGTATTTACAACTATAACTGTAATGTCCCTAAGTAATAGTCTCTAGTATAAACTAATTACAGATAGCTTTGTCTGTACAATCTGGAATCCTATATGAGTCTATCTTTAGGAAGAGAGTGGCTTATATGAACATCTTGCCAGGTATGGCTTTCTTTAAAATAAGCAAAAAGACTTTCAAGGATCAAGAAATCTATGGTGGCACTGGTTAATCAACGCCCCGTAGCCAGATATCACAAATAAGCTAATACAATTTAAAATGGAATCTCTGACCCTGCATACTTGAAAATCTACCCCCCCAATTTGGGGTCTCATAGAAGACCTCCAAGGTCTTCCACCCATTCCCTATAGGTTCCTCTCATCTCAGCCCCAGCTGCAGTAGACAGTTCAGGGTAAGCTCAGCCTTGCCTCCAGCAGACCACATCCAACCTAGAGCCAGCATTGCATATCTTCACACCTGTTCCCCATGGGTTTCTTCTATTCCAGAGTCTACTTAGCCTCCAGCCATCCTTTGGGGATGGAGTGAGTTAAGACCCCTGGGACAACCCCCTGGAGGGTAGAACCCAGTGAACATCCTATTTCAGGGGGAATTCTCTGTGTGTGTGTGTGTGTGTGTGTGTGTTTGTTTTGGTTTTTGGTTTTTTTTTTTTGAGACGGAGTCTCGTTCTGTTGCCCAGACTAGAGTGCAGTGGCACAATCTCAGCTCACTGCAAGCTCCGCCTCCCAGGTTCACGCCATTCTCCTGCCTCAGCCTCCTAAGTAGCTGGGACTATAGGCGCCCGCCACCGCGCCCAGCTAATTTTTTGTATTTTTAGTAGACACAGGGTTTCACCGTGGTCTCCATCTCCTGACCTCATGATCCGCCCGCCTTGGCCTCCCAAAGTGCTGGGATTACAGGAGTGAGCCACCGCGCCTGGCCTCTCTGTGGTTCTTAAGAGATTCTGGCAGAATTTAACTCACAGTGCCCTCAGAAGAATCCTCTAGAAAGCATTCTTATACTGTTATTGTTCCTTCCTTATCTCATTCTCTCTGTCTGCTCACTTCTGCTTCCTGGGATCATCTCCCAAATAAACTACCTGCACCCAAATTCTTATCTCAGGCTCTGCTTTGAAAGAAACCAAATTGCCAGGCATGGTGGCTCATGCCTGTAATTCTAGCACTTTGGGAGGCTGAGGTGAGTGGATCACCTGAGGTCAGGAGTTTGAGACCAGCCTGGCCAACATGGAGAAACCATGTCTCTACTAAAAAATACAAAATTAGCCAGGCGTGGTGGCGGGTGCCTATAATCCCAGTTACTCAGGAGTCTGAGGCAGGAGAATCGCTTGAACCCAGGGGCAGAGGTTGCAGTGAGCCGAGATCACGCCACTTCACTCCAGCCTGGGCAAAACAGCTAAACTCCATCTCAAAACAACAACAACAACAACAACAAAAGAAAGAAAGAAACCAAATTGTAACATAAATCAAGCCATAATAATCCAAGATAATAGCAAATATGTTTACTGTGTACTAGATGCCATTTTCAGACCTTTACTGAAATTAATTCATCATTCCTTTGAAGTGGATGATATTACTGATTCCATTTTGGAGATGTAGAAAGGGAGGCACAGAACACTTAAATAATTTGTCCAAATCCCACAGCCACCAAATAGTGAAGCCAGGTTTGGAATTCTGGCTGCAGAGCCTCAGTCACTGTACTATGCTCTCCATCTCTACACTAGAATTGACAAGTTCTGTGTGATGATGAACTTTATGTATCAAATTGACTGGGCTAAGGAATTCTCAGATAGCTGGTAAATGTTACTTCTGGGTGTGTCTATGAGGACATTTAAGGAAGAGAAAGCACGGGAATCAGTAGACTAAAGAGGATTCACCCTCACTGACACAGAGAGGCATCATCTAATTTCTTGAGGGTCTAGATAGAACGAAAATGAAGAGGAAGGATGAACTTGCTTTCTCTCTCTCTTTTCTTGAGCAAGGATATCCATCTTCTTCTGCCCTAGGACATCCACACTCCAGGTTCTTGGACTTCTGTAGTTTAGGACTTACATCAGCAGCCCCCACATTCTCAGGCTGTCAGCCTTGGAGTGAGAGTTACACCTTTGGCTCTCTTGGATTTCAGGTGTTCGGACTCAGGTCAAATCACATCACTATCTTTTCTGGTTCTCTAGTTTGCAGACAGCATACTGTGGAAATTTTCAGCTTCCATAATGGCATGAGCCAATCCCTATAATAAATTCCCTAGCTACCTAGCTACCTGCCTACCTAATTATATGTCCTATTGGTTCTGTTTTTCTACAGAACGCTGACTAATACACTCGGTCTCTTTCTAGAACAGCTGCAAACACACAGGTATACAAAGAACTTTAGTCATACAATGAGATACTCAATTTCCTAAGTTTCCTGCTGCAGCACAAAATATGACCCATCACTTGCTTCCTCCTGCCCAGTGAAAGGAATATTCCACTGGCAGATGTCCAGTCCCTCCACCTCTGAGCACTCCTGTCCTCTTCTGGAAGCAGGCCTAGGGGCCAGCAATGTCTATTATCCCGATAGTCCTGGAACACCCTTCTATGTGTGTTAGGTCCTAACATAGAGGGGGCTTTTCCAGGCTCCTACAAATCCCTGGGTGTGGCCTGGAGCATTTGAGGTTGAGAAGGAAAGAACTGGATCTACTTGTAAGCAGTGGCCGAGAACACTAATGCGGATTTCAACTCTGAGAGCAAATTTCAGTCCCAAATTTAGGTAGAATGTAAATAACTTTTAAAAATAACTAGGTAGAAGATTTGTTTATGGGCCTTCCCTTCCCTCATTTGATCAACTTGAATAATTAAAGACTAACAATAGAAAACACAATTTCACAAAACAAAGTGAAGGCTGGATGAGCACGGTTGGTCTCCAAAAAGCAAAGTTTTGACTTCCAGTTCTCATCTTTACAAAATTATTCTAACTCTCTGCCTTTTTAAAAGGTACCTGGCTCAAGACCAAGAACTCCAGCCATGGTTGAATGCCCTGAATTTTTTACCTTTGTGTCCAGCTTCCTCATGGGAAATGCCCCAAATGTAACTGAAACACAACCTCTCCCAAATACACATGGAGCAACTGCCGGGCAGCAATCACATGGTGATACGTTATTAATAATGTTTCATCATTACCATAAATTACAACAAACAGTAGCCGCTATGTTAACTGCTTATTATGTGCCAAGTACTGTTTAAACCTTTGTACTTGTGTTAATGCAATTTCATACTCACTATAACGACGTGACAGATAATGATGTCGATGTCAACTTCGTAGTTAAGGCAACTGATGCACAAAGAGGTCAAATGACTTACCCAGGGTCATATAGATAAGTGCGAAAGAAAAGAATTTATTATTAAGAAAGTGTTAGTACCATTAATAGATGGAGTCATAAATGTGAGTCCAGAAAGAATTTTTTTATCCTTAGGCTAATTGTTAATAATAATGACCAGCACTTATTGAGCATCCTTTAAGTCATCTCATTTAATCCACATAATGAAATTTGGAGGTAGGCAGTATGAAGAGTTAAGCAACTTTCTCAATGTCACAACAATTTTATCAAGTGGCAGAGCCAGTATTTGAACTCAAGATTATCTATCCCCAGAGCCTGTGCTTCTAACTCACTACACATCCCACTATCATATGACATGAAAAGATAGAAAATGAGAGAATGGGAGGAGAGAAGGTTTAGGGACCAATGTGGTTAAAAGTCAATAGTAATAGTTCCCTGCCCTCTGAATATCTCTGTCCCTCTGCCCGGAATACAGCCTGTTGATGCCTCAGTCAGGCCCTCTGAACAACACCTAAATGACCTGTCTGTCTCAGCCAGTTTACTATCTGTTAGGAGAGACTGAGTCATTCATTCATTCAAAATAGATATGTTGAATATTCATATACATCAGAGATGCTGGGAAAAATCAGACACAGCCCTCCTCACAGCACCTACAGTCTAGTGAGAGACAAATAACCAAGGAATCACACAATTTCAAATAAGTAACTTGAAAGGAAGGGACACGATGCCATGAAAGTATAAAACAAAGGGACTTGAGTGAATCTAGGTGGAGAAGAGGGTTGGCTGGGAAGTAAGGCTTTCCTAAGAGTGTGACCTTGGAGCAGAGATCTGAATGACAATCGGAGTTTTACATTGGAAGCAACCCACCCTTCCTCCCTCCCTCCCTACCGTCCTCCCTTCCTCCCTTCCTCCGCTTTCTGCAGAGTACAATATGAAAATTCTTCAGATGGTAATCCTTGTGAAACAAAAAGTCTTGCCCTTTAAAGAAGACAACTGTGTCTCCTGGCAGGAGGAAGAGGAGGAGGTAGAGGAGCAAAAAAATGTGAATGAATAAATCAAGAGCTGGAACTGACTTCTGCATTTCTGCTAAAACAATTATCAAACTTCACAAGCCAATAGATGCCTATGACCAAAGGGAAGGTGGAACTTCTCAGGGCAACAAGCAAATAGATTTGGAGGATAACTTTACGGGGTCACAAAAAATTAGATTTCGGGGGGAAACAGATTTTGAGTGCAAACCTCAATTCCACTGTACTATATAATCATACAGACCTAGGATTTCTCTATAAGTTCTTCTCTATAAGTCTGCAGAACCAATGGCCATAATAAAATTACAAGAAAGAAGAAAGGAAATCATAGAAAATTTACTATAAACTCTGTGGGGCTAAATGTCGTCTAAGAATCAACATTGGAAATAAGACCAAACATAATTTGACTCTCAAATACATAGCAGATGGAGTAGTTAACAGTGTTGGACTGTTTTGTTTGTTCTGTTTGTGTAATGAAAGGATATAACTTCCCTAAACCCAATCCACGTCATTCTGTCCATCTTATTTTCTGATGTGTTTCTCACACAGTCCACTCTGTGATCCTTTGCGTCTAAGGTGACTGATTCTATGCTAGGCTCTGAAGCTGCAAAGATGAGAATAATCACTCTCTATCCTCAAGAAGTTCCTTATCTAGTAGGAAGACGGCCAAGTAAACTGGTAACTGCAGTGCAACATGATGACAAAGATAAGCCCCAAGAGCTCAAAGCATGAATCCTTAACACAGTCTGGGAGTATCAGAGAAGAATTTTTGTTGAAAAGGATGTTTGAATAGTGTCTTAATGAACAAGGCCAGAGCCCCCGTGGTGGGGGAAATGTTTTTAGTACTGCTGTTAATTACCTTAGCCACTGGTGAGGAAAAAATTCAGAGTGATTTTGGGCAGATCAGCTCTGACTAAAGGTGACATTAAAATCCAGACAAAGGGAGCATTTGTCTTGAAGCAGCACTTGGCCACCCCTGTGCTGGGACTGGGAGAGAAAATCTGGACTCCTCAGAGGCATGTTGACAGCTAAGTAGATCCAAATTCATGTCCAGACAAGCAGCTTATGGTCAATTGCATTCAAAATTGTTCAATCCTGAATGAAAATCAAACTGAAACAGCGGAATCCTTTTCAATACCTCGAGGACCTTTCCATCCCACTTGGGAGAACAGCTTGCAATGTCCAATCCTGCATCCAGTGCAGCTCTCATTTTGATCATCAATAGGACAGATTTATTGTAATGCTTTGAATGAGCAGATGGCCTGTAGTAAAGTTTCAACTCAATTTGATGTTGAAGAAATAAACCTTAGGAAATGATCCCTTCCTGTGTGTTCTTAAGTTCAACTTTTCCTGAGTAAGAAAGCAGTGTTAAGCCTACAAAACTTATTCCTCTGCCTTAATAGATGGGAGATCTTGAGTGATTAACCTCTTGTATTGTCTGCCAGGGCTTTCCTAACAAAATACCATACACCATGTGGCTTATACAACAGAAAGTTATTTTCTTACAGTTTTGGAGGCTAAAAAGTCTAATATCGAAGTTCTGGCCACTTTGGTTCCTGATGAGGGCTGACTTCCTAGGTTACAGATGGCCACCTTTTCACTGTGTCCTCACATGGTGGAGAAGGAGATCTCTGGTATCTCTCCCTCTTCTTATAAAGACACACTAGTCCTATTAGATTAGAGCCCCTTCTTTATGACCTCATTTAACCTTTACTACGCTCTCACAGATCCTACTTCCAAATACATCAGGGGTTGAAGATGAAAAAGTGATGATCTAATAATCTATATAAGAAAATGAAAGAAATATTAAACCCAAAGCAAGCAGTAGAAAAAAATCCACATTTTTCAATTCACTTTATGAAGGTAGTCTAACTTTGATACCCAAACCTGACAAGGGGATAGCAGTAAAATTATAGACCAAATTTTCTCACAAACATACAGATGTGAAATCTTAAAAATTTACAAATGAAATCTAGCAATGACTAAAAGTGACACTACATCATAACCAAGTAAGTTTTATACCAGAAAGCCAAAGCTGGCTTAACATTTGGAAAACGAATCCATTTACTGAGGAAAAAAAGAGAAAAATCATATGGTCAAAATAGATGCTGAAAATATAATGTATAGGTATAAATTATTAGAGAATTACAAATAAAAGGTGTTATCATCAATCTGATAGAGGGTATCTCCAAAGAAACCCACAGTTAACATCATGCATAACAGTGAAATAAAATCTTGCCCTCCAAGATCACGATTGAAACAAAGATGCTTGCTTTCATCACTTGTAATTATCACCACACTTGAGGTCCTTGACACTACAATAAACAATAAATAAATAAACAAATAAATCCATGAAGATTGGGGGAAGGGGAGAACTGTCATTATTCATAGGAAACATATTGTATATTTAAAAAACTGAAAAGAATTTATAACATTACCAGGTATATACCCAAAGGAAAATAAATCATTTTACCAAAAAGACACATGCACTCATATGTTCATCACAGCACTATACACAAGAGCAAAGAGGCAGAATCAACCTAAAAGCCCATCAATAGTGAACTGGACAAATAAAATGTTGTACATATACACACAGCCATAAAAAAGAATATTTTTTTTTGCAGCAACATGAATGCAACTGGACACCATTATCCTAAGCAAATTAACACAGAAACAGAAAACCAAATACTGCATGTTCTCACAAGGGGGAGCTAAACATTGGGTATATATGGATATAAAGTAGGAAAATTAGACACTGGGGATTACTAGAAGGGAGAGGGAGGGAGAAGAGAAAGGGCTGAAAAACTACCTATTGGATACTCTGCTCACTACCTGGGTGACAGGATTATTCATACCCCAGACCTCAACATCATGCAAAACACTCATGTAACAAACCTGCACATATATACCTCCTGAATCTAAATAAAAATTGAAGAAAAAAGAATTTATAAGTAAACTTCTACAACTGATAAGTGAGAGAGTTCTTAATCAGAGTCTATATACAAAAATCAACTTTATTTCTACCTATATCTGTGGCAGAAAATTAGAAAATAAACACAATTATTCCATTTTAAATAGCATAAAAATATCAAACAGGCACGAATAACAATCTAAGAATGAGCAAGATCTCTATAATGAAAACTACAAAACATCACTGAAAAGAATTTAAGACTTAACCAAATTAGATATACCATGTTCATAGATGGAAAAGCAATAACATAAATATTAGCCTGTAAATTCAATGCAGTCCAAATAAATATCCCAGCAGAATTTTGGTAGAAATTGGCAAACTAATGCTAAAATGCAAAGAACACAATATAGTCAGGACAATCCAAAAGTACAAAGATGAGGGACTTATACTCCTAAATACATGTAAGACATGTTACAAAGCTACCATAATTAATAAGGTGTGGTATTAGAATAAAGACTTTTTTAAAAAGTGAAACAAAACACAGAACTCAGAAACAAACCAACACATACACAATCACCTATGACAAGTATCAGATAGCAATGTAGTGTGCTTGTAGTGTCTTTCCGATAAAATGCTGTATCAGCTGAATATCCAATTGGGAGAAAATGGTAGCTAGACCTGCATTTCCTATCATCCAAAAACTGATGCAGATTATAAACTAAATGTAAAATTCCAAGCAGATTATAAACTAAATGTAAAGGCAAATAAATATAACTTATAGAATTTTACACTGGAAAATATTTTCATGATCTTGGATGTAAGAAAGTGTTTTAATACAGGAAGCCAGAGACTGATAAATTGTGAGAAATTAAAATTTAAAAAGTGATTCATTTTTAAAAAGCCATTAAAGGGATAAAAAGGCATACCAGCATGTACAAGAAAATACACTTATCCAAAGAGATGCCATATCCAGAAAATCTAATAGAAAAATGGCAAAAAACTTAGGGAGATATTTGACAAAAGAGGATATCTAAATGTCCAGTAAATGTGAAAAATTTGCTCAACTTCTTTAGTCATCAGAGAGACACAGGTTCATGATATGTTATACTAAGCATACTCTAGATTAAAATTTAAAAACACAAAAATACCAAGTACTGGCAAAGATGAGAAACATGTGGAACTTGTATGGACAGTTTGTGGGAATGTAAATTGGTAGAACCACTTCAGAAAACTGACATTTTCTACCGAAGCTGAATTTGCACATGCTAGATGACCCAGAAATTCCATTTCTAGACAAATATAGCCGACAGAAATGAGTACATCTGAACCATAAGACCTGCAAAAAGAATAGTCACAACAGCATTATTTGTAATATCCCCAAACCAGAAACAACCCAAATGTCTGTCAACAAAAAAATAGATAAATAGTGGTTTATTCATGAGGTGAGATACTTTGAAGAAACGAGAATAAACTACGGCTACGTATAACAATATGGATATTATGAACATACTATTGAGCAAAAGAAACTCGACAAATTAGAGAATTAGGGCACTCTATTGAGTGCATGTATACAAAGTTCAAAAAAAGGCAAAACTAACCTTCAGTGACAGAAGTCATGGTAGCAATTATGTTTGTGGAGTGAGACAATTTGGAACTGAGAGGAGGTATGAGTGACGGCTTTTGCAATGATGGTGACATGATATATTTTCATCTGGTTGGTGGTTAGAGGAGTGTGGCCACTTTCTGAAAATCAATTGAGCTGTATACAATAGTTCCTCCTTAACCATATTTCATTTTCCATGGTTTCAGTTACTCAAAGTCAACCACAGTCTTAAAATAGATGAGTAATTATAAGATACATTGAGAGAAAGACCATAGTCACATAACTTTTAATACAGTATATTTTACACTTGTTCTATTTTATTATTATTGATAATCTCTTACTGTATTAAAATAGTTTAATACTGGGTGCAGTACCATCTGCAGTTTCAGGCATCCACCGGAGGTACTGGAACGTATCCTCTGAGGATAATGGGAAGGCTACATACTCATTATTTGTGTACCTTTCTAGACATATATGCTATTTCCATTAATTATTTTTAAAGCAGAAACTGAAATATTCTTCAAAGGAGAGAAAGCAGTTTGCAGGATTGCAGAAGCACCTTGTAAACTGAGTGGCCACATTTTAGTCAAAATCTTTAGACTAAAGCTACATTGCCTGAAGCCTTGTCCTCCGAAACAGACACCGAAGAAAATAGAGATAAGAAACTGCATTAGTGTCAAAAGTAGCATTTAACTGGGGACTGGCTTATTCCACAGAGAATAACAAAAAACTGTTCTCCTAAGTTGATATGACAGGATAAATAGTATCACAGACATTCTGCTCGCAGTAGCTGACTCAACAGCCAAGGCTGACAGATTTACAATGGAGAACTGAATCCTGAGATCAAAAACCATGTGCTCTGTTTGGGGCTTGATGACCTACAGTATACACTGAAACCCTTAAATCAACAGGTCTATGGCATTTATGGTGAACCACTCTGACGGGTCTGCTTCATCAAACAAGCCTTGTCTTGAATCTGAGCTCAGCTAAAAGCTAAGCTATCAAAGGCAAGGATTTACTAACATGTGAGGAAGAATGCTCCATTTTGGTTCAAATGCTTAATAGAAATCTTTCTTGTGCTTTTGGAGTAAAGAAAAAAAATGGCACCAATGTATAGAGATGTTTATAATCTTTAAGACCTATAGTGCTAGAAAATACTTATTCAGTGATTCCATACCTCCTGCTAATATTACCGCAGTAGAATTCTCAGTATTTGTCTGGGTGGGATCAAACTGACTCACCCGATACTATTTACTTGGGGGACAATTACATATATGACTGTATAGATCTACTAAATTTTGATGCTTTATAATAGTGTCTCTTATACTATTGACTAAAAGCCATGGCTAGGAATTAGCACACACACCCACACACATTTTATAACATGGCTCAGTGCACAAACACACTACAAAGTTTCATGAAATACCCATTCTTCCTAGATATTATACAATCAGATGTAGTCTCTTCTATTTTATGTTACTTTATGATATTTTCTTTCTTATTAATGTTGGTCATAACCAACTGAATTGATTTATGACCCATGAATTGGCTGCAACCCAAAATTTGAAAAAAAATTCCTACAAAGAATCAAAAATGTTTAAATGTATGACTAGGCCTAACCTTTTTAAAAGAATTTCACTGATTCTCAAAATTTGGTGAGCATGAGGATCCTCTAGCGTGCTTACTGAAAATACGGATTCAGTAGATCTGGAATGGGGCCTAGGAATCTGAATTTTTATCAAGTACTCCAAATAAGGCCTATGGAGGTACACGATGGCAGTTTGAGAAATGCATCCCTAATCCTATCTTCAAATGAGTAAACTGAAGCCTAGAAAGGGGAAATAATTTGCACAAGAACACAGTATTTGTTGAGTCTTGGGACTAAAACCAAGTCTCTTGACTCCCCTACCATCTTAGCAGGTAGCCAGCGACCTCCCTTGCTTGTTGTAATCCCTGCTGAGAAACTGATGGTATAAGAACAATAAAATTGAGTATTAGAAAGAAGAAACTAATAACACTGGATGTCCCTTTTCAGAAATGAGCTAGCCCAAACCCAGGAGTGAGTACAGGTAGTTGGGAACCCCTTTTAGCACCCAGCCAATATGGCAACAGAAATGCATTTAGCGCAACAAATCATTCTAAAACCTTCCTTTTTATCATCAAACTTCACAGTGTGGCAAAAAATACAATATTCTGGACTTTCAGATATTCCCTGTTTATTCACTAGTTTTGGAAGGCCATTACATCTTTTCCATTGGCTCATTCATTCCAACTGTAACCCTCATTTTCCCGCAAGTGCCAATGAAACATGAGTATCAACTGACTACCTGTTTTAGGTGATGAGTGGAACAGAGTAGTATGGCAGCAATGATTTATTGTGATGCTTGATGCTTATTGAGTATTTGGGTTCCTGGAGTATACCAGTCATTCCTCCTAACCGCAGGGCATTCACACTCACAGCCATCCTGCTGGGGTGCTCTTCCTGATCATAGCCACATGGCTGGCTCCCTGACATATATCCCCTGGTCTCTGTCAATTCATCAGCAAGACCTTTCCTGGCATTCTGTATGAAAGAGCATGCTGGAGTCAGTCTCATGCCAACGCCTTTTTGCAGGACCACTAGGGCCATATTGCTCTCTGGACACTCTCTGGTTGGACCTGCTTGACACTTGAGACATATTTCGTGAGTGAGTAGATGGACTTGGACTTTAAAAATATTTAATAATAGATCATTATTTTGGAGTTCATACACTCATGACACTAGCCATCTAGTACAGGAGACAGACATTATTCAAATACACACATGACTAAATGTAAAAACACAATTGGAGTGTGTTATGAAGAGGTGCAAAGTCAACTTTACCAATGAATGGTGAAAAGGCCTTGTGACGGTTAATTTTATTTGTCAACTTGATGGGCCACAAAGTATCCAGATTTTTTTTTTTTTTTTTTTTTGAGACAGAGTCTCACACTGTCACCTGGGCTGGAGTGCAGTGGTGCAATCTTGGCTCACTGCAACCTCTGCCTCTCAGGTTCAAGCGATTCTCCTGTCTCAGCCTCCTGAGTAGCTGGGATTATAGGTGCCCACCACCAAGCCCAGCTAATTTTTTTGTATTTTTAGTAGAGATGGGGTTTCACCATGTTGGCCAGGCTGGTCTTGAACTCCTGACCTCGTGATTCACCCGCCTTAGCTTCCCAAAAGTACTAGGATTACAGGCGGGAGCCACCGAGCCCAGCCAGTGCCCAAAGATTTAAGCATCATTCTGTGTGTGTCTGTGGGGGTGTTTCCGGGTGAAACCGACATTTGAATCAGTAGACTGAGTAAAAAGCAGATGGCCCTCCCCAGTGGGTCTCATTCATCCACCAGGTGGGTCTCATTCATCCACTGAAGGCCTAAATAGAACAAAAAGACTGAGTAAGGAAGAATCCCTCTGTCTCTGAGGTGGGATATGCATCTTCTGCTGCCTTCTAACTCAGACTGTAACTCATACCATTGGCTTTCCTGGGTCTCCATCTTCTCAGCGAGTCTTGGGACTTCTCAGTCTTTATAATGCATGAGTCAAATAATATTATAATAGTATAATAAATTTCTTTTTTTGAGACAGGTTCTCACTGTAACACAGGCTAGAGTACGGTGGCACTGTCATACTCACTGCAGCCTGCAATTCATGGGCTCAAGTGATCCTCCTGCCTCAGCCTACCAAGTAGCTAGGACTACAGAAGTACGCCACCATACCCAACTAATTTATTTCTTTCATGTTTTATGGAGATGGGGTGTATTAGTCTGTTTTCATTTTGCTAATAAACACATACCCAACACAGGGTAATTTATAAAAGAAAAGAAGTTTAAGGGGCTCACAGTTCCACATGGCTGAGAAGGTCTCACAATCATGGTGGAAGGTGAAATGCACGTCTTACATGGCAGCAGGCAAGAGAGAATGAGAACCAATGGAAAGGGGAAACCCCTATGAAACCATCAGACCACATGAGACTTATTCACTACCACAAGAACAGTATGGGGGAAAATGCCCCCATGATTCAATTATCTCCCACCAGCTCCCTCCCACAACACATAGGAATTATGGGATCTACAGTCCAAGATGAGATTTGGGTGGGGATACAGCCAAACCATATCACAGGGTCTCACCATGTTGCCCAGGCTGGTCTTGAACTCCTGGTTTCAAGCAATGCTCCCGCCTCCGTCTTTGAAAGCTCTGTGATTGCAAGCATGAGACACCATGCCTGGCCCTTATAATGCATTTCTTTACACACTCACACACACATATACATTTATATGTATGAAAAAAACTTGTTGGTTCTGTTTCTATGCAGAATTCTGGCTAATATGCACCCATTCATGTTCATCCTAGCAACAAGAATAGACAGAGAAAGGAGTCACACCTGAAGAGCACCCACTGCTATTTCCCTAAACTGAGAATTCTTTCTGTAGAATAAAGGCCACCTGCTCCAAATTTCAAGTATTCCTGAGAAAACCCTCCCCTACTTTTTGGGCCTAAGGAAACCAGGACTTAGCAAGGGAATAAAACATTAAAACTAAAGACAGGCTCTAACTCTCCAGCTATGGAAGAAACCACCTCTGGGGTAGAGCATAGAAAAACCTTACTCCTGGGGTGATTTCTCCTGCCTTTCTGTGGAAATTATCTGCTTCAGTGCTAGCATTGCCACCAGCAAGGAAAATTTGTTCAAATCCATTTGAGTAGAAATACAAGTTAACTAAAATTTCTGGTACACTAAATGTGACCTCAAGTCAGATACAATTTATTTTTGAATGCCCACTGCTCCGAATTATTTTTGTCACTCAACCCCTCTATTAGGGAGAGAAATTTATAATAGTGGGACATTGGGTTTTAATTTCCTGACCATGGATATTTTTAAAACTATAATTGCTTTGCTTTCTACATATGTTATTTAGTATACTTAAATATGTTATTTAGTATACTTAAATATGTTATTTAGTATACTTAAATATGTTACTTAATATAGCTATTTAGTATAACTAAGAAAGTTATTACAAAAACAAGCCATAAGGCTGACACTTAATAAAGAGGTTTCCATTTGAAAAAAAAGCAAAAGTTAATTAAACTAGCAAGTTTTAACCAAACATAATTAGAAGAAAATCAACATGTACATTCTGAAAATTTTCAGAACATGACCTATTTCACTTATCTTCAAAAGAAACATTTAATTCAATCTCTTTATTTTAAATTCAGTTTTTGCCACCAGAATTGTACAGTTTTCTACACAACTACATAGAAATATAATGACATAGAAATTTCTGCATAGAAACTATATGACCCATATAATGGGTGCACATTAGCCAGAATTCTGCAGAGAAACAGAACCAAAGTAAGTATATAATGGCTGAGTGCCTCCAAACCTGTCCACATCAGAGTATTCAGCTGAAAACTGCATATTCTCTGAAACTACTGTTTGAAAGACAAACAATTTTAGCAAACCAGTCAATACAAAGGGACTATTATTCAACCGGTTTGCTTTCACTGTATCTGTTAGGGAACTTCAGGGTACGAGATGGCTATACCTGTACTGCCCAAGACAGTAGCCCTTACTGGACACTTGAAATGTGGCTGGTCTGAACTGAAAGTACATTAAGTATAAAATGCACACTGGACTCTGAAGGCTCATGTGAAAAATGAAAGTATTTCATTAATTTTTGCAGATTATATTTTGAAATACCAGTTTTAAGGTATTGAATTAAACTATAATACCAACATAAATTTTCCCTATTTCTTTTTCCTTTATTTTTTCCTATGGCTACTAGAAAATTTAAAATTATATAGGTTGACTTGCATTATATTTCTACTGCACAGCACTAGCCTGAAGCAAAGAGTGGTAGAGTTCCATACATCACAAAAAAGAAATAGGAGATTTCATGGGGGAATAAAACAAACTTCTGTTGTCATTATTTAAAAATAAAAATCTACTGCACACTAAAATTAGATTCATTCAAATAAACATCTTCAAAGACACAAATGAACTGCATATGAAGGTTGAGCAATGGTAATCCATCAATAAGAATTCTTGGTTTACATCATTACCCCACATGTCATCATCCAAACAACTAAAAGAAATCAATTAAAAATGGTTATAGAGTGTGAAGTCATCCTCTAAGCCAACCATGAAGCCTCTGTCTCCCTCCAACTGCTCACTAACAGGCACATAATGTGCTCACTTGTATTTACTACTTTAAAAGCATCTGCAGTTATTGTTGGCAGACACAGAGAGGTGAGTAATAACAAGACAACTGACATAGAAAGTAGTGAATCAACAAGACCAATAATGTATCCAAGATGCACTGTGAGGAACAAATATTGACAATGCTAGATGCCATAATACTCTGTGCTGTGGGCATTACACCCAATAAATGTTGATTCATGAAGTGTGTAGCCAAATTGCCCATTGCATCTACCTGTCAGCCAGTAAATGCTCAATGTGCTTATTGCACTATGCTTGCCTGTTTCCTCTATGAGACTAGGAGCTCTTTGCAGAAAGTGTCTAGAACTCATTTATTTCTATCATAGTTTGGACTTTCATTTCAAAATGACAGGAATGAAAGTTAAACTAGATTAACAGAAAAGTGGAGAGGGATTTATGCATAAGAGACCCATAGTACTTTAATTTCAGGCATAGCTGCATATCACGACTATGATGACCCTACTCTCAGGGGGCAAGATGGTTGCCAGCAAACCTGGGATGATCTTCCATCCTCTTTGCTAACCCCAGGTGTCCCAGAATTTTATTTTTATTGGCACTGATCTTGTTGCGTGTTTATTTCTGAACCAACTACTGTGAGTCAAGGATATCTGATGTTCTGACTAGTCAGTATGTAAAACATGGTCACCTCCCCACAGTCTGCATGGACTTGGGGAAGGTAGATCCTTAAGGAAAGCTTCAACGTTATCAGATGACTGGAGTAATGAATGCTGGGCAGGCAAAAAAAAAAAAAAAAAAAAAAAAATCAGAGGTGGCCACTGTCATTTTTGAATCCCCACATAAAAGACACGCCATTGATGTTTTTCCCAATGGATGAAAAAATGAGAAATATCCAATGTATGATGCATTTCAGACATAGAAATAATTTATCTATTTCTAAATTGCCAGGATAATTCTATACATTCATGTAACAAATGTTTATTTTGAGTGCCTATTACTTGCCAAGGATGATTCCAGCCACTGGAAATACAGCAGTGAACAGCAGAGATAAAGCCTCAGCCCTCATGAAGCTGATATTCAAGGGGGCAGGCAGAATATGCCAGGTGATAAGTGAATCAAGCACTGGGCAATAAATAATATAAAGAAAATTACAGCAGAGAAGGGGGTTGAGGAGTGATGGAAGTGTCAGGGAAGACCATTCTGGAATGACAGTATTTGCATAGAGAACTGAGTGAAGAAAGAATCAGATGGATACTTGGGGGAAGAGCATTCCAAGTGCAGTCACTGAGGTAGGACATCTGGGTATGTTGAGAGGCAGTAGAGCCAAGTGGAAGAGCTCAGTGTCGTGCACAATAATGGAAGAGATAGGAAGTTAGGTCCAAGGGGCTTTGTAGGCCATGCTAAAAATCTGGATTATCTACTGAAATGGTTGGGCTGTGTCCCCACCCAAATGTCACCTTGAATTGTAATAATCTCCACATGTCAAGGGCAGGGCCAGGTGGAGATAACTGAATTATGCGGGTGGTTTTCCCCATACTGTTCTCATGGTAGTGAATAAGACTCAGGATATCTGATGGTTTTATAAATGGGCATTCCCCTGAACAAGCTCTCTTGCCTGCCGCCATGTAAGATGTGATTTTGCTTCTCCTTTGCCTTCAGCCATGATTGTGAAACCTCCCCAGGCATGTGGAACTGTGAATCCATTAAATCTCTTTCCTTTATAAATTACCCAGTCTCAGGTATGTCTATTAGCAGCATGAGAACAGACTGATACATATATACTATGCTCAATGTAAAGCCATTAGCTGGTGGAGAAGAGGAAAATGAAGTGATCTTGCCACTATGAGAATAGACTAAAGGGACAGAAGAGATGAAAGAGTTATTAGAGAAGAAGCTGCTACAGGAATCCAGGTGAGAGACGAGAATGATTTAGAACAGTGACGGCAGCAGTGGTAAGAAGTGGTCAGAATTGGGCACGTTTTTAACTGACCTGTGAGCAATGAAGTTTACATGGCCTTGAGCACAAGATTACTCGGTATTTATATATCGTGAAGGGCAGAGGCAGTTGCTTACATTGCTTGCCCTTTAAAAATTAGTCTCATCACTTATTTGTGTTCCCAGGGTCCTTTACACATACCTTAACTATAATATTAATTTTGTTGCAGCATCCTTATGACATCATTACTGCTCACCCTCACATTGAAATGTCCAAGAATTTAGGAATCAAACTATCATTTTGGTATTCTTAAAGTCTGTCATAATGTGAAGACATATAGTAGGCTGAGGAAAATGTTTTAGAAATGTGAATGGGAGGATAGATGGGTGGGTGGATAGGTGGGTGGGTGAGTGGGTGTGTGGGTGGATGGATGGGAGAATGGAAGAAGGCATAGAGGGAAAAGAAAAAAGAAATGTCAAGTTGTTAGTTACTGGCAGCTAGAGACACAAGCCCAAAGTGACTTTGACTTTGCTTACCTTATATATTTATAAAGATATTGAGAAATTTAGAACATGCTGCTAATTATATAAATGCCAGTGTACTACTCACTGTTAGCTGATGGGTCTATTCAATGAAGGGATGGCAGGGAGAGGTTAAATGATTAGGTCAGCTAGTGAGTCTATGCAGATGGGAGAATTAGGTTCCATGTCTTACAATCCAATTGCAAAAGAGCTCTTTGCCTCTTCAAGTATGGCAACTATTTTTAAAAGAACTAAAGTGTAAGTGGCCCAACTACATACAATAGATAGAAAAACCTAATACACCTTTCCAAGGTTCTCAGGCAAGGGCACACATTTGCAAAACACAGGAAACATCCCTTATTTCATTTTCAGAACAGCTCATCGCTCCTATTCTTACAGGTCAAGAGAATATAGAGGACGTTTAACTTTGGTCTTAGGTCAACTGCAAAAGCCCAGAAACAGAATCCACATTTCAAATCTACATCCATGTGGTTAGGCCCCTTTCCTCATAAAAATGCAAGGGTGAATTTTATTATAAATATATCTCTGCTTCTTTAGAGATCCAGTCATTTTCAGGAGTCTGGGTTGTCATGCTGTGAAATTCAAAAGCAAATACACATCTATTAAAACATTCCCAGATGGGTTTTCTGCTGCCATCCAATCGACTCCTAGCCCGCACACACCATTCATACGTAGTCTCAGCAGCTAAGTTCCTCAAACATAGATTACCTGAAATCATTATTCATAATGACAATGAAATAAACAGCAGGTTACTCTGAAAAAAAAAATAAACTCATATAAATGCACTGTGGTAAAGAATAGAGTTTGTGACTGTGCTCTGTGAGTAGTTCTCAGCTGGGGAGAACTGTGCCCCCAGGAAAGATACTAGGCTATGTCTGGAGACACTTTTGGCTGACATAACTGGGGGTTGCTACTGGAATCTAAAGGGTAGAGAGGCCTGGAATGCTGCTAAACCTCCTACAATGCACAGACATGCCCTGCACAAAAAAGAATTATCCATCCTAACAAACCAATATGTCTCCAGACAGCTTCCCCCAAGAAAGAATTATCCATCCTAACACATCACAAATGCCCGACTGAGAAACCCTGTGCTAAACATAACAATTTCCTAAGCAATTTTAAATAATGAATATCTAAGAAAACTTGCTTCTTCTCCTTAGGCTTACTGTCTTACAAGTCATTGACAGGATAATTTAAGATGGCCATGAATCTGAAAAAGGAAGGGACTATTTGGTGAACACCTGCCAAAGAATGGGCACTATACATATTTTCTGTATTTGTTTTCTATTGCTGCCTAACAAATTACCACAAATTCAGCAGCTTAAAAACATCCAATTATTCGCTGAGTGCGGCAGCTCACGCCTGTAATCCCAGCACTTTGGGAGGTCCAGGCAGGTGAATCACGAGGTCAGGAGTTCAAGATCAGCCTGGCCAATATGGTGAAACCCCGTCTCTATTAAAAATACAAAAATTAGCCGGGCGCGGTGGCAGGAGCGTGTAATCCCAGCTACTCAGGAGGCTGAGACAGGAGAATTGCTTGAACCCAGGAGGCGGAGACTGCAGTGAGCCAAGATCATGCCACTGTACTCCAGCCTGGGTGACAGAGCTAGACTCCATCTCAGGGGAAAAAAAAAATCAATTATTAACTCACAGTTGTGCAAGTCTGAAGTGTGGGTATGGTGTGACTGTGTTCTCTGCTTAGGGTCTTCAGGATGTCACCCAGGCTACATTCCTTTTTGGAGGCTCCAAGAAAGAATCCACTGCTAAGCTCACTCAGGCTGTAGGGAGAATTCACTTCCCTCTGGTTGTAGGACTGAAGCCCCCTTTGCCTGCTGTCAGCTAGAGGTCACTCAGCTCTCTGACACCCCCTTCTCACCCCTAGAGCCCCATGTTCCTTGTGACATGGCCTCTTCCATCTCCAAAGTCCACAATGGAGAATTTCTCATATGCTAAACCCCTCTAGCTATGAACCTCTCTGACTTCTCCTCTCTTTGACCTCTAGACCCAATCAAATTTAAAGGGATCATGTAATTAGGTCAGACCTACGTGGAAAATATTCCTATCTTAAAGTTAACCAATCTGCAGTCATGGTTACATCTGCGAAAACTCCTTCCCAGAAATTGACTGAATACTTGGAGAAAGTGTCGGTACACTGGGAGCCAGCAATTCTGGGGGCTGTCTTAGAAGCTGACCTCACCAGGCACGGTGACTCATGCCTGTAATCCCAGCACTTCGGCAGGCAGGTGAATCATGAGGTCAGGAGTTCGAGACCAGCCTCGCCAACATAGTGAAACCCCGTCTCTACTAAAAACACAAAAAATTAGCTGGGTATGGTGGCAGCGCCTGTAATCCCAGCTACTCGGGAGGCCGAGGAGGAGAATTGCTTGAACCCAGGAGGCGGAGGTTGCAGTAAGCCGCATCACGCCGCTGCACTCCAGCCCGAGCAATAGTGTGAGACTCTGTCGCAGATTTAAAAAAAAAAAAAGACGTCGACCTCCTACATTTTAGACACATTATCTCAATTCTCACAACACCCCTTAGAAGCCTTTTTTTTTTTCCATCTCCACTTTACAGACGAGAAAACTAGATTCTCAGACAATTTGATAATTTCCCAAAGGTGGGTGAAGGGTACGTGGGAACTCTCTGCATACATGTTGCAACTAGTAAGTCTAATTATTTCAAAATAATATGTCTTCAAAAAGTCATTTCTCCAAGATCACATAACTAGCATTTGAACATACCATCGTGCCATGTTAAACTGTGACACCACCATGTCTAAGATGATTGCATCTCTAAAGCCCATAACATTTACCTAGCCCAGGGTTTCTCAAACTCAACTGTGCGTTAGGACTACCCTGGGGAGTCTTTAAAATAACACAGACGTTTGGGCCCCATCCTCAGACATTCTGCTCTAATTGTTCTGGGGTGAGACCTGAGCATAAGCGTCTGTGTTTTTTAAAGCTCCGTGCACTAAGAATCACTGTTCTAGACTTATGTGCTAGTCATACACACCAAGGTTAAATATGTAATACTAAACAGACATTAGTTGCTTCACACACAAAAGAAACTTTTTACAAGGATGGAATTCATCCTACTTCAATGCATTTTACTGGAAAACAGTGACAAAAGGAAAACCCTGTGACAAGATGTAGAGATATTCATTAGCATATTTAAAGAGTGAAAGTGCATTGCGGTAATATTTTTTTCCCATTACGTCTCTTCACAGCATAAAACAGACATAGACTCAATAATTAAGGCAGGGGGAAAAAAAGACTGCATGCAGTATTTACCCACAGAAAATTAATTTTGAGTAACACTTCATTTACCTCCTAGAAGAGGCAAAGTTAAATAGAAAAAGGAGATGAGGAATTGTAAAATCACAGGGTGAACCCACAGACACTAAAAAGTACTCTGTTGTAGCAGAACTCGGTAAATCAGCAGAAAGATAATCTCCTTTTACCAGCTTATCTCAATCCCTTTCAAGTGCCGTCTCTCAAATAAGGGTGTGCACATAGCTGACTTGTAGTAAATTAGTGATGTGCACTATATAATTTATATTAGAAAGCATGCCCCTTTGACTTGTAGTGGTAATAAGGGGCAGATAAAATATTCCCAAGCTCAGCAGCATGAAAAAGCAATCAAAGGAATTCAGCTGAAAATGAAATCCTTAGATACATCAAAAGCATCCCTTCAGGAGAGGTGAGCTTGCTGTCCAGACAGAACACTCTCACCAGACTTGCATTATGGTATTTGAGTGTATTTTGCTCTGTAATTGGATAGAAAACCGTGGGAACGGGCTTTCATGGGAAAAACTTGATGTGACTGAAGAGGAACTCCTGGGTTTGTTCACAGAGACGTGTACAAAGTCCAAGCAAATGTTTTTGGTCACGAAAGCCTTAGTGCTATCATTAGGCCTGTTTATATTTAGACTTCAGATATTTATCAGTACCACTTTCTCTTAAACTGTTTATTGCTCATGGTGGGAAACCACGCAATTTCACCCACATTTAGGGTCTTCTGGAGAGAACTTTCTAAGCCACTGCCCTAGGCTTATGGAAAACAAGGATGAAATGAGTTCTCAGTAACTTTGCATGTTATACAAGCAAGGTATTGATGATGGTGAAACTGGGTGGTTAATGTCAATGTTGGCAAGCCATATCTGGCTACAGCTGATGTCCCATATGTATTTGACATGTCAGCTTTTCACAAAGTAGGTCTCTCTCTCCCTACCCTCCTCATAAAATATACAATTGCATGCAACCAAGAAGTGTCATATATCTCCATGTTATTTTCAGCAGCATCACAAAAAAATCCTGGAAATAAACATTAATCAGAAGAAAATAAATATGCAGTAATTAAAAGAATAAAATAGATCTATGCATAGTAATAAAAAAACCCTCCAAAATATACATTGTTTTTAAGTAATCCCTCTTCCCCCACCAAACAAGATGTTTGGCTAATGCAATTTATGTATGTTTTAACCACACACACAACTTCCAGAAATAATAAGCTCTGGTTTCATGAAGAGTGTCCAGCCAAAAACTGTGCAGCCCTCAGTCTGCTATGCATCATTCCAGACCTGCTTCTGTGCATTAATTCACAGACCAATCCATAAATAAAAATATGGTTTAGTCTTGTTTGGATACAGAGACAAATTTAATGTGGTCCTCTGAGGCTTGCAGATAGGTGAGAGACCATATAAAGCTCTCAGCCCCACATACTTCTTCTCAGGTATTATATAGGGTCCACCTGTGGAGTATATTGCTGAATAAGTCACAGGAGATGCCAGGTACCCAAGGAAGTGTTGAAATCTTCATCTCAGGTGGCCACACATGCAGAAGGAAGCCAAGCAGAAGCAAGAAGAGCCAACAGAAAGAGAACAGTGGTGACATCATTGGATACCTTGGATCTAGCCTTGCTGAAAGCTAGCCAATCCTAGTACAAGGGAGGAAGGAAGAGATGCAGGGAGATGGAGAGCGAGGGAAGAAGAGAGGAGGGTGAAAAAAAAAGAGGAAGGAAGGGAGGGAGAAAGAAAGGAAGGAGGTAGGGAGGAAGGAAAAGAAGAAAGGAGAGAAAAAAGGAGGGAGAAGGGAAGAAAGGAAAGAAGAAAGAAAGGAGGGAGGGATAGAGGAAGGAAAAGATGAATTAGGAAGATTATTCCAGAGCCAAAAAAATGCATATTTTTTATGCTTAACATAGCCTGAGATGGAGTTTTCTACTTACTACTGAAAGTCTTATATAAACAAGAACAATCTCTACATTTTGATTCACACTAGCCACCCCACTTCCCTCCTTAGAATACCTACCAGATAATGCTAGGCTGTGCATTGACAGTCACACTTATATGGTGTGATGCATTCCACAAAGCAAAAACAACTCTCCCAGAGAGGTTCAGGCAGTCTCGTTTCCACTGAAGGTCCTGTTCAGACACCTTGAGGACAATGACTGAGTCCCCCATACGTGAAGCTTTTCTTTCCTTTATTAAACTTGAATTCCTAGGCTCTACCCAGGATCTACCGAATTTTCAGAGGTGGGACCTATACATATTTTTCTTTTCAAGTTCCCAGGTCCTTTTGAAGTGCCTTACTAAAAAAAAATCCTACACCTCAGACGTTAACTACTTATCATGCCAGCTCGCAGTTAAATATTCTAAAGGCCTCCCTGTGTGTTTTAGCTGAATCTCTTCTCAATGGCTCCAGTGTTAATAGCCAGAGTAGTTAATAAATATTAACTGTTATGTTTTTATCTAGGCTGAAACTCTTTTCTGCCTGTGGGTTGTAAGAACTGTCAGCAGTCAATTTTGAAAACTCCTTTGCAGAGGAAGGTCTGCAATAATGATAATTAGTACTATATCATTATCACAACTGATATTATCACTATGTGCCAGGTAATGATATTGGTTTTGATAATGATATAGTAATAATATCATTCTAACTATGCACATAGAATATTTTTCTTTCAATTAAGCATCCATAGCCCCCATGAGAGAAGTACCATCATTATTCTCAACTTATCAATGAAGAAAGAAAGCATAGCCAGGATAAAGAGTTTTCCCTGTGTTATGTAGCTAGCAAAGACAAGAGATGGAACTTCAGAGTCTCAGCCCAAAGACATTACACTACGCTGCTTCATCATACATGAATTGATGCAAATCATTATCTATCCGTTGATACTCCTCTTTGATTCTTTTTCTCATTTTATGTCTTCAGTTTATAAAGTAGTGGTTACTTTCCCCTCCTACAAGATCTCCAAACATTCCCGCAAGGAGAATTGCCAGTATCAAAGTGTTCATTTCCTGTTCTGACAGGGTTGAACTTTAAAAGGCCTTAAGGCAAGACAGGGGTGGTAGCCGGTAGAGAGAGAGAGAGAATATGTGTGTGTTATGGGTGACTCCAATGGCCATTTCCTTCCCAGACCTTCTCCTAGTTCAAAGTCAAGACTAATCAAGCATGGAGCTTCCACCGAATACCAAGCTAAGCACTCATAAATCTTCACAATCTTATGAGAGAAAAAGAGGTACCGTTCCCACTTTACAGATGAGAAAACCAAGGCCCAGAGACATGAAGGAAGCCCAATACTTAACAACACAGGACTTGGGGAGCCTGAAGCCTTAGTGGTCATACCCAAAAAGGCAGGCAGGCCAGGCATGGTGGCTCATGCCTGTAATCCCAGCACTTTGGGAGGCCAAGGCAGGTGGATCACCTAAGGTCAGGAGTTCAAGACCAGCCTGACCAACAAGGAGAAACCCCGTTCCTACAAAAAATACAAAATTAGCCAGACATGGCGGTGCATGCCTGTAATCCCAGCTACTCAGCAGGCTGAAGCAGGAGAATTGCTTGAACCTGTGAGGCAGAGGTTGCAGTGAGCCAAGATCACACCATTGCACTCCAGCCTGGGCAACAAGAGCGAAACTCCGTCTCAAAAAAAAAAAAAGTCAGGCAGCACAGGCAGGAAGGACTGGCCTTTCAGCCTCCCATGTGAGACCCCCTCAAACTGACCTTAGTCACCTTGGGGTCCTGCTCTCTGGCAAGAACCTTGGCTATTCTTTTTAAAAAGGAGTTTGATCTGGCATTTTGCTACAAGTTTGTTATGAGCAAATAATTCTCTTCACAAATCATGTCTGAAGAGAAGTCAAAACAAAACAACAAAAAAAACTTTTTAACCTTTCTTGATGAATTGAGTAATAGCCTAAGAAAACATCACTGATTTCAGTTAGCCTGTCTCACAAAACACGTAAATACAACCCAGGCTAATCCTGGGGATAACTTCACGTGATCCTCTCAAGTGACCGAAAAGCTCCAAGGGGGTATATGTAATTCAACAAACCCCTACTAGCTAACAAGGCCCTCCAAAGCAGCTGAGCCTAGTTTCTTTCTGCCCGCCATGGACGAAGGTCATTCAACTTCAGCCCTTTTATGAATGGAAATCAGCTTTGTAAAGACTGTTTGGCAGGCAGTGACCAGCAACAAACAACTCAATGACTGAGCTTTCTGAGTCATAAAATACTTTTGAAAGGGGGAGATCAAAGCGTCCCTACCGCCTATTGAAATCCAATTGCTTCCAAAGTTCTGCAAGAACCCAGGCTGTCTGGAGAATGGGTCACTGCAGTTGTAGTCTAAAAAAGGCCACCACTAAAAAAAAGATACAATGGGGACATTAGGGCAGCCAGCCATGGGGGAGAAACGCCACTTACGGTTTAATTGTTGGGGACAAAGAAAAGAGAAATGAGGGGAAACCGAGTGACAAAATTGGATGATGCATCAGGAATTGAGGCTGGAGGGGGTTCTCATGGCAGCCTTGATCACGGTACATACTCCACTCAGAGCATCAGATGCAGTGCTAAGGCTGGATGGTAATCAGACACCGGGCAGAAGATCCAAGAGAAACAGCAAAGCAGTCCACTACTCTTGCCAGTTGGGCCTTCACTGAAGTTATTCATCAATGGTAAACTCACCCATGTATTACAAAGCTGGGCAGAAATGCAATATGACTGACAGTTTTTGCATGTCTTTTCAATCAATCTTCACATGAAGAATGGAGCTTGGTTTAGAATTTCTTAAGCAAGGGGTGCATTTCCCCAACCGGAACACATGTCAGGTACAAGTAAAGTACAAATAATCTCAGACTTAGGAACTGCTCTTTTAGGGTGAACCGCAGAACCCTGGTACAAGATGTTGATGGAAGTGTGGTTCAAAAAGAGGAGGAGTGGGCCGGGCACGGTGGCTCACACCTGTAATTCTGGCACTTTGGGAGGCTGAGGTGGGCAGATCACCTGAGGTGAGGAGTTCAAGACCAGCCTGGCCAACATGGTGAAACCCCATCTCTACTAAAAATACCAAAAAAATTAGCCAGGCATGGTGGTGGATGCCTGTAATCCCAGCTGCTTGGGAGGCTGAGGCAGGAGAATCGCTTGAATCTGGGAGACAGAGGTTGCAGTGAGCCGAGATCCTGCGCTCCAGCCTGGGCAACAGAGCGAGACTCCATATCAAAAAAATAAACAAACAAACAAACAAAAAAAACGGGGAGTTGGTGGGGAGAAGTGGTCAAATTAGTATGGAAATCCTACCTCTTGGCACTTCACAATGCATATTAGCGTATTAAAAGGTATGAAATATGTTAAAGATTTTTTTTAGCTTCCTTTAAACCTCTAAATTTTCCCTAACTTGTATGACCATAAAGCACTTATTCCTGGAGCATATCTTAACAGTTAAAAATTAATACATAATATTATAGTATCTCTTTTGGGAACCATTGTGTTGATGTTTTTCATGTCACCACCAAACTGAAGAGATGCTCCTTGGAAAAAAAAAATTTTCATTGGCTAAAGAAGTTAGAGAAACTCTAGGTATAAAAAGAGTTAAACAGGTGTCTTTAATATAAGACATTTCTGACTTGTCAATATGCTAATATGCATTGTACAGCTCAGAGAGGTTGCATTTTGGCAATAACTTGACCGGCTCCCCACTTTTCTAAAACCATACTCTGTAAACTCCTTGTTTCAGGGTTGAGTCACAGCTTGGTTCACAATAAAAATAGCAGTTTCCAGGTCTAAAAGTATTGCTCCATTCTCTTCCCTAGATTGTAAGCTCTACGACTCGGATCTAACATCCATCTTGTTGGTAAGCTTCATCTACCATGCTCTCAACAGTGCCTGCACACTAGAGGCTAATAGTTGTCGAATGAAAAAAGAATAGGGTGGGGTGTGGTGGCTCAAGCCTGGTAATCCCAGCACTTTGGGAGGCTGAGGCAGGAAGATTGCTTGAGCCCAGAAATTTGAGGCCAGCCTGGGGAACATGGCAAAACCTCGCCTCTACAAAAATTGGCCTGGTGTGGTGGTACGTGCCTGTAGTCCCAGCTACTTGGGGGGCTGAGTTGGGAGTGTTGCTTAAGCCTGGGAAGTTGAGGCTCCAGTGAGCCATGATTATACCACTGTACTTAAGCCCAGATGACAGAGTAAGACCCTGTCTCTAAAAACATAAGAACAATAAAAAATGATGAGTCAATGTGTCTTTCTAACAAGTTCTAAAAATACAAGCATTTTCACTAAGTGGTTCTCAGATATTCGTATGCATCAGAATCATCTGGAGAATTAAAAATATACCTTCCTGTGTCCAGCCTCCCTGAGCTTCTGTTGTAGACAAAGGAATTCACATTTCCAGCCCTTCAAGTGAAGCTAATCATAGTTGATCACATTCTGATAATCACTGTCCTGACAAAAAGGATCACTTAGACTATTTTTGAGCAGTAAAATTTCTTAGATCTCTTAGTACATAGGAAGAAACATGCAAGTTTGTTCTGTTGGAAGACAAAATTAAGAAATACATGTAAAAATTTTAAGATTGTGGTTCAACAGCAAGATGAAGAGTCTCCACCAATGTCATGGCTTGCTGGATGTAATGACTTTCTCATCCCTGTGCTAGTCAGAGGGAGGCTGGATATAGTAGAAATGACAGACATGTCAGATCACCATTAGATTAGGTTAATCTGTACCTCTGAGATTCTGGGACAAAGGCTGCAAATCCTAGTACCTTCACAGATTATAAGGCCACCTGGTATAGAAGACAGGGGTGACCTTTTCTAGGTTACCCTATAAAAGCATTCAAAATTTTAAAACAATCATCTCTAAACATAACAGTAGGCAGTATTTACTCAGGGAAGTGTGCAACCCCTGTTTCATGAATTATTCCAAGTAAGTAACAACTACCTCAATTCTGGAATAAAGTGAGACCTGTGAGTTGGCAGGAGAGATGGGTGCATTTTAAGAAATTATTACAAATATTTCAAACAGGTTAATTCTGAATGATTAAGGCAAATTCTCTGCTAGAAAAATTTTAGCTGGAGTATGTATGCATGCATGTCTGCTTATACGTATGTATGTACGTATGTATTCACTATTATAACCGTTCTACCATTTTTCACTTTCTTTGGGGATTTCTCTAGCAGTCAAGATAATGGGAGATTCCTATTAGTACTTTGTCAAATCATTTAAAGGTGACATTGCTTTCCTAATATATAATGCATGCACACTAGAAAATTGCTACCACATCCAAAAGGATCCTAAGGCCAGTGGTCTGGCCCCACTCAGAGAAACACTGATACATAAACTTCAGGTGAAGAAGTTTCATCTCCCAGTCTCGTTCATCTCTTCTCAGTTTCTGTATTAATAGAAGAAGAGTGGCTGTCTCTCCTGGCATGTTAACTTGATGAGTCTCTCCAACAAGCCTGTTAAAGTCTTGTTCCTTTTCTGAACTCTTGAATCATCTACAATTCTGAATCCGTTACTATAGCTGCTAATTAACTTTAGAGGAGTTATGAACCCCTGATTAACCAAAGAAGCTGAGCAATGTCTATAAGAAAATGTAAACAAAAAAGTGCCTTCAATTTCATTAACCATCAGAACAATGCAAACTACACCCATAATGTGGTACTACTTCACATCTATCAATCAGAACAGCTAAAATGGAAAAATAGGCAATATCAAGTCTTCAGGAGGATTTGGAGCAACTGGAACTCTCATACACTGGGGATGAGAGTTTAAATTAGTACAACCACTTTGAAAAGCTGCTTGTCGGTACTCATTAAAACTGAACATATACAGGTTGAGTACCCCTAATCCAAAAACTGGAAATCCTGAAATGCTCTAAAATCTGAAACTTTTGAGTACTGATAAGACACTTAAAGAAAATACTTATTGGAGCATTTCAGATTTTTGCCTTAGAGATACTCAACCAGAATATATTCTGCAAATATTCCAAAATCCTCCCCAAATTGAAAATCCACAACACTTCTGGTCCCAAACATTTCAGATAAGGAATAACTCAATTTATACACACTCTATGACTCAACAACTTTATTCTTAGGCATGTGTGCAACAGAATGTGTCCATAAGTTCATCAAAATGCATATACAAGAATGTTCAGTCATAACAGCCCCAAACTGCTGGTGGGGGTGTAAATTAGTTCAACCATTGTGGAAAGCAGTATGGCAATTTTTCAAAGAGCTAAAAGCAGAATTACCATTCAACCCAGCAATCTCATTACTAGGTATGAGAGGAACATAAACCATTCTACCATAAAGACACATGCATGTGAATGTTTATTGCAGCACTATTCACAATAGCAAAGACATAGAATCAACCTAAATGCCCATCAATGACAGATTGGATGAAGAAAATGTGGTACATATACACCATGGAATACTATGCAGCCATAAAAATAAACGAGATCAGGTCTTTTGCAAGAACATGGATGGAGAGGAAGGCTATTATCATTGGCAAACTAACGCAGGAACAGAAATTCAAATCCCACGTTCTTACTTATAATTGGGAGCTAAATGATGAGAACTCATGAACACAAAGAAGGGAACAACAGACACTGGGGTCTACTTGGGGTGGAGGGTGGGAGAAGAGAGAGGAACAGAAAAGATAACCATTGGGTACTGGGCTTAATATCTGGGTGATGAAATAATCTGTATAACAAACCCTTGTGACATGAGTTCACCTACATGACAAACCTTCACTTGTACCCCTGAACCTAAAAGTTTAAAAAAAATGGATAAAAACATTGTGAAATCTTCATACAGAAAAATTTTGATTCTACTCATGTGAAATTTTGATAATATTAATCTATTACTATGAGATTATTAATTTGAGACAATTGATCAGATTCTCCATCACTCACAGAGTGAAGTCCTGAGAGTGCTAAACATGAGGAGGCTAAGTTTTGCTGAAAACAGAACAGCTATGGAGCAATTATTCCCTGCCAGGAACTGCTATAGCACTTTCCACATAAGAAGTCATTGAATCCCCACTTCCCTGTGATGTAAACTCTTGTTATTCCCATCTTAGAAATAAAGAAACTAAGGCATAGTTAACTCTACTTAACAAAGAGTTAAACAATTTGTCTAAGGTCTTATGAGTAAATACTGGTTGGCAATTAGAACCTGGGCAGACTGCTTTTAACTACTGGTATGTGGAATGGGATAGTTTAAGCCACTACGGTGGGTTGTGTAAACTCCTCCTTTAGGATACTGGAATAGACAGAAGAAAGAGAAATACAGAGGGGATGCTAAGTAAAGAGCAGGAGATGTGCCACAACAAAACAAACAAACAAACAAAAAACCAAGATATAGTCATGTGTGCACACACAGAGGCATGTAACCGTGTTATAATATATAGGTCAATGGTGAGCCATGTTCATCATTTTCAATAGACCAAAGAAAGAATACCATGATTGTGGTTGTAATGAAAGGTTTTAGCCGAATTTCAGGCCATAATAGGGGGAAAAAAATTAAAAAGTAACTGAAAGTTTCAACTAACAAAGAACATGGGAGTCCACATTCACCCACACCCAAGCCACCTCTCTTGTTTTGTGCCATGATGTACCATGTACATTACTCACTACATCCTCACTTGGGCTTTCTCACGTTTTCCTTCTTCTGGCCATGCCAGAGCATAATCGCCATGTGTCTCAACACACACAAACTCTTCTGTCAATTCAAGACACTTCTCAATCACAACACAGAATGAAATCAACCCAGAACAACATTTAGCGCCTCGTATATTTGATTGAGTCCTGAGAAGAGTATCATTTACACTGATATTCTTGGCCTGGTGCTCAGCAGATGAGGATTACATAGGGAGCAAATAACACTGATCCCAAATGCTTTTAAAAGGTTCTGCTTCCCTGGATGCCACATTTAATCCTGCCAGCCCAGGAACACAGCACACCACATTCTAAAAGGATGTCTTACGTGAGCACGACACCAGCAACAGATTAGTTCAAAGAAGACAAAAGGCCTCCCTTCAGCAAAGTGAAGGTTGACCTTACCAGGGCTGCTGAATGCAATTTCACATTGAAATACAGTTTTCCCATTTCAAAGCCATGTAGATGCATGCAGCTTGTTAGATTTATAGAATGCCTGGTCTCCCGGGACATTACAAAGCGAATGGCATCCATCAAGTTAATTTCCTTGGAGATCATCTCAAACATGGAGAATGAAAAGTCCCAGGCCATTAAACATCAAAAGATTGTTCTAAATGGTAATTAAAGTTCTATTATATTTTCTTTTTCTGGGAGCAGATTAGATTAATTCAATTGAGAATATTAGAAGTATCAAGGCTGACAGTGTGAATGTGTGGAGTTGGCTGGAAGAGCACTTACATTGCAGACATCTGTTCATTCAAGTTACACAAAACACGAAAGAGGGAGCTCAACTCAGACTGGGGTGTACTTACCAAGCCAGCACACGTAGACACAGCGACAGAGGAGGAGCTGTCATTTCTGATAAATCCCTGGTAGAAGCATTGCTGCACCTCGGGTTTCTGAGTCTCTGAAGCACCATCTTTTCCAAGTACCTGGACAATAAAGTGACTGCTCAAAATCGCCGAGGGCTTAAGTTCTAAGTGCAGTTCCTGTCCAAATGCTGAAAATCGGTAGTGCAGGGAGTTTCTGGCATTCTGCGCCGATCGCTTTTTCCTGCCGTTGTGCAAAATGTCGTGTGAAATATATGACCCGGCTGAGTCTACTTCTACTGGCGTGACAAAGACGTAATCTGCAGTGGGAAAAGTTCAGCTGTCAGCACCCAGAGCCCACAATTCCAAATGGTCTCTTTCCAGCAAGCTGGCAAAGAACAACACAAAGCTCAAAGATATCTTTGTTCCTGTTGCCTTGCACCTAGATCAAATATAATTCAGAGGAGCACAGGAAGCAGAAGACCTGTCTCTACAACTAACTCTGCCACAGTCATTTCTACAGGTGCCCGAAAGCCAAGCACGATTTTGATGAATTTCATGGATGTCTATGGAAAAATTTATCATCTCTCATTGTCTAGAGAGAGATTTAGAACACTCTTTTGATGTTTAATGGTCTGGGCCTTTTATAATATTGGCCACAGAACCATTCATATATATAAAATTTAATTTTTTGGAAGATAAAGTTAATAAGCATAAAACTACAAAATCGGGAAATTTCTTCAAGGAGGTTAATTTCTGTGTGCTTAAACTGAATCGGGAGCATTTTGGCAGAGGCAGAGTTTGCATTTCAAGTCCTAACTCACAGTGTGGGGTAGCTTCAGATATTTCAGATCATTGGCAAACAACAGCATTTTCATATTTCCAATATTATTTATGTGTGATAAGAAAACTCTGGCACTTGTATCACCCTTAGCATTTTACTGTGAGCTTTCACAGGGATGATCCCATTTAATTGTAAGCATAAAATACAGTCATGCACAAAAATGCCTCAAAATTGTCAGAACCCTCCTATATAGTCTGATGTATAAAATTGCTCAGGCATGTTGGTGGAGGAGTGGCAGATCAGGGGACACCTGGAAAGGCATGTGTAAAAATACCTTCACCACTGCTCCCTAGAGCAGCACTAATTGCTGAATGTTCCAAAGAGGAGCTAAAATACAATTTGCTATTTGAAAAGCAAAGCCAGCACACTGTTTTCTTTCACCAAACATTGAAGCTGAAAAGCATCATCCCACAAAAATGATTTGGAATATGCCCTCTGCGCATTAAAAAACAGCCTGCATTTCCACTTTCGAGGCACAGAATGGGAAACTACTTTGGAAAGTCTTTAGAAAGCTGTTGAATAATGACGAGGTATGTTTGAGTCACTTGGGTCCCCAGTTACTTGAGGAGGAAAAGGAAGAGAAATTTCTCTTTTCCCTAAACAGTCAACAACCTTCCCCCTCCTCCAATGAAAAAAAAAAAAAAAAAAAAAAAACCTAAGGAATAGTGGAGCCCCTGTAGCTAGCAAAGATCAATGAGTGATGGCCTAATTAGGCTCACATTAAAAAAGAATTCTCCCCAATAGACAATAATTTTCTTCTGTTTATGAACCATCTGTGACTTATTCCTTGGGCAGCTTTCATTTTTATATTATGTCCTCCCACTCCCATTTTTCTTGTTGAATCCCTCCTTTAACTAAAAATGCTGTATAACTGACACACATATTTTACAATAATGGGGGGAAAAGTTTTTCCCTTCTCTTAACCTTCAAAATCTGAGCCAGATATACAATATTTTTCTTCTCTTAAAAATCTGATATATTGCTTTAAAGGGATGTGGCTCTTGATTATGTGCAAGTTCTTAGAGAAAGTCTACCTTCTCCTTCTGTCAAACTTAACTATGAAAAAGATTCCTGACATATGCAGGAAGTTTGTTTCTCACCAAATCATCTTGTCCCAAATCATCTGAAACTCTGCCTGCTCTTACTTGGAAGGCTCTGTAGGAACGTTATCCAGCCAGCCTTCTATGGAACCAGCCATCAAGCGGCCCCAGACACCTGCTACCAGCTTGTTTCCAAGCAGAGAATAACAGGCTGTTGGTTACATTCAGTCTTTGATGGAAGAAGGGCAGTCAGTGTCCCCTGTAAAGAGTGATCTCTGATTGATCACTTCAGGAGCTGAGTAAGGGTGAGGTCCTTACAAGGTGGTGGCTGGGTCGGACGTGGCCTCCAGCCATCTGATCCTGATATAAGAATGAGGGGTGGTTTTAGAAACTGCAGCCTGTTTGGACAAAAAGTGAATCCCTTCTCCATGACTCCATCCTGCCCCACTCCCCATTACCCTGACAAGAAAAGGAGATAACCTTGCAAAAATTACAGAATTCTAAAGAATCCAGGTTGAACTGTAAGGTTTTGCTAGACACCTTGCGTCAGGAATCAGCTGTTCTCCTGTAGCTGATGGGAAACAATCAAAACAAGGATTTCCCTCTGGGCTCCACGGGGAAGTTAATAAATGACAGAAGTGAGGGATTTTCTGGAAGTTAGTGGCTGGGGAACGTCAGAAAAGATAAAAGACTCAGAGACCTCAAGTCACCTGCTTTCCTCTCTCTAAAAGCAGCCTTAGGCATCCGTAAAACAAGGGAAGCAGAAATGAAAGAAAAAAGAAGATATAGAAAAGGAACAGAAGTCGAGAGAAAAATGAGGAAAGATGGAGAGAGGAAAGAGGCTCACATTCTTTCATCTCCCACTAAGAATTAGCTTCCCCCATCAAGAGTTAGGAGAGGGAGGAAATAAGTAATTCCTTAGTTAATGTCCACTTCCCTTCGAATTTCTCACTACAGTTAAGATTTTTTTTTTTCTTGTTCTTCTTAACAAGCCACCTGTGAAGGAGGGATAGTATTTGCTTTCATGTGACTTGCAGCTCGGGGCACTGATTCTTTTGATAAGTTCATTCCTTGCCAACCTTCCCCCCTCTCCAAATAGGAACCATTTCCAAGACAGCGCACACCTGCCAGGTTAGGGGGTGCGCTTTTCCATCTTTTCTCTCTTTGGGGGAAGGAAGGGACAAAGTGCTGCGAAAGCCCCTTCTTGGGAGTGGGGGGCAAATACGAACCATCATTTAATCCGCTGGCGCCGCTGCTGCTGTCACTGGCTAAGGCCGCGGCGACCGACGCACAGCAGAGGCAGCACAGCTGAAGCGCCTGCAAGAGAAAAGGTGACATCGCGCGTGAGGGGCGCGGCGGGGCTGGCGTCGGGCGCCCCCTGCCACCCGCTCTCGGAGCTCCGCTCGGCGGCACCTGCCTTGGCCACGCGCCCCAGTCCCGCCGGGCCCCTCGGCGGGCCCGAACCCGCAGCCGGGAGGGCACACGCGAGCAGGAGGGCGCACTCCATGGTCAGGTGCGGACGCGGCGGCTGCTGGTGGCCAGACGCGGCAGGCGGAGCGCACGAGCGGCGCACATTCTTTCCGCAGTCCCGGAGCTCGGCGCCCCAGGTGCGGCTCCAGGTGAGAGCTGCCGCCGTTCACATCGCAGTAGGGGCGCGCTGGGACCGCCCCTCCTCCGGCCGTCTGCGCGCCCTCCCTTCTCCCGGCGCAGGCCTGCTGAGCTGCAGTTTGCGGCACCCCAGAGGGTGCGGGGGGCTCCCTGGGCCGGGACTGGAGCGCAAACGGCTGGGAGACTCTGTCGGTGTCTGCCTGCCCTTCTGTGCGTCTGTCTGTGTCGGTGTGAGCGTCTGAGGCTACGGAGAAGGCAGCGCCAGCTGGCTCCCCCAGCGCGCCGGAGCCGAGCGCCCGCCTCTCCACCGCGCGGTGATTGGCGACCAGCGGCTCCCGGGTTCGTCCGAGCCCCCAGGCTGGTGCAAGGGCGTGGGATTCCCGGCTCCGGCTCCGAGGGAGGGGGCGAAGGGGGCGGGGAGGCTGGGTGGGAGCGATGGAGAGGGAGGGACAGAACGCCGTGAGAAGGAGGGGAGCGCCCAGGGTCAGGCTTGGAAAACGTAATTTAAGCGCACTGGGAGATGAGTTCAGAAGAGGAAAGGCTCAGGTGAGTGGCGCGACTTTTTCGCTGCCTGTGCAGACTTCTTATTTTCAACTCTTCTGGGAAAGAATCGAGATAGCGTCCTCAACACTTCCTAAGTGCTGGGAGCTATCCCCTGCTGTATCGCATTTGCCTCAGGCCCTACCTTTTTCAGGTGGAAATTGTTAATTCCTTGACAAAGATGAAGAAAAGGAGGCTCAGATGCGCACAAGATAACCTAGCTTCCCAGAGTCAGCAAATCTGAGGCAGCCCGGAGGACCAGAACAATGAGCCTGTCACTGTCTGCAGCACGTAAAAACTCATGGCACGCGGGGGGCCTCCCTCTTCTCCCGGATCTCTCTCTCTCTCTCTTCTCAACGTGACCGTGCTTCCCACTCTTCGAGATTGAATCTTGGCCCCAGATACCCACACCCACAGAAATCAGTTATAACAGCGCACGCCATCACCAGGAATATGCATCCAATTTGCTGTGTGCCTGTTCATTTACTCAAGACATTTATTTGATCCTTTGATCCCTGTTTGCAGAGGTGAACAAAATACATTCTCACGGGCCAGTGGAAACGAATCTGATTGGATAGCTCAACAACAGTAATAGAAGCAAAATGAACACAAATACTAAAAAGGAAACGAATAGTCTCCTAAATTAGATGGCAGCAGAATCTAATTTAGATGGGGGGAATAAGATGTGTGTATATGTGTGTATATATATGTACACACATATATACACACACACACACACACACATATGCGTGCAAGGCATCTGTTAGGAGCTGACACTTAAAATAAGGCCAGAGAGAGTGGATCGGTTTTATAAGGGAAGAGGGGAGTAGGATCTTGCATGTTAGGACAGGGGGCACAGCATAAGTGAGGGTCTCAAGGTAGTTAAGTGATTGCCACGTGAAAAGTGTTACAGGCCAGAGGAAGAAGCAAACACAGCAGTTGCTGGGTCAGCTGGACCTTGTAAGCTGGGGCGAAGCATGTTGGAAACCATTAGATTTAAATGAATGTGGGTTTGTGTAGGTGTAGGAGGCAACATCATGTCCAATAATAAAAAAATGTGAATCGTTTTTTGAGCGAGTGTGGGGATTGGATGCGCTGAGGCAGGGCCAGAGAGAAATAAACCAGGCAGCTGTTGCTGGCATGAAGGGGCACAATGACAGTGTCTTGCTTGGACGAGGGTAGTGGTAGTGGAAGTGCAAGTAGATGTATTACTCTGCTCAGTCCTGTGGGTACTGAAGTAGTTAACATGAGGTCCATGTCAAGCCTCGATGAAGTGATAGCTCAATACACATAGTCGGTTTTATGGAATGCAGCCGGGAAGAGGTAAACCCAGGCTGTAGCGGCAGAGAAGGTGATGGGTCTGCCTAAGGAACATGAAGCTAGGCCTCACAGAACATCAGGGCTAAACAAATCACTAGGGTTTCCCTACTTAATCTGTTTAAGCCCTGTGGCCCCTGTTTTATAATCTGTAAAATAGGACTCAACATGCTACATCAAAAGGATAGCCTGAGGGGTAAGTGAATATATTTTTCGAAGCACATTATAATGGACTTTAAGAAGTGATGGTGTATTTCTGTTATTTCATACATCCTGTTTCAAACTTGAATGTACGTCAAAATCACCTGTAATGCTAGCTTAAAAATGCAGATTTCCAGGCCATGAAGCACTGTGATTCCGACTCCATGGATTTGGTGTAGGGCCCAAGCGTGCATTTGTAGTAAGCGCTTGTGGGTGATTCAGACACAGGTGACTTAAGTGCTTTATATGATTCTGTGAAGAACTGGACACAAGAGGAAACCGGACATCAAAGACATGCAGTAAAACACTGCTGGAGGTCACGTCACCAAGCAACGGACTGAATAAAATAGGAGACTGGGATTGACAGCACTGTCAGCGGCATCATCAGGTGAACACTGACGGAAACTGGAGGGTGAAGGGCTTGTCCACACTCAGCTAAAAATAACCATGGCCCTGATTTGTGTCTCTCCATTAAGATACATTTGCATGAAATTGTCCATATTTTTCTGGTCCTCCTCTTTTAGGGCTAATAATATAGGTTACTCGCCATGGTCAGAGCTGAAGTCTGGGAGAACAACCCTTAACTATGCTCTATGCTCAATTGTGGAGTTTCTCAACCTCAGCAGTACTGAGATTTGGGCTGGATAATCATTTGTGGTAGGGGCTATCATCCTATGCATTATAAACATAGGATGTTTAGCAGCATCTCTGGCGTCTACTTCATTAAATGCCAGTAGCAGCCCCCAAAGTGCAACAAAATGTTGTGAGATTTCCAAATGTTTCCTGGTCGGTAAAATTCCCCTAGGTGAGAACCTGGATAAATAGTACAGATTCCCAGTCCTATTCTGTGACATTTTTTGTTGAGTGCCCATTTTTTTTTAGAGACTAGAGGCCTCCTCTTGAACTAAATGTTAGTGGTTTATCCTTAACTGATTTTACAGCTCTTCTTCCATACCCCAGTCAATCTTTGCTCTCCACAGATTCAAGTCCTCCATGATTGGGCACAGAAACTGAGACTCATTTCTTGCATAGTTATAGACCTAGAAGATAAAAACTTGCAGTTCCATTCATTTGTAGATGTCTAGTCTCTTTTTTAGGGCTGATAAATACTTGCAAAGCCATAACTTCTGGGATGATTTTATACGTAGTTTTCTAGGAACTGGCCCTGCAATATGTATAAATTGTCTCTAGATGGTGACAGAGAATCATGAGCCCATGCTCCAGTCTTGGAGTTGTAAACTGAAAAGTAGCTTTTAAGTTACTTGGGAATGTCAGTCTTCCCTGATTTTAAAATGATAAATCTAGGACACTACAATGGCTATCTGAAGTTTGTAATAAACCAGTGGGGATATGGGGGGCAGAGCTCATCACTGATGTGTTGTAATCTGTCAGACGTAGCCCAGAATATGCCATGTAACAGACATTCATAAATGTTTGTAAGAGAAGCAGAGGGAGGGAGGGAGGGAGGAATGAGGGGGAAATTTGAGATAGAGAGATCACACTGTTTCACTCTTAACCACGAAAAATATTCCTCCTTTCTCTTCCTTTAAAATCAATGGTACAGTTCTAGGCATTGATTTTCTTTTTCTACTGACATAAGCGTTTTTTTCTTTTTCTTTTTTTTTTTTTTTGCCAAATAACATTAAGATACTTGCCTTCTCCTAGACAGATCAAAAAATAAATGGCAAACCACGTTGCTTACTCACTTTCCTTTGTCCCTGGATTCATGAAGATGCAAACATCCCTTCCATGGTAAGTAAGAAACATTTACTGCCTCTTTCGGTGCAGTTGACTTTCTGTGCTATGACTGACTGACTCCTTATTTACTCCTCTCCTTTTCCATCAGCGAGTAGAGGGAAACTCTTCCTCCTCTAGCTGCTCAAAGCTGCATCAAACAGTGGGCTGGGTTTTACTGAACAGGTGTCCGGTACTTTCCTGTAGAAACATTTTGATGTCCAAAGAGATAGATGCCCATAGTCACACATCTAAACCTAGAAGAGGGTAAAATAGAACACAAGGCTTAACTTACTTCAACACAGTAGCCAAAAGGAAAAGAGAGAGATGGAAATGGATTTACCTCCTTGAAGGCCTAAGACCTAAGGGCTACTTTCTGGTCAGTGTCTCAGAAATGCAGTCCAGTTAGCAACCCAGACCTCAGAAACAATGGGGAGAAGGAGAGAGAGGAGGTGAAAGAGAGCAGCAGGTCCTAACTGTTATCCCTCTAGAGATAACCATCCAGAAAGATAAAGAGTTTATTTTGCCACACAAAGAATGTAATTCAAACAAGTGACAGGCAACAAACTTTTATTTACTTATTAGCAACAATACAGGAAGCAAACCCCTTAGTTTAGTTTTGTAAATAGATCCCTCATCACACACAATTTAGCAATTACCAAATGTTCTCCTTCACCTGCTATTTATTCTTCTCCTTAACTTTCTGAGGACGTTGGTATCCATTTCTTCCCTTTAAAACCTGTGCTTGTCTGACTTATCTATATGATAAGGTTCTCTCTGTTCATCTCATTTTCTCTGTTTCTTCGTACTCTGGCTGTATGGGCTTGCTTTCCTTTGTCTATTTTTAGTCCTTTCCCAAGCCCTACTATTAAAAGTAGCATGCTTGCCAGAGGCTGAAGAGGTAGAATTAGAACTAGACTACTAATTTCCACAAGCGAACTGGAGGCCAAGTTCTGACCTCTCTGCACAGTGAAGAGTGGAATATATTCTTTGTAAAAGCTCTGGAAAATATCAGGCTGCCTAAGAAGGGCAAATAACTTTTGTTTACATGGAGTATTTTCTCCTTCTTTTCCACTATCGTGAGCCCATCATGAACAAGCTCAGATGTCTGCCCCAACGATTCTCAAACTCTCATCTCTAACATCATCTTGGCCCCACTAAGCCTTTGTCCTGGAATAGCAAGGATTGGGAACTACTGCTAATCACGAACACCCAGAACATGGTTAGAAATATACATTCTTGGGCATCCCTGTAAGTATTTCCATTAAGTGGGTCAGGATTTCTGATGTAACTAAATATTATCACAAACCAATAATTATGATCCATAGTACTTGCACTTGAATGCCAGCAACACCTCCTAGTCAATAGGACTTAAAGCTTTTGGGATGCTTTTGACTCATTTCTTATTCATGGAGGAAGCAAAATATAGCAGAAAGAATAAAGGGATTTAAACCTGGAGTTGTTGGCTGTCCTCCTAAGCTGCAAAAAGAAAATACAGATAAAAGTAGAAAAGAAATAGGAAAATACACAAGTTCCAGTCTGAGGCCAATATTTCTGTCTCTTCTTTGATCCTTGAAATCACCACCAGGTAAGCCAAGAAATCTTTCTCCAACCCTATTTCCCCCTTTATATTAGTCTGTGTTGCATTTCTATTTCTTTCAATGAAAGTTGTCTTAGTACTTTTACTATGTGATGTTAAACATGAAGTCTTAGCATGCCCATCTCTAACAAAGGGAAGCAATCCCTACCTCACATCTATTTATTTTCATGAGGATTGAATAAGGCAACATACGTAAAGTGTCTAATGCAAATCCTCAACCACTACTGCTCAATGAATGGTAGTGTTCTTCCTCTTTCTTAACTTTCCTTTGATTCTTATTCCTGTAGCCAATCCCTTCCTAAGGCTGTGAACTCTTGTGTAGAGGTGAATACTTCAGTCTGAGCCCTGATATTGCCCATTTGATTTCAGAATTGCAATTCCCAGAAACAGTGACTGGGTGAGCATTAGAAAATGATGTTCCCTTTTGCATAGGCACAAAAAACGTGACCAAAAGTTGGAAGCTATGAAAATTAGGAAAAGAGCAGCCCTCTGGGCTAATAAAGTCTTGTGGGGACAGAATGAAGAAGGCTAAGACCTACTGGATTTCATTTTAGCTCACCTCAAGGCAGGATACAGCCATTCATCATGCCCAGCATGGGTTGCAATCTCCTTAGCCCTTTTCTTTTTTTTTTTTTTTTGAGACAGAGTTTCACTTTGTCACCCAGGTTGGAGTGCAGTGGCACCATCTCAGCTCACTGCAACCTCTGCCTCCCAGGTTCAAGCAATTCTCGTGCCTCAGCCTCCTGAGTAGCTGGGATTACAGGCACCCGCCACCATGCCCAGCTGATTTTTTGTATTTTAGTAGATACCAGGTTTCACCATGTTGCCTAGGCTGGTCTCGAACTTCTGAGCTCAGGCAATATGCCCGTCTCAGCCTCCCAAAGTGCTAGGATTACAGGCATGAGCTACTGCACCCAGCCAGGCCTTTTCTCATCTTAGATTGGGGAACTAAGTAGGAGCAAAGATTCATTCCACCTACTTCTATGAACTGCATTACAATTTCTAAGCTACCAATTCTGCTTTTTTCTTCCATTTACTGAGCATCCTTTCCATGAACTCACACTGTCTTCGGGGGCTCTTTCACAAGGCTTGGCTGTGAAGGTGAAGATAAGTACATTATATCCTTCATCAATTAACCTTCATTCTCAACAACCTGCAATCTGGCTTCTGTCCCCAGTCACATGTTCTTGTAAATAAAAGTGCAATAAAGTTTATGAATAAATGAATAGAAATAGAGATGTAGACCTTTCTCCTTTCACTCAGAGAGAACCATTAAAAATGCTAGAGAAAGAGAACCCATGCTAATCTTTAAATCGTTGTAGCGTTTGAAACTAATGACCACTGCCTCTTTTTTGAAACCCTCTTACCTCCATAGCTTCCAGGTCATTACTTTGTCCTGTTTTTCTGAGTTCCCCCCACCCCTCTTTTTTTTAATTTTTACCGATAAATTTTTTTTGACCTTTTTGTCTCTTAAATATTGGGCTTCAGACTTTGGTTCTTATCCTTCATTTTTTCTTACAAGGTAATCTTCTCTTTTCCTGAGCAATCAGGGCCCATCTGATCTGCTGATGAGTCCCAGGTCTATTATTTCAGCCCGCATTTCTGTCCCAAGTTCTAGACAGTTATTTCCTACCACTTACAGGGTATTTTTAACTAAATGCATTCGGAGGCACCTTAAACTTGATAAGGCACCAAGCACAGGTCATCGGCTATTCTCCATATGCCCAGAATCCCAAACCGGGAAGCTTAGGAGTCATCCTAGGATATGGGGGGTGTAAGGAGTCACCTAATCTTGCTTTCTCAATGACTCTATTCCTCTTCATACTCGTTGCAATTACCTTATTTCTGGCCATTAGCATCTGCCACCCTTAAAGACTCAAAAAAGGAAGTGTCTCATCCAGGCAGACTACCCTGACTGCCCTGGCTGAGCTAGGCTGGATTAAGCACACCTCCAAGTGTCCCCATAATAACCCACCATTCCCCCGTGGTCTCTGTCATAAAAATGAGACAGTACAATAGAGGCCATGACCGCCAACCCAACTAATGCTGCTGTGTCAGCTGTTTAGAGCAGGGAGATGTCATTGTCATCTTTGTTTCTAATACTAAGGGCCAGCACATACATGCTTGATAATATGTTAAATTGAAACCTCATTGCGCAGAAGGAAAACAATCCAGGCTGTTGAAACAAGCACTTTGAACCACCCCCTAAGCCAACCCCAACTATGGAATCTTACTACTATTCCTGCACCCCATAAGGGAGAACTTCCATGACCAAGTAGGTTCCATACCTGCCTGTCAGCTATGTCCAGAGATTTTATTTGTTTTTATTCCTTCCCCCATTCCCCAGTTTTTTCCTCATTTTCATTCTGTCTCTCACTCTCCAATACACAGTGGTTTCTTTTTCTCCTTCCCTTTTAAACTAAACTGTACATTATTGTTGTTGTTCAAATAAGTCTAAGTGCCTTGAGACTTACCCTCACCTATTTAGCCATACAGTTCCCCACTTTAGCAGATCTTCTCAACCTTGGTGCTCATTGAGCAAGTCCTGCCCCCGGAGATACTGAGTTAATGGGTCTGAATGCACATTGGAATTCTTTTTAAAGCCTTCTGGCTCCAGGTGAATATAAGAGCCAGCCAAATGAGAACCAACCATCATCTAGCCTCTCTGTGATCAGCGTGTAGTCCCCAGACCAGCAACAGCAGCGTCACCTGGGAGCACATTAGATATGCAAAGTCGCAGGTGACCTACTGCTTCCTGCATTGGAGCCAGACCCCCAGGTGAGTGTGTGCACACATTAATGTCTGAGAAATGCTGTTGTAGAGTCACACAGAAACTTGACACTAAAAGGATGCACTCAGAGAGTCCCCTGCCCTCAGTAACCTTCAGTTTCCCTGTCTATGTGATGGCGAAAATAATAGTGCTGTCTCACATGGATGTAGGGATCATGATCATCAGGTGAAATGCCACATTAAGCATTTGTTAAGTAGTAGCCTTGTTACCATTCTCTCTGTCTCCTTTATCCCTCCGCCCGATGTGGTGGGGGTGGAGCAGAGCAAGTACACTGTTTACTCCTAGGATGCTGGCTATGGGATCCCACGAAGCACAGCTAATAGGAGGCTTGCAGATGCTGCATTCACATCCAAATTAAACATTTCCCATTATAAGCACACAAACAGGTTGCAGCTCCCTTGACTTTCTGCATCACCCAAAACACCCACCACGATCTGGCCTCTGGACACCCTGTCTACCCAGTTACGCAGTCACCATCCCGCTGAGAGTGCTGTGTGAGGCTGCACCCTATTACACAGGCAATTTCTTTCCAAGAGCTGCATAGTGACTTGGCCCCCACCACACGTGAGACTGGTGTTTCCACAAGACTGCAAGGCACAATTTCAAGAGGCAGATCATTTAAAACTAATTATTGGAACTCAACTGGCTTTTACAAGGAATTAATTTAAGGAATCCAAGGTGCCAGGAGGATAGTAGAAGAGATGGAGTGGGGAGGGACATGTGTCTTATTTTTAAAGCAGTCTGGGATCTATTTAGAGAGGTTGCAAACATAAGGGTTGTGTCCAGAGAGCAACCTAGTACTTTATATTGCTCTCTTTCTGCAGAGTCCCACCGTCCCCTGTGACTGGATGGAGTGTCTCGCATTTTACATTGTCCCCGAGAGGAGAGGAGCCCTTTGGAAAAGTCTGAAAAGCTAACATTGAACTAGGACATAACAGCAGCCTTGGGATATCAGAGCCTGCTTGTGCCTGCTCTGCAGTATTGGATGTTTTTATGTGTACTACATTAAGAGCTTCCATCTCTCTGGACAAAGGGGAGAAGCGCTTCCATGGTGGGTGGCCCCAATTAAACCCTGTGCCTAGTGAGTTTCCGCCCAGGCTGACTGGAAGTCAGCCAGGGCTGATTAGAGAGCAGGTACCTCAAATGGCCCAGCACGGCCATAATGAAATAGCCCTGGAAAATTGCTAAATGACATAGAGGAAAATCATTACAATTGAAATGCCTCCCTCCCCCTTACCCTCTCTAACATAAAGAAACACTTCAGAATTGCCTAAATATTGCTTTGCCCAGTGAGTTAACTGTATAGTAAATGAAAGATCTCTCACAAACACACAGTTTTGAGCATACTGCTTTAATTATGAAATGTTTATTTTGTTTAAAAGCACATAAAGAAGACAAAAACAGAATAAAGAGGAAACAAAAGCAACTTTCCCCTACTCTACCCCTAAAAAACAAATAAATTGTCACATACACTATAGAATCGACTAGTAGGCTTAATATGGAAGGATTTTAGATATTTCTTCACTTAAAATAGTATAAATATTTGCTTTTTATGACAAAATCAATACAAGCTCTTCTTGAAAACATTGAAAAACATAGAAAAGTATAATGAGAGAATAAGAATGGCTCAGGTGCTGTGGCTCATGCCTGTAATCCTACCACTGTGGGAGGCCAAGGCAGGAGGATCCCTTGAGCCCAGGAGTTTGAGACCAGCCTGGGCAGCATAGTGAGACCCTGTCTCTTTTTTTAAATTGAGATGGAGTTTCACTCTTGTTGCCCAGGCTAGAGTGCAATGGTGCAATCTTGGCTCAGTGCAACCTCCACCTCTCGGGTTCAAGCAATTCTCCTGCCTCAGTCTCCTGAGTAGCTAGGATTACAGGCATGCACCACCATGTTCAGCTAATTTTGTATTTTTAGTAGAGACAGGATTTCTCCATGTTGATCAGGCTGGTCTCGAACCCCCGACCTCAGGTGATCTGCCCGCCTCAGCCTCCTAATGTGCTGGGATTATAGGAATGAGCCACCGCACCCAGCCTCTGTCTCTTAAAAAAAAAAAAAGTAACTCCGCAGCCATTCATCCACCCCTCAGAAATAACCAGAGTGAACATGATGTGGTATATCTTCCTTCTGTAAACACTGTTTTACGTAGTTGAGAATGCATTGTGTATACTTTTGTGTTCTACCTTGACTAGTACTATATATGGAATATGTTGCAGATATTAAGATTCCTTGAACAATTATCATTAATGGCTGGGACATAATCCATTAAAGGAGTGTAACGTAATGCACTTAGCAAAAATTTGGATGTCCCTTTGTCATGGGGCTACTAAGCTATGATAAGCAGTAGCAACATCTGCACCATATAATGGGGAAGGGAAATGGGGACTCATGTTCCATAGGGTCCCCAAACCTTCAATCCTCCAATCCTCCACCAACACCGTAAGGGGGTTATTACTCATCCACTTTAATAGATAAGGAAACTGGGGCTCATTGATAGGTGAGATCACTTGCTGAGGTCACAGAGCAAGGAGGCAGGGCCAGGATGATGAGCTAAGTCTGTCAGATTCTTTTTTCATCTTTATTCCTCATCCATCTCTAGACACAGAACAGTGAAGTCAAAAGAGCATGGTTTTGGAGTCCAGGTATGATTTGTCTTATACCTTGCAAATGTTAGGTGCCCGATAAATACCTGTTGCCTAAATGCTTTTTATTCTAATTAAAATTTTATGCATGCTATCACTCACAAACCTGGTGATTCCACCTGCTAAATGTTACATTTGGAAGGCCCTATCTTTTCACAAGCACTACAGTTTAGAATTCAGCTTTACATATGAAGGGTATCTTAAGTTTCATTGATAATGTAGAACCAGGAAAATAGAAGCAAGATAAGGCATGACTATATCTCAGAAAATTTCATTGTAGGGGAGAGAGACCCTAGTTTGGTTTAGAAATGAAGAGTAGTGATAACGATTAAACGTACTGTCATTAATTGATTGCTTCCCTGGAATGGGGCCAAATTTTACATTACCATTTAAGGAAAATAAGCATCAAAGTAGTTTTCTAATCTGGAAAATGAAAGCAAGACTGTCTAATGTGCAAAGAAGTAATTACCAGCTGACATAATTTGGATAAGAGGCAATGGTAGAATACGAAACTAGATCTGAGTCTGTTGTATTCTAGAAACACATGCTAGGTTCCTCTCCCCGTTCTTTATTGGGTAGCCTGGGGCATTGGACCAGTGGGTGTGAACCACCCCCAGTCATGCCAGCAGTCATTTCAGGTTTCTAGGTGTTCTAATGTAGGAAGAGAAGCCCCTTGTACTCCAGGAGTCTGCCAACAGATGTCTGTATAGCCATCCCTGAAGGCTTGACCAGAAAATACCTCAGCGGAAATGGGTTTGGAAGTCATCCCTAATAGTCAGAATTACATGAAAAAAAGTACCTTCACAGTTCACATGGGCTATGGCCATTGCCAGCCACAAGCCTGACCCAAAATGGCATGTATATGCTTAAATTCTAGGGAAAAGGAGTTAAAGGAAGCAGAAATCAAGACATGCCAGGGGGAGGAGAAAATTTACGAAGGAAAAAAAACCTTAGAGAGCAAAAATCAAAGCCAACAACCATCAAAGGGATGTAACACAATGTAAAATAAACCATTAATAGTGTGTGAAAAGGTAGCATGGAGTAATATCAGTTGGTATGTATTAAATTGGAATAGCTAACTCCTTTGACCCTTACAACAGCCCTCTGAGACGGGTAATATAAATATGTAAATGATTGTTGATAAACTCCAGGCTATAGCACAGAATGCAGTCTCCTTGAATCTCATGTTTCGTTTGTTTTTTTGTTTGTTTGTTTTTTAAGACAGGGTCTCACTCCAGTTGCCCAGGCTGGAGTGTGGTGATGCAGTCTTGGCTCACTGCGGCCTGAACCTCCAAGGTTTAGACCATTATCCCATCTCAGCTGAATCTTTTTTTTTTTTTTAAATCCTTCTATATAAGCCAGATGACAGCTGAGTTCACCCTGTCCCTTGAAATGTGAACACCATCAATGTGATCCCTACATCCCATATAGTGTAGGCAGTCTAGCATCCTTGCCAGGACTTGAGTGACTTCCTAGGGATCTGCTTCCTCATGTTGACCCACCCTAACGTTCCACTGTTCTTTCCTCTGTCCTACATCAACCCAGACATAGAAGGTAGCTCCTTTAGTTTGTCCCAAACCACTCAAGGAAGGCATGCACGTATGTGTGTGCATGCACACATGTATTTGGCAGTTGTTAAATTTTGAAAACTCACACTGGTTTTATTTTATTGTGGTAAAATACACGTCACATAAAATTGACCATCTTAGCCATTTGAAAGTGTAGAATTCAGTGACATTAAGTGCATTCATGATGTTGGGCAACCATCCCCATCATAGAATGAGGTTTACATCACACAGGTGGAAACCAACTTAAAATGAGTATTAGATATCCCGTTTCTTACAAGTCAACTGACCACCCACCATGTTTCTTGAGTCTCTGTATTCCCGAGAGACTCCCCTTCCTCTCCCTTTTCCCTATTTTATGTGCAGAACTATTTAGCCTCCATCCCAATCAGTTCCAGACCTATCTGAGCATATCAAATAACTCATTAATGTGCTCTGAAGAAATCAAAGATTGTTAATTCCTTGCCTCATTCCTCAGTAGAACAGAATAACTGACAGAGGGCATCTCAGCCCCCCATTCTGCTTGCCCAGTTCCCCCAAGTGAACAGCAGCTGAGAAGAGACGAATTACTTCATGGCTATGAAGGGTGTCATTTCCCTGAGAAGGCAGAAACGTTAATCATCAGCTTCAGCTTAACACAAAAAATTGCTGTTGTTGTCAATTTCTAAAATGTGAAAGCTGGAATGCATTCTCTCCACCATGGAGCTGGAGTGAAACCAAGCCCAGTCTTCTCAAAATGGGTTCAGATTGACCCAGTGGGTCTATTTATAAATATAACCAATGAAAGGTCAATTCTATAGGTCATAATTTGAGAAGCACTCAATTTGGCATCAGCCTGAGCTCAGATTTCTTCATGGGAAGCCTTCCAAACCATTCCTAACTTCTCCAGTATGGATTTATAAACCTTCCCTGTGCTCTTTGAACATCCATAGGGCTCTTCGAACTCTGTCATAGGACATAGAAAATTAAACCAAAAATTAAAATAAAGTAGAATGACTTCTCTGCTGGACTTCGAGACTCTGAGATCCAGGAGCTATGTACACACTATCTTTAATGGTGGTTCTTTACTGGGGACATTCTCCACCCAGGGAACATATGGCAATGTCTGGAGACGTTATTGATGATCACAACTAGGCTGGGGGTTGTTGTTGGGATATCGTGTGCAGAGATCAAGGATGCTGCTCAACCTTCTGCACTTCACAGGACAGAACCCCCACAAGAAAAAGTTATTTGGTCCAAAGTGTCAATTATGCCAAGATTGAGAAACTTTAATACTTAAGGTTATTCCTTTCGCAAATATTAAGTACTATATGTGTGTCACATCTTGTGCTAAGGGATGGAAATACCTTGTGCCTGTTTTTTTTTCCCCCCTCTCCAAGACATTTGAGAATGTTCAACTCTTGCTCTGTTGCCCAGGCTGGAATGCAGTAGTGTGATCTCAGCTCACTGCAACCTCCATCTCCTGGGTGCAAGCAATTCTTGTGCCTCAGCCACCCAAGTAGCTGGGATTACAGGCATGCATCATAACACCCAGCTGATTTTTGTATTTTTGGTGGAGACAGGGTTTCATCATGTTGGCCATGCTGGTCTCAAACTCTGGCCTCAAGTGACTGGCCTGCCTTGGCCTCCCAAAGTGCTGGGATTACAGGCATGAGCCACCATGCCCACCCATGTTTTCTTACTGTAATTATTTTTGTGATAATTATAGTAAATACCCAGTAAGCATTAAAGGATGTAGCCTCCTACATTAACTCCACATATACAATATTAATTTATATAATCTTCACAATCACTCTCTAATGTTACTGTCTACTTCTCCCCTCACTCTTCCTTTTTCAACAAATGGTAGAGAGAAAGCTCAGAATGATTGGGTAACTTTCCCAAGGTAACACAACATTTGATTTATGTTTCCTTGATTCATAACCACTACACACAATTGCCTGCCAGCTTAAAAGCAATTGGGAATCATACTATCTGTGTCAGAGGGCTGTTAAAAAGATTATTTATGCTATCTTGTTTGGTGTATTTAATGACCCCAACACTGTAGCTGATTTAGAGATGCCAGATTGTCACTTGAGGTGAGTGATAAGGAATTTTAAAAAGCAGCCATGATGGCAGGGGATTTGGAAGCTAAATTATTCCCCAGGGATGATGAAACTTTCTTGAAGACCCTCTGCAGGAGAGTGAGCATGTGTACGTCGGACAGAGGCAAACTTGATGAATGGAAGAAAACAGAGCAAGAATCCTGGTAAATGATGTTGATGAGACCCTGGACCAACTGACAAAAGAATTTCTTAGAATCTCTATCCACCTCTTTTCAGTAAATGTTTCTATATCTTCACACAAGTAAAGAATGTTCTGTGCCCTCTCATATTACCAGGATTAAACATGCAAGGATCTTAGGGGAAATGTCTACAAGAAGAAGTGGGGAAGAAGCTGGAAAGGCTGGGAAACTCGTCAGATCATAATGTGGGTGGGCATGACCCCAAGTGAATGAGAGAGGGAAACAATGGGTACATTGAACCATAGACTTAGATTCAACTTACACTTAGACTTCTAACTCAACTTAGACATCTGTGCAGTAGAAGGAAGGTTCTGGAAGCCACAGAAAAGGACTCAAGCCACAGTCAGCCATTAGAGGAGTCCCGTGTCGCCTAGAAATGTGTCTGCCTGGCTGGGTGTAGTGGCTCATGCCTGTAATCCCTGGCACTTTGGGAGGCGGAGGTGGGCGGATCACTTGAGGTCAGAAATTTGAGACCAGCCTGGCCAATGTGGTAAAACCCTGTCTCTACTAAAAATACAAAAAATTAGCCGAGCATGGTGGCAGGCACATGTAATCCCTGCTACTCGGGAGGCTGAGGCAGGAGAATCACTTGAACCCAGGAGGCAGAAGTTGCAGTGAGCCGAGATTGGACCAGTGCACTCCAGCCTGGGCAACAGAGTGAGACTCCATTTCAAAAAAATAAAATAAAATAAAGAAATGGGTCTGCCTTAGTAACTCTGCTACACACACTCACTGCTCACTGGCTAAGGGCCACCCACTAGAAGTGTGGCCTGTGCCCTTGGTCAATTACCCACCCCGTAGTTGAATGTTTCTGAGGCACATCTTCATGGCCACCACACCAGGCACTTTTAAATGTTGGATAAAACAAGCACAAATCCTCTGCTTTCAATTCAACTAGACATGCATGTACTCAAACACATGCCCTTTGGGCAAACAGCACATCACCTGCCTGCCCTCCGAGTTGCACCTGAGGCCCACTTTGTAGAATTAGCTTAAAACCAGTGAGCTCATCAGCTTTCAGGACATGTTATAAATGCCTGTCTCTGTACAGTTGATCTTCTTCCATTCCACCCCACCTCCCCGCCAAAAATGTCCTATTATTTTGTTTTGTTTGATATTAAAACCTGGATCTCAGTGTTGATTGTCTGGCCCTCGTGTTTCTTTCTGCAGCCACTAGTCCTGAGATAATAAGCTATAAACACTGTAATCATGTGTAAACAATACCTCTCTGAGGTGAGCTCCAAGCAAACAAGGCAGTCCAATAGCCTTCTCGTGTCCTGATGGTCCTGCCTGTCCTCCTTACAGCAGCACAGATGATGGAAGGAGCCAGCCTGAGCTGCTGGACCCTGGCCAGCCAGCTGGGAGTCCTCTGGCAGGACCTGAAATAGTGATCGAGTGGGCAGCTGGAGGTGAGGGGCTTTCAGGCTCCTACCTGAGTGCTTCATAGGTGGCCACAGGGCACTTGACTCAGATCCAAGAGAGGCACCTGGCTCCATGCTGGCACAGTGCCAGTTTCAGAGGGTAAAGCTTGCCCTGAATGATGGTGTCTGGACTCAGTTCATGTTTTATTGTTATGTGTCTCTTTAAAATTAATTCCTCAGTGAAAGACGTTTGAAACCTAAGCCTCCTCATTCTCCCTCCCCATTTTATTTTCAGTTGCAGGCACTTGTCCCTGTTGAAAATCAGGAGAATTACTGTTCAGCAAATTGCTGCTGGAAACTGGATTCCTGAGCAGTGCCAGGCACAATTGTTGAAATACTGAAGCTTCTCCTAGGCCTAGAAACTACCAAGGAAAGGGCAGACCTGTCCATTTCCTGGAGCATCCAAGGCTGTGACTAGTGTGGTGATGACGAAGTGGTGATTTCTCAAAAATGTTGAAACACAGAGATGTAGGAACTGACCTTCGAAACTCCATATGGACTAGTACAGTCGTTCTCAAAGTGTGGTTCCCAGACCAGCAGCATCAGCATCACCAGGAAACCCATTAAACATGCAGAGTTTTGATACATTCAGTCCATACCTTCTGAATCAGGAACTCTGGGGGTAGGACCCAGTGCTCTGTTTTAACAAGTTCAGCAGGGGGTTCTGATCACCACTAAAGTTTGAGAATCCCTGCTCTAGAGACAAAGGTGGTGCTTCTTGTTGTTCACAAATAAGTAGAACACAAAAGTTTGCTTAGTTATAGAATAATCCTATCATGCTGCTACAGTTTGGATGTTTGTCCCCCAAATCTCATGTTGAAAATTGATCCCCAGTATTGGAGATGGGGCTTATTGGGAGGTGTGTTGGTCATGGGGGTGGATCCCTCATGAATGTCTTGGTGCCCTTCTCATGCTAATGAGTGAGTTCTTACTCTCTTAGTTCCTGCAAGAGCTGATTATTAGAAAGACTATCCCATCACTCATCTTTGTCTCCTCTCTCTTCATGAGATCTCTGCACATACCAGTCCCCCTTCCCCTTCCACCATGAGTGGAAACAGCCTGAGGCTCTCACCAGAAGCAGATGCTGGTGCCATGCTGTTTGTACAGCCTGTGGAATCATGAGCCAAATGAACTTCTTTTCTTTATAAAGCAGCAGTTCCCAACCTTTTTGACACTAGGGACCAGTTTCATGAAAGACAATTTTTCTACAGATTAGGGGGGGTTGAGGGTTTTGGAATGATTCAAGGGCATTACATTTGTTGTACACTTTATTTCTATTACTATTACATTGTAACATATAATGAAATAATTATACAATTCACCATAATGTAGAATCAATGGGAGCCCTGAGCTTCTTTTCCTGCAAGTAGACTCTTCCATCTGGGGATGATAGGAGACAGTGACCAATCAGGCATTAGATTCTTTTAAGGAGTGTACAACCTATTTCCCTTACATGCACAGTTCACAACATAGTTTGCGTTCCTATGAGAATCTAATACCACTGCTGATCTGACAGGAGGCAGAGCTCAGGTGGTAATGAGAGTGATGGGGAGCGACTGTAAATACAGATGAAGCTTCACTCACCCACTGCTCACCTCCTGCTGTGCGGCCCAATTCCTAACAGATCACAGACAGGTACTGATCCATGGCCTGGGGGTTAGGGGCCCCTGTTATAAAGTACCCAGCCTTGGGTATTCCTTTATAGCAACACAAACAGACTAAGACACATGCCTTATCACAATGTATTTGCCTAAATACTTATTGAACTACTACTATGTACTAGGATCTATGTTAGGCATAGGAGGATGTAACGGCAAATAAAAAGAGACATGGTTCTTGTTCTCATGAGCTTACCTTTTAGTCAAGAGAACTGATATTAAATAAACACACAAATAAGTACATAAGTACTAATTATTTAAGGTGCTTTGAATAAAATAAAGTTTCTTTATTTTTTTTTTCCCTTTTTAAGACAGAGTCTCACTCTGTTGCCCAAGATAGAATGCAGTGGCACGATCTTGGCTCACTGCAACTTCTGCCTCCTAGATTCAAACGATTTTCATGCCTCAGCCTCCTGAGTAGCTGGGATTACAGGCGTGCGCCATCTTGCACAGCTAATTTTTGTATTTTTAGTGGAGACAAGGTTTCACCATGTTGGCCAGGCTGGTCTTGAACTCCTAACCTCAAGTGATCCACCTGCCTTGGCCTCCCAAAGTGCTGGGATTACAGGCATGAGCCACCGCGCCCAGTCTAAAATAAAGTTCCTAAATAACAATACCAAAAGACCTGATCCAGTATGCAAGATTAAGGAAAACTTAAGTGTGGAATTTATACTTAAGTTGAGATATAATGGAAGCATAGAAATTACATTGGTAAAATTTGGAATGGAGGTGGCTTTTTCAGCCAAAGAGAACAGCACATGCTAAGACCTTGCATCTGGGTGAAAATGTCTCACTCAACTGACAAGATTGGGGTGGCCAAAGTACAGGAATCAAAGGGCATAGAATTATGAGACAGGATGATTAAAAGATACTTGGAGTCATGTTAAGAATTGTTGATCTTTATTGTAAGATCCATAGGCAACCACTGAAGTTTTTTTTTTTTTTTTAGACAGAGTCTCACTCTGTTGCCTAGGCTGAAGTGCAGTGGTGGGATCTTGGCTCACTGCAACCTCCCCCTCCTGGGTTCAAGCAATTCTCTTGCCTCAGCCTCCTGAGTAGCTGGGATTACAGGTGTGCACCACCACGCCCAGCTAATTTTTGTATTTTTAGTAGAGACGGGGTTTCACCACATTGGTCAGGCTGGTCTCAAACTCCTGACCTCATGATCCGCCTGCCTCAGCCTCCCAAAGTGCTGGGATTACAGGTGTGAGCCACCGTGCCTGGCCACCACTGGAGAGTTTGAAGATGGGGGAGGGGCAATGGGAGCAAATGGCATTTGGAAAAATCCCATTCTGGTTGATGCATGGAGAACGGATTGGAAGAGGACTGTTGGGAGGGCACTGCAGTTGTTCAGGCCAGAGATGAGATAGGGGAGACCAGCATAGTGGAGGGGGAGATTCAAGACATCGAAGGAATTACAAGGTCTCGGGAAGAGTCTATCACAGGTCCCAGGTGAGAGTGACAATGGTGACAAGGATGGGTCTCATTTCTGGCTTGCATGCCTGGAGGAATGGGGAAACTATTCAATGAGGTAACATCTCTGAAAAGCGTCAGGTTTGGGACAGGGTGGGTGGTGAGACACACAGAGTTAAGTTTTTAAAATGTTGAGTTTTAGCGGCCCTTGAGATTTAAAGATGTAAGATTAGAATAGGATCTCAGAGAAAAGGTTTGGGCTGAAGATATCAAAATGTGGCATGACTCACACAGCTAAGTCTCAGGGTTGAAGCTTACAAAGAAAGTCTAAAGTGAGAAGACAACAGGTCTCAGGATCAGCCTGGAGGGACTCCAGTACCTGTGATTCATGTGTAGCAGGAGCGCAATAAAATTTTTTTATAATAACATGAAGAAGAAAGAAGAGAAGGACGGAAAAGGATGAAAAAATAAGAGTGAAGTAGACTGTATTGGATTCAAGGTCTGGCTCTGCCATCTCAACAAGTTTCTTATTCCTCAAAGCCTCAGTTCCCTGTCTGTAAAATGGAAAGAAGGTGGTTCATATCTCATGTATGTACCATGCGTATTAAATAATGTAATATTTGACACATAGCAAATGCTCAGTGAACTTAGCAATTATCACTCTGTGGATGGCACAGGGCAGGCTCTTAATGTTATTTATGAGAGTCAGGAATGAATAAATCATTGGTTGAATAAATGATATCTATCTCCTTTCTTATATAATTATTTTTTCTGAAATCCCATTTGTATTAAGAGTAATGGAGTCAGGGTGGAGTAGAGGGTGTATGTCTGAGTTATGCATTTCATGCAGTAATCTGGGGCATGAATTTTAAGCCTCTATCTCATTGAAGAAATGGGAAACATTAAGGCATGATTTTTTTTTTTAAAGACAGATTAGACAATCTGTGTTGTGTTCCTTTTCTCTAGGGAAGTAAAAGCAACCCTGTATTACCTGTGTTACACATCTCAGGATGGATTTTGCAATTTCTCCACTGATCTTTTTCACCCTGCCTACACTTACCATTTTTAAAAGTCCATATATTACTTTGAGAGACCTCATCTCTCAGAGCTATCATCTCCCTATGCACTTTTACAATACAGTTAAAAAGGCAAAAAATATCAGAAGTTGTAAGAGACACCAGCATGACTGGACAAATGAGGGGTTTCTAGGAGGAAATGAGGGGTTTCTAGGAGGTTGGAAGTAACCTTGAACTCATACATTCTGGTTTATGTGAACCCAGCAAAAGTAAGAGGGACCTCTCATTGCCAGACACTTGGGTCCATCAGCCTAACCAGCCTTCTCTTTATACTAACATTTTAATTAGCATCAGACATCTGCAGGGATTAAAAAAGAAATAGTAATGACAGTGACCTGAGAGCTATTGTCATTGTATTTTATTGAGTGCCTATCCATTTAATGGCTGAAATGTAACTATTTTAAAAAACAGGGTTGTTACTAGAAAACAAACATAAAGAACAATTGATGACACTATTGCATCTTTGGATAGAAATAAATATTTTCTTAGGATTAATTCAAGGAATTTCACTTTCTCTTTGCTTAACCCTATGAGAACATGGGAATGGCATGTCATAAATGTCATCTCTTAAACAATGACTTGAAGATTAATGCCAAGGTGTCCCCAGTCAACAGTCATGAGTTGGCTCTACTTTGGAGGAAGTCACGGAACCAAGGATATTGCCTGGAATCACATAAATTAAAAAGGATAATACTAACGAATAATGCAATCTGACAGTATTTATAATGGCTCCAAAATCTCAGTATAGAGATATCATGCACCATCATTCTGAAATATGCTTCTCTTCACATGTTAACCACTGTGAAAAAGAATGTATTGTGTGACTAATAGCATCTTAGAAACATGATGATAATGAGAAGAACAAACAATAACTAGAATTTATCGGGTGCTTACATTGTGTGCTGGGAACCATGCTAAGCCTTTTTTATGCAGTAACCATTTAATCCTTACAGTAATTCTACAGGGAAGGTACTGTTGCTCTCCTCATTTTATGGAGAAAGAAACTGAGGTACAAAAAGATCAGATAATCCAAGGCCACTAACCCAACGCCAGTAGACTAGTGAATGATGAAACTGAGATTTACAAAAAGGCTTATGTGACTCCAGACTAAGCTCTCTTAATATGAACTGGGGGGCAGTTTTATAAGTCTCTCCCTCTAGCCAACAAATAACTCTTCCCCCTTGTTAAAAAAAAATAGTAATGGAAGATCATATAGTTAGATATATACATATTTTGTGAATTTGAAAGAAAATAGGAATAGCATTGAATCTATACATTGCTTTGGGCAGTATGGCCATTTTCATGATATCGATTCTTTCTATCCATGAGCATGGATTCTTTTTCCATCTGTTTGTGTCCTCTCTGATTTCCTTGAGCAGTGGTTTGCAGTACTCTTTGAAGAGGTCCTTCACCTCCCTTGTTAGCTGTATTCGTAGGTATTTTGTTCTCTTTGTTGCAATTGTGAATGGGAGTTCATTCATGATTTGGCTCTCTGCTTGTCTGTTGTTGCTGTATAGGAATGCTTGTGATTTCTTCACATTGATTTTGAATTCTGAGACTTTGCTGAAGTTGCTTATCAGCTTAAGAAGCTTTTCACATTAGGTATCATTACTATTGTTGTTGTTAAGAAATAAGAAAAACAATGGGAATTTTCAAAAAAGAAAAAAAAACTAGAATAGCAGAAATTTTGGAAACTGAGTCCAATGGCTTGTGTGCCGACCTCAGTTTTGCTTGTTTTGCCAAATACCACCTGAACTATTTACTTCTATTTATGTAACTTACATTACTTGTATTTATGATTCACTTTACAAACTTTAAAATGATTTTATCCAATGTGACTATAAGAACAGTCGAAAGCGTCAAACTATTACCGTTTTTAAAAATTCTATGTGCCCCCAAGAACCTTCTGGAGTGCCAGAAATGGATTGTATTCCCCACATTGGAGACTCTGGTGAGAATGACCATGGGGAATGCAGGGGAAAAGACAAAAGAAAGCAAACAATGGCTAGGAGACGTGGTGGCTCCAGACCTCTCATCTCCAACTTCTTTTTTCAGCTTCCCAAGGAATCCCCATAGGGCATGACTCGGTTGCCTGGGCAACTCTGGTCTGTATAACCTGACCACATGTCATCCTGTGACAGATGGGAGAGCCGGTTAGCCACACTGAGGACCTGTCATAGACATGTCACCCTAGGTCTGCACATTTCATGTACAATGAGCTCTGAATTTAAAATCAAACGGTTACTCATCAGGAAGGAAAGGCGTCACAAAATAAAACATGAAATGTTCTAAATTCAACAGTGGATTTAAAAGCATATAACACTGTGGTCTCATGTACACATGCAAAAAATGCAGCAGCACCCAAATGTTTAGTTTTGAAAAAATGGAAACATCTAGTCAGTTCTACTCCCGTGTCTTCTCTGTGGTCCAATTAATCAAATCAGAATGAACTCAAAACTGGTAGCCACTTGCCAAGCCTGCAAAAAATGTCTTATTCTGATTATTAAATAAACAACTCCTAAAAAAGGAAGTATTTTGAAGAAAGACAAACATTTTCTTCTCTCTGAATTGCAGTGTATTGAACTCCTCCCACGAGTTGGTGGTAGGAAAAGACTAAACTAGCTAGAAGCTGAGAATTTATCAAATCATTCTTCATTCCAAACATAAGATACCAAAATGTCTAAATTGGCTCTTAAAAATTCAATAGTGTTATTGCTTTGTCTTCCATTTTAAAGAAAATAATTATGACACATTTTTGGATGGTGAAAGGTTTGATTATATATTTTTTCACAGAGTTTTATAAGATTAGTTTTCTCTTAAATGTGGAAGCTTCAGTGGCCAATACTAATGAATTCAATTTTGATTTCATATATTCTTTTTTAATGATTTTTTAATGTCATCATTCAGAAGGCTAGTTTTCACAACCCCAAGGCAGCCTGGTGTTGAGGTAAGAATCCACTGATTTAGACAGCAAGGTCAGAGTTTCAACCCTGACTGCTACATACAGCCTATAGCGGCAGTATGCCACTCACTCTACCTTTATGATCTTTATATTCATCATAAGGAAAGTGATAACCTTTCACATGATTGTTGAGGCTATAAGTGAAACAGTGAAGTGGGTACTCTTTGTGGTTGGACAGAAGAAAAAAATACATCTGCAAGGATACATATCAAATTCTCAACCACACTGTCCTTTAAGGTATTGAGGATTTGTGAAGGTGCATCTTGAGGAGGGGACTGAGTATATGGGGTGATGAAGGACTCCTATTTTATATTTTACACACTTCCAAACTATTTGAATGATATGTGAAAAGGAACATGCCACATGTGTAAATATCGAAGATTAACAAGACATATAAGAATAGAAATGGCAAGAAGACAAAAAGAAGGGGTTCATGGTTCTTGATTTGTTTGCTGAACTAAGTGAAACTAAGTGGATTTCCATGCCTGTGTTCCTTCTCTCCCCGGAACCATGGGGGCTCTTCCAGGGCTGTCTCGATTCTAAGGTCAGTTGTGCAGGAGAGTCATAGGAAAGGCAGCACCCCAGAAATCCTGGTCCACTCAAGGTCCAAACTGCCTCATTAAATAGCCTGAAATCCTTGAAGCATTAAAAAAAGAGAGCGAGAGAGAGAGAGAAGACAAAGAAAATGAAGATGTAAACCCCTAGCAAACTTCTGTAGTCACTCTGTTTATCATAACTATAGTCCTAACACTATTACTATCAATAATTAACAGTTATTGTAATTTTGCTATGGTCTTGGGATTATGCTTAGTATTTTTAAATCAATGTTTCATTTAATGTTTGCACAATATTTGAAGACATTATTATCATCCCCATTTTGGACATGTGAAAACTCATGCTAGGGGGTTCAGTTAACTGAGCTGTAGTCACAGGTTACCAAGTTATGAAGCTGCAAACCAAATTCCAGCAACCTGGGATGCTACATGGGCTGGAACAGCAGAAGCTTAACAGTACTAAAGCAGAGAAGTTGGCAAACTGGTTCTTTCTGAATACAGTTGAGTTTCTTGTGGCCTTGGATTACAGACTCAACATCATGAGTGTTATAAGGGATGGCGCAGGTCTTTGAGTTCAACCTCTCTGTCAATAAGAGAGAGTAAAAAATCTTTTCCACATATCCATGACAGATGATCTTCTATCCTGTTTAAACAGCTCTAGTAAAAGAAAATTCAAGATGTAATGTGAACAAATCTTTGCACTGCTGAATAATTCCACTCATTACAACCTCTTCCTTAAATTAAGCAGAAATTGGTTGCCCTATGAATTTGCACCAAAGACCTTGGTTCTTGTATCTGGAGAGCCACTTAGGTACGTGTTGCCTCCTCTGTAGAATAATGTGATAACGTTTGAAAGATATGAATGCAATGCTAAATTTGGATGGTTTCTCTAAAAGAGAAAGTAGACTCTGGGCTTGAGCAACCTACAGTTCTAGACTCAAAACCTCACTTTGGCTCTTTGCTAGCCATTAATCTTTGAGCAAGTTCCTTAAATTCCAAGTCTCTATCTATTTGAATCTACAAATTGAGGAATACAGTATCCATGCCATAGGACTTATGAGAACAAATATGAAGTTCCCAGTGCAGGATAGTGCCAGGCACAGAATAAGTATCTAGGATGTGTTTGTTTTCTCTTCTTTCACTCTTTTGTTTATCTTTCTGATTTCTCTCTAGTGTTTTTATGAACCTCTTGAAACATGAGACTCTCACATAGACACAGTCCTCCAGATGACTCTAATGCAAAAGAAGGTAAAGAAAAGTTGGACTGCAGATCTCATGACATAAACGGTGATTTTCTATTTAAATGTCTTCATTATTCCAAAGAAAAGTATAGCCTAAAAATAGGTGAAAAAATCAAATCCCTCTTCCCTGCTTCCTAACCAAATCTGACGTCTCCCATATTGAACTTACTGATTTTACTATTAGCCCAAAAAGACTATCATTTCTCCCTATTGAATTCTGTTTTCTAGCTCTTAGTCCATTGTTCCTACCTGTTGATACTGTGTTTTGGTTCTGTCATCTATGCTATTAGCAATCCCTCCCCCACTTAGTGGCAGCTGAAAATGTGATAAGCACACTTTCAACCCAAGGAACTGATCTAAAAAAGGACCAACAGGACAGGGCCCAGGAGTGCTCCCATGTCACATTGCTGCAGACCTCCCACCAAGTTGACAAGAAGTCATTAATCAACCCTGGCTGGATGGAGTTCCTCCATCATTGATGATTGTGTCCGGCGGTCCTACCATGTAGTTCCCATGTCATAATTCTATACGTGGCTGTCAGGGAGACTTTATAAAATGCTTCTCTGAAACCAATATACATTCAGCCCCGATACCATCAGCCTTCTAATAAAACCATCAACATAGGATGTGGAGTTATTTTGGCACAAAATCACAAACTGCATTAGTCTCAATACTCATTTATATATTATATGTGCTCACAATATTACAATATTACCATTGACACTAGGTTTTTTTTTTTTTTGGAGACAAGAGTATTGCTCTGTTGCCAGGCTGGAGTGCAGTGGCGAAATCTCAGCTCACTGCAACCTCCGCCTCATGGGTTCAAGAGATTCTCCTGCTTCAGCCTCCCAAGTAACTGGGACTACAGGTGCATGCCGCCATGCCAGGATGGTCTTGATTTCTTGACCTCGTGATCCACCCACCTCAGCCTCCCAAAGTTCTGGGATTACAGACGTGAGCCACCATGCCCAGCCAGATGCTAGGCTCTTTAGAAAATATTACTTTTCTCAAAAAGATGAAGTTACTTCCTTGGTTTCCAGAAGTGATTAACATGGATATCCTCCAGTTTAGAGCATCTGAGTGTTGCTAAGCTAGTGGAATCCTTCCTATTCTCTAATAAAATTCAACAGTTACAGAAAATTACGCTAATGAATCTCTAGACCTTAGAATTGTTTTTACAATCCCTGAAGGAAAGTATCTGCTTTTATGCACGTGATCATGATCTTCTTTCCTTCAGAGGATAACAGTTTCCACTTTTCAAGAATATGTTTGATCTTCTCTTAGCTGTTAGAAAATAGAGTCATGAAGCTTCAATTCAGATCAGAGGAGGAAGAAAAATGAACATCGTACAAGCAGAACTTTATTATTTTACCAAACAAGCCTTAGCTCTTATTCACGCATCTTCCTTATGTCATTTCCAGTTTATTTGTCATATTTTAAACTACGAAAATGGTTTAGAAAACTGTTTTTTAAATCTTATTTTAACAAGCTTCCTGAATACAGTCACCTTAGCACAAAATCTAAAAGATATTGGCTTTTGTTTATATGTATTCATATTTTACCTATTTGCAATCATATTTATTTGTATTTTTAAACTAGTAACGAAATATGCCTTTGTTTTTGCTGTTACACATTCTAGTGATAAGACTGAAGCCCAGTTTGGTATAGCAGCTGCCTGAGCTATAATATAAATCTTAAAACACTGAAAGCCAAAAAAGTACATAATTTTTTAATTTTTATATAAATATTTTTAAATCCTATCTATATTAGTAAAGAATTGCCTTATCTGTTTTATTTATTCATTTATTTATAGCACTGGAGTCTCACTGTCTTGCCCAGGATGGTCTCAAACTCCTGGGCTCAAAATGATCCTCCTGTGTTGGCCTCTCAAAGTTCTGGGCTTATGGGTGTGAGGCACCATTCCTGGCCTTGAATTATTTTCTTAATATTAATTCACCTGAGAGAAAGAATTGGATCAAAATGAATGAGTGTTATTCCTTTTTTTTGTTTTTCACTAAAGACATGTCATCCCTGCATTTTTATTCTTAATGTCTATTGCCATAGCCATTTACAATAATTCATAGTGCTACCACTCATGCATAGATATTGCTTGAACTGTTAATTTTCTAAGCACTCTGTTTTAATGGAGACCTTTCCTTTTTGTATTTGTTCCACCCAGTGCTATGTTTGTGGCTTTTAGATATTAGGGAGTATATAAATTTGTTACATCAATTGTCTCTATGATAAATTATAAAGAAAATTATTCTATTTAGTTTTATTCATCTCCTTATGAAATCATACAATTAGATTTTGGGATGTGACAACCTTACATCATTTTTTTTCTAAAATATCTAACTGGTATTTTTATCAGAGAGTTGGTTGTAATGCTAACATTATCACAGCTATGCATAAACCAACAATGGCCACTACAAGGCTTGTAAAAGCACAGGTAAAATATGAGATGACTTTCAAAATTCACCAAATTTGTCTGCCATAGAAAAAAACTGTTGAGAACTCATTTGTGCTAAGTAGGAAGGTGCTATGGAAAAGCAAAGAAGAATAAGACATTGCTGTTATATTGAGAGAGGTGTCATTGCTGAGGGATAATAAAGGAAATCTTGAAAAAATAAAACAGAAAGGCCCCACAGAAATAGAGGCAGAATGTGGAAAATGTCCCAAGTGGAATGAAATGTTATGGCTTTTAGAGATTGGAGAAATGAATTTGGGGTTTAAAACTCCCTGTTTGGGGCAGGAAGAGGTGGTGGAATTTATGGTGATTAAGATTTATCAAAGCCCCAAAAAAGACTTTTTTTTTCTGTCTCTCAAGTTATAAAATAGTGCCAAATAAGGCTAATTCCTGGGGAATCAGAAATAAACTCTTCTCCCTAGAGAAGGGTCTTCTCTTAGTCTTTGTTTTTTAAAAGCTGAGATTGTGCTGAGCAATGCAACTCTGGGAATTGTGCTGTGGGAGAATGCAGTGTGTTTGGGGTGTGTTTGCTTTTGGGTGGTGCTTTCCCAAGTAGTAGAGTTTGGTCTGGGGTCCAGAAAATCTCTGGAAACTGGGCTTGACTTCCCGTCATCATCCTGCAAGTGTGGAATGTGCTTTGTACACTGAGCCACCAGCGTGGTTTGCCATCCAACACTAGGGACTGCAAAAGACAATCTGTCATTCCAATATTTATCAGCAAGTCCACAAAAGACCAGACATTTGTATCTTCTTGTTTTTCCTCTGCCACAGAGAAATCCCACTGTAGCTAGTCCTGGGTCTGGAGAATGGAATGTATGCGTTGCATTCCTTTCTAGGATAGCTGATCAGGGTTGTCTGCCGCCTTACCCTGTGAGAAAATTTGTTTATTGATCTTCAGTAAATCTAGGAGCCTACATTCCAGGACAGCTTATCAAAATACTGGTCAAGTTAATATGTCATTTGATTAGTCCCTCATGGCTACCAAGGATCCCACAAATTTGATACATAAGGAAATATAAATCACATCCTTTTTTTCTCCCTTTACCTTTTCTCCCACAACTGTTAAAGTATTAAGTCATTCAACTTTGCTGATTAATCTTGAAATGCATACTACAATTCGTTTCAAAAGAAAGTTGGGAGGCATGGCTACAAAGCTTGGCTCTGCCACTATGATCAAGTGGGTTGGATTTAAGTGTGTGGTTTCTCATGCAATGATAGTGAATATTCTCCCAAATCTTTTTTTTTTTTATACTTTAAGTTTTAGGGTACATGTGCACAACGTGCAGGTTTGTTACATATGTATACATATGCCATGTTGGTGTGCTGCACCCATTAACTCGTCATTTAACATTAGGTATATCTCCCAATGCTATCCCTCCCACCTCCCCCCACCCCACAACAGGCCCCGGTGTGGGATGATCCCCTTCCTGTGTCCATGTGTTCTCATTGTTCAATTCCCACTTATGAGTGAGAACATGCGGTGTTTGGTTTTTTGTCCTTGTGGTAGTTTGCTGAGAATGATGGTTTCCAGCTTCATCCATGTCCCTACAAAGGACATGAACTCATCATTTTTTATGGCTGCATAGTATTCCATGGTGTATATGTGCCACATTTTCTTAATCCAGTCTATCATTGTTGGACATTTGGGTTGGTTCCAAGTCTTTGTTATTGTGAATAGTGCCACAATAAACATACGTGTGCATGTGTCTTTATAGCAGCATGATTTATAATCCTTTGGGTATATACCCAGTAATGGGATTGCTGGGTCAAATGGTATTTCTAGTTCTAGATCCCTGAGGAATCGCCACACTGACTTCCACAATGGTTGAACTAGTTTACAGTCCCACCAACAGTGTAAAAGTGTTCACCACCAAATCTTTAAATAACTGGCCCCTTCTCACCATTCAAGTGTCAGTTAATCTAGCAACACCTCAGATAGGGCTTCCCTAACAAATTTAGGTACATTCTCTTCCCCATTTCCCTATTGCTCTCCATCCCATTATATTCTGATATTGTATTATGATGATTTAATTTTGTGTTTATTTTATTTTCATCATAGAACTTGTCACTATCTAATGTTATCCCATTTATTAATATTATTGTTATTGTTATTATTTGTCTCCTATAACAAGAGGAATGTAAACTTCATGAGAGATAGGAGATTTTTCTGTCTTACCTTTTTTTTTTTTGAGACAGAGTCTTGCTCTGTCCCTCAGGCTGGAGTGCAGTGGCGTGATCTCGGTTCACTGCAACCTCCACCTCCCTGGTTCAAGTGATTCTCGTGCCTCAGCTGCCCAAGCATCTGGGATTACAGGCATGTACCACCACACCCAGATAATTGTTTTCTTTTGTATTTTTAGTACAGATGGGGTTACACCATGTTGACCAGGCTGTTCTCGAACTCCTGACCTCAAGTGATCCACTGTCTTGGCCTCCTAAAGTGTCGGGATTACAGGCGTGAGCCACCGTGCCTGGCCTATTTATCTGTAATGCCTGGCACATTTTCAGGCATAGGATAAACAGTCATTATGTGTTTGTTAAAAGCAAAGTTAAATGAATGGGATTTGTCAATGGATTCTTAGGTATGACACCAAAAACACAAGCAACAGCAACAACAAAAAAATAGATAAATTGTACTTCATGAATACTAAAAACATTTGTCCACCAAAGGACAATATCGATAAAGTCAAGAGACAACTTACAGGATCAAAGACAATATTTCAAATCATATATCTGTAAGGGTTCAATATCCAAAATGTACAAATAACTACAACTCAACAACAAAAGGACAAACAACCCAATTTTTTAAAATGGGCAAAGGATTTGAATAAACATTTCTCCCAATAAGATATACAAATGGCCAACAGGCACATGGAAAGGTACTCACCACCACCCATCATAAGGAAAATGCAAATCAAAATGATAGTACGATGCCATTTCATACCCACTAGGACAGCTGTACAAAATAGACATGGAGAAGGCAGAACCTTTGTATGTGGAAAATAGTTTGGATGCTCCTCAAAAAGATAAACATAACTACCACATGACCTAGCAATTCCACTTGTAGGTATATACCCAAGAGAGTTGGAAATAGAGACTAAAATATGCTTCTACACCAACTTTCATTGTAACTTTACTCGTGGTAGCCAAAGGTGAAAACCACTTGTCTATGAACAGATGAATGGATAAACAAAATGTAGTATATCCACAGAATGGCATATTATTCAGTCATAAAAAGGAAAGAAGTTCCGATTCGTGCTACAACATAAATGAACTTTGAAAATATCATGCTAGACCAGGCATGCTGGCTCATGCCTGTAATCCCAGGACTTTGGGAGGCTGAGGAGGGCGTATCACGTGGTCAGGAGTTCGAGACCAGCCTGGCCAACATAGTGAAACCCCGTCTCTACTAAAAATACAAAAATTAGCCAGGCATGGTGGTGTACGCAGTAGTCCCAGCTACTCGGGAGGCTGAGACAGGAGAATTGCTTGAACCCAGGAAGTGGAGGCTGTGGTGAGCCGAGATCACGCCACTGCACTCCAGCCTGGGCAACAGAGCGAGGCTCCATCTCAAAGAAAAAAAAATCATGCTAAATGAAATAAGCCAACTCATAGTACAATATTTAAGATCCCACTAATATGAAACTTCTACAATAGGCAACTTCATAGAGACAGAAAATATATTTAGAGGGGCTGGGGGCAGGGGAATAGAGTTATTGCTTGATGGTTACAGAGTTTCCATTTGGGGTAATAAAAAAGCTTGGGAATCGATAGTGGTGGTGATGGTAAAATATTCTGAATGTAATTAATACCACTGAATTGTACACTTAAAGATGGCTAAAATGGCAAATTTTATCTTATATATAATCTGCCTCAAAAAGGTTTTAAAAATTAAAATAAATGAATGATTTACAATACCAGTCCTTTATCTTCTCCCAGATCAGATTTCTATTACCAATAGTTGAAATAACTGATGTTATATTTAAGCGGCTTTTTTTTTCCCAACTTGGATTGTATTCCTAATATGCTTTGGAGGTACATCAATATGATTTTTGTATAACATTTGTGTTGAATGAATACGTGACTTTTAAAAAAGTTTCAAAAACTCAATCATTATATAAATCTAACAGTGCATTTATCACTTAGTATCTGCCAGGACCAGGAGATACAAAGAGAGTAAAGTATAGAAAATTCATTGCTCCAAATGTTGTCTCCCTAGTAAGGGAGAAAAATCCATTGTCTCCCTAGTAAGGAAAATCATGTATATCCCTGAGGAAACCTGTTGTGAAAATGAAAATTCCTTCAGGCTGAGAACTTTTTTCTTTTCTTTTTTTATTATTTATTTTTTTTTTTTTTTTTTTGAGATGGGGTCTCACTCTGTCACCCAGGCTGGAGTGCAATGGCATGATCTCGACTCACTGCAACCTCTGTGTCCCGAGTTAAGTGATTCTCCCACCTCAGACTCCCAAGTAGCTGGGACTACAGGCACGTACCACCACACAGGGCTAAGTTTTTGTAGTTTTTGGCAGAGATGGGTTTCCACCATGTTGGCCAGGCTGGTCTCGAACTCCTGATCTCAAGTGATCTGCCCACCTCGGCCTCCTAAAATACTAGGATTACAGGCGTGAACTACCACACCCAGCCCAGGTTGGGAACTTTTGATGCTGTCTATGTTCTTCCCTGGAAGCAAGCTTTAAAATTATGTCTTCTGGGAAGCCTTCTCTCAAGCATGGGCTAGGTTACGCTCCCTATCAAAGGCTTGTGACCATCACAGCTTAGGCTTTTTCGATAATACTCCTTCGAATTGGTGTCCCTAGCATGTGGCACACTGTCCCTAGTATGTGGCACACTGTAGATTCCCAATAAAAACATATTAAAGCCTGGCACGATGGCTCACTCCTGTAATCCCAGCACTTCAGGAAGCTGAAGCAGATGGATCACTTGAGCTCATGAGTTTGAGACCAGCCTGGGCAACATGGGGAGACCTCCTCTCTGCTAAAAATACAAAAAATTAGCCAGGTGTGGTGTCACACACCTGTGGTCCCAGCTACTTGGGAGGCTGACGTGGGAGGATTACTTGAGCCTGGGAGGCAGAGGCTGCAGTGAGCCAAGATTGTGCCACTGCACTCTGGCCTGGGTGACAGAGTGAGACTTCATCTCAACAAACAAACAAACAAATGTGTTAAGGAATGCAAGTTGTAAATGTAGCCAGAGGATCCTAATTCTTCTAGGGCATCACGACAAATTACAGAAATTTAACTTCATATAGAACATCAAACTCCCTAGCTAAATTGTCAAATTAGAGTGGGCATTATTTTTTCCATCTTCAATAGACGTTCCCAGCCAAGTAGGTTTTTAAGCTCAAAATCCTCAAAGCAGCATGTATTTCTTTGAGTTACTGTGGGGAGAAAAATGCCTCATACAATTTATTCAAGTTTCCATTAAGAAACCCTGTTAAACTCTTTCCCTCCAAACATATGTAGTCTTAGAGAGTATGGCTGTGTGTGTTTGTATGTCTATGTAAGATATACATGTCTTTGAGACATATCATTTCTATCCTGAAATGCTCCAGTTGGATATTTCATGTTGCACAGGATGAAGGGCGTTTAGAGGGATGGGGGAGGCAGAATCATTCTGAAGGCTACAGGGACTGAAGATTTCAGAAAGCCTGATGGAGTGAGCCTGGTTCTGACTATAGAGCCTCCTCCTCTTCAGATCCCAGGGGGCTCTTTCTCTGCAACTGTAGGCGTCTTAATCTCTTTGAGCCTCAGAGTCTTTGTTGTAAAGGTAGAATCATTTGACCTGAATAATTTGATCATAGTAAGGGTTAAAGGAGGTGATGAGTAAAGTCTCTCATGATTTCGGGTGGTTAATTAAGCCATTCTCACCACCATCACCACCACCACCATTTTCTTTCTGATAAAGTAAATGAAGCAAGGCGTGTGATAATGAGGGCTAAAGGGCCCCTATAAACCAGGACCCCACCCCGGGCCCCACCATAGAGCCTAAGCTCTGTGATCTGCTGGATGCCTCGAATCTGAGAACAGGCACAGAATAAAGAAATGTGATCCCTTTCTGAGGACCCAGGACCCTGAGTTACTGTATATACTCAGTTCGTCAATTATCAACAGCATTTCCTGTCATATCCACACATTTAACAGTATCCTCCTTCTTAAATGCCCATTGGCACACTCAATTTAAAAATTTACTTGTAAAAAAGAACAACAGAGATTTTCTACCAAGCCCGTCTGCCTTTAATTTTATTTCTGTCCCTAGGTCCCTAGTGGTTTTTGTTTTGTCTGGTTCTACATTTACGTGGAATTGCTCAGGGATGTTTTTTATGGTTAGAAAGTGCCTGATTTCCGTAGCCATGTATGTGTGAACATAAACCTCACCAGTTTACAAGAAGCTTGGACGTTCCAAATGGTAGAGAAACGGTTTGTACAGTGCTTGGTACTAGTTCCTGAGGCTTCTGTTCTGTCACTTTCCAGAAAGAATTAGGTAGTGCCAGAATTATTAGAGAATCTTTATTTTTATGTAGGGCATGTATAAAACTTGCACCAAAACAAGCAGTGATAAAAGTACAGGGTTCTGCCTCTTGCAAGGAAATTTCTCAAATGGCCAAGACGGATTTCAGCCTATCAAGGATAAAACTGTTAAACTAGACCTCTGGCTAGGCATCGGAGGGTCTCCATTTCCCATTCTCTATAGCAAAAAATATGAACCAGTTTCCACTGGCAGTACTGGAGGTGATTTTCATAAGTGCATGAACAAAATAACAATGAAATCTCAGGGACTGAATGTAATTGAAAAGGGACTCACTTTCTTATTTGCTAATTACATCAAGGGGAAGTTTTCTCTTGGCTCAGCCCCAGTGTGTCTTTAATTCTTCTCTGGTAAAAAGGGAGATTAGCAAGCATTGAGGAGAGAACAGGCTTCAGGCTAGAGCCTTTGGAAGGCGACAGTGTCCAATTAGAAGGTAATGAAAAAAAAAACAGTGAAAATAATAGAATGTTTTAAAATTCTTATTGTGGCAAATGATATAAAGGTTCCTTTTTATGTATTCCTATTTCGGAAAAAAGTGAGTTGGCTTAAGGAGAAATATTATGGAAATATTAATACACATGGTCTTTTGGATATCACCTGGAAGATTCCAATCCATCAGGGGTTCCGTCTATATCTATAATCTACGTTTTGCCCCTTTACTTCCAGCCTGAGGGTAAAGAACAAACAAACATGGGAAATTTTGAATTTCTTGAAAATTCTACAGGAAATAGAATAATGGCCCCTTAGCTATTTCCTTCATGTTTAGAGTTACAGCTGCTTTAATTAGATAATCTCTAAGATTCCTTCAAGCTGTAGCTGCTCACTTTTTAGATGAGACTGTTGGGGCTCAAAGAGGTAATGGAATTTGCCCAAATTCAAAGGACAAGGAAGTGGCAGACCCAATACAAGGACCCATGGCTCCCTGTTCCCCATCTGCTGAGTGAAGCTGTCTAAGAAGGTTGGGGCAATATTCCTCTCTTCTCCTGTTCCAAATGTGGTTTCATCCTGCCAAATCTAGCCTGTAGGTATTGGCCAACTGGGACAAGAGGGGCCTCAGCTTGCCAACTTCGAGGCCAAGACCATCTGGTGTGTGAGAAAGACATGTGTGATGATGACCTCAGGGATGAGATGACACCAGCCTCAAAGCCCCTGGAGACCCTGCAGTTCCGTTCTTCCAAAGAGTCCAATGATGGTCTCTTCCTTCCTATGACATAGGAGACTACTCTGTGTTTATTGTTCCCACAGCCCAGTCCCAGGGTGGGCCTTCTGTGACTGCTTCCCAGCCCCACCCTGTCTAAACATGCAGCCCCTACTGAGCTCTCTTCAGCCATCCCAGCAGAACTTTGCTAAACCCTACTGCTGATAAAAGCCAAAAGCCATTTAATAAATGCCAGAGATGTCGGTGTCATTTTGTTTATTAGATTTGGTCTCCTTTACAGTTAGAGGTCTACTTATTTTTTAACAAAAATTTCTTTTTACTAAAATATTGGCATAGGAAAATTATTTCCTAGACTCCTGTACGCAATAAGTCATCTGTCCATTTACAGTGTCATGCATAATACTACTGAGTCATGAATGGTGGATCCATTCAAAGACTGAAACCTACAAAGAAGGCATTAGCCCAAATTTTTCCTCACAGGGCTTTTCTTTTTTTCATTTTGTAATCAGGACATCTGGGAATTATATAAAATCAAGTGCTTTGATATGAATAAAGGAAAAGCCTATTTGTTTGTTTCATATGCAAGCAAAACAGATTCACAGATTTATCAAGAGAATTCTGCTATAATGATACCTGAGCTGGGACAGTGAATCTTTTTGAAACTTATGTTAAGGGTATTCCCTTAAGCACCAGAATTTACCCTCAGCAGTCTTGACAGACAATCCCAAATGGAACAAACAAATCATACGGATGAAAACTGGGAAGACAGATTTACAAAAGGACAGGGGAAATTGTGTTCCTCTCTCTCTCTCTTGCTCTGTCCTGAAATGTGGCTTCCACCTGCTCTTTTATTCTTCAATGAGAACTCTAAATGAAAGTGCCTGTATAGAATGAAAAACCATACTGTGCTATCAGCAACTAGTTGAAAATCACTTCCTGGGCACATCTGGTGCTCAAGCAGAAGGGACTTGACATTTAAGCACAGGACAAGAACAGCAAAGTGGTCAAGAGCATTTCTGGGAGGTCAGACTGCCCTCATTTGAGAATCCTGGCTCCAACACTAACCAGTTCTGAGGATTCAGGCATGTGACTTCACCTCTTCAAGCCTCCATTCCCTTATCTTCTAAAGGGAGATTATAATGAGATCCTCCTCACAGGTTGTGGAAGGATCATGTAATACCTTTAGAATGTGCCTGGCACTAAGTTTTTATGGTTTTGATATGCATGTGCCAACAATAATAAAAAATTGCTAGCAGCCTTTGTGCATGGTGGAGACTGCTCCCTCCAAGGTGAAAAAAACAGGGTCCTAAATTCTCTCCCTTGCCTCCTGCTGTATTTAAAATAGAATGAGTAGAATTCTCATTCCAGCTCACCTACCAACTGAAGGTCTTAATAGCAGGTAAATTAGTTCCTTTCTGTATTTATCGGGACTCTTTTGGTTCTATGTGGCACGAACCCTACTCACACCATTAGACATACAATGCAATTTATTAGAACATGCAGTTGGGAAGTCCAGGTACCAGCTTCAGGTACTGTTGGATACAGAGATCATAAATGACTAAACTCTGCTGACCTCAGGTACCAGCTTCAGGTACTATTGGATACAGAGATTGTAAATGATTAAACTCTGTTGACCTCAGGTACCAGCTTCAGGCACTATTGGATACAGAGACTGTAAATGACTAAACTCTGTTGACCTCTTGTTTTCTGATGCATTATCCTCATCCTTAGCCTTCTCTAATTCATGGCTTTGTTTCTATTGGGTCTTGTCTTATTCTCATCTATTGCACTCAAGTTTCTTTTACATGTTCCAAGATATCCCTGATCATGTCTTCCAATTCTGTTTCCCAAAAGATAAAGCCTCCTTTTCATCAGCTCTACATGAGCAAAGTCCTAGAAAAGAATTAGAATGACCCAGCTTGGGACTTGGAAGTAAAAGCTAGACTAATTGACATGATTGGAGAAATGTGGTTATGATTGCCTGGGTCTACATTACATACCCAACCATCTCTCAGTAGACCAACACTGAATGGAATATATCCACAGAAGAAAGAGGGGTGTTCAAAAAAACGAGAATAGTTGTACCCTCTCAGAGAATGAATTTCCCTATGTTGAAGGGTTTACATCAAGATATAAGTTGTTCTTGATAAAGGAACATGCTGGAATCTCAAGAAGAAAATGGAACATATTACTTTTCACACTCTTCTGCATTTTCTCAATTGTATTGTGCTTTATAACCCAAGACTTTGATATCCTCCCCAGTGAAGACTTGGTTTGCTATTTGTTTTGCTTTTGACTTTGAGATCCACTGAAGCAGAAGATCTTCAAAAATGCTTTCAATTTGACATAGTAAGATTGTTGTGAGGAAAGAAAACAATGACTCTTACTGGTGTGGTTCTTGTGTCTGGACCATAGGCTCAAATACCCACCCTTATTGAATTTTCACATCCCAAAGGAACAGGGAACTGGCCTCCAGAGAGTAGTTTGCGGTCTTATTTTCAACCCTAATCCCTTTCCATTCCCTGTCCTCCAGAGTAGTTTAAGTGAAGGAAATGCAGAGAAGAGGAAATCATATAGTCAGCTATTTCCAAGAGACAAACTTAAGATGAATTCTGGGATGTAACTCTTATAAGCTATTTGAGCTTAAAAGTCATGTTGCCTATCTGAGCCTCACCTTCCTCTCCTGTAAAATGGGATAAGGTTAACTTTCAATAAGATTAAATGAAACACTGGGAAGGGTACCTTCTGCTTCCAGATAAGATAAATTAACAAGGCTTACCCTGGTTAACCCTCGAAACACCTGAAACAAACCAACAAACAAAAGGAGAAAAAATACATAGAAAAATGGTTTTCAGAACTCTGTGCATCAAACTACAAAAGAGTGATCCCTGAAAGATGAGGAAAAGATGATGGTGATAGGACTGCAATGGCCACTGCTTACATCTTTGAAAGGGCTTCATCAGTCTGTGGTGTACGAAAGGGGATCTCATATGAAGCCTGGAAGACTCTGAGTTGAAGAGTTGAGCTGAGTAACCAGGGAAACCAAGGTGACTAGAGTATGCTGGGCAGAATCTTGGAAAGGAAAGAGCTGCACTTAGAGAAAACTCCAAAGATCATGAGATGGTCCTGCTTGAATATTCAACAGAGTACTAATCAGCACAGGCATCTTAAGAAACGATTCCAAATAAAGGAAAGAATCATCCAAAATATTAAAGGGAAGATTGTCTGGCACTCACACAGGACCAGAAATAATGTCTTTTACCCCAGCTATAACCCATACTTCTTAGGTAATTGGGTAGAGCCCTCAGGAAGCTCTTGCCTCCGCAGTAGGGAATAATAAACCCTAGACTGAACACTGCTCCAGACCTGCCTAGGAAACAAATAATAAATACGAAGACCAAAAAATGATCAAATTGTTTCCAAGCAACTCCACTGCATCACAGAAAAATCTCAAGAATAGTTACAGGAATACAAAAATATCCATTATACGATAAGGTGAATTCACAATGACTAGCATACACACATGACTAGGCATGTAATGAAACCAGAAAACACAACCCAAGTTGAGAATAATTAATACATTGAAAGTGACCCAAAACAGTCATGGATATTAGAATTAGCAGGCAGTGACATCAAAATGGTAGTTATAACTGTACTCCAAATATTCATAAGTTTTGACAAGATACTTTGACTCAAAAAGACAAAAGATATTTTTTTAAAAAGATTCACATTCAACATCTAGAAATTAAAACTATAATGTCTAAAATGAAAAATACATTGGAGGAGATTATTTCCAGATTAGACATCGTAGAAGAAAACATGTATAAACTTGGAACTATGGCAATAAAAACTAATCAAAATAAAACTCAGAGAGAGAGAAAAAAAGCCTCAGTGAACTAAAGGACAACTCGAGGCAGTAACTGGATTCTGTGAAGGAGAGGATGGGTAAAGGCACAAACAGTATTTGAAGAAATTGTGGTCAATTGTTTTGAAAAATTTAATGAAAGTTGTTGTATACTTACAGACCCAAGAAACCCTATGTCTCCCTGGTACAAGAGACACAAGGAAAACTATAGAAAGCTACCTCACAATCAAAATCGGCTCAAAAGTATCAAACTCACAAAAAACATTGCTTAAAATCAGTGATAAAGAGAAAATTTTAAAAGCAGCCAGAGGGGTAAAAGACAAGTTATGTCCAGGAAAACTAAAATAAGGGTGAAGGAAGATTTCTTATCAGAAACAATGCAAGTAAAAAAAAGTGGAACAACATCTTTTAAAAACTGAAATAAAAATTAAAAGCTAGCAACCTAAAACATACTCAGTAAACTATCTTTCAAAAAGTCAAAGTTAAATAAATACATCTTCAGAAATACAAAAGCTGAAAATATTAATCACCAGCACACACAAAACCAATAAATGTTAAAGTAAATCCTTCAGGAAGAAAGAAAATGATATCAGATGAAATGGAGAGCACCAGAAATCATGGCTTAATGAGCACATGTATCAAATTTTTAAATTATTTAAACTGTCCGGGCACAGTGGCTCACGCCTGTAATCCCAGCACTTTGGGAGACTGAGGCGGGCAGATCACTTGAGGTCAGGAGTTCGAGACCAGCCTGGCCAAAATGGTGAAACTCCATCTTTACTAAAAATACAAAAATTAGCTGGGCGTAGTGGTGAGTGCCTGTAGTCCCAGCTACTTGGGAGGCTGAGGTGGGAGAATCGCTTGAGCCTGAGAGGCAGAGGTTGCAATGAGCCAAGATTGTGCCACTGCACTCCAGCCTGGGCAACAGAGCAAGACTCCGTCTCAAAAAAAAAAAAAAAAAAAAGAGGATAAAAGAAACAAATAATAGATCGAAGAGAAAAATGCCAAGATGAAAAACTTTAAACCCAACAATATCAATAATCATATAAGTGTAAATTGTCTAAATGTCTCAATTAACTGGCAGAAATTTTCAGACTGAATCAAAACACAAGATTAACTATATGCTGCCTGCAGGAAAACACATTAAATGTAGACAGGTAAAATATATATCATGCTAATACTAGCCAAAAGAAAGCTGGAATGGCTATATTAATATCAAAGTAGATGTAGGACATGGAAAATTATTAAGAGGAAAAAAGGTTGTTACATAATAAAAGGATAAATCCATCAAGAGGACACAATTCTAAATGTTTGTGCACCAAATAACAAAGTATCAGAATACACGAAACAAAAACAGATACAACTGTAAGGGAAAATGGACAAATCAAAAATTATTGTGGGATATTTCAATATCACTTTCAATAATTTATAAAACAAAAAGAATATCAGACTATGAAAGACTTGACAATACTATTAACAAATTTGTTCTGATTGGTATGTATAGACTCTCCACGGCCAAACTCAGAACACAGATTCCTTTCAAGAATACACAAAACGTTATCAACATAGGCTATATTGTGGGTAATAAAACAAATCTCAACATATTTAAAATACTTAGGTCCTACAAATTATATTCCTTTCCTGCAGTTGAATCAAAATAAATAAAAACAAAATATATTCGTTGCTCACAATGGAATTAAATTAGAAATTAAGTATATTATTTGATCACAATAAATTATAATCAATGACAGGAAGATATCTGGAAAAATCTCAAAATATTTGAAAACTAAATAACACACTTTTAAATAACCCATTAGTCAACAAGGAAGTTGAAACAGAAATTAGAAAGTATTTTGAACTGAATGAATATGAAAATCAACATTTAAAATTCTGTGGGATGCTGCTAAAGCAGCACTTAGGAAAAATTTTGTAGTGCTAAGTACCTACATGACAAAATAAAAAAAAGTCTCAAATCAATTACTCAGCTTCCATCATAAGAAACTAGAAAAAAGAAGTGCAGTTAAAAAAAAAGAAAGGTAACTAGCATAAAGGACATAATGAAGATCAAAGTAAAAAATAATGAAATAGAATAAAAAGTGGAGAAAATAAATGAAATCAAAAGCTGGTTTTTTGAGATCAAGTTAGACTGGCCTTAAGAAACACAATCTTACACACACACACACACACACACACACACCCATAATATCAGGAATGAGAGGGGTAACGTTACTACAGAATCTGCAGATCTTAAGAGCATAATAAGGGGAAAATATGAACTACTTTATGACTATAAATTTGACAACTTTTAATAAAATTGACAGGTTTGAAAGATACAACCTATCAAATCTCACTCAAGAAGATACAGACAACCTGAATAGCCACGTATCTCAAAGAAACCTAATTCTTAAATTTTTGCAAAAAATAAGGCTCCATCCCCATAATTCATAACTTCTCTGGTGAATTCTATCAAACATTTAAGGAATAAGGAATAATAATCCTACACAAATTGTTTCAGTAAATTGAAGAAGAGGAAATACTTCCCAGCTGAGGCCAGTGTTACCTTTATATCAAAAAACAGACAAAGACAGTACAAGAAAATAAAATTACAGACCAACATTCTTCATATATATGGGTTTAATTTGTTAGCATCTTATTTCGAACTACTGTGTCTAACAATATATGTAAAGGATAATACATCAAGTGGGGCTTATCCAAAAAATGCAATCCAAGGATGAAAACCCATTAGTATAATTCACCATACTAAAACTAAAAGAGGAAAACCGTATGATCATCTCAACGGATACAGGAAAAGCATTTTTAAAAATAAAATATCCATTTTCTGAAAATAAAAACTCTCAAAAATTAGAAATAGAAGATAACTAGAAATAAAAGATAACTTTTTCAACTTGATAAAGTGCATATATGAAAAAACTTAGAGTTAACACTAGATTTAATGGTGAAAGACCAGATAGCTTTCTCTTAGGATTAGAGACAGAACAAGATTCTGCTTTCCACCATTTGTATTAGCATTTTACTGGAGGTCCTGACCAGTGAAATCAGAGGCAAAATGAAACTAAACAAAACAGAAATAAAAGGCATTTAGTTTAGAAAAGGAGAAGTACAATGTTTTAATTTGCAGATAACATAATTGCCTATGTAAAAATGCCAATGGAATCTACAAAAAAAAAAGCCAGTGGAAATAATGACTTTAAAAAGTGCATAAGAAATAAAAATCTTTTCTAGGCATAACAGTTAAATGATTTAGCTGGGCAAATTGGAAAAAAGCAAAGTCTCAGCAGAGATTGCGACCAGTGAGGCTTTTATAGACCACATGACATGTCAGTCAATTGGAAATTAAACCTACCTTCCAAGATGAGAGCTATTAAGTCATACTCAGCAAATAAAAACATAATTTCTGATTTTTCCCCTCACCAGAAACTACTGGTCTATTTGTGCTGTTATAACAACATACCTGAGACTAGGCAATTTACAAAGGACAGAAATTTATTTCTCACAGTTTTGCAGGCTGGGAAGTCCAAGATAAGGCACCTGCCAGTTTGGTGTCTGGTGAGGGCTGCTCTCCACTTCCAAGATGGCACTTTTATGATGTATCCTCTGGAGGAAAGGAAGGCCATGTCCTCACATGGTGAAGGTGGAGGGGCAAGACAGCTGAACACTATGTGAATGAAGCCTCTTTTACAAGATCCTAAGGTCCTTAATCCCATTCTCAAGGGAGGAGTCCTCATGGCCTAATAACCTCTTAAAGGCCCCCCCCCTTTTTTTTTTTTTGAGACGGAGTCTGGCTCTGTCGCCCAGGCTGGGGTGCAGTGACACAATCTCAGCTCACGGCAAGCTCCGCCTCCCGGGTTCATGCCATTCTCCTGCCTCAGCCTCCCGAATAGCTGGGACTATAAGCACCCGCCACCACGCCTGGCTAATTTTTTGTATTTTTAGTAGAGACGGGGTTTCACCATGTTAGCCAGGATGGTCTCGATCTCCTGACCTCGTGACCCACCTGCCTCGGCCTCCCAAAGTGCTGGGATTACAGGCGTGAACCACCTCGCCCAGCCAAGGCCCCACCTTTTAACACCATTACATTAGCCTGCAAGATTCAGCACTTGAATTTTTTTTTTTTTCTTTTGAGATGGAGTCTCGCTCTGTCACCCAGGAAGGAGTGCAGTGGCACAATCTCAGCTCACTGCAACTTCCACCTCCCAGATTCAAGCAATTCTTGTGCCTCAGCCTCCCAAGTAGCTGAGATTACATGCATGTGCCCAACATACCTGGCTAATTTTTGTATTTTTAGTAAAGACAGAGTTTCACTATGTTGGCCAGGCTGCTCTCCAACTCCTGACCTCAGGTGATCCACCCGCCTCGGCCTCCCAAAGTGCTGGGATTACAGGTGTGAGCCACCGCCGCCAGCCAGCACCTGAATTTTAGAGGGGAAACATGCAAACCATCTCTCTCTCTCTCTCTCTTTCACCTCAGTTCATAGTTCCACCCTTTGCTCATTTGCCTAGGCTGGAAACTCAAAAGTCATTCTGATTTCTTTACTCTCCTTACTTTCTCCCCACATCCAGTTCATCAACAGGTTTACTTCCCAAACCTACTCAAATCTGCCCACTCCACTCCACCTTCAAAGCCATGCTTGTCCTGGCTGGCACCATCTCTTACCCTGTTTCAACAGTCTCGTCATTTGTCTTGCTCTTTCCACACGTCCCCTTCATCATCACCCCGACCCTCAAAGTTATCTAGGCACCAGCCAGAGTGATCTTTATAAAACTGAAATTGGATCCTATTTGAAGGGTAATAAGAAGCCTGCCTTTCTTAACTCAACCTATACCAGCCCATTGGTTAGCTACATCTTAGCTATATTGGCCTTCTAAAAGTTCCCTAGGTTATCAGCTCTTTCCCACCACAGGGCATTTGTAAATGTCACCCTCCTGCCCGGAATCACTCTTCTCTCACTCTGTATGCTAACACCTTCATCCTGTAGGTTTCCTTAAATCTCTCCTTCGTGACACCTCTCCTAACTCATTTCTTTAATGCAACTTCTTGCTTCTTGACTAAACAGGTATAACAAAGGTACCCAAAATTCAGAGGCTCACTCAGAATAGAAATATATTTCTTCCTCATGAAATGGTCCATAAGCAGCCAGGCAGTCTAAAGCAGTAACTAAGCTTTGCTGAAGCTCCTTCTGTTTCTTCTGTTTTGATTCACTCCCATTGTCTTTGTTGGGGCAGCTATACCAAAGTACCATAAATGGGGTAGCTTATAACAGGTTATTGCTGTCAGTTTTGGGGGCTGCAAGTCTAAGACCAGGGTGCTAGCAAATTCTGCATCTGATGAGGACCTGCGTCCTGGTTGATAGGCGACCATCTTTTGGCTGTGTCCTGATTAGTCCCATCCACCAGGGTTTGACCTTCATGACCTAACCACTTTCTAAAGGCCCCATATTCAAACACCATCACATTGGTGATTAGGTTCCAATATATGCATTTAGGGAGGACAGAAATATTCCTTCTACAGAACCTATCCACACGGTGTTAACCCCATTCACAAGGTTGAAGCTGGCTTCCCCATGCATGGCAAGGGGAGAAAAGGAAAGTGCTTCCTCTAAAGGACATGGCTTAAAAAATATACATATTTTGTCCGCTCACATGCCATTGGCCAGAACTGAGTCCCAGGGCCAAACCTGGCTGCAAGCACACCTCTAAGTATAGTTGCTAACCTCAGGGAAGATTACTGCTTAAGGAAAAATGAGCAAGTATTTTGTGGAGTGATTATCAGTTATCTGTCAAACTGCCCTACTCCTATTTATTCTCTATCCAAAACTCTCTGTTTATTGGACCAGTTAGCAAATGTGTGGCTGCCCACAAGACTTTGAGCTCCTGAAGAAAAGAGAACAATTCAGTCTGGTGTATCTCCACACTAAGACTTTTGTTTGTTTGTTTCTGTTTTGTTTTTTAATTCTCTGTTAGTTTTATACTGCTTCTATCCATTCTTTTTTAAACAGCTTTATTGATGTGCAATTCACAAAGCATACAATTTGCCTATTTGAATGTATAATTTGATGTTTTTAGTAGATTTGCAGGATATACCACTATTTCCACACTCTAATTTTAGAGTATTTTCTCCCCACAGAAGAAACTCCATACCTATTAGCTGTCATCATACATTCTCAAGGTAAAGTCTCCCCTGGAAGATTGTTCTAAATACATATTGCTACTCAGTGGACTTTATCACTTTGTCTTGGAGCCCAGTATAAACAAATAAAACTCTACCATCTGGCAGGTAGTAATTATCTCACTTTGCATTGCCTCCACCACAGACATCTGTGAAATGTAGAATTATAGCTCCCATGTTACAGAAGAGAATACTCAAGTCTGGGTCCCTCCTCAACAGGTTGAGGATTTTGAGAAGTGTTAACCCACTTGCTCAATATGGATCTGTCTAAGTCCTCAGCTTCAGCTAAGCAAATAAAATGCATATCCACATCTCTTAGAAAATTCAGTCTTCATAGGGCTTCTTTTGGCCTGGGTGTGCAACCTGTTATATAAACAGTATTGATTTTGTTGTTGTTGTTGTTTTTTGAGATGTCACCCAGGCTAGAGTGCAGTGGCACTTGATCTCAGCTCACTGCAAGCTCTGCCTCCCGGGTTCACGCCATTCTCCTGCCTCATCCTCCCAAGTAGCTGAGACTACAGGCACCTGCCACCACACCCAGCTAATTTTTTTTTTTTTTTTTTTTTTTTTTTTTTTTTTGTATTTTTAGTAGAGACGGAGTTTCGCCATGTTAGCCAGGATGGTCTCAATCTCCTGACCTTGTGATCCGCCCGCCTCAGCCTCCCAAAGTGCTGGGATTACAGGCGTGAGCCCCTGCGCCCGGCCAACAGTATTGGTTTTGAAAGTGAACCCTCACAACCTGCTGTCTGAACTGCCTGCCAACCACTTTCATATCAGACATTCTGATTGTGCCATCATTTTCCCTAGTGACATAAATATCCACACCAACACTCAAAAGAACTGGACATCTTCACAGACAAGAATTTTTCTGTTTCTTAAACTGTTCCCCAGCTTGCTCTCATGGTTGGCAAGGTGCCTCTGTTGAATCACTTGATATTCTGACTTTTCTTATGGTAAACTCTGCAAACAACAAGGAGGACAGATAATCTTTCCTAACTGTGTAGATTCTGGGTACATGGAAACTTAAGAACATTCAGGGTGCTGTTTTCTCAGAGAAGGCCCTCACGGTTTGCATCTACTTGCTTTATTTGAATATAGCCATTTAATATATCAAAATGAAAATTTAAATTGTCTACAGCAGCTACCTCACAGCTCCTGGTCCTCGTCACAAGCCACAAAGTTGCCAACTGTTGTTGTCTGCACTTTCTCTCTTTGCAAGGAGTTCCCTTTTGAAAGGAACAATGGTTTCTTTCCAGACACCTTGCAGGGAAAAATGGCCGAAGCCAGGTGAAGCTGGCAAGGGTAGGAACTGCCACTAGAGGCTCAGGCTGAGAGGCAGCATGGTGAGGGAACCCAGGAGGAGGGCTGTGCAGCCTTGCTCCGCTCCTGTAGACTTTGTTGTTTTGAAGACGTATGGAAGGCAGCCAGGGAAATTCAGATACGCTTACCCAGTAATTGATTATTCAGCTGCATCTCAGAAAGACATAGCTTGGCCCAGGCCGACAGCTATTGTTTCCTTTTGCTGCCTTTCAGGGTGGGAGCCAAGGAAATGTGGGGCAGAGATGCAGCCTTAGGGGGACCGGAGGTAAGAAGTCATCCAGTCCAGGAAGCCTCTTGTTCAAATATTTGCCAACTTCTTTTGTACTTCTAGTCTGAGACGGGCAGTGGTAAGAAATAGAACTTGATAAAAAGAGCCATTGATGAATAGGTGGAAAAGAAGGGAAAATGAGTGCAGACTCTACGGACAAATAGAATTATTATAGGTTTAATGATTTTTCAATTCTTTGTGGGGTAAGTCATATGAATACCCCATAGTTCAGTGTGTACACAAACATTTTAAGATAATGAATATTAATCTGATCTACCATGCATTTGTCCCTCTGCATGTTGACTTTCATTTAATTTTTATATATACCACTGGAAGAGCTTATCAAATATTATACCTCTGTTCCTCTCAACGCAATTTTCTTGTTATTTTTGACAGATGAACAAATGTCCATGCTAATTTTTGAGTAATTACTTCTGTTGGTCGTTTTTCATAAGCATAATGGGCTAATACTCAGGCTAGGAAAGGAACCTTAGAGACCTTTTAGGGCAGTGATTTGAACTTGTTGTATATGAGTATTGGGGGGAAAGGTAGAATAAGAAGGTATATATCAGATTTTCGCAGGGGAAATTCATGTATGCACTTTACAAGGTTTTAAAATTATACTACTGCTTAGATTTAATGTGTTTTAAACAGTTTTATACATTTGGAAGATTCAAGGGAGTGAGCCAGCTTCTCTTTTACAGACAGGTAAACTGATGTCCAGAGTGATTTGCACAAGGCCACCCAGCTAGTGGAAGTGGCAGACTTGAGATTTGAAATCATTACTCATTCTAACCTCAGCCCCGTTTCCTGATATTCATATATTTGTGGCTGCAAGGACATGGTTTGGTGGCCACAAGGACATGGTTTGGTTTCTGTTCTAATTATCTCTCTGCTAAAGACAGGAAAATGAGGATCTTGTGAATGGCAGTTGATAAGTTCTAGACGTAGTGTTTAATAAATGTTATTAGTTTTTGCAGATCATTGTGCTAAGCATTTTATGTGCATGATCTTATTTAAAACTCATCACTATGCTACAAGTTGAGTACTATAATTACCTCCATTTTGCAGTGAGAAAAGTGGTACTGGGAGAGGTTCAGTATCTTGCACAAAGTCACATAGTTAACACGTGGTTGATTCAGGATTGGAGCACACACAATCTGACTATAGAACCCATACTCCTAAATGCTGGAACCTATAAATATCTAGCATCACAACTGTTTTTGCTCTCAAACAAGGCAGGCTCTGAGTTTAATAGAGTTGGAGGAGGATTTGACCAGTGTTCTTTCTCAGGGTTCTAACAATATTATGGGTTGCCTTAGCGTAGAGTGAGCTGAACATCACGGAGGAGAATCAAACCAGTGTTGAATATCTACTGAGGAAAGATGTCTCCAATCCAGGGTGAGGCTATTGACCTTAGTGAACCTCAGGTCTTTTCCAATACTGGGAGTCTATGACTCTCACAACCTGCATTCTCTGCCTTGCCTCTATGCTTCAGGTCTGCTAATTTTGGCTTTCCCACTGATCTCTCTCAGATTGTGGCACCTGTTGGAATGACAAAACTATATACCGTCTCAGAAATGAGGGGGGGAGGAGCCAAGATGGCCGAATAGGAACAGCTCCGGTCTACAGCTCCCAGCGTGAGCGACGCAGAAGACGGGTGATTTCTGCATTTCCATCTGAGGTACCGTGTTCATCTCACTAGAGAGTGCCAGACAGTGGGCGCAGGTCAGTGGGTGAGTGCACCCTGCGCCAGCCGAAGCAGGGGCGAGGCATTGCCTCACTCGGGAAGCACAAGGGGTCAGGGAGTTCCCTTTCCAGGGCTGACAGACGGCACCTGGAAAATCGGGCCACTCCCACCCGAATACTGTGCTTTTCCGACGGGCTTAGGAAACAGTGCCCCAGGAGAGTATAGCCTGCACCTGGCTCAGAGGGTCCTACGCCCACGGAGTCTCGCTGATTGCTAGCACAGCAGTCTGAGATCAAACAGCAAGTCGGCAGCAAGGCTGGGGGAGGGGCGCCCGCCATTGCCCAGACTCCCTTCCGTAAACAAAGCAGCCGGGAAGCTTGAACTGGGTGGAGCCCACCACAGCTCAAGGAGGCCTGTCTGCCTCTGTAGGCTCCACCTCTGGGGGCAGGGCACAGACAAACAAAAAGACAGCAGTAACCTCTGCAGACTTAAATGTCCCTGTCTGACAGCTTTGAGGAGAGCAGTGGTTCTCCCAGCACGCAGCTGGAGATCTGAGAACGGGCAGACTGCCTCCTCAAGTGGGTCCCTGACCCCTGACCCCCGAGCAGCCTAACTGGGAGGCACCCCCCAGCAGGGGCAGACTGACACCTCACACGGCCGGCCAGGTACTCCAACAGACCTGCAGCTGAGGGTCCTGTCTGTTAGAAGGAAAACTAACAGAAAGGACATCCACACCAAAAACCCATCTGTACAGCACCATCATCAAAGACCAAAAGTAGATAAAACCACAAAGATGGGGAAAAAACAGAGCAGAAAAACTGGAAACTCTAAAAAGCAGAGTACCTCTCCTCCTCCAAAGGAACGCAGTTCCTCACCAGCAACGGAACAAAGCTGGACGGAGAATGACTTTGATGAGCTGAGAGAAGAAGGCTTCAGACGATCAAATTACTCCGAGCTACAGGAGGATATTCAAACCGAAGGCAAAGAAGTTGAAAACTTTGAAAAAAATTTAGAAGAATGTATAACTAGAATAACCAATACAGAGAAGTGCTTAAAGGAGCTGATGGAGCTGAAAACCAAGGCTCGAGAACTACGTGAAGAATGCAGAAGCCTCAGGAGCCGATGCGATCAAATGGAAGAAAGGGTATCAGCCCTGGAAGATGAAATGAATGAAATGAAGCGAGAAGGGTTTAGAGAAAAAAGAATAAAAAGAAACGAGCAAAGCCTCCAAGAAATGTGGGACTATGTGAAAAGACCAAATCTACGTCTGATTGGTATACCTGAAAGTGACGGGGAGAATGGAAACAAGTTGGAAAACACTCTGCAGGATATTATCCAGGAGAACTTCCCCAATCTAGCAAGGCAGGCCAACATTCAGATTCAGGAAATACAGAGAACGCCACAAAGATACTCCTCGAGAAGAGCAACTCCAAGACACATAATTGTCAGATTCACCAAAGTTGAAATGAAGGAAAAAATGTTAAGGGCAGCCAGAGAGAAAGGTCGGGTTACCATCAAAGGGAAGCCCATCAGACTAACAGCAGATCTCTCGGCAGAAACCCTACAAGCCAGAAGAGAGTGGGGGCCAATATTCAACATTCTTAAAGAAAAGAATTTTCAACCCAGAATTTCATATCCAGCCAAACTAAGCTTCATAAGTGAAGGAGAAATAAAATACTTTACAGACAAGCAAATGCTGAGAGATTTTGTCACCACCAGGCCTGCCCTAAAAGAGCTCCTGAAGGAAGCGCTAAACATGGAAAGGTACAACCGGTACCAGCCACTGCAAAATCATGCCAAAATGTAAAGACCATCGAGACTAGGAAGAAACTGCATCAACTAATGAGCAAAATAACCAGCTAACATCATAATGACAGGATCAAATTCACACATAACAATATTAACTTTAAATGTAAATGGACTAAATGCTCCAATTAAAAGACACAGACTGGCAAATTGGATAAAGAGTCAAGACCCATCAGTGTGCTGTATTCAGGAAACCCATCTCACGTGCAGAGACACACATAGGCTCAAAATAAAAGGATGGAGGAAGATCTACCAAGCAAATGGAAAACAAAAAAAGGGAGGGGTTGCAATCCTAGTCTCTGATAAAACAGACTTTAAACCAACAAAGATCAAAAGAGACAAAGAAGGCCATTACATAATGGTAAAGGGATTAACTCAACGAGAAGAGCTAACTATCCTAAATATATATGCACCCAATACAGGAGCACCCAGATTCATAAAGCAAGTCCTGAGTGACCTACAAAGAGACTTAGACTCCCACACATTAATAATGGGAGACTTTAACACCCCACTGTCAACATTAGACAGATCAACGAGACAGAAAGTCAACAAGGATACCCAGGAATTGAACTCAGCTCTGCACCAAGCGGACCTAACAGACATCTACAGAACTCTCCACCCCAAATCAACAGAATATACGTTTTTTTCAGCACCACACCACACCTATTCCAAAATTGACCACATACTTGGAAGTAAAGCTCTCCTCAATAAATGTAAAAGAACAGAAATTGTAACAAAATATCTCTCAGATCACAGTGCAATCAAGCTAGAACTCAAGATTAAGAATCTCACTCAAAACCGCTCAACTACGTGGAAACTGAACAACCTGCTCCTGAAGGACTACTGGGTACATAACGAAATGAAGGCAGAAATAAAGATATTCTTTGAAACCAATGAGAACCAAGACACAACATACCAGAATCTCTGGGATGCATTCAAAGCAGTGTGTAGAGGGAAATTTATAGCACTAAATACCCACAAGAGAAAGCAGGAAAGATCCAAAATTGACACCCTAACATCACAATTAAAAGAACTAGAAAAGCAAGAGCAAACACATTCAAAAGCTAGCAGAAGGCAAGAAATAACTAAAATCAGAGCAGAACTGAAGGAAATAGAGACACAAAAAACCCTTCAAAAAATAAATGAATCCAGGAGCTGGTTTTTTGAAAGGATCAACAAAATTGATAGACTGCTAGCAAGGTTAATAAAGAAAAAAAGAGAGAAGAATCAAATCGATGCAATAAAAAATGATAAAGGGGATATCACCACCGATCCCACAGAAATACAAACTACCATCAGAGAATATTACAAACACCTCTACGCAAATAAACTAGAAAATCTAGAAGAAATGGATAAATTCCTCAACACATACACCCTCCCAAGACTAAACCAGGAAGAAGTTGAATCTCTGAATAGACCAATAACAGGAGCTGAAATTGTGGCAATAATCAATAGCTTACCAACCAAAAAAAGTCCAGGACCAGATGGGTTCACAGCCGAATTCTACCAGAGGTACAAGGAGGAGCTGGTACCATTCCTTCTGAAACTATTCCAATCGATAGAAAAAGAGGGAATCCTCCCTAACTCATTTTATGAGGCCAGCATCATCCTGATACCAAAGCCTGGCAGAGACACAACCAAAAAAGAGAATTTTAGACCAATATCCTTGATGAACATTGATGCAAAAATCCTCAATAAAATACTGGCAAACAGAATCCAGCAGCACATCAAAAAGCTTATCCACCATGATCAAGTTGGCTTCATCCCCAGCAAGGCTGGTTCAATATACGCAAATCAATAAATGTAATCCAGCATATAAACAGAACCAAAATATACGCAAATCAATAAATGTAATCCAGCATATAAACAGAACCAAAGACAAAAACCACATGGTTATCTCAATAGATGCAGAAAAGGCCTTTGACAAAATTCAACAACCCTTCATGCTAAAAACTCTCAATAAATTAGGTATTGATGGGACGTATCTCAAAATAATAAGAGCTATCTATGACAAACCCACAGCCAATATCATACTGAATGGGCAAAACTGGAAGCATTCCCTTTGAAAACTGGCACAAGACAGGGATGCCCTCTCTCACCACTCCTATTCAATATAGTGTTGGAAGTTCTGGCCAGGGCAATTAGGCAGGAGAAGGAAATCAAGGGTATTCAATTAGGAAAAGAGGAAGTCAAATTGTCCCTGTTTGCAGATGACATGATTGTATATCTAGAAAACCCCATTGTCTCAGCCCAAAATCTCCTTAAGCTGATAAGCAACTTCAGCAAAGTCTCAGGATACAAAATCAATGTACAAAAATCACAAGCATTCTTATACATCAATAACAGACAAACAGAGAGCCAAATCATGAGTGAACTCCCATTCACAATTGCTTCAAAGAGAATAAAATACCTAGGAATCCAACTTACAAGGGATGTGAAGGACCTCTTCAAGAAGAACTACAAACCACTGCTCAAGGAAATAAAAGAGGATACAAACAAATGGAAGAACATTCCATGCTCATGGGTAGGAAGAATCAATATCGTGAAAATGGCCATCCTTCCCAAGGTAATTTACAGATTCAATGCCATCCCCATCAAGCTACCAATGACTTTCTTCACAAAATTGGAAAAAACTACTTTAAAGTTCATATGGAACCAAAAAAGAGCCCGCATCGCCAAGTCAATCCTAAGCCAAAAGAACAAAGCTGGAGGCATCACACCACCTGACTTCAAATTATACTACAAGGCTACAGTAACCAAAACAGCATGGTACTGGTACCAAAACAGAGATATAGATCAATGGAACAGAACAGAGCCCTCAGAAATAATGCCACATATCCACAACTATCTGATCTTTGACAAACCTGAGAAAAACAAGCAATGGGGAAAGGATTCTCTATTTAATAAATGGTGCTGGGAAAACTGGCTAGCCATATGGAGAAAGCTGAAACTGGATCCCTTCCTTACACCTTATACAAAAATCAATTCAAGATGGATTAAAGACTTAAATGTTAGACCTAAAACCATAAAAACCCTAGAAGAAAACCTAGGCATTACCATTCAGGACATAGGCATGGGCAAGGACTTCATGTCTAAAACACCAAAAGCAATGGCAACAAAAGCCAAAATTGACAAATGGGATCTAATTAAACTCAAGAGCTTCTGCACAGCAAAGGAAACTACCATCAGAGTGAACAGGCAACCTACAAAATGGGAGAAAATTTTCGCAACCTACTCATCTGACAAAGGGCTAATATCCAGAATCTACAATGAACTCCAACAAATTTACAAGAAAAAGACAAACAACCCCATCAAAAAGTGGGTGAAGGTCATGAACAGACACTTCTCAAAAGAAGACATTTATGCAGCCAAAAAACACATGAAAAAATGCTCATCATCACTGGCCATCAGAGAAATGCAAATCAAAACCACAATGAGATACCATCTCACACCAGTTAGAATGGCAATCATTAAAAAGTCAGGAAATAACAGGTGCTGGAGAGGATGAGGAGAAATAGGAACACTTTTACACTGTTGGTGGGACTGTAAACTAGTTCAACCCTTGTGGAAGTCAGTGTGGCGATTCCTCAGGGATCTAGAACTAGAAATTCCATTCGACCCAGCCATCCCATTACTGGGTATATACCCAAAGGACTATAAATCATGCTGCTATAAAGACACATGCACACGTATGTTTATTGCAGCATTATTCACAATAGCAAAGACTTGGAACCAACCCAAATGTCCAACAATGATAGACTGGATTAAGAAAATGTGGCACATATACATCATGGAATACTATGCAGCCATAAAAAATGATGAGTTCATGTCCTTTGTAGGGACATGGATGGAATTGGAAATCATCATTCTCAGTAAACTATCGCAAGAACAAAAAACCAAACACCGCATATTCTCACTCATAGGTGGGAATTGAACAATGAGAACACATGGACACAGGAAGGGGAACATCACACTTCGGGGACTGTTGTGGGGTGGGGGGAGAGGGGAGGGATAGCATTGGGAGATATACCTAATGCTAGATGACGAGTTAGTGGGTGCAGCGCACCAGCATGGCACATGTATACATATGTAACTTACCTGCACATTGCGCACATGTACCATAAAACGTAAAGTATAATAATAATAATAATAATAAAAGAAAAAAATAGAAATGAAAAAGAAAGCATAACAATAAAAAATGAAAACAGGAAAAAAAGAAAAAAAGTATATACCGTCTTGACCATACTGTTAAACTGCCTTCACATAAGAATATGTGGGAATTCTAGAAAGAAGAATTTTTAAGAGTTTAGTGTTTTTTGTTTTTTTTTTTCTCATCCCAGTGAATCAGGCAATAAAGAGCAGGCCTCTTACCTGAGTCCCAGCTAGTACAATGGTGTCACCTGGGCTTATTGTAGGGTGTCAAAACCCTACAAAAGTGATGAATCTTTGCTTGAAAGCCACCTGCCACACAGCCACCTAGCAGGATTCTGGGAGCTCAGGATATTTGAGCAGGAAAGGATTTGATTACCAACTGAAAGCCATTTTCATTTTGACATATGAGGAAACCAGAGAGAGCAAGTAAGTTGATTTATGTCACACAGCAAGTTGGTGGTGAAGTGAGCACAAATTTGGGACAGCCCTGAGATCTTCCTGAGGAATTCTTCTATCCATTTTTTCATCCATCCAATAAACATCTGTCTGACCCAGAGACTGTGCTTAATTCCCAAAGTGATGACAAGTAACTAGACAAAATGAAACACATTAAGTGGCAGAACATGTGAAGGGAGAGGATCCACAATTGTGGAATCATCTTCTAATAACCATCACCAGTGCAATCATTTACAATTGGAAAGGACAGGCTGCTGGAAGACATGGGGCTGTCCTGGCAAGGCAAGCACAACCCAGATCCCTGCCTTTCTCTGTCTTTTCCCATTTCTGCACTGCTTTGACAGTTTTGAGCTGATTCTGGTCATGGCCTGGAGGGAGAGAACATTCATGGCAGCCCCAAAGAAGGACAATTAGGTTTCACATTAGCTTCTCTCGTGACTTCATCATTGACTGTCTCTCTTTGTTGAAATATTTGAGAAAATAACCCCAGATAGATTTCTGGAATACATGAGACTTGGAGATTTTTAAATAAAGGACATTCCACAGAGAACAAGCTTAAATATTGACTCATCAGAGGAAGCACATTCCCAAGGTAATGCCAATGGGTTCTGGAAGTTGAATCTGAGCTCTGCAAATTTAATCTGGGTGGACGTGTCTATGAGGCAGTTCCCCAATTTTCTCCCCAGATCTCCAGTGTCTAGCTTAAATAAGGATAGAAAACAACCATTAGTCGGCCCCACTTCTCCTTGTTTTCCTTTCCCTTGCCATGCTTGTTTTCTTTCTCCTTTCCCCTATCCTATTTGCTACCAATGTGACTGAGGAACTTTCACCCAGCCTTGATAAGAGCTAACCTTGACCATTCTTCTGTTTGGAAATAACCAACTCCGAGTCCTGGAGGATGAGGCCGTGGAAGCATCTTTGTATCTGGAGATAAGATTCAATTATTCCAGTATTTGCATGCCCTCCACCCTCCTTCTGCATTAGCTTAGATAATCCAGTGCTGTCCAAATGATTGTCTCTCTGCCTCTCCACAGTGTGAACATTTATTTCCATCATCTCCAATATTTTCCAGTTATGTGTTTGCATCTGATACATGTCTCGGTGTTCTCCAGTGTTGATCCTGTTTTGTTTTTATTTCTCCCTTTGTACGGTCTTTAAGTATTCCCTGATGGTATGTGTTGTGTGATTTCATATCACGAGAATGGTGTGGCCATGGCAGTGAGGCATTAGGTTGTACCATAAATCAAGCACAGTTTGGGGATACGATGACAGGTGTGATTTATAGGCTATTTCAGCTCCGATTTCCATAGAGTTATTCTCTGATTCACAATTATTCCTTGGAGGAACAAAAAGTAAAAGAAAGTGCAGTGTGGGTGGTAGGCTGCCTCCCTAGATATTCACAATAGTCATCATATCCATATAGGAAAGCAGATATTTATGCTTTCTAATGGATGAATATTATCCATGGCAACTGGGAAACTGTCAGAGCTGGAAAAAGTGACTCAACTAAACATTATTTTCCCTTGACCTTGGTAAAACAAGACTAATTTTACATAGTGGTCAAGAGAATTAGACAGTTGCCAATAATTTATGGTAGAGTAAATCCCCAGAATGAACCTAAACTATCAATATGTAAGTGAAATGACAAATTTTGATGATCAACTTTTGTTTACATTAAGTAGAAGCATGAAATGTGATCAGTTTTACCAAAAGATAATCCTTGTCACATGTATAGGACTTTTGAAACTTATCTGCCCCAGCTAGGGTGGACCACACAATATTATTTTCCAAACTGGGATGTTTTTGAGAGTGAAAAGGAGTGCATTGAATTATTCCAGGTAACAGGGAGTACCAGGAAAACTGGATCAAACTGTGACTCTTATCACATTAATGATTTTTACTATATCTTCTATGCCTTATCACTAGATCCTTAAGAGCAAGGATCAAGATGACATGGTTACTTTTTTGAGAGCTCATTTTATTATCTGCTAGGGGTTAAGAATATATTTGTATTGAATGAATGAAACATTGATGTTTGAAATAAACTCATCAAGGTGCCTGGTATATGTGTCCAGTAAATTATATTAATAAGTATAATTTAGATATAAAAATGAGCATAATTTATTATAGTTTAGATGGTCAACATTTTTTTGCAGATGCTCAATATTAGTGGTTTTCAGGATGCTTTAAAGTTTATCATTTTTTCACTGAATCTCTTTTAGTGCTTTACATATGTAATTTTACCCAGAGCCCTAATATATACAACTTATAAAACTAAGCATGTGTAGGTTGGCAGAAATCTTTTCAGCATTTGCAGTACTCGTAAAGCACACCTTCAGATCCAAATGCTTCATTTGGGGCAAAATTCAAACTCTATAACTCTAAATAAACCTTGACTAAAGTGTTAACATATGAACTAAACATAATTTGGAGGAAAAAAGTCCCAATACTTTTAGCAAGTTCAGAAGTGCATTAAGGAAGAAATAAGAAAGATTTGGCATTCACTGTGTTTTTGGTTTTCTTTAAAGTTCAACACTTAATAATAATGCATGTTGAGTCCTTGGTGATCCATTCAGCTGAACTTTAGAGATAGAACAGAACAGAAAAAGAAAAAGACCACTGCTAATTGCATCATTTATCTTTAGACTCTTGTAGACCCAAAAAACATTCAGTAGAAAAGAGATTTTCTGAGTGAGCTCTATGGTATTCCTTTTAAACCTCCTCTTCTCTCTGACCTGCTCAGCCCTTGCTTTGATGCTCTAGGCCTGTGTGGATAGTTGTTGTTCATTGTAATATTTGCTGAAATGTAAGTAGATTCTTCCATGTCATCGTGATCCCAGAAGATTCCACAGAATGTTCCTATTAAGGATTGTGAGGGCTGGAGCAAATAATTTGAATTCATTGACTGTTTTTAGGAGAAGCTTCTTTCCCATGTTCCACAAAGCCAGAGTTGTTGATGATGAGTTTGTGCCAAGGTCTTAGCAGGGCCATGCCCAAAACTATCAGGCTCAAATCTCTGGAAGCAGTTGGCCAATGACTGGGCCACACTGGGGTTTCTCTCCCACCATACATACTTTTTTTTTTTTTTTTTTTTTTTTTTTTTTTTTTTTTTTTGCCTCGCTGGACCTTAGAACATCACTGTATTAGGTATCTGTTGCTACATAACCAGTTGCCACAAACTTAGTGACTCAAAACAACGTATATTAATTATCTCACAATTTGTTTGTTTATTTATTTATTTTTGAGACAGAGTCTCTCTCTGATGCCCAGGCTGGAGTGCAATGGCATGATCTCGGCTCACTGCCACCTCTATCTCCTGGGTTCAAGCGATTCTCCCACCTCAGCCTCCCAAGTAGCTGGGACTACCCACCAACATACCCAGCTAATTTTTGTATTTTTAGTGGAGACAGGGTTTCACCATGTTGGCCAGGGTGGCCTGGAACTCCTGACCTCAAGTGATTCAACTGCCTCAGCCTCTCAAAGTGCTGGGATTATAGGCATGAGCCACTGTGCCTGGCCTATTATCTCACAGTTTCTGTGGATCAGAAATCCAGCATAGCTTGGCTGGGCCCTTGGGTATAGGATCTCTCACAAGGCTGCAATCAAGGTGCCATGGTTGGGTTCTCATCTGAAAGTTTGACTGGAGAAGCACTGGTGTCCAAGCCATGTGGTTGTTTTTCAGAATTCAGTCCCTGGAGGATTACTGGACTGAGAGTCTCAGTTCTTAGCCAGCTGTTGACCAGAGATGGCCCTCAGTTCCTTGCTAGGTGACCTCTCCATTAAGACAACTCACAGTATTGCAGCTTGCTTCATCAGAGCATGAAAACAAGAAGAGTCCAAGAAAGAGAAGAATTTCAAGACAGAAGTCACCATCTTTTTTTATTACTCATTTTTTTTTTAAATTATACTTTAAGTTCTGGGAAACTTGTGCAGAATGCGCAGGTTTGTTATATAGTTATACATGTGCCATGGTGTTTTGCTGCACCCATCAACCCATCATCTATATCTGCATTAGGTATTTCTCCTAATGCTATCCCTCCCCTTGCCCCCCATCCCCTGACAGGCCCTGGTGTGTGACGTTCCCCTCCCTGTGCCCATATATTCTCATTGTTCAACTCTCACTTATTATTGAGAACATACAGTGTTTGGTTTTCTGTTCCTGGGTTAGTTTGCTGAGAATGATGGTTTCCAGCTTCATCCATGTCCCTGCAAAGAACATGAACTCATTCTTTTTTATGGTTGCATAGTATTCCATGGTGTATATTTTATAACCCAATCTTGGAAGTGACATCTCATCATCTTTACCATATTCTTTTGGATGGAAGGAGATCTCCAGTTCTGTTCACGCTTTCAGTGGGAGAGGATTGCAAAAGAGTGTGAGTACCAGAAGGTGGGATCATGGGGGCCACCTGTCAGTCCACCTGCCATAATTACTGTAGGCTGTTGGGGACTCATGTGAAGTGGAGGAAAAACTAGAGGTCGACACTGGTCCAAGCAAGGCATTCAAGTCCAGCATCTCTGAACTGCTGTGCAGCCTCCTCAAGTATTACCCCCTCCCTAAGCCTTTTCTGTCTTCTGTGAGCACACCATGTCTACTGAGTCTTATGGCCATTGTGTCTGCTCCTGTCACTACCCAGAAAGTTCTTCTCTCAGCTCCACCTACAAATGGCTCCTTCTGTTTATATGTCACCTCTTCTCAGAGACCACCTGAATACCAATTGAACACTTATTTACTAAGCTCCTACTATATGTTAGGCACTGCCTGGGACCCTGAAACAAGTAAGAGAAAATTTCCAAAATATGGAATCTCAAGGAATTCTCTATTTAGTAGAAGAGATAAATAAGTAACCAGCACTCAGTTCACCCTATAACAATTTACTATGGGAGAGGCAAGGGCAGGGTGCAGACGTAGTAAACTACAAACTCTCAGTGGGCTGGGAGAAATATACTAATTTGCCCATAAGTTGAAGTCACACTCCTCAGTCTAGCACAAAAGCCATTCACAACTGGTATCTCTTCAGCCCCCACACTTCTCACCACATGATCCCATCCCAAAGAAAAAAAGTTGGGTGGGGACTCTATGTTGTGTTTGTCCATGCGTTTTCCCTTCCATGTGTTGTTTCCTCTGCTAAAAGTCGCTCTTCTTGCCTATTGAACTCTTCCACATTCTTACAAGGATCAAATCAAACCCCTTTTATAGAGACTTGCCCAAATCTCTAGAAATTTAAGTGGCTACACACATTTTGCTTCCACAATCCTAGATACAGAACTTGAATAGCAAGTGCAACATGTATTGCAATTGTGAATGTGACTCTTTTACTAAACGGTGAGCTCCTTGGCGGCAGAATATTTCTTCATCACTGTCCCTACAGAGCAAGGCTGTCACTCAGGAGTTTCTCAGTAACACTGTGAAGAATGCATAAGCAAAAACAGTATAACACTCTTAAGCTGTTCGTCACTCACCTTGATCTTTTTTTTCAGCTTGTGTAAACGCCCACTGAACTTCTGGCTGCCTGACTCTCAGCAGGAATGTTTTCAATACCTGGCCATCCTATAGTTCATGAGAAGTTCCAACATGCCCACCCAGAAATTAGAAACCTGAACAACCCCTGACTCTAGCATGGTCTTTGAACCCCAGTCTGAATTGGATACATCTGTCTTCAAAAGAACTTAAGATCCAACATGAAAGTAATGGAGGAAAACATTGTCTTCACACTTAGAAGGTGGGGTTCCAAAGCGTGAATTTTTCTGTCTGGTCAGGATTGCTTTCTTATTTCTAGGACCCCCAGGTCAATTGATGCTTTCTTGCTTCATGTCTCTGTTCTCAAAAGAATTGCTTGACTGCCAACGTTCTCTGTGATCTTTAAAGCACAAACTTACCCTCTGATAATATCTTATGTGCAATCTCTAATGTATTTCAATGTAGTGAAGACATGTCTTTTCTCAGGCTTTAAAATAAACTTTAACGTGTTTTAGGAGGTCTCACTCTACAATTATTTCTGCCATTTTAACCTAGCCCCTAATATTGATGTTGATAATGAAAATAGTGATAACAATAACTACCACTTTGAGCATTTATCATGTGCCAAAAACTATACTAGGTGCTTTCTGTACAGACATTTTTTTTTCCATTTTACTCTCTAAAGCCAACTGAGGTTGAGATTGCTAACACATTTTGCAAATGAGAAAATTTAGTCTCAAAGTATCTGAGGGCAGAGAGAAAGATGTACATTTCAGGGGAACAAGGAAGAGGCCTCAGTTCCTAGCTGACTATTGGTTGGAGGTCACCCTCAGTTCTCCTACCCCATCCCGTCTCCTGACCTTCAATCTTTGGGAATAAAGCCTCTTGTTCCCCAACAAGAAATAAAATAAGTGCAGCTGAGGCTCCAGAATCAAGAGCTAATAATCACACAAAAATACAGTGACCAACAATTGCACCTTTTTTGAGGATATGTTTCAATGAAAAAGGTTGAGGGAAGAATGAAAGATGAATAGGAAGTTGACTCAAGAACCCTAAATGACTAGAGAGGAAGGAAGGTATCACCTCTCTCTTATTAGAAAATTACCCAAATGATTAAGGCTAGTTGGACTGAAGATAAAACCAGATCAATAATTGTGACAAATTCTCCTAGAGTTGTGTCTTATTTATTCCTTCCTTTCTTCATTCAGCAAATAGGGTTGTATCTGTTCATCATACAGGATTAAATCAATGCCTAAATAAATACCATTCAACATCTCATATAATTTTCAAGAAATAATGTTTCAACAAGTTACCAATGACTCATTTTGTTTCTGAATTTGTGGCTAAAAAATCTGTTTCTTGTGTTATTCAATATAAGAAGAATGAGCACATGTAAATAATTATTTCACAACTTTGCAGAGCCTCAGGTTAGACCCCTATAGGTCTCTAACCCTCATGCTCTTTCTGTCTGTGTAATGGAGTCCATGTGAGCCCACCCCAGGATCTATGATCACTTCAGAGCCACTGTAAAGGGGATTTCAGGAGCCTTCAGTTCAATACTTAATGATCTGAGTCTACTCAAAGACCCTGCTTAGAAAACGAGATTTCAGGCTTATCCTGTGACCCTGCAACCAGCACCCAGTACTGTTCCAATAAAGGCCTGACATCCTTCAGGACTGCTGCTGTGCCCTCTGTTTTTCCTGCTCCCTCTTCTGCAGTGGGTCCTCCCACCTGTTGCTGAGGCTCTCTGCTTCCCAGTGCCTGCTTATGTTTCTTGGCATTTCCTCCTCTTGTGAGAAAACCTGGTAATGTGAAATCTATCGTAACATCCCCTGCTTTCATTGACAAGAGAATGGGGAAATATCCTGGCCTTAAAACTATTTTGTATGCTTTCCTTAAACAAAAGTAGACCTTCTTCTTGAAGGAGAGGGGGAAAAACCTTCCAATTAATTAAAGTTTCGGAATAAGACTTCTAAATTATTCTAATATTGACATCCTAAATGGTCAATGAATAGTTGCCAGTGCTGATCAGAAAGCCATAGAACAGATATTACTTGTGAGGCAGAAGAGACCAGGATTTTCTGTAAGTCACAAACTAATTAATTCCCATAAACCTTTGGACTAGGCAGACTTTCCTCATCAAGAAAGAACACAACCAGTATATACAGACTTTCATCCTCAATGCTGCAGTTTTAATATGTAAGATTTAGGTCATCTGAAATACAATATCCAATATAGAGATAGATGATAGATTGATAGATAGAGGAATGGATTGGGTGAACAGACAAGATAAGTGATGATGATGATGATTTTTTTTTTTTTTTTGAGACAGAGTCTCGCCCTGTGACTTCAGGCTGAGTGCAGTGGCACAATCTCGGCTCACTGCAACCTCTGCCACCAGGGTTCAAGTGATTATCCTGCCTCAGCCTCCCGAGTAGCTCAAATTTCAGGCACATACCACCACATCCAGCTGAGTTTTGTATTTTTAGTAGAGATGGAGTTTCACCATGCCAGCCAGGCTGGTCTTGAACTCCTGACGTTAGGTGATCTGCCTGCTTCGGCCTCCCAAAGTGCCAGGATTACAGGCATGAGCCGCTGTGCCCAGCCTAATTTTGTTTTAATGAACAGATTTTTTCTTTCTCCATCACTACCAGTATTTGAAAATCATCATAAAAAGGGATCTTACAGTACAGAACAGCTACATCTCAGAAAAAGAGATTTTGGCATGAGGAGCTGCCTCATTCTTTCCACATGCAGCCACCAGCCAGCAGGGCAATCAGGAATCTGGGGAAAGAGATGTTATACTCCAGGGGCAGGTCCACTCCTCATTGGAATGTGGGTAGAATCAGAGCCCTGGTCTTCAGCAGCCCTCTAACCCTTCTGGACTATGGATCCCTCCAGGAGCCAAGGACTTTGTTTGTTTTCCCTGCCTGAGAAGTCCAAAACAATAAAAATTAGCAAAGCAGAAGTGAGGCCACTGGGAGGAATTCAGCTACCCAACTTCCGTGAGCCACACATAGAGGAAGAAGTTGGACTCCATGCCCCCAAATGCTCATTTGGCGTAGAGGAAGACATAGACTTGCTGAGAAGGAAGGTAGAGGAGATACTGATGGTGATCATCGTTTGCCTAAACAGTAAAGGCAGCAGCCAAGGAAGAAAATCTGAGACTAGGTCTTGGGGAGGCAAAGGTGATGCAGGAAGTCATCCAGGGAGAAGCAGAGTGGAGTGTGGAAGGCATCTTGCATTACATTAATAGAAGCCAGAATGGAAAACACAAGGAATATGCACAGGTCATAAGATATGAGCTCTATCTAAAAGTCAAAAAATTTGAAGTCTCCTTGACTTCAGGTCAAGGAGAAGTTGGCCTGTTCATAAGCCACCCACTGGGCTGAGATACAACTCTTCCTTCTCAAGAAGCTCAGAGGGAAGCTTGGGGAAAGCAAGCTTCTATTTGTGCAACTTTGATCAAAATATGTCACTCATCCTCTGCTGGCCTCTATCCTGGTACCTTCTATAAAGAGACAAAGGCACTCAAAATGTTTATGCTCCTCTTCTGATGGAACCATGGCAAGAACACAATCACATGCCAAAGCAGATTAGAAAATGTAGGTGTTATTCTTTTTAAGTATCTGTAACATGCCAAACTTATCTTCATCCTCTGAGATAGGCATTCTTACCTCCATTTCGCAGATTAAAAAATTGAGGTGCAGAGATAGTAAGTCACTTGCCCATGGTTTCATAATGAATCAGAAGCAGACCAAAGGTTTAGTGTCAGCAAACCCAGCTACACCCAGTTCCAAACTCTATATTTTTTCCACCATAGATTTTAAGGCTATATAACAAACAGGCTTGGAAGGTAGAAATATTATCTCCCTCTGGAGCCATAGGCGGGCATGATTGCTGTCCCATAGTAAAGATTCAGATTCTCCCAGCCTGGGGTTCCTCATCTGTGACTCTCCCTACAGCTATGCGTTGTCCTGTAGGAGACAGGTGAGGACAGCTGACACAAATGTGAAGTGCAGGCTACTTGCTGCACTGGGATTAATAAAGCCCTTTGTCACTGACCCAGGAGTCTCACATCTTCTGCTAACATCCATAAAAGCTTGGGAGACTCACTTGTTAGCTGGCAAGTAGGGTAAAATCTCAGACCCCACCAGAGGAAGCTTCCTGGATAAGCTGGAAATGGGCAGAGAGATCCAAATGAACATATTCCTATGTATCTTCTGGCCCTAGAACAAAGTCTACATGCCCTCCTGTGGCACACAAGAGAGCTCTCAGGCACCGTGCACATCCTTAGGCAATGAAACCTAGGAAATGTCTTGGATAGGTATCAAGTCATTCTCACCAGGTCCTGGTCCTGAATCAATACCATCATTCCCTGGGCCGCCATGTGTCTATACAGTGAGGGCACTGAGCTAGAGTAATAACATCTGACTTAAGAATGACACACTTCTGAGAGCCTTATGTATTATTTCATTGCATATCAACAATAACTCTACAAATAAGGAATTATTGCTCTCAGAAAGGGAACTAGCTCATCCAGGTTACAGAGCTGGGGCACACATCTATCCAAATCCTTGCTCATCATCACCATCCCCGCGAGATTCCATCTTCCTCCTGCCACTCAGAAATTCATCACTCTCCTTGGAATATATTTCCTTTCGATTATTTAAAACTTTTTTTTAGATAGAGAACTTTGTGCTAGTAAGAAAAGGTAATTGCCACTCAGGGTGAAAATAAAAAATTAAAAAAAAAAACACCCTTGTTTGGTTAATGAGGAACACTTGTTCAAGCAAAGAACCACTCTGGGGCAAATGAAACTTTATTTTTTTCTCTAATCATCTGAAGTCCATGTTGGGGTAATCCAAACCTCCCCACAGAGAGAGTGCAGTCTGCATAACCCCATTTTTTTTCTTTTTTGCAATTACAGGAGCTATGAGGACCTGGGAGTGACCCAGGTCCCTCATTCTTTTGGAATGAAGGAAGACAAGACGCCCGTAAGTTTAGGAAGTGAGAATGCCTTTTGCTCAGCCAAGAGATATAACCAGTTCCTCAGTTCGTGCTGCAGTCAGGATGGAGGCCAGGCTGTAAATATGAGCCTGTCCATTCTTATGTAGCTGCTAGGACACTGGGACTGTCAATTTCCAAGGTATCTTGCCCTCTGACAAAGTCCATTTCAGGGAGGAATCCCTATGGACCACTTCTGGGAGGGCGGATAGATTGTGATCAATTGAGAGACATGTTATAACTAATGAGTGACTGTATTACTTTTCTAGGACTGCCCTAACAACTACAACAAACTGGGTGGCTTTAAACACAGAAATATATTCCCTCACATTTCTAAAGGCTAAAAGTCTAAAGTCTAAGGTGCTGGCAGAACCATCCTCTCTCTCCTAGCATCTCTTAGCAAGGAACACCAAAGGAAATCTTGCAGCTGCATAATTCCAGTCTCCGCCTCCTGCATCACATGGCTGTCTTCCCCCTATATCCCTGTCTTCATGTGGCATTCTCTTCTCCATGTGTGTCTATCAGATAAGATGTATTTCCTCTCTTTATATCAGGACGTTAAGTCATATTGGATTCAGGGCCCACCCTACTCCAGTTTGAGCTCATCTTAACTTATACCTCAACTACATCTGCAAAGACCCTATTTCCAAATAAGTTCACATTCACAAGTGCCAGGGGTTAGGGTTTGAGTACTACTCGAACCACAACAGTTATTATTAATAAAGTGTCCAAGTTTATCTATTTCTTTCATGTAGTTGTCTTTCATCTATTATGATGGAAAAAAAACAGAGGCCAGGCATGGTGGCTTACACCTATAATCCCAGCACTTGGGGAGGCCGAGGTGAGCAGATCACTTCAGGTCAGAGGTCAGGAATTTGAGACCAGTCTGACCAACATGGTGAAACCTCGTTTCTACTGAAAAAAATATATATATATACAAAAATTAGGCGGATGTGGTGGTGGGCACTTGTAATTCCAGCTACTTGGGAGGCTGAGGCAGGAGAATCACGTGAACCTGGAAGGCAGAGGTTGCAGTGAGTCAAGATCGTGCCACTGCACTCCAGTCTGAATAACAGAGCAAGACTCTGACTCAAAAAGAAAAAAAATCAGAATAATGCCATCTTCACGTATCTGTACTCTCTCTTTTGCCCTCTACACTTCAGGCATACCAGGCCTTTCTGGCCTTAGGGCTTTTGCACATGTTGCTCCTGCAGCCTGGGACATACTTCCCATGACTTTTGCACAGCTGACTTCTTGTTCTTCAGGGTCATTTTAAAAATATTGTCTCCTCTGTGATGCCTTCCCCTAAACAGCTTTAATCTCTACCTGGGTAGCCCACTCATCTCCTTGGTAACACTCAATATTCATCTATTATAATTTGTTTATTTGTCTAAGGATCATCACCTCCCATCTCACTGGCATGTAAACTGTATGTGAGCAGGAGTTTTAGTCTGTTTATTTTACTCTTGTATGGACCAACACATCACCTGGAACATAGTAGAAGTTCAATAAATACCTGTCGCATATGTGGATGGAGATATTTTGCATAAATCAAAAAAATTGGGATGTGCATACAGCCAGCACTCTAGAACGACCCTTAACATCAACAGGTCCTGGTGCAGGCAGGACATTTCTTTTATTGTATGTTAGTATTTTGTCTTGGTTAAGAATGTGGGCTTTGGACCAGGTGCGGTGGCTAACGCCTGTAATCCCATCACTTTGGGAGACCAAGACAGGCAGATCACTTGAGGTCAGGAGTTCCAGACCAGCCTGGCCAACATGGTGAAATCCCATCTCTACCAAAAACTACAAAATTAAGCCAGGCATGGTGGCGCATGACTGTAATCCCAGCTACTCGGGAGACTGAGGCAGGGAACTTGCTTGAAACCGGGAGGCAGAGGCTGCAGTGAGCCAAGATCGCACCACTGCACGGAGAACCTGTCTCACACACACACACACACACACACACACACACACACAGTGGGCTTTGAAATCAGACAACTGGCGTCCTATGGCTGGTCTTCCCCACAGTTCCTGTGTGACTCTCAGCATGTTGCTTGGCTTCTCTGAGACTCTGTGTCATAAGAATGTGTGATTCTTCTTTCATAAGACTATTGCATTCGTAAGACTGCTAACAAATATTTGTTGAAGTCTTATTGAGCGCCATGATAACCTAAGCCATATAACGCGCTTAGCAAAGGCTTTGGCATGTGAGAGGTATTAGAAAAGTGGGATTTTGCTTAACTGAATACCTAATATGTGAAAACAGAGCGAATTCAATGGAATACCTAATAGGCAAAACCAGAGCCTTGGAAGGGACCAAATGCCCTTAGTGTCCTTTCTCGCTCAGGGAGTCTCCTGCTGTTTCATTGTGAGCAGTAACATTTCTACTCAGGAGCAGGAAGAAGGGTGGTGACAGGTGTAAGTGGGAAAATAACCTGAGGTTTACTACCCGTGTGAAGCACCATTTGCCACCATTCTGTTGAGGAGTAGTAGGGGTGGAAAGGTTGGCATTACGAACTTGAGAGGTAACAATTCTATCAGCCAGAAGTGAATGCTGGGAAGGTAGAAAGGGGAGGCAAAATAGCACAGGCTCCGCAGTCAACCCCTTGGGTTAAAAAAAGAAAAGTTTCTGCTACTTACATGCAGAGGATGAAACAAACAACCACATTCCAAGAGGTTTCTTTGGAGGATAACATTGAATACCCAGGAGGTGCCACATCCTTCAATAAAATATCATATTACATGGTTTCACATAATCCTGACTCATTTCTTTGAGGCAGTCTTTAATATTCCCATTTTATAGATGTAAAAAAATATATCTTGGGAGATCAGCTCCATTTCCCAAAGACAACCAGCTCCTAAGTGGAGCAAGGGTTGTAATATGGTTTGGATTTGTGTCCCCACCCAAATCTTATGTCAAATTGGAAGAGGGACCTGGTGGGAGGTGATTGGATCATAGGGGCTGATTTCCCCCTTGCTGCTCTCATAGTATTGAGTTTTCACAAGATCTGATAGTTTAAAAGTGCGTGGCACTTCCTCCTAGTGCGCTCTCTCTCTCCTGCCGCCATGTGAAGAAGCTGCTTGCTTCCCCTTCCTCTTCTGCAATGATTGTAAGTTTCCTGAGGCCTCCCAGTCATGCTTCCTGTAGAACTGTGAGTCAATTAAACCTCTATTCGTCATAAATTACTCCGTCTAAGGTAGTTATTTACAGCAGTGTGAGAACTCATCTTGGGTGTGACCTCTGCATTCTTTCTGCTCCCAACCCTCCATATTCCTCCCATTTCTAAGATTTGTGGTTGTGAAGTTATTGAACCACGGGCAGGTCAAAGTTCTAAGTGGGTTGTTCAGGGCATAAATGTCTATGTGGCCATTTCTATCACTTTGTATAGGGAATTGAGTTATTTGAGTATGCTGGCACAAGGCTTTTCTGAAATGCCACTAGCCTCTTACATGAGTCCATATCATCAAAACCACATTAATGGAATACTTTATCTTTAAGGTGAAAAAGGGAAACTTTGAAGCAAAAATACTAGACCAGGTTTGTTCACCTCAGCATTATCAAAATTTGGGGCTGGCTATTTCCTTCCCGTAGGAATGCCCTGTACATAGTAGCATGTTTAGTGGCACCACTGGCCTCAATCCACATACTAATAGCACCCCATCACCCAGTTTGTAACAATGAAAAGTGTCTGCAGTTATTTCTACAGTTCCCTTGGAGAGGGGTGGTAAAAAAAACCACCCAGTTGTGACACAATAAGCTAAACAAACATAAACTCAAAGTCTTAGTCTGCAACTTTTGTAGCCTTGGGACAGTTGCACACTCTTCATGAGACTGTTTCCTTAAGTATAGAATGAAGATGGCAATTTCTATTTTGCAAGAAAACTGTGAGAATTAATGAGACGATGTATATAAAGCTCATCATTTGCAGGCCTTCAGTAGGTGCTCAAAAAGTGGAACTTATTTTTGTGACACCTTTGATTAGCTTTCATAATGTCCACATTTGACGACTGTGTTTTCTTTATCTCTGTCAAGAGCAAGTTACTCTCTTTAAAGTTGCTGCTTCCCCTTCCATGTAAATAGGTCTTCAATATTTATGAATAACATCTATCAGGTATGTTTTGCCCATTATCTCCTTTTAAACTTTACAGCAGTCCTACAAATAAGGTGGCACTGTCGTCATTTTAAAAATGAGAAAGCAGATTTAGAGACATTAAGTAATGTCCCAAAGATCACACAGCTAGAAAGCAGGGTTCAAACTCTGACTCAACATCCCAAGATATTTTCTAGACTCTTATCTTTCTTCTGCATGTATCCAACAAGTTCTTTCTGAAAACAGATTCTCTTTCATTTGGTTTACAAGGAAAAATAATCAATTGCCCTAAGAGTTATGAATACATTTTATAAAGGGGTAAAACCAAAGGGCTATGAAAGCACAGAGGAGGAATATTTATCCCCATCTGGAAGATTCTAAAAAGCTTGCCAGAGCTGGGGGCGCAGTGGCTCATGCCTGCAATTCCAGCACTTTGGGAGGCCAAGGTGGGTGGATAACTTGAAGTCAGGAGTTCGAGACCAGCCTGACCAACATGGTGAAACACCATCTCTACTAAAAATACAAAAATTAGCCAGGCATGGTGGCACACACCTGTAATTCCAGCTATTTGGGAGACTAGGGCAGGAGAGTCACTTGAAGTTGGGAGGTGGAGGTTGCAGTGAGCCGAGATTATGCACTACTGCACTCCAGCCTGCGCGACAGAGCGAGACCCTGTCTGGAAAGAAAGGGAAGGGAAGGGGAGGGGAGGGGAGGGAAGGGGAAGGGAGGGAAGGTGAGGAAGAAAAGAAGGAAAGAAGAAGACAGAGAGAGTGAGAGAGAGGGAGGGAGGGAGGAAAGAAGGATGGAAGGACAGACAGGCGGGCAGGTAGGCAGGCTTGCTAGCAGAAAAGATGCAAAGAGAATCACAAAGAACAACATGGAGGTAGCCAAGAGTATCCAGAAGACAAGATGTTCCAGACGGTGGTAACACAGGCATGAAATCCTAGCACTGAGAAAGAACATAGTAGGAGTAGTTCAAAGAGGACAAAGCTGTGACGGTAAGGAGAGGAGGAATGAGAGACGAGAGGGGAGGTCAGCCAGGGCCAGCCAGCCAAGGGGTGCCTGTCGCAGTGCTCAGAGCTCATCCCTTGCGGCAAGGGGCTTGGATGTTCCAACTCTCTCCTATGACCTACTTTGCACATCTACCCCTAGAATTACTCTCCAGTGCTTTGTTGGGATATAAAGGGCTCTGTTTCTTTGTGAAGATTGCAGCTGTAGAGTTGACATTTCACACTTTGGCAAGTGGAAACGTTCTCATGGTAGCATTGATCCCTGTGTTGGCACATCCTTTGGCCAAGGACCTAAAGAAGAGAAATTAACAAGTGAGCAGCATTTTATAGAGGACTCATAACAAGCCACATGCCACCAGGTTCTTTCCAGAAGCCTGCATGAAAACAGACACCCAGCTCAGCCAACACAGCAGAGGCCAGGGCTCCTGACAGGCTGAGCAGGGTTGGAAAATGGGCATGCAGTCTGGGAGGCAGGAGCAATGCTACTAGGATGACTCAAAGCCTGGATTTATGAGGCCAGATCTCTGCTGATCTTGGCATGCCCTCAGAGGCCATCACTTCCTGAGCAGGACAGCTCCTCCACGGTACCTCCTGCACATTACAGTTTCTCATCATGACCAGCAGGCAGGCAGGCTGCCCTTTCCCTCACATTTTAAACATTTCAAGTAAGAAATGTTCATTACATTTCAGACTTGAGAAACCAAAATGATCCAGTCTGGCCGTTCTATTATAAAACGTGTATATAGAATGGCCGCTGGGTTGAAGGGAGGACTTGTGGAATTTTTCCTCCAACCCTTGGTGCTTTGTTCATAGTGGGTATTTGGCAAACAGTGGGAGACAAGAAGTGAAATTGTATTCCCTACAGTAGCATAAAAAATGTTGTGTCTATCCCTATTATTCACAGCTCCAATCACCATGGATAAAAATATCAGGTGTCCAAAATACCTGTGGATTCTTTATTAACCATGTAGAGGGCAAGCTGGGAAAAAGGTTGTCCTAGGGAAGGAGATAATAACACACCTGGAAGTCAAGCCCATACGACAAACATACACACACACACACACACAGACACACACACAAACACACACTCACAGACTCACACAGAAACACATCAGACACACACCCATACACACACAGAAGCACACAGACACACACACACATAGACACACACACACACGCAAGGTATATATTACTCAAGTATAAAGTTTTTAAGTTACCACAAAGATAACAAATCATTTGTAATATAACAATGCCCTTGAAACACTCCCTTAACAAAGAAGAGAAGCAGGGGTAGGAATGATTTTGTCGTGCAGCCCTGGAGTGGTATCAGGGAGGCGGAGGGCTTGGAACTGACATGTCACTGGCTGTTAGGGACAAAGGTGCTGTGATAACAGGGAGGTCAGAAGGTTCTACTAGAATCCTCTCTTCTCTTCCAAGAAATGAATTTGAATATTAGGAAAGCTAAATAAACTCAGATCCTTAAAGAAGGGCTAAAGAAGCTGCTAATTTACACAGCATTTCTCTGCCTTCTCCCTAGTTAGGCCAAGCTATGCATATCAATAAATGGTAACCTCTTTTCCCTTGAGAAGTATTTGAGTTGTTCTGTGCCTCCTGATCCATAACCATACTGACAGATGAGAAGTAGCTGTCAAATTGAGTAATTTTATACTGATTTGATTTAATGCAGGAATTAAGAAATACTCAGATATCATATGCTAATACTCAAGTATTTATATTAAGATGCAACATCAGCCTTCCCCCTCAAGTTCTAAGGCCAAAGTATTTGACCTACACTTTGCACTTAAATCCACAAAGAAAAACTGGAAATTCAATGGTATTCCCTGAGTTCACCTTTTTTTTTTTTTTTTTAATTTTATTTTAAGTTCCCGGATACATACGCAGGACGTGCAGGTTTGTTGCATAGGTATACAGATGCCATGGTGGTTTGCTGCACCCATCAATCTGTCATCTAGGTTTTAAGCCCTGCATGCATTAGCTATTTGCCCTGATGCTCTTCCTCCCCACCTCCCTGACAGGCCCCAGTGTGCGTTGTCTCCCTCCCCGTGTCCACGTGTTCTCATCGTTTGACTCCCACTTATGAGTGACAACATGCAGCATTTGGTTTTCAATACCTTTCTGAGCTTAGTCCTTTTCTGGGATCCTGACTGATCAAGCTTCAGAGGAAAAGACAGATTGTTCGAGTTTCCACTGTGTGTTCCCAGTCTCTACCAATGACCACACACAATAAAGTGGGTGTAAGCCAGTCTAATTAAAAGAAAAGTCTAGAAGTTTCTCCAATTAAAAAAAAAAAGATAGTCAAGGAATCATTCCTTTGTTATTATGTAGGACACTCTTTAAGGGGAAGTTATGTTTGGCTGACTCTGGGAGCTCTAACATGTACCCAGCCCTCTCATTTGAAAACTCACAGGAAGTTTTGAATTTCAGGGGGTCATAGACCCCTGGGAGACCATCCATGGACATTCCTCTACAAACAAAGAGCTTCCTAAGCAAATTAACTGCATAGAAATCACTCTCTGAAGTAAGTAAACTTCCTACCTCTAAACAACTTCTACTAATTAGTTTTGTTTCTTATGGAGAAGTTCCCATTTTGACAAAGTTACTTAGAAGGCTTGTGCAATTATGTCAACAAGATCACTTCTGGGATTTTCATTCCTCATTAATGTGTCAAAATGACTATGACTATAGGAGAAGCTTCAGGGGAACTGAAAGGTTACCCTAGGATTTTCCCTGGGTAAACTTGGACAAGACATTTCCCCTTCTCAAGCGGCAGTTTCTTCATCTGTGGAATGAAAGGATTATCCTATATAATCTCCAAAGCTCCTTCTAGCACATGAGATAACTAACACTTACATCCCTGACCCTTTAAGAATTTTGATAGGCCTTCCCTGGAAAAAATTCAATAGCTAAATGTAGATGTTTATGGGAACAGAAGAGCAAGAGTTTCTGCAGACAAAACAAGGATGAACAAAGCCTGTGTTTCGACCAAGAACTGAAAATAAACCGGTGGCCTAATTTTACCTCAGCCTCTGCTTTGAAAATTAAAAGACATTTTTGAGTGTAAAAAATTCCTCAAAACTATCAACAGTGGTCAAAAATTAGCCATCAGAAACTGCAAAGATCTGTTGCAAAATACCAGAAGAGAAGGCAGGAGTAGGTCTCTGTTTTCCTTCTGAGTCCTCTGCTGACTTCATCACACCTTCTATTGGCTATTGCTTTCCTTGTAACATGAAGGCTGGCCAAAATGGAATAGGAAAGGAAGAGGAAAAGGTGAATCATCATTTGTTGGTGATTATTACAGACCAGGAGCTGCGCATATGTCATTTCATTTCTCATAGGAACTCATTATGAATAATAAGGACACTGAGACTTGGTGGTGATAAAAACCATGCAAAAAATAATCCAAATAAAGAGCATCATAACAGACATGTCTGTTGGCCCAGGGCTGTCTATTCTCAAACCCCAAATGGTTTTCAATAAATCAGGCTGCCTCCATGAAGTTCTGATATACACCCTCCACAAAGATATTTCTGCATTTGGAAGCTAAAAGGATCTGACATTTATTACATGACTTAGGTTTGTAAAACACACCACCAATGAAAGGGCTACAGATCATGACTACGAAGACTAAAATGAGGGATGATACTAAAAGGCAAACTTTGGCAGGGATGAATAGTATTATTCCATAATAAAGCACCATATTGAAGATGAGAATTCTGGGCTATCCTTTTTCACTAACCAGCTAAGAATCTTGAACAACCACTTCACATACCTAGGCTTTTATTCCTTTGCCCTTAAAACACAGTTGGATGGTATCATTAGACACCTTCCTCACTGGGCCTTTGTGATAAACAAAATAGTATATGTTAAGATGCCTTTAAGAGAACAAGGTGATGCTTTACGAATGCAATGTTTGAGAAGTTTTAATGTATATTTTGAATTTTCCGTCCAGCCATAGGTTCAATTAACCAAAGCCCAAGCCAACTAACCAGAAAATTACCTAACCTATAATTCACTTTTGATTGTGTTTGCATTCCTATGACTACTAAAGAGTTAAATAAGAAATAAAAATAAAAGCAGATTCCAGATACTATTTCATTAGAAGAGCACATGTTCCCTGATTAATTAGAGTCCCAAACAATAGTTTCTAGTTTTACCTAGGTGGTTGAAAACCTCTCTGTTTATCTCAGAGTGGGAACTTCCTTTAGTCTAGCCCATATCTCTCTTCAGTGCCTTATTTCCAAACATCAGACTGTATTAAGAATTTAAGGTTAGGAGCTCTCTGTCACATAGCTAACAAGTGGTATTATTATTCAAACTGAGGTGTGCGGGACTTAAACGGTGACACTCTTTCCACAAATGCTACCCTGCCTTGTGTAGCAATAGAGACTAAACATGAGAAATAAAGCTTGAAATTCCACTTGTCTGATTAATACACAGTGACTATCTGAAGATTTATGTTTGTTTTTCTACTAAATAAATGGTTACAGCGTTTCCCCAGCCAATAATACACTGGACTAATTAATACCAGCTTTCTTTCAAAGTCTACTGTATAGACAAAAATTCTATCCCTAGGGACCGATCCCTCACAAAGCCCACGGAAAGACTCTCTCAAGAGTCCTTCATCAAGAGACCCCTGAGAGCAACCACACATTGACACATTGTTGGCCGTTAACACCTTAGCAAAGATTAGCAGCATTTAGTTGTCAAGCAGAAAATAATATAGAATTGTCAAGAAGAAAATATTATAGACAGAATGGAAGAAGAAAGGAAAAGAGACAGAGAAGAGGGAGGAGGAAAGGAAAGAGGAACACAAAAATAAGAAGGGAAGAACAAAACTGTTGAGAGCCCATTATTTGGATGGGAAAGTATTTAAGGACCTGAAATATATATCTACATATACATATGTATGATATAGATATAGATATATGTCACAAAAAAGGAATGAGAGCCCATTATATTACAGGCACTTGCTAAGTAGCATACACATTGGTTCATTTAACAGCATACAGTGTTTTTTGTGTTCTACATTCACTATTTTTTCAAATGTTTAGATCGATTTTATGAGATATAATTACATACAATAAAAAGCAGAGGCTGGGGGAGGCAGCTCACACCTGTTATCCCAGCACTTTGGAAGGCCAAGGCAGGAGGATCACTTGAACCCAGGAGTTTGAGACAAGCCTAGGCAATATAGTGAGACCTCCTCTCTACAGAAAATTAGCTGGGTGTTATGGTGTGCACCTGTGGTCCCAGCTACTCAAGAGGCTGAAGTGGGAGGATCTCTTGAGCCCGGGAGGTGGAGACTGCAGTGAGCCATCATCGTGCCACTGAACTCCAGCCTGGCCGACAAAGGGAGACCCTGCTCCAAAAAAAATAAAATAAAATAGAATAAATAAAGCAGAGTTTGATGAGCTATTCACGTAGGTCAGCATCACTATAATCATGATACAGAACATTTTTGTCACTCTGAAATCTTCCCTCATTCCCTTTTTATGTCACCTCTTAACTTCCAGCTTCAGGCCATCAACTAATTTGATTTCACATAGATTTTTCTATAAATTTGTCTTTTTCTGTACACTTCACATAAATGAAATTGTACAATATGTAGCTATTTTCATCAGGCTTCTTCCACTTAGCACAATGTTTCTGAGCTCTGTTCCTGTTGTAACATTTCTCAGTATTTCATTCCTGTTTTTTCTCTGAATAGTATTCCATTGTATGAACTTATTCATTCTTCTGTTGATTAATTGTTTCCACTTTGGGGCCATTACAAATAAAGCTACTATGAGCATTAAGGTACAAGTCTTTGTGTGAACATTTGCTTTTATTTCTCTTGGGTAAGGATCTAGTAGAACTGCTGGGTTGTTTAAGTGCATGATTAACTTTTCAAGAAACTGCCAAACGGTTTTCAAAACTGGTTGTGGCATTTTATACTCCCTTCAGCAATGCATGAGTATTCCAGTGGCTTCACATCTTTGCCAACACTTCTTGTTGTCAGTCTTTTTAATATCACACATTCAGTGGGAGGGTTGTCACGTCTCATTTTGGTTTATTTTACATTTTCCTGATGACCAGTAATGTTGAGCATCTTTTCATATGCTTATTAACCATTCACGTATCTTCTTTTCTGAAGTGTTAGTTCATATATTTTGCCCTTTTTAAAAATTAGGTTATTCAACTTCTCATTGAGTTGTAAGAGTTTCTAAATATTCTAGTCTTTAGTTCTTTGACAGATATACACATTATGTTTTCCAAGTCTGTGGCTTAATGCATTTTATTATCTGAATGCTGCCTTTTAAAAAGAAAACATTTTAAATTCTGATAAAGTTCAATTAATCTTTTAAAAGATTTTATGGTTTCTGATTGTTATCCCATATGTAATAAATCTTAGCTTACACCCAGGTCACAGAGATTTTCTATGTTCTATCTTCTAGCTTGAGGTTTTACCTTTAAGTTTACAATTCTAATTAATTTTTGTATATGTTATGAGGTCAGGATCAAAGTTTTTTAAATTTCATTTTGATATATAACAAATGGTGTACTTTTCATTATATTTTTGAAAAGAATATCTTTTCTCCGTTGAATTACCCTAGTTCCTTTGTGTGGGTCTATTTCTGGATTCAGCATTCTATTTAATTAATCTATATATGTCTATGCTTATGTTAATACCACATTGTCTTGATCACCATAGATTTTTAGTAGTTCTTAAAATTATGTAATGCGTATCATCCAACTTTGTTCTTTTCTGAAATTGCTTTGACTATTATGGTTATTTTATATTTCTGTACCATAAAATTATAAAGTTGACTTGTCAATTTCTCCAAAGGAATTCCTGCTGGGAATCAAAACCAAAATGAGATACCATCTCACGCCAGTCAGAATGGTGATTGATTATTAAAAAGTCAAGAAACAAAGCAATGGCAACAAAAGCCAAAATTGACAAATGGGATCTAATTAAACTAAAGAGCTTCTGCACAGCAAAAGAAACTACCACCAGAGTGAACAGGCAACCTACAAAATTGGAGAAAATTTCTGCAATCTACTCATCTGACAAAGGGCTAATATCCAGAATCTACAATGAACTCAAACAAATTTACAAGAAAAAAACAAACAACCCCATCAAAAAGTGGGCAAAGGATATGAACAGACATTCTCAAAAGAAGACATTCATGCAGCCAACAGACACATGAAAAAATTCTCATCATCACTGGCCATCAGAGAAATGCAAAATCAAAACCACAATGAGATACCATCTCACACCAGTTAGAATGCCGATCATTAAACAGCCAGGAAACAACAGGTGCTGGAGAGGATGTGGAGAAACAGGAACACTTTTACACTGTTGGTGGGACTGTAAACTAGTTCAACCATTGTGGAAGACAGTGTGGTGATTCCTCAAGGATCTAGAACTAGAAATACCATTCGACCCAGCCATCCCATTACTGGGTATATACCCAAAGGATTATAAATCATGCTGCTATAAAGACACATGCACATGTATGTTTACTGCGGCACTATTCACAATAGCAAAGACTTGGAACCAACCCAAATGTCCATCAATGATAGACTGGATTAAGAAAATGTGGTACATATACAGCATGGAATACTATGCAGCCATAAAAAAGGATGAGTTCATGCCCTTTGTAGGGACATGGATGAAGTTGGAAACCATCATTCTCAGCAAACTATCGCAAGGACAAAAAACCAAACACCGCATGCTTTCACTCATAGGTGGGAATTGAACAATGAGAACACTTGGACACAGGAAGGGGAACATCACACACAGGGGCCTGTTGTGGGGTGGGGGGAAGGGGGAGGTATGGCATTAGGAGATATACCTGATGTAAATGATGAGTTAATGGGTGCAGCACACCAACATGGCACATGTATACAGATGTAACAAACCTACACATTGTGCACATGTACCCTAGAACTTAAAGTAAAATAAAAAAATTTAAAAAAAGTCAAGAAACAACAGATGCAGGTGAGGTTGCTGAGAACTAGGAATACTTTTATATGTTGGTGGGAATGTAAGTTAGTTCAACCATTGTGGAAGAGAGTGTGGAGCTTCCTCAAAGACCTGGAACCAGAAATACCATTTGACTCAGCAATCCCATTACTGGGTACATACCCAAAGGAATATAAATCATTCTGTTATAAAGATACATGCACGCACATGTTCATTGCAACACTATTCACAATAGCAAAGACATGGAATATACCCAAATGCCCATCAACGATAGATTGGGTAAAGAAAATGTGGTACATTTACTCCGTGGATTACTATGCAACCATAAAAAGGAACAAGATCATGTCCTTTGCAGGGACGTGGATGGAGCTGGAAGCCATCATCCTCAGCAAACTAATGCAGCAACAGAAAACCAAACACCGCATGTTCTCACTTATAAGTGGGAGCTGAACAATGAGAACACGTGGACATAGGGAGGGGTACAACAAACACTGGGACCTGCAGGGTGGAGGGAGAGCAGGGGGAGGTAGAGCATCAGGAAAAATAGCTAAAGCATGCTGGGCTCAATACCGAGGTGATTTGTTGATAGGTGCAGCAAGCCACCATGGGACATGTTTACCTATGTAACAAACCTGCAGCACATCCTGCACATGTATCCTGGGACTTAAAGAAAAAATTCCTGCGGGGATTTTGATTGCAATTGTAGTGAATCTAGAGATCAATTTGGGGAGAGCCAAATTGGGGAGATTCTCAATATTTAATTTTTGAATCCACGAACATATTATATCTCTCCATTTATTTTATTCAATTATATTTTTAAGAATCTGGATGATATGCTGACTTAGGGTTAGGTCTGAAAGATATCTAAGTGGTCACTAAACCCAAATCATTTATTTTATATGTAATAAACATTTTTTCATATAGGTGCCTAGTCTTTCTTTTCCATCCAACTAGCCAAAACGTTTTTGATTGTCAGTCTAGTATTCTTTTTCTTGCTCATTGAAGGTTAATTTGAGTTAAATAATAAAGGAAAGAGATAAAAAAATTTTTTTAAATGTTGAGTATGCTGAGGGTTGAGGTGGGTTCTTCCCTATAGCACTTGCATTCCTGTGTGGGCAAACACACACACAGTGCACACACAGACACCATCAAACCTCTGCTCAAAGAAAGATGCTAAAATATAGGAGGAAAGTGACTGGAAAAAGAAGCAGGAGAACTAAATATAAATGTGGACTGCATATTTGAGTTCTCTTCAATGTCTTTCAGTCAATGCCAGTAATACCTGTGGGTGATAAACTGTGATTCCTGAAGGTGATGCTGCCACAAGACTGAACCATTTGGGTTTCTGGATTTGTAAAGATCCCATACAGATAAAGGAAGCATACACCCGGGAAAGGTCTAGCTTTACTTAACAGTAAGGCAGAACCAGATCTGAACCTGAGGCTGGCCTCATTCGGAGCAGAGAGTCCTATGTAGATGTCCCCAGGTGAATGGAGCTCTGGCCCTGCCCTTCATAAGCCCTACTGTACGGAGCTGTGTGTACACAGCACATATCATGTGATCCTGAAGCACCCAGGTAGCAGTATTTTCATGACCAGTTTCTCTACAGACAAGGCTAAGAAGCATTAGTACGGCTATCCTCCTATTTAACTATTTAAATACTTCCATATGTGATGGAAGCCAAATGTCTTAATCAACAGCCATTTCTTCCAAGGACTTTCCCCCAGCCTATAGGGCCTCTAGCTGCCCTAGATGTACCAAATAACATTGCCACATGATCCAGCAACCAAGGGTTAAAGGTTGGCACAGCTGGCCCCCATTCCCAAACCCAGGGGTATGGCTTTTATCCATGCTGACTGGTACCCATGTCATACTAATTGTTATGTATTTTATATATCATCACTTTCTACAGAAATGTTTTAGAAGACATTTAATTTCACAATACCCATTTCCTAATATTTCCAGCCTATGCACTCCTTTTTATTCTCGTAGTCGCTATGTCTGACCTAGAAGCTTATAAAAGTGAGCATCTCATAGCTATAAAAAACCTAAAGTCACTATCATTGATTAAGTACTTACTATATTCTAACTCTTTATGGTCACAATTTCATTTAATCCTCAAATAAACCTACAGAGCAGGCACTTGGGTCTTCATTTAACAAATGAAGAGCCTGAGGCTCAGAGTGGTTGAGTAACTTTCTCCACGCCAACATCTGGGCTCCTTTCAGTTTGAATCTTTCTACCATGCCTCATCACGTTTTCCGTTTTGTGTAATGAAAGAGATTTAAAAATAAAAGTTTCAATTAAAACTATGAGGATCATCCTCAAAGGTTCCAATTCATATTAAAATGGTAATCACTTTGTCATTTTTTTTTATTATTATTATACTTTAGGTTTTATGGTATGTGTGCGCAATGTGCAGGTTAGTTACATATGTATACATGTGCCATGCTGGTGCGCTGCACCCACTAACTCGTCATCTAGCATTAGGTATATCTCCCAATGCTATCCCTCCCCCCTCCCCCCATCCCACAACAGTCCCCGGAGTGTGATGTTCCCCTTCCTGTGTCCATGTGTTCTCATTGTTCAATTCCCACCTATGAGTGAGAATATGCGGTGTTTGGTTTTTTGTTCTTGCGATAGTTTACTGAGAATGATGATTTCCAATTTCATCCATGTCCCTACAAAGGACATGAACTCATCATTTTTTATGGCTGCATAGTATTCCATGATGTATATGTGCCACATTTTCTTAATCCAGTCTATCGTTGTTGGACATTTGGGTTGGTTCCAAGTCTTTGCTATTGTGAATAATGCCGCAGTAAACATACGTGTGCATGTGTCTTTACAGCAGCATGATTTATAGTCCTTTGGGTATATACCCAGTAATAGGATGGCTGGGTCAAATGGAATTTCTAGTTCTAGATCCCTGAGGAATCGCCACACTGACTTCCACAAGGGTTGAACTAGTTTACAGTCCCACCAACAGTGTAAAAATGTTCCTATTTCTCCACATCCTCTCCAGCACCTGTTGTTTCCTGACTTTTTAATGATTGCCATTCTAACTGGTGTGAGATGGTATCTCATTGTGGTTTTGATTTGCATTTCTCTGATGGCCAGTGATGGTGAGCATTTTTTCATGTGTTTTTTGGCTGCATAAATGTCTTCTTTTGAGAAGTGTCTGTTCATGTCCTTCGTCCACTTTTTGATGGGGTTGTTTGTTTTTTTCTTGTAAATTTGTTGGAGTTCATTGTAGATTCTGGATATTAGCCCTTTGTCAGATGAGTAGGTTGCGAAAATTTTCTGCCATTTTGTAGGTTGCCTGTTCACTCTGATGGTAGTTTCTTTTGCTGTGCAGAAGCTCTTTAGTTTAATTAGATCCCATTTGTCAATTTTGGCTTTTGTTGCCATTGCTTTTGGTGTTTTAGACATGAAGTCCTTGCCCATGCCTATGTCCTGAATGGTAATGCCTAGGTTTTCTTCTAGGGTTTTTATGGTTTTAGGTCTAACGTTTAAGTCTTTAATCCATCTTGAATTGATTTTTGTATAAGGTGTAAGGAAGGGATCCAGTTTCAGCTTTCTCCATATGGCTAGCCAGTTTTCCCAGCACCATTTATTAAATAGGGAATCCTTTCCCCATTTCTTGTTTTTCTCAGGTTTGTCAAAAATCAGATAGTTGTAGATATGTGGCGTTATTTCTGATGGCTCTGTTCTGTTCCATTGATCTATATCTCTGTTTTGGTACCAGTACCATGCTGTTTTGGTTACTGTAGCCTTGTAGTATAGTTTGAAGTCAGGTAGTGTGATGCCTCCAGCTTTGTTCTTTTGGCTTAGGATTGACTTGGCGATGCGGGCTCTTTTTTGGTTCCATATGAACTTTAAAGTAGTTTTTTCCAATTCTGTGAAGAAAGTCATTTTTAATGTGTTTACCATCTCATACTTTAATATAAAAATATAAAAGTACCTAGATACGATTCTGGCAGTAGCCTGACTGCTTCTCTCTACAGTGGGGACTGTCATCTCACGTGCTGGGAATGTGAAGTCACCTCCTTTATGCACTGCACTAATAAAATAATTCACTTTTGCACTCCAAATGTTACGCTTGTATTTATTTATATTCTCAACCATCATTTTTTTCATGCTTTTACACTCCCTTGTTATAAAATAATACATAGATTTAATAGACACAGGCTTTGTCACAGTAAGAGGGCTGGATTTAGTGGTTTCTAGGGGGGAATTATTTGGGATAACTAGTTGAAACCAAAGCACATTACCATTCCTTGCCTGCAACAATAAACACTGGGTCTTCAAAGGCTGACCAAGTTTCCAATGATTCCCAACAATAGCAGTTGTCATTTTCAAATGATGGTCCTTTTGAAACGCCAAGTGGAGTGAAGAAAAAGTGCGTGCTATTGCTGATTAGACAGGAATATGACTTGCAGCAGCCTATGGTACTCTCTTGTCTGCAAATTTTCTGCCCTGATTAATTACAAAGAGTGCCAGAGTGTGTTGACGTTAGTTAAAAGCATTTGCTCTTTCCAGCCTGTCGTTATACCCGAATTAAGGATTTCTGTGTCAAGGTGAGGTCAGGAGAGTTCAGATCTGTTTTCCACTGATAAATCTTGCTGTCCCATAAGGATTAAAGGAACCCAAGGCTTTCATATGTAAAACTAATACATGATCGCCTATGTGTTTATGTCCCCATGATCAAAGAGCTCTTGGCCAAGTGGGAATGCCTCAAAGAGATAAGTAATTTGTTCACTACAAACATTACAATTCTCTATCCCTCTAGAAAGTACTGAAAATAAATTCTCTGATCAGAGTTAATTAGCATCCTTGTTGCTTTGGGTTGAGCTGACTAGTTCTCTTAAAGGCACACGAACATGAAAATTACAAGGCTTTTCTGAGCCAGCTATTTAAATTCTATCAAAGTTAGTTGGTGTATCCACCCATCAATTAGCTTCAACCCATTTACTTTAATCAAATTAACTGAATAAAATTTATTGCACTCCTTCTCTATATTCATGAATCCTTCCATGCTTCTATTTGTTGACTCTTTACTCTGTGCCAAGTGCCTTTTAGAGAGCCTAATGCCCTCAAATTTACAATACAGCATGAGGTGTCAGAGAGAGGAATTAGCACAAGCAGTCAGAGGCCAAGAGAGATAGAAATGACCTATGTTAGGTGATGTTCAAGACTGGCTTAGAAGAATGAATAGGAATTTAGTACGTTTATATGAGAAAGAAGGGCATTTCAAGAAACAGAACCAATAAAGGCATGTGAAATAATAACCGTGGATTCACACTGCTAGCCTTTCCTTCTTAGTAAGTTATCCATCAATTTTAAATGACTCTAGGAACGAAACAAATCAAGGCTATTTCCCTTTAGCTCTTTTAAAGGACAGGGGTAGAGACCAACAATGGAAAAAGAAGTCTTGGTATCAAGTGCCAGTTGTTCCTGCTAAATCCATGTTGCATGACATTTGGCTTCTCCAAGCATCTGTTCCCTAACTTAGCAAATGGAAGTAATATCTCGTCTATAGCTTTTCAAAAGCTGGCCATTGTAATAAAAAATAACCCAAATCAAGTCATTAATGACTTTATCTATAAATGACCTAATGGAGGTCCACAAAGAGCTTACCAGAACTTTTGTGTCACATTGCTGGTGCACGTTCTAATTGTGGGAGTTCATCTGGGTGCAGACTCCTTACGTGGACCTCTTCAGGTATCACTAGAGTCATCAAATTCAGGCTTTGCCATACTTTTTTTCCCCAATTTTCAAAATAGTCATCAAAGTTATGTGTTAACCAAGTCATATGCATGCACATCTACATGTTTGTTTCTAAGTTACAGCAAAGCTATAGGATACTTTGGGCATGAGAACAATTTCTACATGACCTTGCCAGAATAGATGAGACATTGTGGAAAGTAATGAGTGTATTGTCATCATCTAATTTGCTTAAACAATCTAACATTATATTGCTCAACAAGGAATCCTTTGTACAACCTCTTAGAGTGTGCAAAATCCTTTCACTTGCATTATTTTATTTCATATTTACAGTAGACTGTAAGTAAAACATATCAGAGGGCAGTAGTTATTATCTCTAGGTTACAGAAAAGGAAATAGAGTCTCAGAAAGGTCAAGAAAGCTGCTGAAGACTTTGTAATTAAAATATGATGACACCTACTCCAAAGACAGTACTGTTTCCACTATAGCACACTGCCTTCTCTGATCAGCAATTGCACAAGAAAGATCATTGACACACAGACCCTAACCACAGAAGTCCAACTTACCAGCAACCCTAACAAGTTCCTGCTAACTCAAAATGGTGGAGAAAAACAAGAGCTTAGACTAGTCGTTCTCAACCAAGGGTGATTTTGGACCTGTGGGGGCATTTTTCAGTGTCTGGGGACATTTTGATTGTCACAACTGGGGAGTGGGGTGCTATTGGCATCTAGTGGGTAGAGGCGAGGGATACCACTGAACATCCTACAATCACAGGACAGTCCCTGCAAGAAAGAATGATCTGGCCCATAATGTCAACAGCGCTGAGGTTGAGAAACCCTAGCTTAGAATAACTGCCCTTAGGATGACAGGAGAAAGGAAGGAGTATAGATTGCTTTTCCCATTGACACAAGATAATTTAGCACTATCCAGGATGAGCCACTTCCAGCCTTATGGGATGCTATGCCTATCAGGTCTGGGTGTTGGGGTGGGAAAGGATGTCCTAATGTTTTGCTAAGAGGTATTCCTCATTTTATGTAGGGAATAAATAGAAAAATAAATGCCAACATATAGAAATTCAGATTCAGTTTACAGCTAACTTTTTAATTCAGGATGCACTTATTCTTAATATCTTTGACTATCAGATGATAAATTACCCACTATGTGTAGGATTCATGATATACTAGGGAATATTTAGATTGCTCCCCTGATCTCATGAAGAGTACAGAAAAATGAACATAACTCAATTAATGACAAGAAACATCGAAGGAGAAAATCTGAAATGTCTACATAAGGTTTTTAAACTTTAAGATCAAAATATATTCTCAGAAATTTTTTTATTATTATGTCCTATGAAAAGAGAAGCAATAGACTCTCCATGCTCGAATAGTTTCTTTTTAACATAGTAAAGGAGTTATCAAAATATTTAAAATATTAGCAGCTTATTAATTCAATATTATAATTGTTATATAAACAGTTTGTAATCCCTGAAACTCAAAGTAGGCTAAATATAAGCTTACGATGATTTTGCATACACATCTTTCTTCCAAAGTGCAACCGCCAAACAAATGGTAACTGGGATGAGTGTTCCATTTTCACCACGAAACTGTAAATCCATCATCTATGAGAGAACTATAAATTATGCATTCTGGGGAAATTCCTCTCATTTGGCATGCTGGGGAAATCCAAGAAAAGCAGTAGGAAAAAATGACTTACTACCTCTCAACACTGACCTGAAACTTGTACACATACTTCATTGCCAGAGAGGAGAACTGGCAGAACGTGAGCGATTTAGCAGCAAAGCTCAAAATGAACTTCTAGGAGTGATGAAGAGGAGACAGAGGTAGAAAACAGACTCCAGTATTTTCATTTTTTCCCCCTAATCCAAGATACCTCTGGACAACCTGATTTGCATTCTTTGAAATACATTGATTTGACACATCAGGATATTATACACCACGGTGTAGAAAAGAATCGGGTGTTACCTATGTCTTCCATATCTGGTTCTTGGCAAAAGGATATCTTTGCATATTAAGTGCCAAATGCATAAGATACAAAGTGCATGAAAAAAATTAATCAATCAACTCTGAAATGATTAGCCAAGGTCTTTTCATATGTTGTCCAGACAATAAATACAATGTTTAAGAAATGGGGATATGAGAAATTTTTTTTTTTTGAGACGGCCTCCTCTGTCACCCTGGCTGAAGGGCAGTGGTGTGATCTCAGCTCACTACAACCATTGCCTCCAGGTTCAAGCGATTACTGTGCCTTAGCCTCCCAAATAGCTGGGATTACAGACGAGCCACCATGCCCAGCTAATTTTTGTATTTTTAGTAGAGATGGGGTTTTGCCATGTTGGCCAGGCTGCTCTTGAACTCCTGATCTCAAGTGATTCGCCTGCTTTTGCCTCCCAAAGTGATGTGCTGGGATTACAGTCATGAGCCACCGTACCCAGCTAAGAATGAATATTTACTAATACACCAAGAATAGTCCATCCCTTAGATTAAGTGAAGTTTGGGTCAAAAGAGCCACTGGTCACTTTGACCAGGAATGGGATTACAGAAAGTAGTGTAAGTTATTTTTCTGCAGCATGAAAGTATCAATACCTATTTCACAGGATAGCCAAATTTGTTAAACTAGACAGACACTCTGTGTAAAGGGGTTAGAGCATAGGCCTGTTCTATAAATGTTTCAGAATAAATGTGTCTTACCGTGTTCAGGCTGCTATAACAAAATACTATAAAGTAACTTATAAACACAGAAATTAATTTCCCACTGCTCTGGAGTCTGGGAAGTCCAAGATCAAGGTGCCAGCAGATTTAGTGTCTAGTTAGGGCCTGTTTCCTGTTTCACAGACAGTGCCTTCTTGCTGTGTCCTCACATGGTGGAAGGGAATGGGGCAACCCTCTGGAGCCTCTTTTATAAGGGCACTACCCTTATGACCTAATTATCTCCCAAAAGGACCCAACACCTAAGACCATCACCTTGGGGATTGGGACTTCAACCTATGAATTTTGAGGAAACACAAACACAAACATCCAGACCATATCAGGATGCAAGTAGGAAAAGAGATGGATAGGTTTGCTCCATGTAGCTCTAGAGCAGAGATACAGGACTGGTGTGAGAGCATGACAAGATGGGGAAGTCTGGCTCACATGGGAGAATATATAGGGGGAAGTTTGGCTCATGCAGGGGAATATGGTTAAGAAACTAGGCTCAGAAATCTAAACTTGTGTGACCTTGGGTAAGTACATTGATTTCAGTGAGCTTCTATTTCCTTCTCTGTAAAGTGGAAATACTATTAGTGCCTTTCTCAGTGTACAAATAATTTACACAAAGCAAAATGCTTAGGGAATTGGTCTGACAGATGTTTTAAAAACCCACTCGATAAATGTTAGTTATTATTCTATTATTACTATAATCATTACTAGCAAAGGCTAGCCTACACTATTCTCATTCAGAATGTTTCGAGACATAATGAGTTCTCATTATTGGTCATATTTAGCCAGAGCTGGGAAAATCACCATTTAAGAAAGCCATGCCTTGGCTAGAAGGTTGCTAAAACCCCAAGCATCTCATAATTTTCATCATAACTGGAAGCCAAATTCGTACCTGCTGAAATATGCAGAACTTTCAGAATGGCCCCCCGCTTTAAATTCTCAGCAGAGCCAAGTCATAAAATTGCACTTATTTCTCTGGTCCATTTCTTGGCAGGCAGGCCCTTCAGCATCCTGTAGCAACTCCCCAAACCTCAGCAATATCTTAGAGCATTTCCCATCCCAGTGCCTCCCACTAAAGTGCAAGACAAATTGGTAGCCAGGGGAAAGAAGTGTCTTGTGTTACATTTTGTGTTCTTTTAACTATCCCATCTGTGATTTATAGCTCAGCAGAGGGGCAGGGATATTATTCAGGGATGAGGGAGCTGGGTGAGTAAAATGTTGAGAATGAAAGGCTAAGCATCACATAGCAGCTGCACACAGGAAGACACTTGGCTATTTAGTTTGCAGGAAGCAGAAGCTAAGAGAACCAAGGTGATGGAACAGAGGACAGCATTTGAATGTGTGGCTGAATTTACATAAACAAACTTGGGAAAATTGCACAAGTGCATGACCAGTTTTGCCTGTTAGTTGTAAAATCATGATGAAGGTTATCTCAGGACCCCACACAAAGCTTAGCTTGTTCATCTGTGAACTTAATTCTGATGAGGAAGAAAGAACTCAATAGACGTTTTTGTGGGTCTTTCATATACACATCCCCTCAGATGCCAAGTTTATATACTTCTTTTCAAAATTGGAATCTCCCAGATCTGAAACTTCAGGAATAAGGGAGTGATTTTAGTGCCTTTAAGCAACATTTTATCAAACGTCTTGTTTATTAATCATTATTCTAAAGGTGCTCATGTATCTTTTTAGCTTTCTCTGTAAAGATTTAACTTTTTTATCAGAAGATCCAAGAACATAATTATGTCTTAGCTAAGAAGTTGATATATTTGTAAATTAAGCTACAAATTGTTTGTACGCATACATGGAAGTGAAAACATTCTTTAGTACATCTGATTTTACCTAATTACACTGAGGCATGTTGCATTTCAGCTTCTTTTAAAAAAAGCCAGAGCCGCAACAATTTAACGTAAAATTCTAGTTCGATGATTAAATATCTGCTTGACTGGATATACGTAGAACACAATGGGATGGTGAAAGATCAGGGCCTACCTTTCTATGACGCAGAAAAAAACGTATTAAAAGGATCTCAGGGCTGGATATAACACACGCCTAAGTCCATCTGTCAGATGAGATCATTGTCAATTCACTCCTGGATGAGGTTCTGCCTCTGAACTCCATAAAGAACATTTTTGTGGTGGCCAAACTCCATTTATTGGTGGTTCACTTTCTGTAGACAGGAATCAGAAAACAAATTTAAATCTCCAAATATGACCCATAGCCACACATTATCATGTCTAACAGAAATACATCTGTTCTAAGAATAATGCGGCCAGCTATACTATGTTAAGAAAGTTGGAATTGCTTCTTCATTTTACTCAATCATGATTTGAATTCAGCAAAATACAAAATTACTCAAACATTACTAAGATGACTTGGGTTGATAAAGTCATTATCAGGGATGGAAACACGGATGAAAAGCTTCCTCTTTATGGAAATTGCTGAAGTTCTGAACCTTCACTGCTAAGATTTCATCTACACTGTTATTTCTTCATTGAGCAAATAATTTTCAAATACTATGTTCTAGTAACTAAACTTCTTCGAACTTCAACATGCATTTTTCATTAGATACAATCTAGGGCCAGGCATGGTGGCTCAAACATGTAATCCCAGCATTTTGAGAGGCCAAGATGAAAGGATTGCTTGAGGCCAGGAGTTCAAAACCAGCCTGGACAACATTTCAAGATTCCATCTCTACAAAAAATACAAAAATTAGCTGGATATGGTGGTGCATGCCTGTAGTCCCAGCTACTCAGGAGACTGAGGAAGCTGTCTTTCCAGGCTTGAGCCTGGGAAGTCAAGGCTGCAGTGAGCTGTGAGGGCACCACTGCAACCCAGTCTTGGTGACAGAGCATGACCCTATATCAAGAAAAAAAGAAAAAGAAAAAAGACCAAAAAAAAAGACAAAATCTAGGTTCAAGGAATAGTGAAGAAAGTAATACAAATAACTAAGATAGAAACAAACAAATTATTCCTTTCACTCAAAAAGGAAAAGCAGGTGTGCTCAGCAAGAATTAGTCTTGGCATTCCAGTTGGATCCCGCACTTGATGAAGATGACCATAGGTCTTACTTCCCACCCCAACTGAGCCGTATCCGAAGTGGAGCAGAATGATAGATAACTCATCCAGAAGTGGGACTCTGAGAAGAGGAGCAAAGTGGAGGACTGGCCCAAGTAGCCATGAAGTAAAAGGAAGAGAGTAGTTAGGATGTTTTGGAATAGTTTGTCTACTGACTATCGGGAGAAGACGGTCAGCGCTGAAATCCATGTCATGTGATGCATTTCCATTGAAGGGTGGGGTTGGGACAATTGAAGACAGTGCAGGAGCCATTCTTTCACCCGTCACAACAAAGATTCTGTAATAGAGGATAGGATCTGAACTTGAAATAAGGCCAGGCACTGTGGCTCAGGCTTGTAATTCCAGCACTTTGGGAGGCTGAGGCAGGCAGAACACATGAGGCCAGGAGTTCAAGACCAGTTTGGCAAACATGGAGAAAACATGTCTCTACTAAAAATACAAAAATAAATTAACTCAGTGTGGTGGCAGGCGTCTGTAATCCCAGCTACTTGGGAGTCTGAGGCATGAGAATCGCTTGAATCTGGGAGGCGGAGATAGCAGTGAACCAAGATTGCACCACTGCACTTTAGCCTGGGCAACAGAGTGAGACCCCGTCTCAAATAACAACAACAAAAACAAATGAACTTAAAATAAATGACTATATTATACACTCTTTAGATGCTATATATGCACTTAACCAGGTAATATAAGGTTGTTTAATAGTGGAACAAAGAGGTAATTAAGTCCCTTCTTAAAGGAAAAACCCAAGACCTATTTATTTATTCATTCAATGAATCATGATTAGTTATGAAAAGCATGAGAAATACCAGGAGCTTTGACTCTTACCCTTCCTGATCTTTCTTAAGCATTAAAAGTCTTCAATACAAGGAGGTTGGGGAAAGGAAAGAGTCAAAGCCCAACCCTGAGCCTTATTCCCTTCCCCAGAGTAGGAAGAAACCAGTAGAATAGAGTATTGGATGAGACCAGACAACCTCACCCCAGTGAAATGTGGAATGAGAGAAGTCAGGAATTGGAAACAAAGATGCAGCACTTTTTCTGCCTCATTTAGTATCCTCACTCTACACATGACCACCAGGAATGTCAAATGACAGTTTCCCTAAATATTTTTCATGTGACAATTGGCCTTGGAACAATAAACAAAGTGGCAAAAATAAAATAATTGGTTTTAAATTACTGCTTAATTGCTTTTATTTATTAGCTTTACTTGTCTTCTTTGTCTAGTCATCACACGGCCTCCAAATTGGTTAGAGTAATAATAACTTATGATTGAAAATGCTTACAATTTACAAAAGGCTTTCACAAAGAGACCATCCTCCCAGTCCTCAGAACAACTCTGGAAATGAGGTATTACTGTTATTTTAACATGATAGATCTGGAAACCTGAGGTTCAGAGAGGTTAGGAGATTTGTCCAAGGAAATACAGTGTTATGCATACATCATGCTTTATCATGTTTTTTTTGTTTATTTGAGATGGAGTCTTGCTCTGTCGCCAACTGGAGTGCAGTGGTGCAATCTCAGCTCACTGCAACCTCCGCCTCCTGGGTTCAAGAAATTCTCCTGCCTCAGCCTCCCAAGTAGCTGGGACTAGAGGTGGTGCCACCACACCCAGATAATTTTTGTATTTTTAGTAGAGACAGGGTTTCACCATGTTGGCCAGGATGGTCTCAATCTCCTGACCCTGTGATCTGTCTGCCTCGGCCTCCCAAAGTGCTGGGATTACAGGTGTGAGCCACTGCACACGACCCACATCAAGCTTTTAAGCTGTGTGGTCTCCTTATTCCCATGTTGCTTTGTTAACTGAGTATAAAATTTTATGGAATCACATCACTAGCATCCGTCTTAGTATACTCAGTCCTCCTGTGTTACACTCATGCAGCCTGACCATCTGCAAAGAAATGAAATATGGGAGGGAGTGTTCAAAAAGAACCACAGACAGTAGTAGGTAGGAGCTAAGCATGGGTGTCAAGTAGATCTAAAATCAAATTATGATTGTGACTCTTTTTTTTTCTTTTTTTTGAGACAAGTCTCACTCTGTCGCCAGACTGGAGTGCAGTGGTGCAATCTCAGCTCACTGGAACCTCTGCCTCCCAGGTTCAGGTGATTCTCCTGCCTCAGCCTCCCAAGTAGCTGGGACTACAGGCGTGTGCCACCATGCCCAACTAATTTTTGTATTTTTAGTAGAGATAGGGTTTCCCCATGTTGGCCAGGATGGTCTTGATCTCCTGACCTTGTGATCCACCTGCCTTGGCCTCCCAAAGTGCTAGCATTACAGTCATGAGCCACCGTGCATGGCCCACATCACACTTTTAAGGTGTGTGCTCTACTTATTCCCATGTTGCTTTGTTAACTGACTTTAAAATTTTATGGAATCACATCACCAGCATCCATCTTAGTATACTCAGTCCTCCTGTGTTACACTCATGCAGCCTGACCTTCTGCAAAAAAATGAAATATGGGAGGGAGTGTTCAAAAAGAACCATAGAGGGTAGTAGGTAGGAGCTAGGCATGGGTGTCCAGCAGATCTAAAATCAAATTATGATTGTAACTCTTGGCAGTAGACAAGATAGTTTACATCTCTCAGCCTTAGGATTTTACCTGTAAAATGGAGCAAAAACAGTGCATGCTTCGTGGCATTGTCACGAAGATAAATATGCTAAGCACAGAAACAATTGCATATGCTATTTATGAGATCTCCCAGGCAGGCACTGTACTGACAACATTATAGCAACTGGAATTGGTAGCAAAACTATCAGCAGTAGCATCAGCAGTAGTAGTGCTAGTGACAACAGCAGCAACAATAATAGCAGTAGCATTAAGTAGTAATAATATAATAGTAGTAGTAGCTGTTTTGTAGCAGCAATATTAATAGTAGTAACAGTAAAGTAGTAATAGGCAATATCGTCATAGTCATTCTCACAGTATTTATTAGTATTGGTAGCAATAATAGTAGTAGTAATAGAGGGTATCTTTGGCTAAGAGTTCATGATCTCTCAAGTGACATAGAAACAAAGAAGACGAACGTCCATTAAGAAACATTTGCAGGCCAGGTGTGGCAGCTCATGCCTGTAATCCCACCACTTTGGGAGGCCGAGGCAGGCAGATCACTTGAGACCAGGAGTTTGAGACCAGCCTGGCCAACGTGGCAAAACCCCGTCTCTAGTAAATACACAAAAATTAGCTAGGCGTGGTGGCATGCACCTGTAATTCCAGCTACTCGGGAGGCTGAGGCTGAAGAATCACTTGAACCCAGGAGGCAGAGGTTGCAGTGAGCAGAGATTGTGCCACTGCAATCCAGCACCTGGGTGACAAAGTGAGACTCCGTTTCAAAAAAAGAAAAAAAAAAGAGAGAGAGAGAAACATTTGCAAAGGCCAAACAGAGCTAACAGTTTCTCTAGCTTTGATGGGTGTGAAGTTACCTTTGAGGGCACCTGATTAGAACAGATTTCAGTAGTAGAAAAGCATATATTTTATTTCAATAATTAGAAGATACTAATGAACAAAGGAAGTCCCACACAATCACTGGCTTCTATTCCATGGCAGTTAGAACCAGTGGCAGTGAGAGACAATGGTACATTGTGTGTCAGCTCCAGACACCTAGACTTCTTCTCTGCACTGCTGATGGAAGTAGCAACGATACAATACAACCAACGTACGTAAAAGTCATTTCTTCAAACTCTATTTTTTCCTTTGGTTTCCTCTCGACTAATTTCTGAAAGCAAGTGGGGCCAAATAAACTTTCTGTATAGAGAAGAAAATGAAAAGTGAATTTCAATTTCCTGAGTGCCTACGAAACATCTTACCCCATGCTGGGTTTGGTAACCTCATTTGATCATTGCTTATGACTGCGGAAGGGAACCAGGGCCCAAAGAAGTCAAGCAAGACAGTCACCATGAGAAACTGGAAACAAGCCTGCCTGAGTTCGTATCTTAATGTCTTTCTCACTAATCTATGCTGCTGTCTGAAACTATACTTCCGAAAGTCGTTTGCCATTAAAAATAAGGGCAAGTCTGTTAAGTCACATTGTCTTAGTCAGCTTGGGCTACTATAATACCATAGACCAGGTGGCCTATAAGTGACAGAAACTTATTTTATACAGTCCTAGAGGCTGAAAGCCCAAGATCAGAGTGCCAGCATTGGATGAGCTCTAGTGAAGGCCCTCTCCTGGGCTGCAGACCACTAACTTCTTGCTGTGTCCTCCCATGGTAGAAGATGCAAACAAGCTCCCTTGGGCCTATTTTATAAGAAAGCTAATCTCATTCATAATAGTTCTGCCCTCATGACCTAATTATCTCCCAAAAGGCCCTGCCTTCTATTACTATCACATTGGTGATTAGATTGCAACACACGAATTTTGGGGGCATGCAAATATTCAGACCAGGGTACATATGTAACTTCAAATTTAAATTGTGATCAGGATTGTAGCTATGAGTGCCCAGTCATATATTCTCATCGCTAAAGTGCTCAATCGGTTCTGTCTTAGGATTCCTTTTTTGTTTGTTTGTTTGTTTGTTTGTTTGTTTTGAGATGGAGCCCAGCTCTGTCCCCCAGGCTGTAGTGCAGTGGCACAATCTTGGCTCACTGCAACCTCTGCCTTCCTGGGTTCAAGCAATTCTCCTGCCTCAGCCTCCTGAGTAGCTGGGATTACAGGTGTGCACCACCGTGCCTGGCTAATTTTTGTATTTTTAGTAGAGAAGGGGTTTCACCATGTTGGCCAGGCTGGTCTTGAGCTCTTGATATCCACTGATCCACCTGCCTCGGCCTCCCAAAGTGTTAGGATTACAGGCGCAAGCCACCATGCCTGGTCTGCCTCAGGACCTTCTTCAGCTGCTGAAGCCCAATATACCTGCCCACCTGTAAGTGTGGGAAGTCAGAAGTACAAGGAAACAAATCCCATTGGGAACATCCCCCAGCCAATGACTGGCGAGAGTTAATGAATAAATACCCTGACTTCCTCATTCATAGGAGAGACACATGGAGGTGTTTGTTCTACATTGGCCTCAGTTCCCAAGCAAGACTAACATCCAGTGGTCACAGGAGTTACTGCCTTGAAAACATGTCTGTTATTAGCTGCCTTCCTTTTTCTATCTTACCTGCCCACACCTCCACTGGTATTTCTTTCCTCTCCCTAGTAAATTTCTTCTACTTAAATTCCTGCTCAGTGTCTGCTTCAATGGGAGCCCAAACTAAAGCAAGTATCAAAGCAGCTTTGGTCTATATGTGAACTGTGTTCTTAAATTCCATCCTACAACTGTAGGATCCCACCCATTTTTCTAAACCCTTCTGTATTTTTTTAATTAGCCAGAATCATGCCCAAGAAATCGCTGCTTAAAGTTAAATATAACACATTATTGTCACAATTTCATTATTTTGAGAGAACGCTGTAGACTCTATTTGGGTTTTTTTTTTTTTTTTTGCAGCTTCTAAAATTTCTATCAATTTTTCCATTGTTGCAAGTACAGGATGAATTATTACCAGCTTTGTAAAGAAAAAGAAAAAAAATATGATCCAAAACATTTCATATGTAGTACAAATCTGAGTTAAGGGAAAAAAAAGATCTCAGCCTTCCAACTATGTGTCAGAGTGAAAACCAGCCATAAGAGCAAGACAGAGGGGAAGATGAATGGGGCTGGTGGTGGTAGGGACAGGAGAGCACATTCACTAGAGTTTCTGGATGGGTGGGTGAGGTGTATTCATAGTCCTTCAGGTGCTGGTAGGGTCTTTATGGACAATGGTCTTTGAGGAGAATGTTCTTAACAAAACTGAGAAAGAAAAGGATGGAAAGAGAACACATATTGTGTTTTTACTTTTTAGGGATTAAAGGATCTTCCAGATACTTTATGTATCCTATTACAGGAATTACGTATTCTATTATAGCAATATTCTATTATAGCAATATTACTATTATACATAAGGCTTCTATAAAGACAATGATCACCATTTACACGGGCTAGAATAGCCTGAGAGAATATAATGTAGTGAATAAGACATTTAACAAGTGGCAAAGCTGGGGTCAAAGCCCAAATGTAATAGACTCTAAAGCCCATTAACATCAACGATAAACTACTGCCCCAGCAAAACTGCATGGAAATTACATCACATCACAGTTTGTGAAGAGCTTTCATTAAGGCTGAGAAAGAGAAAGAGGTGTTGACAGCCAGGGACTGGTCTGGCTCTATTAGCCAAGCCTTGGCATTGGTAAGAAGTACCCAGTATGCGTAGCTAGGTTGTGATGCTTTCCTGTAAAATGATTTCACAGAACACTAACATTAAGAAAGACCATCATGAGAAAATGATAATGAAAGAGCAAGACGAAGATAAGACCAGTCCACACTCATGCCTGAGAAAGATAAAAGTATATTCTCCAATAATAATAATAATTAATTTAAAAGACCAAACAACATCCTTTCCTGACTAATACAAGTTATTATTATGCTACGCTTTGTTCTACTTGCCTTCTAGATAGGAATTAATAAAATAACCAGTCATTCCAAGATGGCCAAGTAGGAATAGCTTTGGTCTGCAGCTCCCAGCATGATTGACACAGAAGATGGGCGATTTCTGCATTTCCAACTGAAGTACCTGGTTCATCCCATCGGGACTGGTTGGACAGCGGGTGTAGCCCATGCAGGGTGAGCCGAAGCAGGGTGAGGTGTCACCTCGCTCAGGAAGCACAAGGGGTCAGGGGATTTCCCTTTCCTACCAAGGGAAGTCCTGACAGACTGTACCTGGAAAAATGGGATACTTCTACCCCAATACTGCACTTTTCCCAAGGTCTTAGCAACCAGCAGACTAGGAGATCTTTCCCTGTACCTGGCTCAGCAGGTCCCACGCCCACGGAGCCTTGCTTACTGCTAGTGCAGCAGTCTGAGATGGACCTGCAAGGCTGCAACTGGTGGGGGGGAAGGGTGTCCACCACTGCTGAGGCTTAAGTAGGTAAACAAAGCGGCCAGGAAGCTTGAACTGGGCAGAGCCCATCACAGCTCAGCAAGGCCTACTACCTCTATAGACTCCACCTCTGTAAGCAGGGCATAACTGAACAAAAGGCAGCAGAAACTTCTGCAGACTTAAATGTCCCTGTCTGACAGCTCTGAAGAGAGCAGTGGTTCTCCCAGCATGGCATTTGAGCTCTGAGAATAGAGAGACTGCCTCCTCAAGTGGTTCCCTGACCCCCGTGTAGCCTAACTGGCAGACACCTCCCAGTAGGGGCCGACAGGCACCTCATACAGCCAGGTGCCCCTCTGGGACAAAGCTTCCAGAGGAAGGATCAGGCAGCAATATTGGCTGTTTTGCAATATTTGCTGTTCTGCAGCCTCTGCTGGTGATACCCAAACAGGGTCCGGAGTGGACCTCCAGAAAACTCCAACAGACCTGCAGCTGAGGGACCTGACTGTTAGAAGGAAAACTAACAAACAGAAAGGAATAGCATCAACGTCAACAAAAAGGACATCCACACCAAAATCCCATTTGTAGGTCACCAACATCAAAGACCAAAGGTAGATAAAACCATAAAGATGGGGAGAAACTAGAGCAGAAAAGCTGAAAACTCTAAAAACTAGAGCACCTCTTCTCTTCCAAAGGATTGTAGCTCCTTGCCAGCAGTGGAACAAAGCTGGATGGAGAATGACTTTGATGAGTTGACAGAAGTAGGCTTCGGAAGGTCAGTAATAACAAATTTCTCTGAGCTAAAGGAGCATGTTCTAAGCCATCGCAAGGAAGCTAAAAACCTTGAAAAAAGATTAGACGAATGGCTAACTAGAATAAAGAGTATACAGAAGTCCTTAAATGACCTGATGGAGCTGAAAACCATGGCACGAGAACTTCGTGATGAATGCACAAGCTTCAATAGCCGATTTGATCAAGTGGAAGAAAGGGTATCAGTGACTGAAGATCAAATGAATGAAATAAAGCAAGACAACAAGTTTAGAGAAAAAAGAGTAAACAGAAATAATCAAAGCCTCCAAGAAATATGGGACTATGTGAAAAGACCAAATCTACGTTTGATTGGTGTACCTGAAAGTGACGGGGAGAATGGAACCAAGTTGGAAAACACTTTGCAGGATATTATCCAGGAGAACTTCCCCAGCCTAGTAAGGCAGGCCAACACTGGAATTCAGGAAACACAGAGAACACCACAAAGATACTCCTCGAGAAGAGCAACCTCAAGAAACATAATTGTCAGATTCACCAAGGTTGAAATGAAAGAAAACATGTTAAGGGCAGCCAGAGAGAAAGGTCAGGTTACCCACAAAGGGAAGCCCATCAGGCTAACAGCAGATCTCTCAGCAGAAACCCTATGAGCCAGAAGAGAGTAGGTGCTAATATTCAACATTCTTAAAGAAAAGAATTTTCAACCCAGAATTTCATATCCAGCCAAACTAAGCTTCATAATTGAAGGAGAAATAAAATCCTTTACAGACAAGCAAATGCTGAGAAATTTTGTCACCACCAGGCCTGCCTTATAAGAGCTCCTGAAGGAAGCACTAAACATGGAAAGGAACAACTGGTACCAGCCACTGCAAAAACATGCCAAATTGTAACGACTATCAATGCTAGGAAGAAAATGCATCAATTAACGGGCAAAATAACCAGCTAACGTCATAATGACAGGATCAAATTCACACATAACAATATTAATCTTAAGTGTAAATGGGCTAAATGTACCAATTAAAATACACAGATTGGCAAATTGGATAAAGAGTCAAGACCCATCAGTGTACTGTATTCAGGAAACCCATCTCACGTGCAGAGACACACATAGGCTGAAAATAAAGGGATGGAGGAAGATCTACCAAGCAAATGGAAAACCAAAAATTAGGAGGGGTTGCAATCCTAGTCTCTGATAAAACAGACTTTAAACCATGAAAGATCAAAAGAGACAAAGAAGGCCATTACATAATGGTAAAGGGATCAATTCAACAAGAAGAGCTAACTATCCTAAATATATATGCAACCACTACAGGAGCACTCAGATTCATAAAGCAAGTCCTTAGAGACCTACAAAGAGACTTAGAGTCCCCCACAATAATGATGGGAGACTTTAACACCCCACTGTCAATATTAGACCGATCAACGAGACAGAAGGTTAACAAGGATATCCAGAACTTGAACGCAGCTCTGCACCAAGCGGACCTAACACACATCTACAGAACTCTCCACCCCACATCAACAGAATATACATTCTTCTCAGCACCACATCACACTTATTCTAAAATTGACCACATAATTGGAAGTAAAGCACTCCTCAGTAAATGTAAAAGAACAGAAATCACAACAAACTGTCTCTCAGATCACAAGGCAATCAAACTAGAACTCAGAATTAAGAAACTCATTCAAAACCGCACAACTACATGGAAACTGAACAATCTGCTCCTGAATGACTACTGGGTAAATAACGAAATGAAGGCAGAAATAAAGATGTTCTTTGAAATCAATGAGAACAAAGACACAACATACCAGAATCTCTGGGACACATTTAAAGCAGTGTGTAGAGGGAAATTTATAGCACTAAATGCCCACAAGAGAAAGCGAGAAAGATCTAAAATCAGCACCCTAATATCACAATTAAAAGAACTAGAGAAGCAAGAGCAAACACATTCAAAAGCTAGCAGAAGGCAAGAAATAACTAAGTTCAGAGCAGAACTGAAGGAGATAGAGACACAAAAAACCCTTCAAAAAAATCAGTGAATCCAGGAGCTAGTTTTTTGAAAAGTTAAACAAAATCGATAGACCACGAGCAAGACTAATAAAGAAGAAAAGAGAGAAGAATCAAACAGATGCAATAAAAAAAGATACAGGGGCTATCATCACTGATCCCACAGAAATACAAACTACCATCAGAGAATACTATAAACACCTCTATGCAAATAAACTAGAAAATCTAGAAGAAATGGATAAATTCCTGGACACATACACCCACCCAAGACTAAACCAGGAAGAAGTTGAATCTCTGAATAGACAAATAACAGGCTCTGAAATTGAGGCAATAATTAATAGCCTACCAACCAAAAAAAGTCCAGGACCAGATGGATTCACAGCTGAATTCTACCAGAGGTACAAAGAGGAAATGGTACCATTCCTCCTGAAACTATTCCAATCAACAGAAAAAGAGGGAATCCTCCCTAACTCATTTTATGAGGCCAGCATTATCCTGATACCAAAGCCTGGCAGAGACACAACAAAAAAAGAGAATTTTAGACCAATATCCCTGATGAACATCAATGCGAAAATCCTCAATAAAATACTGGCAAACCGAATCCAGCAGCACATCAAAAAGCTTATCCACCATGATCAAGTTGGCTTCATCCCCAGCAAGGCTGGTTCAACATACGCAAATCAATAAATGTAATCCATCACATAAACAGAACCAACGACAAAACCCACATGATTATCTCAATAGATGCAGAAAAGGCCTTCAACAAAATTCAACAGCCTGTCATGCTAAAACTTTCAACAAGCTAGGTATTGATGGAACATATCTCAAAATAATAAGAGCTATTTATGACAAACCCACAGCCAATATCATAATGAATGGGCAAACACTGGAAGCATTCCCTTTGAAAACTGGCACAAGACAGGGATGCCCTCTCTCACCACTCCTATTCAACATAGTGTTGGAAGTTCTGGCTGGGGCAATCAGGCAAGGGAAAGAAATAAAGGATATTCAATTAGGAAAAGAGGAAGTCAAATTGTCCCTGTTTGCAGACGACATGATTGTATATTTAGAAAACCCCATCATCTCAGCCCAAAATCTCCTTAAGCTGATCCACAACTTCAGCAAAGTCTCAGGATACAAAATCAATGTGCAAAAATCACAAGCATTCCTATACATCAATAATAGACAAACAGCCAAATCATGAGTTAACTCCCATTCACAACTGCTTCAAAGAGAATAAATACCTAGGAATCCAACTTACAAGGGATGTGAAGGACCTCTTCAAGGAGAAGTACAAACCACTGCTTAGTGAAATAAAGGAGGACACAAGCAAATGGAAGAACATTCCATTCTCATGGATAGGAAGAATCAATATCGTGAAAATGGCCATACCACCCAAGGTAATTTATAGATTCAATGCCATCCGCATCAAGACACCAATGACTTTCTTCACAGAATTGGAAAAAACTACTTTAAAGATCATATGGAACCAAAAAAGAGCCTGCGTTGCCAAGACAATCCTAAGCAAAAAGAAAAAAGCTGGAGGCATCATGCTACCTGACTTCACACTGTACTACAAGGCTACAGTAACCAAAACAGCATGGTACTGGTACTAAAACAGACATATAGATCAATGGAATAGAACAGAGGCCTCAGAAATAACACCGCACATCTACAACCACCTGATCTTTGACAAACCTGACAAAAACAAGAAATGGGGAAAAGATTCCCTATTTAATAAATGGTGTTGGGAAAACTGGCTAGCTATATGTAGAAGGCTGAAACTGGATCCCTTCCTTACACCTTATACAAAAATTAATTCAAAATGGATTACAGACTTAAATGTTAGACCTAAAGCCATAAAAACCCTAGAAGAAAACCTAGGCAATACCATTCAGGACATAGGCATGGGCAAGGACTTCATGTCTAAAACACAAAAGCAATGGCAACAAAAGCCAAAATTGACAAATAGGATCTAATTAAACTAAATAGCTTCTGCATGGCAAAACAAACTACCATCAGAGTGAACAGGTAACCTACAGAATGGGAGACAATTTTTGCAATCTACCCATCTGACAAAGGCCTAATATCCAGAATCTACAAGGAACTTAAATTTACAAGAAAAAAAACCCCATCAAAAAGTGGGCAAAGGATATGAACAGACACTTCTCAAAAAAGACATTTATGCAGCCAACAGATACATGAAAAAATGCTCATCATCACTGATCATGAGAGAAATGCAAATCAAAACCACAATGAGATACCATCTCACGCCAGTTAGAATGCTGATCATTAAAAAGTCAGGAAACAACAGATATTGGAGAGGATGTGGAGTAATAGAAATGCTTTTACACTGTCGGTGGGAGTGTAAATTAATTCAACCATTGTGGAAGACAGTGTGGCGATTCCTCAAGAATCTAGAACTAGAAATACCATTTGACCCAGCAGTCCCATTACTGGGTATATACCCAAAGGATTATAAATCATGCTGCTATAAAGACACGTGCACACGTATGTTTATTGCGGCACTAATCACAATAGCAAAGACTTGGAACCAACCAAATGTCCATCAATGATACACTGGATTAAGAAAATGTGGCACATATACACCATGGAATACTATGCAGCCATAAAAAATGGATGAGTTCATGTCCTTTGCAGGGACCTGGATGAAGTTGGAAACCATCATTCACAGCAAACTATCACAAAGGCAGAAAACCAAACAGTGCATGTTCTCACTCATAGGTGGGAATTGAACTAACCTGCACATTGTGCACATGTATCCTAGAACTTAAATTTTTTAAAAAAACGAAAAAAATCACTGAATAAAACCTTACTATGGATGAAAAAATTAAAAAATAAAATAAAATAAAAACCAATCGCAGAATTACCTTCCATCCTGAGAGCATCCAATCCAGGGTAAAGACCACTTCCTTGAAGCCTCCCCCAAATCACCCAACACAAGCCTATAAGTCTTTTCAAGCAACTTCTGAGAAAACCCACAGTTTTGTATGATGTGCATTCACCCTCATCACAGCAAGTTAGTAAACCCAACTTTGTTGATACAGCTATGTTTCCAACAGTCTTTGGCTGAAAGACATTGAGAGTATATTGATTAATTCAAACAACATTTTCTGAGTCAAACAAAGTGAATTCTATATATTTGTTTCCCCTACAGAAACGGACATAAATCCTGTATCTGTAATAGGTGAACAGTGACATATGTTCTAAACTCAAAAGCAATTTTTAAATGTAGAAAGAAAATATTAATAGATTTAATAACATTTATATTCAAAACTCTCCTTGCTGAGTTTACAACAAAATCATAGTAAACATTGTTCCTAAATGTTTCCACAAAAAGAAGAGAACGGGAGAGGAGTCCTTGGGAAAACATATGGAAACAAAGAAAAGAGAGGATAGAACAGTAATTATTGAGGTTTCCCCTGACAGTAAGGTTTGGGACAAGGATTGAGGCAGTTGAAGTCCCAGGGAGCAGGAGTGAGCACCCAGGAAAAGTTGGGGGAAGAAGAAAGCCCATATTAACAGTGTCATGAAAGTCATCAAGGTCACCACTAAGGACACTTGAAACTCGATCTTACCCAGATCTTTTTTAGAATGGCATAGAATAAATTGCCTACCCAAGGATTGGCCAAGAGAAGTATCAATCCATTTACTCTCATCCCCCATTTGGTTGAGTCTGTCTGTGGTGACATTAATTCTCATGAATTCAAAAGCTTCTTGCCCTTAATCAGTAGCACCTGTTGCATCTGCAAACAATGAGAAACTCTGGGAAAAAAAAAATGCAAGTCCCATTACTCATGCTAAAGGTGAGTCACCATCAGTGTGAACTGAGTCCAAAACTACACAAACTGTCAACAACCAACATCAGTGATGAGGCTGAATGGGTCTGAGTCTAGGGACCAGGGACATCTGCTGTGCAGGGTGAAAGAAGCTATAGCTCAGATATGTCAATGGGGCACCTGCCTAAGAGGAAAGCTTTAGCCTAACAGAACCTTGTGCAGTCTTGGGACCTGTAAATACCAAGTATCATTAAGAGCTGGAGGAATAAATAGTTTGAAAATGGAGGGATGGGTGATGGAAAGAGACCTTAATTTAAATTCTATGTACAGATGTCATCCTTCCCTACAGAAAACCTTATTTTTGTTCACTTTATAGTATCTAGCACTCCCCAGTGTGATGGCTACTCACTGAATGATCACCTCACCCTGATACCCAGAACTTTAAATTGATATTAAATTTTAATCATTAGATAGTTGAGAAAAGTGTTCTATATTCTCAAAAATTAGAGAAGATAAATAAAATAGAAAAAGAAATGACCCTGGGGAAAACAGATAATGCAGAGAACAAAAGGGAATTTTAAAAGCAAATTCTTGTTAAGGTTTCTGTGAGATTTAAAACTAGAATATTAATAAAACATGCATAAAATTTGTTTAAGATCCTAATAGATGCTAGATATTAGACCTTTGTCAGATGCGGTTTGCAAAAATGTTCTCCCATTCTGCATGTTGTCTATTTAATCTATTGGTAGTTTCATCAGCTGTGCAGGTGCTCTTTACTTTAATTCGACCCCATTTGTCAATTTTTGCTTTTGTTTTAATTGCTTTCGGTGTCTTTGTCATGAAATTTTTGTATGTAACGGACCTGCACTTGTATCCCTGAATTTAAAAGTTAAAAGATAAAAATAAAAATAGGTTTAAAATGCACCAAAAAACCAACAGAGAACAAAAAATGCCTTGGGAAATTAAAAAGTATGACTGTCTATCCCCATAAGAGTCTACAATAAGGTTAAGGAAGTCTTCAAGAAAATAAACTGAAAAGACAAACAGGCACAAGGAAGGGAGATATATCCATTTCCTCAGACATGTGACAGTATCAACACAGAAGTTACAATATCTAACTTAGAGCATTTTCAAAAAGGTGACAAACAGACTATCTGTTTCTAAATTTCACCAAGATGCTCTTTGGCATAGGTATTTTAAAATTCATTATGAAGGATCATTGGTCAATTTTCCTACCTGAAAACATGTTGAAATTAATGAATACAACTATAGGTAAACTAGAAAATGTACTCATCAAAATTGATAACAAGAGCCTCAAAATCTCCAATTTTTTAGAAAATAAAAATTGAAATGAGATTTTCTTTTTTACTTGTCAAATAAACTAAGCTTTTAAAAGTTGAAATGGTCAGTTTGGGCAAAAGAAGACTGGAACAGATACTGTCATTCTCTTTTCATAAGAATGCAAACTGATAGAAATTATCCAGAAAAAAAAATTTTATAACATGCATAAAATCTTTCAAAAAAAACTCATGTCCCTTGCTTTTCTCAAATCTATCTATCCTAAGAAAGTTAAACTTAAATCTTTTTGTAACAAAAATATTTACACAGACAAAGAAAGGGGAAAAAACTCAGACGGAGACATATGTAGAAAAATGTTTATTATTTTGGTGTAAACATGGGAAACAATCTAGACATCTAATAAGTAAAGCAATCGTTTAAACATTATGGTTCATCGGGTAGGCCATCCAAGACGATGTTTTAACAGACTATTTCGTGAAATGAGAAATAGCTATTGATAAAAAGTTGGATGAAAAAAATCAGGATTCAAACCAGCATACACAATAGGATACTGATTAAAATTGTACAATCCACACGGAGAGAGAGAGAGAGAGAGCGAGTTGTGGGGGAGAGAGAGAGAAATTCTAGGGATTGGGAGAACACTTCACTCCCAACTGTTAGCAGTGAATGTTTCTGATTGGTTGGACTATGGTTAATTTTTGTTCTCTCTTTGAATTCTTTTTTCCCCCAAACACTTAAATGAGTTTTGGGGGGGAAACAGTATCATTTCTAAAATAAGAATAAATAAATGTTTTATAATTTTGTTTTATGTTTAATCATTTAATTCTAATAAATTTTATTTGGGAGATTTGAGAGTTTAGTAAATGACCAACTAATGAAATCCACAGACAAAACTCATGAATCTGTTCGGCCGTGTCCATCCAGGCAGAGTAAAGGAGAAAGAGTAGAGAAATAGACCAGGCGCGGTGGCTCATGCCTGTAATCCCAGCACTTTGGGAGGCCGAGGCGGGTGGATCACCTGAGATCAGGAGTTCGAGACCAGCCTGGTCAACATGGTGAAACCCCTTCTCTACTAAAAGTACAAAAATTAGCCAGGTGTGTTGGCGGGCGCCTGTAATCCCAGCTACTCAGGAGGCTGAGGCAGGAGAAGCTTGAACCTGGGAGGCAGAGGTTGCAGTAAGCCGAGATTGTGCCACTGCACTCTAGCCTGGGCGACAAGAGCTAGACTCCATTAAAAAAAAAAAAAGAGTAGAGAAATAAAGGACATGGCAGTGGTGGTGGGTGTGTGTTTTTGGGGAGGTGAGGGAATGAGGAAGGCAGGGAAACAGAGTTCTCTCCTTCCATTGCAAGCCTCATGAATAGAAAGGTATCAAAAGGGTAACAACTCAATGAAGTTATTGCTGTGAGCTGCCTTGGTTTCCTCCCCCAGACACACGGAGCTAAATGGGACTTCAGTGGGAGTCTGCAAGTTCTAATTGTTCTCAGACCTGGCTCAAACACATCAAGAAGGACAATTTCCTAGAAATAGAACAGTCAGGTCTCAATTTCATGCAAGTTTATTCTTTTCAATAAGGCAGTTAAATCACATTTTACATCTGGTACTAAATTAACGGGTTGTATGTTGTTATGGACTTTTCATAGAACTATCTTCACAAGGCTTACATATGCATAGAGGTTAAAATCATAGACTTAGGAGTCAGTTCCAGTTAGAGCTGTTTCCTCAGGCAAGGTATTTCACCTCTCACACCTATTTCCTCACCTGTAAAATGGAGACAATCAAAGAGCTTACTTCTTTGGCTTTCTTATGAAGATGACATGAGTTAAAATGCATCAGGTGCTTAGAACAGTGCCTGAAAAAGAGAATATGCTACATTTTGAAATGTCTGTTCTATTAAATAAAAATAAGTTGGAAACATTTCTTGGTCAAGCCGTATCTGACCATATCATGTTTGCATCAGGAGACATGATTTCTTCTCTGTTGTCTGTGGTCACTGTCATAAAACAAACAGGTTTGTTTGTTCATTCAAATGTGAATAAAAAGAAAAAAGAAGCAATGGTCAGTATCTCTTTTGACTGCCCCAAGTCTCAAGAAAGGGGAGACAATGTGGTGTTTGTAGGAGCTCACCTAATAGAGTACACGAGGCTGCTACAAACAGGAAGCAGAGGGAGGGGGAAAGCTTGGAGAAGTAGTTGCTGATCTTGGGAGAGACAGGGTGCCCCAAACTTGGAAGGGGACAGAGGTTGAGAGGGCAGCGAGTCATGGAAAAAGAGCCTACTTTTTGGAAGCATCTAGAGTCATTGATGGGACTTCAAATAGTATTGATGCAGTGAGGAAGAAATACATCATCCCTGGCCTTCAGGGCTGAGGTTCAGGCTGCAGGTGTGAAGAGGTGGATGGAGAAACCTGTAAAGACGCCTCATCATAATAAGGAGGTGGAGCAGAAGGAGACAGCCATTTATGGAGCTTTCTCCTGGGTGCTCTCCCAACTTACAAAGTAGGATCATCTTTCCCATTTCAAAGATGAGCAAACTAAGATAATTCCCCAAGGGTCATGTAGACCTGGATTCACACTGCAAGTATTCAAATCCTTGATTTTCTATCTGTCCAGCCTCTGCACCTCTCCTGGCCACCCATTATCAGTAAATCTGGAAGCTGCAGGACAGTAAGTCAGTCAAGATGAGGCAAGGTTTGACCTGCCTACCTGGTCATTTGCAAACTTCCTGTGATTTAGCCAAAATCTCTACTTGGTCCTCTTGCGGGAGTATACAGAGGAATATACCATAGATTTCAGAATTTGCATGCTATTAGGGATCAAGGAAAGGAAAGGAAGGGTGAGAACAGGCTGGATAAAATCCTAATACATCAGCCTTCATCTCTGTAGAGGTCCTATTGATTGTTGCAAAGAGTACAGGCTTTGGCATCAGAGAGCATGCGGTTGAATCCCAGCTGGGATTATAAATTGTGTAATATAGGGTCAGTGAATCTCTCTATCTGAGCCTTATTCACTTTCTCTATAGTATAAATTACTATCATTTCCATTTCACATAATACCCTGTGAGGGATGAGTAAGACAACAGAGTGAGAGGCTTAGTTTGGTGCTTAACTAATATTAAGGCCCCCCAGCTCTTCCCCAAATGTATATCCATCCAGGTTTTCTTCTTCCCACCAAGACCAGGAACCTGATCTTAAAGGGTATGCCTCATGCCCCTGAGAACCAGACTGTGCTCAACATCCACACAGACATGTCTAAACCAGGTGGGCTCTTTAAAAACCTCCCTAACCCCTCACTGAAATTCCCAGTGATTATTTTAAATGACACAAAAAGAAGAACAAGAGGACATGAAGACAAAGAATGTTAGTTTTTCTAATAGCTGAAAAAGAAAACAAAATGAAGAAAAATAGTCCCTACGAAATTCGTATAGTAAAAAATACAAACCATGTTGTCTTTAACTGGGGTCATATAGTAAGTTCAGACTGTACGCGGGACATGTATACCTTGTAATTGTTCAATAGCTTCAGCCTGGACAGACAGTGTTAATCAGTTTCTGCTGCTTGCTCTCAGCTGTGGCTTTGGCGAGTGAGAAAAGATAAATTCCCAGAGTTGAAAACTGAAAAGCAACACTGTGCAATCATGGGAATTAAGGGAAAAAAGACAGTCTTGGGTTGAGTTATTGTATATTCCTGGGGAAGCTGTGCAAGGACTTTCCAGCTGTGAGCTGCTAGGAGAGTCTGGGCCAAAATGCTCACAGGGGAGCTACATGGACTGCTGCAGTAGAAGGAACAGAGGCAATGGATAGACAAATGGTTCTCAGCCAGGGTCAGTTCTGTTCCCTGGGAACACTCGACAATGTCTGGAGACGGTATTGATTGTCATGGGGGTTGGGGGATGTACTGCCGGCATCTAATGGGCAGAGGCCAAGGATGTTGCTAAATATACTATAATGCACAGGACAGCCTCCACCCCTGCAAACCCCTCTAAGAAAGAATTTATCCAGCCCCAAATATCCATAGTGCTGGACTTGAGAAATCTTGAGCAAAACATACAGACAAATGCAAGCTCATTACTGTGGGCAAGAGACAAGCTTTGACATTCAGACTTAGCATTTAAAACCAAATCTTGTTTCTTATAATGGCACTTCCCTCCTCAAAGCCACATATGAATCGGTAGCCTCCAGTCTATGTTTCTTTCTTTTCTGTCCATGAGAGCGGAAACACATTATTTGTCAAGCCCTTAACATGCCACATACTTTTCTAAGTGCTTTACAACATTGTCTACTAACTCTAATTCTCATAACTCTGTGCAGGATTTATGATGATCATACCCATTTTACACACCAGGAAACTGAAGCTCAGAGGGGCTATGTAAATTGTCTAACTATGTAGTAGCAAAACCAGGATTTAAATGCAGCCCTGTCTGATTCCAAAGTATCAACTCCTAACTTCTCAGCTCTTCTTGCAAAACTTAACCTTACAGCTTAGCCAAACCCAACAGGTCACTGAACATCCCTGACCTTTGTCCTCCTATGAAATGGAGATAATCATTGCTTCATAAGGTTGCCTTTTATAAAAGGGAAGAACCTAGCATGGTACCCAGCAATATCATCACCTAGGTTCCCTAAAAGGCTCAAGCAGAGAATTCCCATATGATCACACCCAGGAATGTCCTACAGTTGCATACAAGTTGGACTAGAGGTCCCCAGACCTTCTTCTAGTTCAAAGATTCCAGATTCTAGCCAAACCTTAGCAAATTTTCAGCACTTGACTCAAACCCTCCTCTCCTCCCGTGGTTACCCGATACTTTGCTTGCCCTCTATAGCACAGGTGAACTCTTTCTATAAAACCAAACTATCTTCCTTTTTGCACTGAGCTCCAGACAGTATTTCTTTTTATGTCAGATTGTAGAATTTAACTTGAAAGCATTCCATCATAAGTGTCCTGAAATGTGAATTTCATCACAACCATTTTTGTTGTCACGCAAAACAGATTATATAACATTGTTGTAAGTGATTAATAAATACATATGGATGATTTTACTCAGGTAAGCAGCAGAAGTAACAAAGCTTGATTGTGTACTAAGTGATTTTGGACACTTGATCTCATTTGGTCCCCATGATAACCTGTACAGGGTCAAAACAGCATCACCTGTCCCTCCCATGCCTCTCTTCCCACCCCTTTGTGTTATTCTGAGGATACTTCAGTGGCTTTGTATTCCCTTCACCTACTGTATGGAGGGGAAATAACCTTTTTAGGACTCATTTTTTATCTCCGATAAATACAGAGGTTGAACTCAATCAATGCCTTCCAAATGTTGGTATTTATTTAAAGGATCCCTTCTTTAAAGTCTTATACAGCACCTTCAAATAATAAGCAGAAAGAAGCAGAGCTGCCCTGGTGGAAGAGGGACAGGGTATAGGAGGTGCTAAGAAGACATGTTTGGAGCCTGCTCGTGATCCATTGTGATGGTTTCCAGTATCACTGCTGCTGCATCTGCTAGGTCACCCATGCTCCTGTTGGGCACTGCTCATCTATAAGCAGTACAGCACAGCAGGACCCAACAGAAAGACTCCTCTCAGCAGACTTCTCTACTGACCTGAAGCCTAAAAGCAATCAAGGCTCCAAACGTAGTATCCAACCTCCACTGATGTAACAGTCTCCATGTACCATCCAAGGTCCATTCTCTTCCAGGGGCAGCCCTGATGGGAGGCACAAGCCTACTTTGCCTGTTCATCTTATCTTTCCTCTGCTTCACTCCACCATTCTCTTTCCCACTTCTACCCCCCTCTGCTTCTTGAAGAACCTTCACATTCTTTCTTGCATTTAGGCATTCCCCTGTCTGCCAACCCTTGGATAACCTCCCCTTCTTAGAAAAGCCAACTCTGTAGCATTTATAAGCAAAGGCTTTCAAAAAAAAAAAAGTCCTGTTATGTCTCCCCACTAACTTTTCCAGATATGATGGTAAGGTCTGTGAGTAAGAACAGAAACATCATTCCCTTCTCACCTTCTCTGATGTGTAGGAAGGGAAGGGGGGGAAAAACACCCTTATCTTTTCATTCCATCATTGTTTTAGTGATTAACCACAAAAAGTCCAATTCTCTTGCAACATTCATTTTTTATCTTCCTGGTTTCTCCATCATTCTCCCAGACTGCATTTCCAAGCCAGCCACCAGGAAAATGACAAAAAACACATAGTACACACAAAGGCAACTGCATCCCATCCATTCTCCCCAAAGTGCACGATCGGGTCACGTGTGGAGAGATTAATGTGATTCTGAGCTTGGAAATGTGCTGCTTTATGATTATTAACGAGGGTACTTGGAAGTGAGAGGACTTTGCAAACACAGCAGTTGAAAAAATGTATTTTCTACCTTGTTTATGAGACACAAACATATATAATTCAGTTCAAGGGTTGAGATTTTCTGTTATTGTGTGCCAGGGATTATTTATCACAATTGTGAATAATTTCCCAGTACAAATTATCCTCATCTTATCATCCAAATGTACTTCCCTTCCACATCACTCATGTCATGCTGAAATCTAAGGCCATAAAGTCTAAACCATGAAATAAGTCTTCCTTCCGATGGCAGCATATGGTGTGTGTTGGTTGGGGTTTTTTAAAGCACAATGAAATTTACCACTGTCAAAGACTGGCCTCCCAGCTTTTTTCTCAGTTGGTGACTCTGGTGTCTGAAGCTGATAGAAAATTATGCACTTAATAAAATATGAGATTGCACGGGAGAGATAAAGCCAAAGTAAGCAGTAGTCCAGCAGAGGAGAACCCACTTTCAACAGCCGGTGCCTTCATGTCTATCATGCTGATTGAAGCCATCCAGAGGTAAAAACATAAGCTTGGAGCTATGCAAGACTTAAGGGCGAGAGCGAAGGCATCCTACTCAAAATATAAGATGAATGTCTACAAATGTGTGCTGGGCTGCTCTAAATATGTTGAAAACGTGGCATGTTGGAATATTTGCGTGAAAGGAATACAAACTCTGATTAGTGAATCTCTGCAAGGGGCATAGTGCATTTTTCTTTATTACATAGGGTACTTTTTATTAACACCCATGAAGAACCAGCAGATACATAAGAAAATAAAATCAAAATATGAATTTTTGTGTTTTTATTGAGAAATAAAACCAGATTTCAGAAAACCTCAATTTTCAAAAAAACAAGAAATATTCCTCTTCAGCAAAGCCAACACACAAAAAACATGGGTCCAAGTCAAGTCCCATGACACAATGCAACTTTAGAAAATAGTAAGAAAATGAAGCAACACAAAAGCAAATAAAAATCATTTCAATTCCTAAAAAGAGGGACTTAAAAGAATGCCACACATTTATCTTTAATAAGGATTCTATTTAGACGTAATCTGTCAAATATTTTGAGGTACATATCCATTGTTTTTGTTAAGGAAAGTGTTGAATGTTCTTTATTTTTTTTCTACAATGGAACATATTTTTATGATCTCTCTAACTTGTTTTTCTGTTCCTTATCCACAAACAGGCTTTGGTTGCTAGGCTGCATTGTCAAACTCCACCAGAAGCATGACCACAAGCTCAAGTATACAACCACCATATTTGTGGTCAGAGAGATGGAATCACTTGCTTGTGGTCACACAGCAGGTGATTAGAACAGAAAGCACTGGTCTGGAAGTTAAGAGGACTCGAGATCCAGCCTGCAGTTGATAGGCTCAAGCTCTGCACCTTAAAATATAATCTCATTTTCTATCTTCATACATTTTCCATCTTCAGAAACAAACTTCTCATATCACTCTTTGTTCCTTTATGTGCCTGTGAATCCATGGAATCATCAGCTTTCCCGTGAACTCAGGCCACTCCTGTAGCGTATTTACATCTGGAACCTCTTTCTTCCTGTCAACCACCAAGCCCCTTGTGTCTTTAAAGAGCCTTGCTAAATCTCTTCTCCTTCATTAAGGCCTCTGTGATGAGGTGTGAGCCAGGGCTCTGCTCTGCCGTCCCATTGCAAAGATTAGCACATGGGGTGCTGAACCAAAGAACACAAATGGAGAATCAGTTCATCTGGGACCTGACTGGATATGCTAAGGAGGATTCCAGCTGCTTAACATCTGCTCAATTGTATCTTATTCTGCATATGTCCTCATTGTCATTGCCTCAGCCTTTGGGATACATTTGCATCTCCCTAAACAGCAATTGGCAGCCAATGTGGGAGATGGTACAAGGAGGAGAGCCCTCCATGATAAATCTCTTTATTCTATCTCAGCTAGAAATGTGGGACAACCAAGCAGATGGCTATCAACATGGTGGGCTTTGGGGTATCAGTAAGCTTTCCCGAGCCAAGATTAGACCCTCAGCAGTCACCTAAGTTTTTCATCATTCACTCCACTCCTTATGGGCCTCTGAGAGATGTGCACACTTAAATGGTATTTCGTTACCTACTGAGGATAAGATAGTCTGGGAGAAAGAGTTCTAGACTAAGAACACCTGAGTTTCAATTGCAGTGATAACATGTGCTACAAATGTAAGCTTTGTGAAAGCATCTACTCTCCAAGTATCATTTTCTTCTTCTCTAAAATGAAATAAAAAATACTTGCCTTGTCAAATCTCCCAGGGTTGAAGTAGAAATTACATAAAGTCATGTACAGAAAAGCAATTTACAAAGTTTTCATGGACGTAAAATATACATGTAGAGAGTGTGCCTTTAACAAGTGCATGGCTTGGTGAGTTTCCCTGTACTGAATTTACACATGTAACCAGCAACAACATCAAAAAGCAAAACATGACCCTGAAGCTCCCTGTGTCCCCTTCCAATCCCTCGCTCCAGCAAAGGCAACCACTATCCTGAGGTGACTACTGAAAATTAGTTGCACTTCTTTCTTTACAGAAAAGGGATCACGCAATATAATTTGTGTCCCCTTCCTTCACTCCCGTTTCTCAGATTCATCCAAATTGTTGTGAGTAGCTTTAATCAGTTGTTCTCATGGTTGTATAATATTCTATTGTATGAATATGCTACACGTTTTAAATGCATCCTACAGTTGATGGAGATGTTAAACAGGGCTGCCAAACAATTTATACACTTTAAAGACATATATAAATGTAAGATATTATTATTACTATAAGGCCAGGCCTAATAGACATGGAGGCTTTGAGAGAAAAATATTGAGCAATGAAATTGTAGTGGGAAAAATAGGATGATTGAGGATGAGATGTGTTTTGCATCAAGAAAAAATATAAAATATAAGGTATGTCACAAATGTGAGATGTTGCCAAATGTTTTCAAATTCATGCACTTATGTCAGCCAATATCTGAGTTCCTATAATATGCCAAATGTTGTGTACTATTTTATATAATTCTAATAAAAATCCTATAAGGTAGACAGTGTAGGTATTCTTATCCCCTTTTTATGAATAAAACTGGAGCCCAGAGAAGTGTGCATCAACACTTTAATGACAGTGGCAGAGCTGGACTAGAGCAAATTCATTCATTACCCCATTCATTCACTCATTTGGCAAGTTTTCACTGAGCTTCAGGATATGCTGAACACTGCAAGAGAAGTTGGAAATAAGCTATGCAAGGAGACACAAGCTCTCATGTCAATTACTATGTGGTTGAAGTTACACCCATTAACCAGTAATCACCCGGATGAATGGAAAATTAGAACAACACTAAGTGCTTAAAAAGGAGAGGAATGGCTGGGCGCGGTGGCTCACAACTGTAATCCCAGCACTTTGGGAGGCCGAGACGGGTGGATCACGAGGTCAGGAGATCGAGACTCTCCTGGCTAACATGGTGAAACCCCGTCTCTACTAAAAATACAAAAAATTAGCCGGGCGTGGTGGCAGGCGCCTGTGGTCCCAGCTACTCAGGAGGCTGAGGCAGGAGAACAGTGAGAACCTGGGAGGTGGAGCTTGCAGTGAGCAGAGATCTCACCACTGCACTCCAGCCTGGGCGACAGAGCGAGACTCCGTCTCAAAAAAAAAAAAGGGGGGGGGAGAGGAACATGGTATTCCTGGAGTGCAGTGTATGGATTTGATAGGGAGGAGAGGAGAGACTCCTGCACAATTGATGGTTGAGCTTAGATCTGAAGGATGCAAGGAGTTGACCAGGTGAAGAGAAAAAGAGGAGGATTCCAGGTAGAAGGAGAGGCACATAGAGAAAGCCCTATCTGTAGAAGGAGGAAGGCAGGTACAAGAGGTTAAAGGATGATCTGGAGAGGTGATGACTCAAGAGGCCAGGGTGAGGAGATTTGCCTAGAGTAGAAAGTTATTTGCAGTTCTCCAGATGGCCCAGGATCATTCCCAAAATACCAGAAAGTTCAACAAGGAAACAGGATCCAACATGTATTTATTGTATATCAGCTACGTGAAGGGCATTCAAATCTGCAAAACTATATTTTTTGACATAAAATTCTATTGTGAATATGCTTAATGCATCTCACTTACGTGGGTAAACTAGAGGAACCATTGCTCACTTGGCAAAGCTATCACTTTGCAAACAGAGTGGAGAGGTGGATTCTCTGTCAGACATCTGCTAACTTCTTCCAGGAAGGGGACACTGGCTTACTTGTCCATGTGTACATTGACTGAGGCAGATTTTTTCTAAGGAGACACTGAACAATGAAGGTGAAGAGGACGTTTCTTACTCCATCGCTTTGAAAGAGGTCTGCCCACAGTGGCCCTCGTGACTGCTCTTCTGTGACCACCTGCACAATCTCAGCATCACTTGGGGACCGTGATGTGAGGTTTGGGTCTTTCAACAGCATTTGAGGTTTCGCTGGCTGCCAAAGGACATTAAATGTGAGAGACATCGCCTTGCATGGAGGTCCCCAGAGAAAAAAGGCAGTGCTTGGATTATACCTAGTTCATTGCCACGACATGAAGTTTCTTCTCATTTGATAATAATGATATTTTTAAAGTCATTACTAAGCATTGCAAGGGCCCTTTTCCAAGAGCATGAAAAAACCCTTATGTTTCCTATCAAAAGGAGAACAAAAATAAGGCTCTACAATTTCTCACATTAGAGCTGGTGTCATATACTTCTCTTTTGCAGTGTTTGGCAACCTTGGTGTATTTGCCTTTTTATTAGTTACATTCTCAAGCCCAGCAAAGATTTGGCTTCTCAACGTGTTTTGAATTAGATTCATGAAAGCTATAAAAAATAACTGGCCAGAATTAAGCTAATAAAATTCTAAAAGACTGAAGAACTGCTGTTGTTGTGAGGGTCAACCACCTTTTTTTTTTTCTTTTTTTTTGGTCCTATCTGAGAATTCTGGTACCTGGATTATTTTCACAGGATCTTAGGAATGGAGGAAAGATGACAGGTCTACCTGGTCCAATATCCCGTCAGATGCTCTAATTCCTCTTACATTGCTCAAAGTGAGTGTTTTTGTGTTCTCCCTGTTGATCAGACACCTCCAGTTACTTGTGGCCCATTTTGGATATCAACTCCTTGGCTCAATGTATGATAATCAAGGCATATTTTTCTGATTTTCTCAATGACTATCATATGCCTTTTAAAACCCAGAGATAACTATGGCCTCAGCATTTCTCTCTCTCTCTCTCTCTCTCTCAGCCCTACTTTGAAAGAAGAAAGGCACAATTAATTAAACATGACTGACTCCGTGTGATGGTTAGTGATCACTGCTTCCTTTTCCCAGTTTCTTTTAAATAATTTACTTACAAATCTCTAAATATTAAGATAGTTAGTTGAATTTAAACTGCTAAACAGAAGGTAAAAATCTTCAAGTGCTGTAGCATGGAAAGTAATATTTGACGACAGGGGAGGAAGCAAAGTTAAGGACCTCCTCAAATTTTCCTGGATGGAATAGTTAGAAAATAAAAGATGATATTCATTTTTAATATTTGCATATTCAGACTTTAAAAGCATTTATATATCTAGTGGAAGAAACATTTTATTAAAGGGCTTTCAAGTCCAGTGTAAGTTTATGTAATTAAAAAAAATCCAACCAACCAAAATATTAGTATTCAATCTTTATAAGAAATTAGATGGAAATATGACAACAAATTTGTCTTAACCTTTGGTTAAAGATATTTTAAAGCTGCTTCTGTGCTATGCCCTTGAGTCCAGACAGAAAGCATACTTCTAAAAACAATAGAAATGGTCAATTTTTGTTACTTCTGGAATAAGGCAAGAGAGAGAGACAGACAGAAAGGCACACAGATATAAAGCTAGACAGGTAGATATGAAAGTTTTCAACTGAAAAAGGATTCAAGTATATTTACCAGAAAAAATTTTCTCAGCCCTTTGTTCTGTTGAAAATAGATTTTAAATGTTTAAGTCTATTTTTCTAACCTGGTAAATAGAGTTAAGATAGATAAATCTCACCAGAATAGAACATTATCTAGAGGTTCCTTCTGATTTCTTGATATTTTAGAGTAATAGCAATTAGTAATTTGCAGAACCACATTAAGATAATGCGAAGATATTTGGGGGACAAACAACCTTACATGAGCACTGTCATGTGAATAAAGAACAGCAGGCAACGAAGAGCTACTTGCTTGAGGCTGTTGTGCTGGGTTGAGATGACAACTCACTCACTCGTTTCCACCTCCAATCCTGCAGCCCAGGAAACCTTATTAAAAGGATGAAGCCCCTTCTAGTTTGTGATCCAAGTAAGATTCACTAAGGAGACAGTCACACAAATGCTCAATGCAGACAACTGGTGTTCTGAGGTCATGCACATGAGAAAACCGACATTGCTTGGGGGTCTACTATATGCCAAGCATGGTATACATTTTGTCTTATTTAACCTGACAATAGTCTTTCCCCTGTTTTACACAGGAAAGTTGTTTAACCTTCCTGGGCCTCAGTTCCTCAAAGATGCTTGCATGATCATTGGAGGAGCCAGAATTGAAATTAAGTTTTACCTAGCCTAGAAATATGTTCAAGTTAATATTTGCTAAGGCTTTGTCATGACCCAGAGAAGTACAGTTTCTGGAAATGAATTTGAGTTCTGTCCTCAGGACCCTGCCCAGAGCCACCTTCGTGAGGTCCTATAATTAGAAGGGCTGTCAGAGGGTCTCTACTCTAACTTCCACTCAGATAGCCATTTCCTGTACCTCTGCCTGGACACACCCAGTAATGGGCACCCATCATCCTCCCATAGCAAAAATTCATTCCTTATGAGGACCTGGAATCCACTTTCCTCTAACCAACTCCCACTGGACCAGTTCTGTTTTCTGGGGTCACACCCTGCACATCTGCTCTCTCCCCTAAGTGTCAGCAATGAACTGTCTGGACCCAGAGTACTTGTGTCCCCACCCTCTGGGGGTGCTCCAAGTTTCACATCTCAATTCCTTCCATAGTTCCTCACCATTGTGGTATGGAAACCACAATGTGAGAAGGGCCATCCCAGCCATTTTGCATGTGCCAGACTCATTCCTCATTGCAGTCTACATTTCAGATTCTGTGATACCTCTGAACAACAGGAACAGGAGGTTTTAATTTGTCAATAGCATCCTGGAACCTTAGAATGAAATATTATTAATGGAAATCAATGTTTCTTAATCTTTGCTTCCTCAAATTCTCCTCTGATCTTTTCTATCCCTTCTAGACTCTTTCCCCAATTCTTCTCTCCAAGACCCTTACTTATCCTCTCTATACATTTAACTTCATCTTCTGGAGGAGAAGTAATGAATGAAGTGTCACATTAAGGTATTACAACCGGTCATCATTTCCTGCCATACCTTCAAAGGATATTTGCGTATCAACTAGGGGAAAAGAGTGGAGATGATCGAATATCTGCCTTTGCTGCAAAGTTAAGCATCTGGGAAAGGATGAAAGAGGTGCTATCAATTCACGCAGTAAAGACATGAAATCAACCCAGGTGCCGTTCAACAGTGGACTGAATAAAGAAAACGTGGTATGTATGCATACACCATGGAATACTATGCAGCCATAAAAAATGAACAAAATCATGTCCTTTGCAGCAACATGGATGCAGCTCGAGGCCATTGTCCTAAGCTAATTAACACAGAAACAGAAAGTCAAATATTACATGTTCTCACTTATAAGTGGGAGCTAAACATTGGGTACACATGGACATAAAGATGGGAACAATAGCTACTGGGAATAAAAGAAAGGGGAAAGAGAAAGAGTGAGGGATGGAGGGATGGAGGGATGGAGGGATGGATGGAGGGAGGGAGAGAGGGAGGGAGAAAAGGCCTGAAAAATGAACTACTGGGTATTATGTTCACTATGTGGGTAACAGGATCATTTGTACCCCAAACCTCAGCAACATGCAACATATCCATGTAACAAACCTGCACATGTACTGCCTCTGAATTGAAAATGAAAGTTGAAATTATTTTTTTTAAAAAAGAAAGAGGTGCTATGAGATAAGAAGCCCTGCCCCCTACCCTCAGGGACAGGCCCACCTGCTCATTTAGAGAGTTATATCTTATATCCCACTGATTCTTTACAAGTGGGGTTTCCCCCTCTGTCAGACTCTGCCAACTTCTTGAACTATTCTACGGCATTACATTCTCACAGTTTGCCCCCAGTCACTCATTACAAAGAGGGAACTGGCATGTCTTTATTATATATTCATGTATTTATACCATATTCAAGAAGAATTTGATAATCTTACAGTTGCAAATGCAATTCATAAAAATAAAAAGGAAATTGAGAAAGCCCAGTGCTAGTGAGGAAAGTTGTGAATATTAATTTAAATACCAAGCCTAACACATTTACCATACATACTTTTTGAAATACCCATATTAATGTTTTCAAGACTCTTGAAAGTTGGAGACTTAGAACAGAAATCAGTACTTTTCATCTCAGTACTGGAAGAGAAGACAATCTGACACAGATACAACTGGAATAACGAAAGAAATGTGAGGAAAATAATTATAGAAGAGAATTGGACATTTGGGAGAGAAAGAGAGGAAAGTTTTGGCAAAGCTGGACCAGACACTGCAAAATACTTGCAGGTCTTTAAACCTCAATCATTTGGCCAATAAATATGTGCTGAGCCCTGCCGAGGGTGTGTGTGAGAGAGGAACCATGCTAAACCTTAGGAATGCAGAAATGAAGGCCATGCGTAGCCCCCCAGGGACTCACAGCCCAATAGGTCACATGAATAAGTGTTGACAATGACAGGGCAGCAGGGATTAGTGCCAGGGTTGAGGTTAGCTCAGGGGGTATTGGGGATGATGGATATAGCACACAGCACAGGCGAGGTGGTAGAAGAGAGAAAGACAGAAAAATCTTCATAAGAAGAAGGAGTTGGCCGGCCTCAGTGGCTCATGCCTGTAATCGCGGCACTTTGGGAGGCCGAGGTAGGTGGATTGCTTGAGATCAGGAGTTCGAGACCAGCCTGGGCAACATGGCAAAACCCCATCTTTACTAAAAATACAAAAAAAAAGGAGGAAGGAGGAGTTGGGGGAGGGGAGGAGGAGTTGAGTTGCTCAGAGAGGCAAGAGAATTGGGAAGAGAATTTCCTTTTAGGGTAGTCTTTGCAAAGCATAGCCTACATAGAAAAATTGCAGATAGACCAGTGGTCTTTAAAAATTTTTATAGACTTCGTTTTTTAAAAGCACTTTCAGATTCACAGCAAAATGGAACAGGAAGTAGAGATTTCCCATATACCTTCCCACACACACAACCTTCCTCACTATCAACATCCCCTACCACAGTGATACATCAGTTACAATTGGTGAGTCTGCACTGACACATCATGATCACCCAAAGCCCACAGTTTACATCAGGTTTCCCTCTTGGTGTTGTAGTGTATGTGTTTGGACAAATGGACAATACCATGTATTCGCTACTGTAGTATCATACAGAAGAGTTTTACTGCCCTAAAAATCCTCTGTGCTCCACCTAGTCGTCCCTTCTCCCTAACTCCCGGTAACCACTGATTTTATTTATTTATTTATTTATTTATTTATTTATTTATTTTAATGGAGTCTTGCTCTGTCACCAGGCTGGAGTGCAGTGGTGCAATCTGGGCTAACTGCAACCTCCGCCTCCTGGGTTCAAGCGACTCTCCTACCTCAGCCTCCCAAGTAGTTGGGACTAGAGGCACATGCCACCATGCCTGGCTAATTTTTGTATTTTTAGTAGAGACAGAGTTTCACCATGTTGGCCAAGATGGTTTCGATCTCTTGACCTCGTGATACACCCACCTTGGCCTTCCAAAGTGCTGGGATTACAGGTGTGAGCCACCACGCCCGGCAATATTTTTACAATCTCCATGGTTTTGGTTTTTTCAGAATAGTTGAAATCATACAGTATATGGCCTTTTCCAGTTGGTTTGTTTCACTTAGTGTACGTATTTAAGGTTTTCACTTATATTTTCATGGCTCATTAGCTGATTTTCTTTTAGTGCTGAATATTATTCCATTGTCTGGATGTACCAAAGTTTATGTATCCATTCATCTACCGAAGGACTTCTTGGTTGCTTCCAAGTTTGGGCAATTACGAATAAAGCTATTACAAACGTTGGTTGTGTGGATGTAAGTTTTCAACTCAATTAGGTAAATACCAAGGAGATGGATAGCTAGAGTGCACGGTGAGACAATGTGTAGTTTTGTTAGAATCTGCCAAACCGTCTTCCACAGTAGTCGTACCATTTTCATTTTTACCAGGGCCAGTGGCCCTTTACTCATTTATTTATCCTTATTCCAAGAATAGTTACTGAGCATCTACAATAGGACCAGCCTATGGTGAACAAAAAAGAGTGGCCCTGCTCCCCTGGAGCTTGCAGTCTCATGGAGAGCTTACTAGATGTGATGGAGGAGGATGTGACAAAGCAGGTTTGACTATTGGAGAATGTCGTGCCATTCCCCACGAAGGCTGCAAGCATTCACATTCTTTGTCCCCAGAGCTGTCTTTTGATATTAAGAAGATCACAGTCATTTCCTTTTTTTGTTGTTGAGACGGAGTCTCACTCTTGTCGCCCAGGCTGGAGTGCAGTGGCGCAATCTCAGCTCACTGCAACCTCCGCCTCCCGGGTTCAAGTGATTCTCCTGCCTCAGCCACCCAAGTAGCTGAGATTACAGGACCCACCACCATGCCTGGCTAATTTTTTTGTATTTTTAGTAGAGACAGGGCTTCACCTTGTTGGCCAGACTGGTCTCAAACTCCTGACCTCAGGTGATCCATCCGCCTCAGCTCCCAAAGTGCTGGGATTATAGGCATGAGCCACTGTGCCTGGCCGATCACAGTCATTTCAAACTGAAATGAACTTAGGGATCTGTTCTCAAACATTTTCTATCACTGAAATCCTTCCTCAGATGAAATCTTACTTAAAAAACAACAACAACAAACAAACTCAATCTGTAAATCAAATACAGGCGGGTATACTTGCTTCCTATGGTAACAAATACTACAAACTTAGTGGCTGACAACAACACAAATGTATTATTTGGAGGTCAGAAGTCCTAAAATCAAGGTGTCAGCAGGTCTGCGTTCCTTCTGGAGTCTCTAGAGAAGAATTCGTTTTCTTGCCTTTCCCAGCATCTAGAGGGCCACTTGTATTCCTGGGTTCATGACCCTTTTTCCTACCTTCAAATCGTTCACCCTGCTTCCTCAATCATGTCTCCTTCTCTTACCCTGACTCTCTCTCTCACTATTATAAGGAACAATTACACCAAAAGCACCTGGATAACCCAGACTTATCTCCCCTTGTCAAAATTCTTAGCTGCATTTGCAAAGTCTCCTTTGCCACATAAAGTCTCATATTCAGCAGGTGCCAGGGGTTAGATGTGGATATCTGTTCACCATCTGATCATGGTGAAGTAGATCTGGGTGGGGTGCAGCTGGAGGGTAAAGAGCCCCCATATTTAGAAACCTCCCAATGTTGCACAGACCACAATTTTAAGCAACTCACCTGAGGCCTTCCTCAGATCACAGATGAAGAAAGGAAGGTTCAGAAGCACTAAGTGATTTAAGACCCATAATAAGTTTATGGATAATCCAGACCTAGAATCAACTCCCAATCCAATATCCTTTCTCCTAACCCTCATACTTTAAAAGGTCTTTCCATGAATAAAACCAAGTACAAAAAAAAAAGAAGTATCATTTGGATATGATACAAATCATGGTCAAAATTGCTAAGTAGTTTTGCAAAATGAAGACATAGATGGTTTTCTTGGGGCCTGAAAAGCTGACATTCTGTTATGACTTGGAAACATCTTAGTGAAGACTATTCCTGTTGCTGCACAGCTAACCACTCATGATAACGCAGAAGTCTAGGCTGTCCTAATCAGAACTCAAGACCCCTGGCAGAGTCCTCAGAGACCAGAAGGCTTGTACATGGTCCAGCCGTGTGGTAGAGATTGGCCCCAGACCACTTGTCCTAACATTCTTGGCCTAGTGAGTAACCCATCTGCTTCTATAACACCCCCCTCTTTATTTCATGTCATTTACCACTTTTTTCCTTAGTCTCAAGTATGAGCCACAAGTTAAAGACTTTGCAAAAGACTAGACTCTCTGACATTTGGGGGATCTGGTGTTTATTAAGTTGGGAGATTTAAACTGATTTTGATTTGTTCCTAATTTAGGATAGTGACAGACAAATCTGAGAGGCAGAGGGCAGGAGGTAGAGAGGGAGAGGGCGGGAGGAAGGGAGGGAGAGATGGGAGAGAGAGGTTGTATTTGTATGATATCCAACATCCAGGCACATTTGGGGGAATAAAAAGTTTAAAAATCCAGGCAGCCACAAGTTGGAGGGAAAGAAAAATAAATGCACATTTGAAATCAATTATACTACAAACTACATGGGGGCCATTGACCAAAGCAAAGGGTCTCCTGTATTGATGCCACCTCATTGTGGATGCTCTTCTGGAGACACCTGATACACTAAAGTGGCTTCCAAGAACAAATTAACAGGTCATTTCATTTTGCTCACCTCTGGAAAGACACAGAGGCAGGCTTGGAGGAGACAGACAGATGAACCATACTCCTACCCCTTGTCTTTTCTGGCCACGCTAGTAAGAATCATCTGGCCTTCTCAATGCAATTGAAATCATATTTGTTGATCACCTACTATGTGCCAGGCACTGCTAAGTACTTTAAAAAAATCTTAATCTTCACAACATGTGAATTGGGTGCTGTGCTATAGTTACATTTATTTTACAGATTGAAGCAGTTACAACATAGAAATACTAATTACCTAAGGCCCTTGCAAGTGGAATAGGTAGGATTTTTAAACACAGGTCTGACCTCAAATCTCTGTGTTCTTTCTACCACATCATAGTATTAACTCTGTCTTAGCCCCCACGCTAAATGCTGGGGGTAAAATAGACATAAATTCTGCCCACCAGGAGATCTGGCTCAGAAAGTAAACTATTTCATTCACTTATTCATCTTTTGGTTCAGCTCATATTCAAGGAGAACAACAGCAGATCCAAATGCACAGCAGATCAAGAAGTTCTCTGTCTTCATGGAGCTTACAACTATTGCAGGAAGGGGGAGCCCAGATCATCAACGAATGAACAAATAAATAGTTGCGGATGCTGATACCTGTTAGAAAGGATACCACTGGGCTGCCACAGCAGAGAACAGCAGTTGATGCTGTCCCCCAAGGGAATAGAACACATCACCTTATAAAGTAGTGAGCTTCCCATGTTTGGAAGTATTTAATCAAAGGGTAGGTGACTGGCAGATGGTCCTGCCGCTATGGGAAGGCACTCCAGTTTGAGGGAAGCAGGCATTCATCAACCTGATTTCTTATAACGTTCATTCCCACTGCAGGCAAGATGCAACATTCCCTGAACACAGAAGAGAGATTCTGAAAGAAAGGATTTGGGTGACTGATTAGTATTCATGAAAACTGGGCCTATGCCAGGAAACTATCAAGTCACATATTATGGTTATTGTTGAAGGAGAAATAATAAAAGAGAAAGTATTCAAATGCTTGGTAGTGTGGAGACTGGAGAAGGGGACACCAAAGTCATCCCAAGTAAGGGTGAGGAAGGCGGAAAGCGCCGGGTTCAGGCCAAGTTCAGACTCCACTGAGATTGTTATCATGGACTCGTCACTCAGCTCTGCAGAGCCCGGCCCACAGGAGAACCACCGTGTCTCATTATTCCGCTCACACATTGGGTTCCAGTGCCCCTTCAGAGCAGACAGGGGAGTAGACACATCCAGGCTGGGCTGGAAATCGTATAGGCACTTAAGGAACACTTCATCTTAAGAGGGGAACTGTTTTGCTTTTGTCAAACTGGTTAATTTGTCCCAAATGTTAAAAACCTCCCATGCTCTTGAAAGACCAGCCATCTACAGATTGTGTTCAAGCAGCCAGACCAGGGGAGAGCTAAACCAAACACCTCCTCAGTCTCAACCCTGACTATGGGTCCAACCAGCAAGTTCACGTTGAGAAGAAATGAATTATTTTCACTGTAGCCTGAAGAAAAGCCGAGACCCGAGTGGTGTCTGCGCAGGTGGGTCACTAAAGCTGCCATAGACAGAGTTTCACGAGCACCCCGTAAGAGATGCTTTGGGAGCTGAAACTCTGATTTTCTTTCAGAGTCTGATTTAATTTAATTCATTTAAATTTCTGTAGCTGTGTTCTGTAGAACATCAGGTGTCAACAGTTAGCTGGTTCTAGGGTAAAATATATCTGATTCAGCTCAATTTCAGTGTCCACATCTTAATAATAACATTGTCAGTTCACTTCTGACCTGAAGAACTGTCACATTTTGAATAACCGTTTCTGCAAAAAGGAAGAAAAGGAGGAGTGGGTTTTTCAAAGCTTTAAAGTCTGACAAAGCTTTAAGATTTATTAAACCACACACACATACAGACACGCACACACTTGCTCCTATGAGCAAGCGCACGTGCACACACACACACACACGCACAGCATAGAGCCAAGAATTTTGCAACACTTTTGAGGTGTGCTTTCTCACGTAATCCTAATGACAACTCAGCAGGGTAGGGACTTAGAATATCATCCTTCTCCATTTTATAGCTAAGAAAACCGAGGCTTTGGGGGTTAAACACGTTTTCCAAGTTCACACTGACAATCAATGGTAGAGCCAGGAACTGAACCCATTCATCTTCCTTAAGAACAGCAGTTCTTAACCAGGACCAATTCTTCCACCGGGGAACATTTGGCAATGCCTAGACACATTTTTGGTTGTCACAACTGGGAAGGAGGTGTTCCTAGCATCTAGTGGATGGAGGCCAGCGATGCTGCTACACAACCTGTCATACTCAGGACAGCCCCCAACACAACACAGAATTACTGGACTCTAAATATCAATAGTACAGAGGCCAAGAAACCCTGATTTAGAACCTATGCTGTTAACCATCACCACTCCTCCTAGCTTTTCCATTTTCATCTCAATTTTGTTTTTCTTAGCACAAAAGCCTCGACGATATATTTCAATTCCATGGTACTATGTGTGGTTGTATAAAGTCACATCAAAAGCTTGCTGTCATCTGATGAGAAAAGTGCAACATGACAGTATTATGATATTCTTTATCAGACAAGGTCTCACTCTGTTGCCCAGGCTGCAGTGCATTGTCGTGATTATGGCTCACTGCAGCCTCAACGTCCTGGGTTCAAGCAATCCTCCCACCTCAGCCTCCCAGGTAGCTAGGACTACAGGCGTGCACTGCCATGCATAGCTAATTTTTTTGTTTTGTGTACAGACGGGTCTGCCTAGCTATTTTTTTTTTTTATTTTGTGTAGAGATGAGTCTCACTATGTTGCCCGGGCTGCTCTTAAGCTCCAGGGCTCAAGCAATCCTTCCATTTCAGCCACCATTCCCAGCCTCATGACACTCTGACATGCACTTCTTTCTCCTATATGTTTAGAATTGTGAGATGCTCGATTTCTCAGGGATAGCAGGCTCCTCGCTATATTTTCTCTTATTATCCTAACAGCAACCATGTGAAGTGGGAAGCTACCCATTTTACAGCTGAGGCTTTGATTTGCTGAAGATTAACCAGCTAGAACATCCCAGAACTGACACTAGACAAGCCCTCTGATTCCAAGTCCTGCATACTTCCCTAGAGCAGAAGTTCTCAAAGTTCAGTAAGAATTTGCATCAACCACAGAGCTTGTTTTTAAAGCTCTGGCCCCACCCCCAGAGTTGTTTCAGAAAATCTGAAGTCTAGGAATTGACATTTTTGACAAGCTCCTCATGGAGTTTCGATGTAGTTGTCTCATGGACCACATTTTGAGGAATCCTGCACTAAATAATGCTGGATATGAAATATATTTAATAACAAAAGTATTTATAATATAAAAAAGTGTTTATTTAATAGTAAAAATGATCAATGAGAGATAAATGCATCAATGCCTATATACATAGAAAGGCAGCTTTTGAGGTCTCTAAAGAGTGCTGGAAAAAGTGGTGGCTTGAGCAGCATAGAAATGCAAGTTCCAACCCCAGCTTTGTCACCTTGAGTCTTGTGATCCCTCTTGAGCATCCTCCGTGGCCTCTCCAGCCACTATCCTTTCATAATTTGCTATTCATTAGTCAAGTAGAACCAAAATTATCTGCTTTTTAGAATAGTGTCAGCATTAGCTATTCATGGATGGAATGTACTTAATACAGCACGAAGAACCACTAGACCATACTCAAAAAACACTCTGTTGTTGCTGTTTTCGGTTAATGTTTGAATCGAGTCCTTTCCGCAGTGCAGCCGTGTTTCCCCTCTGGCAGAGTGAAGTGCCCCCGTAATCCTGCAGTCCCATGAGACGGAAGGCCATCCCCCCTCATACATTCCCCCTGAGCACTGAACCAGAATAAGCAGCATCACAAAAGCATCTGAAATATTTTTAAATTTATAAACACGCCTAGAGCAAGAGCCTGTCTTCCCGGCTCTGGTGAGAACACCAGCAGCCTCCTTTGTCTTTGTTTCATTTTATCTGACTGGGCAACACATCTATGAATGAACGGAAAGATAGATGTCAAAAAGTGGTCAGATGATCGCAATTAGAGTTCTTGTTTGTAATTATGTGATGATTTCTGTCTGTAATAATTCCTACTTGAGTCAAACGCATTCAGCCCCATTGGAGGGTGAGAGTTCTTGTCACAGACTTTGCACAGGTCAGGCAGGCAACAGTGTGGAATGCAGGGATGCACCAGGCCTGGCTCCTGCTGCAGGGCCACTCAGGTTAGCAAGACAGGAATCACGTTTATCCCAGCACGTGTTCACTGAGCTCCTGCTCTGGGCCAGGCATGCGCGGAATGTGTGGTATGTAGTGGTGACCCTACTCATGCAGATGTGGTCCTGTCCTCAAGAGGCAAAAGTCTGGTGCAGTGTCAAAATCACTTGGGGAGATGAGGACATCCTACAGGGTACCCAGTGTGTACTCCTTAAGACTGTCAAGGTCATAAAAAACAAGGAAAGACTGAGAAACTGTCACAGATCAAAGGAGACTAGAAAGGCATGATGACTTAATGCAATATGGCACTCTGGATTGGATCCTGGAATGGAAAGACAACATTAACAGGAAAACTAGTTAAGTCTGAAATTTAGTTAACAGTACTGTACCAATGCCAGTTTCTTCATTTTGACAAATGTACCACTGTGAGTGTTTTAGTTTGCAGGAATTGATAGATATGTTCAATGTTAGCTATGGGGGGATCCATGTGGATTGTAAGGACACCCTCTAGCATCTTTGTAACTCTTCTGTAAAAGTAAAACCATTTCAATAAGAAGTGTATTTTTAAAGTGGGCAAAGAATAGAAACAGACATTTCTCAAAAAGACAACATACAAGCAGCCAACAAACATAAGAAAAAGTGTTCAACATCACTAATCATCAGATAAATGCACATTAAAACCACAATGAGATACCATCTCACCTCAATCAAAATGGCTAATATTAAAAAGTCAAAAAAAACAACAGATGTTGGTGAGGATGCAGAGGAGTAATTACCAAAAATAGGGAAGTAGGAGGAATTGCTGGTTTGGAGAATACATCTTGAATCGGTTACTGGACAAGGGAAGGAGTGAAATCTGCGACCTGGTTTGCTTCTGCCAGCTGCATCCATTACTTCAAGAAATATTTTATCAAGAGCCTCTTTTAGAAATTGGGAGACAAAGCCCTTGCTCTTTTGGAGCATAGACTCATGTAGGGAATCAAACATTATGCAAATAAATGAATATCTACTATAATGCCGGGCTGTTTCTAAAAAGAAAAAGAATAAATGTTGAATTGCAGCAGAGCAAGTTGGTAGCCATGCAGAGAGATTTGCTGTCACAATGAACTTTTTCCTTTTGATTCAGGTCATCAAACTTTGCAAAATATAGGAGAAAAAAAATCCAATTACTTTGAAGATGCTCTGTGAATTAACTAGGGAGGGTTTGGACCATGAGAGGTTCATTTTCTGATGAGCAAGAACCATGGAGAGCAGCCTGGATGGTCGACTGGACACAGAAAGACCCAGATTAGAGTCGCAGCAACTGTGCTGTGTGACCCTGTGCAAGTTACTAAACCTCTCTGAGCCACAAGGGCTTTATCTGTAGAAAAGATATATTAATACTTCTTTGAAAGTTTGTGCTGGAGATTGGAATAAGTCAACAAAGTGTTAGCACAGGTCTTCATGTAGGTCATCATACAAATGTTCAAAAAAGGTAGAATTTTTTCTCCTGGGTAATGCATCTGAAAATTCAGACAGCATTGTCTACTCTTTCTCCTGACAATCTAGGTTGAATTGCATGGATGGAGATGATTCACATTAATAGTGTCATCCCAAAGAAGCTATCTCTTCCTGCTATCTCATCCCGTGAAAAGCCCTGATTCCTGTCTTTGCTACCGTCTGATTGCCCCATTCTTCCTTCGATCCTACAAGCAAGACTACATATTTCTACCAAATTTCTTTTTGCTAATTACTCAGAGAAGTAGCTTGCATCTAAAAATCTTTAACAGATTCAGTTAATATTGTTAACATTATGAGTAGTGTTTGTATCCCTAATTGCTATTATTAACATTATTATGTATTCTTTTTATACTTAGTGGTAGTAGTGTTAACATCTTTCTTAGTGCTGTAAAAGTCTTAACTGGACCCTAAGTTTAGGGTTGATAGAGAATGGGATTGGGGCAGGCATGGTGGCTCATGTGTGTAATCCCAGCACTTTGGGAGGCTGAGGCAAGCAAATCACTTGAGGTCAAGAGTTCAAGATCAGCCTAACACAGCAAATCCCCATCTCTACTAAAAATACAAAAATTAGCTGGGTGAGGTGGTGCACGCCTGTAGTCCCAGCTATTTGGGAGAGTGAGCCATAAGAATCACTTGAACCCAGGAGGGGGAGGTTGCAGTGAGCCAAGATCATGCCACTGCACTCCAGCCTGGGCAACAAAGCAAGACTCTGTCTCAGAAAGATAATGGGATTGTACATGTATTAACAGATACTAGATTTTCTCACAAATTCTTGATAGTTGAGAAAATACCATATGCTTTGTATGAAATGCACAAGACACTTCACCAAGATCTTGGCCTAGAGAAGGAGAGAAGCTTCAACTATTTTCTTAGCATGCACAACAGATGCTGAGGTAATTCTGGGCTTTGGATGCCCATCTTAGAAGGATATAAATGGGAACTCAAACCCCAGAGATGCAAGGGTGTTAAGACTGGACGGGGCCGTGGAGATCAATTAAATATCCCGTTTTCTGAAACAGGATTTGCCGCAGTCTCCACTCCATGCCAAAATTTGATTACATTGCATCCTACTGCTGTGCAAAGCTTCTTGGAAGTTGTTATAGTAGAATAAACACAAACATACATGGATTTTTGTGGTCTCTTGTTTATCCTTAAGAAATTTCCTTCTTAAAAACAGCTGGCTTGGGTCCCATCTCCTGTTGTTCAGAGTTGACTCCAACACATTTTACAGATGGGAACACTGAGGCCCAGATAGCGGAGATTTTTGACCAGGCTCACATAGTGAGCAAGTGTCAGGGACAACCCTGGAATCAGGTCTCCCTCCTACTTTCTCAACACAGAGAAAGTATAAAGAAAAGAAAAAGTTAGGGTGGCTTTGGTTTTCTTTTGTTTTAAATGAAGTGTTATTTTTCCCTCATGGATATACTCTTGGGGTTTTTTTGTTGTTATTGTTGTTGTTGTTTTTGAGATGGAGTCTTGCTCTGTCGTCCAGGCTGGAGTGCACTGGTGCAATCTCAGATCACTGCAACTTCCACCTCCCAGGTTCAAATGATTCTTCTGCCTCAGCCTCCTGAGTAGCTGGGATTACAGGTGCACTCCACCATGCCTGGCTAATTTTTAAAACATTTTTAGTAGAGACAGAGTTTCATCACGTTGGCCAGGATGGTCTCTAACTCCTTACCTCAGGCGATCTGCCTGCCTCAGCCTCGCAAAGTGCTAGGATTACAGATGTGAGCCACCGCACTCAGCTTATTCTTGGGTTTTGGGATCTGCAATTCCGAGAAGGTAGATTCATACTGTGAGTTTTGTTTTTCTCCAGAATGTGGCTCTCTCCAATCAAATCCCCACCCATGAATGAGGAAGGCATGGATGGGACAGTCCTAGCTTAATGCAAACTGAAATTACCTCCTGTTTATCTAGCCCTGATGGTTTGCTAGGCATATTTGAAGATTCTGTCACTTTTACCATAAAAATCGTGAAATGAATTTTGGTAGTAGAAATCTACATATTTTTCTTTTAATTGTTAAATATTGAGAATAACTCCTGGTAGCACACTGATCTATTTCCTTTATGCTTTTTTATTTTTTATTTTTATTTTCCTCACCGCCCCCCCCCCGCCCCGACCCCACCATGATAAAGAGTCTTGCCCTGTAGCCCAGGCTGAAGTGCTGTGGTGCAATCCCGGCTCACTGCAACCTCTACCTCCCAGGTTCAAGCAATTCTCCTGCCTAAGCCTCCTGAGTAGCTGGGATTACAGGGGCATGCGCCACCACACCCAACTAATTTTGTATGTTTTAGTAGAGATGGGTTTTTGCCATGTTGGCCAGGCTGGTCTCCAACTCCTGACCCCAGGTGATCCACATGCCTTGGCCTCCCAAAGTGCTGGGATTACAGGCATGAGCCACCGTGCCCGACCCTTTATGCTTTATTATGTGCATTTGAAATCACTTTCATTGTAAGCAAACATTTTCTCTTAAATTTTTCATTTAATAATTCCTAAGAACTTAGTAATATTGTTATGAACTCTTCATATATGTCACTCAGGAGAGCTATGTAATTTTTATCCACCAACAATCATTTAACTATCCCCTTGTTTTGGGTAATTTGGAACATTTTCCCATGTTTTGCTAGTTAATAATAATGTATCAATATGAGCATCTTTTTTGGTAACCCTTTAGCTAGCAGATGGATGAGCCGGCATATCAGACTCCCCATTATGTTTGAATATGACTGTTTTATTCTTGCCAGGCTTTAGGGAATTTCACTGAAGGAAAAAATCTTTGTCAATATTATAAAACATATAGCTTACTTATGTTTACTTATGAAGTTGAATTTGGGTCCACGTTTTTCAACCAGTTATATTTCTTCTTTGGTGAAATACCTTTATATTCCTTATGCCCTTCCATTTTCCAAGGTCCTTCTTTAATCCTCCTTCTCCTATTAGGGATTTAACATTGCTCACTCCACATAAAGTAATCCCTCTCCTTTACTACAGCCTTGAATTCTGTGAAGATCAAAGTCACATGGCAATGATTATGTATGGCTATACCAAAGCACTTAGGTATGAAAATTCTCCCTCCAGCTAGAGAGGAAGCACCATGCTTTGCTCCTCATACACAGTACAGGTTCCATCATTGTCGAAGGGACAGGAGGAGAGATGGACAGGACCAGTTCCCTCTGTCATCTCACCACAACGTGGTTGGGAATCACAGCAGAAAACAGTGACAGGAGACCTTGGCCTTTCATCGGAGTACCTGCTCCCCACTCTATAATTCTGCCTCAATTGCCTCAGCTCCTCGTTTTCTCTCTACCTCACAAGCCATCATGGCACCTACACCCTTTCTCTACAAACTATAGACAGGACAAAGCCAACCTCTGCACAGTACAGCGAAGGCTTTGTGGAGGTAGGATTAAGTCATTGATAAAAATCTAAGATGTACTTTTTAGATTAGCTAACTTTTAAATGATGCCAGATTTCCAACATAAAGGGCAATCCCATGGTAAACCGCAGTTAAGAAAATATCACACTTGAAACGAAGCCGGAAGCTCATAAACTGATAACTCCAGCTGCCAATATTTCCAACGACCTTGGGAGGTCTCCAGAAATCCATGACTGAAGCTTTCTGCCACCATTTCTTTATGATACCTGGCCAGTAAGGAGAGGGTAATCTTACTTCCAAATTATGTTAATGAAAAAATGAGGATTAATACGCTAAGCTGCTCCTAGAATTAGATGTGGGAAGAGTAATGATTCCAGCCAGTTGTTTTTAATTAATCTCTTGTGCTCTTGGCTTATCTGGTCCCAGAAAATGAAAGCCATGAATTTTACAATACGTGTGCCAGATCATATGTGTAATTCAGTGGAAAACCCCTACACAATAAAGAAGCTTTAAAATGACTAGTAGTTCCCTGGGTCCTAGGAAAACTTGAACAACATTTTGCAAGCTAAAGAATTCCTCCTTCTATAACCCACTTCACTCTGAAACATCAGAGGGTTTTTTTGTTTGTTCGTTTGTTTGTTTGTTTGTTTTTTGAGATAGAGTCTCACTTGGTCTCCCAGGCTGGAGTGCAGTGGCACAATCTCGGCTCACTGCAACCTCCACCTCCTGGGTTCAGGCAATTCTCCTGCCTCAGCCTCTCGAGTATCTGGGGTAACAGGCTCCCACCACCAGGCCTGGCTGATTTTTGTATTTTTAGTAGAGACAGGGCTTCACCATTTTGGCCAGGCTGGTCTTGAACTCTTGACCTCAGGTAACCCGCCTGCCTCAGCTTCCCAAAGTGCTGAGATTACAGGCATGAGCCATCACACCCAGCCAGAGTGTATCTCACTGTTACCTGAAATTATCCAAGGTTGTAGATGATCAAAGGACTGCGGATACAGGGTATGCTGAACCCGTTTGCTTTCAGAAGAGGTGTGTACATTAAGGAGAGTAAAACTTTATCTTTACGAGCCATCACTCCAAAGACCAGCACATCGGGATTTATATCGTGTGTGTGTGTGTGTGTGTGTGTGTCTGTTGGAGGTGAGGGAAGTTGAGGACAGGAGCTTTGACTTACTTGGGTTCAATGTTAAACACAGTGGGAGAGACAATCACTATTCCACCATCTATTTCAATATTATCACAAAATTTACTCTAATGTGCTCTACACAAGTCATTCTTTGCTTTTACTTTTTAAGATGGAGATGTGTGTTTTGCCCTTATGTACAGAAAGATTAGAGCAGATGTGTGGTATGTATGCGTGCAGGCATGTATGTGTGTGTATGTAGAACTTAACATTCATTAAACACTAGTGCCCCCAAATCACACACTATAAATATCTCTTCATCAGAGGTTTATGCATTAGATGTAATCCTCATCTGTGAATTGGAAATGATGACGTCAGCAATTAAAAATTAAGCAACTTTCCCAAGGAGTGGGAATACTAGGATGTGAACTCAACTTTTCCAGGATACCAGGATACATGAATCCACACCCTGCATCCAAAATTAATAATGATCCCTCTAATGTGTAGACAGTTTTAAGGGTTTATAATATGCTTTTCCATGTATTATCTCATACAGCATTCTCAGCAAAATTATGAACTTATTACCCTGTTTTAGAGAGGAAGAGATTGAGGCTCAGAAAAGTGACATTTTATTCAGGGAGATAACTATGGGTAACACAGAAGCAAACTTAGCAAAAGAGTAATCTTTAAGTATGGAAATCTAATCAAATCATGCTTCTGCTTAACACCTATGGTTCTTAGGATAACATTTCAACTTTCAGCCAGGTGCAGTGACAAGTGTCTGCAATTCCAGCTACATGGGAGGAGGCAGGAGGATAGCTTGAGTCCAGGAGTTCAAGACTAGCCTGGGCAACATAGCAAGACACTATCTTAAAAGCAAACAAAACAAAACAACTCAACTTCTTAATGTGGCAGCTAAAGTCTGGGATAACCCAGACTCCCCAGACTCTCTTCCATCTTCTCAGCCTCAAGACTCCATCCCAGCTCCTGGAGAACTCTTTAATTTCTCTATATCATGATGATAGCTCTAAGCATTGGCCTTCCTACTTGCACTCTTTCTTTCTGGAACAATCCAATTCCTACCACACCTCTTCCTATTTCCATTTGGATGACATCCATACTTCTTGGATTCTCTCAATGTATATGTCACTCCTTTCTCTGAAACACACGAGTGTGGGCTAGATGCCCCTCTTCTGTGCCCCCTTAGCCCTTCCACTTCCCCAACCCAGCACTTTGTGTGCTGTGTTATGATGAACTCAGCCTCTTTCAATACAAATTTGTATTTTTCTGGAAGGCAGGAGCTATGATATCCCTCTAGCCATAGAGGGTTGGTTCACAAGGAACATGCCCCATCAATTTGACTTCCCTTGGAGTTTCTATTTCTTTCTCAGATAGGAAGATGGAAAGAAGGCCCGAGAAAGTTAAGCAGGACTTTTGTGGTGAGGTAAGGCTAGACTTTGATCGTAAGTGGTGGGTTGAATTTGCAGAGGGGAGGGGAGAGGAAAAGACACCCCGAATTTGGGAAATAGCATCAGATCCTATTGAGCATGACACTTTAGTGGAACAAAGAATAACTTGGACAGGCTGAAGAGGAAGCTGCGCATTAGCGAGGAAAGACAGCAATAGCAAGACCTGGCATTTATTGAGCACTTACTGTGTGCCAGTGACTATTTCTAGAACTTTGCATGTATTAACATCCCATAGTAACTCAATGGAAAGTAAACATCTCAAGGTCAAACAGCTAGCTGTATGGAGGCAGAGCTAGGATTCCAACTCAGTTCTTCTGCGTGTTAAAACCCATGATGTTTCCGGCCAGGTGTGGTGGCTCATGCCTGTAATCCCAGCACTTTGGTGACTGAGGTGGGCGGATTACCTGAGGTCAGAAGTTTGAGACCAGCCTGGCCAAACTGGGGAAACCCCATTTCTACTAAAAATAGAAAAAAAAAATTAACCGGGCGTGGTAGCACATGCCTGTAATCCCAGCTACTTGGGAGGCTGAGGCAGGAGAATTGCTTGAACCCAGGAGGCGGAGGCTGCAGTGAGCCGACATTGCACCACTGCACTCCAGCCTGGGCGACAGAGCGAGATTCTGTCTCCAAAAAACAAACAAAAGAAAAACCATGTTTATTCCATGTAAATTCCCATATAATAAACACATTGAGTCTCTCAAGCAGGGAGAGGAGAGCAGGGTATTTAAAATCCCACTTCTAATGAGAAATCAAAGACATGCCATCAACACAAATACAATGCTCTGGAAGAATTCTGAGCAGGAATCAGTAGGTATGATGAAATTAATGCTTTTGGGATACTTCTCTGGTACCACGATGAAGGAAATAAATAGGCAGGAAGAGAATGGCAAGCTGGGGGAAAAATAACGAGCTATTGAAGTGGTTCACAATGGAAAAGAAAAGAAAAGCAATGGTTAAAGACCAAAATATCCTGTCACACTTTTGTTTATGGGTCACTGGCTCACGCATTTGTACATTACATCTGTACACATGTACTGTTGTCTCCAATTCAACCGGAAGCTTCTCTAAGCATAGGGAGGCGAGTGCCTTGTTTCTTTTCTGTCTTTGCCTCCAGAATATCTATATCAGCTGTACCAAGTTTCACATTTGTATATACCAACATCTGTATTTTCTGATACCGTGTCTACTGTGGCAGGTTCCCAGTAACTACTGGTTACATCATTCATAATCTTCCCAATCTGGTATTTTCCCCAATTGTATCATGACATGTAAGATTCTTAACATCCTCCATCCACAGCATCAGGCACAGAGCGGATATTGTTGAGCGAATCGACAACATATCAATAGCTTTCTTTTCAATGTGGCATTTTAGGAAGGCAGCCTGACCCCGCCCCACTGGTCTCACCAGGCATGGTCCCAGCTCAGGGCTTGTACACTTGAGGTCCCCTCTACCAGATAAGCCATTCCCGTCAAGAGCCACACTCTGCTCACTTACTACAAGACTTCATGTCACCCTGGCAATGAGATCATGTCTCAAATTGCAACAATGCTTCCCCCCTTCCCTGTCTGCTCCGGTTTTATTCCTTAACACTTGAAAACATCAAAGCTATCAAGTAACAATATATCTTCAACTGTATATCTTGTGTATTGTCTTTCCTTACTAAGTTCCACAAACATGGGATTTTTCTCTTTTTTATTCACTGTTATATCCCTAGTACCTAAAATAGGTCGGCACAAAGTGTACACTCACTAAATATTTCTTGAATTAATAAAGGAGTGAATGGCTTAAATGTGCATTCAAATCTAGGTTCAGCTATTTATTGGCAATCTGAGTCCCATTTCGGAGGACTTTTCTACTATGTGATGTGGCACGTCATTTGATTTTTATGAGCCTCAATTAACTCAAATGTTAGTAGGCTGCCTATTTTCTTTACTTGTCACTTTTGAGAATCAACATCTCAGCTTTTCCCGAGAGAGGCAGAGCACCTCTGTTCAAAAGACAGCTTTTAACCAAGAAGCCTAGAAAGACAGCCTTGCTGAGTCTTTCTGTGGGAACCAAGTTGAATTTGAAATGCCCCTGGTTGCCTCAGCTGTCCCAAGAACGTCTGCTTAAGGGCTAATGAATTATTTCCATCTTTATCATGCACTGGGGTCACCAGGGAGAATATTGTTCTTGGACAAGAACACACATCCTCGGGAAACTCACACTTCGGGTAACCTCATCAGTAGGTCACACTGTCTGTGTCTCTCTGGGGCAGACAGAACGAGAGCTTGAATTACAGTGTTTGGAAGTCCCTTTCTTTGTGAGCTTGAATTTAGACTTCCCTTAACCTCCAAAAGGGAGGGCAACTCAAGGTGTCAGTGAAAGAACTCAGGTACAAAAAATGTCACAGGATTCAACAACTACCAGGATTTAAATTAGAAATGTCTGCATGTATGAGTGTGAGTGTGTGTGTGTGTATGCGTGCATGTATGTGTGTGTTGGGAGAGGAAGTAGCAAAAAACATTGGGGAAACAGACTGAACAACTTCTTGAATAAGACTTGAATCTCGGCCGGGCGCGGTGGCTCATGCCTGTAATCCCAGCACTTTGGGAGGCCGAGGCGGGCGGATCACGTCAGGAGATCGAGACCATCCTGGCTAACATGGTGAAACTCCGTCTCTACTAAAAATTACAAAAAATTAGCCAGACGTGGTGGCGGGCGCCTGTCATCCCAGCTACTTGGGAGGCTGAGGCAGGAGAATGGTGTGAACCTGGGAGGCAGGAAGTTGCACTCAAGCCTGGGCAACAGAGCGAGACTCCTTCTCAAAAAGAAAGGAAAAAGAGAGACTTGAATCTCTAATTGAAAAGGTATTTTGCCCTTGCCTATAGAGGAAGAGAACAGAACTTACCATTATCTGCTATCTGCCATGACACACTGCGACATCCAGTCACCATGAAAACAGTGTGATCAAATTGTAATTTTACAGATTTTTAAGAATGTCCAACAATGATAGACTGGATTAAGAAAATGTGGCACATATACACCATGAAATACTATGCAGCCACAAAAAATGATGAGTTCGTGTCCTTTGTAGGGACATGGATGAAACTGGAAATCATCATTCTCAGTAAACTATCGCAAGGACAAAAAACCAAACACCGCATGTTCTCACTCATAGATGGGAATTGAACAATGAGAACACATGGACACAGGAAGGGGAACATCACACTCTGGGGACCGTTGTGGAGTGGGGGGAGCGGGGAGGGATAGCATTAGGAGATATACCTAATGCTAAATGGCGAGCTAATGGGTGCAGCACACCAGCATGGCACATGTATACACATGTAACAAACCTGCACATTGTGCACATGTACCCTAAAACTTAAAGTATAATAATAAAAAAAAAGAATGCAATAAAATAAAAAGAGTTTCTATTTGCTGAGGGTCCTTTTGTGTTAAAAGCTGGTCTTTTCATGTTATACCTTTTTCATCTTAATATTGTGGCATAAGAAATACTTATATTCTTTTATTAAAGATGAAGTCATCAGGGCTGAAAGAGCTCAAGTGACATCTACAGAAATGTCAAGAGACTCAAATTGGAGTCTGCCTAACTCCAAAGACTGCAGTAGTTTCTATTTGCTTGTATTAGCTAGCTGGGAGATGACAGGAAGGCTTAGCTGTTCTTTCCTACCTGGTCATTCACCTCTTTTCTCTTATATCCATTCTCCATCATTTTCTGCCTGCCTCTGTATTTCAGGAAGCTACATTTCCCACGTTCCATTGCTTTCTGGCTTCTGGATGGACTTGACAATGGGAGGCACTGGCAGAAGATTAAAACAGTAAAGTGAGAAGCCAAAGTATTCATTCTCTCTCTCTCTCTCTGCTTCCTGGAGAAGCTCCATCCCAGCTCTGGCTGCTGCCCTGGCTTCCACACTCTGATGACTACACCTATTCCTATTATTTCTCCCGACGTAGGGATGGTACAGCTGCTACTCAGCTCTGGGTTACCTCATCTCCTTTTTATGTTCTCAGCTTTCCCATCATCCATGTGGCCATTTCCCAATATTGCATTGTCTCTGTTTGAAAGGCCCAGATTGGTATATATTTTCCCAGCTATGCTCTGGCTGATACATATATCTTCTTTCAGAAGACAAACATTACTCAGAGCATTTATGACCGATATTAAAACTACAGTTGGAATCAAAGCATAAAGAAGAGAGGGGGGTAATCATCGGAATGATTTAAATTATGTGTATTTGGTATTATGCTGAGAACCAGTGTGCAATAACCACAGGCTTTGTCATCAGAGCTAAAGCCTGTCACTGGTGTTTACTAGCTCTAGTGACTTAAGGAAAATTATTTCAGCCCCTCTGAGTCTCATTTTCATTAATATAAAAAGCCTGTTTTGCAGCATTGTTTCACAAATCAGAAATTGTACATGTAAAATAGAAACAATTCCTGACACATAGAAGATAATCGATGAATGTTACTCATTGTTACTGCATACCAATTAGCTTCAGGAATCTGAAAGATTTCAAAAGGGCTTAAAGTAAACATTTTTCAGTAATGGCAAGAGAAATACATTGCTTTCATTTCAGGAGAAAATGACGAGAATGACATTTAAAATGAGGAGCTAAGAATGAAATATCATTACCTGAAATAACGTTAAAACTGAAAGATTGGAATGGGAGGGGCAAAAAGAAGACAAACATTATAAAAATGTTTTTAAGAATTTTTTTTTAATCCCTCAGCCGAGAAGTATTTATTTAGCTTCTCCTCAATCCAGAGCTAGGTGAGAGACACCAAAATTAAGTGGCCTCACACTGGGAATGGAGATCTGGATGGGAATGGAGATCTGGAATGACCATCAGGAAACCTGGGTACTGGTCCCAGCTCACGTCTCTCAGAGCCTCAGTTTCCCCATCTGCTAATTACTAGGTCAGGGTCATGTGCTTCAGGATCACTCATACAACTTTTTCATTTAACTTTTACTTTAAGTTCAGAAGTACATGGACAGGTTTGTTACCTAGGTAAACTTGTGTCTTGGGGGTTTGTTGTACAGATTATTTCATCACCCATGTATTAAGCCTAGTACCCATTAGTTATTTTTCCCGATTCTCTCCCTCCTGTCACCCTCTACCCAGCCCCAGTGTGTTGTTCCCTATGTATCCATGTGTTCTTATCATTTAGTTCCCACTTGTACAACCTTTTTTTTGGGGGGGGGGGGTGGAGGACAATCTTCCTCACTGCAACCTCTGCCTCCCGGGTTCAAACCTCCGCCTCCCGGATTCTCCCACCTCAGCCTCCCACGTAGCTGGGACTACAGGCGTGAGCCACCAAGCCCGGCTAATTTTCATGTTTTTAGTAGAGACGGGGTTTTGCCATGTTGGCCAGGCTGGTCTTGAACTCCTGAGCTCACGTGCTCTACCCCCCTCAGCCTCCCCAAGTGCTGGGATTACAGGCGTCAGCCACCACACCCGGCCCTCATACAACTTTTAAAGCACACAGTTACCCAGGCCCTACTGTCAGAATCTGATTCAGTACATTCCCTGGTGGGGCCCCAGGGAAATTTATTCCCAAAGGCTGAAGACTCGGACATGCACTCCTGCATAATCTCCTTGCCGATGACATTGAAGTCCCCTCTGGCTTTAAGACTCTCAAGCCACAACTGTACATGCACTGGAGGGGAACAGAGAAAGAGTAAGCAGTGAAGACTGCAGGAGATGGAGGAGCTTCAGGAGAAGAAATGCCTCCAACTTTGAAGGCTGATCAAGATTGAGATAGAACTAAGAGTGACGTCTTTCTAGGTAAGAGTAAACAAGGCAGAAAATGTCAATTTGTTAGTTAAAAATAATAATAATAATAAAATTTAAAAGGCTGGGCTTGGTGGCTTATGCCTGTAAGCCCAACACTTTGGGAGGCCGAGGTGGGAGGACTGCTTGAGCCCAAGAATTTGAGACCAGCCTGGACAATATAGTGAAGCCTCATCTCTACAAAAAACACAATAATTAGCCAGACATGGTGGGGTGCCCCTGTAGTCCTAGCTACTCAAGAGGCTGACGCAGGGGAATTGCTTGAGCCTGGGAGGTGGAGGTTGCAGTGAGCCAGAATCTCTCCACTGCATTCCAGCCTGGGTGACAGAGCAAGACTCTGTCTAAAAAACAAAAAAAGAAAGAACAAGAGGTAGGCAGGGTCAGCAGGAGAACAAACTACTCATGGATTTATACCTAGTAGAGGGGCACACATTCATAAAGAAAACTACTATCCTTTTTTGGTATTCCAAAGACTTTTCACTAATTCGAACTGCCCTTTCAAGTCATGCAAATAATTGAGATTCACAGTGACTTAAAAATTCCTAATGTACAACAGAACAGGCTGAGAGGTTTGACTAAGCATGGATTTAAAATCCGGCTCCACATCTCTATAACCTTGACTAAGCAAGCTTTACTTTCTCCAAGTTTTAGTTTCATCGGTAAAAAGGGTACAATGGTAGACTGGATAAGGAAAATGTGGCACATACACACCATGGGATACTGTGCAGCAATAAAAAAGAATGAGTTTATGTCTTTTGCAGGGACATGGATGAAGCTGGAAGCCATCATTCTCAGCAAAGTAACATAGGAACAGAAGACCAAACACCGCATGTTCTCATTCATAAGTGGGAGCTGAACAATGAGAATACATGGATACGGGGAAGGGAACATCACATACTGGGACCTGTTGGGGGCTGCAGGGCAAGGGGAGGGAGAGCATTAGGACAAATACCGAATGGATGCAGGGCTTAAAACCTAAATGATGGGTTGATAGGTGCAGCAAACCACCATGGCACATGTATACCTATGCAACAAACCTGCATGTTCTGCACATGTATCCCAGAATTTAAAATAAAAATTTTAAAAAAGAGAAAGAAAAATTTGTCAGAGACACTGGAACTGCTTCCTAAAGGGCATAGAAAATGTCTTATTTCAGCTTAAGGTTTATCCAAATTGAGTCAGTAAATGGTTTGTCAACTCTATGTGTTCCATGTGGAGGCAGGGAACTTGTTTAAAAAAAAAGTTACAGTAATGGTACTGGTGTCATAGATTTGAGGGTTAACTAGAATAATGCATTATGTACTTCCAATAAAAAACAGCTAATACCATGGCCATTATCATCACTATTGTTTCTACCATTTTCTATTAATTTCTTCTTGGATGGCTCACCCTGTCTTTAAACTCAATATGCCTATGCCTCACACCACCATGGTAAACTGCCAGAATCAAGCAGGAATAAAATGGAATCTGGGGTCTTGAAGACAAACTAGGATAAATGGAGATAGAAATGGAGGGGATCAGGAAGGGTGATGCGGTAATTAGCAAGATTTAGAGCACGGCTTCTCAACCTCCGCACTATCGGTATTATGGGCTGGACAGTTCTTTGTTGTGGGAGCCTTCTAGTGCATTGTGGGAAGTTTACCATCCTCCCTGCCTCCACCCACTCAATGCCAGTTACACTCCCCAGTTTTAAGAACCAAAAATGAATCCAGGCATTGCCAAATTTCCCCTGGGGAGTCAAAACCATTCCAGTGAAGGACTTTTAATTTAAAGTAATGAAAATGGAGAGTCCTCAGGAGGAAGAGGTAGAAAATGAAGACTAGAGGATTTAAAAGGCAAGTCCATTTTAATATGTGGAAAAAAACAAAGAGGGCAGGTGTTTTTGTTTTTGGTTTTGGTTTTTTGTTTTTTGTTTTTTGGCAGGGGCTGAGGGGGTTGCTTGTCTGTTTGCCCATTTCAAAACCTTAGACCAGCCTAACAAAGAATTCCTGGATTTCCAAGGTGCTCAGGAGATGCCAGATGAAGAAATGAGCTAATGAGGCTCCTTGACAATAACACAGTTTTCCCCGGATGGAAAGTGTCTAAGTCCAGATGACTAATGAAGAGTAAAGATCTTGGCTAATCACCAGAGGACTTTTTTCTCCTTTCAGTGGCCCTGGTTGCTGTGGAGATTTCAGAGTTTTCCACACAGCCCACGCCTGACCTCTCATCTCCCCACAGTGCTCAGACAGCCCAGGGAAATCCTGGAGGGGACCTGCCAAGGGCTGTGGCCGAGGAAGCAGATCTGCCTCCTTATCGGTGAGCAGGTCAACTTCCCCCCATTCTTTCCAAGAGGAAAATGTACCAGGCAGCCAGGCTCATCAGAGCTGCCTGACAAAGGCCAACTGGTGAAGAGGTGAAGCAGAAATGGCCCAGCGGCCCGAGCATCGGCCACCCCTGACTTAGCTGCAGGGTTTTGCAGGACAGGGCCAGAGAGGGGCAGGGAACAGCTGCTGGTTGTCCTCTAAGGCAACCTGCCTTTCCCCTACCACACAAGCCGTCATTACCCCCTTCCTTCCTCTCCCCATTACTCTGAAGTGCCCTCTGTTTTCCCAATGTCACTTTGCTCTGGCAAAGTCAGGCGGGCCACACGAAAGGGGTTTCCTTAAGTTGAATATTAATTCAAACACTCCAAGTGAGCACTTAAAGGAGCTGGTACAGTGAAGTACTGTACATAACTCCTAGAATGCTCTTTGTCACCCTGATTTTATCATTGATCCTTTTGCTCTTATTCTGAGGCTTTCATCCATGTCATTTCCTGTGTGAAACATGTTTCCTATTTACATTTTAAGCCACCCTTGAAGACAGGTAACAGAATGTACACATAGCACAGCGTACATTCACTTATTTTTTAAATCTCCAACAACACACAACTTCATGTCAGGTACTGTGTAGGTGCTTGGTGAGGGCTTGTATGAATCGATAAATTGATCAAAAGTATCCAGCAATCAACAACTCCACTTCTTAGTTTTGTCTTGAGTCTGAACATTCAACTCACTCGCTAGCCCAATGTCATTTGATCACTCAGTCTCTCATTTAACCACTGTGCAGTTATTTTCGGGGCACCTCCCATGTGTCAGGCACCACACCAGGTGCTGGAGTCATAATGGTGGAAGAAAGACATTGTCCCCAAACTCATGGATATATGCCTAGCAGAGGGGTACACATTCATAAAGAAAAAATTGTGGGTTTTTTTGGTATTCCAAAGACTTTTCACTAATTCAAACTGCCCTTTCAAGTCATGCAAATAATTGAGATTCACAGTGTCTTAAAAAGCCCTAGAGCTCAACCATCTGCCCCTTAAATATAAAAATAAGTTTATGTTACATCACACTCAATGTAACTTACTTTCCTTCTTGGTCCATGCAAGATCTTTAGCTTCCCCCCACCGCTTCCTTTTATCTCTAATTTCTACTCCCATTTTCTACCCCATAAACCCTACGATACAATTTTCAGTATGTATCCTTAAATATGCGTGTAATATTATAAATTATGTGCTTTATGTATATGTATGTGCATGTGTGTTAAATTTACATTGAAAGTTTTATGTTCAAAATCATATCCTGTTTCTTTTCTTTTTTCTATTTATTTAATTAATTGATTAATTTATTTATTTGAGATGGCGTCTCGCTCTATTGCCCAGGCTGGAGTGCAGTGGCATGATCTCGGCTCACGGCAACCTCTGCCTCCCGGGCTCAAGCAATTTTCCTTGCCTCAGCCTCCCGAGTAGCTGGGACTACAGGCGCCCGCCACCAGGCCCAGCTAATTTTTGTATTTCTTAGTAGAGATGGGGTTTCACCATGTTGGCCAGGCTGGTCTCCAACTCCTGACATCAGGGATTCACCTGTCTTGGCCTCCCAAAGTGCTGGGATTACAGGCGTGAGCCACCATGCCCAGCCTCTTAATTAGAATTTTTATACAATCTGTACAGCCTGCTGTATCTTATGTGTTTAATGAGTTAATAGAGAATGCTGCATAGTATTTGTATCCATTTCTGATTGCTGCTGTAACAAATGGCCACAAACTTAGTGGCTTGCACAATACAAATGAATCATCTTCCAACTCTCCAGGTCAGAAGTCTGAAATGCATCTCACTAAATCAAAAGTTTCACTAAATGCATCTCACTAAGGGCTAAAGTCAAGACATTGGCAGAGCTTCATTCCTTCCTAGGAGAAAATCTTCTGTTTTGTAAACTCTATAGCTCTAGCGAAATATCTATTTCTTTGCCCTTTCTTGCCTCTAGAGGCCTCCCACATTTCTTGGCCTGTGGCCCCTTCTTCCATCTTCAAAGCTAGGAATGGCAGGCCAAGTCTTTCTCATGCCACATCACTCTGACGCTAATTTTTCTGTATCCTTCTTCCACATTTAAGGACCCTGGTTACATGGGCCTACAAGAATAATCCAGAATAATCTATTTTAAAATCAGCTTATTAGCAACCTTACTTCCATCTAATCATCCCCCTTTTTCCATGTAAGGTAACACATCCACAGGCTCCAGGAATTAGAATGTGAACATTGTGTGTGTGTGTATAATGGTGGGAAGAGACAAAGAATTATTCTGCCTATCACAGTATTCCGTACTGTGTGTCCATTGTGCATCTTATGAGTTAATAGAGAATAATGCATTGCACTGGTGCCCATTACCTATTGCTGCTATAACAAACTGCCACAAACTTAGTGGCTAACACCATCCAAGTATATTATCTTCCAGTTGTGGAGGTCAGAACAAAAAAAACATATACATAGGGTTTTTTGAGGTAGAGTCTTGTTACGTTGCTCAGGTTGGTCTCGAACTCCTGGGCCCAACTGATCCTCCTGACTCAGCCTAGTTTTCTCTCTCCAGGGAAATAAGAGACACCAATTCCTTGCTAAAACAAACAGGGTCTTGTTGTTCATTCTAGCAGATACATGAGAGAATTTCTCTGGGATATATATATAAATATATATATATATACACACACATATACATATACACCTGGGGATGGGATTATTGAGTTTTAAATACGATTTATAGTTATGATACTGCATGATTTCACAAAAAGAAATGTTGACTTTGACTCTCTAGCAGGCAGGCAGTATTTCTACGGAAAATACAAGAAGACGATGTTAGGCCAGGCACAATGGCTCATGCCTGTAATCCCACCACTTTGGGAAGCTGAGGCTGGCAGGTCACTTGAGGTCAGGAGTTCAAGACCAGCCTGGCCAACATGGTAAAACTTCATCTCTACTAAAAATAAAAAATTAGCCAGGTGTGGTGGCATGCACCTGTAATCCCACCTACTCTGGAGGCCGAAGCAGGAGAATCACTTGAACCTGGGAGTTGGAGGTTGCAGTGAGCTGAGATTGTGCCACTGCACTCCAGCCTGAGTGACAGAGTTAAGACTCCATCTCAAAAAAAAAAAAAAGAAAAAGAATTCCACGACATTGTAGCTGTACACAAATTTTTCGTCTTTTTCCACTTTCCAGGCATGTGATAGGATCACCCCACTCTGACCTTTTTGAAGACAGGCATGCAACTTGTTTTGGCCAATGAAATGTGATGGGAAGTGATAATGGGCCCCCTAGACAGAAGCTGTAAGAGCCAGTGCAGAGCTTTGCCACCTGCCATGGAGATCATAGACACCTATGTTGATATGGAACCTTCATCAAACACTGGGTCTCTAAGTGACTGCAATGGACAGAGACCCCTGCCCCATCACCAGTAATCTTGCCAACCAACTGGACATTTAGAATCAGGAAAAAAATATCAAGCTTTTATTATATAAAGCCACTGAATTGTGCGGCACTTGTTATTGCACCATAACATAGTCTACCCTGACGAGTATGTCCTTAGAAACAGGAATAATCCAAATTTAAACATTCAGATGTTGATAAATGTTATAAAGCATTTTCTTACCTATTATTTCTATGTTTATCACTTGATTCTTCCTTTATCCCTCAGGGTCATGGGCCGGCCTTCGTTTCCTTCCTACGCACCCTGTTTATAAAGATGTATTCAAACTACCTCTTCATTATCTTGCTTCACTGGTTGGTGATACCTAGTGGTACCTTCAACTGACAGCGTGTTCCTTGAGTGCATGGGCCACATTTTCTCATCAAGTCCAGGCACAATAGTTGCTATCTATCACGTTTGTAGTGGTCAAATAGTGCTGACTTAGGAGATTATTCTCCTCATTTTATATATACTAAGGGAGGCTCAGAGAGGACAGAAAACTGGCCAAGGTCACACAGCCAGGAAGAAGAGGTCAGGATGAGAACACCCAGACCCCCATGTAACCTAATTCATTCTTGGCCAAATCCAGTCAGAAGCGTTCCACGGTACTATCCAGGACCTAACCCATCACTGCCTTGCCCACCCCACACAGATACAGACACTGAAGTTTAAACACAAGAGGGGCTACATGGATTCCTTAGGGACTGGATGGATTCCCTTCCTTGTTCTCAAAGAATGTGCAAATAATGGCTCTGAAATCTATTTCTGATGAAATTCACATTTGGGCTAATTGCTTCTCAGCATCTTGGTTACACATTTGCTAATCCTTCCTCTTTGCTCATTTGCAAAGGATGCCTCACAAACATGCCTCATCAGATGGGACATCATACAGCATGATGTAAGCCCAGTGTCTCCAGAGATGTAAACAACTCAAATTGGCAAGTGTTCTGGGAAGTAAATATAGAATGAAGGTATGGGGACATACATGGAACATCCAGTCCAGAAAAGAAGGCCCATGTTTGGTTTAAAATATAAATATAGAGCTTGAATGGGAGAAAAACCAAAATGTTCCATTTCCTCGTATATTGTCATAAATGTGGTTAACAGTGATCCCAAATGTACTCAGAGGCTTGGCTGTGAGCAGATGGTGCAGCTTCCTTATCAGTTAATCAGCTGGGCTAACATGACCCTGTAGAAATATATTTTTCTCCACTGCATCTGTGCAAATAAACACTCGCAATTTCTAATACCGAGCTGCTTGCCTGTAAAGTGATCTAAGTGATGTAAACTTAATAATTCACAAATGATGGCTTGTCTCCAGTTGGACCTAAAACATCAATTTGCTAATTCCTCTGATTTTCCCTTTTCGTCTTGCTCTGGACCCTGACAGATTATCACCTTGAATGTAGGTGAATAGTTCCAAGCTGGAGGTCCCATTGCTTCTAGGACTCAAACTTCCAGTTCTTTGAAAGGAAATGATAGTTGTGACCCCAGAGAGCTGGAGGTGATTGTTAACTGTGCTATCCTCATGGTACTCCAAACCCTGAGCTCTAGCAACAGGGAGGCTGAAGGATTTGACCACTGTGGAGTTAAGAACGGCACTGAGGGTGCTAATTGTGCATGATGTAAGGAAGCTTGAGCCTTGGCATCAATCTCTGGATGAGATGATCCAGCCGGCTTCTCAAGAGCTTAGGATTAGGACCTGGGTTTGAATCCTGCTCTGCCATGTAGTAGTTCCAGGCTCTTCCACTTAAAAAGTGTATTTAGGCTGGGTGCGGTGGCTCACACCTGCAATCCCAGCACTTTGGGAGGCTGAGGTGGGCAGATCACGAGGTCAGGAGATCGAGACAATCCTGGCTAACACAGTGAAACCCCATCTCTACTAAAAATACAAAAAATTAGCTGGGCGTGGTGGCAGACGCCTGTAGTCCCAGCTACCCGGGAGGCTGAGTCAGGAAAATGGCGTGAACCCGGGAGGCAGAGCTTGCAGTGAGCCGAGATCGCGCCACTGCACTCCAGCCTGGGCAACAGAGCGAGATTCTGTCTCAAAAAAAAAAAAAAAAGAAGTGTATTTAATCTTTCCCAGCATGTTCAACTGGAAAAGGAGTATAATACTCGACTCAGATAGTGTCATTGTGAGAATTGAGTAAAATTACTTATATAAATGCTTTACACAGTTCCTGTGTGAACTATTACATTAACAAAGAGAAGGATAGCAAGCATAGACATTCCACTGCGGAATAATGAGATATTTCTGCAGGAATAATATCCAGACTGAAATAAGACTTCACGAACTAAGAAGGTCACCCAGGACACACAAATCTCTGGAGCCCGGAGGAGCAGGCTCTCCTAGAGGAGAAAAAAAGAGTTATCTAGATGGACCAGAAGCATCTTCTTGGGATATGCTAACAGTGGTGAGGCTATGAGCATCATGGGCAATGGATCTGTCCAAGGAGAAGATGGCTGGGGAGGAAAGGTCACCCCACTGGAGCATATGGGAGTCAAGAGCACCCTTGCTTGAAGAGCCAGTTAGCTGCTGCCAGTGACAAAGAACCAACCCTCAAGGCAGACCCTCAAGGAGTGGTCAGTGCAGTGGCTTCTGCCATTGGAGGGCAACACCATGTGAGATCAGCAAAGGAAAGTTATTACTCTCTTGCTTAAAACCCTTCAATGGCTTCTCACTGCCATGGGAGGAAAACAAAACTCCTGTTCCATTGTAACAGGGCTACTCCTTTCTTGCTCTCTAGCATCAACTCCCCCCAAGCTCTAGGCTCTGTTCTGCCACCCAACCCCACAAACTCTAAGCTCTCAGCCATTGCAGCATCACTCTCCCTTAGCTTCACCTACCTCCTCTGCGCCCAGTTCACTCCCATGAAGCTACACATTTCAGTTGCAGCATCATTTCTTCTGAGAAGCCTTTCGAAGGTATTCATAAGCACCCTCCCTATTGTGGCTGCAGCCCTCAAGGGTCCTACAAGTCTAGGAGTGAATGGCTTTCCACCATGAATGGTCCCTGAGTGTTTCAAACCCTCTGTTAATTCTCCTAGCCTCTATTTAGTACTGCCTCCTTTAAAGACTCTTCAAAATCTCAAGTTTTACTAGAATCTTGGCTATCTCTTTCCCAAATCAGGAAAAAAATGTCAGAGACCTCAAGTTTACATACCAAGCTTGACTCTCTAATCATTCCGTGAAGTTTACGGCTGCCTCCTTGGCTACCACAGCATCAGCTTATAAATTGGGGCAATCAGCATGTTTTAAGACAGCTGAGTGAGAGAGCTGCTGAGTGGCCAGTCCAAGACAGGCTCAGAAAAAAGGACCAGGATGTTCCAGCACATGATTCTTTCCCAACTGTCTGCACATGTGCAGAGCTATCATCACACAATGGGAGGTTCCTTGTAGCTTTAAACAATTTCAGACAAGTATAAGCCCTGAGCTGAGGGAGATGATGAAATGAGAGCAAAGGGTTGTAATCATCCTTCCTCAAGTGATGGTCCCAAGGGCATCAACGCCTCTGTGGTATCCCAGGGAATGTGAGTGCTTCCTACAGGGAATGCAGAGCTGATTGGGAAATTGGAAGAGCTGCCTCTGCTTGGCATGTAAACACACTAAAGTCTACTCTTACCAGGTGTTTTGGGATCCCAACATGCCCAGCAGCTGCCTTGGGAAGTTTTCACTCTGGAAATTTATTTAAAGCCCACCCCGCCTCCATGATCTTACCTATCATTTTCTGAACCGTGGAAATGTATGCTTTTCAACACTATGATTCTGGTCTGGCTCCCCAGAAATGTGCTACCAAACCTCAACCTGGCCAACACTGAAAGACCCAAAGGGGTTTCTGAAAGGTAGAGATTGAAGCTTCTATTCCTAGAGGCCACTAGTGACTTGGAAAGTTGACATCCAGCTAGTGTCTCAGATCAAACTCCCCAGCTCACGCACCACCCCACAATGAGGTCTGGACTTGGCTCAAAGTGGGCCAAAGGGTCTCGTTTGCTTCGTATCTATGAACTTTAGCGGGAGTTTGTCATTATTGGCAGCTCTCCATCCATCCTCCTTCCTTGTGGGCTTGATGGCTCTTCCACAGAGGCAGGCATTGTCTGATGGCAAATCCAGATAACTCCAATCGTAGTTGGGCAGCTGAAGCCAGACAGGGAGAAAGCAGGCTAACTTCAGCAAATTAAGCAGTCCCTCCCGGGATTTTGAATCTTTAGCAAATCACTGCAGGTCAGAAAAGAAATGGGTTAGAATTCATTATTTCAGGTATGATTGAGTGACTTGCTAAGTTACTCTGATAGCTGAAGTCTAGCTGCAAAATACTACAAATCACAGGCATTAGTAAGGACTTAAAACCATCAACATAAAAGTTTCAATGCCAAGAACCTACTACATGTGGGGGCAGCGTTGATACCCCACCCAGACCCTCCGGAGTATCTTTGTGCTGCATGTGTACAGCCCTGGCTTCTGTGTGCTTTTACTTAAAACAGCCAGCAACAGGAGCTCTTAACAGATTCTGATCTTGGACAAATGAAGCCGGCCTTGCTGACAAGCAAGAGAAGCCATGAGTTCCTTGGAATGTATGTCCCTATGTCCCTCCCCTCCTGGCTCTTAACAAATGACTGCAAGGTGCAGCAGGAGGAAATCCTCATCTCCCCTGCCCCAGATTCTAAAGTGTAGCTTGCCCTCCTAAGTCTTCCTGATGGGATCAGGCTGAAGATCCCCCTGGAGGACTTTGCCCAAACTTGCTATCTCCCTTGGCGTCTTCCCCTGTCCTGCCCTGCCTCCCTACTTTTTGCTCTTCCCTGGGAGTCTCTTCTTATACCTGTATCCTCATTCCAGGGTCTGTTCCTGGGGTCATCTCAGTTTCATTAACTCCAATATGTCATTCACTGCTACAGCAGCATTTTCAAATGTGAAAGCAAGAAAGGGTAGATGGGATGGGGTGTGTGTGTGTGTGTGTATGTGCCAATATCTATATTGAATATATATATATAGGCATATATATATATATGTGCCAATATCTCATCCTGTCACCCAGGCTGGACAGGCTGGAGTGCAGTGCTGTGATCTTGACAATATGACCTTGCTATATGCCAATATCTATATTGAATATAGATATATTCTATATATATATGCCAATATAGACTCATTCTTAAAGAGTCAAAGAATAGCTCAAAAAATCAGAGTCTTCCTTCACAAGCATTTCTTAGGGATATGACATCAGTGCAAGTATCTAAAGGATTTTGTGGCTATTTCTTCTTTTGGACCACTTCTTGAGAATAATGTATTCCACAATATAGATATTGGCATATATATATATGTGTATGTATACATACATACATGTGTATACGTATACACACACATATACATGTGTATACGTATACGTGTACACATACGTATACGTGTACACATATGTATACGTGTATATATACATATACGTGTACATATATATGTATATATATAGGTGTGTGTGTGTGTATATATATATAGGCACATATATGCCAATATCTCATCTTGTCACCCAGGCAGGACAGGCTGGAGTGCAGTGCTCTGACCTTGGCTCACTGCAGCCTCAATCTCCTGGGCTCAAACAATCCTTCTACTTCAGCCTCCTGAGTAGCTGGAACTACCATGCCTGGCTAATTTGTTGTTGTTGTTGTTGTTAAGACATGGGGTCTTACTTTGTTGCCCAGGCTGGTCTTAAACTCCTGGGCTCAAGCAATCCTTTCATTGTGGCCTCCCAAAGTGTTGGGATTACAGCCATCATGCCCAGCCAGGATAGCTAATTTTATGTGTCAATTTGATTGGGCTAGGGAATGCCTACATAGCTAGTAAAACATTATTTCTGATGGTCTATGAGGGCATTTCTAGAAAATTAGCCTTTAAATCTGTAGACTGAATAAAAAAGAGCTACTTTCACTTGGTGCAGTGGTTCAGGTCTGCACTCTCAGCTGCTGGAGAGGCTAAGGTGAGAGGATCACTTAAGTCCAGGAGTTTGGGCAACATAGCAAGACCCATCTCTAAAAAAAAATTTTAAAACTTAGCCAAGTGTGGTGGTGCATGCCTGTAGTTCCAGCTACTCAGGAGGCTGAGGTGGGAGGATCACTTGAGCCTGGGAAATCAAGGCTGCAGTGAGCTATGATTGCACTGCTGCACTCCAGCTGAGTGACAGAGAAAGACCCTATCTGGAAAAAAAAAAAAAAAGAGCTGCCTTTACCAATGGAGGTGCCCATCATCCAAGACTTTCAGGGCCTGAATGGAACAAAAATGCAGAGGAAAGGTGAATTTGCTCTCTGTGCTTGAAGTTGACACCCATATTTTCCTGCCCTCAGATATTGGCACTCCTGGTTCTTGAGCCTTCGGACTTGGACTGGGATGTATGCCATTAGCTCTTTGCACTCAAGCCTTCTGAGCTTGGACTGGAACTACATCACCAGCTTTCTTTGGTCTCCAGCTTGTAGATGGCACACCCTGGGACTTTTAAGCCTCCAAAATTGCATGACCTCTCCCCTCATCATAAATCTCTCCTATATAGCTAGAGATATCCTATTGGTTCTATTTCTTGGAGAACCCTGAATAATACAGTACATATATTTGCATAAGAAACAATTCAAAGAATTACCGTTGGAACATAAAGGCCCCAAACAGAGTGCGAAGCATCTTAAACACATTTAAGATCCCGCTCTTAGTGAGCTCACAGTCCAATGGGAATGATTTCTAAATCGAATATGTGGTCTATTATATACCACGTATCTATTTACTACAGTATATACATACATGCATACATATATGTATATACACATGCATGTGTGTATATATATATACACACACACACATATGTATGTATCACACAAATATATGAATACATAGTATAGACTAATAGATAAAATTAACCAGGAAAAATCAAATGCCTAAATGCTAAAGTTGCAACCAATCTATTGCCGAAGCACCAGAGAGATATCCAATGTTTCCTCTCTCTCAAAGCAAAGTTTTCAGGAAAACAGGCTGGCCCCATTGGCATCATTCTTAAAGAGTCAAGGAATAGCTCAAAAAATCAAGCTTCCTTCGTAAGCATTCCTTAGGGATATGACATCAATGCAAATATCTAAAGGATTTTGTGGCTATTTCTTCTTTTGGACCACTTCTTGGGAATAATGTATTCCACAAGTTTCCTGCAGTGAGACATAGTGACCAGTGGAAAGACTTTAGGGGCAGATAACTATGGCTTTGTAATTTGCCTCTGCCATTGACTAGCTCTGTGATATTAGAGTTCTAATATTAAAATGTCTATCCAACTTCCTTTCTGTAACATGGGACAGTCATCACGCCCCTCACAGTTCCTAGTGAAGACCACACATGCAAAGTGCCTATTCAGTACCCAGCACACGGTAGGACTCAATGAAATTCATTTTCTGTTCTACATCTTACTCTTTTTTAAAGGTATAGACCCAGGATTTACAGTGACTGACGGAGACAGGAGGCTGAGAAATAGTCTAATTCAAGAGACTGTTGAAACTAGTTATTTGGTAAGCTCCTCGAAGGCAGAAGCTAAATCTTTTAAGTATTCAGTACAGTGCCAAGCGTGCTGGAGTTGCCCAATAAGCATTTAAATAATAATAGTTGCTTGAAGACTAGATTTTGGTCTCAGTTTCCTTGGAGAGGTTGCCACCTTGTGGACAGTGGTTAAAACAGCACACCTCTGACGCCCGTGTTATTCCTAGAGTCTATTAAATGATAATAATTTTATTTGCTACCATTTATAGTCCCTGGGAGTCTGCACAAGCAATAATATATTTCCAAGAACAAAGAGCAATTTAGAAGGAAACAATGCAACTTATTTGGTTACTAAAAAAGTCAATCATTTTCTTCTTTTTTCCTAAGAGACAGGGTCTCACCCTGTTTCACAGGCTGGAGTGCAGCGGCGCCATCATAGCTCACTGTCACCTACTCAGGCAATCCTCCTGCCTACGCCTCCCAAAGAGCTTGGATTACAGGCGTGACCCACCATGCCTGGCACTAGTCAATGCATTTTCTTTGTCCTAATCCTTAGATTAGCGGCTTCATCTTGTCCATTTTCTGGCCCTAAGAAATAAGGGTAAACATTAGCATTATTTCAAAGCACATTAACCATCTACAAGAATTTTACTCTAAGCTAAGCCAAGTGAGAAAGCCATATTGAGTTGTTCTCAGTCCACTAGTAGCTGGCGTGGTCAGTAGAAAACCCTATAGAAATGTCTAGTCTCTGCCACTCTGAAACGTCAAGCACCCTCCAAGCTTCTGAGATCTAAGACATAAAGTCACCTTTCGGGGAAACACACATGCAACATACAACTGATTTTCCAAATGTTGGATATATTGACAAAACAGAGCAGAAAGGAAATTCTACACGGGGTTGGTGGGATGGGGTAAACTCCTAGGATCGCATTCAATGATTGATGATAAAGTGGAAAGAACACCGCTTGAAAGATCAGATGACTCTATGTATGAATCTCAACTGTGTAATCTTGGACACATTTCCAGACTTCCTAAGGTTGAATTTCCTCACCTGTAAAATGGGTTGATCGAGTTTCCTGCATATAACCACCACACAGCCACTTCTAGTTATGGTTCCCAGGTGTAACCCCCGGACCTGCCCATCATGAGATGGAGAGTCTGAAGCAGTCCCAGCATTCAAGAAACCGCCACTATGCAAAGTGCAAGAGCTTGGGCATCTGTGATTCACGTCATGGTGTCCTGTATTACTCAGCTCATCCTCCCATCTCACCAATCAGCTGTTTTCACAGTGAGTCCATGGAATTCAGGGGTCAAAGCAGCACTTATTAACGAATGCCCACAATTTCCTGAACAGAGTTTTCAAGTAAAGCCAATAACGTAAGGAAAGCGCTACCCACTTCCATCAATTCATTTCTGCCTCTGCTTCCTGAAAGATCCCAATGAGTGATTGTGATCAGCTCCCTGAACCCTTTCAGCTAATTGGCCCAGGAAAAAAGAGATTCTGGAGTGGAATTCGTGTGACGTGGTCCAGTCTTGGCTTTCACCCTTACTAGCAGTTATTTCCTGCATCGAAAGGGGAAGCTGAAAGGATATTTACGTTGGTGACAAAAGGCCTCAGACTGGTGCTAGGTAAAAGTAAATTGGGGTGGAAGTGAGGATAGGATCATCAAGAGAGTTACTGTAAGGGACCTGCACTCTCATCCCAGAGCAGAACACATGCCAAGATCCCTTCACTTGCGGATCGATCTAAGTGTCTTTGTTTCTAGAGGAGGCAAAAGATTCTAGCTGACTCATTTCCCACCTATTGTGCTGTGCTGACTCATTTCCCACCTGGCATCGGTTTCTCAGATGAGATCCTCTTGTTGACATCTGATTGGATTTTCCTTGGCATTACCCTTGAAAAGAATCCTACACATTAATACTGAATAAGTGCCCAGGTTGGGGGTAGAAATCAAGCGTGGCAATTTACTGGTGAGGAGAGATCAGAGGTGAAAATACTCAATGCAGAGTGAAAAAACCTGGGGTGAGCCATAGAACGGGGAGCTACAGGCCTGTATGACCCTTGAACAAGGGACTTAATCAGCCTCAGTTTCTTAATCTATAGAATGGGCTTAATATTCACACAGCTGAGCCCTGTGATAAAAAGTAAAATTATTCTCTTCCTTTGGAATTTTATAAGAATGCACATTGAAATCACCTATGAAAAGTACTTTCCACGTACTTGACACTTAGTGGGTACTCAGAAAATGGTATTTTATCTCTGTAATGATCCAGGGTGGCAAATATTGTTGAACCTGTTTTAGGAAGGCAGCTCAGTAAAACTTTTTAAAGATCATACGTCTAGTAAGTGTTTGGGTTTGAGGGGGCATGAAATTCAGTTCTAGATCTAAAGCTTATGGCCTTTCCAATGGGGGAAGAGATCCAAAAGCTTCTGTGGGTATCAGAATCTCTTGTGAGGCTGCTTAAAAGTGAGCATTTTGGCCAGGAACAGTGGGGCTCATGCCTGTAATCCCTGCACTTTGGGAGGCTGAGGCTGGCAGATAGCTTGAGTCCAGGAGTTCGAGACCAACCTGAGGAACATGGTGAAACCTCATTTCTACAAAACATACAAAAAATTAGCCAGGCATAGTGGCATGTTCCTGTAGTTCTAGCTACTGGGGCTGGACTGCTTGAACCAGGAGATTGAAGCTGCATCCAACCTGGGTGTCTGAGTTTTAGGAATGGTGTCTTCCTGCCATGTAGGGAGACACCTCTATAGGGGCCAGTGACCCTGTTTCTGCACAGCTGTCATGTCTCGGGTCCTGATTACCTAATGTGGCAAGTGCCCTCAGGTGGCCCTGACACAAAGCACCTGTTAACCATGACAAACCTCGAGTCTGACAGTCTTGTTTCTCTGCCTTCTCCAGGCCTTGGGACCACAGTACAGCCTGTTCCCCTTCAGCACTTGGATCCTAAGGGATGCACTTCCCTTGCAAAGGAGGAAAGAAATCACTTCTGGGAGCCATTCCCATCACCGGCTCATCTGCCTCCCACACCCTGCAAGGAGCTCTTTAGTCATTTGTCCATAGTAATCCTCTGTGGAGGACAACTGTGCCCCCCGGCCCACCACCCCAGGGGATCTGGCAATATGTGCAGACGTTTTTGGCTATCATGAGTAGGAGGTGAGCGCTACTGATGATGATCTACAGATCATGGTGAAGAACACTGCTAAACATCTTACGCTGCACTGGATGAGCCCTCCCCACTGGCCAACAAATAATTATCTGATATCAATTATCAGCAGTGACCAAGGTTGAGAAACCCAGGATGAGAGGTTCATCCAATCTTTAGTTCTTCTCCTACAAAGCCAATGTCTCCCAAAGTATTTCCTCAAGAGGCAAGATAAGGAAGCATTCAAATATTTGTAAAACAGGCAGAGGAAAGGAAAATGGCAGGTGTTCATTGATTCTCTTTACATAAGTTGTTGCATTTTACATGTGCATTTGGTTGCTCTTTTGACTTTGTTTTCGTTTACATCAGCCCCTTTAAGATGGGGACTTTTATTACCTCCATACTACAGAAGGGGAAACGGGTACCACTCTGGATAAAGCAACCTTTCAAAATCACGAGCTGGGATTCAAACCCTGGGCTTCCTGACCCTGAACCTGGTACCCCTTTCTGAATTCCATAAACCATCTTAGATCAGCTGGGGAGGAAACGGAACAGTCAAGTCTGATAATAGGAGGAGGCAGGGTCCTTCTATGCTTCCCCTTTTAGTGTCTTGCCTGGGAAATGTAAATAATTTAGAGCACAGGGGCTGGAGGGATAATTACCCTGTCTGGTTTCAGAGGCCACCCAGATGGCTGTTAAGGACTAGCTGGAACTCACAACCCCCTCCCCACCACCCATGCCCTACGCTCACCTCACTCCCTCTAACCCACGTGCTTTCAGACTCTTGCCGTTTCAGGGCTTAGAGACCCCTCTCATTCACAAGTCCTGCCCTTTCACCAGGGAAAAGGCAAAAGGTCAAGATATTTGGCAATCAAGTCCCTCAAGTAAAGAAACAGCATTACAGGCTGAGTAAAATGGTATGAAGGCAACACTCAATCAACATGTGTGTTTTTGATGCCTACTGTATACAAGTCTCTAGGCCAAGAACAGTGAGGACCAGGAGGTTGAGATAGAGTATTCATCCCCCTCCCATTCATCACAAAAAGCTTTACCGAGCACGTAGATTTTGCTCATCCCAGGGCTAGGCTCTGATGTACCAGGAGAAATAAAACAGAATCCCTGACCTCAAAAGGCCTGTGGTCTCATAAAAGTGCTAGTTAAGACACACACTGATAGCAGCATGGAGAATGCATAGTCAATGACCTGTGTGTTTGATGGATGGATGGATGAATGAATAAATGAAGTGGTATTAAACAAGGGATGAGTACCATTCCAAAAGTGCAGTTAAAGTGTTGGGGAAGTGTGCAGAAGTGAGTGAAATATGACCTGCAACCAGGAAAAATTTATGGGGTGGATTGGCCTTTAGGCTTAACAAGATTTACACATGGGCATGAAAAGAGCTACATCCTGGAAGAGGAGAATTAGCCAAAATTTTGAGGGGTAAATACCTTTTCAGACTGGAAGGAGAAATTTTTCCAGAGGTCAAAGCTGTCTGGGAAGACAGAGATGGGACACAGCTAGGATTGTCCAGGTACTCAACACAGAGGAGATTGTATCTGGAGGCCTTCTTATATTATCTCATTAAGATTCATGAGAACTAGCAGGTAGGTGCTCTTATGAAACCCATTTAACAGAGGAAGAAGCTGAAACTACCCACCTACAATTCCAGAAGGTAAGTGGTAGAGCCCAGGTAGGATCCCAGGGGCCCTTTGATTCAGTTTTTGGGGCAGGAGTCTGCACACTACGGCACATAGGTCAAATCTGACGTGTCACCTCTTTATGTAAATATAGTTTTATTGGAGCACAGACATACTCATTCATTTGCACATTGTCTATTGCTCCTTCCATGCTACAACAGCAGAGTTGAGTAGTTACAACAGACACCACATGGTTTGCAAAACCTGAAGTATTTACAATCTGGCCCTTTACAGAAAAAGTCTGCAGACTGCTACCCTAGAGCTCACTCTCTCGGCTTGCGTGGCCCAGCAAGCTTTGGGCTGGCAGCACCAGATGGAGCCGTCAACCTAGCAGACATTCCCTGCCCTTGGACGCTGCCAGCCCTTCCTTCTTTGATGGGGCAGAGCCGGTGGGGAGGCAGAACTCAAGGGTCTTCCCAGGACGTATTAAGTCCTGTAAGAAAGCACATCCCTTGAGAACTTGAATTCCTGTGGCATCTCTACTATTTATATTACAAACACCACAAGAACTCATTTTTCATGCTATTTCAGCTGAAAACAGCCATGGCAGGACCACAATCCAGAGATCAAGACAGAGTGGGGACAGCATGTTTGTGGAGTCAGGGCTTAGCCTGCCATGCCCCAGGTTGCCTGTCCCAGGTGCACTGGGCCCAGGCCAGGTTTCTCTCTGGGATAGTGGGCTTGAGGAAGAGGGTAAGTCGAGAGGGGAAAAGGTACATCACTGGAAACCTGGCTTCCTGTCATGTAGAAAAGCATGAAAACACAAGCTGGCGTTCACACGTCCACCTTGTTCGACAACCTAACATGGGTCATTAATTGAAATAAAATGAAACCAAATGGAACCCAGATGTTCGCATATATTCACTTGCACAAAATTCATAGGCCAATCACCAAATGAAAATGTGCAAAGATATTCACAGTAGTTATTTGAAGGGTATGGGGCTACCTTGTTGTCTCTACCTCAACTCTTAGTTTTGTTTTGTTTTATGGCACTTAAGCAAAGAACAGGAGAAAAAAAAGGCATGAATGTACAACTTAGAATTATTTTGTGTTTCACCGCCATAAGAATGTCAACTCCACAACTCCACAACAGACTTTGTCTGTTGTTCATGGTTGTATCCCTGATGCCCAGAACACAGCCTGGAACACAGTAAGTATCCAATGAATCATTGTTTATTTAATAAACACTTATATTTTTATATATGCCCAGTGATTCACAAGCAACATACATTACCATTACAATAAAGAAAACTCATTATTTAAAAGTATGTATCAATCAAGTAAAAAAAGAATGTCTTAGCTAATAAACATTCATTGACTACCTACTATGTGTTCACATTACTGTTTTTCTTTGCCTCCAGGAGACCTTGCACAGTACAATATTCAAAAGAAGTATTCAATTAATGCCTCACAAACATTCCTGACCACACAAACTGTACAAATGCCATCACAATTACCACCTACTTTGAAGATGATATATAAAAACAATAGAATAACTACTCATCTTTAAGAAATCAATTATTCCAATGAGCCTATCATACAATCCCCAAGAGTCTGGAGTGTATTTACCAGGGAGATAATAAAACTGAATTGCAACCATGGTGCAGAGGAGAACCCAAAGCTGTTTTGGATAAGTTGTCATGGGCCATTATGAGGCTGGCAACTTCTGTAAATAAACAAGGCAGCGTTTGTGAAAGTTTCCAACACAATGCCTGGCACCCAATATGCCCCATTTTGCTAACCTCCACTGAGCCCCAAGCTCTGAAGATCAAAGTCAAAGCACGAAATGCAAGTGAGAGAGTTGGAAAGGTAACTACAAAGCCTCTAAAAGTTACGTAAGTTAATATAGGCTTTGTCCTAAGCATGCGACGCTGAGGCAGACTTTTAACTCATTTTTGTTTTCCTTTTTACAAACTTGTCAATGAAACCTTTATTTGAAAGACCACTCCTTAATGTCGAATAGGAAAAGACACCAGAAAATAGCCAAGATTGCAAAATAATGGCTGGCCTGGCTGCACCACCCAAGACTGGCTCTCTGGTAGCCAGGCACGGTGGCTCACACCTGTAATCCCAGCATTTTGGGAGGCCGAGGCAGGCGGATCACCTGAGGTCAGAAGTTCAAGACCAGCCTGGCCAACATGGCGAAACCCTGTCTCTACTAAAAGTACAAAAATTAGCCAGGTGTGGTGGCAGGTGCCTATAACCCCAGCTACTCACGAGGCTGAGGCAGAAGAATTGCTCGAACCCGGGAGGTGGAGGTTGCAATGAGCTGAGACTGCGCCACTGCACTCCAGCCTGGATGACAAGAGAGAGACTCCATCTCAAAAAAAAAAAAAAAGACTGGCTCTCTGGTAAAACCAGACTGGAGCTTGGACGTAATAATAAACCCCACAACGCTGAGTGTTACCTGCTCCCTGTGACCCTTCATTGTTAAAGATGCTTGTGACCGCTACATGGTTATCCACTTCACATCTGCCAGCTGGGAAGTTGTGCGAACGGCGCGTAGGGGGAAGTGAAGGGCAGCTGGGAAAATGAAAAACACCTTCAGAAAGTGAAATAAACTTTCTTAAGAAGATACCACCCTCCGCTAGCCATATACCAAACCGTAAAAAGAAACAAAAATATTAGGCCTACGCCACATGGAACAACAAGACAATCCTTTTATCTCAAGGAGGGAAAAAAAAGCCACACCAAAATAGCAGCCAGATGTCCCCAGTGCCACTCTCTTTAAGAAAGATTACCAAATGATGGACAATCAGACATTATCTATTCATTCTGCAAATAAATATTAATGACCTGCTGTATGGCAGGCCTAGGTGCTGGGGAAAAAAAAGACCAAATAGTCTCTACCCTTAACAAGTATGATTAGCTCCTTAACAACATGTTCAAATTCGCTAATGTCCTCCTATGAGCAAAGCTCATAGTGCTTTACAGATGTTATTGTCTACTCAACATATGTATATTAAGCCCCAAGCATGCACACAGCACTGTGGCACTGTTGTAGGCACTAGGGTTACCAAAAACAGACAAAAGTCCCTTGTTATGCATCTCATTTTAAGCTCAATTTACCACCATGTAGCAGATATCATTATTCCCATTTTAGAGAGAGGAAAAGTGTGGTTAGCCCTAACCCACCCAGGTCAAACGCTAGTGAAGGCCAGAGCCAGGACTTCGGCCCAGCCCACCTTCAGGTCCTTGACCTTTCCCTGATCCAAGGGTCAGCAGCAAACACAAATGTCTGCAAGGGCTAGGATGACAAAAATTACAATGGGCCAGGTTTATCCCATCATAGCCACTTATGTTTTGTTTTGTTTTCTTATTAAACACACTGACTATTAACTCACAATTCTATTTTCCACTTCAGCACCCAAACAATAATAATGCTTCCTCTCATTTTTCTTGAAAACCAGCCCTTTCATGCTAACTTTTTGTTCCCTGAGACAGAGCCATAGGTAACAGGAAATACATCACTTTCTTATCTTTTCTTTCCTTTTTTTTTTTTTTTGGAGACAGGTCTCACTCTGTCACCCAAGCTGCAGTGCAGTGGTGCGATTTCAGCTCACTGCAACCTCCGTCTCCTGGGTTCAAGCGAATCTTCTGCTTCAGCCTCCTGAGTAGCTGGGATTACAGGCATGCACCCCCATGCCTGGCTAGTTTTTATTTTTAGTAGAGATAGGGTTTCACCATGTTGGCCAGGCTGGTCTTGAACTCCTGGCCTCAAGTGACCTGCTCACCTCAGCCTCCTGAAGTGCTGGGACTATAAGTGTGAGCCACCATGCCCAGCCTTCACTTTCTTTTTAACACTGTTGTAAGAAATAATTAGAGTGAGAATGGTGATAAATGGGAAAGTGACTCTCATCCACCCAAACATTGAGGAGGCAATGGCAGTTGCTTCTTGGCCTCAGCTTACAGTCACCATGCAAAAAGTAGGCCAAACCTTGCCTCTGATTTTTCAAGTGAAGCCAGAAATTTAGAATGCTATGTCAGATCTCCCAGTACTTAGATACTGACAATCAATTAAAACTTTCGAAAAACTGTGTATGCCAGTATTTTACTGGCTCAACAATACGTATTTTGGTATTAAATCTGACACTGATCTCCAGTTTACAAGCTCTGCATTATTCCTAGTATTCTTTTTAGCAAATATCATGCATATTGCACAGTACTTTTATTTATTTAAAATACCTATAGATGATCTTTCTGTATTTCCATGAGACCAATTACATAGAGAAGAAAAATATGTTTATATCAAAGTGCACTATATTCCAAGTATCAAATGTAAGATGGTGACAATAACTGAAGTGAAAATTGAAAGAGGGGAGAGGATGTCTGATTCCTGAATAGCTGTCAAGGAGGAGAGGAGACTCTATCTTGGCTTATGGATGGGTCCAATTTGGACATATAGAGAAGTAGGTCAAGAAGAGATGAAGCATGAGAAAAACCTTAGAGATGAATGTGAGAATGTTTAGTTGCTCATTAATGTTTAAGAAGCAGTAAATATAAGAATATTGGAAGATCACTTGAGGCCAGGAGTTTCAGACTAGCTGGGACAATATAGCATTTCTACAAAAGATAGTTTTAAAATTACCTGAGTGTGATGGCATGCACCTGTAGTCCCAGTTACTCAGGAGGATTGCTTGAGCCCAGGAGTTGGAGGCTGCAGTAGGCTATGATTGCACCCCTGCACAATAGCCTGGGCAACAGAGCAAGACTATCTGTTTAAAAACAAACAAACAAACAAACAAACCTGAAAAAAATAACATTGATAGAGTAAAAAATATGACAAGGAAGTTGTAGAAAGTGAGGACAGAAGGTTATGCTGTGGAAAATAACAGTGTATAAAATGGGGAAGGTATCTGGTCTACTTCATGACATCAGGTTAGAGTTCAGACCCAACTCTTGAGGGAGAAGTTGTGCTATGCATCTTTTGACATCTCCTGCATCTAACACAGTGCTTAACATGTAGAAAGCTTCCAATAAAAAATTAAAGATGGAATGAGGTCACATGCACAATGGCATTTTGACCAACACAAAGCATGCACGACATCATGCGATTATTAATATTGATGAGGAGAGAGTATTCAAAGGAAATTTCCATAAGACTCCTCAGAGGTGAATAATAAATTGAGGGTCTCTGGCAATCGTTAACACTGTTGTCAAAGTTCAACAGGCATTTCCTTCTCAAAAACAATGAAGGGAAACCCATTCTACTGGTTCCTGCTACAACTGGGGATATTATGCCAAAAGGGCAAGAGGAATAGAGGTTACTATGTGGCCCTTTTTGAATTTCAGAATTGAAACACACTCTACCCTTCCCCCCACCCAGTCTCCCCTAATTTAAAAAAAAATAGCAATAGAGAAATAGAGATTACTATGTGGCCCTTTTTGGATTTCAGAATTGAGACACACTCTACCCTTCCCCCCCGCCACCCAGTCTCCCCTAATTTAAAAAAAAATAGCAGTAGCCTTTAATATAAGCAAGCAGGAAGTTTTACATTCACCAAATGCTACAGTTCACCTTCCATTGCATGACAGCTTAAGCTATGGAATCAGACAGACCTGGGTTCAGGTCCCAGCTCAGCCATTTATTAGCTCTGCCACTTTAGACAAGTTACTGAGCTTCTTTGAGCCTTTGTAAGAAGATGAGGCAGCAAAAGCAGCACCTATCTCATACAACTTATGAGGATGATGGAAGTGACGGATAGGAAACCTAATCACCCACATGTAAATACCAGCTTGGAGACAAAATGATCTCATTTCAAGGAGACATCAAAACCCAAGGAGACAATTTCTGTTGAGTTGAAAATCCCACAAAGATTTCATCCAGGTTGTAAATCGGTACTTGATATTAATCTATTTTTTGACTCCTCCTAAGTGCAGTGTTGCCTTCACACGTAGCTGTGTCTCTCAGCAGGGTAATCCATATCCATAGATTGCCCACAGCTGTCCCAACCACATGAAAGACCCAGACACTCCCCAGTGACCCACTGGCACAAGGTAGCCATTCATCAAGTGCTAGAAGCTCAGCACCAGACACAATGAAAGGTTAGCGCTCGGTTTTTATTGCGCTGGTATTAGCTTTCCCTGTCTGCAGCCCCATTTGATTGGTACAAAGCTTTACACTGTTTACAAATGTTTTAGAGTCCTGGCCTTTTCTTCTTATTGACTTTTACATACTCACATCATTAATCTTTAATTTTCATTGGAAACTTCATCCAGCAATCAAAATGAAATGCTGCCTTCTGCCATGTGCCTCAAAAGTCCTGATGAATTACACACCACTAAAGAGTCTAGGTAGAGTACAGTGTGTTGGGAGGAGAATTGCCATTATTCATTCTATGCAAAAGTTGAAACTGTTATTTTTGTGACATCGCATATGCACTTGATACCAGCCACGTATTTTCTAGCATACAGTGAGCATTTCATACAGAGAAGTGGTTTTTACTGGCTATGGTTATCTCCATAACTGATATCCTTGAGAAAAACAATTGATATTTATCAAAGATAGGAAGTAACTTCTGAAGTAAATAACGTTCTTTGCCAGTGATAACTGTTACAGAAATAGAGCAATCAAAGAAGTAGCGGTATCACTATATAATCCAAGCTTGAGAGTGCTGAACAAGGGTGTAATGCAATTTGCCATTTTGCTTACTGATGTCACATACAAATGGGGAAGACAAAGTGGCATACTTTTGAGAAAAAGGAATTGTTTTCAGATTTCTTTCAAATAATTTCCAAGATCAGCATTGTCAAATGCAACAATCTGTAACGATGGAAAAGTTGCATAACAGCAAAAAGCTGGCATGCATCTATGTCATTAAAAACTCAGTATGGTTTAACAAATTTTAGCTAAGATTTAATAATACCGTGTTATATGATGTGGATATGCTAGACATTACTTAGTCACTCCCCTACTTTTTCTTATTATAGTTATTTTTCATTTTTTCTATTGTAAATATTTTCATGTCAATCAAAGAATACTTTTGAGATCCAATGATATATACTGAAACTTTGAGAAGCTAGTTATGCCATTAGGAATCCCAGTCTCTTAGAGTTTTGCTTACCATTTAAGACGAATCTGAAAGAAAGAGTCAGTCAACATTGCATTAATCCATTAATGAATATAATTATACGGATGTAACTGATAGGATTTTCAATACACAAAACCTGTGCTGTTAAGAAATAGATAAAAAGGAAGCCTATAAAGATTTTACCCCAAGTTGCAATAGTTCCTTGCTATCAAATTTTTGGATTGGTTTATAAAACTTTATGTTCAATATTTCCTGTTTAATTCATGAAGCATATTCTGGCCAATATGGGTGAAACCACAAAGAAAGAAAAGCAAACAAGTATACTTAGTATAATTCATGCTAATTGCTCTTATGAAAGAGATTATGAGTCATTTTATCTCTACAAATTTGATGCATTTCTAAGCATTCTGGGGTGGCACAAGAATATTAAAGATTCAATTCCTCAATTCCCAAGCATTTCCTGTTTCCCAAGCATTCTGATGTGGTACAAGAATATTAAAGACTCAATTCCTGATTTTGATAAAGTTACAGTGTGCCTGGGAGGCAAGACATGCACAAAGATACTAAACATAAGTTTACATAAGTTATGTCAAAGTAAATGCTTTAAAAGAAAAGGTAAAATCTCCATGACTGGGACGTCAGGATAATGCCATAAGGGAGTGGATATAAATTTGTCTTTGAGGAATGGAGTAAGCCTCATAAAATCATCATAAAGAAGAATGGAAAATAAAGACTCCTGGTGTGTCTGTGAAATAATTAGAGGACTAATCTGTGTAGAGGAGATACATTTATTGGAGGCAGGTGAGGTAAGGTAAAAGAAGGCAAAGACACTGGCTGCAGTCTGAATCTTCAGGGCTTTATTCTATACCCAATAGAGATGCCATTTAACAACATAATGACTTACAAAGATTCTTGCTTTCAGATATTGGTCTGAGCATGATGTGATCAGCAGAAAGAACGTTGGGGACAGGAAGATCACTTTAGGGAGCTATCTTGCACATTTGGAATAAGAGGGGAACACAGGAGAATAAAATATGAACTCAATGACATCAGCAGAAATACAAATTCTTTCAAAGGGATACTGAAGAAGCATGATTAACAGACTTCTGAGGTTATATGGATATTGATAAAGAGGCAATGCATCATAAAAAACCACCCTAAAATTGTAAACTCAGTTGTTGGAAGAACTTCTGATGTGACCACTGAGAAAAAGAGAAGTTGAAGAAAAGTATTAATTTAGGAATTGCAGAGAGCAGATGATATATGAGTCTGGTTTGAGACATGCTGAGTTGAATCTATTGATATATTACTAGATGGAGGGACTCGGAGGATGGTTAAAAATATTTGGCTGAAGCTCAGGAAAGAGATGGGACACTGGGAGTCCCCTATTGGACAGCTGAAGCTATAACATTAGATGAGCTCACCAAGGGAGAGGTGTTATGCAAAGAAGATTGCAATCCTGGGACCAAGACTTAAGGAATGTCCACACATAAAGACAGGAGACAAAGAAGTTGGTGTTAAAGAGAAAGAAACAACCAGAAAGATAGGATGGGAATTGATGTCTTGGAAAAGTATGGGATCCCGAGATAGTTACCTTTGAGGATTACTCAGAGTTCTTAAACATATTTTAGCCACAGGACCTTTTTGTCAAGTGAAAAATCTGTGAGAAAACTGAGAATAGCAGAACTGCTCCAGTACAAGATGGGTTGGAGACGTGAAGGACTGATGTTTCAGTAGGGCATGGTGGCTCACACCTGTAATCGCAGCACGCTGGGAGGCTGACACAGGAGGATCATTTGAGTCCAGGAGTTCAAGACCAGCCTGGGTGACATGGCAAAACCCCATCTCTACAAAAAAATACAAAAATTAGCTGGGTGTGGTAGCACATGCTTGTTGTCCTAGCTACTCGGGAGGCTGAGGTAGAAGGACTGATTGAGCCCTGGGAGGTTGAGGCTGCAGTGAGCCATGATCAGGGTGACAGAGCAAGACACTGTCTCAAAAACAGATAAAAATCAATCAATGTACAAAAATCACAAGCATTCTTATACATCAATAACAGACAAACAGAGAGCCAAATCATGAGTGAACTCCCATTCACAATTGCTTCAAAGAGAATAAAATACCTAGGAATCCAACTTACAAGAGATATGAAGGACCTCTTCAAGGAGAACTACAAACCACTGCTCAAGGAAATAAAAGAGGATACAAACAAATGGAAGAACATTCCATGCTCATGGGTAGGAAGAATCAATATCGTGAAAATGGCCATCCTTCCCAAGGTAATTTACAGATTCAATGCCATCCCCATCAAGCTACCAATGACTTTCTTCACAGAATTGGAAAAAACTACTTTAAATTTCAAATGGAACCAAAAAAGAGCCCACATCGCCAAGTCAACCCTAAGCCAAAAGAACAAAGCTGGAGGCATCACGCTACCTGACTTCAAACTATACTACAAGGCTACAGTAACCAAAACAGCATGGTCCTGGTACCAAAACAGAGATATAGATCAATGGAACAGAACAGAGCCATCAGAAATAATGCCACATATCTACAACTATCTGATCTTTGACAAACCTGACAAAAACAAGAAATAGGGAAAGGATTCCCTATTTAATAAATGGTGCTGGGAAAACTGGCTAGCCATATGTAGAAAGCTGAAACTGGATCCCTTCCTTACACCTTATACAAAAATCAATTCAAGATGGATTAAAGACTTAAATGTTAGACCTAAAACCATAAAAACCCTAGAAGAAAACCTAGGCATTACCATTCAGGACATAGGCATGGGCAAGGACTTCATGTTTAAAACACTGAAAGCAATGGCAACAAAAGCCAAAATTGACAAATGGGATCTAATTAAACTCAAGAGCTTCTGCACAGCAAAAGAAACTACCATCAGAGTGAACAGGCAACCTACAAAATGGGAGAAAATTTTCGCAACCTACTCATCTGACAAAGGGCTAATATCCAGAATCTACAATGAACTCCAACAAATTTACAAGAAAAAAACAAACAACCCCATCAAAAAGTGGGTGAAGGACATGAACAGACACTTCTCAAAAGAAGACATTTATGCAGCCAAAAAACACATGAAAAAATGCTCACCATCACTGGCCATCAGAGAAATGCAAATCAAAACCACAATGAGATACCATCTCACACCAGTTAGAATGGCAATCATTAAAAAGTCAGGAAACAACAGGTGCTGGAGAGGATGTGGAGAAATAGGAACACTTTTACACTGTTGGTGGGACTGTAAACTAGTTCAACCCTTGTGGAAGTCAGTGTGGCGATTCCTCAGGGATCTAGAACTAGAAATTCCATTCGACCCAGCCATCCCATTACTGGGTATATACCCAAAGGACTATAAATCATGCTGCTATAAAGACACATGCACACGTATGTTTACTGCAGCATTATTCACAATAGCAAAGACTTGGAACCAACCCAAATGTCCAACAATGATAGACTGGATTAAGAAAATGTGGCACATATACACCATGGAATACTATGCAGCCATAAAAAATGATGAGTTCATGTCCTTTGTAGGGACATGGATGAAATTGGAAATCATCATTCTCAGTAAACTATCGCAAGAACAAAAAACCAAACACCGCATATTCTCACTCATAGGTGGGAATTAAACAATGAGAACACATGGACACAGGAAGGGGAACATCACACTTCGGGGACTGTTGTGGGGTGGGGGGAGGGGGGAGGGATAGCATTGGGAGATATACCTAATGCTAGATGACGAGTTAGTGGGTGCAGCGCACCAGCATGGCACATGTATACATATGTAACTTACCTGCACTTTGCACATATGTACCATAAAACCTAAAGTATAATAATAACAATAATAATAATAATAAATAAATAAATAAAAAGAAATAAATAATACTTATACTTTTAAAAAAAAACAGATAAAAATCAAACTGTCATCTCAGCCCTCCCATCTCCAACCTCACCCCCACCCCAAGCATTCACTGCTACTAAGGGAGTGCTGGTTGACAAAGACTCCATAAAACAGAGCTTGAAAATCATTGCTGACTTTTGATTCTTTTTATTTTAAAGATGAGGAAACTGGAACACTTCGAGGAAAAGTGAAGAGATTATCAGTGACAGAATCATGAGTTTCATCCCCTGATTTCTGGTCTGTTAGCCTTTAATTACCAACAATGCTTCTTACAGTGCCCAGAAACCTGAGAGAGAAGAGAGGCTCAGGGAGGGAGGATGGTGGCCTGTGTACAGAGTACACAGGGGGATGAGGGAGTCCTGGAGGTGCTCCCAGCCCAACACAGACAGACAGCTGCTCGATTCTCCATCCCTATTCCAGAAATACACCTATCAATCACTTTCTGCAGGTCGCAGGAGATAATTTATTCTCTGTATACCACTTTATACTTTTTTTTTTGTTTTGAGATGAGTCTCACTCTGTTGCCCAGGTTGGAGTGCAGTGGCTTGATCTCGGCTCACTGCAACCTCTGCCTGCCAGGTTGAAGCGATTCTCCTGCCTCAGCCTCCTGAGTAGCTGGGATTACAGGTACCTGTTACCACACCCAACAAATTTTCGTATTTTTAGTAGAGATGGGGTTTCACCATGTTGACCAGGCTGGTCACAAACTCCTGGCCTCAAATGATAGGCCCACCTCGGCCTCCCAAAGTGCTAGGATTACAGGTGTAAGCCCCCGCACCCAGCCCACTTTATACTTTTCAAAATATTGTCATATCCAACATCTTTTTTTATCCTCACAATAATCATGGGTAGGGGACAAGTTGGGCAGGTGATACTACGGTATTCACAATGTACACAATGCCTCAGAGACATTAACTAACTTGACCAACTCACTCCAGCACCAGGATTAGAACTCCAGTGGCTCCCCACTAATAAAACAAGGCAGCTATTTGGGTTAAAGAATCAGCACAAATAGCAGAAGGTTTTGTATCTCACCTAAATCAATAACTAAGGATTTCTGTTTCCAGGTAACATGGAAGAAACACACTCGACTCTGCCTCTCCCACTGAATAGAGCAATAAAACATGGACACAACACATGAAGCAGCTATTTGAGGACTCTGAGAAGGAAATGGCAGCACACAGATTGGGGGAGAAGACCAGAATTTGAAATGCTGCTGAACCACGGGTGGGTTTTTCACTCTTCTTTCCTCTAGTATATCTTGGCCTGAACTGAAACACCAGACCTGGTAGTGGACAACAGTGCAGAGACAAATGAGAAAACTGTAGGAGAAGCCATGAGGACCTGAGAAGGGAACTCCTACCTCCAAAAGAAACTATAGAAATCCCCATTTCATTTTCTCTTTTCTGTATTTTTTAGCTGACATATAAAAAGCTGTACATTTCAGTGTATACATCTTAATGAGTTTGGGGAAAGTATACACCCGTGAAACCATCACCACCATCAAGGCCATCAACATATTTATGACCTCCTCAAATTTTCTACTCTCCCTTTGTTATTATTACTAAGATTGTTTTTTAGTAAAAATCAATTTTGCAAGGGTAGTAGAAGAGCTCCAATAACAGGCACTAACAGAAGCCAAAACTCTGGAGGAGAGAAATTTCTGTTTTCTGGACTTGTGATCCCATGAGATTGAGGGAAAACCTCCATTTTGCTCTCTGTATTCCCACCACTGGCAACCAACTCACCAGAGTGGGATAATCAATTTCTAGTTTTGTAATCAGAAGGCCAAAAAGAGGAACTTCCAGGAAACAGAAAATATTAAAGGCATGAAATAAAGTAGAACTCAAGAAAACAAACCCATAAATGTGTTGATGAACATTTGGGCTCATTCTCTTACAGTGCACATACAGATCTGATCCTACTCAGCCTACTACATGGATACATTGCTCAATGAACAAACTACCTTCCAGAATCCAGACTGGCCACTAGGTGGAGCACATGCAGGGCAGATCCAAATAGCACTGAAAAGGCTTTGAAAACTGGACAAATGTTGGAATCATAACCCGTAGAATGTCAGGTAGAACTCGGGGCCTGGCCTCAGACAGCCCAACTGACTGCTAAAAGAAAAATATCAACATTCTTCACAGGATTTTAGAAAGACCCAGAGTCTATTATCACTACATTTAAAATGTTCAGGATACAATCTAAAATTACTCCAGCAAATGAAAAATCAGGAAAGGCTAAACTCAAATCGTAAGAGATAATCAATGGACATCAACACAGATATAATACAAATGTTGAAATTATCTGAGAAAGCCTTTAAAATATAGTATAAAAATACAGTTGCTTGAGCAAGCAACTCTAAATGCTTTTGAAACCAAAGGAAAGACAGAAAGTCTCAGCAAAGACATAGAAGATATACAGAAGGATCAAATCAACATCTTAGAACTGAAAAGCACAACTGCAATTTAAAAAAAAAAAAAAACCCTCACTGAATGGGCTTAATAGAATGAAGATAACAGAAGAAAGAGTCGGTGAACTTGAAGATAGAGCAAAAGAACTTACCCAATCTAAAAAGAAAGAAAAAGATTGAAAAAATTTAATAGAGCCTCATGGATCTACGTGATAATAAGTGTTTTAACATTCATGTGACTGAAATCCCAGAAATAGAAAGAATACAGTACTGAAAAAATATTTGAAGATTACAAGTTGAAAACTTCCCAAATTTGGTGAAAGACATAAACCTACAGATTCAAGAAGCTGAGTAATTCCCAAACAGGACAAACCAAAATAAAGCCACACCAAGACACATCTTACTCAGTTAAAAACTAAGGAAAAAGAATAAAGTCATTATCTACAGAGACACAGCAATTGAAATTACTGCAGATTTCTCACTAGAAACTGATAGTTACAGGAGGCAGCTCAATGCCTAGGCAGAAAGGGGCAGATCCCCATTGAAACCCCACCTCCAAGGCAAAGACAATTTAAAGCCTGAAAGCCAAGCTACAGGTTAAATCCTCGGACCAGATTGAGAGTTGTCTTCCCATTTGGCGTACTTTCCTCTGGTTGATCCCCACCCTTTACCTATTTTATATTTTCCTACCATTTCCTAATAGGTTTTCTACACTGTTGTGCCCACCTTTGAGCGGTGTCTTCATTTTAATCTTTTGCATACAAACCAGTCAGCATGCACTTCCCATTCTGAGTCCATAAAAAGCCTCTGACCCAGCACGTTGGCAGGCCAAGGTGGGCGGATCACTTGAGGTCAGGAGTTCAAGACCAGGCTGGCCAACATGGCAAAACCCCATCTCTACTAAAAATACAAAAATATTAGTCGGGCGTGATGGTACACACCTGTAGTCCCAGCTGCTCCAGAAGCTGAGGCAGGAGAATTGCTTAAACCTGGGAGGCAGAGGTTGCAGTGAGCCAAGATAGCACCACTGTACTCCAGTCTGGATGACAGAGAAAGACTCTGTCAAAAAATAATAATAATAATAATAATAATAATCCTCTGACCCAGAAACACAGAGAGGGAGGAATCACCTGACTCCAGGGGTGGGGAACAACCGCCCCCCCACCCACAAACTCCTCTCTCTGATGAGAGCCGTTTCATTGCTCAATAAAATCTTACATTCTCATCACCTTTTAATCATCAACATGACCTCATTCTTCTTGGACTCTGGACAAGAGCTTGGGACACACTGAGCTCAGGTACTCTGAAAGGCTGTAGCACTGGCCCTTTGGCCTCACTGGTGGAGGGCAGCACCCCATATAACAGGGCAAGGGGCTAACTGAGCTGCTAACACACTGTGTCCATCAGGCTGTGGACAGTGGAACTAAAAGAGCTAACCAGCACACTAACGCTGCTGCTTTGGGGTCAGCGGCACCTCTGCCTGGGCACCGCCATGTTCCCCTGGAGGTAACACATCTGGTCTGGCTGTGGGCCGACAAGGAGGTTGCTCCTGTGTTGGCACTCAGAGTGGCTGGCTGAATCCTGTACTCATGAGCTCATGTGCTCCCTCCGGCAAGGGGCTGAGCGTGATGGGTCAAGTTGATGGGATGTCCCTGCTGTGAGTCCCACAAAGGGGCCGAGAAAAATCCTGTTTCAAAACTATGGGCCCAGAGGGTAGTTGCACACTATTTTTAAAGTGTTGAAATGAAAGAACTGTCAACACAAACTCTACATCCAGAAAAAATATCCTTCAGAAATAAAGTTGAAATAAGGACATGCTCAGATGAAGAAAAACTAAGAAAAATCGTTTACGACAGATCTGCCCTCACCAAATTGCTAAAGCAAGCTCCTCAAAAGGAAGGAAAATGATACCAGATAGAAATTTAAAACATCAGTAATAAAGAGCAAATGAAAGAGTAAATAGACCATTCTTCGCTTGAGAAAAAAGATGGAAAGCAAAAATTACACGCCGTTTAGTGGGGTTTTCAACATACATAGATGTACTGGATGAAAAATTATAACCTAAAGGGAAGTAAAGAGATGCTTATAGTAGTGTTGATATTCCAATGGAAACGATAAAATGTTGAATTTCAGTAGACAGTAAAAAGCTAAATATGTAATTATAAACCTCAGAGCAACTACTTAAAAACCAGACAAAAATATATGGTTAAAAAACAGTAGATTTTTTTAAAATGTTTAAATAACCCAAAAGTAAGCAGCAGAGAAGGAAATAGAGGATGGAAACAAGACGGGCATGTCCCCTACTTCCAAGACAATTTAAAAAGCTGATCAGTATTTACATTTTAGGATAAAACTCCTGAAGGAAAATATGAAGCAGAGCAAGCACTGTTGTAACTGCCTGGCAGAGTCTTCCTGACTGCTGCACAAATAAAGACCACAGCATTGCAGTAAAGAGTTTAACTGACGCAAGGCCAACCATGCCACGTGGGAGACGGAGTTATTACTCAAATCAATCTCATCTAAGGCTCATATCCTGGGGGTTTTACAAAGCAGTTTGTAGGAAGGCGTGGGGGTGGTCAGGTAATGGGTGCTTGCTGATGATCAGGAGGGGTAAAAATAAAATCACATGGGGTTGAAGGTGTCTCCCTCAGAGAGTTGCTTCTGAATGGGGCCACAAGAGGTGTGAGGGAAGGGTAGTTGGGTCCACTTAGAGCCATGGGCATCAGACATGCAAAAAACACCTGAAAAGATATCTTAAAAGGCCAATCATGTGTTTTACAATAGTGACATTACCTGCAGGACCTCCAGAATAATGGGTGGCAATTGTTTATGTCTACACCTTAGCAGAATTCAGGTTCCTGTCCTCCCTCTAACCTGGTGGCATTTCATTAGCTTTACAAAGGTGGTTGTATTTGGGGGGAAGCCTATTATCATTTAAACTATAACCTAAAGGTCTTCCAAAGTTAGCTTCATCTAAGCCCAGGAATAATTAAGAGAGCTTGAAAGATAAAGGCAAGAAGGTGTGAGTTAGATCAGATCTCTTTAACCATCATAATTTTCTCACTGATATAATTTTTGCAAAGGCAGTTTCACTGTGACATAGACTAACACTGCTGACCGACAGTGATGAGGAATGCCTCGAGGAGGAGATGAGCTTTCAGTTGAGACAAAAAGCAAGTCCAGGGAAGGATATCTCAAGAAGATGGAAGATCATGAGCAAAATCCCTACAACAGGAAGACTTGGAAGAACTGAAAGATCATTGCAGCTGGAGTAATGAGCAAGGAGGCAAAAGAGGAGGAAAAAGACTGCGTAAGCCCTTGCAGACCATAGTTACAAGTCTGGAATTTGTTCCAAGTGCAGCGAGAAGCTACTGAAGTTTTGCATTTGAAAAGAGTTACCCAGAAGAACCCTACCTACCTCCACCCAAAGTGGGAGATTCCTAGGCAGAGCATATAAGTTGCTCCCTCAGGGTTTGGCTGAGAATTACACAGCAGAACAAACAAGGAGGTCCCAGGAAAGAGCCAGCTTTCTCATTTCTTTGACAACTGAATGGTTGGCTTCCCCGGGCAGAAATGTGTATAAATCTGGATTACATCTAACAGTCAGATGCCTTATCTAAAAGACGACAGCCAAAGTTTGATCTTTGGCCTAAGGGGAGAATTGAAAGGTGTTTATGTCTTAGAAATAATCAGAGTCAGACATCTCAAAATTAAAATTCTTTGTCAGCCTGTCAATATTTATGAATGTGTAAAATTTCCAACAGCCCCATTCCACAATTTCCATGCATTGAAGGTTGAGAGATGTTTGACCTTGAAGATAGCATCTCTTAGCCTGCACATTTCTCATTTTACAAAGTTTATTTAAAACTCTGACCCATCTTCTAGTTAAGTTACCTATGTTCATCTTTCTCCTTGAAATCAACCAGAGTGAGATTTTCTTACAATAGACCTTGCAGGATTGAAAAAGTAAGCTACAGCTTCTCCCTACCACCCCAAAAATCATGAATTAGTAAACCACAAATACTATATGCTACATCAAAGCTAGTTTGGAACAAAGGCAAGATTTTATTTCAGAAAAAAAGGTTTTTATTCATAGCTTTGACATTAACTTATTATGTGAACTTGGTCAAGTATTTTATTTACCTTCAGAGGCTCTGCAAAATAAAGAGATATTTAAAATAATTTTGGGAAATGCTAACACCACAAACAAGATTGATTGGAGGCTTACCATAAGCCAGGTTCTTTTGCAGAAGTCCTCTATGTTCTATTTGCTTCGATCCTCACAACCCCCATATGATGTAGCATGGCAGAGATGCCAGCTTTCCTGTTCTCCCTGAGATGTATGGTAAAATGCGGCCCAGAATCCCTTTCCATGGAGGGCTTGTTGGCTCAGTTACTGGTAGTACCGTCAGCAGAAGGCATCTGGCTGTCAGTCTCTTCAGGGGTCACCTCCACAGCCAAAAGCAGCCTCACCCAAGGTCATGCCCCTTCTCAGGAAGCCTGTACCTAATCACTGATCAATGTAAGAACATAAAGGCCCGGACTTCTTAGCTCCAGAGCAGCTTTAGGGGCCCATTGAGGCTATCATGGTCCCTGCATCATAGTTTTTCTCCCTCTGCCATCCCCTGTATCACTACTGATCCAATAAACATCACTGCCAGCTGAAAATTAAAAAGTCATTGTCTGTAAGTACATACATATGTACATGTATGTATGCATGTTCATGCATATATACACACGTAAGGCTCAGGTTCCCTAGAAGCAGAAACTAAGACAAGGATTTAGAGGCATGTGATTAACTGAGGGAGCACTCTTTGAAACAAACCTACAAGAAAGATGAAGCAGGATAGGGAGGGGCAAAGTGTTGAACACGGATACAGTATCTGGTAAAGTCTAGCCTTGGCCTAACTCATGAGAGCAAACCACCATTGCAAAATGTAACTGAGACAGTGAAAGAGATCTGACCTAACCAACTCTATCTTTATTCTAACTTCCAAGCTGTCCTTGTTCACTCCTGGGTGTAGGCTGAACTAACTTTGGGAGGAACTTAGTTTATAGTTTGTTTTTTGAGATGGAGTCTTACTCTGTTGTCCAGGCTGGAGTGCTGTGGCACAATCTTGGTTTTCTCTGCACAAAGGAGCACATTCAAGGAGACCAAATGTCCAGTTCTCATGAAGGTCCCAATTTGTGTCACTGTCATCCTTTTTTCATTGGGATTACCAGAGAAACACTGGCTCCTATCAAGCTCTGTACACTGTGTGAAAGCAGGAATTTTGTTCCATCCACAGAGATTTTCCTCGAGCCTAAGCAAAATAGTCTAGAAGTGATGGGATAAATAAATGTTGATGAATGTGGTGGATTGAATGGTGTCCCCTGCCCCCAAAGATACATTCATTTCCTGACCCCTGGAACTAGTGAATATATGACCTTATGAGAAAAAGGTCTTTTCAGATATCATTAAGGATCTCTCAATAACATTGGCCTGGATTTAGGGTGGTGACTAAATTCAATCACATGCATCCTTACAAGAAAAAGGCAGAGAAAGACTTATGACACAAAGGAAGAAAGGTGACTTGAAGACAGAGACAGAGATTGGAGTGGCGAGTCTACAAGCTAAGGAACATAGAGAAGAGCCTGCAGTCACCAGAAGCCAGGAGAGAGGCATGGGACAGATTCTCCCTCAGGGTGTGCAGAGGAGCAAACCTTGGCAACACCACGATTTTGGGCCTCTGGCCTCCAGAACTGTTAGTTTGAAGCCACCGAGTTTGTGGTAGTTTGTTTTGGCTGCCCTAAGAAATCAATACAGAGAATGAATGAATTAGCAAATAAATCTGAGTGTCTGGGAATGAGTAAGAAGAACCCAAGGTGAGAAAGGAAGAGTAGGGAGGAGTCTTTTGAACAGAAGTTTTGCGATCTGTCTGCACGACTCATCTCAAATAGAATCTCTGCTCCCGGGTTGGGCCCTGAGCCTGGGACTAATAAGGAGATGACTGCAGTTCTATGTCAAAGGCAAGCATTGGGCTGCCTTCAAGTATCCGGGCTGTAACGAGCCCAGGATGAGGTTTTGATGAGTATGTGAGAGAGAGACAGATGGGTATAAAATGGAAAAGCTGACTTGGGCTTCTGTGCCTCAGGTCTGGAAGACACTCAGGCTGGGCTGTCTCATGGAATATGATGGGGGAATCCATATCCAGGCAGAGAACTCTTAAGAAACTCCAATCTAGACGTGGGAATCTCTTGAATCTTCAGAAGGAACTCATGAATGGAATGTAATTTCGGCTAAATTTGAGTAACAATATCCACATGGAGGGGAAAATACTGCAGGATAAGGAAAGGGGAGGAAAAGGCAAGACATGAATACCTGCATCTCGTTTGTTAAAAAATGAGAACACCACAAGAGCCCTGGAGAGCATCAGGGACCTGCATCACTGCCCTTTGCTCCGTACTCTGCACCACTTCTTTTCCCATGACCTCATCAGCTGAGGTTATGGGGTAAAAAATGGGCTGGAAAGGACAAGAATCATTGAGCTAACACTCATGTGCAACCTCAAACACTCGCTTAAAAGATAAATGCACACTCATGGGCATACAGACACACCCTACCACGGTGGGGCTGAAGGAACAAGTTTATGGAGACACGTTCACAAGCATTGCAGTTTTGATGTGGAATTCTCGGTACTTTCTGAGGTTCATAGCGTTTCTGATAAGAACCTCTGCTGCTCTGCAGAGTGTCTCTTGTTATCGCTTTCCAGTCCTGAAAAAGGTCTTAGAATTCTCTGACTCCAGTTACCTTTCCCAAAAGGAACACTAAAAGGGATAAAGTAATAAAAAATGATTACATGTTTCTATATCTTCAGTGATAAGGTGGCTGAAAGGTGATAAGATGACCATAGATTTTCTCTCTGAAAATGACATTTCTAGATGTAGTGCCTTTCCTACCCACCCTGTTTGAAATAGCAAGCTAATCACACTTCACCCAGATTTAATTTTCTCTCTGTGTTCATTAACTACCTAATATTATGTCTATTTGTTTATGGTCTGTCTCCCGACAAAATATAAACTCTACAAAGGCAAGGACCTTATCTATCTTGTTCATATCTCTTAACTAGTACCTGGTACATAGTAGGTATTCATTAAATATCTGTTTAATGAAGAAGTTAACATTAATTTAGTTCCAGTTAACTAGATGACACTGATGTCATCCCTTGGTATCCTAGGGGGATTGGTTCCAGGATGCCCTCCCCAGCTACCAAAATCAGCAGATGCTCAAGTCCCTAATATAAAATGGCACAGTGTTATCATATAACCTACACTAATTCTCCTTTATTTATTTATTTAGAGACAGTCTCACTCTGTCGCCCAGGCTGGAGTGCAGTGGCCTGATCTCAGCTCACTGCAACCTCTGCCTCCTGGGCTCAAGCAATTCTCCTGCCTCAGCATCCTAAGTAGCAGGGATTACAGGCGCCCACCAACACACCTGGCTAATTTTTGTATTTTCAGTAAAGACACTGTTTTGCCATATTGGCCAGGCTGGTCTCAAACTCCTGGCCTCAAATGATCCATCTGCCTTGGCCTCCCAGAGGGCTGGGATTACAGGAATGAGCCACTGCACCCAGCTTGCTAATAGTCTTTAAATCATCTCTAGATTACTCATAATACCTAATACAATGTAAATGGTATGTAAATAGTTGTTACACTGTATTATTTTATTTGTATTATTTTGTATTGTTGTATTGTTATTTTTTTATTGGGTTTTGTCCCCAAGTATGTTTGATCAATGTTAGCTGAATCCACAGATGCAGAACCCACAGGTACAGAGGGCCAACTTCATTTGCTTTGTGAAATTGTACTATGTAAAGGTGAGAAGTTACCCTCCGCAAGATTGCAATGTACATAAATAATGATAGTGCTCAGGGCAACTACAAGGCCATGTCGAGTTATAAACAAAGGACTATTGAGAGAGCACAGAAAAAAATCATGAAGGCTTTATGAATTTGAGCACTACCCATTAATAGAGACGAGACTCAGACAAAAAACTCCAGCACACAGTGGGCTTGCAGTGGCGTGGGCCCTGTTTGAAACGCCCATCATCTGAGAAGCAGACTTCCTGACACCATGACCTTGGATTAGTAAGTTGTATTTTGTGGAACTTGGCTTCTTCATCTGTAAATTAAACAACCTCTGCCTAGATGATCACGAAGTCTCCTTTCCATGACAACACTGGGTGGGGAGAACTGTAAAAAATGGAGCAGGGTTTGGGTATCAATTCCTTCCAAAGTCTGAGGCATGAGCAACAAGAGGACATTAAATCAATAAGAGTTATATGATCCATAACCAAGCCATCTGCTCTCAAGATCTAGCTACCAGGATGTTCTTCATAGAGTTAATTACAATAAAGAGAAAATGGAAAAGCAAACTGGAAACTGTTTAGAGTTTTTTTATTTTGAACGAACTCCAGACTTAAAAAAATTACAAAAACTTGAGTTTCCTCTCTCTCTCACCCAGCTTATCCTAATATTTTAATAATCTCTTTCTCTTTGGTGCTCTGAAATTTAACTGGGTTGTGTCTAGTCGTGAGTTTTTCTTTTACCTGCTTTGTACCTGGTATCTTAACTCGGCACTGAAAACTGTCCTCTATTATTTGAGTATTTTCTCATTCCCATTGTCTCTTTTCTCTTGGAGGGACTCCTAGGAGTTGGAGATTGGGCCCAAGTACGTATATTAATACTCTGTCTTTCAAGTGCTCTCCCATGTTTTCTCTACATCTTTGGCTTTCCATTCTGAGAGACGTAATGTATCTCTTCTAAATGTTAAAGAACATTTCTTTCATTATGGAAATAATAGTTTTAATTTAGAGCAGGAGTTCTCAATCTTGGCAATATTGACATTTTAGGACACATAATTCTTTGTTTTGGGGGCCGTCCTGTGCATCATAGGATGTTGAGCAGCATCCCTGGCGTCTGCCCACTATGCCAGTTGCACCCCCAACCCCACTGGTCGCAGCCAAAATTGTCCTCTAGACATTGTTAAAAGTCCACTGGGGAACAAAACTGCCTCCAGTTTAGAACAATTAAAAGAACTCTTTATTTTTGAGTTCTTCTCTTTCATTGCAGCTTGTCCTTTTTAAAAAATGGCCAGAATCACTAATACAATTAGGCTTTGCTAAAATCCTCTTTCGTTCCTTGATTAATTTCTGTCTACCAGAGCCAATGTTCTGTTTGTTCATCTTGGTCCTCCTTTAGAATTGACTTCCCTCACGTGTTTGGTGGTCTGGACTGTCTGTATATATTCATAAATACAGATTTTAACAATTAACATAGGTCACTGAGGTGCGCTTCTGTTTCCTTTGAGTGGGCTCCATGCCCCCAACAAACTTCTTCCCTGAATAAGGGGATAGACCAGGAACTGAGTTTCTAGTTGGGGCCTATGAACAAGCTGGCTTCACTTTAGGGTGGACCAGTCCAGAGCAAGTGAACAGACTGACTGCTCCCCTCCCCAAATGTCTGATTATAGTGTGTTTCACCATGGGCTCCTGGTACCCCATATCATATCACACCCACACACAAAAAAGTCCTAGAGAGGTCTTCCAATACTCACCCTGATTCCTGCATCTCCTCCAACCCTCACCCTTTGTAATCTTCTGAACCAAAGCCAGATACATTCTGAGACTCTGGGAAAGAGTAATTCTCAAATTTAATCTTGTCATTGCTGCCTTGCCCTCAGGGTGTTCCCGTCCCCTTCCTCCAAATGTCCTTCAATAGGTGATTGACTAAACAAAACATTTTACATTTATGCCAAAGAATACTACACAGCAATAAAAAAGAGCAAATATTGATATGCTTAACAACTTGGATGGATCTCAAGGGAAATGTGGTGACTGAAAAAAGCTAATGGCAAAAGTTTACACACTGGATGATCCCATTGACATAATGTTCTTGAAATGACAAAATCATAGATGGAAAACAGATTAGTGGTTGCCAGGAGTTAGGGATGGGGGGTGACATAGGGTGTGTGTGACTGTAATGGGTAGCACAAGGGAGATCTTCATGGTGATGAAATATTAATAGTCCTGTGTCTCGATCGTGGTAGTGGTTATACAAATACACACGTACATGTAATAAAACCAAATGTCTACACACACATACCCAAGCACGCATAAACAGGTAAAACTGATGGCTGAAGTTCTGTGATGATACCAACATCAATTTCTTGCCTTTGATATTGTAGTAGAGTGACACAAGATGTGACCATTGAAGAATGCTGGGTGAAAGGTGACTCCCTTCATGGAACCCATATGGAATCTTTGTGAATATTTTTTGGGTAACTTCCTATGACTCAGTAATTATTTCAAAATAAAAATGTTTAAAAAGTGAGGTCACTGCGACTCCATCTTCATTTTCGCCTCCAGATATTCGTGACCTCCACTGGCCCACTGGAAGTTCCCTCTCTCTCATTCTTAGACAAGTAAGCTTTCATTTCTTCTACAGCATTTCAATGGGATTTTTGGAGGTAGAGGAAGCAAATTCTTACATTCATGTGTGTACACTCAGCAGTCAATGCATACTTTTTTAATGTTTTTTTTGAGATGGAGTCTCACTCTGTCACTCAGGCTGGAGTACCGTGGTGTGATCTTGGCTCACTGCAAACTCTGCCTCCCGGGTTCAAGCAATTCTCCTGCCTCAGCTTCCCAAGTAGCTGGGATTACAGGTGCCCACTACCATGCCTGGCTAATTTTTGTATTTTTAGTAGAGATGGAATTTCACCATGTTAGCAGGCTGGTCTCAAACTCCTGACCTCAAGTGATCCGCCTGCCTCAGCCTCCCAAAGTGCAGGATTACAGGCACGAACCACTACACCCAGCCCATACATTTCTTTTGAATCAAGAGAGGCATGAGGTCTTAAATCACAGTTTCAATTAAAAGTCCAATTTATAAAGAACAAGATTTCTTTAAAAGTAATCTACATTTAGTGATACGTTATTCAAATATTATCTATTCCCTTATGAATTCGAAATACTATCCTTGAAATAAAGTAGGAAGCATTAAACATGTATAGATTTCTTGTATGTCAGTCTTACCTCAAAAAAGCAGTTAAAAAATATTAAATAATACCACCATTGAGTGAACACACACACACATACAAAGAGGGTATCATATCAGAACTCTACAGAGTAGGATCATGCTGACTAATCATACTGCAAGATTTTCCCATATTACTAAGCATGTCAGCACAAGTCGGATCTGTGCCCTTGACTTTTGCTGATCATCTTCTGAAGAAGCATTCATGTTGCAATAGTTGCTGCATATGCTGTGGACGTCTTTTAAAGGAATTTTCCCATAGATTACTCAATATCTCCTCTGTGATATCACTTCATAAATTTCCTTTAGAGCAGTGGTTCTCAAATCATGGTCCATAGACCAGCAGCATCAGTATCACCAGGGAATGTGCCAGAAATACAAATTCCCAGGCTACAATGATTCAGACACTCTACGAATAGGACCTAGAAATCTGTTATAATAGGTCCTCTAGGAGACTACGAGGCAAACTGGAGTTTGAAAACTACAACCTTAAGACATAGTCATGGGTTCTCTATTTTGGAAGTGGCTACAGTAGAGAAACTTTTTTTTTAATGACTTAAAATACAAGAAAAGAACGTGGTGGCTCATGCCTGTAATACCAGCACTTTGGAAGGCTGAGGAGGGTGGATCATTTGAGCTCAGGAGTTCGAGACCAGCCTGGGAACCATGACAAAACCACATCTCTAGAAAAAAAATACAAAAAGTAGCCAGGCATGGTGGCATGCATCTGTAGTCCCAGTTACTCAGCAGGCTGAGGTGGGAGGCTTGAGCCCAAGAAGTGGAGGCTGCAGTGAGCCAAGATCTTGCCACTGTACTCCAGCCTCGGTGACAGAGCGAGACCCTGTCTCAATTAAAAATAAGAAGAAAAAATATATAGTGATGGGGGAAAATCCCTGATAAAAGTATTTTTATTCTAATTTTCTGCTACTGGGAGCTTTGTGAATTTTACACTCTTTTTTGGGTCAGGGGAGGTAGGATGCTCAGAGCCAAATTGGAAGCTCAGTCACAGTAAATATATTAACCCAGAGAGTTAGCATATGGATTTCTTCCTCCTTTCCTTGCCCCCATTTCTTATTTTTATTTTATTGGATTTTGGTCCTTTGGGAAAAACAAAGTTATAAACATAGTCAATAAATTTTCAAACTGCTTAACAGTGGCAATGTGCTTTTGTATGCTGCCACATGTTCTGAGTATGAAATACAGACCATGATGACCATGCAGATGTTACCAGATATTAAATTGTTTCGAAAATAGATTACAGAGCATGAAAACCCAAATACTGCCTAGAGAAAATATTTTCACGTGTAATTCCCAGGGATACTGTTACAAAATAGAATTGTTATTGCTTTTTTGTTTAAATATAAGAGGAAGGATTTGGGCTTAGATTTATTATATTAGTATATTAACCACCACTATTGTTCTTTTGGCTTCTTGCCTTTGGGTGATGTTTTCTTGTGGAGAATTATTTTCTGTTTCCATCATCTTGAAACAATGTGTATTTCAATTGTCTTTTTCTTTTCCCTGAGCCAACAGACCAATAAAATTCCCATTTGAAAAGATTCTTCTAAAATATTATACATAACTAACAAAACACTAGGACTGCTGTTAAGTTTCACTATTCCCATGAATGTGTTAGATCTGGGGGTGTTTTTTCTGTGATACATTCTCATGTATCATTTAAAACAATACGGTCAAAAAATACTCTCTTAAAAATTAAATGAACAACCACAACCGTCATCAATCATCAATAAATGTTCCTTGAGCAATGTTTCAGTTGTTTTCTTTTTTAAGTCTGAACTTTGGAGGACAGAAAAAGTGTGTATCACATCCACTGAAGACTGACTAGCATAGACTGATTATGTTTCCATTGGAACCTACTGTTGCAGATTCCTTCCAATCTGCCTGACTCATTCCTGGAGGCCTGATCTAATCATGCTCTAGGGCCTGGTCGCAACCAGGCCTTTGACAACTTCTGGGTCCTGTTCTGAAACAGGCAACCACATCAAACCTTCAAGCTGCTGTCCACCTACTTCCAAGCATGAGCACCTCTTAGAATTTGCTGCTGCTCCATCCCCGAATAAGACAGAGCCCCTGGGCATCAGTACAGGAACACTCCAGAGTTCTTATCCTTGCAACCCACCCTGTGTATTAGTTTCTCAGGGCTGCCATAACAAATCACCACAAACATAGTGGCTTAAAATAACACAAATTTATTACAGTTCTGGAGTTCTAATGTCAGACTCGCTGGACAAAAATCAAGGTACTGGCAGGGCTGCAATTCTTTTTGGAGGCCCTAAGGGAGAATCTGTTTCCTTACCTACTCTAGCTTTACAGGCTGCCCACATTCCTTAGCTCTCGACCTCCTCGCATCTGCGAGGCCAGCAATGGCTAGGGGAGAACTTCTAACATCACATCACCTGGACACTGACTCTTCTCCTGCTTCCACTTTTAAAGACTCTTGTGATTATATTGGCCCACTTGGATCATCCATTTATATTAAGTGTTACTGATTAGCAACCTTAATTCCATCTGCAGCCTTAATTTCTCCTTGCCACATAACATGTCAATGGAGTAAAATATTAACATCTTTGGGAGGTAGACATTGTTCTGTCTACTGTAACCAGTCAGCCAGTGAGTGGATAAATGAGTAACTAACAAACTAGTGGACTGATGTGGTTTGGATGTTTGTCCGCTCCAAATCTTATGTTGAAATGTGATTCCCAGCATTGGAGATGGGGCCTGGTGGGAGGTGATTGGATCATGGGGTCAGATCCCTCATGAATGGTTTAGCACCACCCGCTTGGTAATAATTGAGTTCTTGCTCAGTTAGTTTACCTGAGATCTGGTTGTTTAAAAGTCTGAGACCTTTCCCCACATGCTCTCTTGCTCCTGCTCTTACCATGTGACATGCTGGTTCCCCGTTGCCTTCTATCATGATTGTAAGCTTCCTGAGGCCTCACAGAAGCAGATGCTGGTGCCATGCTTCTTATGCAGCCTGCAGAATTGTGAGCCAATTATACCTCTTTTCTTCATAAATTATTCAGTCTCAGGTATTTATTTATAGTAACTCAAGAATGACATAATACATGGACTGACCAATGAGTGACTAGGTCTAGGTGATGAACGTTCAGTTTCTCTGAAACAGCCTGTTTACTGGACAGCCATGGCTAGGCAGAGTCAAAGCTCAGTCCTACCACTTACTCCTTCAGCCCTCTGAGCTTCACCTGTCTTGTCTCTGGCATGAGGATAATAACTCCTATTTCACCGGGTGACTATAAACCCTACATGAGAAAACATGCCAGTGTCTGGAAAATTACAAGTTAATAAAAAGTGTCAAAAGAATAAAAATATGAAAAACAAAAATATGAACCTATATGCCAAGGTACTAAGGACAGAGTCCTAGAGCTGAAAATATCTTAACAGTCATTAAATGGAAAATAAGGAGCTGAGGTTCAGAGAGGGTGTCTTAGTCCATTTACGTTACTACAAAGCAATACTTGAGGTTGGGTAATTTTTTTAAAAAAAGAGGTTTCATTTGGCTCATGGTTATGCAGACTATACAAGAAGCATGAGACCAGCATCTGCTTCCGGTGAAGCCTCAAGCTACTTCCACTCATGACAGAAGGCAAGGAGAGCCAGCATCCCACAATGAGAGAGAAAGGAGGAGGAGGAGGAAGGTGCCAGGCTTGTTTTAATCATTGGTTATCACGGAACTAATGGAACAAGAACTCACTCATCTTGAGGACAGCACAATACAACGTCATTCATGAGGGATCTGCCTTCATGACCCAAATACTTCCCATTAGGACCCACCTTCAACATTGGAGGTCACATTTCAACATAAGATTTGGGTGATGCAAACATCCAAATTTAGCAGAGGCGAAACAGTGTCATTCAGCATATGGCAGAAATAAGATTCAACATCAATGCTGGATGAGAAGCCATGAGACCTCTCTCCTTAATACCTACCACTCGGCCATTTATCAGGACGGGGATGCCAACCAACAGTGTCCAGTGTCTAGCAGATGACAGGTGTGTGCCGAATCCCAGAGCACCTCTTTAAGGACCTTTCTGTTTCTGGCACGTGGGAGCCACTCTCCTTATGCAGACTTCCAACTACTTTTTAAAAATAGTATTTCAGCAAAGTTTCAGTGATATTGGAAATATATTCACCATGGATATGAGGCAAGATACAAAATTGTACATTCATGCTAGCAATAATTACATAGAAATAAACATTTCTGTTTGACTTGACATAAATGTAAACAATGTTAACAGTTCTTATTTTTATGTCATATATGAATACCTTTTATTTCCTTTTATATTTTCTAGATTTTCTAAGTGAGCACAACTTCTATAATAAGGTAAAGTAAAAATGATTATTTTTAAAAATAATGATAATGAGAAAGATGGCATTTTTAATCAATTATTTTTTCTTTATGACCCCAGATTTCTAGAATCTGGATATTCAAAACTAGTATTTCCTTTGTAGTCTCAAAAATATTATTCCCAGCTATTGCTTTTCCTATTTCTAGTGGATTGCTGCCTTATCCCACAAACTCTAGCATTAACTACCTCAGTAAGCATGTGTATGGACCACTTAAAACTGAAATGTCACCATCCGCGAAAACAATAAGTCAAGATGTGTGACTACGCACACATCTCATAGCAATTATCATCAGCATTATTTAACTAATGTTTGCCAGCTTTATATACTAATGTTTGCCAGCTTTATATACTACATTCATTATTCAGGCAATCTCCTTTGTAACATCATTTCATATCCAATAAAGAAATATGTTCAGAGGCTGTAACTCTAAGTAGGAACACGAGTCAGGTCTCTCCTAACCCATTTTTCCCCTCATTGCAATTAGTTTAACCTCTTTCTGAGCATGTTCTTAATATAGGCTCTTACCATGAGCCATTTTTCATGTGTCCTAGTTTTTCATCACTGAATTCTTGAGTAAGACCACAGACATTAAAATGATAACATATCATGTTTAAATTATGGTTAAGTTCAAGGGGGAAATAACATGCTCTGGCTCGAGTTAGAATGAAGGAAAATGATTGCAGATCACGACTATCATTTTCATAATATTTGGACTTGTTTCTGACTGTCACACATGGACTAATGGAGTTACATTTTGAAAGTCAGTCTTGAGCCTTCACAGGTCATGGTGCACACACTCAGGGAAGGGGGAGAGCACATTTTCTTAGAGCCAAGGCCTTAACAATTCACTAAGATGGCAAATCATGTCCCTGTTACAAAAAGATCTCAAAGCCCCTGAATAAAAATGGGAAGAAACAGTTTTACTTTAAAGGGACTATGAATTAAAAATCTATCTCATAAAAATAAAATTCATCCCTACCTGATTTCCAAAGGGATACTCCCAACAAATTAGACTTATGAGATGGTCAGGGTTTATTATTAATAATAGAATACTTCTAGGAGTCTCATAATTGATTCACCTGACCTTCTACATATGTCTCTGAGATTCAGCAATTTCCCAGTACTGCCCCTGTCAGCCCAGCTTGTTTTCCTGAATCCTACATCAGTTGACTCTCTCAACTATACGGCACTGACCACTACCTCTTTATGTAGCTGCAGTGCCTAAAACATTCTGACACATAGAAAGATCATCAGCTGTCAGGACATAGAATTTGCTGATATTACCAGTGCACTCATGACTTCTAAAATCTTGTCTCCATTTTGATAATAATTGTTATATTAACAGATAACACTCACTGAATGCTTTCTATGTACCAGGTTACTTGTACATAGAAAGGTTTACTTGAATGATCTTGTTTAACTCCCATAACAACCATATGAGGTAGGTTTCAGTTATTAAACTTTCCGAGCCTCAGTATTCTCATCTGTAAAATGAGCATGTGCAAAATTACAAAAGGTCACACAGCAGGTAAATACAAGGTCTAGGAATCACACCTAGGAATTTTTAACCCCAGAGTGTATGCTCCTTAACACGGCACTGTTTACCTAACCTTGCTATAAAAATTCCCAAGGTCAGCCTCATCCATTCATGCCATTCTTCAAGTTCATTGAAGAAGAACTTGTCTTCTTCGATAGTTCATCTTGTTGCAAAGAAAGCGTGTGAGTGTGTGTGAGAGTGTGTGTGTGTGTCCAATGTATGGGAATTATTTTAGAATTACTGAAGATTTACAAAAGTATTACATAGAGATACAATAGATCCTTCATCCAACTTCCCTAAGGACCATGCATTTTTTAAAATACTGTCTTCATTCTTCAGATCATCACTGTTGAGCTGAAATTTCAGTGAAACCACAGCATAACAAGGATACAGCCACAAAACCCCACTAATATTTGAACAGTGCCTTGCATGGATGACATTACCACTCCCTCGGTGGAGAAGGCTCTCAGCTGGCCATTTCACACATTATCTGTTATTATTCATGAGTCCCTCTGTGCATAGCACACACACTGAGTTTGCAGATCTGCACATGTTTACATAATGGATCAGAGACTCTTAACTTCGTTGGGTCCTTGACCAATTTAAAGAAGTATCCTTCTTCCTAGAAAATGCAGAGAAAAATAATCCTACATATTTCAGGTAGTTTGCAGACCTCTAAGTTCAGTCTCATCTGTTTTATTTTTTTAAAGCTAACAATTACAGTCTGACCTGCTAACCTCACTATCTTTTCCCTCAATCTTCATAGAGCTCCTCCATATCACTAACTCTGGGGAGGCTGCCAAAGAACTGCAGAATCACTCCTTCTAAGACATGGCTTCAACCATTGAACTGTTGTTGGTTTGGGGCTGCGGAAATGGCCGTTTGCCAAAGAATACACGTAACTGCCACCAGGACAATCTCAGCAGGCAGTAAGGACAGTGAGTCTACTTCTCCCACCGCGTGGAATCCATGACTTCAGGGATTTCCTGACAACACGGGCAGCCCAGCCGGCTACTCAGCCACAGACTTGCTGAAGGTCAATCCACTTATCCATGTAGACCCCAGTGACTACTCACAAATTCGCATTTATGAGACTAATGTTCTGTCCAAGCTAAACATTCTAAATTAAATATTGCTGTCTTCTTTCTTGATAAACTGGAAGTCTGAACTTCTCAGGTCAATATTCTACTAGAGGATCAGGTGGTGATTATGGAAATTGCAACACCTAAAAACAGTCTTAAAAGAGAATCAAGGGACAGTTGGATTCTGAGTGCTGCCAGACCAAGCCAGTGAGTACTTTTTCAAAGAACACAAAACCAAAATGTTTATTGCATTTTCAAATATCAATGGGTTCAAAAATATAATGGGCAATTTCCAATAATACCCACATTTGAAAACAAAATTAGTCTATCCTCAGCATGATGAGGAGAATCCAGGTTTTAGAATTCAAAAAATAAACCTGAGTTTGGATGTGCCACTTACTCAGCTATGTGACTTTGTTTAGCTAAATGGGGAAATAATACATACGAAAAAGGACTATTATGAGGATAAAATGTGGCAATATGCATAAAGTTCTTTGCACCAAGAACTAACTCAATAAATCTTAGTTCTCTCTCCATTAAAATTCTTTCCAGAACTTCCAGGTACCTACAGCAGAAAGAAGGTAGACATTTCTACAACTTGAGAGACCTGAATCATATCAAACAGTAAGGGACCACTTTGGGAGGCCCAGGCAGCCAGATCACTTGAGGTCAGGAGTTCAAAACCCACCTGGCCAAGATAGTGAAACGCTGTCTCTACTAAAAATACAAAAATTAGCCAGGCGTGCCTATAATCCCAGTTATTCCGGAGGCTTAGGTACGAGAATCACTTGAGCCTGGGAGGTGGAGGTTGCAGTGAGCCAAATCACACCATTGCACTCCAGCCCGGGCGATGGAGTGAAAACCTCTCTCAAAAAAAAAAAAAAAAAAAAAAGTAAAGGACTTAAGTAATTAAGGGTACAGATCCCTGTATGCCTGCCAGGGAATCATAAGCCAAGAATGAATATTTAAACTGATTGGGACCAATCCGGGGCAAGACAGAGTCAGTCTTTTTCACCCTGACTCTCACTAAATGCAAATATAAACCCTAGACAGAAAGCATGGAGCAGTTATCTGAGGACTCCAAAAATAATGATAGTGGGTAGATTGGGAAAAGCAGAATGTGAAGAACCACCAAACTGGTGTTGTTTTCCACTTTTTCCTCTTCAATATCACTTAGCTTGGATTCATATTCAGCCCAAAACCCAGAAGTATACACTGGTGTAGCCAGAAAGGGCTTCAGAAGAAGACTTGACTTTTCAGGCCCAAAGACCAGGAAAGGGGGCTGAAAAGATCAGAGACAGTTTAGGAAGTCTCAATTTAAAAAAAATTATAAGTTTCTGTCCCAGCCCCCAGGCAATCCTGCCTCATTGCAGCAGAGGCTAGGCAGGTGCTAAAACTGGGGCAAGTGAATCCTCTGACCTGAGGGCATGGTTGCCACAATCAAAGGCAAACGGCCACCACATTTTGCTTTCTGTCCTCAGCAAACACTAAACATAGTAACCTCAAAGAAATTAATCCCCAGATTTATCATAATACAATTTGAAAACTAAAGACAAAGGAAAAATCTTGAAAGCAGCCGGAAGAAAAAGACACATAACATAAAGGGGAACAACAATTCCAATCACTGTGGATTTCTCCACAGAAACTATGGCTACCAGAAGGAACAAGAGCATTTTTAAATTTCTGCAAAAGAATCATCAACCCTAAATTCTATTTTTCATAAAAATGTCCTTCAGAAATTAAGGTGAAATAAGGGGCAGGGGAGGAGACGAGGAACATCAAGAATTAAGGAAGAGCACAAGAAGTGGTAAATATTGGGGTAAACATCATATTCTTCTCATTATGTTGCCAAATATGTATGATGGTTTAAAGCAATAATTTTAACACTGACTCATGGGATTTTCAATGTATATAGATATAATACATATAGTAATTATAACATAAAGGAGGAAAGGTAAAAGTACCTATATTGTAGTTAGATTTCTCCAGTCTACTCAAAGTTGAAAATATTGAGTAGAAAGTGACAAGTATGTATATTATAATCCCTAGAGCAATAACTACTTAAAAAAAAAAAAAAACCAGTATGGGCCAGGAGAGGTGGTTCACACCTGTAATCCTAGTACTTTGAGAAGGTGAGATGGGAGGATCCCTTGAGCCCAGGAGTTCAAGCCTGCGATGAGCCATGATGGCTACTATACTCCAGCTTGGGCAACTGACTAAGACCTCATCTCTTAAAACATAAAAAAAAAAAACTACATAAAGCAATAGAGTAAAAAATCTCAATAGATAATTTACAGCATTAAAATCAAATAATCCAAAAATAAGTAGAAGAGTAAAAACAAAAAAATGAAAAACAGAAGAAACAAATTGAAAACGATAAAATGGTACACCTAAACCCAAACAAATCCATCACATTAAACATGTAGTCTACTCACACTATTTAATAGATATTGTCAGAGAAAGTTTTTAAAAATAAAACCTAAGAATATATTCTCTACAAGATATCTACCCACTTTAAATATAATGATATTTGTAGGTTATGGTAAAAGGATGAGAAAAATATCATGCAAATGCTAGTCAAAAAATAGCTGAAGAGACTCTATTAAAATCAGAAAAAGATTTCAGAAAAAAATTACCAGAAATAAAAGGCAATATTATATGATTATAAAAAGGGTAAATGTACAGAATGTCTATACTGAAAATGTCAAAATATTGATGAAATAATCAAAGAACACCTATATAGAGAAATATGTCCTATTCATAGACTGGAAGTTTTTGTATTGTTAAAATGTCAGTTCTATCCCCCTCCACAAAATTGATACATAGATTTAATGCACTTCTAACAAGAATACCAAAAAGAGATTTAGTAGATATGCACAAACTTAATTTAAATTGTATATGATAAACAAAATCAAAGGTAACAGAACCACCAAAACTATTGTGAAGAATAAAGTTGGTAGTCATACTTTCTGATTTTAAGACTTATTATAAAATTTAAAGGATTAAGACAATGTCAGAAATCAGACTAATCAGAAAAGAGTTCAACATATAGAACGGAATTGTTTCTAAAGTCCAGAAATAGACCCACACAAATATGACCAACTAATTTTTGACAAAGGTAAAAAACACATTGGAGAAAATTTTTTTTCCAACAAATAGTAGTAGAACAAATGGACATCCATATGCAAAAGGTAAACCTTGACCTGAACTTCACATCTTATGCAAAAATTAACTCAAAATAGATCAGAGATCTCCTTTGCAAAACATAAAACTCTAAAACTTTTAGAAAAAAAAGAAAAACTTTGTTACATGGGGTTAGGCAAAAAGTTCTTAAATACAGTCGTTTCTGAAAAATTTAAACATACATTTATCATACGATCCAGCAATCCTACTTCTAGGTATTTATCTTTGCAAACTGAAAACTTGAAATTCCCTCAATAAAGCTGTACACAAATGTTTATAGAAACTTTATCTGTGATAGCCAAAAACGTCAAACAACTTAAATGTACTTAAATGGATAAATAGATCCATAGATTCATACCGTGGAATACTATTCGGCAACAAAAAAGAACAAACTATTGATACAATGTAACAACTTGAGTGAATCTCAAAGGCATTATGCTGATTGGAAAAAAAACCGTTTCCAAAAGGTTGCATAATGTAGGATTCTTTTATATAACATTCTGGAGCAAAGCAAAACTACAGTAATGGAGGACAGATCAGTGGTTTCCAGGGGTTAAGGATGGAGGGGAGATATTACTACAAAGCAGCAGCATTAGACAATTTGAGGGAAACAAAGAACTGTTTCATATCGTGATTGTGCTCATGGTTACATGCATCTACACGTGTTAAAACTCACAGAAGTTTACACCAAAAAAAAGTCAATTTTAATGTTGATGTAAAAAATAAAATCTAAAAAAACTAGATTGGGGTAAAGGGAGATACTGTCACTCCCCCAAGAAATAAAATCCATAAGTTGGCAATAACAGCAAAAGAAATACTCAGAAATTCAAATCAGGACTTAAGACATTGGGTATATTTCCTTTCAAAGCAAAGTCAGTCCCCTTTATTTTTTATGATTGATTCATTTCTAATTATTTTACTACCTTTAGGGGTACAAGGCGTTTTTGGTTACATGGATGAATTGTATACCGGTGCTGGGCTTTTAGTGTACCTGTCACCTGAACAGTGCACATTGTACTCAATAGGTAGTTTTTCATCCCTTATTTCCCTCCCAACCTTCCCCTTTCTGAGTCTTCAATGTTCATTATACCCCTCTATATGCCGCTTAGCTCCCACTTGTAAGTGAGAATATGTGGTATTCAGTTTTCTATTCCTCAGTTACTTCACTTAGGATAATGACCTCCAAATCCATCCAAGTTGCTGCACAAGACATTATTTCATTCTTTTTCTATGGCTGAGTAGTATTCCATGGTATATGCCACATTTTCTTTATCCACTCATTGGCTGATGGGCACTTAGGTTGATTCCACATCTTTGCAATTGTGAATTGGCCTGTGATAAACATGCACGCACAGGTGTCTTTTTTTATATAATGACTTATTTTCTTTTGGGTAGACCTCCAGTAGTATGATTGCTGGATCAAATGGTAGATCTCCTTTTAGTTCTTTGTGAAATCTCTATACTGTTTTCTGTGGTGGTTGTACTAATTTACATTCCCACCAGCAGTATATAAGGATTCCCTTTTTACCACATGTACACCAACATCTACTGTTTGTTTTTGTGGGGTTTTGTTTTGTTTTGTTTTTTTACTTTTTAATAATGGCCATTCTGGCTGGGGTAAGGTAGTATCATATTGTGGTTTTAATTTGCATTTCCCTGATGATTAGTGATGTTGAACATTTTTAATATTTATTGGCCATTTGTGTATCTTCTTTTGAGAAATGTCTGTACATGTCATTTGCCCCCTTTTTAATGGGATTTTTTTTTCTTGCTGATTTGAGTTTCCTGTAGATTCTGGATTTTAGCACTTTACTGGAGATATAGTCTGCAAATATGTTCTCTTATTCTTTAGGTTGGCTGTTTACTCTCTTTCAGTGTGCAGAAGCTTTTTAGTTAGGTCTTTTTTTTCTTTTTTTTTCTTTCCTGAGACGGAGCCTCGCTCTATCACCCAGGCTGGAGTGCAGTGGCACAATCTCGGCTCACTGCAACCTACACCTCCCGGGTTCAAGCGATTCTCCTGCCTCAGCCTCCCAAGTAGCTGGGACAACAGGGCACCTGCCACCACGCCCAGCTAATTTTTATATTTTTAGTAGAGACAGGGTTTCACCATATTGACCAGGCTGGTCTCGAACTCCTGACCTTGTGATCTGCCCGCCTTGGCCTCCCAAAGTGCTGGGATTACAGGCATGAGCCACCGTACCCGGCTCTAGTTTTGCTTCTGTTACATTTGCTTTGTCATAAATTCTTTACCTAGGCCAATGTCCAGAAGAGTGTTTTCTAGGTTTTATTCTAGAATTTTTATGGTTTCTTAGATTTAAGGCTTTAATCTACCTTGAATTAATTTTTGTATGTGGTGAGAGATAAAGATCATTTCATTCTTCTGCATGTGGCCAACCAATTTTCTCAGCACCATTTATCGAATAGGGTGTCCTCCCCCAGTGTATATTTTTGTCTGCCTTGTTGAAGATCAGTTAGTTTTAGGGTCAGCTCCCCTTATATTTCACAGTTTTGTCAATGGTTTCGTCACCAAAATGAAGACACTACAGGGAAGAGCCCTAATGGCAGAGAAACTGTTTAAGACCAAATCCTGAAATCGTGAGGGGATTGATAGCAGGTGTCTTAAATCCAGGATTAACCTGTGGTAGAGATAAGAAAGCAAGGAGCCTTCTCTGGGCTTCTGTCTTCTTATCTGTATCACAGGCAGCTGGCGTACAAAGCCGGGAAGTGGTTAAGAAACTGAAAACAGACACTGTAGGTTAAAATTTCAGCTCTGCTTCTTACTAGTTGAAAGACTAGTCAAAAGACTAGTCAAATGCTTTGACATCCGTATTATTTTGTCAGGGTCTCACTGTCACCCAGGCTGGAGAGCAATGGCGTGATCTCGGCTCACTGCAACCTCCGCCTCCTGGATTCAAGCGATACTCCTGCCTCAGCCTCCCAAGTAGCTGGGATTACAGGCCTGTGCCAGCACGTCTGGCTTCTTTTTGTATTTTTAGTAGAGACGAGGTTTCAACCATGTTGGCCAGGCTGGTTTCGAGCTCCTGACCTCAGGTGATCTGCCCACCTGAACCTCCCAGAGTACTGAGATCACAGGCATGAGCCACCGCGCCCAGCCCAAATGCTTTGACTTCTTTATGTGTCTCTCTACCTTTATGCTATGTTGTCTCATTCAAATGTAAAATTACACAAAAGCACCTATCCTTCAGGGTTGTCAGGGGAACTGAGACAATCTTAGTACTATACTTGAAAAGCAGTACCTGGTACAGGAGAAACATACAACAAATGTTACTGATTTTTAAAATGATTATTTCTAAAACTAGAGAGACAGAGCAGTATCTCTCAAACTTATTGTCTTCCAAGCGAGTTTTTCTTTTACATTTTTTGCTAAGCATTCCTCCTCTCCATGAAATTTTAATGCCACAGATATGCTGTAGATCTTTTTATGTGCTGTAGCCCTTCGGAGAGCCACAAACCATTGTAATAGTCAAGATTTTTTTTTTTAACCACTCCAAGAACCAATTTTTACCCCCTTGCTAGCAGTATTACCCATGTTGAGAATGTCTATGATAAATCAGTTGATCTCTAATATTTTAAATCTGTATAGATCATATGGCCTTTAAGATTTCCTATTTAACTATATTACATAAGATACAAACTAAAATTACCAGTGGAGCCAGGGCGTGATGGCTCACACCTATAATCCCAGTACTTTGGGAGGCCGAGATGGGAGGATCACTTGAGGCCAGGATTTCAAGACCAGCCTGGGCAACACAGTAACACCCTACCCCCCACCCCCGCCACCTATATCTGCAAAATCAAAAACAAAAAAAACAAAAAAAAACAAAACTAGCCAGGGCATTGGAAGCTATAATGACTTCCTTTTGGTAAATATGGCAGGACACTGAGAACCCCAGGATGCCTGTGTAACAGGCCAGGGAAAATGGGGCTGAAGCTTTAGTAAAAAGCCACTCCCTTAGGCTGGGGGTGGTGCTTCAGGCCTGTAATCCCAGCACTTCAGAAGGCCAAGGTGGGAGGTTAGAGCCAGGAGTTTGAGACCAGCCTGAGCAACATAGTAAGACCCCATTTAAAAAAAAAAAAAATTAGTTGGGCATGATGGCACGCGCCTGTAATCTTAGCTACTCAGGAAGCAGGGGCAGGAGGATTACTTGAACCCAGGAGTTCAACACTGCACTTAACTGCGATCATGCTGCTGTACTCTAGCTTGGGAAACAGATTGAGACCTTGTCTAAAACAATAATAAATTGTGAGTGGAACTGCTTATCTATTATAAATTATGCTGTTCAGCATTTAGGACAAAAATGGGTTAAATCTAAGGATTTGGAAAACGCTTCCCTATCTAGTACACACAGGCAGCTGGCCAGAGACTCAGTCCCATTAGATAAATATCATTACACCCTAGAAATATGTTTATGTCAAAGTTACTGGTATACGCTCTGGGCTTGAAGATTTATGGGATTATAAAAATTGTTTCTAGTCATGAAGAATATGAAAAGGTGAAATAATTTTCTTATAGTCCTGAAGGCATATTGAAATGTTCTAATTTCTCGACATGCATCCCATCTCTCATCAGCATATAAGGGTGTCTGTAACCGCAACACCTGTCTAGTACTTATTTTCAATGATCAATGATCACATTAGAAAAAAGATCTCCGCCTCATCTTATCTTTAAAAGTGGAGAAACAAGCCTGAATGTCTACTCTGGAGCCAAGAAGGCATGTATTTTCTCAGTCCCTAAATCATACACTGATGATAAAAAAGAAAAAAAAAAAAAAAAAACTCAAGCAGCTCTTTGGAATACTCCAGGCTTCCATTCTTTATTAACCTTAGAAATACTCAGCTCACTCTTGATGAATTAGCAGAGTATCACTTATCTTAACATTGGCTTTTATTTTCCTTTGAACTTTTCATGTGTTTCTTCTTTTACTCTGGACACATGAGTTATTCCATATCAGTTTCATCTCTGATGCTATCCAGTTGATAATTATTGAAATCAGAAAGAACAAGTATAGTGATGTCAGAGAGGAAAGCTGACCAGTTTTCCAACAGAGAGCATCTTCTGGGAAGATCACACTCAAGTTCAGATTTTAACATTAAGTCATTTACATTATTAGTAAGTTGACCATGATCTCTGGGATTGACTCAATTTAATCAGATTCCTAAAAAGTTGATATAAATTAAAATGTCTAGCTTTTGGTTTTAGGTTTAATTTACTCTAGAGGAATAGATAAGTAACTGAAACAATGGAGCCTTGTCTCTCAAGTTACACCTACACAAATAGCAAGGAATCTATGAAGAAAAAGTAGTAATCAGATTGTTAGATTAGAATGTAATGCCCTAAAAGGGAGAGGTGGGGTAGAAGTGACTATGTAGAATAAGACAGACAAACATGTGGCTTGTGTTCCACCATTACCCCAAATCTCACCGTGAATTTTAATAATCCCCACGTGTCAAGGGCAGGGCCAGGTAGAGATAATTGAGTCACCAGAGCAGCTTCCCCCATACTGTTCTCATGGTAGTAAGTTTCACAAGATCTGATGGTTTTATAAATGAGAGTGCCCCTGCACAAGCTCTCTTGCCTGCCGACATGTAAGACATGTCTTCCTTCCCCTTTGCCTTCCACCATGATTGTGAGACCTCTCCAACCATGTGTAACTGTGAGTCCATTAAACCTCTTTTATAAATTACCCAGTCTCAGCTATGTCTTTATGAGCAACATTAGAACAGTCTAATACACCCCTCTTGCACCCATGGCAGACAGTGTTAATCACTGCACATGTTTGATACTGAACCCTAATGCAGCCTCAGCACCATTCCATACAGTGCTCTAAGCAGCCCCATCCAATCAGTATTATTATATAAGATGAACTCTTATATGCCATATCTGGCCAGGAGGGATGATTCATCCGAGCCATGGATTTTCTTTTTCTGCCATAAAACAAAACCCTTCACTAGTTATCAGAATTTCTATTTGTAGCAGATTTAGTAGCTCTCTTGCACTAGCTTAACCAGACAATTATTGCCAGATTCTTCTCCTTTTGTCCTGGTGGAGCTTATCTTACAGATATAGTTTGAGACAGAGAGCAAAGTTGAACTTTGGGGAAAAAAACTCTAGAGATGGTACCTGAGCAACTGTATTTTTAGAACTCTCCATGGAGCTTTTGGGGGTTTTCATTTGTTTGTTTTTTTTTTTTTTTTGAGACAGAGTCTCACTCTGTCACCCAGGTTGGAGTGCAGTGGTGTGCTCCCAGCTCACCGCAACTTCCGCCTCCCGGGTTCAAATGATTCTCGTGCCTCAGCCTCCCAAGTAGCTGGGATTACAGGCACCCGCCACCATGCCTGACTAATTTTTGTACTTTTTGTAGAAGACGGGGTTTCACCATGCTGGCCAGGCTGATCTTGAACTCCTGACCTCAAGTGATCCACTCGTCTCAGCCTCCCAGAATGCTGGGATTACAGGCATAGCCACTACGCCTGGTTGAGACTGTTTAAAGCAGCAAAGTTGTGAACTGCTGGCCACTCAGGCAAAGAAACAACCTGGCCCCTACAGTTCAACTGTCTTGTCTCTACCACTACAAATAACACTGAGCTATCACAGTCTTCTTTGATTAGTTGAGGACAGACCCAACACCTCCCAAGATGATGCCCTAGAAGGCACCTCCCAAGCAATTAAATGTAGTATATTGTTGAATCATTAGAGTTGTTCGATTCTCTCTTCCTCCAAGCATAGTAGAATGACACCGAATTGACATTTGCCCAGCCGCCTTAAGGCAAATATGATTAGGTGACTTGATTTGGCCACAGTGTTGGAGTTGAAGGTATATGCCAAGCTTTAGGATACAGTATGTGATTCAACATACTCTCTTTCCTTCTGCCACAGTGACCTTCATCATTCTTCATGGTAGGCGAATGAATGCTCTGGACTCAGAATAATGTGAGACAGAACCCCCAACCTACCCATTATAGGCATGTGGAGTGAGCAAGAAATAAACCTTTGCTCTTTGGTTCCATCAGGATGTAGCAGTTGTTTGTTCCTGCAGCACAACCTGGTCTGTTCTAACTGATACATCGTTTAAGGGAAAGCCTTTATGCAATCCTTGTAAAATATTTGCGGAAGCTCTCAAGAGAAGAAACAAAACTGCTTTTGGTCTCATCAAGGTCCATTCAATTTTGGCAAATTATAAACATATAAGCAGATAAAAAATAAACCATATTGGTACGGCGAGATTTTTTTAAGATGAGGTGTCTAAAAAGGACCAAAGAGCAGATTTGAACACAATAGGGAAGTGAAGGAGGAAGAAATGGAGAAATATATAGGAGAACAATTCACTGGTGTTCATGCAATCCTGTGCTGATCCCTGACTTTTGACTTCCCCAGGATGACCAGACAGGGACCCAAGCCAACCTGTTGGAATAAGACATATTGAACCACAGTGAGTGTATTGGTCCCAGGACCATCATCGAAAAAGCAAGACTGGAGCAGGATTAGTTAAATGTTACCAACCATCACTTTCCAGGCAAACATTTAATTTTTTTACTGCTTGTATGTCTCTTCTATGACAGGAAAAAATTCAAATAACTGATTGAAAGAGGGTTCGGTGCCAGAAAAGACAGTATTTTTTTTCCTGTCTAGTTTTCACAATATATGGTATTTTTAAGCTATGAAATATTTTTCAACGATTTCAAAATTTAAGAGGTGCCATTCAAGAACTATAAGCTACAAATCCAATTTCTAAAAGTTCATACAATGTCAAATAATAAAATTGTTTATATAATAGAAAACATATGTTTTCTTGGGTAAAGTAAGCTGCTATTTTTAATAATGCCAAAGATGATTAATTGCCAATCAGCTACACCAAAAGTACTTTCTTACTGCCTGTTTTTTTCAAGGATACATTTGGGAAAAAGTTGAAAATAACATGTCAACTCACATAAAAATATTGTCCTTTCACAGTAAAATTTCCTTCAAAATTACATGTTCAGTTATGGTTTTATAAAGTTATAAAGTCCTAGGAATATATTTTATAACCGTACATGGCACTTAAAAGATTGACTTTTACAGGACATTCCAAATGAGACATTCAATTATAGGACAGATTATTAACAGTGCATTTCCCCTTCAAATAAGATATTTAGTGTTGTTAGGACTGCTGTAGTTAATTCATTCATTTATTTTATCAGAAAATATTTGTAAGCACTTATCACCTGCCAGACTGAGTTCTGGATGATGAAGCTACCACTGTGAATATAGCAGACAACCACCATTGACTCACAGACCTCACATGTACGTAGCACTAATATACATATATACACACATTAATATACACCAATACATGTATATATACATTAATGTAAGCACTAATATATCATGTATGCAAACACACATTTATGTCTGTTTCAGTTTGTGATCCTAACTGGACCACAGGCTCTGTGAGTCAATGGTTGTTGTCTGCTATATTCACAGTGGTAGCTTCATCATCCAGAACTCAGTCTGGCAGGTGATAAGTGCTTACAAATATTTTCTGATAAAATAAACAAATGAATTAACTACACCAGTTTTTATTATACTGTGTATAAGTTCCACAGTCAGAGGATAGAGAATGATGGTCAGAGATGAACTTAGATAAAAGGATCGGCAAAAGCATTTTTGAGAAAGATGCATTTGGGAAAAATCCTTAATCAAGTGAGGAAGAGTATTCCAGATAAAGGGCTAAGTGAAAAGGCCCTGAGGTAGGAAGAAACTTGGAAGATTTAATAAACAGATTTTGGAAATCATAAGATCTAAGATACAACAGTGGGCGAAGATAGCAGATGTAGGTGAAGAAATTACATCACTGGAGACAAGGAGGTCAAAGACAGGGAAGCCGAAGTACCGGACGGCTCACGTAAGTGAATAATCTCATATCCTTCAGTTATTAATTTTGAATCTATTAATAAGATCAGTTTCAGTCAACATGCTGTTTTAGCCGATTCAACTTTTTAACATGTAGTGTTTGTATTGTTATTTGGAATTCTCGGTATTTTCCAAAGGCCACTAAAATTTTTTAGATGAGTAAGGGGCTGTTTGAATTAGTAAAATTATCAAACATGGTTTCTGGGGGGGGTTTATTATTGACTTCTAAGATTAATGTATGGTGGACAAGATTAATGTATGGTGGTATGTATAGTACCAATTCGTTGATGTGTGCTGTGAGTTACTGTCACCTGGTGTATGATTTTTACAAATTTTCAATGTGTACTTTTTTTAAAAAGTGAGTATTTTTTAACTTCTGGAACAGGGTCCCATATGTACCCATTAGATCAATTGTATTGATCATATATTTTGTAGCCTCACTGATATTTGATTCATCTATTGGTATCCACAGGAGACATGTTTCAATTTCCTACTATACTTCTATATTTGACCATTTCTCCTTGCAATTCTGTCCATTTTTGCTTTACATATTTTTGTGATTATCTTTTTATATGTGCATTCAGGGTCAAGTTTCCAGTATCTTTCTGGTTATTTCCTTCTGTTAGAATTCTATAAGTCCTAATAATATATTTTACCTTATAGTTTATTCTAACTGACATTAGTATGACTCAGTTTTACCTAACGTATATTTTCCATCTTTTAACTTTCAGTTTTCCTGAATTATGAATTCAACTATCTGCATTATGAATAACAACTACTTATTATTCAAGTAAAACAGATTTTTCCCTAGTATGAGAATCACTGCGTTTTAATATGTAAATTAAATCAATTTATTTGATTTGCAATTACTGATGTATTTTAGTTCTTCCATCTTTGTTTTTGGACTAGTTTTTATATTAATTCCAGTGACATGATAGTGAAAATTCAGATTAAACACACAAGCATGGTGCAAACTTCTTACTTTGTTCACTCCTAGGAAGGTCTTGAGTATGTCTTTATCAGCAGCATGAAAACGGACTAATACAGCTGCCATACAGAAATTTATTTTCTTACAATTCTGGAGGCTAGAAGTCAGAGATCAAGATGTCACTAGAACTGACTTCCTCTGAGGCCCTCTTCTTGGTTTGTCAATGGCTGTCTTCACCCTGTGTCTTTACGTGGTCCTCCCTCTGTGCATATCTCTGTCCAAATCTCCTCTGCTTTGAAGGATTCCAGTCTTACTGGATTAAGGCCCACCCGAGTGACCTCATTTTAAATTAAATACTGTCTTAGTCTGTTCAAGCAGCTGTAATAAAATAGCATAAGCTACATAGCTTACTAAACAACAGAAATTTATTTTTCACAGTTGTGGAGTTTGGGCACTCCATGATCAAGGAACTAGCAGATTCAGTGTCTGATGAGGCCCTGTTTTCTGGTTCCCAGATAGTACCTTCTATCTGAAAAGGCAAGGCACCTCTCTGAGGCCTGTTTTATAAGGGCACTAACCCCATTCATTAGGGATGCACCCTCATAATCTAATCACCTCCTAATATCACATTGGTGATCAGGTTTCAAAACGTGAATTTGGAGGTGGGGACACAAACATTCAGACTATAGCAAGTATTTATTTATTTTGAGACAGGGTCTTGCACTGTCACCCAGGCTGGAGTGCAGTGGCACAATCTCCACTTACTGCAACCTCCACTTCCCGGGTTCAAGTGATTCTCCTGCCTCAGCCTCCCATGTAGCTTGGACTACAGGTGTGTGCCACCACGCCCAGCTAATTTTTTTTATTTTTAGTAGAGACAGGGTTTCACCATGTTGGCCAGACACATCTCAAACTCCTGACCTGAAGTGATCTGCCCACCTCACCCTCCCAAAGTGTTGGGATATGGCCCTGAGCCACCATGCCCAGCTACAATATGTAAAGATTCCTTCCTATCTGGGAATGGTGGCTCACACCTATATTCCAAGCACTTTGGGAGGCTGAGTTGGGAAGATCACTTGAGGCCAGGGGTTTGAGACCAGCCTGGGCAACATAGTAAGACTCTGTCTCAACAGAAAAATTAAAAAATAGCCAGGTGCAGTGGCATACACCTTTGGTCCCAGCTACATGGGAGGCCAAGGCAGGAGGATCAGTTGAGCCCAGGAATTTGAGGCTGCAGTGAGACAGCACCATGACACTGTACTCTGGCCTGGGTGACAGAGTGAAGAGTCAGACTCTTTCTTTAAATAAATAAATAAATAAATAAATATTTAAAATGAATCAATCAATCATCCTTTCCCTTTTCCCCAAGTGGAGTCACATTTTCAGGTACTGGGGTTAGGCCGTCAACATACAAGTTGGCAAGGAGGCACAATTCAGCGCTTAACAGGCACCCTTCCAATTCTATCTGTCAGAATGTCAGAAGTGGAGGTTCTACGTTGTCTTTTATGCCCTTCTCTGAGGCTAAATCAAGACCAAGTTCCAATGTCACCCTTCTTAGTTTTTCCTTTGCCTGTTACTCTCAAATGCTAAGTAAATGCTTCCTCATTCCAGGCATTTGGTATCTACTTCTCTTAGCATGCGATATAATCACTGGGTACAGGAGAACGGTATGATGCTGTACCTGGCACAAAAACTCTGAGGTAGTTACTAATCACATTTTTAAAATAAAGAAGCAAAGTCATAGAAGGCTAAGTAACGTACCGAAGATCACAAAGCCAGGAAGTGATAAAGTCAGGATTTCAACACAGGTGTCCTCACCCCAGAATCTACACTCTTAAACCACTACTTATTTTAAAAAATTAGCCAGGCATGGAGGCAGACACCTGTAGTCTCAGCTACTCAGGAGGCTAAGGCAGGAGAATCACTTGAACCCAGGAATCCAGGAGGTGGAAGTTGGAAACAAAACAAAACAAAACACTACTTACTGACTTTGGAATCAAAGAGACTTGGTTTGAATTTCAGCTCTGCCACTGAATTCTCTGTGAGCCTCTGAGAATGTTGTTGTAAGCATACCTCATTTGCTACTCTAATTAAAGCCGAGGACTAACAGTTATACTGGTTAGCGTGCCAGGGGCAGGGGGTACACGGAGCAAAACCCAGCGAGGACTGTGTTCTCCTGGAGCCTACAGTTCAATGGGTGTGATGAACCTGGGTGGATGGAATGAGGTCATGATTTCCTTGAGGATATATTATAAACCAACAAGAGTGCCCTGAAAGAGAGGAGCATGATTATCCAAGAGCTTGTAGCATAGAAACCTGCTGGATAATTGGAACAGCCATTCTAAGTCCTGCTGGGACACACACCAGGAGGAGGAACTGGCATACTGGCATTAGGTAGGTGAGGGGTGTGGTCAAAGGATGCAGAGAAATTATTCCAGACCCAGAGGAGAGCATGTCCCAACGTTCTGTGGAGGAAAAGGACAGGACAAAAAAAATCAAGGAATACAAAAAATAAGGTTAAAGTTGGTGCGAGACGATGCTGAAGAAGCAGGCAGGGAGGGAGAACGCAAGATCTCTCTAAAGATTTCCACCAAAAAGATTTTACCGGCATTCATCCATAACCTGTGAATAATTTCTTCCCTGTGAAGCTGTACTCAGGATCCTATGAAAAAGCTGTGTAATATGTCTGGGTTGTGGTCAGTGTTCAGACATTAGTCTTGCAGTTTTATCAACTGTTATTTATTTTAAGAAATGTCTAGTCAACAGTCTCATCCACTGGGGTTTTAGTCTCCCTTTAAATTGATGTCTGCATAAAATGTAGAACAATATATCTCACTATGTAGCACAGATTTTCGCCCTTTAATTTGCATGGAAATTGCTAGATCAAATAATGTTGTCCTGCATAAAAACCACAACTGTGAAATCAAACCCTGCAAAAGTGGCCAAACCAGGGGATCTGCCAGATGCCACCAGTACTAATTACAAGCCACAGTGATTTGGGACAGTATCTTTAAAAAAGAATAAGTCCTTCTTTCAGAAAGTACCATTAAAACTTTCCTTTTATAGAGAGCACAGGGCAACGCATTTAACTTTATTCTTCCCAAACTTTATTTGGTACAACTGAGTACTTTTTGCCCATGAGGTGAGGAACTGCTATGTTTCATTGATTTCTCATCTTTACTTATGCATATTCCCTGACTTTTAGGAAACATACTGTTAAGAAATTCCCCTTTCTCTTCTTTACCAAGTATAAAATTGAGAACCTTCAAGTTCACCACTTTTGGTTCAGAAGGGGAGCTAGAATGTACAGCTCTGAGTCTGTCCCTAAGATGCACTTTTCTTGTAGCATTTCTGGTGCCACTGCCTCATCAGCCTTGGGTAGTGTTGGAGGGGAAATTACTCAATATTTTTTCAAACTTTAGCCTAAGTGTGGATGAAAGAGTCTTTTCTTTATAACCCTAGTATGATGAAGACAATGCTAGAATGGTGACATTCAGCTTTGCTAAATGGGATATCAACACCAAAATAAAGAGGACCATGAGTGTAGATAATCTGATTTACCAAGTATGACCCTATGCACTTCCAGCTTGTGGCTCCATGTGGCAGAAGACAATTCCTGATTTTTCATCTTTCTCTAACTCTCAATATCTACGAGTCCATTCCTAGCTATACTAAATCTTATACTCCCTAGTGGAAACACTGAGTCCAGCAGAGAGACCCTCATCTTTATTGTTCACCTAAAACCCATCTCTTCCTTGGTTGACTGACAAGAAGAATGAAATTCATATGAAACGCATCTCCTTTGCCTCCATAGCCTAAGGCTGGACTTTAATGGGCCCCAACAGTTTACTGTCTCTCAAAACCGATCTAGAAACACAAGCTCCATGCATATAACAGCAGAAGTCTCATTTCCTTACAAATATTTCATTCTCCAAATTCCAGCTTTCTCAATACATAGAAGGAAAAAAAATTTTCTAATCTTTCTCATTACTCAGATTTGTGCCACAGAAGATGGCATTTGTATGTCTAACACCCATAAACCTTCTCCCATCTTACAGTCTTTAAAATACAGATGTTGCTTTAATAGCCACAATCGTATTACATTCCATTTCATAATTTCATAATCATTGTAAAGCTGTTTCACATCTCATTTCCCTAGACTCCGAACAGCTTTATTTCACCCAGTTGGTGTAAGAATAACTCTAATACAAGGCAGCATGTGCTGTATCCCATGTCCTTTAATGAACTATAAACTCTGGGAGGACCCAGGCTGTGTCTGAATTATGTTCTGTGCAGCTGTGAGTTTGCACCTGCTGGTTACTCTGCCTTTAATTGCTTATGGCAAACACTTTTCAACTTTGCTTTCCAGCATCTCAACTTTCTTCTACATTTGGAGAATTCTACCTGTGTTCTACTACAGATGCTGAGAATGTCAGAATCTTTATTTCCCAGATTCCCTTGCAGCCAGGGTATGAACACAGGACCCAGGTTGTCATTCAGACCCACACACAATGGACTTTCAAACAGGACCCAGAGGGCCCAGGTGCAATGGCTCACACCTGTAATCCCTGCACTTTGGGAGGCCAAGGAAGGAGGATCACTTGAGGCCAGGAGTTCAAGACTAGCCTGGGCAACATAGTGAGACCCCATCTCTATAAATAATTTAAAAATTAGCCAGTTGTGGTGGTATGCATGCACCTGTGGTCCCAGCTACTTGGGAGGCTGAAGTGGGAAGATCACTTTATCCTGGAAGGTTGAGGCTGCAGTGAGCCACGATCATGCCACTAAACTCCAATCTGGGCAACACAGTGAGATCCCATCTCAAAAAAAGACATAAACAGGAAAAAGAGGTGCCAGGAATCAGGGCTACCTCTGGCAGCAACTGAGGTTGCAGCAGACTAGCTCTCAGGGCACAACTGCAGGAGTACAAGCCAAAGTATTCAGGCTTTGAGTGTTTCCTCCCACTGCCCCAGACCAGTTCTAGGGTATGATTTTTATCTTTATTTCTGGCTGTATCAATCTGGGCATGGTTTTCAGCTCTTTCAACAACACACTTTTTAATAAAACTTCTTCTCTGTTTAAATCAGCCAAAATCAGTGCCTGAAGTTTCCAGCTAAGAGTTCTCACCACATTTTCTTCATATGGAGCACTAGCTCCAAGTTCCCGTTCCCAAAAGCTGGTTGATGAGCATAAATGTGAGGCAATCACTTGACTATTGTTGATCTAATTCCTGCAGATAAGCAGAAAAAATGGATTAGAAAAAAACCCAGAGTAGTCTTTGGTTTGGGGGCATATGGAAACAGCCTAGAATGCTGTTCTCCTCTCACTCAGAGTATAGATTATCCTCCCAGATAACTACCCATCAATCTGATCACAGTATCATATATAATATCGTATACATACACAAATATTCTTATCAGTACTGATGGTGAAAATGCTTAAAATCACTTTCCACTTTTAAGAGACTGAACACCCATAACTAAAGAGGGATTTGTCTTTTTTTCCAGGTGACTATTTCAGACCACATGTTTCTGTACACTTTCACTGAAAATTTTTTTATCATTTCATGTTTTAAGAACAGAAATAGACATTTCCAAATGAATCTGCATAATCTAATCCTTCATGCTGTCATGGGCTCAGGACCAAGTGAATCGTGCTTAAAGGCAGAAGTCCTTGCTCCTCGTGAGGAATAAGTCCTTTCCTGAAGTGGGAATAAGACTCTGTCACCCTTCTGGGCTGTTCTCCCTTCCTGCCTTTTTTGTTTGTCCCTAAAGCTTCTGTCTGGGGAATCTCTCGCCATGCCGAGGGTGGAAACACAAGGTGTCCTCCAAGCAAACTTAGAGACGCACCTCATTGTACTGTGAAAGATTTGAGGACACAGCACTGAGCAATGATGTGTAAACAGATACACAACTGGGTCCTTGTTTTAGGCTGCCGTTACTCATGTCAGCATGCTTTCAAGTGCATATCCCTTACCAGCAGGGTTGGCAACAGACCCTTAAATCACATAGGTGAGAGTATAGACAAAGCCTCCCAATCTTGGCTCTCAATCAGAACAGAAATTGTGCTGAGACATCCAGAGAACGTTGTACTGCTGGGAATATTCATCTAGGGAAATCTAAAAATAGCGAGCTATTTTACTGTGGATGCCCAAGGGGACCTTAAGATAACACCTTGCTATAAGTGAGTTTCAGGCAAAATTAATCTGCTAAAATACCAGTAGAGAAATCCTCCCTAGAATGCAGTAGGATAAATTGGACTTAAGCTCCTTGCTTGTCAATTTCTAACAACAGGTGACCGGAGATCTGCACTAAATCCTAATCACTGGCTTACTGGGAAAGAATACAAGATTGATTAGTTATGTCTACCGTGGCAATGGAAGTGAAGAGGGACAGTACAAGTGCCATGGATTTGGAGACCCTATTATCTGGTGTCACCATGTCAATTAAGCATTGCCTGACTTCTTCAACTCTGTGTTAAATTCTCCATCCTTGGAAACTCCAAAGTTGTTGCCTTCTGCTTCTCTTATGACACATTTTCTACTCTTTATCATTTACATGTTTCTGTTTCCCCCTTCTAGACCATTAATTCCTCAAGGCAGGCAACTACATTTTATTATTGCATTTCTCTCAGATCCTAGTATATATGCCCTTCTGTCTAGACTTTTACCTACTGCGGAATTCAGCAACTAATATCAAACACTGCTACTGGTTGAATGTTGATGTCCCCCGAAAATCTGTTCATTGGAAACCAATACCTGAGGTGATAATAAGAGGTGGGGTCTTTAGGAAGATTAAGTCACGAGGGCTCCACCCTTATTAATGGGATCAGTGTCCTCATAAACGAGGCTCAAGGGAGCTCCCTTGCCCCTTCTGCCATGTGAGGACACAGAAGGTGACATCTGTGACGAACGGGCCCTTACCATATACCCAGTTTGCTAGTGCCTTGATTTTAGACTTCCCAGCCTTCAGAACTGTGAGAAATAAATTTCTATTGTTTACAAATTACCCATTCTAAGGTATTTTGTTATAGTAGCCCAAATGGACTAAGAAGAACACTTTGTGTTGAAACTAGCTAGGCTCTGGAAGACAGGCATAAACAAAACCCTTACCATACCTTCAATTAACTCATGGCCTAGTAGACTATTGAATGAATAACACAAAAAACTATATTCTTGTTCCCTATGGCTGGGATCTATGCTAATGATCATCCTTTAGAGGAGCTTGGTCTTGTATGGCTTCTGAAATAGGTTTCCGTACACATCCTATTCTAACATCATCCCAGTGAGGAAGGCAGAGCAGCAAACTGAGATCATGACATTTAAAGGTTAAAAGACTTGCCCACAGCCCCACTGTGGTGTGTTTTGACAAATAAATTGAGAAATGTTTCTGAAAGTAACCGTGAAGCAAATGAAGAAATCTTTTGCATAGCGCTGTGGCCTGAAGTCTGGCCTTTGAGAATCATCTGAGCTTTAAACACAGAGCATAAGTCTCAGTGTCTATGGCAGGCTGCATAACAGCCCGCACAACAATGTCCACATTCTGATCCCTGCAAGCTGAAAATATGTGAGCTTTTATGGCAAAGGAGAAATAACGTTGCAGATGGGTTGCAAGTCGGCTGACCTTAAGATGGAACTGTAGCCTGGGTTTTTCAGGTGGATCCAGTATTATCACAAGAGCCCTTAAATGGGGAGGAGGCAGGCAGAAAAGAATGAGAGATGACAGCATGAGAACTCAGCTGGACATTGCTGGCTTTGAAGATGGAAGAAGGGGCCACAGCTAAGGAATGCAGGCAGCCCCTAAAAACTGAAAACGCAAATAAATACATTCTCCCCTAGAGCCTCCAGGAGGATGCAGCCCTGCCAACACCTTGATTTTCACCCTGTGAGTCTCATTTTGGACTTCTGACCCCCAAAATTGTAAAATAATAAATATATTCTGTTTTAGGCCACTACATATGTGGCAATTTATTACAGCTGCAATCAATAGGCATCTAATACAGGGTCTTTGTGAGCAAATCAGTTTCAAAATATCCTTTTTCACCAAGTGCACGCATTAAGTAAGAGACTATGCACGGGGTCTCCCACCAATGCTAGCTACTTTCTAACAGAGTAGCCACCAATGCTAGCTAACTTACCCCTTCCCTTGGAAATATCACATCCTGGGACTCCTAAAAATAAAATCACAGTTTAAGTCATTTGTGATCTGTCCTATTCTCTGACAACATTCAGAAACACTAGAAACAATAAACTGTCTTTTGGGGAGGAAGTCTCAAGCACAGGTCTTATTTTAAAAGCTCCTCAGGTGGTCAGGAGATCGAGACCATCCTGGCTAACATGGTGAAACCCCGTCTCTACTAAAAATACAAAAAAATTAGCCAGGCGTGGGTGGCGGGTGCCTGTAGTCCCAGCTACTCGGGAGGCTGAGGCAGGAGAATGGCATGAAGGTGGGAAGCAGAGCTTGCAGTGAGCCGAGACAGCACCACTGCACTCTAGCCTGGGCGACAGAGTGAAACTGTCTCAATAATAAAAACAAAAAAACGCACCTCAGGTAATTCTAAGGTGTGATAAGGATTGGAAACACCCACAAGAAAGCTGCTAAGGAGCCCTTTGACAGCACAGGTGGGAATGCCTCAGTCTAACCAGACCAGAGTCCAGTCTCCTTTTCTTCTTACCCTACAGTTATCTCTATCAAGACCACAACGTGTCTTCCCAGGTCCTTCTCCTAGATACATTGGTTTCTTAATTTTGTTTCTCATTGCAGAAAGCTCTTATCAAAAGAAAGCAGAGTCAGAAGTCCAACAGATAAGAGATGAAAATGGGATTTGAAAGCCTAGAACCCATCTGATGCGTTCCACATCTCCTCTGAACCAAGTTAAAGAGTTGCAGTTATTGACTCTGTCAACCAGAGAGCTGGGCTGGAGTTGAGTAGCTTGTCCCAAACCATATGCCACAAACCGCCACATCCTCAAGACATTCACAGGTGTTGTCTGGAAAAACAACAAGAGTGAGGATCTCATGGTCAAATACACCATCCCTCCTCTCCCACTCTTGGCTAGAGGCTCTAAGATGCCCTGCAGTTTTAAAAAATGTTTAATCTAATATTTCCTAAAGCTATTTGACCAAGTAACCTTTTTTTTTTAAATTTCAATGGGTTTTTGTGGAACAGGTGGTATTTGGTTACATGACTAAGTTATTTAGGGGTGATTTCTGAGATTCTGGCGAACCTATCACCCGAGCAGTATACACTGTACCGAATGTGTGGTCTTTTATCCTTCATCCCCCTCCCGCCCTTTCCTCAAGTCCCCAAAGTCCATTGTATCATTCTTAATCCTTTGCATCCTCATAGCTTAGCTCCCACTTATGAGTGAGAACATACAACGTATTGTTTTCCATTCCTGAGTTACTTTGCTTAGAATAATCATCTCCAATTCTATCCAGGTTGCTGTGAATGCCATCATTTCACCAAGAAACAATTTTTGTAAGGAGCGTCTGTCATTCAGGAGACCCAGTTTGGAAATTCCAATTCCTTCTTGTAAAAGATGAGAAATGAGGGTTTAGAGGGGACATAATTTGTCTACAAGCACTGAATCACAGTCTGCCAATGCCTCGTGCATCTCCTTGGCCCGTGGAAGCTCCCCAGGCCCTGATTGTCTCCAGCATGCTGGCAGCTTTCCCCTCCAATGCCTATATTTCCAGTCACTGTCAGAATTTCCTCGGGTCCCCTGGACACTTGCTGTGGGAAAGGGGAATGATTAGAGTTGGTGCATAAATGCACTGGTTTTCCCATCCTCATGGTGGGTGTGCCCTATGTAGATTCTCCAGTGGGAGTGAGTCCTGGTTGTCCACTGCAGAAAGTCTGCTCATGAGTGCCTCACTGATTGGCTTTCCTCCTTTTCCTGCCCCTAACTCTACTTCCTCACCTGTTTTTCCTGGATCCACTTCCTAATAAATTAACCACACAGGAGTCCTTGTCTCAAGGCCTGCTTTGGGAGGAAACCCAAACAAAGAGTTACTTACAATCCAAGTTAAGAACAATGACCTAGATGTAAGGCCCTGTTCAGACACTAAATAAATGATTTGGTTTTTATAAATGAAATCAGATTCTAGCTTAAGATTCCAAGTTTTAAACAGCCATAAACATTTCCTCCTGAGACAAAGAGCTGAATTCTACTGTCAAAATCCAGAGTTTCAACTTTTTCTTCCTTCTAACCCCTAAAAAAACAAAGAAAGAAGGCTGTGTTAGAGACAAGACGTTTTGCCTTATCTTCAGAAAGTAAGAAGGGCTTCTCCACCCGTGTGCCCTTTGGTGAAAGGTGACAGTCAAAAACTGTCATGGCTTGGCGCGGTGGCTCTTGCCTATAATCTCAGCACTTTGGGAGGCCGAGGTGGGTGGATCACTTGAGGTCAGGAGTTCAAGACCAGCCTGGCCAACATGGTGAAAACCTACTTCTACTAAAAATACAAAATGAGCTGGGCGAGGGGGCGCGTGCCGTAATCCCAGCTACTAGGGAGGCTGAGGCAGGAGAATCGCTTGAACATGGGAGGCAGATGTTGCAGTGAGCTGAGATCACACCATTGCACTCCAGCCTGGGCAACAAGAGCAAAATTCTGTCTCAAAAAAAAAAACAAAAACAAAAACAGAAACAAAAAAAACAAAACAAAACACTATGTCATGTTGCCAGAATTTTCTTTCAGACCTAAGAAGGAAACAGAAATGCTTAAGAAAGTTGAACTCAGGAATTTCTCAACAGGCTGCACATCTCAGGTGGCTCGGGCTGCCAATTTAAAAAAAAAAAAAAAAGTGAATAAATTTGCTCAAGAAATTAGCTGTCGATAGCAGGGTTATAAAAACCCAGCCAGAGATTTTTATGTTTGGCCAAGGATCTCAAACTGTTTTCCAGATAGTTGAGGATCAGTAAATGTAACACATTTTTCTCAGCAACCTTTTCCCCCCTTTAATTTCCAAACTCTGAAATTATAAAAAACAACTTTCATATGTGTGTTTTTCTTAAATTATTAGTTGATATCAAGCAGGCAGGTAAGCATTTTCTGGTTACTCTTATCAGAAGGATTTTCAAGAAACCCTATTTTGGTATATTTGATTTTCCCTATATTTGAATTGTACACACTTCTGGCATGTGGATGGGGAGCATTTATGCTTGAAATCTTATGGGAAATGACTCTGCTTTCACTGAGGCAGGGAGCCCAGTTGGACGGGGGCTGGGGGGGCGGCAGGAATGGGGGGCATCTAGGCAACCTGGCCTTAAAGAGCTGACAAGGAGAGAAAATACCTATCAAAGTGGGAAAAATACAGCTCCTTTCCTTTACCTCTAAAAGACTGATGATGACCAAGAACAGTTGGTTAGCAGTCAGAACAGGCATTACCAACAGATAAGTTGTTAGAATCCATCTGCTCAGCTCTAAGTGTTTTAAGAACTGACTGGATCCACAGTTGTGTGCTTCAAAACACAGCTCTATCTGACTGCTCTTCATCAAAAGTTATGATCAACTGGAAATCGGTTCCTCAGAAGGATTGCTCTAGTGCCCCATGAGGGTGTGACCTGTCACTCACTCTTTCTTCATCGCCTTCTTGATCCTCGGCTTTCGTCAGGCCCATTGCCAGAAACTTCCCTCTGTCCTGTTGTCTTACCCCAAACCCAGACAAATGACCAAACCATCTGACTCTCTCCTTGCTTGGCTTTGAAATCAAATTTACTTCTGAAAGGTAGGAGAAACCATCTGGAGGCATTGTTTCCATCTTCCTTGGCCTCCTACTTCCTTGGAAGTATAGAAAAGAGCTAGTCAAAGATACTAGCTCTTTTCTACACTTCCACCTCTGATACCTTCAGCCAAGCCCCCTCCCCATAGACTTTCCACCGCCTCCATACAATATCCATAACCCTTCAGGTACAAAGCACTCCCTGAAGATTACATAGGAAATACGTGTGTTGGTAAGGAGATTCTCCATAGAGCAGAACCAAGAAGACATAAGGAAGTATATAGAAATATTTATTACAAGTGATTGGCTCATGTGTTTATGAAGGCTGAGAAGTCCCACAATCTGCACACTGCAAGCTGGAGGTCCAGGAACACTACTGATGTAGTCCTAGTCCAACCCCAAGGGCCTGAGAACCAGAGAAGCCAATGGTAAAAGTCCCAGTTCAAGTCCAAAGGCCCAAGAACAATGAGCACTGATTTCTGAGGGCAGGAAAAGATGGATGTCCCAGCTCAAGCAGGGAATGAATCTGCCTTTCCTCAGCCTTTTTGTCCTATTTGGGCCCTTGATGAACTGGATGATGCCATCCCCATTGGCACAGGTGGCTCTTCACTCAGTCTACCAATTCAAATACTCATCTCTTCCAGAAACACCCTCAAAGACACACCCAGAAATAATGTTTTACCATCTATCTGGGCATCACTTAACCCGGCCAAGTTGACACAAAATTAACCATCAGTCTCCTACAAACAATGCTTTAAGAGGGAGATACAAAAGGTTCTCTTTAATCAAAAATAACTCCCTCAGAAACTGGTCACAGGACCAAAAAGTCCATCACTCAACTCATTTCTCTGGATGAATTAAAAACTCGAAAGGCAACTGACTAGGGAGATGGCAAACACAGGAAGTTATTATCAGCCATAAGCCCTCCAGCTACAATGAACTTATCAGATTTGCTCTGTCCACCAGCAAGCTTGATGAAATGGGATCTTGGACACAAAATGCATGTTTGGGGATCTAAAAAGGAAAAATGCCTGGGACCCAAGGTGCTGAGCAATCTAAGTGGTTTTCCTTAGTTATGAGACTAATGGGGAGGAGGCAATTACTACGCAACACGGGTAATGCATGCCCAGAGAAAGAACATAATCCAAAGGAAAAACACACACAGAAGCAGGAAAAGATGGTTATGATGATAATCAAATCAGTAGCCACAGTTACCATTCAGTGAGAAGGCACAACATCAGGCACTTAGCATACATTAGCTTATTCAGTTTTCATGATCCATATGCTAAAGAGTTATTCTCATTTCCATTTACAGATGAGTAAATTGAGGCTCATAGAAAATTCATTTCTTACCTAGTCACACAATAAGTGGTAGGTTTAGGGTTCAAACCCAGATTCCTCTCCAATGGTTGTCATTATTCCATTTGACTATACTATCTTCCTAACAATGCAACAGTTATAGTTAGGGAGCACATGTGGTTTCTCAGGGAAAAAGAAAAAATGTAGGGGGAAACCCCCACTAGATTTCTCTAAAGTCTTGGCCTAGAACAACGAAAATCTAGGGAACTAAACTGATGATTGCTCCTTGGCCTCACACCCCACCATTTACTTAAGTCTATGGCTCCCAACTGGGGACTCAGTTGTTGCATGGGATCTGCGTGTCCATATGCACACTAACCCCTGCCTGCAGACAAAATACATCATGCACATATCAAGATATTTCTGTAATTAGTCATATACCAGTTGATTCTAAAATGTTATTGAATTCACAAGATATTTATCATTGTATATTTTCCAACCTAGGAATATTAAAAGTATAATTAGAATCATGTGGGATAGATGTATTTGTCATTAAAAGGGGATTTTCAATTCTACAATCCAGAAATTCCATTCCTAGATATTTACTCGACAGAAATGCATCAATCCGCTCATCAATAATCGACATTGTGCAGGAATGGTCATGGCAGCATATTCACAGTTTCCCCCAAAGTGGAAATGACCCAAATGCCAACAAATTGGAATGGGTAAGATCATGGTGGTACAGTCACACAGTACAATGCTGTATGGTAATAAAAGCAGACAGACCACAACTACACCCAACAACAGGATGACTCACAATTGTGATACACAGCAAGGGAGCCAGACACATTTAAAAGAACTCACTGTGTAATTCCTTTTATATCATATTCAAAAACAAGCAAAATTCATCTATGCTGTTAGAAGTCAGGAGAAAGATTGCCTTGAGGGATGGAGGGAGAGTAATCAAGGGAATCTGCTAGAGACGCTTATAATGTTCAGTTTCTTGATCTGGGTGTTGGTTACATAGGTGTACACAGTTTGTGAAAATTCCATGAGTTGTGAATGTGATTTGTATTTATTTTTTTAATTTATGTGATATCTTAATAAACATTCAAAAAACAGAAAGAGTTGTATGACAAAGATAACCCATTGCCCTGTAGCAAAGTTCTTCCCAGCCAGGCTGGGCACTTACCCTTTGCCAAACACGCAAATCTTTTTCATCCCTATTTTTGCTCAGGCCATATTCTCACCTTCAAATTACCCACCTCACCATCTCTGTCCATTAAAACACTTTCCATTTTTTGAAACCCAGCTCAAGGGCCCCACCTCCAGGGAACCTTTCCATTTCTGTAGTCAGAAGGGAATTCTTGCTGCCCCAAACCCTAGAATGCTTTGATAGCATTTCTTGGACCATAACTCTGAGGTCTTTTAAGCCCCATATATAGCCTGGCAAGTGACAGGTCATTGAGATAGGTTTTCTGTTGTAAGAACATCTACCTTAACCTCATAATGCAGTGATCTGTGTTTGCTTTACTTCCTGCCTTCAAGAAGCTCTTGGGAGAAATAGGTCTACGTGTCTTTGTACTGTTCACCACATCCAACCCATAACCATGCATATTGTAGATGCTCAGGTAATGTTATTGAATAAAGATAAATGTCAACTGTGAAAAGATTTTGCAGTGAAAGAGATACCTTGAAGATCTCAGCAGATCTACTACGTGTCTTTTGTTTTCTCTGCCACTCTGTGTCCCAGGCTGGAGTGCAGTGGCATGACCACAGCTCACTGCAGCCTTGGGCTCAAGTGACCTCCCACTTGACCTCCTGAGCTCAAGTGATCTTCCCATCTCAGCCTCCCAAGTAGCTGAGAGCACAAGAGCATGCTACCACACCCAGCAAATTTTTTTTTTTTTTTTTTTTTTTTGTAGAGACCTGGTCTTGCTCTTTTGCCCAGGCTGGTCTCAAACTCCTGAGCTCAAGCAGTCCTCCCACCTCAGCCTCCCAAAGTGCTGGGATTACAGGTGTGAGCCACTGCATCCAGCCCTATTTCATGTCTTTACAAAAGAAAATATAGAAGACTTCAATATGAGGTCACCCTTTCTCCTCAGTGGCTGGTATTTTATTGGGTTTGTACTTAATTGAAAGCCCCCTTGGGGGTCTAGTTATCTATACAGGCAAAAATGTGAGCTTTTCAATCAGAAAACTGAAGGCAGCTGAGATGTCTGGATATTAGTGATGAACAGGCTCAGCCCAATTCCAAGTTCCTTGGATCAACCTTGGCAGATGCTTCCACATACTAAGAAAAGGCATCCAACAATCAAATCAGCACAGCAACATGCAATGAAAAATGACAGAGTGGCATCAACAGACAAGTGTTTAAGCCCACTCCAGCTTTGTCTCCCACAAGAACAACAGTATTTCTCAAGAGTCCTTGATATGCCCTCAATCTGTAATTCTGCTCCCCCTTCCCTCTTTTCTTCCCTTTCCAATAAGCTGCACATTGTTCAAGACAAATTCACTGTGAAATGATTTTTTTTTTAATCATTAGGGCAAAATGAGCAGTGTTAGAGTGCTAAGATTCCTGAATTAATAAAATTGCTGCCATCCATGATTTTAACTTTCTCTTTTCTGTTGACAGAAGCCAAGACATTAGGAGATATTTTCCAGCACTACAGTCAAACTGTGCATTTTTAGATTTGTGGGCAGGCTGAGTGATCTCCAGCCAGAGTCTCAGCCCTCAGTTTTACATTCCTATGTTATTCTCTTACCACAGCATCATTTCTGGTCTCCTCCAAGTCATTGCTTTGGAGAAAATGAAGCACATTTTCAGAATATAAGAATAACCCAGGCAACCTAAGGCCAAGTAACAAGGCAGTTGGTGAAGTCAGCAGAAGCAAGAGCTGATATTAGCAACATACATGTGGGTAACACCTTCCATCATGAAGATATGTATCAAGACATTTTATACCTGCACCAAGAATTTCATTGGTGGGTGCAGCTTACAGGGTCAAGCACCCTAAAGGGTCCACATCTTTTCCTGTTTTTATTAAAAGTACAAGGAAAGATAGCACTTAAAATAGGTATGCCAGGACTAACCTACTTACATTCAGGTCTCAACTTGAATTTCCTTTCTCATGAAAGCCTGGCCCAGTCCCAGTTAGGAGCTGGACACTCTTAACATTCTTCCTCTATGTCACTTGTTGCCATTGTAATTTACTAATTACGTGTGTGATCATCTCTTCACAGAAATGTAAGTTCCATGCAGACAAGGATTGAATCTGTCTTGTTCATGGCTGATATGGTTTGGCCGTATCCTCACCCAAATCTCACCTTGAATTCCCACATGTTGTGAGAGGGACCCGACAGGATAACTGAATCATGGGGGCAGGTCTTTCCCGTGCTGTTCTCATGACAGTGAGTAAGTCTCATGAGATCTGACAATTTTAAAAACAAGAGTTTCCCTGCATAACCTCTCTCTCTTTGCCTGCCGCCATCCATGTAAGACATAACATGCTCCTCCTTGCCTTCCTCCGTGATTATGAGGTCTCTGTCACCCAGGCTAGAGTGCAGTGGCACAATCTCGACTCACTGCAGCCTCTGCCTCCCAGGTTCAAGCGATTCTCCTGCCTCAGCCTCCTGAGTAGCTGAGATTACAGGCATGCACCACTATGCCCAGCTAATCTTTTGTATTTTTAATAGAGACAGTGTTTCACCATGTTGGCCAGGCTGGTCTCAAACTCCTGACCTCAAGTGATCTACCTGCCTTTGCCTCCCAAAGTGCTGGGATCACAGATGTGAGTCACTGAGCCTGGCCAACCTTAGCTCTTTAAGTAGGTCTCTTCATTTCCAGCTAGCAGGTGATTCTTGATGCTTTCAGATCACCCCCTACCAGTAAAAGCACTAGTGAATTCCTCATACCCATGTGAATAAAATGCAAGCTCCGTAGCTTGGAATACTCCATGTGGTCCCCAACCTGTTTACAATTCCCTTCCCACATGATCCCTCAACATTCCCCTTCATGCAGGAAGCCTTTCCTAATTATCTTCTACCTGAAGATGTAATCAAATACTCCCACCACATTTTCTAGAACTTTGTAAATGTTTAGTTTTATAAATTAGAAAGCATATGCTAAATTGTTCCTAGGAGTCTGGAAGGATCTTCCAGCCATAATCTAGATCATATTGGTCTTTGTTTACCCAAAAATGCCGAACACTGTTTGACACATAATAGCTTTTCAAAAACATTTCTTGAATTTAATCAAGTTAATTCTTTCATTTATTCTTTGAAACACCCAGTTTCTATTTACCAATGACCGCCCCACCCCAGGGATAAAAATGTAGAATTGTGTGACCTTAAGCACCAGCCTTAACTCTTCTAGACCTTGGTTTCTTTCTCTGTAAAATGATCTGTGCTATGAACCAGGTAAGATAATGCGTGTAAAACACTTAGCCTGGTGTCTGGCACATAGTATATGCTCAATAAATGTTAACCTGGTATTATTATTATTGTCTCCCAAGGCAGTCTGTTCCATTGCCAGGCAGCTACAATTACTAAAGCATTCTTCCCAGTTCTGAGTAAAAATATAGCTCCCAACGACACCTCTTCATTGATCTTAGCTTTCTTGCTTTTGAGCAAGAAGAATCAAGTGACTTCTAAGTAGGCTCAGGTAATACTTCTAAAAACCTGATTCTCAGTACCAGGCCTGGACTGAAAAGAGGAAAACTGAGGTCAACTAGGGAGAGCGAGCTGGATTTCATTAATTCCATGGATTTCTAAGAAGAGCTAAGGTTCTTTAAGTAGGTTCCTTTTCTACCTTACAAGTTTCTCTCTGGGAGTCCAATATACTGCTTAAATTTCATTTATTTCCTCTAGTTGTAGTGTTTGGGTAAGCAAGGAAAATTCTGCAAAATGACTTCACCACTGGCAGCCATTTGCCCTTGGCCAAACTGACTTGCAATTATTTTCAGAGTGTCAGAAGTTTCCAAATTAGCTTAGTACCTGTCTGGTGCTGAGTAGCCTCCTCAGGGTGGGTCATGTCCATGCCCAGGGCCTCGTGCAGGATGGATCCCATTGCCCCTGAAGAGTAGATGCCCCATTGTCCATTTTCCCCCACAACTGATTCAGCTTCTGCTGTTAACTATGACATTGACATTTCTATTTTTTCAGCATCCTGCACCCACTTCCACTAGACTCTTCTGTCTCTGGTTTTACTTTTTTAAGTAAATGACCTCTAACTGACAGACACTTCCCTTCTTGAAGAGACCAGGCTTTTCACTCTCTTCAATGCACTCTAAAACTGTTGTGTTGTGCTCTCAGGTTAGACAAGCCAAGCTGTAGAGAAGCTTCCACACCCACACACAGGTACTGGGCTTAATTTTCAGAATTCTGAAATGATTTCCAGAAAAGTTAAGAAGCTTCTGCAGCTCTTCAGGGGTTACAATTACTTATTTTCATGTACACACTAACTTTAGAATAATCCATAATTTTTCTTCAACTCAAGCATCCAAGAGAAAATAAACTGTGTAGTATTTTTTTTTAACAAAGTTCACTAAGTATCTACTCTATTCCACTGCAGACAGCACTAACCTCCCAACTGACCCTCTGTCTCTAATTTTGTCTTTAATCTATTCTCTACCAGATCAGAGGAATGTTTTAAAATATATAAATCAGAATATCTTACAGCTCTGCTTAGACGTGCTCAACAGCTTCAATTCCACTCAGAAGGAAATCACAGACTTCAAAGCCCTATTCCTCTGGCTTCTGGCATTTCTCCACTCACACCATCTTCTCATTTGCTCACCACACACAAGCACACAGAACTTCTTACAGCTCCTCAAATGTGTCGAATCTTTCCTGGCAAAGGCTCACGGTTTTGCACTAACTCTTCCTTCCACCTGGATTACTCTTCCCTAAGGTCTAAATATCTGGCTTGGTCTCATTCTTTTGCCTCCATCATAAATTTAACTTCCTCTGAGAACTCTAGAGTAGAACCCTCTTCCTAACTATGCAAAGCTGCTCTTTCAATAATTTAGCGTATTTTCTTCACAGCCAGTCATACTCAGTGCCAGGCTTCTTAGAATTGCCATGATTTATGTAGATGATGGCACCAATTTCAAATAAATAAAAAGACTAATGAGAAGAGTCTTCAAACACAGACTTGCTGCATTACTTCCTCTGGAGGGAGAAAAACAGTAACACAATAACAACCTTTAGTCATTAAACTTATGTGAATCATATATAAAAGCTACCTCCATAACAGCCCCAGAGACATTGCTAGGCAGCATGATTAAGAAGAAAATATTCTCCTTCCTTCTCTTGAGCAGTGCCTTTGTTTGCGTTTTAAGAAGGAAATCCTACCATGACGGAGCTTCTCTTTGTCACTGGAAGAGCCAAGTTTGATATAATTGCAACAATAGGTTTCCTCTTTAATATTCCACTTTCCTTCTAGGACTGAATTACCAACCCACTTTACACTCCTTAGATGCTGCGAAAGCAATAAAATTAAGCAAAGAAATTTCCTCTTGATCACTGTCCATTGTTGTGCTCGTCAAAAGACACTTGACATAGAAACTTCTGTCTTCAGTGAACAAATAAGCCTATGGTTTATAAACCTAGCAAGAAGCATGTCCCAATTCCACAAATCCTGGAAATTGAAGAAATTCAAAATCAAAATAGAATTTAAAAGTAGCAATCAGGCCAGGCGCGGTGGCTTATGCCTCTAATCCCAGCACTTTGGGGGTGCTGAGGCATGTGTATCGCTTAAGGTTAGGAGTTTGAGACCAGTCTGGCCAACGTGGCAAAACCCCGTCTCTACCAGAAATACAAAAATTAGCCAGGTGCAGTGGCAGGCACCTGTAATCCCAGCTACTCAGGAGGCTGAGGCAGGACAATTGCTTGATCCCAGGAGATGGAGGTTGCAGTGAGCCGAGATCACGCCACTGCACTTCAGCCTGGGTGACCAAGCAAGACTCTGTCTTAAAAAAGTCGCAATCAGTAAATGCTAACACTTCGTGAGTGCTTATTCTGTATGAGAGGTGGTTCCAAGCCTTTAACAGGTGTTATTTCATTTAAATCCCATTATCAATTGTTTGAAGATGTAGCTACTATCTCTGCATTTTACAGATGAGAAAACTGAGGCATAAAAATATTTAAATGCACAACATCACCCAGAGAGTAAGTAGTGTGTTAGGATTTGATCCCAGGGGTTCTGATTTCAACCACTTTATTGTTCCACTGTGCGCTGGAAAGACTTGGGAGTAAATATATCATATTTAACGGACACACACAATAACCAAGTACTAGGAGTCCCAAAGGAAAAAGGTTTCTGTAAGTGGCTATGCAAGGCTTCTGCTACCTTGCCAAAATCTTGAGACACCAATAAGTGTTGTTGTTCTACTCAACCTCATGTGATTCAATCTGACAAAAAGTTGTAAGAATTCATGCAACATCTCCCTTCTCTTGCAACTGGGGCAGATCTTTCGTACCTAACCCTCGTCTGTCTGAGCTGTTACACTAGAGCCCCACGACCAGTTTCTGCTTTTTCATCATGCAGTCAATTGTCATCCTAAATCTCTGTTCTAATCACTTTGACGTCCCACACCCATTACTTATTAGACCAACTGGGTATGAATCCCAGCTTTTCCACTTACTATGCGGGGAACCTTGAATGTGTTACTTAAACATGGCTTAGGTTAGGTGCCCTCATCTTAAGTGAGACTAGAGTGACTTGCCCACAATGTTCTTTTGAGGATCTCGTTTATAGTGACTCCTCAAAAAATGGTAGCTATGTTACAAAATAAAGCACTGAGAATGTAAGACTTATTTGTGTGTGGCTCTACTAGTATTTCCAGGTTTACACCACACAAACACCCTTCAAGAATTTTTACCTCTGAAGTCCGCCTTTTCTCCTATAGACGAGCATTTCTCCAAGTGTTGTTCTTGGACCCTCTGGATCAGACTGATGGGCAGTGCTTTGAACATTCAGATTTCTAGGCCTTGTTCATTGGCACCTCTGGGAATGATCTTGACTATCTTCATTATTTATTATTTATTTTTAATTTAATTTAAAGTTCCAGGATATGTATGCAGATGTTCAGGTTTGTTACATAGGCAAATATGTGCCATGGTGGTTTGCTGCACCTATCAACCCATCACCTAGGTATTAAGCCTCAGATGCATTAGCTTTCGTTTTTAAAGCCTCCTCACCACTCCAGCAATATACACACACACACCAATGACCAAGTCTTACTGCCTAGTCTATGATCATGTTCTGAGATTCCTCCAGCTCTCCTGTCACCCAAATGTCATCATTTGAAGTCTGTCTGGAATTCCTCCTCATTCATAAAACCTTTCCAGATTCTACCCTTCAAAAATAACATGTTCTTGTTTTGAATTATCACAGCATTTATTTCTATACATGATGACTCTCCCTAATGTTTTCAAGCTCCTTGAAGTGAAAGTCAGTATGCAACTCATACTAGTATCTCCAAAGCTACCTGTCACAGGGCTTTGCCTGGAGTTAAGTGCTCAGTGAAAGTGAATTGAATAGACAGCATGGTGTCCAACCCAATGTTTTTAGATCATTTTGGTAAACCACATGTATTAGACTAATAACCTGACTCAGGGGAGGAAAAGGAGGGAAATTGACAGAACAGACCTTGATCTCTTTCTCTTCTCTCCATTTTCTGATTCCTGCTGCCATCACCAACCCAGGTTGCCTCTATTCCTTAGCCCAAGTCTTGGGAAGAATGCAATGAGTGGGAGCCCTTCCTTACTTCTCTTTAGCACAGTTGAGACTGGTGATGAAATTAGGTTATTTCTCTTTTAATTTAAAAACAAAAAAGTGTATCAATATAGCAAGCACAAACAATGTAAAATCATCATGTTTCCCTATTAGAGGTTCCTGTATAGCCCCAATGACTGCCACAATTTCTCTGGCATCTTGGCTGACTTCTGGCTGTGTGAGCCCTGCAGGTTGATTGCTGTGCTCACTGTAGCTTTGCTAAACAAAAACCAATCACTCAATCTGCTCCCTTCTTAAAGCACCCTACCATTTTTTGCTCCCACCCACCCACAGTCTCTTTATAGCCTGGATTTTGCTGAGAGGGACATACCTTATCCCTAGGCAGTGACAAGCCAGATGGCACTAACTATTCCTGTGTAATTTCAGACCCAAGAGTATGATCACATTTCAATAGGATGAGATTAATAATATTCATTTTCCATTCATTCTCATCTCACTATTCCATGTCACTCACCCTGTAGTTCTTCAAACACACCAAGCTCTTTCCCATCTTAAGCCTGTGCATAAGCAATGTCCTCTATGTACAATGCCCTTTTCCCCTATTCACATGAATATACGAATCCTTCCTTTAAGAATCATCTTTTCTTTTAAGCCTCTGTTTAAGTATTCAGTCCTCAAAAGAGGCTCCATGGCTGTATTTTTAAAGTTACCTTTCCCAATTCTTTTTCTACTTTAGTCCCTTTATTTCCTTCCTAGCACATACCATAGTCTATAATTCTTCTATTCATTGTTTTTATTGGCTCGCTTTTTGTCTGTATTTCCGAAAATGATAGAAACTGAACAAGGTCAAGAGTTGTACCCATCTTCTTCATTTCTGACATATAGTAGCAGCTCAATAAACACTTGTTGAATGATGGAATAAAATACGCAATATATAATCATGAGGAAGAAAAGGGAGTCACAATCAGATACATCAAATCTTTTATTCATATAGTGTACAATTTTACAACCAGGAAATAACTTTTAATTTTTTAACAGTTAAGATCTCCACGTTACCTATATACTTTGGATTATTTTGCTGTCAAAAGAAATAGATCCTTTTCCTTCTGCTAGGCTGTGACTTACCATAATATTTATTCTATAGTCCCTTAAGAATAAATCTCTTTTCTTCCCATTGAACCCAACTCCTAGAGATTACAACTTGACATCCTTATGAGACATCAACACAGGGAAGACAACTTGAAGAAGCAGATGTGGCTATTTTAGAAGAAAAAAGAATTTCCACATACTGTTTTAACTTCGCAAGTCTCAAAGAATTCTTTCATGACAATACACTGAGAACTACTTCGTGAAAATAAATAGCCACAGAGGAATATGGATTTAATTGCTTGAAATGCTGCATTAGCTAAAATAAAACAGCTGTGATCACATTCTGGGGTAAAAACCATTGTTCAACAAAGAGTTCTATTAAAGATCACCCCAGTGATGAGTCTTGTTCTCTCAAACTCAGGCATGCCACTTCCTGGACCACCAGGGTAACAGTGATTTCAATATGGGGGGACACCTGAGTCGGAGAAATGTTGTCTACGCCATAGGGCACAGGACTGCTTAATAGATTTTTCTTTTTTCCCCCAAATATAGAGCTCAAGTTACTCAAAATTACTCAGCAAAACAAATTCCTTTCATATTTCTATAATCCCAGGACACAGGAAAGGTGCTGGGCTGGCAGCTTGGACTTTCAGAGTTCCAGTTTACTCAAAAATAAAACGAATGAACTAAAAGATGAAATGGGGAGCAGAGTTTGTCCAAGTTCTTCCTGAGCAATCTCAATGAAGAGACCTTGGTCCCCAAGAATATGTCTCCAAGGTGGTGTTATTTTATATTTCTCAGGGTCAGAAACCACCTTGAGATACTGACAGGGCCATAGATCCCTCCACCTAAAATTCTCCTCATGTATGTATTAGCACATAGTTTGAAACCCAACCTCCAGAACGTCTATAAACATCTAAAATTATATATGGCTCACAGGCTCAAAACTCCCATTCTAAAAAAAAAAAAAAAAAAAAAAAAAAAAAAAAAAAACAGAAGTAGGGCTTAAGATGGGAAAAGCCAAGAATTCAAGTGTTTTTTTTCCCACCAACCACTATCATGTATCCATTTTAAATGCCTCTGCCACACCAGTCTCACCCCTAACCCCTCCGCTGACCATTTGCAAATTTGACGCATAACCAATAGATCAAAGAAAGCAGATAAGTAGAAAGGGAAGTTGAAGGGAAGGGGAGCAGAGGAGCTTTTGAGCAGAAGCTCGAGTTGCAATATTCTGTAGAGTCCTACATTATTAATGTTATCCCCTTGACCTCACAAGCCAATGGTTCTCGAAGTTTAATATGCGTAAGAGTCAATCTGGGAAGGACACCTTAACATGCAGATTTCTAGGTCTCCCCTGGCGTCTGATTCAAAAGGATCTTATTAATGTTTTATTAAACAGTCAGCTGAAGCTAGTGGTCGATTTCCTTTCATCCATACCCCTGCTAAGGGAAACTTCCAGGGAAGAGCTGTAGGGAGAAGTTGCTAGATGACTCAGCACCTGAAAATTGCCCAACTACTGATTATCAGCTAATCAGGAGCCTTAATTTCATCTGCAGGGTCCCTTTGCCATGTAAGATAACATATTCACAGGCGTGACGGCAGGAGGAGGAGGCCGTGGAGAGTGAAATCTTTCCTTTGCCCACCTTTCCCACTCATTTCTCAAGACTCTCCTTCTCCACGATAACTCTCGAATGATTTTGCCCCTCAAAAACGACTCGTCCCTTTTTGAATTCCTATTATATACCTCGTTTAGCTGTTTATTGTGAACAATAAACTGGAGATAATATCTTTCACTTGTTCTCTAATTATTTCATGTTTCTTCTTACCCAATACCCGATTAATAATGCTTTGGGAGCAAAACATGCTTTCAATGTCTCTTCATCCCGCACAATATGTAACCAATCACAAGCACAGAGTGGGTGCAACCAGCACTTGTTGCTTTCACCTATCCAGCATCTACTCCCCTTTTCTCCTCATTCTTCCCTGGTAACAACACCTCAGTTTCTTTTTGGATAACTGCCTTCCTTCCAGCCCACATCCATTTGTTTCAGATGGGGCTAATCCCACCGCCATTCCAGGGGAGGGCAGATGATCTAGGTTGGGCCAATCAGCATAATCCATTTCCCTGGCTGCAGTGATTGGTTCATTATCATCACCTGACCTTTGCCATGCTAATAAGATTTGAGTCTCAGAACTTTCCCAAGTACAACCAAGGAAGTTGCTGAGTCATTTCTTTCCCTGTAAGTTGCTGGGGTTAGTGAGCTTCTGTCAGCCATCTTGTTACTACTAGGGGAAGATCTGTTCAAGAATGGAGCTGCACACGTTTAAGCAGGACTGAGAGATACAGAGCCAGGGACAGAGTCCTACAAACCTGGTGTATTTGTCCATTTTCACATTGCTATAAAGATCACCCAAGAGCGGGTAATGTATAAAGGAAAGAGCCTTGACTCACAGTTCCGTATGGCTGGGGAGGCCTCAAGAAGCTTACAGTCATGGCAGAAGGCAAAGGGAAAACATCCATCTTCCTCACAAGGTGGCAGGAGAGGGAAGTGAAGAGCCACAGGGAAGAGCCCCTTATAAAGCCATCCGATCTCATGAAACTCACCCACTATCATGAGAACAGCCTGGAGGAAACCAACCCCATGATTCAATTACCTCCACCTGGCCTCTGCCTTTACACGTGGTGATTATGGGGATTACAATTCAAGATGAGATTTTGGGTGAGGACAGAGCCAAACCATATCACCTGGTTTCTGGATTCAGCCAGGCCAGGAGCTAACCCTACCTCCTGAACTTCTCAGTTCCACCCAGTGTCCACATTAATCTCATGCTTAATGAATACTGATTTGTTAATACCTATTTTTATACTTGGGAAATATTGAACATATTTGGCTTCTGAAAGCCTACAAAATACCTCTTCACAAAATGTCAGTTGTTGACATTGTTTGGTAAAGAAGACTCATATGGTGATAAATTATGACCTCTGGAACCACACAATTGAATTTGGATCCCAGCTCTGCCACTCACAGTTTGCATGACTTTGAGCAAGTTACTCAGAAATATTTAAGCAGAGGAAGACCAGAGTGAAAAATGTGATTGAAAGAGCATTTTCTGTGGATGATGGACTAAAGGGTGGAGAGGTCAGAGAAGCATTTTTTTTTTTTTTTTTTTTTTTTTTTTTGAGACGGAGTCTCACTGTGTCGCCCAGGCTGGAGTACAGTGGCACGATCTCAGCTCGCTGCAACTTCTGCCTCCCGGGTTCAAGTGATTCTCCTCCCTCAGCCTCCCAAGTAGCTGGGATTACAGGCACACGCCACCACGCCTGGCTAATTTTTGTATTTTTTGTAGAGATGGTGTTTCACCATGTTGGTCAGGCTGGTCTCAAACTCCTGACCTCAGGTAATCCTCCTGCCTCGGCCTCCCAAAGTGCTGGGATTACAGGCATGAGCCACCGCACCCAGCCAGAAGCATTATTAATGTTCAGGCAACAGCAAATGATGTTTTAGACTAATGGTAGCACCATTTAGGATGAAAACCAGGGAGCAGACTGCAAAAACTGCAAGGCTTAGTGGCAAACAGAATGTTGAGTGATAGGGGAGATGAAATGAGGAGCAGACTTTGTCCAAATTCTTCCTAAGCAATCTTAGTGAACAGACCTTAGTGTGTTCACCCGAGAGGGTCAACAAAACTAGCTCAAATATCTTTATTTGGAGATGCTAAAACAAAGAGAGAAATACAGACTGCTAGCCAGGTAACAGGGTGCTTCTCAATTCTACTTTATCTGTTATTTTTGACAACACAGTTTTGGGGTTAGATCTGCAGCTTCCTTCTTCTTGAAGGACTTGAGCCGCTTCTCACCTCTGGGGCAGCAGAGGAAGAGCTTTCTGGCAGGTGATGCTTTCATCTCTTTGATTTAAAGCTGTGTTCACCCAAGTGTTAGAGGAGTTCCACTGGTAGTATGTTAGGTGTTTTTAGGTGGATCACAGGTTGGCTGGCTATGCACAGACATTAAGTAACTCTGAATGACATAGAAAGAAAAAGCTGTGTGAAGATGCCTGTCTTCCCTTTGCCTTCCGCCATGATTGTAAGTTTCTTGAGGCCTCCCCAGCCATACAGAACTGTGAGTCAAAACTCTTTCCTTTATACATTACCCACTCTTGGGTATTCTTCCTTTCTTTCTTTCTCTTTCTTCTTCTTTTTTCTTTTTCTCTTTCTTTCTTTCTCTCTCTCTCTCTTCCTTCCTTCTTTCTTTCTTTTTTTTTTTTTTGACAGCGTCTCACTCTGTTACCTAGGCTGGCGTGGAGTTCCACGATCTCAGCTCACTGCAACCTCTGCCTCCCAGGTTCAAGCGATTCTCCTGCCTCAGCCTCCTGAGCAGCTGAGATTACAGATGCACGCCACCACGACTGGCTAAGTTTTGTATTTTTAGTAGAGACAGGGTTTCTCGAACTCCTGACCTCAGGTAATCTACCCGCCTGGACCTCCCAAAGTGTTGGGATTACAGGTGTGAGCCACCACACCCAGCCAGGTATTCTTTATAGCAGTGTGAAAATGGACTAATACACTAGGTTAGTAGGACTCTGTCCCTGGCTCTGTATCTCTCAGCCTTTCAGGCGTCTTGATTATTTGGTTGAGGGGGAAAAAAAGGAAAAAACTCATGTGGGAACTAAAACATCTTTTACACCTCTTTCTAGTACTTGCTAATTCCCTTGTTTACTAGGGAGCAGATCTCAGTTTCAAAACCTTGAGGAGGGCACAGTCTCTAGCTAGAGTTTAGTAATATGGTTGTGTCTTTGTTGAATTTATTTTTACACATGCTTTCTATTTATGGCAAATGGAACTTGTTTTCCCAATTATAATAGCTATATGCCTCTTTTGAAAATAACTTATTTTATCCTAAGTAAAATGACTCTGTTTAAAGGAAACTAAAGAAACATGGCACACAGCCATGGCAGAAATTGAGAAAAGTGTCTACAAATGATGGCTGTCTAGGGCCACTGCTTCCAAAACATTATTCCTTGATGGTTAAACATCTGGCACTATGGCAAACATCATCTTAGGAGGTTTAGCACTGAGAACATCATTCCAATTATACATTGTAGCTAAAAGCCTACAGTAAGTAAAGGTGCCCTCTCTCTGGATAGCATATGCTTCTTGGCACACTTGTCCTACCCCAGGAAGAATCTCTCAGCACTGCCGGGTGTCTGCCCCTAACCTGTGCTGAGAACAACACTGCTGTGTATGCAGCATTCCTGTGGGAGCCTAGTGCAAGCTCCTCAACAATGCCTAAACAATCCAGGAGTTTGTTTCACTCATTGTGAATAAACACGCGCAGCCGCGATGTTTGGAGATGCTCAGGCTCTTGCTCCCAGATGCCCACCCTTTGGCTGCCCATGGGATGGATGCATCAGCTCTTCCCAGACGCCCGCCACGCTTCTGCTGAACATTCATTCACATGTGCCTCAGGAAAATCTTCGGACACGCACATCAAGCCATCTGGCATGGGAGTGTTTAATTTTGAGAGTGATCTTTTGTTTATTGAGAAGCAGAGTCTTCGAGGGGAAAAAAAATCACTTCTGGCTGATGAGAAGAGTTCCAGCGCTACTAAACTTCTCCCCCTAGTGGGCTTTTCAATGAGACTTGCAAATCACTGCACCAGGAGTCCAAAGATCATTGTCATCGGGGCTTGTAGCTTTTGAATTTCACAAAAATGGCATTAAAAAACAAAAAAATCATTAACCATGTGCATTCCCCTGCCGTGTGTGTGTGTGTGTGTGTGTGTGTGTGTGTTTACTATATAACACCAACTACATGACATTCCGGAAAAGGCAAAACTATGGAGACAGTAACAACAACAAAAATCAGTGATTGCCAGGGCCTGAGGGGGAGGGAGGGATGAATAGATAATTTTTTAAAAAAGATGATTTTTTGGCCGGGCACGGTGGCTCACGCCTGTAATCCCAGCACTTTGGGAGGCCGAGGCAGGCGGATCACAAAGTCAGGAGATCAAGACCATCCTGGCGAACACGGTGAAACCCCGTCTCTACTAAAAATACAAAAAACTTAGCCAGGTGTGGTGGCAGGCGCCTGTAGTCCCAGCTACTCGGGAGGCTGAGGCAGGAGAATGACATGAACCCAGGAGGCGGAGCTTGCAGTGAGCGGAGATCGCACCACTGCACTCCAGCCTGGGCGACAGAGTGAGATTCCGTCTCAAAAAATAAATAAATAAAAAATAATAAAATAAATTTAAAAATGATTTTTTTACAGAAGTCTTAGGTTTACAGTACAATGGATAGGGAGGTACAGACATATCCATATACTTCTGACATACATATGGCCTCTCCCATTATCAATATCCCACACTAGAATGGTATATTTGTTATAACTGATGAATCTACAATGGCACACCATTATCATCCAAAGTCACAGTTTACATCAGGGTTCACTCTTTATGTCCATTCTATGACTTTGGACAAATACGTAATCACATGTGTCTATCACTTGCATCATACAGAGTAATTTCGCTTCCCTGAAAATCTTTTGTGCTCCACCTGTCCATCCTTCCCTCCCACTTAATCCCTGCTGATCCCTGATCTTTTTACTCTCTCCATTGTTTTGGCCTTTCCAGAATGTCATATAGTTGGAATTTTACAGTATCTAACCTTTTCAGATTGGCTTCTTTCACTTACTAACACACATTTAAGTTTCTGCCATGTCTTTTCATGGCTTGATAGCTCATTTCTTTTCAGTGCTAAACAATATTCCATTGTCTGAATGTATACAGTTTATCCACAAACTATTCACATTTACCCTACTATATCCTATTAAAAGGTATCTTGGTTGCTTCCAAGTTTGGGCAATTGTGAGTAAAGCTGCTATAAATATATCTGTGTGCAGATTTTTATATAGACATAGGCTTTCTGAGTGTGGTCACAGGTCAGTAGCATCAGCATCACCTGGGAGCTTGTTAGAAATGCAGAACCTTAGGCCCACCAGATCTGCTGAATTAGAATCTGCATTTTAACAAGGTCTGTGGGTGATTTATGTTAAAGGTTGAGATATGCTAATGTAGAATACCTAGTTATGGAAAGTAAAAAGTTCCTCTTCAAAGTTTCCATTCTTGTTAAAGAATAATAATAATAAATATTAGAAATAATAGTTTCTTTTAAAGACTTTCTTCAAAGCCTTCTTGCTTTTTGCTAATAACTCTTTGTTAAGCCTTATCCTATGCAGCTGTTAGACATAAGGGAATAAGTACATTCTATGTCGTTGTACTTTAAGCAAGATACTTGTGGTAGACATGCTCACAGGCACGTAGTACATTCTATGTCCTTGTACTTTAACCAATATATTTGTGCTAGGCATGTTCACAGGCATGTTCCAGCTCACAGCCTATGCCCCTTCCTTGTTTTGAAATGTTATTACTTTTCTAAGGTCTTTCACAAGCAACTTCCTCTTTTCCTTTTGTTCTCCATCGCCTCTACCGACTTAGAAAAGTTTTGCGTTATTAGCCAATCAGGTTTAGCTTAGACTGTGAGGTCCAGCTCCAACTAACAGAGATCAGACACAGCAGTAAGGACCCAATGCGTAAGGGATAAATATTCCTACCTTTCCTTTGTTCATTGTACTCTCATGGCAAGATTGCTGATGAGCAGTGCCCTTTCTGCAGAAAGTAAAGTTGGCTTGCTGAGAAATTTTTTTGTCTGAATGTTAATTTTTCCTTGTGGTAGCAAGGAACAAGCATTTTATTTATAACACTGGACCCTATCCTCAACTTGATTTCAGCCCATCAGAAAACTTCGGGGGAAAAATGTCTTTGGTGGAGTTATATGGGAAGAAAAGCAGCAATGTGCTTAACAATAACAAACTTCATGCATTGGGCCAGGCGTGGAGGCTCCTGCCTGTAATCCCAGCACTTTGGGAGGCCGAGGCAGGTGAATCAACTGAGGCCAGGAGTTTGAGATCAGCCTGGCCAACATGGCAAAACCCCATCTCTTCTAAAAATACAAAAATTAGCCTTGCTTGATGGTGCATACCTGTAATCCCAGCTACTTGGGAGGCTGAGGCAGAAGAATTGCTTGAACCTGGGAGGCAGAGGTTGCAGTGAGCCAGGATCGCACCGCTGCACTCCAGCCTGGGCAACAAAGCGAAACTCTGTCAAAAAAAAAAAAAGAACTTCATCCTTTTGATTTCATTTCTCAATTTCTTTACTCACAGCTTTTCCCAACTGAGATGTCTTTATATGTCTTTATCTCTCCTCCATGTGTCCAGTTCTTGCTAAGTGTTTATTCACTAATTATCTCTGGGAACTTACCACATACCAGGTACAGTGTTACACACAAGGCATAGACCCCCTCTCAACACACACACTTTTTTGAGACAGAGTCTTGCTCTGTTGCCTAGGTTGAAGTGCAGTGGTATGATCATGGCTCACTGCCTGCCGCCTTGACCTCCCAGGCTCAAGAGATCCTCCCACCTCAGCCTCCAGGGTAGATGGGACTACAGGCATGCATTACCATGCTCAGCTAATGTTTTACTTTTTTGTAGAGAAGAGGTCTCCCTATGTTGCCCAGGCTGGTCTCAAACTTCTGAGCCCAAGCTGACCCCCTGCCTCAGCCTCCCAAAGTGCTGACATTACAGGCGTGAACCACCACACCCAGCAACCGTTCTCTTAAGCATGCAAAAAGTTAACAAGACATTACAGTTTGTCTGTCTTCCCTACTAGATTAAATACTGTAATGGGAGTAAGCACATCAGCTATTCTGGAAGGTGTCCGGGAGAGGGTAAAGAACTGACATTTGTCCTGCTCCATACAGTACCAGGCAATCTACTCGGGCCCCACAACTGTCACCTCCTGTCTGCAGAATTTCTGTTATATAATTCTGTGTCAGACAGCTGCCATGGTCCTTTAGGTCACAAGCCGCTGGGAATTTGAACAGTGATTGAGAGGGAATTTCATCTTCCACCAGATGGGCAGGGAAGGGGTTGAGTTAATCTCATCTAGTTCCTAAGGGGTGGGGAACCACCTTTTGTTGTTGGATTGTACACTCTAAATGAAGCCCCTAATCCTGAGATGGAACATGGGTTTCTTCTCACTTGTCAATTATGAATGTGTGTCAATGATTCCTGAAGCATTCTATTGAGGGATTCTAGAGAACACGCAATAAGGGGGAAAAGTTATTTTTTAAAAAATGCAAATCCTGCTTAAAATCTTTCAATAATTTCTCAATCCTCTTAGGTCATGGTAGGGATTTGGGTCTTTAGTGCATAAGTTCCTGAATGGCCTAGACTTTATCAACCTCACTAGCTTTATCTTTTCTACTCCTTTTTTTGTTTTTGTTTTTAATTCCAGCCACACTTGCTTTCCTTCTGTTCTCTCTTAAATTCCATGTTCCCTCCTACCACAAGGCCTTTGCACAAGCTCTTTCTTTTTTCTTTTCTTTTCTTTTTCTTTTTTTTTTTTTTTTTTTTCCTGAGACGGAGCCTGACTCTGTCACCCAGGCTGGAGTGCAGTGGCAGATCTTGGCTCACCGCAACCTCCGCCTCCCGGCTTTGAGCAATTCTCCTGCCTCAGCCTCCCAAGTAGCTGGGATTATAGGCACGCACCACCATACCTGGCTAATTTTTTGTATTTTTAGTAGAGACAGGGTTTCACCATGTTGGCCAGGGTGGTCTCGAACTCCTGACCTCAAGTGATCCACCCGTCTCGGCCTCCCACAGTGCTGGGACTGCAGGCGTGAGCCACCACGCCTGGCTGGCACGTGATTTTTCTCAACCTCATTTATCTGAAAAATTTCTGGTCATCCTTTAGACGTTGGTCAAAATATCCCTTTTTCAAGGAAAGTGTCCTCATCTCCCAGGCCAGGCACTGATCCTCTGCTCATGCATTCTCGGTGCTGCATACGGCTCCTTCAAAATCCTTACCACATTTTCACTGAACTATTATTTCTATGATTATTTACTGGTTACCGCCCTCTCCAGACCTATGCTGTTCATTCTGGTAAGGCCTGGTCACATGTGGCTGTTAAACATTTGAATTGTCACTAGTGCAACAACGGAAATCAATTTTTAATTTTATTTAATTCTAACAAATGTAAAAGCTGATACTTGATTTCCTTTACGGAAATTTTAAAAGTATGGAACAACTGGAGTATGCAAATCTACTTTTTCAGGTGTAAATTTTATGAAATCTAAAACAGACCAAGTAATTCCAATGGAAACTTAGCATCTGAATTAACATGTGCTGTATTCATAAAATATAAACTAGATGAAGACTTAGTATGAACAGTAATGTAAAATACCTTATTAGTATTTTTCATATTGAGTTTATGTTGAAAAGATAACAGACGTAATGGAAACAAAATACATTAACAAGTTTGTTAAATTAACAAATTTATTGTATCTGTTTCCTTTTACATTCCCGTGTGACTCCTAGGAAATCTCACTTACGTCTGTGGCTCACGTTATATTTCTGCTGGACTGTGCTGCTCTACTCTAGATTGTAAAGAGAGCTCTTAAAATCAGAACCAAGCATCAATTTAAGTGTTCAGTACCTAGTAAAGTATTTGGAAAATAATAGATGCTGAATAAACTTTTTTTGACATTTAAATAAATGAATGAATAGCCATCTTTGTAAAGGTGAAGAGACGGTATAGCACGTTTGCCCTATATTTTCTTTTTTGTTTTTTTCTTTTCTTTCTTTATTTTTTTTGAGACAGAGTCTTGCTCTGTCGCCCAGGCTGGAGTGCAGTGGTGCCATCTCGGCTCACTGCAACCTCCGCCTCCCCAGTTCAAGTGATTCTCCTGCTTCAGCCTTCTGTGTAGCTGAAACTATAGGCACACTTTTGCCACCACACCTGGCTAATATTTTTTTGTTTTTGTTTTTGGTAGAGATAAAGTTTCACCATGTTGTCCAGGCTGGTCTTGAACTCCTGAACTCAAGTGATCTGCCTGCCTTGGCCTCCCAAAGTGATGACATTACAGATGTGAGCCACTGTACCGGGGCTGTCCTATGTTTTCTAACTTTATGCTAATTTTTTCTTTGCCTAGCATAGGGCCTTGAAAACAATGACAATAACAACTACAACTGTCATTTTCAGTCACCTACTATGTGCAAAGGACTTTTAACCTCATATAAATGTTGTATAAATTAGGGACAATGTATATGAAGTAACTTACCCAAAGTCACATTATTAGAAGACAGCATCTAGTAAACAATTGCTTGTCAATAATTGACTGAATAAACAAACAACCCCACGAAGCCCAACAGGGCTCAATTATTATCAAGCTCACTCAGTTATTGACAAACAACAGAGCTTTTTGGGGTTGTTTGTTTTTTCACACAATTATTGACAAGCAATTCAAGAATCATGATAAAATCTTTCAAGATTTCTGTTGTCTTGGATATGAATATGAATCCTTCAATTTTATCTGATTTGAGATTGCTTTCCCCAGTTTATAAAAGCTCATAAGAGATTTTTAAGTCTGAAATCCTGAAATAGAAACAAGAAAAAATAATCTGTTAACAAGAGAGTAGTTTCTCAGGTTATAATAAATTAGGTTTGGAAACACCAAACACACATCTGCCCTCAGGAGCTTGAGAGAAGGTCCTGTTCAATCTGTAATTTGCCCAAAGATACTCTAAAAACACCACAAAACCTAATTAATTAGGAATAAGTGAACTTCAACGTGCTGGAACCATTGGGCACTTGAGGCTAATTATCCAGCCTTACAAGCACAAGGAAACACACTGTGTATTTGGCTACATGCTTTGCTCTCAACTTTTAAACCTGTATGTATATTTTAATGGCAATTTAATCCATATGGTTGAGATTATTTGCATTCAATTCATTAGAAAGCAATTTCTGAAAGAAACTCCAATCTAATAACTTCCTCAGTGTGCTGTGCCAGACATGAGCTCCTTCTGTACAGATTTCTCTAGCAGAGCCGGCTGGGCGGTATTAACATTTGTATTAACTAAAGGCAACATCGAGATTAAGTACAGGGACACTTCAAGCCAAATAGCCTTGGTTCAAAAATCTATATTTCACCAGTTAGTGTGTGTGTGGCTTTGGACTTACTTTCCTGATAGAGTTTGCATCTGTGTCCCCATCCAAATCTCATGTTCAATTGTATTCCTCAGTGTTGGAGGTGGGGCCTGGTGGGAGGTCATTGAATCATGAGGGCGGATTCTTATGGTTTAACTCCATCCCCCTTGGTACTGTCACCACGACAGTGAGTTCTCATGAGAACTGGTGGTTTAAAGTGCGTGGCACCTACCCCCCCACCCCTCTTGCTCCCGCTCCAGCCATACAAGATGTGCCTGGCTCCCTTTCAACTTCTGCCATGATCGTGAGCATCTTCAGGCCCACCTGGAAGCCGAGCAGATGCCAGCCTCATGCTTCCTGTACAAGCTGTGAAACCATGAGCCAATTAAACCTCTTTTCTTTATAAATTACCCAGTCTCAGGTATTTCTTTACAGCAATGCAAGAATGGATGAATACATTTCCTTATTCACAAAATGGGTAAAGTAACAATAACCCGTGTGGGTTATTGTAAAGATGAACTGAGTCCATGTAAAGGCTTCCCTCTGTGAAGATTCTGTAAGTCAGACACTGTTCTAACCATTAGCTATCATGTTATTATTAGGCTCCGTTGCAAGTGACAGAAAAATAACACTGGAATGGCTTGTACATGGTGGTTTATTTCTTTTACACATAAACACGGGCAGTCCAGGGCTGGAATGATGACCCGATGCTCATCAAGAACACAGATGCTTTGTATCTTGTTTCTCTACCAACATCAGCACACAATTCTCACCCACTGATCCAAGGTGACAACCCCAGCTCTAGCCAATTTGCCCACATTCCAGCCAGAAGGAAGGAAGAAAGACAGAAGTCACATTTCCTTCCTTCAAGACTGCTTCCTAAGATTGCTTGGGGCTAGGAGTTCAAAAACAGTCTGGGCATCATAGTGAAACCTTGTCTCCATAAAAAAATAAATAATAAACAATTAGCTGGGCATGGTGACATGTGCCTGTAGTCCCAGCTACTCGCTACCCAGGAGGCTTGAGACAGGAAGATCCCTTGAGCCCAGGAGTTCGATCTGCAGTGAGCCACAATCGTATCACTGCACTCCAACCTGAATGACAGAGTGACAGCCCGCCTCTATTTTTTTTTTTTTTTAAGAATGCTTTCTAGAGGTTACACATACCCCTTCTGCTTCTATCCCAATGAATGGAACTTAATCTCATGGCCATGAGTAGTCTTAAAGGAGACTGAAGAATGTAGTTTTTTATTCTACAATTTATTCTATTATTATGACTGTAGAAAAGAGAGAGAGAACACATATTGAGAACAACCAGCTGTCTCTGTCACAGATTTGGAATGAAGGATAAAACACTCCATCCTTGACAACAAGCTGTGTGCAGATCTGGCATGCATACTAAATGGAGATTTTTGGAAAATAGAATGTGGTTGGAGAAAACTACATCTTTAACTCAGTACACAGCAGTCTTCACATGCTATTTGTTTATAAATCCCAAAAATATATGCTGCATAAGACACTAAATAAATGTTGATTCTAATTATTATACAAAAGTGACCACAAATCTCCTCTTCTTTCCACTCTCACCAGAATTATATCCATAGAAGATCTTCAGATGCTTGTGGATTTAGAAAGAAAAGGAAGATTGCAACTTCTCTTGCCACACTCCAAAGCCACTTTCTAACCCTTTTTCCTCTATCATAACTGAGAAAGTGATGATGCTCCAGCAAGCTCAGGGTGCCCCTGCAGAGACTGACCACAGATACTTGTGTTAGACAAGACACCTTCCAACCCTGTCTGCATCTTTACAAATAAAAGATGTTGACAACACACCCATAGATAATAGGAAACATATTTTTGGCCAGTGAGTGAGCTTTTTTGGTCAGGCTTGAGGACTGTAGCAGATATTTGTTGGAAGCCTTCCCAGCAGCCCACTCCCCTTTCTCCTTCTGAACAACAAAACGGTATTTCCCAGCCTTGCAGTGAGGCTTAGGATTGGCTTAAGCCAATCAAAATGTGTGCAACCCTGTGTCCACAATTATTTCAGAGTTGGGCATGTGACGGAATGAGATGTGAAGATGTGGGAGCCTTGGAGAAGGAAGTTTCAGTGGATGTTGCCATTCTCTTGGGATCACAGAGATATTCGGTTTCAGTTGGGGTTTCTGTTAAGTAGTATTCTCATCAACACTGAACCATGAAAGGAAATGCTGGCAATATTTAACAGAGACAAACTCATCAGGAGGCCATAAGTGAACATTTATGATACCAGGCGTACCAAGATGGAAATGTTACTCTCCCATTTTACCACTTGTGTTATTTGAAGGAAACACAGATGCAGTTTCTTAATCAGGAAACTGGGGATAACTATATTGATCTCACAGCATTGTGCATATAATGCCAGACAACATAAATGAAATTGCCCAGTGCCAAGCCTGTTTCCCAGACACAGAAATCAATAAGGACACAGATAAAAAGAAAAAGAAAAATTATGTTTGCTGAGTGGCTGGCTACTATAAAAACAAATTGTATATGAAGAGTCCCCGTAAGGTACACCCAAGGAGGCAGAAGGTCAGAGCTAGGATGAGCAGCTTGGATCCCCAGACTTCACGTGACAGGACTTGAATAACAGCAATCCCAGACACTCTGAGTAAAACTTACATACAGTAAACAGAAAATACATTTTATGGCATAGTTCTGCAAGTTGACAAGCACATTCAGTTGTATAACCATCATCACACTCAAGATATGGAACAGTTCTACCATCCGCCAAAATTCCCCCATACTGCTTTGACTCCTTTCTCCATCCCAATTCCTACCCCCAAAAGATCCACGAGCCACTGATCCATTTTCTATCCCTATTGTTTAACCTTTTCCAGAATGTCATATAAACAGAAGCATCCACTTTGCGGTCTTTTGAGTCTAACTTCTTTTACGTCATATAATGCATTTGAGAATCATCTAGGTTGGGATGTAAACCAGTATTTTGTTTCCACTGCTAGCCATTTAACATTTGTTTAAAGCCCATCTTTCTTCTTAATGGTGTAAGCCACATGGGATGACAGACTGGGGGGAAAGAGAGCTGAGTTCCAATGATCATTTTCAAACATATGCACCCAAATACATATATTTGAAACTGTTGGAGGGAAAGAAGCATGTTGGACTGTCCTATAGACCAAATCGTGTCCCAGCAAAAATCCTGTGTTGAAGCCCCGGCCCCCACTGTGACTGTATTTGGAGACAGAATCTTTAGGAGGTAATTAAGGTTAAATGAGGTCACCCGGGTGCAGTGGCTCACGCCTGTAATCCCAGCATTTTGGGAGGCCAAGGTGGGCAGATAGCTTGAGCTCAGGGCTTGAGACAAGCCTGGGCAACGTAGTGAAACCCCATCTCTACAAAAAATACAAAATTTAGCTGGGCATGTGGCACCCACCTGTGGTCCCAGCTACTTGGGAGGCTGAGGTGGGAGGACGGCTTGAGCCCAGAAGGAGAAGGTTGCAATGAGCTGAGATGGAGCCACTGTACTCCAGCCTGGACAACAGACCAAGACCTTGTCTTAAAAAAAAAAAAAAAAAAAAAGGTTACATGAGGCCATAAGGGTGGGGACTTAATCCAACAGGACTGGTGTCCTTATAAGAGGAGGAAGAGAGGCCAGAGCTAGGCAGCACACTCTCTCTTCATCCCCCAACCCCACCTCCCTAGCTGTGTGAGGATACAGCAAGAAGCCAAAAAGATAGCCCTCACCAGAACCCAACTATGCTGGAGTTTCATTTGGGACTTGTAGCCTCCAGAATGCAAGAAAGTTAATTTCTATTGTTTAAGCAACCCAATACCAAACTATAGTATTTTGTTATGGCAGCTTAGGCACACCAATACTGAGTGGCTCAGAAAACAGACCTGCAGCCAGGAGTCAATGAGCAGGGTTTGATCCCAAACGTGTTTCCTTTTTTCTGGAACAGGGATGAAAATAACTTCCATGCAGGCTCATCATGAAGACTAAACCACACAGGTGATATGTAAAATTTTTAGCCCATTTCTTGACACTAGGAAATGCCCAATATGGGGCACTTCATATTGGCCAGCTTTGTATCCATCCCTGCACCCAATATGAACTCTTATATATACAGGGATGCCCTGGAAATATTTGCACAAAAAAAAATTGAAATGCAGTTGGACACACTAAGGAACCTGTCTGTGTTTTGATTTTTTTTAATTTGTAAAATGAATGTTTTACATTTTACAAATGTTTCTGAAATCTATCTAGTGTGTTTAACACAATCTAAACAGGAAATGATTTTATGGTAGTCATCTCCATGTTAGTATAAGCAGATTTCAGTTATCATTCCCACAATTAGATGTTTGCATGTTAAACTATTTACCAATAATTATGAAAAGGAAGCATGTGTAATTTTTTGAAGTATAATGTATCTACAACCAGATGGAAAAGATTTGGGAGAGGTAAGGAGGGACAGTGAGGTGTTTTTTTTGCACCTGGGATGACAATTGGTTCTTCTCAAGGCTTTGATGGGAGCTTAAGGTAAAGAGGAATGAGAAGAGCAACTTGTTTCTTGGCCTTCATAGCTCCCTTAGGGAAGGAAGAGGGGACGGGTGGCTGTTTTGTCTACTTATTGGTACCCACAGTGGTATGCTAGAGCTAGCTCATTCCAGCTCTTGAGAGCCACTTGTGCACTCCCCTTCCCAGTTCCATGTTCAGGGATATCACGTTGGTGGCTTAAAATTGGCCATGCTGGGAATTTACACCGTGGAAGCTGTGACGGTCAATAACTGAGTGTCAACTTGATTGAATTAAAGGATGCAAAGTATTGTTCCTGGGTGTGTCTGTGATCACGAAGCTGGGGATAACTATCTTGATCTCACAGCATTGTGCATATAATACCCATGTGAAGGTGTTGCCAAAGGAGATTAACGTTTGAGTCAGTGGACTGGGAGAGGCAGCTCCACCTTTAATCTGGGTGGGCACCATCTAATCAGCTGTCAGCACAGCTAGAGAAAAGCAGACAGGAGAAGATGGAACAGCAGACTTGCCGAGTCTTCCAGCCTTCATGTGTCTACCCTGCTGGATGCTTCCTGCCCTTGAACATCAGACTCCAAATTCTTCAGCTTTTGGACTCTTGGACTTACACCAGTGGTTTGCCAGGGGCTCCTGGGGCCTTTGACCACAGACTGAAGGCTGCACTGTGGGCTTCCCTACTTTTGAGGTTTTGGGACTCGGACTGATCCACCACTGGCTTCCCTGCTCCTCAACTTGCAGCAGATGGCCTATTACAGGACTTTACCTTGTGATCGTGTGAGTCAACAGTCCTTAATAAACTCCCTTTCATATATACATATATCCCATTAGCTCTGTCCCTCTAGAGAACCCTGACTAATACAGGCGGCAAACGCTACACATGAGGGCATCCCTCACTTCTCTGGAGAGTCAGTTGTTAAACATTTACCAGGGCCATGGCCCAGAGTCACTACTACTTCCCAGGGAAGGAGCAGGGAGCAATGCAAACTGCCCTTCAGAAATCCCTAAGAAGGGTGGAAAATGGATAGCAGAGGTCTTGGGTAAATGGACCAAGAGAGTCAAGAAGGTTAAAGAAGGCCAGAATTTGGAGTTCATTTTTGTTTATTTTTTTGAGACAGATTCTCACTCTGTTGCCCAGGCTGGAGTGCAGTGGCGGGATATCGGCTCACTGCAACCTCTGCCTCCTGGGTTCAAGAGATTCTCCTGCCTCAGCCTCCTGAGTAGCTGGGACTACAGATGCACACCAACATGCCTGGTTAATTTTTGTACTTTTAATAGAGACGCGGCTTCATCATTTTGTCCGGGCTGGTCTTGAACTCCTGATCTCAGGTGATCCTCCCACCTCATCCTCCCAAAGTGCTAGGATTATAGGCATGAGCCACCACGCCCTGCTAGAATTTGGAATTTAGACAGAAGATCTTTCTTTATCCCTCACCATTTTTGAGGTTCAATGTATATTTGAGATCTGATTCCGATAATTAAACTATGTGTGGTATTAAGAAAAGTATCTTCATGGACGTCTTTTTACCCAGTAACTCCACTGCCAAAACACCTACCCCCAATAAAAGTATAAAGAATGTGTGCAAGGATTTAGGTCATCAGGTGGCTTCACACAATGTGATTGTCATAGAGTACAGCCTGGAACCATCTAACATCCTGCAACAAGGTTCTAGTTACCTCTATTACAGTGAACCCATGCAACCAGGTACTGTCAATCTTTAAATATTGTTCTAAAACTTGATTTATGATAGTGTGGGAGAGGAGTCATGACAAGTAAGAAAAGTTACAAGGCAGAATGATTTTAATAAGAGTTGTATAACATATAAAAATCCATAAAGGTTATAGAGTAGTTAACTTTGAGTGGTGGGGTTAATGGTAATTTTTTTTTCCTTTGGTGCTTTTCTATATTTTCAAATTTCCCCATGGTGAGAATGCACTACTTTTTGAAATAAGAAAAAAAATGAAATACTGCTTTTGGTTTCTTTGTCTTTTTGTTCGTTTTGTTTTGTTTTTGAGATGGAGTCTCTCTCACCCAGTCTAGAATGCAGTGGCTCCATCTCAGCTAACTGCAACTTCCACCTCCTGGGTTCAAGTGGTTCTCTTGCCTCAGCCTCCCAAGTAGCTAGGATTACAGGCACGCACCATCATGCTCAGCTAATTTTGTATTTTTAAGTAATTTCTCCAACTAGATAATGTGGCAACTTAAAACCTAAAATGTGGTTTCTCTATATAAAAGGAGTTTGAGGCCGGGTGCGGTGGCTCACACCTGTAATCCCAACACTTTGGGAGGCTGAGGCGGGCGGATCATGAGGTCAGGAGCTCAAAACCGGCCTGACCAACATGGTGAAACCCTGTCACTACTAAAAATACAAATATTAGCCAGGCGTGGTGCCTGTAATCTCAGCTACTCAGGAGGCTAAGGCAGGAGAATTGCTTGAACCCGGGAGGTGGAAGTTGCAGTGAGCTGAGTTTGCACCACTGCACTCCAGCCTGGGCAACAGGGCGAGACTTGGTCTCAAAAAAAAAAAAGAAAGAAAAAAAGAAAAGTAGTTTGAATTAATGAGATTTAACAACCATTATGCCTAATAGGTAATATAACAAGGGTAATGAAATTATCAATCGTATCTGAAAAAACAACCATAGCTATTTCTTTCTCCTTCCTGTATCTTCCTCCTGCTTCTTTTACTGATAATATTTACAGCTCATTTTCCACGTATAAGCCTTGAAGCCAAGTAAATTAAATAAATTAACTCATTTATTTTTCAGAACAAAACTATGAAATAGATACTACTTATATCCCCATGCAGAAACATAGAGAAACAGAAGCTTAGCGTCAATAAATGTCTTGCCCAAATTCTTATTGCCAGTAAATGCAAAACTCTAACCCTAGTTAATAAAAGCACACATTTTGTATTAGTAAATAATCAGATTAAGCCTTGTTACTCACACGGTTGTCCCTTTAAGGAGTTGGTAGCCTCAATGCTCAGAAAGTTAAGCTCAAATATGTACTTTTAGTTCCATGGATTCCTTGGGTTTTGATCACAGTCGAAGACTAAACAATTGCAACACGATGACCCACACTGCAGATATTTATCCAAAAACACAAAGGAACTTTTCACCTATCAATTAGCAACACAACTTTAGAGACAGTCAACAGGATTTTCAGTTGGTCAGGCAAGAACTAATCATTGAGCATCTCATGTGTACATGACACTGTTACTAAATTCTGGGGCTACAGCAGCAAAATAAGGTGAATATGATCCCTGTCCTTATGCAGTCTGTAGCCTTGTAAGAAAGACTAAGGAATTCAATAAACAAGATAAACGCTGTGATGGAGAATTACAGGCTTCGTTGTGAAGCTGTCACCCTCTTGACATAATAATAGTTATACTCATAGCTACATTCAGTCCCAGTTTAACTTGATCATCTTTTATAAAACTGACAATGCTTGGCAAATTTTTTGGTCCACAGGGTAGATTTATTGCATGCACTCTTCTGGGACTTGATAAACAAATTTCTAAACGTTCACAGACTTACAAACTAGAATAGACCAGGACTCCTGCAAAACACTTCTTAGTAATACGGCAAGAGTTTGAGACTTAGTAAGAGAATGGCAATTACACAAGTAGCTAAAGGGGTGGCCGCTTCCAATATTCCTCTTGAAAGAAACATTATCACCCCCCACTGCTCGGCCCCCGCTCCTTTAATAAAAGACTGCGCTTTCCATCCTGGTACCAGAATTCCAAGAAATCCCTCACACACACCCCAAGGAACCCCAGGATTGCCATTTCTCCTTACAGGGAGAATCAGTGTGACATCTGGCTGGCTTTATTGGCAGATTTCTCATGTGCTTCCCTTTGGTGCAATATGCACACTACCCAGCAGAGGGCAGGATTATACAACACATTCTCCCCATTAGACCTAAACGAGAGGGAGGATGGCACAGACCCACCAGCATCAGAGGAGGTTAAAAAGCACCAGACACATTTTTGCCTGTGTGCTAAGAGATGACAGCACGAGAAATATTAAATACTTGGAGCTGGTACTCAATATGTCCGAGCCCTGGAGTCAGTCTGGTAGTCACTTCACCTGTGGATCGCAATTTTCCCGAATGGATGGTGAAAGTTTTCTGCTATTAGGTTGCAAAAGTAATTGCAGTTTTCGCCATTAAAAGTAACGGCCCTCAAATCTTATTTCTCCTCTAAATTTCTATAATTCTACATTTTGGCTTATTTAATAAATAACCCTCAAATTTAATAAATGACCCTCAAATCTTATTTAATAAATGACCCTCAAATCTTATTTCTCCTCTAAATTTCTATAATTCTACATTTTGGCTTGTTCTGAAGTAACTCTCCTGAAGTTGTACTCTTTCTAGAATACAAATTGGACCACGTGTCTCCCTGTTTTAAAATCTGGGAGTAGGAATTTAGAATGTGAGATCATTCACACCTAAGGGATCCAAGTCTCTCCTTCAAGTCAAGAGCAAAATCTTCCTTCGCAGTTTGAGAGTCAGAGGTTGTGTTGGTTATAGGAGTAATAATAATAATAATAATAATAATAGGACAATATTCGTTGATGTACCAGGCAAGTGCCAAGTGCTTTACGTGAATTAATGCATGAATTCCTCTCACTCACCCAATGAAGTCAATACTCTTACTATCCCTATTTTTAGATGAGGACAAAGAGATCCCTATTGTTAGATGAGGACAAAGACAAGAGATGAAGTGCATTACCCAAGAGCATGCTGATAGGAAATGGTGCCACTGGGTCTAAACTCCAGAGAATGGGCTCACAGCTGCTCTTATATTGCCTTCAGTGACTTTGGAGGTGGGAAAGGAGCTGACCAAAGACAACTACAGGACTTTGTTTGAACTAAGACATGTTCATTCATTCACTCATTCACATACTCTCTCAAAGACATACCCAGTGCCTACTATGTCCCCAGTACTTATTAAGCACTGGAATCTAGTCACATGCGTTTCTGCCATAAAGTTCAGAAGCCTGGGAGTAAGAATAGGGAAGGCAAATTCACTACTGATACAAAGTTAAGGTTTTGCTGGGTGGGCACAGTGAAAAGTAGGGTTCAGGGTATGAAAGGTGCTAGGGAGACAGTGGTTCAGGCAACCAACCATGAGGTCCAACTAAAAACATGAGCACCCTCCTGATCTGCAGCCTGGCCAATGTGTTATGAATCTGCCCCACTTCCCAGCGTTTTCCCAGCAAATCACTCTATGTTGCTAACCAGGCTAAATGCCTCAGGCGAAGGGCCAGAAATACTGGATTCCATCATAGCACAGATTATGCAACCTAGGGAAACCATTCACCATCTCTGAGCTTGCTTCTCTCATCTATAAAATGAGGCACCATTCAGCTCAATAAGTAGAAAAGTATTTATAGAGGAACACAGTGTGACAGGCACAGTGCTTCATGCCAAGAACATAAGAGGATATTTCCTTCCTCAAATAGTTCACATCTGAACACATTCTAGATGTTTCTAATCTATAATTACAAAACAGTGCTCCTATCTCTAATAGAAGATTCTACAGGACACCACAACTACCGTTACTAATAGCCTATGTTTCGTGATACCTAATTTGGGCCAAGCTCTCCATATAAATTATTTTTATAATCCTTCACGATAACCCTCTGGGGCTGGGTGCGGTGGCTCACACCTGTAATCCCAGCACTTTGGGAGGCTGAGGCAGGCAGATCACCTAAGGTTAGAGTTCAAGACCGGCCTGGCCAACATGGTGAAACCCTGTCGCTAGAAAAATACAAAAAACGTAGCCGGGCATGGCGGTGGACGTCTATAATCCCAGCTACTTGGGAGGCTGAGGCAAGAGAATCCCTTGAACCCGGGAGCCGGAGGTTGCAGTGAGCTGAGACGGTGCCATTGCACTCCAACCTGGGCAACAAGAATGAAATTCTGTCTTAAAAACAAACAAACAAAAGCAAAACAAAACCCTCTGGAACAGACATAATTCTTATTATGTTTTCTGACAGAAAATCTGAGAATTAAAAAATGTCGGTTACTCACTGTATTAGATTATTCTCACACTGCTAATAAAGACATACCCGAGACTGGGTAATTTTTAAAGAAAGAGGCTTAATTGACTCACAGTTCAGCATGGCTGGGGAGGCCTCAGGAAATCCACAATCATGGTGGAAGGGAATGCAAACACATCCTTCTTCACGTGGCAGCAGCAAGGAGAAGTGCAGAGTGAGAAGGTGGGGAGAACCACTTATAAAACCATCATATCTTATGAGAACTCACTCAATATCATGAGAACAGCATGGAGGTAACTGCCCCTATGATTCAATTACCTCCCACTGGGTCTCTCTCACGACACGTGGGGATTATGGGAACTACAGTTCAAGATGAGATTTGGGTGGTGACACAGCCAAACCATATCATTCACCAAAAGTTGCATTGATAGTAGGAGGTACCAGGCACAGTGGCTCATGCCTGTGATTCCAGCACTTTGGGAGGTCGAGGGGTAAGGACTGCTTGAACCCAGGAGTTCAAGGCCAGCCTGGGCAAGATAAAGAGACCCTATCTCTACTAAAAATACAAAAAATATTAGCAATGCACCTATAGTCCCAGCTACTTGGGAGGCTGAGGTGGGAGAATCACCTGAGCCCAGGACATCAAGGCTGTGGTGAGCTGTGATTGTGCCACTGCCACTCCAGCCTGGGAGACAGGAGTGAGACCCTGTCCCAGGAAAAAAAAAAAAAAGGCCTGGCACAGGAGCTAACACCTATAATCCCAATACTTTGGGAGGTGGAGGTGGGTGGATCACTTGAGGCCAGGAGTTCGAGACCACCCCTAGCCGACATGGTGAAACCCCATCTCTACTAAAAATACAAAAATTAGCTGGGCGTGGTGGCACACACCTGTAATGCCAGCTACTCAGGAGGCTGAGGCCAGAGAATCATTTGAACCTGGGAGGCGGTGGTTGCAGTGAGTCGAGATCATACCACTGCACTACAGCCTGGGTGACAGAGCAAGACTTGGTCTCAAAAAAAAAAAAAAAAAAAGGATAGTAACAGGTAGTAGAATCAGAACTCAAAACATAGGCGTGGTTGAGACTAGTGACTGTTCTTAGTCACTATGGAAGCCCGGAGCAGAAGACCCAGCTCTCCTAGGAGGTGAAAGGTCAAGTCTGAAACTTCATGCGATGCCTGCTTGGATTCTTGAGAATGATCTGTGCTGATCTTAGAAATCTCTCTCCTAGACTTAAATGTCTCTACATACTTTTCAGTCCTATCCAAGAAAAGTTGGCTTAATACATACAACTAGAATAGAGGCAAATTAGATTCCTTTAAATGCCTCTCATAATGTCTGCTTAATGGCTCTTCATAAAAGACACGCAATGCTGTGAAATGCTAATTTGATACATAACCAAAGGAAAGTAACATGCTCTTGTCTTGGCTAATTCGTAGCTGTTAGTTGAACAACACCGTTTATTTCCAGGGCTAGCCTTAGATATAGCACAATTATGGAAAAGGGCTGTCAGCACTAATTGCTCCATTGCATGCCCAAAAAGTTCTACAGAATCTGAAATGCTGACAAACAGTCCAGACCCACTGGAAAATATCTGTAAATCACAATCTTTTAATTTCAATGAACATGGTGGAAAGTTTCAGCTTCAATGACTTACTAAATCCCTGAGCCATCTTAAAGTCTTGTGTTCCTTTCTTTCCTAAGCCAAAGAATAAAACAGCCTTGAAAGCTGTATTTTTTAGAGTGTGGAGCCAAAATGACTGCTATAGTTGTTAATGTTTAAAATGACATTTCAGATATGCCATCTAACCTAAATGAAAATTTTAGGAGGCTATTGATGGTTATAAAAATATTTTTAAAGGTAGAATTTATATACAGTATCATAAAATTCATTTGTTTTAAGTGTACAATTCAATGATTTTTTCAGCAAATTTTCAGTTATGCAACTAGTGCCATAATCCAGTTTTAGAACATTTCCGTTAGCCCAAGGAGGTCCCTTGTGTCAGTTTGAGGTTATGTGCCTCATTTCCACCTCCAGTAACCCCTAATCCTCTGTTGCTAAAGTTCTGCTTTTCATGACATTTCATGTCAATGCCATCATAGAAACTGTGTTTGCATCTGGCTTCCTTCACTCAGCATATGTTTTTCAGATTCATCTACATTCTAGCATGTAACAAGGCTTTGTTCCTTTTTTATTCCTGATTAATATTCTTTTTATGGATGCAGTTCATTTTGTTTAAGCATTTACCATTCAATGGATTTGTGATTGTTCCCAGTTTTCGACCATTACAAATAATGCTGCTATGATAATTCATGTCCAGTTCTTCATGTGGACATGTGTTTTCATTTCTCTTGTGTAGATACCTTGTAATAGAATTGCTGGATTATATAGTAAATTTATGTCTAATTTTTAATACTTTGAATTTTTTTTTTTTTTTTTGAGACATTGTCTCACTTTGTTGCCTAGGCTGGAGTGCAGCAGCATGATCACGGCTCACTGCAGCCTCACCTTCCAGGGCTCAAGCGATCCTCCCACCTCAGCCTCCAGAGTAACTGCGACTACAGGTGCATGCCACCCAGCTTTTTTTTTTTTTTTTTTTTAAGAGATAGCGTTTCCCTATGTTGCCCAGGCTGGTCTCAAACCCCTGAGCTCAAGCAATACTCCTGCCTCAGCCTCCCAAAATGTTGGTATTACAGATGTGAGCCTTTGTACCAGGCCTGAACTTGTTTTATGTGTAACTTTTTAATAAACTGCCAAACTGTTTTCCAACATGGCTGCACTATTTTACATTCCCAGGCTGGTCTCTTTTTTTTTGCAGGAGCGTGGGTAATTTTTTGTAGAGACAAGGTCTTGCTATGTTGCCCAGGCTGGTCTCAAACTCCTGGGCTCAAGGAATCCTTCCACCTCAGCCTTCCAAACTGTTGGAATTACAGACGTGAGCCACTGTACCTGGCCTCTCATACTGGTCACTTTTAGTAAGACAAAGGATTTTCTTGGGGAAAAAAAAAAAAAAAAAAGAAAGAAAAAGGAACTACAGTGTGAAAAAAAAAAAAAAAAAAAGATGCCCTGGAATTACCCCTGGGACAAAGGTGCTGTAGAAAACAGAATGTTAGCAGGAGCGTGAGTTTCCTGAGTTGTTTTAGGAACTCCAAAATGCTGGGAATTTCAACTATCTTTAATCCAAAAAGCCTTCTGGTTTTAAGCTGCTTCAAACCTTGTTCTTGCTCCATGGTTGGGGAGAAGTTGAAAGGGAAATGAATGCTAGGTCTCTTAGTAAATAATCCAGTAATTATATATTCAGATTGTCACCCTACTAGGGTGTCACCCTACCCTTCTACATTTCCCAGCCATGCCTCTTTACATTTACAACAGCTTTCTGACTTATCTTACTGGCTCTGTGCAACTACCTTCAACTCCACTCCCACATCTAAACCTGAGTGAAGCATTCTTTTTCTTGGTTTTCCTAATACCCTGTGTATGCCTTTTATGATAAGATTTTCTAGCCTCTCTCAAGGGACTATATTTACTGATTTTTATCTCTTCAGTACTCAGTATAGAATTGCCTCATTGTGTACACTCAATCATATTGCATGGACCAACGAATGCATTGATTAACACAGAATAAGCCCGATCTATTAAATGTATCATGGTCTTAATCTCATAACTGAAATATGTTACAAATAAGGATAGCTTTGAATGTCTGTCTAGTTAACTTGTGATTTTCTACAAAAATAACTAGAAACTGAACCTAGAATTGGCTGTCAGCTCTATAAAAATGCTGCTGGTTCCATCTCTCATCAGCTTTGTGGCCTTGACCTCGTTACTTAATTTTGCTAAGCAACAGTTTCTTCACCTAAAAACATTGCTATAAGGATTAAATGAGATAATCCATATAAAACCCTTGGTTATTATTTTATTATGTCATCATTCTAACATTTATTGAATACTTATTAGAATTTTCATGAATATGAGTACAGAGGTTGATGTGTCTTGCTCATAACTGTAATATTCTGGCCGTTACGGTGGCTCACACCTGTAATCCCAGCACTTTGGGAGTCTGGGGTGGAAGAGTTGCTTGAGCCCAGGAGTTCAAGACCAGTCTGGGCAACACAGTGAGACAGTGTCTGTAAAGAAAATTGAAAAACTAGCTGGGCATGGTTGTGCACACCTGGAGTCCCAGCTACTCAAAAAGCTGAAGCAGGAGGGTAGCTTGAGCCCAGGTGTTCAAGGCTATAGTGAGCCAAGATCACACCACTGAACACCAGCCTGGGTGACAGAGTGAGACCCTGTCTCCAAAAAAAAAAAAAAAAGCCATATTCTTTGCTACAGGGAACCATGAAAAGTAATGATGCATATCGCATTTCTAGAAATTTTTGGCTTTCGTCTACATAACAGTCTTAGGTCATCAAACCAACCTCCAAATTATAGTCATCTATTGAGAGGCTATGTGAGAGACAAGATCCTAAAAGCCAAAGGTAATGAATGATGAGGACTATATTGATAATGCACACACACACTCCTCCATTTCATTCATATCCCAGTGGAAACTTTAAATTTCAGAACTCCCATTCAGGGTGATTCTCACCTAATGGAGGCTGGTTTCAACACAACATGCACCAGCCGATACTCCGGACTCCACACAGCCAGGCTTGCACACATTTATTATCAAGAGCTGCAGCTTGTCTCCGGTGGTTTGACTGGCCGCTATCCACCTCCTCTTCAGTGTTTCTCAGAGGAAGCAGCAAACTCTGCTGGAGCACTCTGTGGAATCCTCAGATGGAGAAAGGAAACCGCCACAGTGCAAGTGCGTTCACCACGTGTTACACACGCTTTGAAGATGATGGTCTTGTTAGGCTGCAATACATCCTTGGTGTTGCATTAACTAGCATGATTCCTCATCCAGCTTCGTGAAACTACCTAACCATGCCCCATGAGGTGCGCCCCAGGTACGTATGTAAACATACACATTCCTATAAAACCATTTTTGGAGGCAAATTTCTATTTGAATTCTCACCTATCATTTGCTAGTCATGGGCAAGTTATCTAGCTTTTCTGAATCTCAGTTTCTTTATATGGAAATGGGGATAAAATGCATTGCTGGGTCATTATGATAATCATACACAATAAATGTGAAACTGTCCAGCAAAGTGCATGACAAGTCATAGTTGTTCAATAAATAATATTACTGTAATTACTAGTAGTATTACTATTCTACAATGTATATATGAATATGCTTACACACACATAAATATGCCATTATGCTAAACCAATTATTCAGCAATATATTGTAAATAAGTATCCTGTAGCAAAAATCTCCCAAAAGAAGAGATGGGAAAATAAAGGTAAGTTTTCGTTCAGGTCCCCATCTTTATTTAGTTTGCATAGTTCCTTTTGCATTGGTCCTCCTGTTAGCACTGACTGGTGACCACTGAGCTAGTGTTTTTTGTTTTTTGTTTTTTACATGTATAGTCTGATTGCCTGTCATGGATGGTGATGTCACTGAGTCAAAGTAAATTACCTTGATGATAATAGGAGACAGCCCTGACCCACTGATGCCTAGTTACCTCATGAGAAAATCAAAAAGTGGAGAGAAAGATGTCTGGGCTGTGGCTGCTGAGGCTTCCTTAGCCCCAAGTGTCCGAGTCAGGGATGTGGCTCCAAGATTCCATGTAGGAAAACATTCATTGAGCATTTAACACCCTCAGAAAACTGGCAGCTCCTCAACCCCACCCACCTCCTTCCAAGACCACTGAATTTCAGAACTCACTTCTCAATGAGGAAAGAAAATTGCCCAAAGAGGTTTGGAGTGTTTTTTTTTATTTTTTATTTTTCATTTCAAAGCAGAATATATTCTCATCAGTGGGAGAGGATAGTCTGGTATCATGACTAATAAAAACTCTGCTGTGATTTTTGACACTACATTTTCCTAATTGCTTAAAATGTGTTCCACAATGCTGTGTAACTAGCATTGAGACGTGCAGTTATGGGTGTACTCAACAGATGTCAGTTGCCCTCCATTTAAGCAACTTAGAAACAACCAAAAATAAATGAGGATTATTGAATGCTGGAGAGAAAGTGAAGATATTAAATATTTAATTCTCTGAATATAATGATGTAGTTGATTTTCTGTTCTTCTTAGTTGCCGTTTTGTCATTTTGCATCAGTGATCCTGAGAACACATTCATTATTCTGGAAGGCTCATTGGATGTTGCTATGGAGACAAGAGCTGCTCTGACATATTCCCCCAGGCCCTGTTTGCTGGCTTTTTCAGTAAACACTTAATTATGCGTTGCATTCTGCAATCAGTGTAGTTGGAGGAGACTTTGCTTAGCTGATTTCAAGCTAAATATGAGTTCTCCTTACAAGTGGATGCTTTAGTAGGTCTATTGAGTGTGATTTTAATAAATGGAGCAAAATTAAGAAACATCCAAGAGAAAAATCAAACAAAGAAGAAGGCAAGGAATCAGTCTAATTATCTTCGATAGCCTAGCAGTATAAAAGCTTTTCAAAGTCGTATCAACAACCTTAACTCTACTAAAAACCCTGATCGTTTGGAGAAGGGGAAAGATTCTTCTACACCATTTGACCCAAGCAGGCAAATCAAACAAATAAAAAAAATTTTTAGGAGCATTCTATCTAGGAAGAACGTATTAATAAATTATAAGATCCTTTTTAGGTCAAGGATTCTCAATGCAGGAATAGGCTTCTGAGGTCTGTGACCAAGCTCCACTCCTTCCATAGGTACATGAAGAGTATTGTTTGCATGCATATGTGCATCTTTGTGGAAAGAAAGTCCTTAACTTTCATTATAAACTGAAAAGCCATCAGATAAAGCAAATGGATCACTGATAAATTGCATACTAGTGAAAAATACTCTATCTTTCTCTGAGGAAGCATATTAACTCTTTCTCACAATATATTATTTACCAAAATAAAGAAAGGGTTTTGCAGGAGGGAACCCACCCCCAGGGTATTCTTTATCCAACTGTGAATTTAGATAGATGTACTTGGAATTCTTCCTCATTTGAGAGAACAAGTGCTGGGTTAGAAGCCTGAAATAAAGACAGAAGCTGACCCACACTCAGTATTCTAAGTCACGACAAAAGCTGTGCCAAATGGATCACCCAGTTTTACTAAACTGGTTTAATTCAATGAAGCCACTTATTTGGCAGATTCTCCAGAAATTGTGTTTGATTTTCTCTTTAATAGGTATTTACTAAGTACCAGGCACTTCCTTATACACACTCTTAATTTTATGTTCTCTTTGTGATTTCGGTGTAGGTGAAACTAGAACATGGAGGCAAGTGTTTAGAGCCAGGCAAAACTCAGAATTGAAGCAAATTTGAAAATGAAGGAGGTATGTGGGGACTGCCAGGAAGGAAGGATTCACAGCTCAATAGCGTGAATGTGAGCATCCAGGCAGCTATTTTTGATGCATAACACACCACACCAAAACTTGGGGGATTAAAATCACCCCTATTTCTTATTATCTCCCATGGTTCTGTGAGGTACAAAGGAGACCACTCATCTCTGCTGCACAGTGTCTGAGTCTTCTGCTGCCTTGACCCAATGGCCTAGGTTTGGAAGGTTTGAACTACCTGTAGGGTAAATGCCCTGATAGCAATAACAAGCATACCCTGAGAATGACCTTGTATGGCAGACCCTATGAGGAACATCTGAGCTCTCCTGGCCACCCCCCACTCCTTCCCTACCCTCCTGCTGTCACATCCCATGGAACATGGGCCATACAGGGGACTAAGTTCCTGGGTTTTGGGTTGGATGAAGTTGCCAGGTAGAGGTCATTAAAGGGAGGGTATTAAGTGAAAATCCTATTATATATAGACTGTATGCTGTTTGCAAGTGGTTGCAGTTTAGTATAACTACCCAGCCCACCACTGCTGGGCCATGCAGGGATGTTGTCCAGCTCAGTGCCGCTGGACTGTAGGTTAGGTGGTTCTCCTGTCTAGCCCACCACCACTGGACTCTCTCTCTCATAGGTAAGCCCCTAATAAAACCCCATGCCTCTTTTTCTGGCTCACTTCTTCAGTTTCTTGAACCTGGTGCCATCCTACCAAGGTTAATAGGGTTCAGCACAATGCTGCCCACCATCTCTCTCTATGCAGCCTCGGGCCTCTCTGTGTGCTTACACACGTGGTCTCCCCAGCATGACAGTCTCAGAGTTCAACAGCAAGTTTTCCAAAAAACCAAGGCAGAAGCTGCAAGACTGCTTACGATCTAGCCTTTTCAGCCCCAGAACATCATTCTACTGATCAAGCAAGGCACTTGAGCCAGCTCAGATAGAAGGGGGAGGGAATTGGACCCTACCTCTCAATGGAAGGAGTAGCAGAGAACTTGGAACTCTGTATGGCAACTCAAAAGGGAGGACAGATATTAGGTGACACTGTTAAGTCACTGTCCTCTTATGCATACACATTATTTCAATTAGCTCTGCAAATTAGCTCTGTCATCCCACTTCACAAATATGAAAATTGAGGGTCAGAGATAGAGGTCATTTCTTATTAACTCGTCCAGATGGTGGCAGAGCAGGAATTGAGCCCAGGACTCTCTGCAAATTCTGTGCCATTCACCACTACCCTTCCAGGTTCTACCACACTTGACTCAAGTTCTAATCATCACAGCTCCACTTGATTTCTTCCTCATTCCTCCTATTTGGATCTTACATGCAATATAATATAGTTACGCATCATCTTTTTTGGCATACAGGTCCATCTCCCAACAGAGACCCCAGAATCACAAAGTAAGAGAGCTCTGGGTCCTTAGACAGAAAATCAAAGAGTATATATGGCCAATATCTTGCCTAGGAATACACAGATGCTTGGAGCAGAGAGCACTGGGCTGAGAGTGGAGTTGTTTCTGGTCCTACCCCTGGCATCGTCTTTGTGTTTACAAAGCCACTGGGGGGAAAAAAATGTGTGGCAAAGCCAGTGATTACTGGTGATACTCCCTTCCTCTAGGTCTTGTCTAGAGCTGAACCTTGTCTAATGGAAGATAATTTGCTCTCTAATGAGAGTCCTTGAAGTACATTTCTTTCATTCGCTTTGAAATTTCTGTCAATTTTTTCATATAGTTCTACTCTAATAGAGCCTAAATCCATTTTCAACTAATTACAGGAAATGATCCTAATGGGTAAATTAAGTCTGCCTCTCCCCCATGGTCTCTCCAACCAATATATTTTCCTCTTTTCCCCAAGGTTTACTTTTCACTCAAAGAGTTCATCGCGGCCGAATACAGTGGCTCACACCTGCAATCCCAGCACTTTGGGAAGCTGGGGTGGGTAGATTGCTTTGATCTCAGGAGTTCGAGACCAGCTTGGACAACATGGCAAAAATCCATCTCTACAAAAATACAAAAATTAGCTAGGTGTGGTGGTGTGTGCCTGTAGTCCCAACTACTTGAGAGGCTGAGGTGGGAAGATTGCTTGAGCCCAGGAAGTGGAGGTTGCAGTCAGCCAAGATCACACCACTGCACTCCAGCCTGGGTGACAGCCAGACCCTGTCTCAAAAACAAAAAAAAACCAACCAAACAAACAAACAAAAAAAACAAAAAAAGAGCTCATTGCTCCCAAATCCCTCCAAATCACTGGGCCATGTTAAAAGTTTCCAGAAGTCAGTCTGCCCTCAGGAAGGAGTAGTTTAATCACCCACTGATTATATGTCCAACAGCCTTGGAATTCACTAACTACAAATTGCTAATCATTATAATTTCATGAAATTCTGTTCTGGCTGTTTGAAAATAAAAGACAGTTCTCTACTTGCTTGGAGGCTACAAAGCCTGCCAAAAGCAGTGATGGGAAAAAAAAATTATTTGAAAAAATGTGAAAATGCCTATCTCATCCACAATGCTACTTTGCATTCCATCAGAAATGAGCTAAGGAAGCACACAGTCCTCTGTGCTTGTGCTAATAATGCAGGGACTGATGAAGCCCAAAGTGACAGGGAGAAGTCTCCAGTGGAAAAGTCCAGCTGCAGAGAGAAAGATCAGCACCTCAAATTCTACCTATTGGCTGGTTAGCAGTACAATCCATCACATGGCCCAGGAGGTTAAAAAGAAAAAAAAAAAAATCACAGAAATGTTGATCCTTGTATGTTTTTAAGCACCCAACCAGTTTGTTCCAAACTAAATATGTTTGTCATCTACTCCCATTAGTCCTTAAAATAGTTAATGGTATGTCTGTAAAACAGATAGGCATAGAGTACCTGTCTCCCCTGGATAGAAATTCCTCACTGAGCCTTTCTACAACCAACTTCTCACAATTCCAGTCACCTAAACTGTCCTTCATCCCTGATTTTGGAGGTCTTCACAATCTTTTTTTTTTTTTTTTTTTTTTTGAGATGGGGGTCTCACACTGTCGCCCAAGTGGAGTGCAGTTTTGCTTTCTTGTTAGTCTGGAGTGATCGGAGCTCACTGCAGCTTCGACCTGGGCTCAAGTGATCCTCCCCCTTCAGCATCCCAAGTAACTGTCATTACAGATATGCACCACTGCACTTGGCTAATTTTTAAATTTTTTTTGTAGAGAGAGGATCTCCCTAGGCTAGGCTGGTCTCAAACTCCTGTAAGCTTCAAGTGACCCTCCCACCTCAACCTCCCAAAGTGATGGGATCACAGGCCTGAACCACCGCACCTGGCCTTCACTTCTGATTAATGGTACCACTACTCCTTAAGATCAAACCAGAGTTTTATTTGCCAGTAAAACTCATCTCAGTCCTCCAAATCTAAAGACCAGTCTTATGTATCTTGTCAGCATTTTCAGAAAAGATGGGCATCTCTTGACCATCTCCATTGACTCCAAACTTAATGCTATTTTCTGCCACTAGCAACCCTTGTGTTCTGCTTCAGGTCATGGGACAAGCTTGTTCAAATATCTCTATTCCTTGTTGAAAGCCCAACTCAGATGTTCTTCCTCACTAAAAACTTCCCTGAAACTCCCCCAGGCTCCTCACCTGCCAGCCACATGGATCTCAATACTTCGGGCTCTGTAGCCAGTTGATGGTAAAATTTGAAGTTGGGGTCAGGGGATGAGAAAAGGGACCCCCAGCCTACTTTTCTGGAACCCGGTGTGCATGGTGAGGAGCACTAGCTATCTGTGTAGTGGAACCTCATCTTCCAGGTGCAGTAGAGTTCCCAGTGCATCCATCTCCCCAGTTCCTTCGAGGAAAATGGGAATTGGAGATGGTGTGTGTGAAGAGACTTAAGAGTCTCTTAGAATTCGAACATGGGCCACAGTGTTCAAACTCCCCAATAAGAGGCTTCTATGTCAGCACCCCTTACCATTCTAGGATTGTTTTCTAGGAAGGGCAATGAGAGCATTACTACAGATGCAAAGCCCTTCACTCCACCCCACCTCCCATGAGGCTTTTAACAAATCAGCGCCCCAGCACTGAAATCTTCCCCCACCACCACAACCTCGGCTGCCTAAAAGAAATCTTCAAGTCAGGATTGACAATCACATTCCAATTCAATTGATCAGAGGCACCTAGAGAAACCTGTTGGGGAGGATTCTGAAAGTGAGTCTGACCTTAGTGGTTAGTCATTCAAACATTTTAATTAACAAATTTTATATGCCAGCAGCTGTCTCACATGCAGGAAATGTATCCGTGAATGAGGGAGACGTGGTTTCCGCCCTGCAGAGCTTATATTCTGCTGGAAAAAGCACTGTGCTCCATTAGTGGTGTTTGTGATGGACTCAGGAAGGATTGGTAATAATGGTGTCTGTGCTACATTTCTGCCAACTCAGAACATACCTCTCATAAACCCCTAACCAGGGAAAACCCTAGAAAAATCAATACGTAGTTCATGGAAATGTGTTCCAGTAGCCAAACAAATTATGGAGTTTCCCACCTTCTCACTTCTTGCAGTTAGTCTCATTTTTGATCCTCTTACTGAGAAAAATATCTGTACATATTTTAGGATTGAAACTACATGCAAAATTCATTTTGTCATTTTGTATTCCTCCTTTAAAACTATTGGGCTTCTGACTTGCAGCATTTAAATAGGTAGATTCAGCTTGAGGACCTTTTTAAACTATATTCAAAATATATAATTTGCTTTCTTCATGAAGTGCATTACTTTAGCAGACATGACTTTGCTAGCTGTTAAAAACAAGCTATTAAATTTAGCACATTTAAGAGCAGAACCCAGGGGATTCTAGACACGGGGAGTACATGAACAAAACCTTGATGTTGGGGAAGTAGAAGGTAAATTCAGGAGACACTGATACGCCAATCTGGAGGCCAGAGGACAGCTCCCAAGGCTTGTATTAGGCTGAGGTGCTGTGTTAGTCTGTTCTCTGATTGCTATAAAGAAATACCGGAGACTGGATATTTATCATAAAGAAAAGAGGCTTAATTGCCTCACAGTTCTGCAGGCTATACAGGAAGCATAGCGGCTTCTGCCTTTAGGGAAGTCTCAGAAAGCTTCCAATCATGGCAGAAGGCAAGGGGGAGCAAGGAGTCTCACGTGGTGGGAGCAGGACGAAGAGACAGCAAAGTGAGGTGCCACACACTTTTAAACAACCAGATCTCACGAGAATTCACTCACTACCGCTACAGCAACACCGAAGCGATGGTGCTACACCATTCATGAGAATCCGCCCTCATGATCCGTCACCTCCCACCAGCCCCACCTCCTACACTGGCGATTGCAATTCAACATGACATTTGGTAGGGATACAGATCCAAACCATATCAGGTGGGGAAGTTGGTTTTGAGTTCCAGGCTCAGACATCTGGGCTTTTTTTTTTTTTTTCATTAAGAATTTTCTGTTGAACATAGACATTTTCTGTCTAACAGTGCAGAGGGCTGATTTTGAGGTAGTGAGCCCTTTGGCTTTCAGAGGTGATCAATCAGAGATCAGTAACCGTCAGAAATGGTGCAAAATCAGATGGGAAGGTAAGCTAGTTCTGAGGTTATGATGTAGGGCCCATACGTTTTTTTGTGGCTTACAGGTGTGTTTTGCTTGGGCCACAGAGCTTTCCCTTTTTAGAGAGGAGAAGAGAGGAGGGGAGAGAAGGGGAGGGGAGGGGAGGGGAGAGGAGAGGAGGGGAGGGGAGAGGAGGGGAGGGGAAAAGAGAGACAATCAACAAAATTAGTGAGATGACACCAAAAAAAAGAAAAAAAATCCCGATTTCCTTGAAAAAGAGAGATGTAAAGACACCAGGCCCATTTCATTTGACATCATTGGAAGAGAGGCAGACACTGCTGAGTCACTATTTGTACCTTTAAATGGGTCAGGTGTTCTAGTTTGCCAATTCCACTTCATTCTCATCAAGCCCCTGTTGAGCCCCTGGAGGCATCTGCCTATTTGACCCTGGAGCGAGATGCCATGTGAAGTGTTTTTCCTATATTTGACGAGGCAGGTAAACATGCCTTGAGCCCCATTCTGGCTTTCCATTATCCTGCTGGAAAGGGATTGGCAAGGTCTTGATGCAAGGCCTGGGTGGCCAAAATAGACCACCCGGGCTCCCTGTGTTTCCTGAAGACTGGCAGGGAACAGGTCCCAGCTGATTTTATCACCAGGGTCCTTCAGGAACTACAGTGTCTCCTCCAATATTTATTTCCACAGTAACATTCCCTTCTAACACAAAGATGTCACCTCCCATCATAAAGCCTGTTGAATCTTGAATTCTACCAAAACACCGATGAGATGAGGCAGAATCCAAGAATCTCAGGGCAGAGGGGAGGAGGGGAGAGAGCACTGATATCTCTAACACCACAAAATCAGAGGCTTGCGATACTGTGACTTCCCCCCGTGCTACTGCAGATACAGTAGAAGGTAACTCATTTGTATAATTATTTGAACTTTACAGATAATGAATGGAATGCACTTTGAAAATCTAATTTCCTTTCCGCTCTACTCTTCACGCTGCCACTTGAGCGATGCTTCTCAGACACAGGTGTGATATATCATACACTCACTTCTAACCCTCCATCTCTTCTCTCCACCTGCAGCTTTATTAATAGCGTGAGATACTATGTGGGTGAGGCACTATAGGGAGTTTGCAGATGAGCTTTTTATGTTTCAGAAGTCACATATTTAACATGTAACATGTAAAAACTCACCAAGCACACGAAACTCATAATTCAGTTGAAATGTAAAGTTTCTTTAAAATACTATGTTTAAAAATTTCCTTCCTATGTGCATTAAACAAAATAAAAAACAATTTTATAATATTGGTATTATGTATGTAATTATAACTGGTCTTATATAATGAAAAATGACACTTGAATGATTGCAACTGGGTTTTAGAAACACGGACCTGACCAGGCGTAGTGGCTCATGCCTGTAATCCCAGCACTTTGGGAGGCTGAGGAGGGCAGATCACAAGGTCAGGAGTTCAAGACCAGTCTGGCCAATATGGTGAAACCCCATCTCTACTAAAAATACAAAAATTAGCTGGACGTGGTGGTGGGCGCCTGTAGTCCCAGCTACTCGGGAGGCTGAGGCAGGAGAATCACTTAAACCTGGGAGGTGGAGGTTGCAGTGAGCCGAGATCACACCACTACACTCCAGTCTGGGCAACAGAGCAAGACCCTGTCTCAAAAAAAAAAAAAAAAAAAAAAAAAAAAACACTGACCTATAGGTGAGTGTCCAAATTGCTTAGAATGTCCTGGATCCCCATCATAGCCTTGCCCACTATCAGCTGTCCAGTCCCATCTGATGCTGCTCATCACCATGTACCTTTAAGATGACTCGGCTTTCTGGAGACCTGCATACTTCTTTTTGCCTCAGGGCCTTTGCACAGACTACTTCATTATGGCTGAAGTCCCTTCACTCCCCTTTTCCACCTGGTGAACCAATGCTCAGACTTGTCAACCCAGCCTCTATCTCACTTCCCCTGAGAAATCTCTTCAGTCTCAACAGTCAGCATTAACTCCTGACTTTGTGGCGCCATCATTTTTTAGTACACATTATATTCAAACCTATAATCCCCTGACTTATTTACTTGTGTCTCTGACTTTACAACTAGGCTGAGACTCGATAGGTCAAAAGCTGCCCTACACAGAAGCACTTAATAAATGCTTACTGAGTGGGCAGTTTTTCCAGTGAATTTCAAAGCAAAAACAGTTTTTCATTTTATTCCCTTCCTCCACCTGCACCATGGTTTTAATTTGAAAGAACCCTTCAAAGGAGGCTATGGGAAGCAATGTGATATTCACTTAAGAATATGAATGCTGAGGGTGATTTTTTTTTTTTTTTTTTTTTTAGTAGAGACGGGTTTCACCATGTTGACCAGGCTGGTCTTGAACTCCTGACCTCATGATCTAACTGCCTCGGCCTCCCAAAGTGCTGGGATTACAGGCGTGAGCCACCACGCCCTGCCAAGGGTGATATTTTAACAAGCCTCCCTCTCTTACAGATATTAACAAGAATTGAGTACCCGAAAGTAGCTTAGTTTATATATCAAAGCACTATAGAAAGGATCTAGCAGATGTCATCATCCCCCAAAGCTCCAGCAAGAGATATCATCATGAGTTACTAAAAGATCTTAAATACTAGCCAGGTGCAGTGGCTCACGCCTGTAATCCCAGCACTTTGGGAGGCTGAGGCAGGCAGATCACCTGAGGTCAGGAGTTCGAGACCATCCTGGCCAACATGGTGAAACCCCATCTCTACTAAAAATACAAAAATTAGTTGGGTGTGGTGGTGTGTGCCTGTAATCCCAGCTACTCGGGAAGCTGAGGCAGGAGAATCACTTGAACCTGGGAGGTGGAGGTTGCAGTGAGCTGAGATCATGCCGCTGCACTCCAGCCCAGGCAACAGAGCGAAACTCTGCCAAAATAAAAAATAAAAAATAAAAATCTTAAATACTACTATAGCAAGTGTAGTCACATGGAGATGGGACAGAGTAAAATGTTCCTTAAATCTGCCCTCCTGTCTTCAATCCTCAGCCATACCCTGGGGCAGGGCACCCTGGGCTCTTACCTGAACAGGTGTGGCCATTCACAATTGTCCCACCCATCTCATCTCTGCCATCTCCCTCTGCACCTTCAGAGTCTTCACAGGTGGTCTTCAGGGCTCAGTCATCAGGTCCCTGGGGTCCTCTCCTCCTCTCCAATATGCCTCACGCTAGTACCCCACTGCTAGTGAGTTCTAGCACCTTCCCACCTGGGCGCTCCCTCTGCCCGCAGCCTTCTTCCCAAGCTCTTTTCAAGACTTATTGTTCAGCTCCTGGCTTAAATATGATGTCCTCAGAGTCCTTTTCTGGCCATCCTATAGGAAACAAGCACCTCTTCCTTTCCTCATTACCACATTCTGCTTATTTTCTTTATCATTTTCATAAGTATCTATGTGGGGTCATTTTTAAGGCATTTGCTTCCTTTTAAAAACAAATATGGACAATTCGGTCAAGATTCTGTGTTCCTTGTTCTCTGCTCTATTCCCGGAATCTAATTCAGTATCTGGAACACAGTAAGGACATAATGTGCATTTGAAGAGAGGGAGGAGGAGGAGTGAGAACATACTCATGATTTCCAAGAATCATTGCTTTCTGTCACCTACATCCATTCATTTTATTAGAGCAGAAAAGTGTTTTGGAAGTTGAGAATTAACAGAAAATATGTAAGATCAGTTGGGATGGAGGAGGAAGACAAAGTGTAGGGAAGCCTTTTTTATTTCCATGGGGTACTGGTACCAAAGATGTTGAACTACACAGATGAAATAATTTTGCTGGTGAACATGGTTGTGTTTCTAAATTGTTTTATTCAAGTATCCATTATGCAGCCTCCTCCCTCATCACTGCCTTACCTATGAGGAAGGAATGAAGGCGGTTAAACGGTATCTGTCTACACAGTTCACTGGCCCTTCAGGGAGCACCATTCAATGGTGTATGTGTCTTCACTAACCATATTATACTGTTTTTAAATGACCATCGGTCTGAGAGGAAGAAAGAATTCTTTACCAAAATGTCACAAATACATTCTGAGTACCATTAAAGAGCACTATAAAACTATCCCTCCCAGACAGATCCTAAACTCTAATACATCCAATAAAGGCATGTTAAATCACTTTGTCTCGGTAAAGTAATACTGATTCGGTTCCTCCCAGGCCCAAGTTGGGGGTAAAGTTGGTTAGGAGCCCTCCGGAGCTCAAACTGCCCTTCCCCGAGTCAGAGTCTGCTGCATGGCCTCCCTGAATCCTCCTCCCTTCTCCCCTGTGACCGACCTCTCCTTTTTCCTCCAGCTGCTTATTCCTAGGTTATCCCATTTGCTGACTCCTCCTTTTCTTTTTAGGGGGTGGGTGTGCGGGGAATGGAGTCTCACTCCGTTGCCCAGGCTGGAGTGCAGTGGCACAATCTTGGCTCGCTGCAACCTCTGTTTCCCAGGTTCAAGCTATTCTCTTGCCTCATCCTCCCCAGTAGCTGGGACTACAGGCATGAGTCACCACACCTGGCTAATTTTTGTATTTTTAATAGAGACGGGTTTTTGCCATTTTGGCCAGGTTGGTCTTGAACTACTGACCTCAAGTGATCCACCCACCTCGGCTTCCCAAAGTGCTGGGATTACAGGTGTGAACCACTGCACCCAGCCCTCCTTTTCTTTTCTTTCTTTTTTTTTTTTTTTTGAGACAGAGTCTCACTCTGTCGCCCAGGCTGGAGTGCAGTGGCACGATCTCGGCTCACTGCAAGCTCTGCCTCCTGGGTTCACACCATTTTCGTGTCTCAGCCTCCTGAGTAGCTGGGATTATAGGCGCCTGCCACCATGCTAGGCTAATTTTTTTGTATTTTTAGTAGAGACGGGGTTTCACCGTGTTAGCCAGGATGGTCTCCATCTGCTGACCTCGTGATCCACCCGCCTCGGCCTCCCAAAGCGCTGGGATTACAGGTGTGAGCCACCGCGCCTGGCCCCTCCTTTTCTATTTAATCTTAAATGTTGGCGTTTTCCAGGGTTCACTCCCACATCTCCCCACTTCTCAAAATAAGTAACACGGGGAATATGACAACTGCAAATAATACGATCCAGATACTCTAAGCCATTTTCTCAAGCTTTCTCATTTATCTTGCCAAAAGGAATGAAGGGCCAGCCCCTACTATTGCCTCTTTCCACAGAGGAGGAAACCAAGACACACAGAAGCTCAATAACGTACCCACCGTGGGTCTTGCAGCTAGACAGGGACAGGGCCAGCCTCAGAACATAGGTAACAGAGGACCATAGAGCTCATCTCAGAACCAATACTCTATGCCAGTGATTCTTAGCTGGGGGCAATTTTGCTTTCCAAGGGACAGTTGGAAATAGCTGGAGGCATGTTGGTTGTCATGAAACTGGGGTGTACTACTGGCATGTAGTGTGTAGAGGTCAGGGATGCTGCTAACATCCTGCAATACACAGGACAAAGGGATTTCCCAGCCCAGAACGGCAATCCCTGATCTCTTCCATGTTGATAACCTCTTGCTAGGTGAGCTTATCCATGCCCACAGCTTTAAGTTCAATCTGTACACTGAAAACACCAGAATTATATTCTTACCTATGACTTCTTTTGCCTCTATAACTTTCCTGCAAATGGATCTACAACTTAGCCTCTCCATTAGATAGCACAGTTAATATATCCAAAACTGAACTCAAACTTTCCGCCACCACTCAGTCTTCTCAAGGTGCCCTGTCTTAGCAAATGATACCAACATCCAGCCTACTGCACAACTTGGAAACCTGGGAGACTTCTTGGCAACTCCTCTCCATTTCTATCCGACATGAGTGCTATAGATTCTGCTTCCTAAGTATCTCTGGAGCCCATTCATTTCTCTCCACCTTAACCAGTATCACCCTCCTAGTCCGAATTTTTCTTCAGCGATTTCCAGCTTGGGTGATGGCATTCACCTCCTTGGCTCTCTATCATCCCCTCACACCAACCAGGGTAGCCCACATGTATTTTGATTCCTCAGAAGACACCATTTAAAATTGGCTATGATAACTTAGTTTTCTAAAAAACCCACAATGTTCAAAAGATTGTGTATATATTTTAACCAGCTGTAACATCCTTCTCTAAGGGGGTTTCCTGGTTTGACCATTGGCAGAGCCCTGACCCAGTCCAAGAAAGAATTCTAGCCTAGTTTATCTGTTAGTGTCCCAACAGCAAACAGATGGCACATTCGAGTCATGATGGTTAGAGAAACTATGCGACAAAGGTGTGGGTGGGTGTGGGGCAGAAGGTAGTGAAAAAACCTGCAGCTCGTAGCAGCCAAGCTCCAAGCCAGAGGGAACAGGGCAAAGGGAATAGTTTCCAGAACTGAGGGGGAAAAGAGCCATGTAGAATTGGCTACTTTGAAAGGAGTGGTGACTGTAGTTAAAGGTCAATGACAGTCTAGGGTGACCTTGCAGCAAGGGAGACAGGAAATAGATAACCTGATGTTTAAAGGAGGGTGATGACTGCCAAGGGGGTGTGGGAGGGGTTGTGGGGTGCTGTTAATTTCTATTTCTTGATTTGGAATGCCAGCTGCACATGTGCTCACTATAAAAATTCATTCACTAGTACACGTACGCTATACATCAATTTTAAATATTAAAAAGAAGTAGCCTGGCTGCTCTCTCTTCACTCCTTCTCCTTTCCCTACCATTCCCTATAAGAGATTCCTATTGTCCGAACCAGTTGGTGGTGGCCAGAGTCCTAATGAGGTATTTCCTTATGACGACATTCATCCTACGTGGTGGTGGAGAGCTACATGGCACAGGGTGGAGAGTGGACCCAGAGTATATATAGCCCACCTAGAATATAAAGGGTATGAGACAAATGCCCCATCTACTATCAGGCTGTTTGGAGAAAGTGTCAGAGAACTTAGCTTTCTGTCTCCAGGCTGCAGAGTCAGCAATTAGAAAGTTTCCCCAGTATTTCTCACTCACTTAGGACATCCTCCTGCAAATCCATACTTTCCAGGTCAAGAAACCAGGAATTTATCAAGAGCATCAGGAAACTCCCAAAGAGAAGGAGCCGGATCCTGAATTCCAGAGCTGGAACTTGACAATACGTTCAACATCCCCATCATCCCTAAAAGCTGGGGAGGAGTTTGTGTCTAGGCCACTCCTTCTCCTTCCTTCTTCATCCTTTGGGTAAATGTTGAGCCACTACAGGAAGAGAAAACAAGTTTACCAAGCATCAGCCACACTGCTAAGAACTTTGCAAATGTCATCTCACTCAATGTCACAACCACCATATACAATGTCCTACTTTTTAGATAAAGAGTTTGAGGGCTGGGGCATTTAAGTAACCTCCTGAAGACACATAGTGAATTGACACATACTCTTTGCAAGGTCTGGGCTATACTTAGCTCCAGGGCCAGGAAGCTAAGCTCTTACAAACAAATGCATTAGCAGGGCATATGAGGTCCTGGACAATCTGGTGCCACCTTTCCTTTACCAAGCAGTGGAGGTCAGCTTTGGGGCATTTCATTGTCTATGGATAAGCTCACATCTGCCAGGCTACTAGATATGAGAAACTCACACCTGGGTTCTATGGAGGTGTTGATCTTGAGACATTCATTTATACATTCTCACATATCTTCAACACAGGGAAGTCTAGGTTAGTGATAGCAGCATGGACTTGAGAATGAGGCTGACCTGTCAGTCCTGCTACCTACTTGCTGTGTGATCTTAGTGATCCTTCTTAACCTCCCCAGCCTCCTTTTTCTTGACTTTAAAATAAAGATGGTAATTATATCTACCTTGCAGAATTCTTGTGAATGTGTGTGTGTGCACTTTTTCTTAGTCTTAAGAATGTGCTTAACACACAGTAATCCCATAATAAGTTAAAAATAAAAAAGACCTGAGATATATATTGAGCACTTGCTAAGTAGTGGGTCCTATGACAAGGTTGGGATTGCATGAGTGAAAGAACTAGACATTATCCTGGATCTGGAGACCCTACAGTGAAGGCCTTTCCTGATTGTGAGCCAAACATCTTCACAATTAAACTATTCCAATAGGGAGGATTTTCCCACTTGGGTCCCACCAGCATTACACCGTTTATTTCCTGAGAACGGTAGCACTAGGTCCACTTCTTTACCTTAGTTCTTGCATGAATTCCTCTTGCCCATTCTTCTTGATAATCTTCATTTTTGTGTTTATCCCTCTAGGACTGAATGCCTGGCCAGAGATGACATGCACGATATGAAAAAATAAAATAAATAAATCCATACATTGTTGCTCTGAGTGTCCTCAAAGGGAGTTATTCTTCCTCCATCGATTCATTGGACCACATTAAAGCCCTAAATCAAAATACTAATGAATACTTGCCATTGTCATGGATTTTATCAGGCTAAAGAGCTATTTTGTAAGTTGTCTACCATAATAAAATTCTGCAGCCTGCAAGAGCACCTGGTTTCAGAAAACTGAAATTATTTCACTTGGATAAATCTAGTATAGGATGCTCCAAAGAGTAACTGATTTATGGCTTAATGGCTTTTCAAACACCGTAGGTTCTAAGACAGATTATCTGCAGGGAATGATATGGTAGGGTTGAGTATGGAGGAAAGTTATGTTGAGGATTCTTAGTGCCACCTGTTCTTGTTGCCTGAAATTATATGATTGCTAAGCACTTAAATGTCACCGAAGAGATCCTTGAATTTTTGGCACTTGATTGAAGAATGTCTCCAGTATTCATATTTCCCTACATGTAACTTAAATGTAAGGGGATTGCTTGCTTTCAGTGCAAAGTCAAAATGTCTTGAAATAATGAAATTAATGGAACAGCATGGCGGAGTAAGAGTAGATATAAATTGAAGTCAGGAGATCAGGCTTCAATCTCCCATCTCTTCCAATTACTGTCCAAGTATGCAGAAGTCACTTTGCTCCTTGGCAACCTGATCTGTAAAATGAGGTAGCAGGACTGGATTAGAAATCACCAACTGGCCTCCCCCGGCAGAATCTGGCTTGCAGATGTGTTTCTTTGGTCCGTACAGTATTAAAAACAAAAAACGGGCCGGGCGCAGTGGCTCACGCCTGTAATGCCAGCACTTTGGGAGGCCAAGACGGGCGGATCACAAGGTCAAGAGATCGAGACCATCCTGGCTAACACGGTGAAACCCCGTCTCTACTAAAAATACAAAAAACATTTAGCTGGGCATGGTGGCGGGTGCCTGTAGTCCCAGCTACTCGGGAGGCTGAGACAGGAGAATGGCGTGAACCTGGGAGGTGGAGCTTGCAGTGAGCCGAGATGGCGTCACTGCACTCCAACCTGGGCGACAGTGCGAGACTCTGTCTCAAAATAAATAAATAAATAAATAAATAAATAAATAAATAAATAAATGTAAACAATAAAAACCCAACATAGCCAAGATTTTTAAATCAAGAGATTTCCAGTCAAATTCCAGATTTTTAGCTTTTTCTGAAAAAATTGGGAAGTTTAGCCACATACAGCTGCATCCCCTAAGGACACAACAGTTAGAGCTTTGTAGCTGCTATCCAGGAGGGCCCCTAACAACCTCATTTGCCACAATTTCTGTACTCCTCACATTGGTCCCTGATGTTGAGGAAGAAGTTATTTTTCATTTGTATTTACATTACTCTGTTATTCTCCTATAGTAGAAAACCATTGAATTTTCCAACCAGTGATAGAAAAAAGAACATATGTACAGGAGCAGAGAGACAAGGAGAATTCAATAAAAGTGGCAAAGAGAACATGTTCTTGTGGAACTGAGGACAATTTCTAAGTCTGTCTTATGCAAACAGAGCATGTCCTTGTCGACACAATGCAACCAGCTAGTCTTTTTCATTGATGTTGCCACCTAGAATGTAGGTTTTAGAGTTTACATCTGCCAGATGAGACTATCTCAAGGGTCCCTTCCAGTTATAAAAACCTCATCTGCTAAAAATGTATGTTCTGGCATTAGAAAAGCCATTGATTCATCTTTTAGCACCAAGGGGGATTATGGCTTCAGGTGACTCGATATCTACCTACGAAATCCAAAGGGCTGGGCCTTCCACCATAAAAGTCCTTTGAGTTTTAAGTCTGCCATCAACTCACACACTTGGTGGGAATCAGCATGGTTCCAGCTCTTATTTGGCAGAATCCTGAGACAACATCAAATCAACAAGAGAGGCAGAGGGAGAAGAAATAATAGGAAACCTAAGATCTCATCCCAGTTCTTCTACTTTCTAGCTCAGACTTTCAGCAGGCCATTTATTCTCTCTGAGTCTTAGATTCTTAATCTGTTGGAAGGACACAATACCTACTAAGTAGGGAAGCTGTCCATTTCAAAATGAAACAATGAATGTAGATGCTCCCTGAAGGTCGTAAAACCATGCATTTGTACACAACAACTTTGAAATGGCATAGCATTATTTTTCCTGAGCCTCATCTGTTATTCCAGAATTGCCTTTATAAAAAAAATTTTTAATTGACAAATTAGAATTATATTAACTTGGTGCAAAAGTAATAGCAGTTTTTGCCATTAAAAGTAATGGCAAAACTGTAATAACTTTTGCACCAAATAATATATATACTTATGGTACACAGGTTTTGATATACGTATACATTATGGGATGGATAAATCAAGCTATTTAACATATGAATTTCCTCACATATTTTTATGGTGAGATCACTCCAAATCTACTCTCTCAGCAATTTTCAAGTATCCAATACATTGTTACTAACTATAGTCATCATGTTGCCTTCAACAAAAAGTAATGAAGAAAAGACTAAGGTTTCCAAACACAGAATTTGTTGTCTCTCTTTCCTGTTTTTCTCTCCCTTACTCTCTGTCTTTCCTTTTTAAGAATAATTCACATACTAAGCAAATTGATGTCTTTGGAAAAGAGGATCTTGCTACATTCAATGAAAAAGTATAACTTGAAAAAATGCAACCCTGCCTATGTTTGGAACACACACAAGTCCACTCACGCATACACTGTCTCCATGGCTAAAAACTACCTATGCTCTTTAGCAGGGGCAAAATAGAATTGCAGGGTGGTGGGTGGCATACTGATAAACTGAATATAGAAACACATCTCATATCTATATGTGTAGATCAACACCCATCATTCACAGAACGAATTCTTTTTTTCTTTTTTTTTTTTTTTTGAGACAGAGTCTTTGTCTGTTGTCCAGGCTGGAGAGAAGTGGTGCGATCTCAGCTCACTGCAGCCTATGCCTCCGGGTTCTAGCGATTCTCCTTCTTCAGCCTGCCAAGTAGCTGTAGCTGGGATTACAGGCATGCACCACCAGGCCCAGCTAATTTTTGTATTTTTAGTAGAGACAGGGTTTCACCATGTTGGCCAGGCTGGTTTCGAACTCCTGACCTCAAGTGATCATTCCACCTCGGCCTCCCAAATTGCTAGGATTACAGGCGTGAGCCATCGTGCCTGGCCAAAAGAAAGAATTCTTAATCTGGAGTCCATGGATCCAATAAGTTCCTACAGTGAAACCAGTTTGTGAGGATTTCTGAAATGCCTTGGGAAAAATGCACATTTTTGCATGTCAATGCATGTGTGCGTTTTTTTGAAATGATGATGGATAGCTTCTGTCAAATTCTCAAAAGGCCATGACACACCCACACATGGGTTAAGAACTACTGAGATACACAGTGTGTCAGTTAGGCAAACCAAATGTTTACATGTTGTTGATGGGGCATAATTACAATCACTGTATTTTTGTAAAATCCAAACATTGAGGTATAGGTTTGACCATACAGCTGGACACTACGACAGGATATTGAAATGAGGATTGTTCTAGAAGATCTAAGACATCCAGTCATCTTAGAAATAGGTAATCTGGATGCAATAGGGAGCTGAAAAAATGTGGTTTGCCAGGGATTATTACAAACAAGTTAGAACAAAAAGGTACCCTGGAGACCACAGCATCACAGGCAAAATCAGGACTAGAATCACGATTTTTAAAAAATATATATTATTATTTAAAAATTTGTGTGGGTGCCTAGTAGGTGTACATTTTTATGGGGTACATGAGATGTTTTGATTCAGGAACACAATCTGAAATAAGCACATCATGGAGAATGGGGCATCCATCCCCTCAAGCATTATCCGTTGAGTTACAATCTAATTACATTCTTTAAGTTATTTTAAAATACACAATTATTACTGTGTATTACTAATACCCCGTTGTGCCATCAAATAGTAGGTCTTATTCATTCTTTCAAATGTTTTTGTATCCATTAACAATCCCCAGCCCACGCCAAATCCCTACTACCTTCCCAGAATCAGGGTCTTTCAGTATGCTTTGCCAAGGCATTTCCATAACTCCACCCCCTGGGAACGGCCCCTCCCCTGACAAAACACTTCCCTCCAGCTATGGCCTCCTGCCTCTCGCTCTTCTCCTAGGCCAGGATTATATGTTTCCATAGCGATTATATATCCTGGGTTGGATTTTGTTTGTTTGTTTGTTTGAGACAGAGTCTTGCTCTGTCACTGATGTCGGCTTAATGCAACCTGCACCTCCCAGGTTCAAGCGATTCTTCTGCCTCAGCCTCTCGAATAGCTGGGATTACAGGCCTGCATCACCACATCCGGCAAATTTGTGTATTTTTAATAGAGATGGGGTTTTGCCATGTTGGCCAGGCTGGGCTCGAACTCCTGGCCTCAAGGGATCTGCCTGCCTGGGCCTTCCAAAGTTCTGGGATTATGGCTGTGAGCCACTGTGACTGTCCCTGGGTTTTTTGTTTGTTTGTTTTGATTTTTTTTTTGTGGGTCTTTTTTATTTAAATTTATGTATTTATTGCAGCATCTATGATTTTAAAGAGTCTTTTGATGTTAGGCCTTGATTCAAACCTCCCAACCCAAATTTTGGTCCATCAGCATGTCTGTATCATGTATCAAAACAGAAATAAAACATAAAAAAGGAAATGAAAACCTCTCGGACTATAAGTTCTTGTTTGTCAGTCAAAAGCTTGTGCAAGGTTCTTCAGCCCCTTATTAGTAAACAAAACTAAAACGTTGCTACTTGAACCATGGATGCAGAACAAGTAGCATAGGCATCACCTGGAAACTGGCCGGAAATGCACAGTCACAGTCCTTTCCTCAGGTTCAGAGAATGAGAATCTGCTCTGAACAGGACACGAGGAGACTCCGATGCACTCTAGCGTGAAAAGCTCTGTATTAAATGCATGAACCTGTCTGATAGATAGAGTGTCCCCACTGGCCAAGGTTGTCATTGCAGCCATCTTAACCTAATCATAGAAACCAGAAAAGAATTTTTAAAATGTGCAAAGGGTGAGCTTGCCATATAGATCATAGGGATGTCCCTTTTTACCATTTGTAAAGAGTCTAAAATTGTTCTTTTTCAGCATATCTATTTTTGTTTGTTTGTTTGTTTCGAGACAGAGTCTCGCTCTGTCGCCTGGCTGGAGTACAATGGCGTGTTTTCAACTCACTGCAACCTCCGCCTCCTGGGTTCAAGCAATTCTCCTGCCTCAGCCTCCTGAGTAGCTGGGAATTACAGGCGCCCACCACCACGCCCAGCTAATTTTTGTATTTTTAGTAGAGACAGGGTTTCACCATGTTGGCCAGAATGGTCTCGATCTCTTAACCTCGTGATCCGCCCGCCTCAGACTCCCAAAGTGCTGGGATTACAGGTGTGAGCCACTGCACCCGGCCTCTCCCGTATATCTAATGAAGCATTATGAAAGAACAAAAAGACCACTATTCTAAACGTCCAAAACCTGGCTTTTCATTGCAGCCTGGTTGTTTACCTTCAGATCACTTTATTTCTCTAAGGCTCAGTTTCCTCTGATACAAAACAGAATATTACTTTTCTTAGTTCATTCAAGCTGCTATAACGAAATGCTTTCGACTGGGTAATTAACAAATGACAGAAATTTATCACTCACAGTTCTGGAGGCTGGGAAGTCCAAGAGCAAGACATGAGTAGATTCAGTGTCTGGTGAGAGCCTGTTCCCCATAGACATCACAGTCTACATGTCTGCACATGGTACAGGGTGAAACTTTCCGGCTCCCTTGGGCCTCTTTTATAAGGGCACTAATCCCATTCATGAGAGCTTCACCCTCATGACCTAATCACCTCATTAAGGCCCCACCTCTTCACTGGTATCACATTGGGGATTAGGTTTCAACATAGGAGTTTTGGGGAAATACCGACATTCAGACCATAATGTAACTTCCCTGCCCACGGGGCAGTGTTTCTGTGGCTATCAAACAGAAGGAAGCGCAGTGTCATGGAAAAGAAAATGGCTTCTGGAACTACGCAGACCCAGTTACAAAGTCCACATCTAGCACGTCTTAGCTGAGTAACCTCAGGTAAGTAGCTTGCCCTCTCCATAATAATAGTACCTCTCCCATAAGGTTGTTGTGAAGATTAAATATTATAACATTTTAAAAAGCAAATGGCACTCTGTAGGCACATAATAAGCAATCAATAAGCACTATCGCCTCTGTGAAAGGATGCTGTAAACTGAAGAAATCTACAGATGTGGGAGTTTATTCCCATTGGCAGACAAGCATGACAGGCTATTAGCCCTAGATGAGAATTAATGATGTCATCCATAGCTCAGTAAGGAATTTCCCCAACCTCTGTCCTAGTTGCCCTAAAACACACACAAAGGTAACCTGGACCTTGTTTACTTGTAGTGTAATTCAAAGCATCACCATTATGCTTAATAGCAAAGCCAAGGAGTCAAAGCTTTTTATAAAAACCCATGAACTGGTGCTTAATTATGAATGTTTGCATTCATTTTATGCTTACAAATGTTAACTGCTAGTATTGCTATTATTTTATGCACAGTTTCATAGAGAACTATCTTATGATAGATTTTTTTTTTTTTTTTTTTTTTTTTGAGACGGAATCTAGCTCTGTTATCCAGCCTGGAGTGCAGTGGTGCTATCTTGACTCACTGAAACCTTCACCTCCCAGGTTCAAGTGATTCTCCTGCCTCAGCCTCCTGAGTAGCTGGGATTACAGGTGTGCACCACCACGCCCAACTAATTTTTGTATTTTTAGTAGAGACAAGGTTTCCCCACGTTGGCCAGGCTGGTCTCAAACTCCTGACCTCAAGTGATCCTCTTGCCTCAGCCTCCCAAAGCACTGGGATTACAGGCTTGAGCCACTGTGCCTCTAATGATAGAGTCTAACAAACACAATAGGCAGAGGGGCAAAGTGTTAACAGATAGAATTTCTTCACAATTTTACAAAACTCAATTTGTGCAAATTGAAAGTGATCCACCATTCTGTGAAACCTCTTTGTTTTCAATGCTTTAAGTGTAGAATCACATTTGCTCCACACAGTAACCTCATGGGTTAAATATCAGTAACATCCCCATCTTACACAAAGGGAAACTGAGGCCTGAGGAGATTAGGAGATTTTCCCACGGTCACACAACTGGGAGCAGGTGAAGTGAGGACTCTGGCAGGTAAGATTCCAAAGCTGTTGCTCTTTCTTCTCATGAGGCAGTCTCAGTCTATTGTTTGGTTTCAGCCAAGGTCCAGTTCACTGAATATCTGAGAGAAAAGAGTGTGAGAACCACCAGGGAGATGAGCCTGTTGCATAGCAACCCTGTGCTTGAGCCTGGTGCAGGGAGATAGGCTCCTTACGTTTTTAAAGCACTGCCACTAAAAATAGCCCAAGAGATGACAGATAAATGTTAGGTCTCACCCAGGAAGAAAAAATCATCTTGCACAACTGACTATCTTTACTGTGTTGTCCTTGGGGAAAACAAGATTGTGGGATGCTGGACGTCTGCAGCTTTTCTCAGCAGACGCATTACTACTTCATCCCACTTATAGGTGAGGGTGGAACCATTCATACGGTCCTCATGAAATATCTACTTCTATATTTTTTCCACTCCTTTGCTGGAACTCAATTCAGATCGAAGCAAACGCTCTCTACTTGATTGCAAAGCATGGCCTGCAGCTTCCCTGTATTTATCTCCCAGAAATTAATCACCTTGGTTAGAATCACCTTATGTGCAAACGTTTATAATGCCTATATTTGTCACTCCAGGAGAGACCATGCCCATTACAGTGGCACCATCTATAAATCTCATGCCTTCCAAAGAATATTAGATGTTTAATTAGATCTTGAAATCCCTCTTCACCTAGTACCTTAAGGGTCTCCAGGTTCTCTTCTGAGGCTGGTAATTAAAGGAAGAACTTATTCTTGAGTCCCCTACAGCTCTGTGAGAATCAGGAAGGGCCCAGAGTAATTACAAAGCCTGAATATTGGCTTAGCTTGAACAAGCACAAAAGCCAACAAAAAGAAATGTAAATACAGCCATTTGTCCACAAAGAACTTCCAAACTACTTGGCCATTTGTTTATTGAAATATTCTATAAATATTTATTAAGGTAGAATAATGGTCCCCCAAGATGTCCATCTCCTAATCCCCAGAACTTGTGCACGTTTAATTACACGGCAAAGGGTAAATTCAGGTTGCAGATGGCATTAAGAACACTAATCCGCTGGTTTTAAACTAGGAAGATTATCCTGGATTATCTAGGTGGGCCCAATGTAATCACAAGGCTCTCAAAAGTGGAGGTTGGAGGCAAAAGAGTCTGAGGGATATAGGACTATGAAAGAAAGGCACAGAGAGATGGAGAAAGGAGGCCACCAGCCAAGGAGCAAGAGCAGCCTCCAAAATACAAAAAGAGCAAGGGAACAGATTCCCCTGCCTAGAACATCCAGAGCCTCCAGCCCTGCCAACACCTTGATTCCAGCCCAGTGAAACGCCTTTTGGGCTTCTGACCTCCTGAACTGTAAGATAAAAAATTGGCATTGTTTTAAGCCACAAAGTTTGTGGCAATTTGTTGCAGCAGCAATGAGAAACTAGTGTCAGCACCTGCTTAGTGCTTAACGAACAGCTTCATGCTCAGTACTGGGAACACAACAGTGAAAAGGACAGTCACTCTCCCTGCCCTCCTGCAGCTTACACTCTAGGGATACAGACAAGAGAAGGAAACAAATAATCAGAGGCTGTAACACAGGCAATGAACATAAACAAAAGAGGGATCAACAGAGACTAACAGAATGTCATTTATTTAGGTGGGGAGGATGGCAGGTATCTCTACAAAGGTGACATCTCAACCTAAAGGAAGAGATGGGGTTTGGGGAAAAGAATTCTAGATAGACGGGACTGCATATGCAAAGGCCCAGAGGTGGGAAAGAGCTTGGAAAATGCCAGGTACAGAGGGAAAACCAACGTGGTTGGAGCATGGCAGGCCACAAGTGGAAAAGCATGAGACGACATTGATGAGCAAGGAAAGAGTTGGTCATGCTGGGCCGCAAAGGCCTGGAGACCAGTTTGGATTATCCGCTAAGAGTTCTGGGTGTGGAGGATTTTTAGTAAATACTGACACAATGAAATTCAAACTTAAGAAGATCTCTTATGCTGCTGTGTGAGGGGATGGATTGACATAGAGGGAAGCAGAAACATCCGTAAACAGGCTTTTGCATTACTGCCTATGGAGATGACAATGCCTCAGACTTGGCTGGTAGCAAAAGAGATGGTCAGGTTCAAGACATTTTCAAAACAGAACTTACAGCCTTGCTGACAGGCTGCATGTGAGAAGTGAAGGGTAAGCATAGCACCTCTTTGTGGTTTATGTTGGTCTTCATCGCCACTGTCTTGCTTTTCTTAAGCAAGAGGGGGATAAGAGACAGGATTCTATCGTTATGTGGTACACCAGTCAACTCTTGCGTATGTATTCATTCATTCAACGAGTATTGTTGAGTAGAGACTAGAACCAGGCACTGTTTTAGCTACTGGGGATATAGTAGTAAACTCAATATAAGCCCTCCACCTACAGTGTTTGTATTCTAGTGGGTTAGACAATGAACAAATGCATGTAAAATGTGTAATGAAATTTCAGGTAGTTGTAGGCTATGAAGAAAAATAAAGCAGGGAATTGCTATCTTACATAAGATAGAAATCCTAGCTAGTTTATGGAAACCATGAGTTCATTATCTAGCCTATTATCAATAAGAACTGCAAACAAGGGTTGTCATGAGCCCCAAAGCAGCTCCTTCCCTCTTTTTCTATCAAAACGGGTTGCATGGAGAATCTTGAATTGGGCCATGGAGCTTTACTTTATGTTTAATAAGAGGTGAGGAGTAGAGAAGAGTAAGAATAAAGGGCCGGAGGTGAGAGAGAGGGAAATGATGAGAAAGACGCTGCCAGGCCTCAGTTAGCACCAACTTTTCCAACCTGCTTGTTGTGACTGGGTCCTGGCACTGTTACTCGGTGACACCTCGATGCTCATTTTCCTTTATTTCCACAAGAGAAAGGAAGAAGCTTGTAGCAAATCCAATTAGGCTAACAAATTTACAATCACACCTGGACTGCGTGATTTGTATATAATATTTAATTTCAGAATTCACTTACAAGTAAACTTTCCTTTTTATTCAGTTATTACTAAAATTGGTAAAACCAAAAAAACACTGTTCTCCAAACTGGAGGCTTAACAGCCAAAAACTATAAAAATAATCAGGTAGGCAAAGTCTTTGACACGTTTGTGTTAAAAATAGAAGACTAACAAAATACTGAGCACATTCTAAACACAAAAACATAGTATACTTTGGGCTTTTGGATGGGACAGTGGCTGACAAAGCATTCAGTTCAGGTCTTGCACATCATAGGTGTACATAATGACGTGATAAAATAGGTTGGTATAATTGAGCAATAAATTTGTAAAATAAGTGTGTGACTGTGCAACTATTGTATATGAAATTGTTCTGTTTGTTATAGCAATGACTGGAGTATAGTCCTTGGAGTAGAAAATGCTTATCTATTTGTAGAGCAGGAAAAAGACAAAATAATTAACAAATATTTATGAAGCAACTTTAACTAAGTGTAGAACACTATGCTAGATGAGGAAAAGACAAGATATGCATCCCAATAAAACTTTTGCTTCTTGAAAGGTTTTCATACTGAAGAGTGAGAGAAAAGCTAGAAGTAAAAAATGAAGATGATGATGATGATGATGATGATGATGATGATGATGATGATGATAGAAGAAAGAGGGGAAGGAGAATATCTAACATTTGTAAATATTCACCATTCTTACTTTAGAATTCATCTAAATTGCTTGATATTTATTGTCACATTTAATCCATACAACACCCCTATGAGATAATCACTGTTTTATTCACATTTTACAGATAAGGAAACTAAGGAACAGAGAGGTTAAGTAGCTTGCCCAAAGTCACACAGCCTACAAATGGTGGAGCTGGGATTCAAACCCCTGAAGCCCATGCTGGAAAATCCTGTTCTATGCTGCCTCCCTGCCAATCAAGGAATGAGGGAGCACTTGGTCCACAGAGAGAACATCAGTGAGAGTAAATTTCCTCCTTCTCCTCATATTCATACTAAATACCTGAAAAATGAGCAAGTAGTCACCTTACAAAGACTGCTACTCTGTGGCTGAAAGATAAAAAGGTAATTATTTCGAAGTTATATTTAATATCATTGCCATCATCATGTAGAGAGATAATAATTTTAATGACAAATTTCCAGCCTCCACTGGTAAAACAAGAACCAACTCCAGTTCATCAAAAATGCAAATTTTAACTACCAAATTTCAAATAATTTTTGAAAAAAATGGTCTGGAGAAGAGTTTATGATATAACATGTTTAGTGATAAAAGCAGGACACAAAACTCTTCGTATTATAGAATACTCCAATTTTTCATAAGAAAAAAACCTTTTTAAGTATACAAGCTGAAATATGTTTCTTAAAGTTACAGAAAAATATAAATAAGGTAGTTACTTCTCTGTGATGGTATTTAGGATTCTTTTAATTCTCTCTTTTAATTATCCTCAGTTTTCTAAGTCTTCTAGAAAGATTTATAGTATTTCTTTAATTTGAAAAGTTTAATCTCAAAATCTACACACCTATGTATATACATCTACATATATGCTATTGAAAATCAAATAGAAATTATATTAATGTTATTTATAGATTTCTAAATTTTTAGAAATCTGTATGACATATTGACTAAGAAATAGCAACAATATTTATTTTTGATTAAGCCCAATCTATAACTTTATTAATGAGATCAAAGGCTATTTTCCTAGTTCCAGGAGAGTGTGAAATAGGCTTTTCTCCCTGAGATAAATGACCTTTACCTGGAATCAAAGACTTAAACATAATGAGAAAAAGCATAAACACGCCTTAAAGATGTCTCATTTCTCTGGAAATCCAGTGTGGAAGCAAAGACAGAGATCCTTGCAAAAAGGGGGAAATAAGAATTATAATTTCTTACCCCTCTAGCTAGAGGCGGATACATGCTATGCGGAAGAGGGTTGAGTTTTGTGGCTATTGCTCCAACTTCCAAACACCTGCAAAAACAGAATCCTCTCTCCTCTGCTTGGAGGAGGGCAGGAACTTCTATTTTTGATCCAGCAGGCTTAACAGCCACAACTTGGACAGGTGCATGTATTACTTCTGCCATTCCTAGAAAGCCCACTTTGGGGACCTCTTTCTGATTAGCCTGGTTGTGTGCAGTTCAGACTCTTTCAGGAGTGGCTTAACAAGCAGGGAAAAGGAAATCCAATCACAGGGAAGACAAAGATGTTGAGGGTTTGGCTTCCCAAGCACATCAGAAATGGCCTAATATGCCATGACTGGAACATTGAAAGCAAAAATGACTTTTTATTCATTTTAAGAGTCATAGGTAGATGCTCTGTGACCATAGGCATTCTATGATAGTGCCCAAAAGTGCCACCTTTTGTATACACCTGTGTCATCTGCTCCCCTCCGAGTGTGAGTGAAACCAGTGAATACAATGGGTTACTATGATGAACATGATTTAGATGATGAGATCTTGGACCTCAAATTGGTGTTATAATGGCATGAGACTCTTGGAAGGGAGTTAATTGTTGGGGGCCAGAAGACAGACTATGGCAGGTAAGGTTTTAAGATGTCTGCCCCCTCTCCCCGCATCAGCGTATGTCCCCTCCCCTTGAGTGTGGGACATGGACATCTCACTTATGATTAGCTTACCAACTGGTTAATTTTGAGTTCATCAAAAGGGCGATTATCCCAGGTATGTCTGATCCAATCAGACTTCACAAGAAGGTGAAGCATCAGAGATGTGATCTTGCTGGCCTGAAGAAAACAAACTGCTATGTGGTGAGAGGGAGGCTTCCAAGAGCTGAGAATAACCGTGTTGACAGCTCCTGGAAAAATGGGGACCTTCAACCCTAAGGAACTAAATTTCTCCATCATCTGGAATAAGCTTGGAAAAGCACCCCAAGCTCCAGTTGAGAACGGCAATGTTGCCAACACCTTGACTGCAGCCTTCTGGGTCTCTGAGCAGCGTTCCAACTAAGCCATGCCCAGACTCCTGACCTTCAGAAACTATGAGACAGTAACAAGTGTCATGGCCAGGAGCAGTGGCTCATGCCTGTAATCCCAGCACCTCCAGAGGCTGAGGCGGGAGGATCACCTGAGGTCAGGAGTTCAAGACCAGTCTGGCCAACATGGCAAAACCCCATCTCTACTAAAAATACAAAAATTAGCCAGGCATGGTGGTGCATGCCTGCAGTCCCAGCTACTCAGGAGGCTGAGGTGGGAGGATCACTTGAACCCAGGAGGCAGAGGTTGCAGTGAGCCAAGATTCCGCTACTATACTCCAGCTTGGGCAACAGAGTGAAACTCTGTCTCAAACAAAACAAAACAAACAAACAAAAAATACAAAGTTATTTTAAGCCACTAAGCTTGTGGTCATTTTTAATGCAGCAAAAGAAAATGAATAGATACTCTTAACATTTCAAACACAACATTGATACCTGGGATTCCACTGCTGTGTTACAATCAAGTCACATCTTTCAGTTTTATATCTCTGGCTCCCTTGACACTAAGGATCGTCTAATGACAATAAGTAAATAGGAAGTATTTCTCCCGAGGGGGATTTTCTCTAGAAGTCCTACCTTTCCCAAGAAAAGGATTATCCCAGAGACTCCTTGCAAAATTATAATGATCAATGTTATCTATGGTTCAGAACAAAGACACTCCTAAATCTAACCTAACACATGAAATTTATTTTGTTCCCAGCTTATTGCTAAGAGGGCACTCAAATGTATAGCCCAGATTGTAAATATAAGACAAACTAATTGTCTGGTTTTTCAAAAAATTCATTTTATTTATTTATTTACTTATTTATATTGAGATAGAGTCTTGCTCTATCACCCAGGCTAGAGTGCAGCGGCGTGATCTCGCTGCAACCGCCACCTCCCAGATTCAAGTGATTCTCTTGCCTCTGCCTTCCTTGCAGCTGGGACCACAAGCTTGCGCCACCACACCCAGCTAATTTTTGTATTTTTAGTAGAGATGGGGTTTCACCATGTTGGCCAGACTGGTCTAGAATTCCTGACCTCAAGTGATCCACCCACCTCGGCCTCCCAAAGTGCTGGGATTACAGGCATGAGCCACTGTGCCCGGCCCAAAAAATTTAAATTAGCCAGTTTTAACTCTGGTAGAAGCAGAATATCTTGGCCAAACTTAAGAGGGCTTCAGCCACGTCTGACATTAAAAATTATTGAAAAACCTGATGAGATTCAAAGCATAATTAACTACTCAGGCATTCTCACAGAGTCATAAAGGGGCTAGAATCACACATGCCACAAGCAGAAGGAACAGTTGGACTCTGGTTAGATGAGCTAACTGGGTAACTCCCTTAGCCAGAGGGGTCAGGCAGATCACCCCTGGCTGCGTCCTAGTGGAGCAAAATGGATTACAGCCTCACGATTCATTGCCTGTCATACACTTAAAGAGAATTCTGTGTTTCAAGAAAAATGGGAGGGAGTATTTGTGGAAGTAAAGATGATTTATATTTTTCCCCCAAGAAAGTTTGAGATGTGGGTAAATAAAAATATTTTACACTCATCTGTATCCATTTACTTGTGCTGATGTTTGTCGTAGGGTTAATGACAAGGGATGCTCTGCTTCAATGTCTAAAGGACAATAGGGAATAGTGCAAACTGCAGTGAACTAAAGGGGCAGCCCGCAGCCATCTTCAGCTCACTGGGGCCACATTGTAGTCTCAACACTTACTCTGCAAAAGAATTACCTGGGAATCCTGAAATTAAGGTCCTCAAATTTCAAAACCAAAGATGCTATTTACTTCTTCTGGAGTAGGGTTCTGGAAACTGCATTTTACTAATTCCCTTACATCAGCACTATTCAGTAAAAATGTAAATGTAATATGCCATGTAATTGCAGGCCACATATATGACTTTAAATTTTCTAGTAGCAGCATGTAGAAGAAAAAAAAAAGAAGAAATCTTAATATATTTAGTTTCATCTCATGTATTATTTTAACATGTAATTAATTATTGACAATTTCTGTCTTCAAAATTTGGTATGCATTTTATATTTAAAGCATGCCTGAATTCATACTAGCTAAATTTCTAGTGCACAGTTTTTATTATTGCATGATATTTCTCTTTCTTTTTCGGTTTTGTGAAAGTTGTGTTTGCATTGACTTCCATTGCTTAAGTTTAAACAGCTCAAAGCCCAACAGTGTATTCTCATTTGCTCGAACTTCCCTCTCCAGGCTTGGAACAGGAGATCCAAGTCCCAATCCCAATTCTGTCTGTTAAACTTTGTGAACTTGGACATGTTACCATTTCACTGTCAATGTCTCAGTTTCCCCATCAGAAGTTGAGTTACTTGTACTAGATGTCTGGAGATCATTCTTTACTTCCCTGATGCTAATAAATAAATTGTCTGACTTTTTGTTTCAAGAAAAGAGTTTTTTTTTTTCCTTTTATTGTCTTGTGATGCTTCTGAGAGAGGCGAAGTTGATGCGTGGAGGACCCACTCAGCATTCCCCATTCCCTAGCCCTCTACCCACCCAACTATCTTTGAAAATTCCTAGCCTCTGAATTTTCAGGGAGGTTGATTTGAGTAATAAACTCCCATCTTCCATGTGGCTAGCCATGCATTAATTAAACTCTCTGCTGCAATACCTCTGTCTCACTGAATTGGTTTTATCTGTGCAGTGGGCAAGAAGAACCTCTGGGCAATCACAAGAAGGCAGCCATTTCAAATAAAAGGGAAAAAAGTTTTCACAGGTTAAGTGGTTTTGCCAAAGTCATGCAAGGTTACTGGCTTCCAAAACCAAGATTAGAGCTCACATTTATCAGGACTCTTAGCAGAGACCCTCACCATAACCTCTTGTAACAGACACTTGGTTCTCATGGGTGATGGAAAACATGGTCTCAGCTCTGGAAGGATTTCTGAAATGGGAAAAGGAAGTGTTTTTCTCAGCAATCCACTAGTGAGATACACTCTTCAAGGATGTAGGAAGTTGTTGGAATAACTTAAAGAAGGAGCTCATTGCCATTATTTCCTTTGGACTTTATAAAGGGCTCGCCAACGTATTACTGGTTCTGGAGGATGTGTGGGTTAAAGGGCTTTTATTCTAATACATCTGATGGTACAGCTTAAACGCAAAAGGAAAGCAAAATGGCGCTGCTTCAGAATTTAAGCAATAAGCCAGAGTAGAAACAAGCAGGAAAGCACCAAGCTCTTATGTGTTCAGGTAACATCACTAGGTGCCATTTCCCTCCTGAAAAAAATCTCAAGAAGCTTCCCAAACATGCAACATGAGAAAGGTTATTAAAGCATTTCTTCTAAGGTGACTTTTTAATTGCAAAATGATAACATCCCAGCATCTCTGCCTCACTGAGTTTAGGGAAATATTTAGAAAGTGTTTGTGTGCCCTAAGAGAAAGGCTGGTACATAATTGCAAATTATTACCACTTCTGCAGGTCATGCTGACAAGTTTATCTCTCAGCGGGCTGACAATCAGAAACCTGCTTCTAGTCAGGTGGTTTTTCACAGCTGGTAACCTTTTTCTTTTTTCCTGGATGGAATGGAAATTAGCATTGTATGCCTACTCCTTTCACTTGCATGGGCCATTTCTCATATCAAAGCCCATTGCTCTAGGTACCAGCCTCACCAACTTAGGTAAACAGAGTTTTAGGAGGAACCGACAGATGTTAGCAAGACAAGTAATCACAGAACAACAAAGCTTCATTTCTACAGCTGTTACATAAACAGTGTTCAAAAACATGGCAACTAGGAGGCAATTTAAGGAGAGAATCTTCAGGGGATGCTTACAATGCTGGTAATGCTTAGATTGCAATGGAGGCTTAAATCTCCAATTTCGTAATATGACTGAAAAGGCCCTGCATGATCTGGCCCTTCCCACATCTCTATGCCCCAATGCCTCCCCACTGCCTGCAGCCACCTGATGTCCCTTTGGGTCCTCCAATGCTCTGAGCTCCTTTGCACCTTGGGACTTCACGTGTACTTCCTTCCTTCATTTAACAGAACTCCATTTAAATTCTACTTTCTCAGAATCTACTCATTCTCAATTAGCCCCCTCCCTTTATACTCTTAGATGTTTCTGTATTTTCTCCCCTTCTTGATACCTATTGAAATTTATTTCACTTTACTTTTTTTTTTTTGACTCAGGGTCTTGCTTTGTCACCCAGGCTGGAGTGCAGTGACACAATCACAGCTTACTATTGCCTCGAACTCCGCGACTCCACTGAGCCTTTTGCCTCAGCCTCCTGAGTAGCTGGGACTACAGGATAATTTTTTTGTATTTTTTTGTGAAGAGAGGGGTCTTGGCCAGGTGCTGTGGCTCATGCCTGTAACCCCAGCACTTTGGGAGGCCGAGGCAGGTGGATCATGAGGTCAGGAGTTCAAGACCAGCCTGGCCTAGATGGTGAAACCCCATCTCTACTAAAAATGCAAAAATTAGCTGGGTGCAGTGGTGTGTGCCTGTAATCCTAGCTACTCGGGAAGCTGAGGCAGAGAATTGCTTGAACCTGGGAGGTGGAGGTTGCGGTGAGCCAAGATCGTGCCACTGCATTCCAGCCTGGACGACAGAATGAGACTCCGACTCGAAGAAAAAAAAAATGGGGGTGGGGGGGGTGTCTCACTATGCTGCCCAGGCTGGCCCCAAACTCCTGGGCTCAAGTGATTCTCCCACCTTGGTCACCTTGTGCTGGGATTACAGGCATGAGCTACCATGCCCAACCCCTACTAAAATGTAAAGTTATATATATATTTCCTTGATTATCAGTTTATGTGTCTGTGTCATTAGAACATAAGCCACACGGTGGAAGAGATCAGGTCTGCTTGATCATTCTGTCTCCAGTGTTCCGCATGTAGTTTGCACTATTTACACTTGTTGAATGAATATGAATATACATAGTTGTCCATTTTATGGATGATTCCAACTATTTCTCACCACACCTCTCGAGTCCCTTGACATAGGTATCGTCACCACATTTTACAAAAAAGGAAATGGATTGGTGGTGACACAATTTGCCCAAGATCATGTAGCCAGTGCATAGTGGGGTGAATTGCAAATTCAAGTAGAACATGAAAACCTGTGGTTTTCCTTTGTAGCATTTTCTAAATACTTGTTTGGCCTATAATATCAGCACTTTGGGAGGCTGAGGTGGGAGAATCAGTTGAGGACAGGAGTTCAAGAGCAGCCTGGGCAACACAGTGAGACCTTGTTTCTAAAAAAATTTTAAAAAGTTAGTGGGGTGTGGTGGTGCACATCTGTACTCACAGCTACTCGGGAGGCTGAGGCAGGAGAATCACCTGAGCCCAGGATTTTGAGACTGCAGCGAGCTATGGTTATACTACTGCACTCCAGCCTGGGTGACAGAGTGAGACTCCATCTCTAAGTAAATGAATACATATATACATAAATATATACATACTTGTTTGGTATTAGAACCAGAGCTAAATACATTTCTTGCATTATTTTATTTAATCTTCAAAACAACCCATTGAGATAGGTAGTATAGCTACTGTCTTCATTTTCCAGAACAGAGAGGTTAAGTGATCTGCCTAGGGTCACATAGCTAGAAAGGGGAAGAACTCCCTGAATCCAAACATCACACTACTCCTCGTTGCCCCAGTCTCATGTGTCACACTACCTTGCGCTGCTGTTGTCATATTCTCTAATTTGGTCTTCAGGTTTCTCTCTGGAGAGTGGCCATAAGCCAAGGTAGCCACTTTCTAGGAGAGCCCTCAACAGGAAGAGAGTTAGGTTCAGGTGTGTCGGGCAGGTGAGACACAATGAGAAGGTGAAACCATGATGCATGAAACAAGAAATGTATTATTTACAGATCCAGAGAGGTCAGAGTTGCCAACAGGAGGCTACAGGAAGTCTGGAGGCCACAAGGAGCTCAACCAATGGGCAGAGAGCGAGAGGGAGGGCCTGGGGGTGCAGGCCTTTATTAAGGTCCAGGGGCATTATCCCTTAGATTTTCCCAGGGGCCTATGGATTGGCTAGTTTAAGGAAAACATGTTTGAGAAGGGGGAAATTTATTTACATGAATCTGGTGTTGACCATTGTGTTTTATCATGATGAGCAGCAGCCATTGATGTGTTGGGAGGGGGGTCAGCGGGATGAGGAACAAGCAGGCTATATTGCAAACAGGGACAGGAGGAGGGGAAGTTTTAACTAGGCCAAAGGTGATGGGGTACAACTGAGTTTCTAACCACCTATGTCAGGCCTAACAGTGGACGCTGAGGCAGCAAGTGTGTTACACAAATTTACAACAGTCACACACTGTGCTTGGGTCTGAGGATGGTTAAAGAAAAAACCATTGTCACACATGATGAAATGGTTAGTAAGACTTTGCTCAGGTCTATCGCAACAGGTGTCAAGACTATCATAATCATCTTAGGAGAGATTTGGCTCAACTTAGAATATAGCACAGACACCTGAGGATTGATCACCAGTGAGCAGACTGAGGGGTGTCAATCGAAAGAAAATTACTAAGAGGAGACATAGAGAATAGGGACATTCTTACTAGAGACAGGTCAAGGACTTATATACCAAAAGTTATGGGGGAAGAAATTGATCAAGTATGGAGGGGATCAGGTATCAAGGGTATGGAGGTTCTTGCTAAACTCACATAGCAACATTCCAGCTAAAACTGGGACAGGCAGGCCAAAGACAGCACTTTAGTTTTATCCAAAGTCAAAGCCTAGTCAAGAAGAGGAGACTTACTAAAGTTTACCCAAGGAGAGTCTTTGTCAGGTACTAGAGTGAACGATGTAGTCAGTTTCTTGAGCCCAGAGTTAGACAAAGTGACAGTCTAACAGCCTATGATGTCTTGGCAGCTTATTGTGGGCTATGACCCTCCTTTGGGTTTTATTTTCTTGTATCAATATTTGAGCAGGATGACAGAAGGTGGAAGCGGTGGTAGTGGAGAGCGGAAGGTGTGGGAAGAGATGTGGCAACCTGCGTGGCAAGTGAGTTTCAAGACCTGCTAAGCGTAATTCATTCACCTGGGAGACAGCGTGAGGCAGCCAGGCCAGGGCTGGGTTTTGGTCTCAGCTCCCCACCTCCCTGGGTATCTGGCCTTTTCTCCTGGACTGTCCTATCCTGGGTGTGTCTTCTAACCCTGCTGTGCCACTGAGATTCACAGTGCCTTGGTTTTGCCTCTCTCTGACAAAGAATCAGCCTTCAAGAGTGGGGAAACCGGGAAAACAAGTTGCTGCTTGATTATATTAGACCTTTCTCAGTCTTGCATTTTGTGTGTGTTCCTGAAAGCCCCACCTCCCAGCCTTATAGGTAGTGAGAACACACACAATGCACACACACACTCGTGGGTTCATTCATTCAGACAACATCTACTGAGCATCTTACTGTGTGCTAAGTGCTATCAAGATATAGAGATGGATGAAACACTTATCCACAAGCTCAGACATCCGTACAGTCACAGTGTGTGTTTGGGCATGTAGATAAGAACTCATAATAGAAGCTTAGACTTGAAAAGCTTCATGGGAGAGAGAACATAGTAATGACTATCATTTAAGAAACACTATATGTCCAACATTGTTCCAGAATTTCATGCACATTAACAATCTGCAACAATCCTATAAGTTAGATCCGACAATTAAGCTCCTTTACAAGGAGGCTTAAGGAGACTACCTTGTCAAAGACACAAAGAAATGCAGTAGCGAAGCTGGGATTGAAACTCAGAGTTGGTACACACCACATTGTACAACACACTGCGGAGGTATCATAGCCCCTACTGCAGTATCGTGCAAATCGGTAACTTACAATGGGCATTCAGAGCTGGGAAGTTTACTTCCACTTGGGGATCAGAGGAGCATGAAAACCTATTCAATATGATCACAAAACAGAAAGGGACTGTGGCAGAACTTGGTAGACACTAGGGAAGCTGAACCACTACTAGTAGCAGCTGGGTTCTCAAAAGCTCATATTGTGCTGGAAAGCACTTCTCTTTCTTGCAATGTGATGTTTCTCAGACCTCACTGTGAACACAGCTTATCTGGGAATCATGGTAAAACTCAGGCTCCAATTCAGCAGGTCTGGGTGGGACCTGGGACTCTGCATGCCTACCAAGCTACCAGCTCATGCCAATGCTGTTAATCCATAGAATACGCTTAGACAAGCAAAGCTCTGGGGCAGCGGTTCTCAAAGTGAGGTTTTGAGAACCAGGTAGCAGCAGCAGCATCACCCAGAAGCTTGCTAGAAATGCAAATTCCAAGGCCCCACTCCAGAACAAATGAATCAGGTACTCTAGGGTGGAGCCCAGGAATCTGCGCTTTCACAAATTCTTCAGGTGATGCTGACGCACACTGAAGTTTGAGAACCACTGCTCTAGACAGCAGTGTATTCTCCTTCTCTGCTCTCCTTCATTTATAATGTTTTGTTTTTTTTTTTTTTTTTTTTTTTTTTTTTCTGTTAGATGCTCTGATTCGCTTCTAAATTAGGGGAGGAAGTCCTGATATACTTGCTACCTGCTTGGGAGACCAATGCAGAACTCTTCCTAAAAAAGCCTCTCTAAACTTCTCAAAGATGGCAGACTGTGCGTAGTTAAGTGGTAAAACCTGGGGCCAGACTCCAGACTCATCTTTATCCAGATTCATCTTTAGTCTGTGCTATACATGATAGTTAATATTTGACATACATGGATGTCTACACACACATTTGCATATGTAGGCTTTGTACCACCTCATAGATTTGTTGTAAGGCACACACTTATCTACAAGGAACATTTCCAAGATCCAAATGTAACAGTAACAACATAATAGAAATTAAAACGCTGAACATGTATTATTTCAGAGAAATACCTCATTCTTTGATTAACATGATCTCGGTGTTTGTTAGCTGGAAGCTTCTAATTTCTCAGTAATAGAGCATTCAAGGCTATTAGCATAATTTTATGACCCCTCACTATAATTCAATGAAAATTGAGATGTTTGTTTCCACTGTATCAAATTTGCCTCTGCTGGATACTAGAAATCCATTGACTGAAGTGCTGTACCAGTTAAGCTAGAATGGGGTAAGCAGTAAATAAATGAACACAAATTTTCAGTGGCTTATTTTTATTACATGCCACGCTCACATTATATGTCCAACATGGTATGTGTGTATATAATAGCAAGAGTAGGGGAATGGGTGGAGGAGAGCCCTCTTCCAATCACCCAAGACCCAGGCTCACAGAGCTCTAGCATCTTGGGACACAATTCCCTCAATGTGTGGCTCCAAGGATACTGTTGCAAGGCAGAAACAGGATACTCCCGCAGTGGTTTTTTCACTGTCTTAGCCATAAGAGGCACACATCACTTTCACTCACATGTCATTAGCCAGAACAAGTCTCATGACTCTGCCTAGTTGTGAGGGAAGAGGAGTCTCCCATATGTCCAAGAAGAAAGGGAGAACTAGAAATTGGTGAGCAACAGTATTATCTTCACACTCAGCTGAAACATGTTACACTTGAATGCCGATAAGCATAATAAGGTAAAAAGATGAGCAACAATCAGCTCAAAAACATCTCTGTAAATCAGCACGCATGACATTGCCATTCAGGGAGCATTTATTATGTACCAATAACTCACTATCCTATTTCATGTACATCACTTCAACCGGTGCTAAAACAGCCCTAATGGGGTGGCCCCATTATCTAACCTACCAGTTTAAAACTGCAGGCAAGATCTGAGGCCGGATTTGAATCCAGTTTCAACTGTCTCTGTAGTACCCGGACTTAATCCACATGCGATACCCCTCAGTAACGATGCCGGCTCCTCCCCTTCAAAACTCTTTGATTACTCATTGCCTTTCTGTGGACTTCGTAGTTATTAAAATCCTATTCTACCAGGGACGAACCACAATCTCTGCAGGCCCTTCTCCAGTGTACTGGACTGGGTCCTGGACTGCAACTAGTGTGGACTTTGTAAGGTCAGTTCCCAAAAAAACAACATTAGTAAAACACACAGAGGATGCCCCACACCTCAGAAGTAAGGGCAGGTTTAAGACTTAGATGCTGATCCAGTCTCACTTTCTCTTCTATCTTACTGAGAGAGGTAAGAACTCTGGTCCCCCCCAGCAGCTAAAGAGGCCCATCATCTGTGGACACACTACAAGGAAAATACAAGGTAGAAACATTTAACAGGACATAGACACGAAATGAAAAAGATAGAAGTGTTCTTGTTTTCTTCCCTTGGCTACCTGGAAATTCAAAGATAAATTTAAATGCTTTGAACATCTTCCCACCTTATCCTTGGCTTCTGGTAAAATTCCCCCCCACCCCATTACCACTTGTACAGTTCATGTTCCCCGCTTAGCTTCTGCGTTAATATCAGTTCAATCACCTTAAACCATTTTTTTTAATAGTCAGGATATACAGGCACAACTTGTTTCATTGCACTGCACTTTATTGTGCTTTGCAGATATTGGGTCTTTTAAAAATTGAAGGTTTGTGGCAATCCCACATCAAGCAAGTCTATCAGTGTCATTTTTCCAATAGCACATGTGATCTTTCTGCTACTATTACAGTGGGTGTACACTCTGTAATATTATACATGATATCTTCACAATCTTTCTGCTATCACAGTGGGTGTACACCCTCTGATATTACACATGATATCTTCACGATCTTTCTGTTACTAACACAGTGGGTGTATACCCTGTGATATTATGCATGATATCCTCGAGATTTTCCAGCTGATATCACAGTGCGTGTACCCCATGTGTGTACACCCTGTGATGTTATGTAGGATATCCTTGAGATCGTTTTGCTAATATCAATTGCAGTCACTTTATACCCTGTGTGTACACCTTGTGATGTTATGCAGGATATCCTTGCCATCTTCCCGCTAATATCAATCAATCACAGTGCCTGTAAACCCTGGGTGTATACCCTGTGATGTTATGCAATATATCCTCGTGATCTTTCCGCTAATATCAGTCACAGTGGCTGTACACCATGTGTGTACACCCTGTGATTTTATGCAAGACATCCTCGCCATCTTTTCGCTGATACCAATCAATCACAGTGGCTGTGCACCCTGTGTGTACACCCTGTGATGTTACGCAGGATATCCTAGAGATCTTTCTGCTAATATCAATCCATCACAGTGGTTGTACACCATGTGTGTACACCCTGTGATTTTATGCAAGACATCCTCGCCATCTTTTCGCTGATACCAATCAATCACAGTGGCTGTGCACCCTGTGTGTACACCCTGTGATGTTACGCAGGATATCCTAGAGATCTTTCTGCTAATATCAATCCATCACAGTGGTTGTACACCATGTGTGTACACCCTGTGATTTTATGCAAGACATCCTCGCCATCTTTTCGCTGATACCAATCAATCACAGTGGCTGTGCACCCTGTGTGTACACCCTGTGATGTTACGCAGGATATCCTAGAGATCTTTCTGCTAATATCAATCCATCACAGTGGTTGTACACCATGTGTGTACACCCTGTGATTTTATGCAAGACATCCTCGCCATTTTTTCGCTGATACCAATCAATCACAGTGGCTGTGCACCCTGTGTGTACACCCTGTGATGTTACGCAGGATATCCTAGAGATCTTTCTGCTAATATCAATCCATCACAGTGGTTGTACACCATGTGTGTACACCCTGTGATTTTATGCAAGACATCCTCGCCATCTTTTCGCTGATGCCAATCAATCACAGTGGCTGTGCACCCTGTGTGTACACCCTGTGATGTTACGCAGGATATCCTAGAGATCTTTCTGCTAATATCAATCCATCACAGTGGCTGTACACCATGTGTGTACACCCTGTGATGTTACTCAGGATATTCTCGTGATCTTTCCGCTAATATCAATCAATCACAGTGGCTGCACACCCTGTGTGTACACCCTGCATATATATTCTGTGATATTATGCATGATATTTATGCATAGTATCCGCGCGATCTTTTTGCTAATATCACAGTAAGTGTACACCTGCGATATTATCCATGGCATCCTGGCGACCTTTCTGCTAATATCACAGTGGGTTTACACCCTGTGTGCACACGCTGCGATATTATTCATGACATCATTGCGACCTTTCCGCTAATATCACGGTGGGTGTATACCCTGGGTGCGAACCCTGCAATACTATGCATGATATTCTCGCGATCTTTCTGCTAATATCACAGTGAATGTACACCCTGCGATATTATGCATGATATCCTCGCGATTTTTTGCTAATATCACAGTGAGTGTTACACCCTGCGATATTATGCATGATATCCTCCCGATCTTTCTGATAATATCACAGTGGCCTTACACCATGTGATATTATACATGATATTCTCGCGATCTTTCTGCTAATATCGCAGGGAATATACACCCTGTGTTCACATCCTGCGATATTATGCATGACATTTTCCCTACCTTTCTACTAATATCACAGTAGGTGTACACCCTGTTTGCACGCCCTGCGATATTATTCATGACATCCTCGTGACCTTTCTGCTAACATCACAGTAGGTGTACACCCCGGGTGCACACCTTGTGATACTGTGCATGATATCCTCGCGATCTTTCTGCTACTATCGCAGTGGGTGTTCCCCCTGTGATATTATGCATGATATCCTGGCGATCTTTCTGTTAATATCATAGCGGGTGCACACCCTGTGTGTATATTCCGTGATATTATGCATGATATTTTCGCGATCTTTCCGCTAATATCAATCACAGTCGGTGTACATCCTGTGTTTACACCCTGTGATATTATGCACGATATTCTCGCGATCTTTCTGCTAGTGTCACCGTGGGTTTACACCCTGTGTGGACACCCTGTGATATTATGCATGATATTCTCACGATCTTTCCACTAATATCCGTCACAGTGGGTGTATATTGATATTACGCGTGTACACTCTGTGGTATTAGACATGATATCCTCGCGATCTTTCTGCTAATATCACAGTGGGTGTACAGCCTGTGATATTATGCATAATATTTTCGAGATATTTCTCAAAATATTGTGACTGTGCTAGTGTCACAGTAGGTGTACACCCCGGGTGTACACCCTGTGAGATTATGAATAATATCCTCGAGATATTTTTGCAACTTTCACAGTGGTTGTACACCCTTGGTGTACATCTTGTAAATTTATGAATAATATGTTCGAGATATTTCTGCTACTGTCACAGTTGGTGTACACCCTGAGTGTACACCTTGTGAGATTATGCGTAATATCCTAGAGATATTTCTGCTACTGTCCAAGTGGGTGTACACCCAGAGTGTACACCCTGTTATATTGTGCATAATATCCTCGAGACATTACTGCTTGTGTCACATAGTGGGTGCACACGCTGTGATATTATGCCTAATATCTTGCGGGATTACTGTTAATATCACAGTGTGGGTACACCTTCTTTGTACTCCCCTCTGATATCATGCCTAATATCTTCTTCGAGAGATTACTGCTAATATTACAGGGGGTGCATCCCCCGTGTGTACCTTTCCTGAGATATTATGCCAAACATCTTCTTAGAGAAATTCTACTAATAGCACAGGGGTGGTACACCCTGTGTGTCCACCCTGTGATATTATGTTTAATACCTTCTTCGAGAGGTTACTCCCAACATCACAGTGGGCGTACTCACTATGTGTACACCCTGTGATATTATTCATAATATTTTCGATATTACAGCCAATATCACAGTGGATGTACACCCTGCGTGTACACACTGTGAAAATATTCATAATATCTTCGATATTGCCGCTAATATCACAGTGGGTGTACACCCTGTGTGTATACTCCGTGATATTATTCATAACATTTTCATATTACCGCTAATATCACAGTAGGTGTACACCCTGTGATATTATTCATAATATATTCAATATTACCGCTAACATCAGAGTTGGTGTACACCCTGTGATATTATTCATTATACCTTCAATATTATCGCCACCATCACAGTGAGTGTACACCCTGTGATATTATTAATATATTCGATGTTACTGCTAATATCACAATGGGTGTATACCCTGTGATGTTATTTATATCTTTTATATTACTGCTAATATCACAGTACTGCTATCTCAGTTGGTGTACATCCTGTGATGTTATTCCTAATATTTTAGATTTTACTGGTGATATCCCAATGGGTGTACACCCTGGTTGTACATCCACTGTGATATTATTTATAATATCTTTGATATGATGGCTAATATCACAGTGGGTGTACATCCTGTGATATTATTCATAATAACATGGAAGCTGTGTGTAAACATTGGATATTATAAATATCGGAGTGATATTTCATTAATATCACAATGTGTAAACATTGTGTTAACACAGTGTGTTATAAATATGAGAGCAATATTTCATTAATATGGTTGGTAATCACTGAGTGTAAATACTGGATATTATAAGTATTAGAGTGATATTTCATTAATATAACAGTGTGTAAACAGTGTGTGCAAACACTGGATATTATAAATATCGGAGTGACATTTTATAAATATCACAGTGTGTAAACACTGGATATTTTAAATATGAGAGCAATATTTCATTACTATTACAGTGTGTAAACACTTAATGTTATAAATATCAGAGTCATATTTCATTATTATCAACGTGTTTAAACACTGTATGTAAACACTGATATTACAAATATCAGAACGACATTTCTTTAATATCACAGTGTGTAAACACTGAATAATATAAATATCAGAGCAATATTTCATTAATATCAATAGTGTCTAAACAGTGGATATTATAAATATTAGAGCAATATGTCATTAATATCTCAGTGTGTAAACACTGTGTCTAAACACTGGATATTATAAATATCAGAGTGACATTTCATTAATATTTCAGTGTATAAGCACTGGATGTTATAATTATCAGAGCGATATTTCATTAACATCACAGTGTGTACACCATCACCATTATAAATATCATGGCGATATTTTATTACTGTCACAGTGTGTAAACACTGGATATTATAAATATCAGAGCCATATTTCATTACTATTACAGTGTGTGAATACTGGATATTATACATCTCAGAGCAATATTTCATTAATATCACAATGTGTAAACAATGGATATTATAAATATCAGAGCCATATTTCATTAATATCACAGTGTGTAAACACCAGATATTATAAATATCAGAGTGATATTTCACTCACTGAATATTATAAACATCATCAGAGACATATTTCATTAATATCACTGTGTGTAAACCCTGAATATTATAAATACCATCAGAGCAATATTTCATTAATATCACAGTGTGTAAACAGTGGATATTGTAAATATCATCATCACAGTGATATTTCATATATATCACAGTGTGTAAACACTGGATATTACAAGTATCATCAGAGCAATATTTCATGAATACTACAGTGTGTAAACACTGGATATTACAATTATTTCATCAGAGCGATACTTCATTAATATCACAGCGTGTAAACCCTGGATATTACATGTATCCTCATCAGAGCAATATTCATTAATATCATAGTTTGTAAGCCCTGGATACTATAAATATCAAAGCGAAACTTCCCTAAAATCACAGTGTGTACATCCTGGATACTATAAATATCAGTGCAAAATTTCCCTAGTATCACAATGTGTAAATCCTGGATACTCTAAACATGAGACTGAAAATTCCCTGGTATCACAGTGTGTAAACCCTGGATTTTATAAATATCAGAGCTAAATTTCCCCAGTATCACAGTGTGTAAACCCTGGATACTATAAATATCAGAACAAAATTTTCCTAGTATCACAGCGTATAAACCCTGGATACTATAAATATCATAACAAAATTTTCCTTGTATCACAGTGTGTATGTAGGCCCTGGATACTATAAATATCAGAGTCAAATTTTCCTTGTATCACAGTGTGTAGGCTCTGGATACTATAAATGTCAGAGTCAAATTTTCCTAGTATCACAGTGTGTAAACACTTTGTGTAAACACTGGATATTATATATATCAGACTGATAGTTCACTAGTGTCACAGTGTGTAAACTCTGTGTGTAAACCCTGGATATTATAAATATCAGAGCGATATTTCACTAATGTTACAGTGTGTAAATGCTGCATATTATAAATATCAGGGTGAAATTTCACTAATGTCTCAGTATGTAAATACTGGATATTAGTAATATCAGAGAGAAATTTTACTAATGTCACAGTGTATAAACACTAGATATAACAAATATCAGAGCAAAATTTCCCTTGTATCACAGTGTGTAAAAAGTGGACACTATAAATATCAGACCGAAATTTCCCTAGTATTACTGTGTGTAAACACTGGATACTATAAATATCAGAGCGGTATTTCACTAGTATCACAGCATGTAAACACTTTGTGTAAACACTGGATATTATAAATATCAGAATGATATTTCACCAGTAGTGCAGTGTGTAATCACTGGAGATTCTAATTATCAGGGTGATATTTCACTAGTATCACAGTGTGTAACCACAGGATATTATAAATATTAGAGCGATATTTCATTAGTATCACAGCATGTCAGCCCTGTGTGTAAACACTGGATATTATAAATATCACAGCGATATTTCGCTGATATCACAGTGTGTAACCACTGGGTATTGTAAATATCACAGTGATGTTTCACCAATATCACAATGTGTAACTAGTGGATATTGGAAATATCACAGCGATGTTTTGCCAGTATCACAGTGTGTAACCACTGGAAATTGTAAACATCACAGTGATATTTCGCCGATATCACAGTGTGTAACCAGTGTATAAACACAGGATATTGTAAGTATCAGAGCAATATTTTGCTGGTATCACAGTGTGTGAACTGGATATTGTAAATATCACAGCAATATTTCACTGATATCACAGTGTGTAAACACTGGATATTGTAAATATCATAGCGATATTTCACCGATATCACAGTGTGTAAACTCTGGATGTTGTAAATATCACAGCGATATTTCACTAATATCAGAGTGTGTAAACACAGGATATCGTAAATATCACAGCAATATTTCAGTGATGTCACAGTGTGTAAACACTGTGTGTTAACACTGGATATTATGAATATCACAGGGATATTTCATTAATATCACAGTGTGTAAACACTGGATATTATGAATGTCACAGCGATATTTCATTTAATATCACGGCGTGCAAACACTGTGAGTAAACACTGGATAATATAAACATAACAGCGATATTTCCTTAATATCATGATGTGTAAACACTAGACATTATAAATATTGCATCGATATTTCATTAATATCACAGCGTGTAAACATTATGTGTGAACACTGGATATTATAAATATCACAACAATATTTCATTAATATCATGGTGTGTAAACACTGTAGGTAAACAATAGATATTATGAAAATCACAGCGATATTTCATTAATGTCACAGTGTGTAAGCACTGTGTGCAAACACTGGATATTATGAATATCATAGCGATATTTTATTAATATTGCAGTGTGTAAGCACTGTGTGGAAACACTGGATATTATGAATATCACAGCGATATTTCGTTAATGTCACAGTGTGTAAGCACTGTGTGTAAATACTGGACATTATGAATATCACAGTCATATTTCATTAATGTAACGGTGTGTAAGCACTGTGTAAATACTGGATATTATGAATGTCACAGTGATATTTCATTAATTTCACACTGGATATTATAAAAATCACAGCGATATTTAACATCACAGTGTGTAAACACTTTGTGTAAACATTGGATATTATAAATATCACAGCGATGTTTCATCAGCATCACAGTTTGTAAACCTTGGATATTATAAATATCACAGTGATATTTCATTTATATCACGATGTGTAAACACTGTAAACGCTGGATATTATAAATATCACAGCGATGTTTGCTTAATATCACGGTGTGTAAACACTGTATATTACAAATATAACAGCCATATTTTATTAATATCACGGTGTGTAAACACTGGAAATTATAAATATCACATTGATATTTCACTGAGGTCATGGTGTGTAAACACTGGATGTTGTAAATATCTGTGATATTTCATTGATGTCATGGTGCGTAAACACTTGATATTACAAATATCACAGAGATATTTCATTGATATCACAGTGTGTAAACACTGGATATTATAAATATCACATCGATATTTCATTGATGTCACGGTGTGTAAACGCTGGATGTTGTAAATATCACAGTGATATTTCATTAATATCACAAACTGCCCCAGTGACCCAGGGCCAGCCACAATATGACTTTCATGGGCCCTAGCTACTTTGTTTTTGTGCACCCCTTCTTCCAAAAAATAATTTTAAAAAATGAATATTTTATGACTGCATTCATAAAATGACTGTCATCCAAGCTGGATTCATTATTATATATCGCTTTTATTACGTTCCTTTTCTTCTTCTAATTTAAAAAGAAATTACAATTAAAACATTTTCACAGGTCCCTAAAATTACTGTGTGCCTCCTGTGCCTCTAAGGGAGAAGTCAGCTCTACACTGACCCCTGGATTCTCAGCTCACACCAGGCTCCTTCACACATACTGTTCTCCAGCCCCTTTCTGCTGTCTTTGCACAAACTTTGCCCTCTTCCTTGAACACTATTCCTTGCCTTTTTCCTCATTTATCTCCACTGTCCCGCACAGAGCATCAGAATCCCCTTACAGCACAGATCACTGGGCCTGACACCTGGCTTCTGATTCAGCAGTTGTGGCATGGGCCCCAAAGTCCACCTTTTTTCTTTTCTTTTCTTTTTTCTTTTCTTTTCTTTTCTTCTCTTCTCTTTTCTTTTCTTTTCGTCTTTTTTTTCTTTTCTTTTCTCTTTTCTTTCTTTCCTTTCTTTCTTTGTTTTTTTTTTTGTTTGTTTGTTTTGTTTTATTTTGTTTTTTTGAGACAGAGTTTCGCGTTTCTTGCCTAGGCTGGAGTGCAATGGCGCGATCTCGGCCCACTGCAAACTCGGCCTCCCAGGTTCAAGCGATTCTCCTGCCTCAGCCTACTAGTGGCTGGGATTACAGGCGCCCGTCACTGGCTGATTTTTGTATTTTTAGTAGAGACGGGGTTTCACCATGTTGGCCAGGCTGGTCTCAAACTCCTGACCTTAGGTGATCCACCCGACTTGGCCTCCCAAAGTGCTGGGATTACAGGTGTGAGCCACCGCGCCTGGCCCAGAGTCCACATTTTTAACAGGACCAAAGTGATCCTGATGCTGCTGGTCTGAGGACCACACTTTGAGAACTGCTGCTTTCAAGATGAGCTGCACTTCTATTTCCTCTACCAAGCCTCTTCTGTCTCCTAATTGGGTCGCATTTCTCCTTCACACGCTCTAGAAGGACCAAAGGCCGCTGCTTTATCTGTGTGATTTTTTTTTTTTTTTTTTTTTGCATTAAAAACTTTTTATCTTCTTCTTATTTTTGAGACGGTCTACCTCTGTCAGGCTGGAGTGCAGTGGTGCTATCACGGCTCACTGCAGCTTCGACCTCCTGGGGTCAAGCGATCCTCCCACCTCAGCCTCTTGAGTAACTGGGACCACAGGTGCGTGCCACCACGCCTGGCTAGTATTTTGTTTTTATTTTGTAGAGATGGGGTTTCGCCATGTTGCTCAGGCTGGGCTCGAACTCCTGGATTCAAGTGATCCTCCCCTCTTGGCCTCCCAAAGTGTTGGGATTACAAGCATACGCCACTGCATCCAGCCCTGTGTGATTAATTTATGTTTCTACCATTTGACTGTGAGCTCCACGTGTCTTTTCGCTAGCTGTGGGATCTGCACCCCGTGCATACAGGTGGGCGGTAAACAGGTGCTGACAGCAGTTCAAAAAAGTTGAATGAATCACCTTAACCTTCCAGCAACAGTAGATGCGAGTGTAAAATCTTATCACCTCACCAGCACTGTATTTTTTTTTTTTTTTTTTTTTAACTCTTCCAGCTCTAAATTCCACAACTCCTCCTATGCCTCTTGCTTCCATAAAAGCCCAAGGAGCCCGGCAGAGACTGCTTTGCGCAACCAGGGAGACCCGGCCCTAAGCCCCGCCCCGCGCCTCTCCCCACCTCAAGTCCCGCCTCTGGCTATAAGCCCCGCCCCTCCCCGCCCCGATCCCTGCCTTCGACCCCAGATCTAGCACCGCCCCGCCCCTGTCTCCGCCCCCAGACTCCACCCCTCCTCCTTGCTAAGCCCCGCCCCCCTCTCTGGCTTTAGGCCGCTCCCAAGCCCAGAGCTGCTCTGCGCAAGCGCGACCGACCGAGCAGCTCCGAGGAGTCCGCCCGGAAACAAACATTCCCCCGGGCAATGTCACGACCTGGTCTTCCCCAGGAGCCAGTCAGGTAAAGGCTTTCCGGGCCCTGGCACCCCGATCTTGGTCAGGCCCGGCCTTGATCGCAGCGGAGGCCACCGGGGCCTTTTGGCCGGGACTGATTTTGCAGCTCTCGCCAGTCCACCTGCGAGCGCCGGATGGGAGCATTCGCTTCCAGCAACCCGCAGGGTCCCCGAACCTTTGCACTACTCTGGCCAGGAACAGAGCCGGCTTAAGCCACTATGGTTTACGTACACGCTGCTCCCCTTCCCAGCCGGCTTGGCTGTTCTGCAATCCGCGTCTCCAGAGTTGGACCCCAGGACCCCCGACGGTGGCACAGCCCCGCACCAGGCAGCCCCGGATTCAAGTCCCCCGGTGGCTACTTTCAGTTGTGACCTTGGGTCTGTCAGTTTCGTAAACTCTCTGAGCCTGGAGGTGACCCTGTGATCACTTGCCGGGCTGTTGTGAGGATAAAATGAGAAACGTGAAAAGTGAGACCATGCTCAGAACGGGGTGGCTGCTACTGCTGTTGAAATCTTGGTGATTATTCCAGCGGCCAGCCCCTAAAGTGGACAGATAACGTTTTTGCAGCCTTTTACTTTGGCTGGTTTCTCTGGTCAGTTCTGTGGTTTCTGGGTGGTTAAAAGCCACCAGCCCACAGTTTCCTTTTCTGGAGGCGGGCCTGCGTGCATCAGATGCACTGTGCAATCCCTGTGCCAGCATTCACTGATTTTTTTTCTGGCCATTTGGTTTTTGAAATACACTGCTGTTACCCAACCACATCTGGTGAGCACCCTGCCATCTAGAAAGAGGCAAAAAATATCAAATACCTCCTGCAAACAACTGCTTATCTAATGATGGGGAGATTTATGACAGTGGTTACCATTCACTGAGCACCAGCTGTGTGCCAGCCACAGTATATGAACTGCATCATTTAATCTTCATAAATATCCTCAAGCCTGACACAAATGAAGATGAAACTCAGAGAAGTCATTTGTATACACTTTTTTTTTTTTTTTTTTTTTTTGAGACAGAGTCTCACTCTGCCGCCCAGGCTACAGTGCAGTAGGCAATCTCGGCTCACTGCGGCCTCTGCCTCCTGGGTTCCAGCGATTCTCCTGCCTCAGCCTTATGAGTAGCTGGGATTACAGGCATGTGCCATGATGCCCGGCTAATTTTTGTATGTTTAGTAGAGGCGGGGTTTTACCGTGTTGGCCAGGCTGGTCTCGAACTCCTGACTTCAAGTGATTCACCTGCCTCAGCCTCCCAAAGTGCTGAGATTACAGGCATGAGCCACTGTACCAGGCCTCCTATACACATTTGAAGCCAATTCTGGGTATCTTAAATAGCTGATTCTGCCCACTGCAAAACTGCCTTCCCACAGAAAAACTAAAATCAACGGTTCCTTTTCTAGGGCTGCCATAACAGAGTACCACACACTGGATGGTTTAAAACAATGGAAATGGTCTCTCATGGCTGTGAAGGCTGGAAGTCCAAAATCAAGGTGTCGGCAGGGCCACACTCCCTTAGAAGACTCTGGTCTGGGGGCGACCTTTCCTTGCCTCTTCCAGTTTCTGGTGGTTTCTGGCATTGCTTGGCTCACAGCAGCATCACTTCAACCTCTGCCGCCATCTTCACATGGTCTTCTTCGCTGTGTGCATCTCTCCATGTTTTTTCTTCTTCTTTTATTTTATTTTATTTTATTATTGAGTCGGGTCTCACTCTGTCACCCAGGCTGGAGTGCAGTGGTACAATCACGGCTCACTGCAGCCTTCAACTCTGGGGCTCAAGTGATCCTCCCACTTCCGCCTTCCAAGTAGCTGGGTATACAGTTGCATGCCCCATGCCTAAGCTAATTTATGCTTTTTTTTTTTTCTTTTGTAGAGACAGGGTCTTGCTATGTTGACCAGGGTGGTTTCAAACTCCTGGGCCCAAGCAGTTCTCCCGCCTCAACCTCCCAGTGTTGAGATTAGAGGCGTGAGGCACTGCACTCAGCTCGTTTCTGCTTCTTATCAGGACAACAGTCATTGGATTTAGAGCTCACTTTAATTACATCTAAAAAGGTCCTATTTCTGAATAAAGTCACACTCTGAAGTTTGGGGTAGATATGAATTTCAGGGGTGAGGGGATACTGTTCAACCCACTACATAAACTAGCAGCAAAACACACCTGTCAAAAGGACCAAAACAAGTCCACATAGAAAGGGCACCATTTGTGGTTATAAATCCAAATACTTGCATATTATTGGGAAATTGTTCTCAAAATGTGTTCCCCTGTCCACAGTGTCAGTAACGCTATCATGTGGGAGTTTGATACAAATGCTAATTCTCAGACCCTACACCAGAGTTACTGAGTCACAGTCTGGGACTGAACCTAGCAGTCTATGTGACAGCCAGCCCTCCAGGTGATTCTGTTGCTGCTAAAGTTTGGGAACCACTGTTATAAGCAGTTGAAGACATAAGAGTTTGAGAACATAAGGGCCAGCTTAACAGAAGGTAGTCTTCTAACCTTCTAACCTTAACAATGACTTTTTCATCAAACCTATCTTCTCTGAATATAATTATGGGTTTCAAAATTCAACTATTGCATTATTGAAAAAACATTTTACCATACTTTATGTTTCAAAGAGAACCTGTGTACTAAACTGTGTACTTAGAAGGTTTTTTTGTCATTTTCATCTTGCAAACAACCATGCAATTTAGATAGTATCATTTCTGTCGTGTTATTGAAAAATACACAGAGAGTCAGAAATGGCAAACTCCTAAATACAAAACAAAGCAGAAACAGAGGCAGGACTATAAGCTTTTTGCCATAACTCTGCTTTCTAAAATGTCTGTCTGCTTTGTTTTTATTTTAGAAACAGTTTGCTAGATGATGCTAAGGCCCGCTTAAGAAAGTATGATATTGGAGGCAAATATTCTCATTTGCCATATAACAAATACTCCGTCCTTTTGCCATTGGTGGCTAAAGAAGGAAAACTCCATTTGTTGTTCACCGTCCGGTCAGAGAAGGTAGGTGGACAAAAAATTTCCTGCCCTTAAACCTCAGGACATCAGAAAACCTCACGAGATTTTGTCACTTGCACACATTTTGATGCCAAAATTCTCAAAAGGGCTTTCAAAATTGTGATGTCAGAGGCATACAACCACAAGCCACAGGATAACATGGTGTTTCTTGGAGAAGGTTTAACAAGAAAATGAAGGAATTTAGCTAGCAAGCAGTTTAAAACGCTTTCAGACTAGGGTTACCTAACCTTGATGTTATTGGCATTTGGGTCTGAATAATTCTTTGGTGTGGAGGCTGTCCTGTATAATGTGCTGTGTTTACCATCACCCTTGGCCTCTACCCACAAGATGCCAGTAGCACACACAAACACAAGCTCACAAACACAAGCTCACACACACCTTTGTCCCTTTGTCCAGTATGCCAGTAGCACACACACCACAAATGTCTTCAGAATTGCCTACTGTCCTGGCAGGATTGAGGGTGCCAAATTGCCCCCACCAAGGGCCACTGTTTTAGACTATCCCACCCCCAGTATAATGTGAAAATACTAGAGCATAGAAGTTACTGGCCTAGGCTCTAAAGCTAGCTGTCCATGTTGAATCCAGGCTCTCTCCTTGCCAGCTGTGACTTTGGCCTAGTTACTTACCCTCTCTGTACTTCAGTCTTTTCACTTGTAAAATGAGGACAAAACATTAGTAACTGCTTCATACAGCTGCTATGAGCATTTCACAGGGTAACAAATGTAAAGCACCTATATAACCCTGGTACTTGGCAAGCAAGAATTCAGTAAGTTTTGGCTGTCATCGTTAGTGTCAAGTGACCTGTCAGACACGACCTGAAGTTTTAAGATAAATGATGTCACTTTAAAGAAATATGGGCTGGGAATGGAGTTTCTGGCTCACCCCTTGTATTGGTCCATTCTTGCATTGCTATAATGAAATACCTGAGGCCGGGTGTGGTGGCTCACGCCTGTAATCCCAGCACTTTGAGAGGCCGAGGTGGGAGGATCATGAGGTCAGGAGTTCGAGACAAGCCTGACCAACATGCTGAAACCCCATCTCTACTAAAAATACAAAAGAATTAGCCAGGCATGGTGGCACACACCTGTAATCCCAGCTACTCAGGAGGCTGAGGCAGGAGAAACACTTGAAACCAGGAGGCGGAGGTTGCAGTGAGCCGAGATTGTGCCGCTGCACTCCAGCCTGAGCGACAGCGAGACTCCATCTCAAAAAAAAAGAAAGAAAGAAAGAAAGAAAAAGAAATACCTGAGACTGGGTAATTTATAAAGAAAAGAGGTTTCATTGACTCATGGTTCTGCAGGCTGTACAGGAAGCATGACACAGGCATTTGCTCAGTTTCTGGAAAGGCCTCAGGGAGTTTACCATTATGGCAGAGGGTAGAGGGGGAGCAGGAGCAAGAGAGAGCAGGGAAATGCCACACACTTTTAAATGGCCACACACTTTTAAATGGATCTCATGAGAACTCACTCACTATCATGGGGACAGTGCCAAGACGATGGTGCTAAACCATGCGTGAGAAATCTGCCCCCGTGATCCAGTCATCTCCCACCAGGCCCCCACCTCCAACACTGGGGACTCCAGTTCAACATGAGATTTGGGCAAGGACGAATATCGAAACTCTATCACCCCCGCACCCGTGAGCGCAATCACTTTCCCTTGCTGTGGGGAACTTCCAAGGAAAACCTGGTGAAGCAGTCATTTTAAGGTTATCCAAGTACAAAAAGAAAATAAGCCATACATTAACAGGCTTTTTAAGCAGACTAATGAAAAGTATTTTGTTTAAAAAAAAAATGCCGAGGAATCAGCTGGAGTTTTGTGGACGTGGAAGTAGACTTGTGTGGATTGTGTTCAGTCTGAGCCAGGCAGAAATGCCGTGAACTCAGGACATGATAGAAATCCAGGTTCCAAGGGGAAATACTTAAATGGAAACCAGGGGACCAGTGTCTGTTCCCACCTCTGCCAATAAGCAGAGGAGAAGCACTTACATATATTTTTAAAAATTATCAGATATGGCCATGTGCGGTGGCTCACGCCTGTAATCCCAGCACTTTGGGAGGCTGAGGTGGGCAGATCACCTGAGGTCAGGAGTTCGAGACCAGTCTGGCCAACATGGCGAAACCCTGCCTCTACTAAAAATACAAAAAATTAGCCAGGCATGGTAGTGGGTGCCTGTAATCCCAGCTACTGGGGAGGCTGAGGCAGGGAGAATCACTTGAACCTGGGAGGTGGAGGTTGCATTGAGCCGAGATCGTGCCACTGCGCTCCAGCCTGGACAACAGAACAAGACTCCATCTCAATAATGAATAAATAAATAAATAAATAAATTAAAGAGAATTGTTGAACAAACAATAATATAGGAAATCTAGACAATACTACAAACTCAACCAAGGGGGTCTCTAGTTTCTTTTGTTTCACCCAGAGCCACTTTCGCCTGTTGATTATTAAGGTCACTTTTAAAAAACTATTTAGATTTAATTCAATCTGATTGTAAACACTATCTGGCTGTAGGAGTGAGAAATTCCCTCTGGAGCTCTACTGGAGCTCTGCCCCTCACACAAGCAGGGGGCTGGTAGGAGATATCCCCCCAGTGGATGGGGAAGGCAGGGCAAGAAGTGGGTTAACCCTTCTCAAATGTGCGATCTCCCACTAACTCTGGAACCTTGAACAAGTTTCTTTTTCGTTTTTATTGAGAAGGAGTCTTGCTATGTTGCCCAGGCTGGAGTGCAGTGGCGCAATCTCAGCTCACTGCAACCTCCATCTCTTGGAATCAAGCAATTCTCCCGCCTCAGCCTCCCAATTAGCTGGGATTACAGGTGCACGCCACCACGCCTTGCTAGTTTTTGTATTTTTAGTAGAGAGGGAGTTTCACCATGTTGGTTGGCCAGGCTGATCTTGAACTCCTGATCTCAGGTGATCTGCCCGTCTTGGCCTCCCAAAGTGCTGGGATGACAAGCGTGAGCCACCACGCCCAGCCTGCAAAGTTCTTAAATCTCTTAATCACCTCAGTTTTCTCATCACTAAAATGGGCCTGAAATCAACGCCTCATGTGCAGGGTTGTTCTGAGCCTGAAAGAGATCTGTAAAACGCCCAGCATGGCTGCTGGCATGCCATAGTGCTGCATGCCGTTGGATGCTACCTATGTTTTCGTTATCTCCTTGTCCGGGTCCACCTTGGATAAGGGACTCCTCTCAGAACCCTAGATCCCTGGTGCCCAGCAAAGAGCTGGCAAACCCCTTTCTCCATTGCACACCTGGGCACAGCCCTTCAGGCCTTCAAAGCCACCCACTTTATAGTTTTCAGGAATTAGCTGCTCTGCATTATCTGTCTTCCTCTTCTCCCCCACACCCTTGACCTCACATCCCTCCTCTGTCCCGTCTTCTACCCTCCTCCACCCTCCTCCCTGCACCCCGTTCTCTGGGACTGGAAGTAGGCAAGAGAAAATTCAAGATCAAAGCAAAGATTGAAGTTTTAGGAAATTAGGCGGCAGCTTAACTTGGCCTCTGAGTAGCATTTCAGAAGGTTTTATTGAATAAAAAATGTATACTATTTATCAAAAAAATAACTGACAGCTTTTGCGCTTAGAGCCCTTTGCAGTGCTAATAGTTTTTGATTAGTCAGTTTTAGAAATGTGCCTATTTTCTTCAAAACAGCGTAATATTTTCTTTTTAAAAAACAAAATTAAATAGATTTATCTTTTTAGATTTAAATAGATTTAACTTGTAGAGATTTATCCTGTACAATATGATGTTTTGAAGTATATATTCACTGTGGAATGACTAAATCTAGCTAATTAATGTACTACCTCACATCAAAGTAACATACTACTTCACATAGTAACATATCACCACACACAATACCTCACATAGTAACATATTACTATACACATTACCTCACATAGTAACATATCACTATGTACTTCATATAGTAACATGTCATCATACATATTTTCTTCAAAATAGCATATTTTCTTTAAAAAAAAAATTTAGGCCAGGCATGGTGGCTCACACCTGTAATCCCAGCATTTTGAGAGGCCAAGGTGTGGGGATCACCTGAGGTCAGGCGTTTGAGACCAGCCTGGCCAACATGGTGAAACCCTGTCTCTACTAAAAATACAAAATTAGCTGGGTGTGGTGGTGCACGCCTGTAGTCCCAGCTACTTGGGAGGCTGAGGCAGGAGAATTGCTTGAACCTAGGAGGCAGAGGTTGCAGTGAACCGAGATTATGCCACTGCACTCCAGACTGGGCAACAGAGTGAGACTCTATCTCAATCAATCAATCAGTCAATCAATCAATAAAATTTAAATCGACAGATAAAATTGTATAGATTTATCCTGAACAACATGATGTTTTGAAGTATATATTCACTACGGAATGACTAAATCTAGCTAATCAATGTACTAACTCACATAGTAACATATTACCTCACACATTACCTCACACAGTAACATATTAACACATATACTACCTCATATGGTAACATATCACCACACACATTACCTCACATAGTAACATATTAACACATATACTACCTCATATGGTAACATATCACCACACACATTACCTCACATAGTAACATATTAACATACATACTACCTCATATGGTAACATATCACCACACATAACATACTATCTCACATAGTCATCATCTTTGCACTAAGAACACTTTATATCCATTCAGCAATTTTCAAGAATACAGTATGTTAACTATAGTCACCATAGTATACAATACATCTCTTGAATTTATTCCTCCTGGCTGGCTGAAACTTTTTATCTTTTGACCAACATCTCCCCAACCTCCCCCTAAACCACCTCAGCACCTGGTAACCACCATTCTACTCTCTACTTCTGTGAGACCGACTTTTTAATACTCCACATATGAATAAGATCATGTGGCATCTGTGACTGGCTTATTTTACCTAACATAATTTCCTCCAGGTTCATCCATGTTGTCACAAATGACAGGATTTCCTTCTTTTTTATGACTGAATAATATTCCTCTCTGTATATACATTTTCTTCATTCACTTGCTGATGGATACTCAGGTTGATTCCATGTCTTGGCCATTGTGAACGATGCTGCAGTGAACATGGGTGTGCAGCTACCTCTTCGATATACTGATTTCATTTCCTTTGGATATATAACCAGTAGTGGGATTGCTGGATCATATGGCAGTTCTGTTTTTAATTTTTTGAGAAACCTCCATACTGTTTTCCACAATGATTGTACTAATTTACATTCCCACCAAGAGTGTGTGATAGTTCCCTTTTTTCCATATCCTCAACAACACTTACCTTTTGTTTTTTAGATAATGGCCATTCTAAAAGGTGTGAGGTAATGTCTCTCTGTGGTTTTAATTTGAATTTTCCTGGTGATTAGTGATGTTAAGCATTTTTTTCATATACCTTTTGAGAAATGTCTGTTTAGGTCCTTTGTCCATTTTTTAATTGTTTTTTTTATTATTGATATTGAGTTGAGTTCCTTATATATTTTGGATACTAGCCCCTTTTCAGATGTATGGTTTGCAAATATTTTCTCCCATTCCACAGATTGCCTTTTCATTCTGTTGAGTGTTTCCTTAGCTGTGCAAAAGCTTTTTAGTTGATGTAACCCCATGTTTTTATTTTTGCTTTCATTGCCTGTGCTTTTGGGGTCATATTTTAAAAATCATTGCCCAGACCAAGGATAACATTTTCTTGAGAGTAATGTTCTCACTAATCCAAAATGATCTTTTCCGATTCCTATTACCTATTAATTGGAATAGGTGTACAAGGCAAATTGAATAAAATTGGTATGCTATGAGATATTTTTGAAACCTTTCAAAATACAGTCATGTGCTGCAAAACTGTTTTTCCATCAATGATGGACCACATATACAAGGTGGCCCCATAAGATTATAATGGAGCTGAAAATTCCTATCGCCAACTGACATCATAGCAGTCATAATGTCATAGCACAATACAGTACTCACATGTTTGTGGTGATGCTGGTGTAAACAAACCTACTGTGTTGCCAGTGGTCTAAAAGTGCAGCACATACAATTATGCACAATATATAATACTTGATAAAAAATGACATTTCTGGTTTATGAAATTTACTACACTATTCTTTTAAATCATTATTTTAGAGTGTTCTTCTTCTACTTATTTTTTAAAAATAACTATAAAGCACCCTCAGTAAGGTCCTTCAGGAGGTATTCCAAAAAACACAGGCATTGTTATTGTAGGAGATGAGAGCTCCATGTATGTTATTGTTGCCCCTGAAGACCTTCCAGTGGGACAAGAGGTGGAGGTAGAAGACAGTGATATTGATGATTCTGTGTGTTGTATCTTAGTTTTTAGCAAGAAAGTTTAAAAAGAAAAAAAAATCCTTAAAAATAGAAAAAAGCTTCTAGAATAAGGATATAATGAAAATATTTTGTATAGCTGTGTAATGTCTTTGTGTTTTAAGCTAAGTGTTATTACAAAAGAGTCAAAAAATTAAAAATTAAAAAGTTTGGAAAGCAAGAAGTAATAGTAAGCTACGGTTAATTTATTATTTAAAAAAGAAAAAGGCTGGGGGGTGGTGGCTTATACCTGTAATCCCAGCACTTTGGGAGGCCAAGGTGGAGGGAACCATCTGAGGTCAGGAGTTCGAGACCAGCCTGGCCAACATGGCAAAACCTCATCTCTACTAAAAATACAAAAATTAGCCAGACATGCTGGGGGGTGCCTGTAATTCCAGCTACTTGGGAGGCTGAGGCAGGAGAATTACTTGAACTCAGGAGGCAGAGGCTGCAGGGAGCTGAGATCCCATCACTGCACTCCAGCCTGGTCAACAGACGAGAACACGTCTCAGAAAAAAAAAAAAAAAAAAGAAAAAGAAAAATATTTTTATAAACATACTATAGCCTAAGTGTCTAGTGTTTATGAAGTCTAGAGCAGTGTTTAATGTCCTAGGCCTTCATATTCACTCACCACCCACTCATTCACTGACTCACACAGAGCAGCTTTCAGTCCTGCAAGCTCCATGTATGGTGAATGCCCCATACTGGTGAACCATTTTTGACCTTTTATACCATATTTTTACTGTACCTTTTCCGTGTTTAGATGCACAAATACTTACCATTATGTTACTATTGCCTGCAATATCCAGGACAGTAAAATGGTATACAGGTTGTAGCCCAGAAGCAGTAGCTACACCATATAGCCTAGGTTTGTAGTAGTCTATATTATCCAGGTTTGTGCAAGTGCACCCTGTGTTGTTTACACAATGATGAAATCGCCTAATGCATTTTTCAGAACGTGTCCCTGTTGTTGAGTAACACATGACTGTACATTTAAAACAGGCATCATATCAGGTCTGTATTTCTGTCAAGCCTGATGACTGCCTGGAGGTGCCTCTGTCCCTGGCTGCCTTGGAGTTGAACATTCTAACAATAAAGCACTTTTTCAGATTGCTATAACATTAGGTGTATTTCTTATGCATTTGGTGAGACATATTTGCAGTGGGTGGTGAGTGTTCAAGACAGTAGAAATATGTCCATCAGTCTTCTTTTCACCTGTTCTCACAACTGTAATTGATGTGAAGATGTCAAGGATTTAGCTATGGCAGCAGTTTCTGCAGTGTTCCTGATTTATCAGCACAGAAGGACTTAAAAAAAATTTTTTAAGGCTTGCCCAAATGAGGCTGAAGACTATAAAATGTCAAAAAGTTTATCATGGCATTGTCTTAGTCCTCTCAAGCTGCTATAACAAAACACCTTAGACTGGGTGGCTTATAAACAACAGATATTAATTCTCACAGTTCTGGAGGCTGGGAAGTCCAAGATCAAGCTGCGAGAAGATTTGGTGTCTGGTGAGGGCCCTGTTCCAGTTCATAGATAGTCATCCTTTCAGTGTCCTTACAGGGAAAGGGGCAAAGGGTCTGTCTCTGGCCTCTTTTATAAGGGCATTCATCTCATTGATGAGGGCTCTGCCCCCATGACCTAATCAACTCCCAAAGATCCCACCTCCTAATACCATCACCTTAGGGGTGAGGATTTCAACATATGGATTCGTGGGAGAATAAACATTCAGGCCATTGCAGGCATCTAGTTTATCCTTACATAGATATATGGCCTAGGTGCTAAAAGTGGCAACATGATCTCTTGATTGAGCTTCTCAATGTCTAGGACTGACCTTACAAGTTCTCATTATTAAATATTTAATGTGGCCAGGCACCATTCCCGTGCATCCGCTCCATCCTCATGGAACAATCTTCACAGCTCTGTGAGGAGCACACTGTCATTACCCCATTGCACACAGTTGGAAAGAGGCAGACCCAGGACTCTTGCTGAGCCTGAGGGCTCCTTGACAATTCAGGAGAGAAAGGATAGTGGGTACTAGGCACGAGAGGGCATAAAAGAAATTGAGGTCACTCTGCTGAGATATTTGGCCCTGCAGAAGAGAGAACAGTGGAGGATTTGTGCCTCTCCACTTCTGCCCAAGATATGAGAGAAATAATTTTAAAGACAGAGATAAGAAAGGGGGTAATTTTAGGATGCTATAAATAGAGACACTGTCAGTTCTCGTAAAGGCAGGAAGGAATGGAATCAAGGAAGGGGGCAATGCGGGGAAAGAGGAGACCTCTATTCCTTTACCAACACATGCAAAAATAAACATAGATGCCAACACAATGCTAATAGCTCCAGGGCCTATATTTTTTGTGTCTTACTAAACTTTTGATAAATGTATGTTGTACTGATTAAAAACACAGGCTCGTAAATTAAACACTGGTTTATATTCCAGCCTACTGAGTGAACTTGGTCAGGTTATTTAACCTCTGTGAGCCTAAGTTCCCTTGTCTGAAAGTGGAAATAATAATAGTATAAGAGTAGCTCATGGCTGGGTGCGGTGGCTCACGCCTGTAATGCCAGCACTTTGGGAGGCCGAGGAGGGCAGATCACGAGGTCAGGAGATCGAGACCAGTCTGGCTAACATGGTGAAACCCTGTCTCTACTAAAAATACAAAAAATTAGCTGGGCATGGTTGTGGGCACCTGTAGTCCCAGCTACTTGGGAGGCTGAGGCAGGAGAATGGCGTGAACCCAGGAGGCAAAGCTTGCGGTAAGCCGAGTTCGCACCACTGCACTCCAGCCTGGGACACAGAGCGAGACTCCATCTCAAAAAAGTAAAGAAAAGAGTAGCTTACCTGCCCATCAATGCATGAGTGGATAAACAAACTGTGATCTATACATACAATAGAATACTATTCAGCCATAAAAAAGGAAGTACCAATACACGATAGAACACGAAGAACCTCCAAAATATATGTGAAGGGAAAAATGCCAGACACAAAAGTCGAGACTAGGTAAATCCACAGAGACAGAAGGCAGGGACAGAGGGAGAGGGGAATGAGAATCAACTGTTGTATGGGGTTTCCTTCTGGGATGATGGAAATATTCTGGAATGAGATAGTAGGGATGATTGTACAACATAGTAAATGTATTAAATGTCTCTGCTTTTTTTCACTTTAAAATGGTTACTTTTATGTGAATTTCACCTCATTCAAACATTAGTAGCTTATAGGACTGTTCTGAGGACCCAATGGGAAAAATCTTTATGAAACAACATGCCCAGAACATGATAAGCAGCCAATAAAGGACTCAACAAAATTATCTGTTGATAATATTGCCCCTTATATTATTCTTTCAGCCTTTTCCCCCTAGCAATGTCAGTCTGTTTGTGTGTGTGTGATGTGGTTTGGATCCTGTCCCCACCCAAATCTCATGTTCAGTTGTAATCCCCAATATTGGACGTGTGGCCTGGAGGGAGGCGATTTGATCATGCGGGTGGATTTCCCCCTTGGTACTGTCATCACAATAGTGAGTGAGTTCTCACGAGATATGGTTGTTTAAAGTGTGTAGCACCTCCCCTCCCTCTCTCTGTCTCCCGCTCCAGCCACGTGAAGTGCTTGCTCCTCCTTTGCCTTCTGCCATGATTGTAAGTTTCCTAAGGTCTCCCCAGAAGCCGAGCAGATGCCAGCATCATGCTGCCTGTATAGCCTGCGTAACTGTGAGCCAACTAAACCTCTTTTCTTTATAAATAACCCAGTCTCAGCTATTTATTTATAGCAGTGCAAGAACACACTGATACAGTGTGTGGTATCTTTTGGGGACAAATAGAACAAAAGTTAGCAGTGAGAAAAATTTTCAAGGTTCATTTCTTAAAAAGGATTCAAGAAAACACATTTTTGGGCAATAGGGGTCTTGATATCACCACCTGGGTAGGAATGGTCTCTGGTACAAAATAGAAGTTCAGTATTTGTTGAATGCGTAAATAGTTCCAAAATTAGAATCCCACATTGTAGCGCTGTTCTTTCCTTATCCAGCTAAGAAGGGCCCCTGGAGAAGTTTGCTTTCCTGGAGGTAAGCGTGACCCTACAGACAGGGATGATGCAGCCACGGCTCTCCGGGAAGCCCAGGAGGAAGTGGGTCTCCATCCTCATCAAGTGGAAGTTGTCTGCTGCCTGGTGCCATGTCTTATTGATGTAAGGGTTTCCTCAGACACTCATGAGCGCCGTCCCCACCCCCAGGTGGATCTACTGTTCTCAGGATTCCACACTTTCCAAACATAACCCCAAAGAGTACTGTACATAAAGTCAAGAGAACAGGTTCTCCTACAGACATTGCCCCTCATGAGCCAAGTGGCTGTGGGCAACCCCTTTTGCCTCTCTGGACCCCTCTTTCCCCATCCAGAAATAAAAGGGTTGAACTCCCATCAGTGGATTTCAAACTGGGTGCCATAGAACCCTAGAGAGATGCTTCAGAATTATCAACATTCAGTTCACATTTATTTTTCTCCAGTATACATTGGTTTTGAGAGTTCAGTTGAAAAAATAACAGACACTCCAATGTGCTAGATACCAAATTTTAGCCCCTTGGAGACCACCAATGCATTACTTCTGCCATAAAGATATTCATTTTTCTGCATACTATAGAATAAAGCCTCTCTGTAATACATTAATTGAATAGAACCATGAAATCACTAGGCAAGCTATTTTTAAAACTATTACTATTCATAACTGCATTTGTGTTGGATCAGGATTTCCTTGATATTATAATATACATCAAAACATATTTAAAATATTTTTAAAAATGAATTTCGGAGCTGATATAACCAGATCTTATTTTCTTTTTTATTTTATGTTTTATGGAGATGGGGGTCTTACTATGTCGATGAGGCTGGTCTTGAGCTCCTGGCCTCAAGCAGTCCTCCCACCTCAGCCTCCCAAAGTGCTGGGATTACAGGTGTGAACCACTGTGCTCAGCTTCAGATCTTACTTTCTGTCAGTTCACCACAACAACCTCATTGTTGTACTAATTGACTTTAGAAGGGGTAAATATTGTATTAATAAATATGATCTTGGATAACAGCATGATTTTACTATATAAATGTTTTAATAAAACCTTTAATTTTAATTTCAGAATAGCTGTAGACTGATGGAAAAGTCGTGAAGATAGTACAGAGAGTTCTTATATACCGTAGACCTAGTTTCCCCTATGGTTGACATCTTACATCACTGCATACATTTGTCACAACAAAGAAACCAATGTCAGCATGTTACTATTAACTGAACTCCACGCTCTGTTTGCTTTTTACTAGTTTTTCTACTGATGTCCTCCTTTCTGTCCTGGATCTCATCTAAGATACTGTATTGTATTTTGTGGTCATGTCTCCTTAGTCCTCTGGTCTGTGATAGTTTCTCACACTTTCTTCTCATGACCCTGACAGTTTTGAGAAGTAGTGGTCAGGTATTTTGTAGAATGTTCCCCAGTTTTGGTTTGTCTGATATTTTTCTCATCGTTAAGCTGGGGTCATAATTTGGGAACACCACAGAGGTGAAGTGCTCTCATCACACAATATCAGAGGTAGGTATAAACTTTTAATGTTTTTTTTTTGTTTTTTTTTTTGAGATGAGTCTCGCTCTGTCACCCGGGCTGGAGTGCAGTGGTGCAAACTCGGCTCACTGCAAGCTCCGCCTCCCGGGTTCACGCCATTCTCCTGCCTCAGCCTCCTGAGTAGCTGGGACTACAGGCGCCTGTCACCGCGCCCGACTAATTTTTTGTATTTTTAGTAGAGATGGGGTTTCACCGTGTTAGTCAGGATGGTCTGGATCTCCTGACCTCGTGATCTGCCCGCCTCGGCCTCCCAAAGTGCTAGGATTATAGACGTGAGCCACCACACCCGGCCTTAATGTTTTATATATTGGGCTTTCGGGTAAGTTTTTACTTCAAAAGAACACTCCCAGAGTTGCCTAACAGTTAGAAAACCAGTGGGTTAGATCATCCTTTATGTTCCACTTGACCGGAGTCTTGGTGGGACAGTGTTTTGAAGATCAGTGATGCTGAGACAATGTCTGTCTTAATTGGGTCCTTTTTAAAAATAGAAAGGTCAGCACCCAAGGGTGGTTTTGTTTGCAAGAAGCTAGTGGCAACTCAATAAATGTTTTCTAAGTGTGTGTGTATGAAAGCGAGATAGAGACACGGGATTGCACACGAAATGTGTCAATTACTTTTCCATTTGGTTTTCTAATGGGAACTCTTTTCAGTTGATTTCTGCAAATCCACCAGCATTTGGAGGATTTACTTTAGAAATCAATTAACTAATTTAGCTATACTGATTAAAAGTTTCCAAAATGAGATTAACTCTTTTCCCAAGGTCCCCAGGTGCTACTGAGTTCTGCGTGTGGGTGGATAGAATTCAGCAGCATTAACAGGAAAGTGTCTCCAGGAGATTCCTGGGGCCAGATGCTCCTGGAACAGGAGATTTCTAAAATGGTGTGATTGTGAGATTAAACAAAGGCTTTAAAAAAAGGTCTGCTGTGTTCGGAAGCGCAAGGGAGGGTTGCTTTGTTTTTTGGCCCCTGCTAATTTTTAAAATGTATCACAAAAATGCCATTTATTGATAATTATAAGCATAATCTAATCTACATGGCTATTAACCTGGAGTGATTTTTCAACCCTCGGGAATTTGGTAATGTCTGGAGATCATAGCTGGGAGCGGGAGGGTGCTATTGGCTTTTCTCAAGTGATCTCAAGTCCCAGTGATCTCGGCTCACTGCAACCTCCACCTCCCGAGTTCAAGCAATTCTCCTGCCTCAGCCTCCAGAGTAGCTACCTATGTATGTATGCACCTATGTATGTACCTGCTACATAAACCTTCCAGGCAGGCTGTGACACCACAACCCCCACCCCAGTTTTCCCTTTTGTCAGACATTTATGTACTACTTTTTGCAAAGGTCTCTGAAATATACCCAGGAGTATGAGCAACATGTCTGTGGTCGAATCCAGTTTCTGCCAAGTATCAGCAGGATGTGCCCTTGGGCAAGTTTCTTCACGTCTCTAATTGTAGTTCTTAAGGCTTCTTCGAGATCAGATTGTTGTAAGGAATCAGAGGGTGTTGGGAACTAGACTAGGTGCCCATAAGTTGTGGTCACTAATGGTCGCAGCAACCACGAATATTTACTGAGCATACATTGTTGGGGCTCTGTCCAGGCCCCTTCATATTCCTCTTACAACCCCAGGGCTTCTGATAACTCACTGTTACCAGATAGGGGGCCTGATCCAGACCCTAAGAGAGAGTTCTAGGATCTCACAGGGTAAGTCCATAAAATGAAAGCAAGTTTATTAGAGAAGTAAAGAAAAAAAAAGAACGGCTATTCCATAACAGAGCAACAGGATGTGCTGCTGGTTGGCCATTTTTATGGTTATTTCTTGATCATATGCTAAACAAGGGGTGGGTTATTCATGAGTTTTCCAGGAAAGGGATGGGCAATTCTGAGAGTTGAGGGTTCCTTCCCTTTTTAGACCATATAGGGTAACTTCCTGACATTGCCATGGCATTTGTAATCTGTCATGGCACTGGTGGGAGTATCTTTTAACATTCTAATGCATTCTAATTATCGTATAATGAGCAGTGAGGATGCCCAGAGGTTACTTTCATTGCCATGTTGGTTTGGTGGGTTTTGACGGCCTTCTTTACTGCAAGGTCTTTATGACTTGTATCTCAGTCTCATCTGGCAACTAAGCATGCCCTCACCTCCTGGGAATGCAGCCCAGTAGGTCCAAGCCTTATCTTACCCAGCCCCTATTCAAGATGGAGTTGCTCTGGTTCAAACGCCTCTGACAACACTTCGCAGCTTTCTTCCGAGTACCGGTACCCTTGATACCGGAGCCGCCTTGCCATGTGTCCTGCACAGAGAGCTGGGAGTGCCTGTGAATTCACTTCCGGCAAGGCAGTCCTTAACCAGTGACTGACTGGGGCTGGGGAGCATGAAATCTCAGCTCCCTTGTCTCCATGTGGGACAAACTGCATATTAATTTACCCTCCAGAACACCCCATGGTGCCCTTGCCAGCCTTCTTCCCTTATGAGTATTGCTCCCCTCTTCCCCTTACCTGTTTCCCCTGGGAGCACTTTCTTAAAAAATCACTTGCATCTGAGTCCTTATCTCAGAGTCCACCTGAAAAACTCCATATTCAGAGACTAAGCATTTCCCCAATGCCAGGCGTGATGTTAGGTGCTGGTAGAATGTTGCCTCTGCCCTCGGGTAACTTAATGACCCCAAATTTCCTGCCCGAAGGACATATGAAGTCTATGGTCCTCTTGTCTCCTCCTGGTCCAAATGTTGACTTTCGCTATTATTTTGGTTAATGGTCTGAGTTGTCTCTGTTCCTAAATTTGCTTTCCTGTCTTTGGCTGTCCCTCAGAACATTCTGCAGGCCGGATAGGTCCCAGCCTCACCATGTGTCTACCTCTCTGGCTTTTTCCACCCACTTTCTCTTGGGATGCTCCAGGAATTCCAGTTCTTCTCACTTTCTAATACAAAGTCAGGCAGCTCTTACCAGTTCCCACCTCCTCACTCAGCCCCAGGCCTCCCTCTCAGGGTTTCCGGTATAACAAAACAGTCTTTCATTTGACAGCACTCATGTTCATTTGCTTTTTTATTTTTATATATTTATTTTTATTTTTGAGACTGGGCCTCGCTCTGTCACCCAGGCTGGAGTGCAGTGGCATGATCTCGGCTCACTGCGATCTCCGCCTCCCGAGTTCAAGCAATTCTCCTGCCTCAGCCTCCTGAGTAGCTGGGATTACAGGCACGCACCACCACACCTGACTAATTTGTGTATTTTTAGTAGAGACGGGATTTCATCATGTTGGCTAGGCTGGTCTCAAACTCCTGACCTCAGGTGGTCTGCCCACCTCAACCTCCCAAAGTGCTGGGGTTACAGGCGTGAGCCACTGCACCCGGCCACTCATGTTCATTTGCAAGCAGTTGTGGTTGTAAATAGAAATCCCTCTCCCATGTAATATATACATGTGTGTTATATAAAGTAGTTCACATATAGTTATATATAAGACACATAATTATATATATATGTGTATGTACTATGAATTTTTTCCATAAATGGGAATATGTCATAACTAGTATTATATCACTTTACTTTTCTGTTCCTAAGTATATATTTTTTTCTTTACTGAGAAGGAAAGATGTCTATCCCATTCTTTTTAAAGCCTACATAGTATCCTATTTTATGGACATAACCCTAATTTATATAACTTAAATGCCTATAAATTGAAGAGTGATAACTTGAGAATTTTGGGCTGTTGTTGAAACTAATGCTTCAGGTTATACTTGTGTCTTTTCTTACTGGTAGGAATTTATCATACAGATACACAAATGCAATTCCCAGGTCAAAGGGAACACATTTTTGTGATACTGCCAAATTGCCATTCCAAAAGATTGTACTACTTTGTGTTCATACAAGAAATCATTTTCAGAGTCATCTCATAGATGTCACCTCAGGTAGAGCAGGATGACTCCCATTTTAGGGGGAACATAAATTTACTTCCAGAGTAAGCTTTCTTCCCCTTCTCCCAGGTTCAGTGTATTTTCTTAGCTCACCTAGAAGTGGCATGATTTTAGTATTTGAAATAATATCACTTCACTTCTTAATTTGTCTATTTTGTTTTCTGCTTTTAGACAGATACATTGATAACTCCATTTGTGGGTTTAATAGACCACAACTTCCAGGCCCAGCCGAATCCTGCTGAAGTTAAGGATGTATTTCTGGTGCCTCTGGCCTATTTCCTGCATCCACAGGTCCATGACCAGCATTACGTCACACGTCTTGGTCACCGTTTTATTAATCATATCTTTGAGTACACAAACCCTGAAGATGGTGTCACTTACCAGATCAGGGGAATGACGGCAAACCTTGCAGTGTTGGTGGCATTTATCATTTTGGAAAAAAAACCCACCTTTGAGGTTCAATTTAATCTTAATGATGTATTATCATCCTCTGAAGAGTTATTCCTGAAGGTTCATAAAAAAGCTACAAGCAAGTTATGATTTACGAGACCAAGAGACAAAGAACTATCCACGAGGATTCTGTGTGTGCTTATTCATAGAACAACAATAATGACAGCTGTTGGAATTTGACAGGTGTGAATATTTTTTCTGCAGTATGTAGTTAGAATCTTTGCCTCTTTTCCAGTTGCCTTCTATTGTCTGAAAAAGTAAAAGCCATTCAAAAATGAAAAATATGTTCATAGTGTTGCATATTTTCACCCACAATATGTTAATAATATTTTTCTTACACATATAAGAAAGAATATCTGGCACGTAGTAGGCCCTTAATAAAGATTTTTTGAATATATAACCATGTGGCATTTACCTTATTTGCAGAAGGCAATATATATACACATATATAATATACACACACATATATACACACACACACATATATTTATTATATATATATATAATTTTTTTTTTTTTTTGGAGACAGACTCTTGCTCTGTCACCCAGGCTGGAGTGCAGTGGCACAATCTTGGCTCAGCTCACTGCAACATCCACCTCCTGGGTTCAAGCGATTCTCCTGCCTCAGCCTCCCAAGTAACTGGGATTACAGGCGCCTGCCACTACACCTGGCTAATTTTTGTATTTTTAGTAGAGATGGGTTTTTGCCATGTTGGCCAGGCTGGTCTCGAACTCCTGACCTCAGGCGATTCACTCTCCTTGGACTCCCAAAGTTCTGGGATTACAGGCATGAGCCACCACACCCAGCTGGCAATATATATATTTTTAATTTGTTGTTACATGTAACAGAAACTTCTGGTCATCCATCAAAACCTATCTTCCCTGTCTTCTATGGCGGTAGAGTTTAAGCTGGGACCACAGCACTCCAGGTATAAACAGCATTACTCTGGATCCCTTGCCATTCACATTGACTCTGGGACTTACTTTAGTCCAACGGGTTATGGGTGAAAGTTGACTTTCCAGGTCATCTCCAATTTAAAACATAAGCCAGTCTCTTTGGAGTACCTTTGGTTCTTTTTTCCATGAGCTGCAACATGGACTTGTCTGCAACCCAGCCTTGACCATACAAATGAGGACATTTCCTGGGGGAATGGCAGAACCAAAAGATGTCAGAGCTTGAATCGATGAATGACTCTGTGGAGCAAAGTAACCTTCTAACCTGGGCTCCTCACTTGGTACTGTTACATCAGAAAAGAATAAAATTCTATATCATCTCTCTGCCACTGTAATTCAAAGTCACTTTTCTATAGCAGAGCTAACCAATATGCTCCAGCACCTGAAAATAGCTAGAATATTCACCTGAACTTTGAAGTGTTGCAAGCAGTTAGAAATGGGGATGATCTGACACTTTATTTTTTATTTATTTATTTTTTTTTTGAGACAGAATCTCGCTCCTTCACCCAGGCTGGAGTGCAGTGGCGTGATCTTGGCTCACCACAACCTTCGCCTCCAGGCTTCAAGCGATTCTCCTGCCTCAGCCTCCCAAGTAGCTGGGATTACAGGTGCCCACCACCACACCCAGCTAATTTTTTTGCATTTTTAGTAGAGATGGGGTTTCACTATGTTGGTCAGGCTGGTCTCAAACTCTTGACCTCAGGTAATCTACCCATTTCTGCCTCCCAAAGTGCTGGGATTACAGGCATGAGCCACTGAGCCCGGCCAATCTGACACCTTACATGTAGGTTCTGGAAAACACATAGGATGTCCTTCCTGGGTGGGAGGTGGGGTTTGGCAATCACCATCCAAAACAGCTGAAATTGAGGAATATGAGAGGCTTATATGCCTACCAATTGGGAGGGATAATGATGTATGTTTCGAGATGATGAGGGCAGAAAAATAGTGATTTAAAGCATAAGCCCCAAATCAAAAGACAAAAAGACAGACATTCTGTAATGCACCCTTGAGATCTTCTACTTCTTATGTGGGTATCTGCATATATCATGCTTTAGAGTTAGCATGGATTTTTTTGTTTAATTATATTAATCATCCTTCATGAGGCCAGAGAGGCAAGTGAATCAAGCAGCCTAACCACAGTTCTGTGATGGCGATTTCACATCTTATTGTTGTTGTTAGCTTTTTAGAGAGCCAAACCATGTTTAATAAGACTTTGTTATAGTTGAAAATGTGACGCCCACACCAAACCTATCAATCAGCCATGCGACTGTCCATTGCTGCTGAGTTTTTCTTTTCTGAGAGTCGGCAAAGGCAAATACCTGATTGGCTGCTTTATACCCATATATGTTTAAATGGCAGCGATCTGGCTCCAACCATGAAAGCAGATGTTGGGTACATTACCCCATTAACATTCTGTAACCAGCCCTGCATGAACAGGGCTGAACTATTTCCGAACAATTACAGAAGCATTTGCAAATGTGTATTTACAATCTGACAGCAGTATAATTGCCGGGTAGATGGTTGACCTCTCTGACAGTGCAGAAAGCCTCCCTTCCAAACTGTTTGTTTATGTGAACTCTCCCAGACCTGCCTGGTCCAGCTGAAGTCAATCTGAGCACACTCATGGCCACACAATTTATGGGGCTGCATGCTTAGCAAAGGAGGTATTGCCCCCTTCCTTCTTAGTGGTGTATTTTATAGTCTCTATGTTCAGAGTCCTAGTTAAATATATCTGGCTCGAATAAAATAAGTTACTGGCAAGATACAGATCTCAGGGAATCTCTGAAGCCACTGAATAAATCAGCTTCAAGAAGGACAGGGGTGCGCAGTGGCTCATGCCTGCAATCCCACCATGCGGGCAGGCTGAGGCAGATGGATCACTTGAAGTCAGGAGCTCAAGACCAGCCTGGCCAGAATGGTGAAATCCATTTCTACCAAAAATACAAAACTAGCCAGGTGTGGTGGTGCATGCCTGTAATCCCAGCTATTTGGGAGGCTGAGGCAGAATTGCTTGAACCTGGGAGGCAGAGGTTGCAGTGAGCCGAGATTGTGCCACTGTACTCCAGTCTACTCGACAGAGTGAGACTGTGTCAAAGAAAAAAAAAAAAAAAAGGCAGTAAGGAACAAACACAGCTAACTACCTCAAAGACAGAAGGATGTGAACCTTCTCTTTTGTATCCTGTTATTATTGCTACAAGAAACATCTTGAATTGATTGACACAGACATAGAAAAACAACAGACACTAAGTGCCTCAGTCCCCAATTCTATCTGGCTTCACATGGGTCACCTGGAAGGTTTCCAGGAACCCAAAAATATATTCAAAGGCAAGGGGTAAGTGGGGACTAGATGGACATCCCAAAACATCTAATCTCTCCAGTGCCTAGATTTTATAAATTCTCTAGATTCTGCCATCCAGACAGCTCAACCCTGTCTTCTTTTCAACCCTGCAATCTTGGTAAAGAAGTGGTTAAGATGGCCGGGTGCAGTGGCTCACACCTGTAATCCCAGCACTTTGGGAGGCTGAAGCTGGTGGATCACGAGGTCAAGAGATGGAGACCATCCTGGCCAACATGGTGAAATCCCATCTCTACTAAAAATACAAAATCTAGCCAGGCGTGGTGGCACGCACCTGTAGTCCCAGCTACTTGGGAGGCTGAGGCAGGAGAAATACTTGAACCCGGGAGGCAGAGGTTGCAGTGAGCCAAGATCACGCCACTGCACTCCAGCCTGGTGATAGAGCGAGACTCCGTCTCAAAAATAAATAAATAAATAAATAAAAATAAAAATAAAAAATAAAAAAAAGAAGTGGTTAATAGTGCTGAGTCTGGATGCCTAGCTTTGAATCTCAGCTCCAGTGTCAGCCTATTCTGTGACCTTGGGCAAGTTATTCCTTCTCTGTAGATCTCAGTTTCCTCTTCTGTAATGTAGGAGAAATAAATTCTGTTTTAGGGCTGTCAGGGATTAAACGAGTTAACACATGTGACCTCTTTACTTAAAGCATACCAAAGTGCTCAGAACAGTGCCTGGGAAATAAGTGCCCAGTTACCTGTTGGCTACTAATTATGGTAATATTATAACTATAACATTGTATCATAACAATAACAATAATCATTGTTATTTCTCTAGTTCAGAGTTAGACTAACATTTATCTATTATGTACCCAGCCTTTCATTTTATTTCATTAACCCTCACATCAACTCTTTCTAGTGAGTACATGCTATTATTATTCCTATTTTTAGATAGGAGACCTTGAAGATCAGAGATGCTAAATATTTGCTCGTTATCACACAGTTCATAAATGGCAAAGTCAACATCCAAACCGACATGCCTGAGATTCATAGTCCATACTCTTTCTGCTATAACCACATACTTGAAGATAAGGCAAGAATAGAAGGTTAAATTTACATCTCCCTTGAGTCACCACATGTGAAAGGGAAAACAATTCCAAGTTAATAAACTAGAGAGAGTACAGCATTTATTTTTGCCTTCATCATGTCCTCCAGCTTATTCAGCTGGTGCTGCACACAGTGAAATGAGTAATTAGCCAGGATGATTTTAATTAAAATGGAACATACCAATTAATAAATGAAAGTGCTGGCATACTTGCTAATTTAACAGCTTGTTCATGGTGCCAGCTTTCCAGTTAAAGGACTGAGAAGGGAAAACGTTCCTCCACCTCTTAGACAAGATGATTAGATATTAACCAACTGTTTATTCTTGTTAACAGTTGCTTTCTTATTTGAGAATAGCATGAAGTTTTGTTAAAATTGCTAGAGTGATCATCTCCCAGTCCAGTTGTCTCAGATGTGACATACTTGGTGTGGTTCCTAATGGGACCTGTGTGTATACCCAATTAAGACTTTTTTAAATTATTTATTTATTTATTTATTCGAGATGGAGTTTGCTCTGTTGCCCAGGCTGGAGTGCAGTGGCTTGATGCTGGCACACTCCAGCTTCCACCTCCTGGGTTCAAGCAATTCTCCTGTCTCAGCCTCCTGAGTAGCTGGGATTACAGGTGCGTGCCATGATGCCTGGCTAATTTTTGTATTTTTAGTAGAGACGGGGTTTCACCATGCTGGCCAGGCTGGCCTCAAACTCCTGACCTCAAGTGATCCTCCCATCTCGGCCTCCCAAAGTACTGGGATTACAGGTGTGAGCCACTGTACCCGGCCTCAGTTAAGAATTTTTCATTGCCCTCCCATCCCCACTCAGCCACCTCCCTGGGCCATGCCACATTGAACACAACTCAGAATTTATGAGCCAATTTCTCCATGCCACTTCTTCAACTACCCCTTACTTTATATTAATAGCATGGACACCACTTCATTGTATTCCTTTGCATATCTGTATAATACATGTGTATCTCTGTGTTTATTCCAGACCTAACCCTGGAAGGGAAATATCCATGTACCATAAGACTCCTCAGTCTGAGTTCCCCTATCCTCAAATGAATGGACCAAGGATCGATGACCAACCCATAGGTGGCCCCTAATTCAATGGCCTATGACTTGTATGATCTGCTTAAATACCGGATCTAAAGTCCATTCGATTTTCGAAAGACTTTGAGCAATGCCAGAAGGTAACATATGCTTGGGAAATATTTTGGCCCATGTACATACTGATGAGTGAGCCCAAGAAGTCAGAGTTTAAAGGTTAGTTGGCCAATAATTGGTAGAAATATATCTTTGCTCTAAGCAGTAGTTGTTGTCGTGTCAGGGATTCCATCAGATACACCTGGAAGAAGAAGAAATATTTCCTGAAGCAACTTATCCTTCTTTAAGATCTCATACTGAAGCCCATAAATTTTTATTTTATAGGTGTAGACTTGGTTTAATATTTCCTCGACGATAACTTTCCTCATTTTTCATTTTAAATCTTCAAGCCCTTACTCTCTACTTCATCATGGATGTCAATGACATCTCTGTGTCAATTTTTTTCTCTTTTTCATTTATCACCCATGTGAAACTTGAAGTTTTCCTTCCGATTATTTTCTTCTACTCACTTTCTTCACGTGTTTCTTCACTCTAGTCTCATTTCATCTTCTTTCATCAGCCTTCAGTTTCAGCTATATTTCAAGGATCCCAAACGGCATTCTGAAAATTTGTCTACATTATTTTTTCTAACTATAAATCTGTATGGTCTAACGTCAGGCTAAATGATAAACTGAAGATAGTGGAAACATTTTGCTAGAACTCTCAACCTGTTATAAACATATATTAACCCATCTTAGCCCCCTGTAGTGAATTGAATAGTGGTCCCAAAAAGATATGTCCAAATCCTAACCCCAATGCCTGTGAATGTGAGCTTATTTGGAAATAAAATCTTTGCAGAGGTAGTTAAGTTAAAGACCTTGAAATGAGATCATCCTAGATTGAGGGTAATCCCTAAATCCAATGACTGGTGTCTTTATAAATAAAAAAAGAGGAAAATTTGAGACACACATTTGCAAGAGACACAGGGAAGAAGCCATGTGAAGACAGAGGCAGAGATTAGAGTTATTTGCCATGAGCCAAGGAACACCAGGAGCCACTGGAAGCTGGAAGAGGAAAGGAAGGGTCCTCCCCACAGCCTTTGGAGGGAGGGTGACCCTGCCAATGCCTTGATTTCAGATTTCTGGCCTTCAGAACCGTGAGATAACAAATTTCTGTTGTTTTAAGCCACCAAGTTTGTGGCAAATTGTTAGGACAGCCCTAGGAAACTATATAGCCCCCTTCTGAAACATCTGTTCATTTTGAGAAATAGCTCTCCCCTCTGTCTTGGGATTACCATGGAAACAGGACATTGTTGACCTCCCAGCATAAACTCAGTTAATCAGATTTAGTCCCTCAGTAATTCCCTTGGGATTAGTACCAAGCAACACCGGAGTCTGTCTGCCTGCCCTCTGGAAGAGAGCGTATGTGAGTGTTTGTGTTCCACCATTTGCCCTAGGAAGCAGAGAAAGCTTGTCTGCAACAAGAGAGGAGAACAAAGTCAATGACCAGAATGGAAGAGCAATGAAAGTCAGTCGTGTGTTGTGAAGGCATTAGAATCCCTGGATGTTTGTTCTTGAGACCCGGATGTTTCCATGGTTTCCATGAAATGCTCCCACCCTTCGTAGTTAAATTCCCTAACATGCTTGAGCAAGCTTAGAAGGAGTTCTATAACTTTCACCGGAAAATGTCCTAACATATCACAAACACACGTCTTTATATCCTTCTCTTTTCTCTTTTCTCACACGCTTTTACACTATGGGGACCTTTGGTTCTATTCTTTCTTAACTTAGAATAGACCTATCCGCATGTAGAGTCTTCTGGAAGTGCAATATGGTATGGTAGGAAAGACTGAAGACAGAAAACCCAGTCTGCTCTCATCACTAGCTATATGACCCATTGGACAGATTAAGCCCATATGCTAATTGCAAGAAAAATTAGGAAAATAGGCATCTGGCATTTTCTCCTCCACTGTGAGAGGCAGACCCAGCTAACAAGGAAGAGGAAGATGATGGGAAATTCATTGTCTGCCACATATGTTTATTATATTTTATTTTATAAATAGAAAACAAGGTCCTGCTATGTTGCCAAGGCTGGTCTCAAACTCCTGGCTCCAAGCAATCCTCCCACCTGAGCCTTCCAAAGTGCTAGCATTACAAGCATGAGCCACCATGCCTAGCCTGCTCACATATAGAAGTGAAACTGCTCTGACAGTTAAGGGTATGAGGGGGACAGATTACTGCTTGCTTGGCTCTTATCACCTCTTCCCCACCACAGTTGCCCCCATGACTCCTCTATAGACTGCCTTTAGGTTCTATAAGGAACAAAGAGGGACAATGGAGACCCAAGTCAACTCACTTATGTCTTTGATAACATATGTGTCCTTTGCACCTCTTCTTTGTTGGTTCAGTAAACAGAAGCTAAAGCAAATATATCAAAGTCTGAATCAACATTCCTGGAGCAGCCTTTGGGTCTGGGCTAGCCCATGAGATAACTGTGAAGCTGTCACAAGACACCTCTGGCTACAGAGCACCTGTAATGTGGCTAGTCCAAATTGAGATGCTGTAGGAGTCAAATACACACTGGATTTCAAAGACTTAGTATTGGCTACATGGTGAAATGATAATGTTTTAGAGATGTTGGGTTAAATATAGGGTGAAAATTAATTTATCCTGTTTCTTAGTACTTTTTTGAATGTGGCTACTAGAAAATTTAAATTTACATACATGGCTTACAGTATATTTCTATTGGACAGAGTGGCTCTAGATGACTCATGTGTGGCCAGGACACTAGGATACTGGAGAAGTAATGATCACCCCATGTACAGATACAGTCTGTGTCCTACCCACATCCTTAGGACCCTACCATTGCAGTGAGCTCCAGATCACTTCCAACAGCCAACATTTGCATCTCTGTTCCTGCAGGCTTTTTCCAAAGCCACAGCAGGCCAGCTGGAAGTGTCAGGGAATTAATGTTCCCCACATTAGCCCTCAACCAATGACTGATGGGATTTTGCATATCAGTAGCTCAGGTTCTTTGCCCCTTGGGTGGGATAATTCTGAGACAGGTGGTCTGTACTTGCTCCCGAACTGAACTAAGCTCTGGGTGCCCGCTGTGGTGGCAGGTTTCACACCTCTTTTCATTGGCTGCCTTCCCTTCTTTGTCTCATTTCTCCACTCCCATAACAATGTGCCCTGTAGATTCCAAATAAACAACTTGAATCTTTGTCTCTAGGTTTCTAGGTAAACCAAATTAAGTCACTCCTATAGCTAATCCATCGCCAAATCGTACTGAATTTATCTTCTGAATATCTATCAAATCGAGTTCTTCTCATCTTTACCGACATCAACTTAGTTAAAGCTGTCATAAACGTCTGAAAACTTTTGCATCTATCTGGTAACTATTACCCTGCACCATCTCTCTTCTATAGCCACAGTTATTTTTCAATATAAATATCATTACATTTTCTTGAGGCACTCAAATGGCTTCCCATTGTTTTTTATGAAAAAGATGGATGGCTCTTACAAGGCCTGTGCCCTTCTAGCCTCAATGCTAGCCATACGTTTAGGACCCATGCCCGTTCATATCTCCAAAAACTTGCCTTAAATCCCCATTGTAATTCCAGTGCAAAGCTCGATATTCTCCCCAAGATTTATTCAAATCCTTCAGAGAGTACCTTTCTTCTAATCATCTTAGGTTCAATTTCCAGCTTCAGTGAATGTTAGTTCTGCATTCTGCATCTTGAGGTCTTTTCCCTTAGTGCTAACCCAAATCCAGGACAGAGACTGCTTCTCCTTGTTTTTCCTAAAGTAACTTGTATGTAAATCATTGAGTGGCTTTAGTTGGAGACATAGGGATATCGGCCAGGTAAACTTTGATTGCAACATAAGAGAGCCAAACTTAAATTTGAATATTATGATTTTCTTGTTCTTTAAAAGTCCTGTCCATTCTACCATGTTGGGTATCAGGCTGATGCTGTATTCCTCCATATGCTTGTTCTTCCCTTTCGCTTTTCTATTTGCTCCCACCGCCAAAGTGGCATTCATTTCCTTTTCAGAGGATGGTGTCTACTTGGCTCCATGCAGCTCATGCCCACTAGGACCCACCTTCCACATTCAATAAGCTTAGCAGTGAATTTTCCTAAACAAGAAGAGTTTATTTGTGGTACATTGGTTTCAATTACACTTTTTTCTCACTCCACTGGATATTTTTTAATGAAATGACAAGGGTCAAATGAGGACAGCCTTCTAGCAAAAGCCATGGGCACTGAATTGAAAAAAAACATGCTGTGCAAAACACATTTGGTGGGTGAATTCATTGATCCTGTAACGAGCTCGATGAGCCTGAGCCTGAGCTGCAGTGAAGGGGGTGAATGATAAGATCAGGAGTGGGATTTGGAGGAATAAGCTGCATTTAGGAAACGAGCAGAAGAAAGGTAGAGCTAAGGCCATGAGGGCCAGAAGGGACGACTGGGGAGCAAAGGATGTAGGTGAGGGAGAAGGAAATGAAGAATTTATACTGAATGAACAGTGAGGATGACTTTTAGGAGGAGGGTGGTGAAAGGAAGAACCCTAAGACAAAGGAAGACATCACCAACCAGGGGAGGTAGGTATTGCCCCTAGTGCTGTCCATAAATATGCTCTGTAACCTTGCAGACATAAATTACAATCTTGCTGAACCTCAGGTTCCTTATGGGTAAAGCGGATTGGAACTAGTTAATCTCTAATTCCTTTTGCTTTTGAAAACTCCAATTCTGGGTTTTCTCCAGCCTCATATCCAGGTATTGAAGCCATTCTGCTTAATGTTTTACAAAGGAAAAATCTGACTGAGGAAAAGCAAAGAATCACTTTTTGTCTACTGTTCGAAGCTAGCAGCATGCATAGAGTTTATTATGTGAAAATGCCATTTGGGGAGGTTAATTAAAAATTCTGACATTCAGATCAGGGATTTGGGGCAGGAATGTACAAGTCCGGGGCTCTGGGTAGAATTAGACAGGCATCTAAATGTTGAACCTTATTAAGTATATAGTTAGGCCTTAGGAGGGGGACATTTGGAAGCTAATATTCCAAACCCAAGTACTAGTTGGCTTTGTGCATTTTGTTAGAATTATGACATATTTAATAGGATTTAGCCGCAGAGCCTGTGCTTAACAATCTGTTTCCTTGGCAATGCAATCCTCAAACGGGCAAAGGCCATATGGAAAACATGGGTTATTTGGTAATTTAATAAGTGAAATGAGAGGAATAGTATTTAATTCAACATACATATTTTTATCCCCTCTACATACAGTAAGAAAAAAAGAGATCAGCATTAAGTACATAGTATGTACTTAATAAATGGAAAGTACAGTTATTATTATCAGAAACAATTTTTATACTATGCTTTATATTATAATAGGTGCCCAAACATGTTATGCTATTTGTCCAAAAACACTCACCAGACAAAGTAATTATTCTTAGCAGTCCCAGAGGCGTTATGCTTCAGTTTGTTTTTCTCCCTCTTTGCTCCCTGCACTTCATCAGCAAGTTTGTTCATTCTGCTTCTGATTCATGCCCCAAATGCATCCTGTCCCCTTTACTCCTGTGGCACCTAGTCCCAGCCTCATCATCCCCCTCAACCCCTTACCTCCCCTGCACCTATTCTTGCTATTTACCTGCTCTTCTTCACCCAACATCCAGAGTGATCTTTTGAAGCCATGAAAAAAGTCGTGCCATTTCTTGGCCTAAAACCTTCTAGTGTTGTCCAATTGTGCCTCACTTTACTTTTTTCTGTCTTTATTTTTCATTTCTGGTAGAGACAAGGTCTTGCTATGTTGCCCAGGCTGCCCTCAAATGTTCGTCTCTCCTCTGGCTCCCAAAGTGCTGGGATTGCAGGCGTGGGCTAGTGCGCCCACCCACCTGTACCTGTAATAAAGTTCGACCTTTGTCTTTGGCTGACAAAACTGGCACATTGTGGACTCTGCCTACTTCTGACCCTTCTTGATCTTGGCCACTGAACTTCCTTCAGCTTGTCCTTCTTTCTCCTGTTGGAAATGCTATGCTTGCCCCCACCATAGTGCTCTTGCACTAGACGCCCCCCTCCCAGCAATTGTCTTCACCCTGGTTTTTGCATGGATAGCACTTGTTTTATCATCAGTTCACGTGTTCTTTCCTGGAAGAGTCTAACCCGGATGTCATTCTCTCTCATGCACCCATATTTTACTCTACTTCCATATCTGGTATTTTTTGTGTACATACTTGGTTTTTTTTTTTTCCTATCTCTCACACTAGAACACAAGCTCTGTGAGTGTGGGGACTTTAAATTATATTTTATTTTCCATTAGGAATTCAATAAATAAGTACTGAATGGACGAATGAATTAATTTGGCTAAAAACTAGACGGTGAAGGTCATTTTATTGCCAAGAAGTAGGTCAATACAAGAATGAAATCACAGTAATGATTAGGTAAAAATAAAATTCCCAAGCACTGCTACTTTAATTTGTATTAATTTTTAATACTGATAATTTGTTTCATCATGGGCTAATTTTAGTACTATTCATGCATATTTAATTATGTTTTAGAATTATTCATTTTTTTCTCTTTTAAAGATTGTCTAATTTATTCTCAGCTAATTAGTCGAGCTTTATGTTTGTATACATTAGGAAAAATTGAAGGCAACCTAGACACCAAACAAGTTGTGAATGGTTTGAATAAATTATGGTAAATTATAGAAAGATATATATGATTTCATTTTTGTCAGTTTTATCCATACTTCTCTATTTGTAAGGATATTTATAGAGGTGTTAAAAATTGTCTTCTCAGGGAGGAGGTTGGGATTATAATTATCACTTACATTCTTTGTTTTTTGGTAGTTTTTATTTTTGGGGGGCTTTTTTCCTAATTTTTCTACAATGTGTACACACTGCTTTAATAATCCATAAAAGTAATTTTAAAAACAAAGTTTTGAAAGGATATAAAATATAAGGACTTGGAATGTCTTTGTATGAGGAGTTTTTTTTTTTTAACTTAAAAACACAAAATCCCTTCAAAACAAAAAATCTAATCCCTAAATTAAAAAAGAAAGCAAAAATTCAAATTCTGAAACTAGAATTTTCAGTGACTGAATTCAGCTAAGGTGATCAGAGGGAGGCCATCATCGGCACATCTGTGGCATACATCAGTTTAGCTGCCCAGGCCACGCTTCAGTAGAATATTCATGGCTGTGAGACCATCTTCCTTCCCTTTCATTCTCCCTCCAAGTCCAATGTTTGCGTGTGCCATAACATCACCCCCTAACCCCAGTTTGTTATATTCACACCTGCAGTAAAAAATGGCCACATATAAAACACTCTGAGAAGTCTGAGAAAGTTTTCTAAATGTAAGGAAGATATGTGAGGCTGTGGCTGCTCCCTCTCTTGGGTATCTATGTTCATTAACCGATTCACATGGGGGCTGAGCCATGTCCCAGGAAGAACATTGCAACTTGCCAGCATTGGAGTCCAGCCATGCGCAGGCATGTTGGAGCTTTGTAGGGTATCCCGCTATAAACAAGATGCCAGAAGCACAAGTCCCCTTGGGTAAAATCAACCTGAAAGGAATAAAGCCTGGGATAACAAGCTGAGTCTGGGCAGAAGAACCTGAGACTGAAAGGGAAATCATGATATAAGATAGACTACGGTGGCTGGTATTTCTTGTACCGCTTTAGCAGTTCCTATGTGCAGCCTCAGGGGAGAAAACAGATATCTTCATAGAGATAGATGTAGGAAGCCTCTGTAGGGCTCTGAGGTTCTTACCACACACCTGTATTAAACAATTTTGATGTATCTCCCCAGACCATCCCCTATGACTTGCTTAGCAAGACAGGAAAAACATCGTTCATCATTGTGCAAAATTTCAAGTCCACTAAACGATCACAAGCATCCTGACCTGAAAATACGGATTTAAATTACAGCCAAATATGAGAAATTATTTGGGAAAATATTATAACTAAGAAATAGTCTGAGCCATCATATCCAGAAGACACGTGTCTCTCATTCTGCAGATTTTCAGTACAACACTAAGAGTGCATCGTTTCATGGGACTTGTCGATTTTGAAAACCTTCATTCTCTGCCTACATTGAGTAGGCAACTATGTCTCCATGGCTTCCTCTTCCACCCACTTCTACTAGAAACAGTTGGGTCTAAAAGGACCCAAAGAACAAATGAAATGGACAATTACGTATATTCACAGAGTTCTGTCACTTGGCTTCTTGTTTACTTGTCCTTATAATCCTATGTGCAAGACTAGAATGGCAAGCTCTGTTGTACAGTGAAAGGAGATTTGGCAAATTTCAATGCTTGCCCAAGAACACAAGGCTACTTAAGTGAGGACTGCTATTACAGAACCTGTATTCCAGCCCCACCAATGTTACATTTCCCATGAAAGACCGAAAGAAGAGAAATCAGATGCGTTATTTCAAGGGCTTGGTGGTAGCTGTGTTTTTCATCTATACAGCATGTTTTCATATTGCCTTTGGCTATTGATCATCAGTGAATTTCCCAGTTATGTGTGTGGATAACATGATTTGTTAAGCATGTCTGAAGTGGATCTCTGTCTCTTGCAACCAAAGGAACCCCAGTATCAAATACATTTACAGCACTGGAGAAATATAATGCAATTTGGCCATTGTGCTCTGAGATTTCCAGGCCATACTAAGTTCAGAAGACCCCTATGAGTAACATTTATTTAAAAAAATAAAAAAATAAAAAACAGGCCGGGCACGGTGGCTCACACCTGTAATCCCAGCACTTTGGGAGGCCGAGCGGACGGATCACGAGGTCAGGAGTCCAGACCATCCTGGCTAACACGGTGAAACCCTGTCTCTACTAACAATACAAAAAATTAGCCGGGCATGGTGGCGGGCGCCTGTAGTCCCAGCTACTCGGGAGGCTGAGGCAGGAGAATGGCGTGAACCCAGGAGGCAGAGCTTGCAGTGATCCGAGATTGCACCACTGCACTCCAGAGCCTGGGCAACAGAGCAAGACTCCTAAAAAAAAAAAAAAAAAAAAAAAAAACAAACAAAAAAAAAAACTAAGCAGATGACAGAATAGAAATCGACTGCTGAAGAATTCTATCGTTCCCTATCACTACTCGAGGCAATCCGACAAAATTCATTAATTTCAGCTTCCAGTTAATAACACATCAGGAGAGAAGCTCACTAATGAACTTTTTCATTTGGAACATGAGGCCATCGATGTTTGTAGGGCATGTAGCACTGTTAAACTGGCACTTATGTTCAGCTAGTAGTGGGAAAATAAAGTTGTGTTTCTTAGACTAAACTCATCAGATAAATTCTCTTGGCTGTAAGTATTTAGACCTCAGGGTTAGCTAAAAGTAAACAGATTATCTTGAGCTACTCACATTTTTCAGATAATTGTTCCTCTATAAAATTTCCCTCCTCCTCCTCTGCAGTTGATCTTGGATGAGCTAATGAGAAATGAACCTTGCAATATGTTATTAATTTATTGGATTATCCTCCATTACCCTAAAGTTGATCAATAAAAATTAAATCATTAAGGGACCAATTTATTTTTAGAAACAATACCCAAAACACTTGGATTATAGAATTCTGTTCACAAGTTTAAAGTCCAAAGGAAAGAATCCATCCCATCCCTACCAGCACTTCCATAAAAACAATCCTCCAGCCGGGCGCGGTGGCTCATGCCTGTAATCCCAGCACTTTGGGAGGCCGAGGCGGGTGGATCACAAGGTCAGGAGATCAAGACCATCCTGGCTAACATGGTGAAACCCCGTCTCTACTGAAAATACAAAAAATTAGCTGGGCGTGGTGGCGGGTGCCTGTAGTCCCAGCTACCCGGGAGGCTGAGGCAGGAGAATGACATGAACCCGGGAGTTGGAGGTTGCAGTGAGCCGAGACCGCACCACTGCACTCCAGCCTGGGCGACAGAGTGAGATTCTGTCTCAAAAAAAAAAAAAAAAGATTAAAACTTGCTACCCAAAGTTTACTTTTCCTTTGTCCTCCTAACCTCTGATGATCTTAAATAATTTAGAAAAAATGCAAAGATTTCTCTATATCTTCTATGCCATAAAAGTATAACGCAAACAATACCAAGAAAAAGCTTGCTAATACAGGGCTTGTTCATTCAGAAGCTGCAGGAACTCTGTGGCAAACTCGTATGTCAGGTCACCTTGTTCCATCTGGGACCATAAGTCCACTAACTCATAAAGAACAATAGCAGACACTGTGGTTCTAAGAGAATTGGTCATTTTCATCATAGCTTAGAATGACAGGAGCTTTATGTAGATTCGTTCCATTCTTCACCGCCACTCAGCATCAGTGTAACCATTCCCAGGCAGCAGATGAAGAGACCTGCCAAGGCTGCAGAGCTGGCGATGGATAAAGGATGTGGCTCCCTTTGTGGCTGATGTTTGGCTCTTGATACCATTGCTGTCCCTCTGTAGTTATAGATCTGTATCTAGTCTCTGGATCTAGATCTAGTCCTGGATTTGGATCTAGTCTCTGGATCTGAATGTAGTCCTAGTTCTGGATCTAGTCTCTGGATCTGGATCTACTCTTGCTTCTAGATCTAGTCCTGGTTCTGGATCTAGTCCTGGATCTGGATCTAGTCCTGGTTCTGGATCTAGTCTCTGGATCTAGATCTAGTCCTGGATTTCGATCTAGTCCTGGTTCTCAGTCTAGTCCTGGTTCTGAATCTAGTGCTGGATCTGGACCTAGTCCTGGTTCTGGATCTAGTCCTGGTCTGGATCTAGTCTCTGGATCCGGATCTAGTCTCTGGATCCAAATCTAGTCCTGGATCTGGATCTAGTCTCAGGATCTGGATCTAGTCCCCATTCTGGATCTAGTCCCCGTTCTGGATCCAGTCCTGGATTTGGATCTAGTCCTGGTGTTGGATCTAGTCTCTGGTTTTGGATCTAGTCCTGGATCTGAAACTAGTCTTAATTTCTCCTCCTATTTTTGCCTTTTCCTTGCTCCTTGGATTTGCTGACAGCCCTTAGCTTCTCTGATCTGACCCCGTGGGGACTCTTACAGGGCTGATTCATTCTCATGCGCCTTCCTCTACATCCTCTCTACCACCAACAGGGAGGCAAGGCCTTTTCCTTCTCCACCCTCTCAGCCTTCATGTCTGTGCAGGGCTCACTCTGCCTTCTGAGCATTTGGGCTGTCACTTTCCCTAAGAAGATGCCCTGATAAAAACTCTGGTTCCTTCTCAGCCTAGGTTTGGCAAGTCCAATTTCTGTCCTTGGTAATATGAGCATGTTTCATTGGAGGATGAAAATCTCCATTTAGCTGGGATCACTAATCTTTCTGCAAAGCCCCATAGCACATGTATATTATCCATGATTTCGAAAAGGTAGTAAAGTTAAAAAAAAAAAAAAGTAACCCACATATGTTAGATTTACACAATTCTAGTCCCATGTGGGTGTGGCCAAAGCCATTAATCCTCTAGGCCTCCATGTCCTTATCTGTCAAACAAGCATTAGGATGCCTCCTCTGCAGGGTTGCTGGGAATAATGGACATAATAAAAGTGAGAGGCCTCTGGACACCTGACCAGGAGGGGCACTGAGTCATCGGTGGTAAGAACATAGGTCCATCCTGGGCACATCACTCATGCCCATCTGATTTGTGTCTTTAAAACTCTGTGCACACTGAAAATCAACAAAGAAAACAGTAGAGTTAAACTACACATTCCATCTATTAGGCCTAACTGACATTTACGGAACATTTTACTCAACTGCTGCAGAAGACACATTCTTTTCACCTGTACATGGAACATTCTCTAGAATAGACCATATCTTAGGCCACAAAACAAGTGTGTACAAATTTAAAAAAACAAACAAACAGAAATTATATCAAGAATCATAGCTGCTTCTCCAAAACTCTTTGTTTTGATCTGTCTCATGTACATTTGGCCATTGTTATTTTATTGCTACTCAAAGTGATGTCCCTGGACAAGTAGCAACATCCTCACCTGGGAGCTTGCAAGGAAATGCGGAGCTTCATATTCTTCCCTGGACGTAGTGACTCAGCATCTGACTTTCACCAGATCCCCAGTGATTCCTGTGCATACTGAAGTTCGAGAAGCGCTGCTCTATTTCACACTTCCTCTATAATTACCATCTGTCATTCCTGTCCTATTATATCTGTTATCTGATGTATTAGGCTCCTATTGCTGCTGTAACAGATTTCTGTAAACTTAGCAGCTTAAAACAATACAAATGTATTCTCTTGAACTTCTGGCAACCAGAAATCTGAAATCAGTTTCTTGGGCTGAACCCAAAGTGTTGGCAGGACCATGCTCCCTCTGGAGGCTCTGGGGGAGAATTTGTTCCTCTGCCTTCCAGCTTCTAGTGCTTCATTTCTTGGCTCATGCCTCCTTTCCCCATCTCCAAGCCAGCAGTACAGCATCTTGCTTCAGTATTCACACTGCCATGTGGTCCCTCCTCCTACCATCCATTAAAAGGACAGTTGTGATTACACTTAGGGCCCACCTGCATATTCCAAGATAATCTTCCTATCTGAAGATCCTTAACTTAATCACATCTGCAATGTTCCTTTTAAGGAAACATTCACAGGTTCTAGGGGTTAGAATGTGGGTGTTTTGGGGGGCTATTATACAGCCTGTTATACCTGGGTCTCTAATTTGGCACTTAGTAGGTCTTTAATAAAAGTTGAAATTTGTATTCATTTAGTGGCTGTCACAATTAGTATATGCTCACCTGGAGATGCCTTCATGGAGAAAGGCAAGTAAATAAATTGACTATAACCTATCGTAATCCAGTATGAATGAATGTATCCCTTAGGTTTATGTGTTTCCAATGGCAGGAAGTAGTTAAACTTGAAGGCTTTACAAAAGTGGTGAGCTAAGTCCTGAAAAATGATTAGAAATGCAGCAGGTGACCAAGACAGGAAGAGACATTCCAAACAGCAGAAACAGCATTTGCAAGTGCATAAAAGAAGACATGAAACAGCAAAGCCCATCCAGGGAGCTGTAGCGATTAGGTAAACTAGAGTGTATGTATGAAGCCAGAGACATCAGAAGATAAAGCAAAAAAGTCAGTAAGAATCACATTAGGAAATGCTTTGAATGACTCACCAAGGACACTAATGTTCATCTTGCAGATAGGAGGCTATCATTAAAGGGTTAAAATCAGGTCACTGACAAGGTCAGAGCTACGTTGAAGAAAGGTCATTTTGGTAACAGTATGGAGGCTATTTCAAAAGCTCAGAGCAATTAAATTAACGTTTTAGTTTATGGTAGGTGTTTGAATAAATATCTGCTCAATATCTCTCATATGCACCATCATGCTTGAACTGCTGGAGAAAAAGGCACCCAGAAGAACAAAATGTTCTGTTCCAAGCAGATGCCTCTCTGATCTGAGCTGGGGGTGCAGCTGTTTGGTGGTAACCAACATGCCAGTTGCTGTTTCAATCCTTTTTAACTAGAGAGGGGACACCAGGTATTAAGTGGCAAGAGAGCTCTTAGCGCAGCAGGCCTGGAAGGCACCTGGATTCCTTCAAGATAAGCTCAGCCTGCTGCCTGCTCGGTGTTTCTCAGATTCAGGTTTGTGTTGGTCTTGGTTGTTTTCACCTCTTGGCCATTGTGAATAATGCTGCAATTAACATGAGGATACTAATATCTCTTCAAGATGTTGATTCCAATTCTTTTGGGTAAATACCTCAAAGTAGAATTGCTGGATCATTTGGGGGAGTTCTTTTTTTTTTTTTTTTTTTTTTTTTTTTTTTGTGATGAAATGTCACTCTTGTTACCCAGGCTGGAGTGCAATGGCACTATCTTGGCTCACTGCAACCTCCGCCTACCAGGTTCAAGCGATTCTTTTGCTTCAGCCTCCCGAGTAGCTGGGATTACAGGCATGTGCCACCACACTCAGCTAATTTTTTGTATTTTTAGTAGAGATAGGGTTTCACTATGTTGGCCAGGCTGGTCTCAAACTCCTGACCTCATGATCCGCCTGCCTGGGCCTCCCAAAGTGATGGGATTACAGGCGAGGGCCACCGCGCCCAGCCTAGTAGATCTATTTTTAAATTTATGAGTAACCTCCATATTCTTTTCCACAGTGGCTTCACCATTTTTCATTTCGACCAGTATTGTACAAGGGCTCCGATTTCTCCATATCCTTGTCAACACTTGTTGTCTTGTGTAGCTAACACTTTTTAAACCCTTATTACATTTGAAATGTGCTAAGTGGAAGTGTAATGTGCTACCAAATTTAAATGATGGAGAAATAGCACCTGAGAGATACCATCCCACAATGACACATGTACTGAACCAAGCACTGAAGTTTTGCATTTGCTGGATTCTTATCCCTGATTTCCACAAACCAATTCCAGCCTCAATTTAGTCAACTGTCTGTAGAGATCAATGACTCTTTGGACACTAACACCCGTTTTTCCTAATAGTTATATTAAGGATCAAAAGTGCTAAAGCCCTTTGCAAACTGGACAGATATCAGTTACTTACTTGTTTACAATTCTGGAAAGGCACACTTTGCAAAGAGGTTGGAAAAATGCAAAGCTCTCAGCTTTGTTCTTTCATCAAAGAAGGCAAATACGAAAGTCATCATGTTCCTTGCTTCAGAAAAAAGGACCTGACACAACAAGGCTTTGTGCCAAAAAACAAAGAAACTAACTTATTTCTTTCCAAAGAAGCCAATGTATGTAGCTGTCTGGCCACCTAAGAGACATGCATCTTTAAGCAGAGGTTTGTCCCCTCTAGAGACACTTGAGACATCAGTGCCAAGCCTGAGAAGCCCATTACTACAACCACCTACCCAGGAAAGACAGGGATGTTTGATATAAAGTGCTCTTGGCTGAGAAAGTTTGAGTCTCTCTTCATGCCAGTTCTGCCTGCTCTTAGCTTTCCTGGCAAACCCTTGGCTCATGAAAACTTAAGGACAAAATGGCAGAAGATTCATGTGGTTGGTGCCTATGAGTGAGAAGTCTGGAGTCCAATATCAGAAGGAAGACCTCTACAGAATGGACCCCAGCGAACACACATCAGAAACTTTACCTACAGAGACAGCCAATACGGGCATGCACCAAAGACGCAGACAATCTACTTCTTCAGTTGAGTCCCCACATTGTCCTTACCTCCAATCTTTATTCACACTGTCCCTTCCTAGTTAATGTCCAGCCCATATGACCATCTCATCAAATCCAGGCCATCCTTCAATGCTGCCTTCTGTATACACTCCTATGATGCCAACCTGCCATCTTTCTTTTTCCTTCCTCCTTCCCTCTCCTACCCCAATTTTGATCCCACAGCACTTTTATGGTACTTCAACCCAATTCAATAGAAATGTGGATTCCAAGATTACAACACAATAAATCCCTTGAGATGCATGATTATACAGAGGAAAGTGCATGGACTCAAATCCTGCTTTGCTTCTCACCAGCTGTGTGAGCAAATTCCCTAACCACATGCCATGCAGAATCTGACATGAAGAGGCTGGGATTTGGGGCTGCAGTGCTAGGTTTTAATCCTGGCTCTAACACGTAGCATCTGTGTGATTTTGGACAAGTCACTAACCTCTCTAAGCCTCCACATCCATACCTGTAAGTTGAGGCAATAACAGTGTCTTCTGGCCGGGCGCAGTGGCTCACGCCTGTAATCCTAGGACTTTGGGAGGCTGAGGCGGGCGGATCACGAGGTCAGGAGATCGAGACCATCCTGGCTAAAGTGGTGAAACCCCGTCTCCACTAAAAAAAAAAAATTACAAAAAAATTTAGCCAAACGTGGTGACAGGCCCCTGCAGTCCCAGCTACTCGGGAGGCTGAGGCAGGAGAATGGTGTGAACCTGGGAGGCAGAACTTTCAGTGAGCCAAGATTGTGCCACTGCACTCCAGCCTGGGGGACAGAGCGAGACTCCATCTCAAAATAATAATAATAATAATAACAGTGTCTTATTTCAGGAGCAGCTGTAAGGATGAGTGAGTTAACAGGATGGGCACACTGGATGGTAACACCACTGGTATCCGAGGTGCAGTTTCCCCATCTCAAGACTGTCGTGAGGACTGAGGGAAAGACTGTGTGTGAGGTTTCTAGGACTGTCCATGGCAGCATGAGTGGCTCCATAAATGTGATTCCTCTCCTTGACTAGAGATCACATTTATGGATCCTCAATCCTTCTTGCTCATTCTTGGGCACCATCTCTGTGCTTTGCACATAGTAGATTCTTAGGTCAGGTCAGAACACCACTTCGGAAGCAGGTTAACCAACATTCCAGAGAGCTGAGGGGCCCAGGCCAGACCTAATTTCCTGAAGTGGGAAATTTCTCCCAGAAGGGGAGAAGATGCCACACGAAGTCAACTTGCAGCTGGTGGGGAATATACAGGAGGCATGGGGATAGGGCACTGCAGCCAGGGTTTGGCAGGTTGAGATTTACCTCACATCTCTCTGAATTTATTTATTTATCCATTCATTCATTCATTCATTCACTAGTGAAGCAAGACCTCTTCTTTTCTTCTCTGAGCTTACTAAGCCCAATGAAAAATTTTTGTCTTCAACAACTCCCTCTGAAACACCAACTTGGCAAGACTCAAATGTCTTGACTCTAGCCTCCCAAAACACCACGTCATGGGGACTGACCACTCTCTCCAGACAGGCTGCAGGGCAAGGAGCAGGGCCAGCTGACGTGGAAGTTCACTGGCACACCAGGCAATGAGGCCTATAGTCTTATGGAAAAACACTGGGCTCAGGGCCAAGTTCCTGCACTCCAGCCTCAGTCCTCACATTTGCTGTGTGTCCTTGGGTGAAACACTCTACTGTTGGGGGTTGGTGATGGTATGTGTGTGTGTGTGTGTGTGTGCAAGTATTTACTTAAATAAGGCCCTGCTATGATCCCAGTCCCAACACCCTACTGAGGGCCTTGCATTCAGGATCTCCTTCCATCTTTGCAACAGCCCTATGTGATGGAGCTGGGATTTGAACCAGTGTCAGTCGGCCTCTAGAGGTCACGGTTTTTGTCTCTGAGTATTTCTCAAAAGCAAGTCCACGTGTAAACCTTCTCTATGAATTCTGCGATAGTTATGTTCTATCTCTACTGTTATTTTCAAACTTTTTTTTTTTTTTTAAGAGGGAGTCTTGCTCTGTCATCCAGCCTGAAGTGCAGTGTTACAATCTCTGCTCACTGCAGCCTCTGCCTCCTGGGCTCAAGCAATTCTCCTGCCTCAGCCTCCTGAGTAGCTGGGATTACAGGCTCACACCACCATGCCCAGCTAATTTTTTTTTTTGTATTTTTAGTAGAGACAGTGTTCCGCCATATTGACCAGCCTGGTCTCAAACTCCTGGCCTCAAGTGATCCACCTGCCTCGGCCTCCCAAAGTGCTGGGATTATAGGCATGAGTCACCATGCCCAGCCAATTATTTTTAAAAGAAAATATATTTCACTACCATGAAAGGAAAACAAATATCACTTGCCATAAAGAGAAGGTAAACTAAAAATGAAAAACAAAACAACGTTAGAAAATTCTAGCCAGATACAGTATTGATGCCTACTAATAGAAGTGTGATGAGCCTGGGGCACATCAGAAAATAGATGACATCGTCAAATGGGGAATTGGAGGAGAGTTTAATGGAGAAACTATTAACAATGATGTGGGCAAAGTTAAGGAAAATAAAAAAAAAAAAGAGCTGGTAACATTAGAGGGCAATTATCCACGAGGCCAGGTTTGCCAGATTTAGTAAATAAAGACACAGGATGTCCACTGACATTTGAATTTCAGAAAACAATAAAGAATTTTTTTAGTATAATTATGTCTCTTGCAATGTATGGTACCTATTTATACTAAAAGTGATTTGTCATTGATCTAAAATTCAAATTTTACCGGATGTTCTGTATTTTTCTGGCAACACTACCCTAGGCATGAGAGTATAAGAATGAGGGTGGTTATTGGAACACACAGGGTCGGGGATATTTGGAAAGGAAGGGCGGCCTAGTGGGAGTTACAACCTGCCTTACAGGAACAAAGCCAAATGGGACAGGGAATGAGCTGGAGAAATAAGGATTCTGAGCTTGCTCTCCTCTTCCTGTCTTCCAATTGTCTGCTGGTATGTCTGATTATTAGGACAATCCAGAAACTAGAGGCCAGATCAGCCTGTTGACCTGCTCCAATGGTTTCCATGGAGATAGGTCTTCCAGGGCATTGAGGAGGGCGTGGAAAAAGGAAGAGCATGGATCTAGAAGGCAAACAGAAAGATACCTAGGACGCCTCCTGGGGATTTGAGCCTGAAGTCCGATCTCTTACTGTTCAAAGAGTAGATTAGCAAATGTCAGAAAAGTGTCAGAATATTCGCTAGCACTCAACTTGAGACTTTTTCACTTGGTGTGAAGGTGAAAAAGAATGGGGAAAGAAAAAGGAAAAATAACTTTCTCATGAAGTGCCCCGTGTTATGTAACATCATGACACGGTAGCACCTAAAATTATGTGTGAACTTCTAATTGTATGTGTCCCACACTTTTGGAAACCTGCTAAGATAAAAGGCTCAAGGGGCAAGAGTAGGGTCAGGAGAGTGAGGCACTCACCTCAGATGCAAAATTTCCGGGGGCATCAAAAACCTTAGTAATCAAGATAAGTAATGGTCTAAATGTGTTATTTCTAAAAAATGAAAATTGATGCAAAAAATCCATGATAAATGAAATATAAATATTTTCAGTCAAGATAGGCCCCATCCCTGCATTGCACAACTCAGCCTCACTTGTCTTCTGAATCTGGGTTCTGCTGCTGTAGGTGTGTCTGGCGCTTGGTGGGTTTGTCACTAACAAACTTGTCACATATGGTGTGTACGCCTTAATTCCCAAGATATTATTAGCAGTTATTTACCTTATTTGAAGTTCCCAACAACACATGAGGGAGTCAGGAATAGGAAAGTAACACCTGTCATACAGTCCTAGTGTGTCCCAACCATTCATGTACCCGTGACCCTTTCTCAGTCTTGGGAAATGTTCTTAACACCCAACCACGAAATGATTGCATCTAGCGTAATGGTTTTAAGTCAGAGACAGCTGGGTTCAAACCCTGTTTCTGCTTCCTAGAAGAGCACGACCTTGGGCAATTTGCAAATGTACCCTCCCTGAACTTGCAGGCCTCTATCTGCCCCCACTGCCTCCTGAACTCCCCTCCATTGAAAAGCCAGCTCTGCACCCACTGAAAGGTCATTTAGAACTTGGGAGGAGAAAGTCTCCTTTAGATTCTTCATTTTCTAGTAAGCTCATTTGCTCTCATTCACGATGGTTGACTTATTTCCTTTCTTGTCCATGAAAGAAGCCAAGAGGAGACATGCAGAAGGCCAAAACAATACTTTTCTAACATATGCACAGAGAAGCAAAGAAAAAAGGGAAGAGAAAAGCAAATTTTCAGAGACAAGCAAAGACAAAACACTGCATTGTCCCAGAGAGACTGAAAAAATGGCAGTCTGGGTTTCAGACGTCTTCCCTGTTCTGCTCTCCTGTCTGCCCTTGGCTTCCTTCCAAACATCACCTCACTTTTCCCTTAAGCTCATTGTGAAAGGTTTTCTTTTACTTTTAATCAAAGACAGTAATAAAAAAGAGGTTGGGCACAGTGGCTCATGCCTGTAATCCCAGAACTTTGGGAGGCCGAGGCGCATAGATTACTTGAGGTGAAGAGTTCAAGACCAGCCTGGCCAACATGATGAAACCCATCTCTACTAAAAATACAAAAATACAAAAATTAGCCAGGTGTGTTGGTGGGTGCCTGTAATCCCAGCTACTCAGGAGGGTGATGCAAGAGAATTGCTTGAACCCAGGAGGCGGAGGTTGCAGTGAGCCGAGATCCTGCCACTGCACTCCAGCCTGAGTGAGAGAGACAGACTGTCTCAAAACAAAAAAAAAGAAAGAAAGAAAGAAAGAAAAAGCTACTTTGATAGTCAATTGAATTGATTCACTTTATATCTCTTGTTGAAGTTCTCATTGCTGCTTCTCCTATTTAGAGTGAATTTCCCCCTCTACCAAGCAAAAAGTGAAATTGAATTGTGTCATTCACAAAACATGACAAATAAATATCCATGACTGCTTCATCCGATTGTTCAAAAATACTCCTGGACACTTGCAGATATCCTTATATAGACTTTAAAGCACATAATACTTTGTACTTCTGTGTACTTCCTGAGTTTCCTGAGTTTGAATGGAAGGAACAAAACACGCCAGAGTATATTTTTTAACACTCTGAAGGAGTGTGATTTCTGTGACCATGAACTCATTACGGGTTCTGTTACTTTGAGAAGTGCTACTCTTTGGAAAAGATGAACTGGGGAGTTTGGAGTTGGACATAGGGTACAAACTCCAGTGCTGCCACTTATATGCTGTGTGGTCTTGGACAAGAAGCTTAGTCTCTGAGGATCTAAGAGTTAAAATTTATAAAGTTGGAATAATATCTTCTCAGCAGTAGTTTTGTAAGAATCAAATAAGATAGTACATAGGAAGGAGGAATGAATCTAACTTCAATACACAGGATACAAGAAATGTCGCATTTGTTTCCCTGAATAAAATTTAATCTGCTAACTGTCTTCTGCATCTCAGCTATGAACAAATACACAAATATATAAAGGAATAGTCTATGCTGATCTTCCCAATTCCATTGGGATGGCAGGAAATACAATAATGGATCTCCATCCAACTTGTGAAGGCACTAGAGGTCTTCCCAAGAGCACAACTTTTGTTCAGGAGGCTCTTGGTTCTTACTGATGTGCTCCTTGAAGGAGGATTTCTCTGTTGCTTCCATGCACAGCTTGAGTGCAGGTGCTTTGTGAGGCTCAGGGTCCTGGTACCTGGGGCTCTGCCTCCTTATGAGTGTCCTCCCCACAGCCACTTTCCTCTGGTATCTGTCTCCTCCCTGGTGCACTGTGAAAGAGTGAGAAGTGTGTCCCAACCATTCATGTACCCATGACCCTTTCTCAGTCTTGGGAAATGTTCTCAACACCCAACCAGGAACTGGTTGCTTCTACATCCCAACATCCCAACCCCAGAGCCCTCTCCTTCCCTTGGGGACATGTTCAACTCTATGCAAATGTGCAGGCTGGCGATGACAATCTCACAGGCCATCGATGTGTTTTATTCTATTTTTTAAAAACAATTTTTAATAGTTGTCAAGAGTTAAAAACTGGGTGGAAATAAACTTGAGTACATACACACAATGGATTACTAGGCGGCTGTTAAAGAAATAAGGAAGATTTGGCCAGGTGCGGTGGCTCACGCCTGTAGTCCCGGCACTTTGAAAGGCCGAGGCACGTGGATCACCTGAGGTCAGGGGTTTGAGACCAGCCTGGCCAACATGGTGAAACCCCGTCTCTACTAAAAATACAAAACTTAACTGGGTGTGGTGGTGGGTGCCTGTAATCCCAGCCACGTGGGAAGCTGAGGTAGGAGAATCACTTGAACCCAGGAGGCGGAGGTTGGAATGAGCCAAAATCGCGCCATTGCACTCCAGCCTGGGTGACAAGAGCAAGACTCTGTCTAAAAAGAAAAAAAAAAAAAAAAAGAAAGAAAAGAAAAAGGAAAAAAGAAAGAAAGAAGGAAGTATAGAGTGATTTCTAGGAGATAGGTTAAAAATAAAACAACGTGCAAAAAGGAATATATAGAATCTACCTTTTGTGTTAGAAGAGGAAAAAAAGACAAAATGCATATACATGCACTCATCTTTCCAAAAAGAAACACAAAGGAAAAGCTAGAAAACTATAAAGTTGGCTACCTTCAAGAGCTGGCTAGGAGGAAAAAGATGGAGTGGGTACAGAAGGGAGGAATACTTCTCAGAGTATATCCTTTATATAGTTTTGACTTCTGGAAGCATGTTAATGCTCCACCTGGTCAGAAAATAAAATAAAATAAACCAGGATGAGAAGAGACGAGTGGTAAAATCTATTGGTAACTTAGCATCAGTCAGTCGCTTACACACTGGGGATCAATGTGAAACAAGACTTGACATGTGTCGAACAATCCTATACTTTGGGTTTGAGTTGTACATTCCAACTCAGACCAAGCCCAGAGCCAATGGCTCCCCTATTTCTTTAGTCTCTCCCAGCAACTGAATAGAGATACGCCCTTTCATCTAAGTGTTTAACGTTATGCCTTAGCATTGCCTATTTTGCAGTTAGAAAGGTAAAAGCTATTTTCTCCCTTTGGACATTCTCTCTACTCCCTCCTCCACTGCCCTTGGTACCTTTAATTCTTTAGATTACCCCATTTTTGGAGGAAGGTTGACCCACTTCTCATTTATTTGTTAATTCATTGAATTTCTTCTGGGTGGGCCACTGGGAATGGGGATGCAGGTTCACCTTGGACCCTGCCAGTGAAGCATTTACAAGGCGGCCGGATTCTCCAGTGCCAAGTATAACGCTCCCTCTGTGCTGTCCCAGAAGAGCCTGCCTCTTTCTTCACCCTGTGTCCTATTACTAGATACTATTATCCTAGGCTCAGTACACTCTCTGTTCTAGGAAGAGGAGCAAGGGCAGAAATAATCCTTCTCCAAAGGTTAATATTTGTTGGGTATTTAAAATAAGATAGACTATAAACTCTTGTGGGTTTTTCCCCCTAAAAGGCAGCCTTGGCCTCTCAAAGCCAATTTGAGGCAAGAACTCTGGGAAATCAAAAGCAGGGGTAAAGGGGGTTCTCTGGAAGATCATTTGGGAACTGGGTGACAGCTGGTGTGGTGAAAATAATATGGGTTTTGGAACCAGCCCACCTGGGTTGAATTCAGCTTTTCTATTCTCAAGCAGTATATAATCTCTTTACCTCTCAGCTTCTTATAAATAAGAGTAAAATTAAGATAAAAGGATTTTATACTTCATAGGATATTGTGTCCATTCATGAGATGTATATTAAACACCGCAAACCACACAGCTATTCACTTATTAAAAATTATGTCTTGCTTCTCTCATCGATAAAGCTGGAAAGGAAGAACTATGCTGGACTTTTTTCCCCTTAAAACATGGTCATTAAAAAATGTCTGATTATAAAAGCAATGCATGTTAACTGTAGAAAAATTAGAAAGTACAGCAATGCCAAAAAAAAATAAAAATTTCAGGACACCCATAAAAACATCAACCAGAGATAATCACCATGAAGACGCTGATCTTTCCAAATCTTAATACTCAATACATATGCATATGTACACACCTCAAAGGTAAGATATATTATTTTACTTATATTATTTTTATCATATTATTTGGGGTGCTTTTTAAACCTGATCAAAATAGGCTTCCATGAATAATATTTTCAAAGATCCCACAGTTTTCAATTGTATGGATAAAAAAATAAATCTGTCATCTTGACTCCCGTTATCAGAAGTTTAGATTTCCAGGTTTGGAGTATTTTAATTACTGCTGCAATGGAAATACTTAGAGCTGAACTATTTGCACATATATTTAATTGTTTACTAAGAATAGCTTTACTAAAAAGGGTCCAAAGTTTTATCTTGTTAAGGCTTTTGTCTCATATACCCAAATCACTCTCTCACATGTTTGTACCACTTTACACTTCCAAGAATACTCCACGCAGGTCCTTTACCCCATAGGCAGAACCAAACTGAATTGTAGTATTCAAAGACACACAAACACACTCTCACACAATTTTGCAATCTGCTGGCAACAGCAGAAAGGTCAGCACTTAAAGTTTCATTTATTGAAGTTTATTTTTTCAGACACTTCTTGGTCACCAACTGGAACATTCTTAAATTGCTGCCCTGTCTTGGGCCTTTTCTAGGAATGATGATGGTCTTCTCAACTGAGCTGTGTCTATCTCAAAATGACTTTCACTTCTGAGCGTATGCCTTCCCATGAAATCCCAAGTTAATACTCAGATGCCCAAAAATACAGATGGGAAAAAATTTCAAATAGATTATGCAGCCCATCTGTTCCAATATTATTATTATGGTAATAATTTCATTTTTTATATAATTAGAGAAAAGTTGGTACGATAAATTTACCTGGGACCCCACAGTTTTTTATTAAAAATAATAAAATCTTCATCTCCCCCCAAGAAGCTCTAGTGTGTTAACCAAGGTCAGGAAGAGCAGCTCCTCAGGAGGTCGTGGTTAACTTCCTTTGAGTTTTATTTCCAGAGCAAGTGTTGTAGAAAACCAGATTGTCTTTGAATATTCCTTTAGTACCTTTTCTTCTGTACAATCTTTGGTATTCTTTTAAATACCTTGGTCTTTCTTAGTTTTATACCCATGTGTTCTTTCTTCATAGCAGAAGTTCCCAGGGCTTCAATATACCTTTTATTGATTTCCTTTCTCCTACCAAGTAGAATTATTTTCTGTTCTATTCCAAAAATTGCCTTCTCTTCTGGTTCCTATTAACTCAATGCCCCCAATCTATTCATGTTTGGGAGTTGAAGACTCAATATAAACTGTTTCCTTCCCTTTCTTGCTAGCTCATTCCCCTTCTTTACACATACACATTCAAGACCTATTCTTATCCATTAAGAAATGTGTAGGCATAGGCTGGGCAAGGTGCTCACGCCTGTAATCCCAGCACTTTGAGAGGCCAGAGAGGGAGGATTGCTTGAGACCAGCCTGGGCAACACGGTGAGATCCTATCTCTACATTTTTTTTTTTTTTTTTTTTGAGAGGGAGTCGCTCTGTCGCCCAGGCTGGAGTGCAGTGGCACAATCTCGGCTCACTGCAAGCTCCACCTCATGGGTTCACACCATTCTCCTGCCTCAGCCTCCTAAGCAGCTGGGACTACAGGCGCCCACCACCACACCTGGCTATTATTTTTTTAATATATATATATTTTTTATTATACTGTAAATTCTAGGGTACATGTGCACAACCACGCACATGTATGTTTATCGCAGCACTACTCACAATAGCAAAGACTCGGAACCAACCCAAATGTCCAACAATGATAGACTGGATTAAGAAAATGTGGCACATATACACCATGGAATACTATGCAGCCATAAAAAATGATGAGTTCATGTTCTTTTTTTTTTTTTTTTTTTTTTTTTTGTATTTTTAGTAGAGACAGAGTTTCACCATGTCAGCCAGGATGGTCTCGATCTCCTGACCTTGTGATTCGCCTGCCTCGACCTCCCAAAGCGCTGGGATTACAGGCTTGAGCCACTGCGCCTGGCCAATTTTTTTTTTTTTTTAATTAGCCAGGTGTGGTTGTGTATGCCTGTAGTCCTAGCTCCTCAGGAGGCTGAAGTGGGAGGATTACTTGAGCCTGGGAGATCCAGGCTCCAGTGAGCTAAGATCACACCACTGCACTCCATCCTAGGTGACAGAGCAAGACCCTGTCTCTAAAGAAAAAAAAAATGTATAGACATAACTTCTGCCTTCTAGGACAAGACATGCTCACAGGCACACAGAGACAAGATTCTACTGTCCTTATGTACTTAGCACTTCTCATTTCCCTATATTTGAACTGTTAAAATTTTTTTATTTGAACATTTCAGTAATCTTTTAGGACCTGTCCACCAAGCTTTTCCTTTGCCTCTTTAATTGTGTACACTAACAACAAAGACACTTTAGTAGACATTAGTCACATTTTTTGGCTGCCTAGCAACGGAACCTCTTTACTATGTCTGGGGTATGCCGCACCTTGAGTCCCAGAGGTAGGAAGGCCCACATCCCATTCTAATATGGATGAAATGAAGCATTGGCTTTGCCAGCCTCTCCCAAGTTTGGATACAGGCTTATGGTTCAAGTTCTACTGCAGATTCACACCCAACTTCATGGTTGAGATTTTAGTAGCAACGTGGCAATGAAGCAGCAATAGTACCCCATGTTTGGTGGTGGTGGTGGTTGCACAAACAAAAGTGTCTCCTGTTAGCAGAAATGGTGAAAGCAACGTCCTTACCAGACAGGCATGATTTCAGCTGGGGTCCTAGCTGTTTCTCAACCTCCATTGTTCCAACAGGCATCCAAAGCAGACTTCCCAGTCATCTGTGAGCTACCCAACATTCTTTCAATTGATCCCTTTCCTTAATATGTTAAATCAGTTTCAAGTAAGAACCTTCACTGGTACAAAAAAAAAAATTAATACCAAAGGAAGCACTTATGTCAAGTGAAGACCAAATGAGCTCCAGGATTCACTTTTTGCAGCAGCTGAAAGATAGAAAAGTGGGAGGGAGTGTAGTTATCACAGAATATTATAGGCAGGGTAGATTCTAAAGAACCTGCCCCCAGTAGTTGGTACCATACTTGTGTTGCAAACCTTGATTTTGTTTGACCAAACACCACCATGCCTCACATTGCGTTATTGTTGTTATTTTCACCTGTATTGCTTTTTACTGCTTTACAAATGTAATGTGTAAGCACGCCTTGCTTTTTAGAGTTATTTATAAGAGCCATAAGCATGAGGATATTACAGCTGGCTTACACTCATACAAGTTGTATGATGATAATTACAATTTAAATCAATGCGTTACAAACAGCAGGTGCCATCACTTCTCCACCCATAGCCCCGTCTCTCAACTCTCTACTGCTAAAGATGTTCACTGTGAATATCTGCTACTTCTTGGCTGAGGGCTTTTGCTATGGGAGGCTGGTTGGCCTGAAAGTAGAGCAAGCCAGAGGTTCAGAAAAGTTAATTCCCATGAAAGCAGCCCTCAACCCATGATAGAAGGGGAATTATTGGTGCATAAATATCCCAGCTTCACCAGTGGCTATGTAGAATAACTCAAAATACATATTTTCACACCATCTTCCAGAATTCCCCAGTGGGGATGAGACCCAGATGCCTACTTGCTTGAAAATGCACCCTTTTCCTGTTTCTTTTCACTCCTTGTCTAACTTTTTTACTCCACTACCAGTGCCTCCTGGGATCCTCTCCTACTTGGCCTCAAATCCGAGTTGTAGGGTTCCTAAACTTGGTTTATCCTAAACTAAGACACCTGCACATCAGGCACCATTGCACCTTCACTGGTAAAGTGAATCTTTACATGTTGCATTGCAAGTGTGTTAGGGGATTGGCAGAATTGCCTGAATTTGCTCTTACACCTACCATACAAGTGAATTGATTTCCCAGCCTAATAAACTAAGGGTATAAGAGCAATTGCTACCCAGAAAAGGGCGGATATAGCATGGTTTGGTGCAGTTCCTCTGGGACCCAAAGCCCCTAACAGGAGCATAGATGCAGATGGCACTCTCCACATAGGGTTTCATTTTTCTGCAGCTGTTATATCCTCAAGCTTGTATCACCATCCCAGAAGAACTTACCCTAACAATTGACACGCTGCTATTAAAGTAAATGTTGCAAACACTTTATTTGGTGGTTGTTGAATGACATGCCGCATCATTAAAGGCCATACCTCCTCTTGGAGAGGGCTAGGAGGATAGGGTCAGCACCCAAAAATCACTAAACAACACTTCTGTCTCTGCCTCTCCAGGATCACAGAAAGCAAGCCCTTTCACCCTAGAAATGTACCTGCTTGAGAAGCTCTGCAGAGTGTTGAGGAAAGAAGCAATGATACCATGTGAAGGAAGTGCAATAGACTAGATGTTGTGTCCCCCTCTCCAAATTTATATGAAATCTTCATCCCCAAGGTGATGGTATCAGGAGGTGGTGCCTTTGGGAGATGATTAGGTCAAGAGGGCAGAGCTCTCTTGAGTGGGATTAGTGCCCTTATAAAAGAGACCTGAAGGCCGGGCGTGGTGGCTCATGCCTATAATCTCAGCACTCTGGGAGGCCAAGGCAGACGGATCATCTGAGGTTGGGAGTTCGAGACCAGCCTGGCCAACATGGTGAAAACCCATCTCTACTAAAAATACAAAAATTAGCTGGGCGTGGTGTCATGCGCCTGTAATCCCAGCTACTCAGGAGGCTGAGGCAGGAGCATCGCTTCAATCCCGGAGGCAGAGGTTTCACTGAGCCTAGATCGCGCCACTGCACTCCAACCTGGGCGACAGAGTGATACTCCATCTCAAAAAAATAAACTAAAATAAATAAATAAAAGAGGCCTGAGGGAGACCCCCTTGCCCCTTCCACCATGTAACGACACAGCTGGAAGGCACCATTCTATGAACCAGGTAACAGATCCTCACCAGACATCAAAACTGCTGGTACCTGGATCTTGGACTTCAGCCTCCAGAACTGTGAGAAATAAATCTCTGTTGTTCATAAGCCACTCTGTTCATGGTGTTTTGTGATAGCAGCCCACACGGAGTGAGCGAGCAGCCTGGGTGACTCACACTGCCTGGGGATGGGCATTAGCAATAACGTCCTGGGTGTATGTATTGGAGACTCCAGTCTTTAGTACCTGTATGTACAGGTAGTCTGTGTCCCCCCCATCACTGATTCTCCTGATCCAAGTGTCACTCCATCCCCCCATGCACCTCATCTTCCTGCCTGCTCAGTTCCACTGTGGAAATGATTGAGTTAAATCCATAAGATAAAAAATAAACTTTGCTCACAATGACCAACTAGATAAACAGGCACATGCAATGCCAAAACTCAAAATCAATATCTGGGAGACTGTCTCTATTTGGAAAAGGAGAGGTGTATTAAATTAAAGTGTGTCCTTTGATTTTTCCCTCAACAAAATATGACAGTCTCTAAAACAAAATTGCCCAGAATGATTTAGTAGCCTTCTAACATCAGCTTCAAATGTATTCAAGTGTCTGCAATGAGACCTGCATGAAACAGACCTCTGAGCTCATCCAAAGGACAAACAGTATTCCCGGTTGGGAACATTCCCCTGGTGTGTATTGTCACATCAATAGCTATCATTTCCGATCAATGTCGTTTCTGCAAAGAGAGCCCTTGTGTGCCAGGCCACTGCCAATAGAGAGGACTAATGTGACCTCAGCCTCTGGGCTGGAAAGTCCCTTGAGCATCAATTAGTCCAAGGACCTTCTTTTACCAACCAAAACAAGGACATTTCCAAAGTCACACAGGCAGCAAGTCAAAACCACAGGCTACCTTGCTCCCAGAAGCTAAGGATCCATAGCTTAGAACAGGGTGGTTCAGGCCGGGTGCAGTGGCTCATGCCTGTAATCCCAGCTCTTTGGGAGGCTGAGGCAGGTGGATAATTTCAGGTCAGGAGTTTGAAACCGGCCTGGCCAACATGGTGAAACCCCGTCTCTACTAAAAATACAAAAATTAGCCAGGCGTGCTGATGGACGCCTGTAATCCCAGCTACTTGGGAAAATGAGGCAGGAGAATTCTTGAGCCCAGAAGGTGGAGGTTGCAATGAGCAGAGACCACGCCACTGCACTCCAGCCTGGGCAACAGAGCAAGACTCCATCTCAAAAAAATAAATAAATAAAAATAAAAAAATAAAATAAATTTTAAAAAAAGGCCGGGCACGGTGGCTCATGCCTGTAATCCTCAGGCACTGCCAATGTCCCCCAAGGCGTAAAATCACCTCTGACTTAGAGAAAACATTGCACATTGGAGCCATATGGGCTAAATTTGGCTCACAGACATGTTTTGTTTAGCCTACGTAATACTTGTCAAAATTTTATAAATTTGGTATATTTCACGTAATAATTCAGACTTCTGGCCTCTCAGAAACACCCGGAAGCCCCAGCAACCCTGAGCTCACATTTTCACATTACAATGATGGATCAAAGTTGAGTTTTTTGTTTGTTTGTTTTTTGAGAGAGTCTTGCTCTGTCACCCAGGCTGGAGTACAGTAGTGTGATCACGGTTCACCATAGCCTCAATGTCCCAGGTTCAAGCAATTCTCCTTCTGCAGCCTCCCCTCCTGAGTAGCTGGGACTACAGGCACATGCCACCATGCCCAGCTAATGTTTGCATTTTTTTGTAGAGACAGTATCCCACTATGTTGCCCAGGCTGATCTCAAACACCTGGGCTCAAGTGATCCACCTGTCTTGGCCTCCCAAAGTGCTGGGATTACAGGCTTAAGCCACCGTGCCCAGTCACTATCCCTTTTAGAATGCCCTCTGCACTCTGGTTTGTCACAGTCCCCACCACTCTCTGTTATGTCCCACAACAGGCCCACTTCATTTGCTTCATAATGTTCTCGGGCCTGGATTTAAAGTTTTCTTAAAACAATTTGTGGTATATTTTATCTTAAGTAAGCCCCTCAGTTCCTTGAGGTCAGAGTCATGTTATTTTTTTCTTTTGTTCCTTCTACAGTGCCTAACCTTGAGCAGACACTTAGAAATAGTTATCCATTTATTCATCTATAGCAGTTTTCCCCAAAAGATATCCTGCAGAATGCTAATCTTGTTAACTTTAATGGCAAAGGGCTGGAAGTCAAATAAGTTTCGGTAAAGATGTATTCTGCATCCCTACGTAGAGATTCAAGAATTATGCTAAGACTCTAAATCTACATTAAACAAAGCTGCTTAACTGTATTTGACCCAGAGTGTCTCAGGCTAATTTGACCACAGACCCTCCTTTTACCCTGGCATCCATCAACATTTAGGAAACCACTGTTCTGTTGAACAGACTTTGGAAAACACTTAACTAAACTCTAACCATTTCAAGTTAGACACAGGTGTTTAATATTAAGCGCTATGACAAAGGCAGTTACAAAGTACTAACACGTAAAGAGTTTTTGTCTAAGCATAGACATTTATTTCAATCGGCTCTTTTAAATTTCCCCACACATTTGTGAAGACAATGTGATCAATGTCTACACCTCACAGACTAGAAAATGAAGCAACAGGCCAGGCCCGGTGGCTCACATCCATAATCCCAATACTTTGGGGGGCTGAGGAGGGTGGATCACGAGGTCAGGAGTTCCAGATCAGCCTGGCCAAGATGATGAAATACAAAAATTAGCCAGGTGTGGTGACGGGTGCCTGTAATCCCAGCTACTCGGGAGGCTGAGGTGGGAAAATCGCCTGAACTCGGGAGGTGGAGGTTGCAGTGAACCAATATCTCACCACGGCACTCCAGCCTGAGCGACAGAGAAAGATTCCGTCTCAAGAAAAAAAAAATGAAGCAACAGAAAGATTAAGGAGCTTGTTCATGGTTACATAGCAAGGAAAAGGTCAAGCCAGGAACAAAGCCTGTCCAATCCCAAGGCATATGCACGTAGCCTCTATTTACATTGTCTTGCCTCCCTGAAATGTTGCACCATGTTCTCTATGTGTCTGCCTCCCCCCTCAAGACAGGTGCCAGGCCTTATTCATGAAGGAAGCAGACAGGAAATTATTGTCCATTGATCAACTGTTATGCATGGGAAATAATACTTGGAAGAGTTTGGCATGGTATTTCATGCAGAATTAGATATTCTAATACTCATTTATTGGGCAATTCTCTTAACCTTTCAGAGCCTAAAATTCACATAGGCATGAAATGGGAAAACTGGGTTCTGATCAAGTCCTGGAAACAAGGTATGTGTTCCTTCTACCTTCCTTAGTGCATATCAAGAATGTAAAATTGGGCCAGGCATGGTGGCTCACGCCTGTAATCCCAGCACTTTGGGAGGCCAAGGTGGGCAGATCACCTGAAGTTAGGAGTTCGATACCAGCCTGACCAACATGATGAAACACTGTCTCTACTAAAAATACAAAAATCAGCTGGGCATGGTGGCAGGTGCCGGTAATCCCAGCTATTCAAGAGGCTGAGGCAGGGGAATCACTTGAACTTGGGAGGCGGAGGTTGCAGCGAGCTGAGATCTTGCCACTGAACTCCAGCCTGGGCGACAAAGCAAGACTCTGTCTCAAAAAACAAACAAACAAAAACAAAACAAAACAACAACAACAAAAAAGAATGTAGAATTGGATGAATGAGTGGACAGATGGATGATTGGACGACTGGGTGATGGATGGACTTCTTCCCATTTGCTTTGTGGAAAGCACCACATTAGGCTCTGTGAAGAGAAGGGGCATACTAAAAGGAATAGGACAGGATTTCTGAAGAACATTTCCCCATTTCCCGGAATTTAAGCCTGCTACCCTCAGAACAGGAAAGGCAAAATGTGCCCTTTTCATAGTGTGCATTTTCAGTTACATTGAGGTCTTGTAGCTTCACAGTCATTACTCCAAGGAAGCCCCAACCAACTGGATACAGGTCAATCCAACAATAAAAGGAACAAAACTTCCAGGGACGTCAGCTCTTAGCCTCAACCAGAGACATCAGGGAAACGAGAGTGAATTAGCTGGAGGGCTAGTTCATCCTGATTTATAGTATGATGATCTCAGCTTGTAAGGTGGGAAAAACGGTGCAGAGGAGGAATTCGCCCCCTTTCTGGTTTCTGTTGGACCCTATTTGAGGAGTAAATGCTTTGTTTATTTCTGAACCTGAATTTTACGTCCCCATCCCATTACCATTACTCATCATGATCTATAGCAAAGTACTTCAGGGAAAACACAGCTCTCTGCAGTGCTTGGAAGAAGCAGGCAGCATTATTGTGTGGTGATTCATACAAGAAAACACACAGGGGCCGGACACAGTGGCTCACGCCTGTAATCCCAGCACTTTGGGAGGCCAAGGTGGGCGGATCACCTGAAGTCAGGAGTTCGACACGAACCTGGCCAACATGGTGAAACCACGTTTCCACTAAAAATACAAAAATTAGCCAGGTGTGGTGGTGCACGCCTGTAGTCCCAGCTACTCAGGAGGCTGATTTAGGAGAATCACTTGAACCTGGGAAGTGGAGGCTGCAGTGAGTCAAGATTCTGCCACTGCACTGCAGCCTGGGGTGACAGAGCCAGACTCCATCTCAAAAAGAAGAGGGAGGAGGAGGGGGAGGGGGAGGGGGACAAGAAGAAGAAGAAGAAGGAGGAGGAGGAGGAATGAAGAGGAAGAAAAGAAGAGGAAGAGAAAAAAATCATACAACATCACACTAGGGGGAGGACCCTAGATAATATTCAAGGGGAGGGGTACAAGAAATCACTCAGAAATTATCTTTCAGCGTGAGTGAGATTTCAAAAACAAACTACATGATTTAAATTCCTTAGTCCTATGTGGTATATTTTCCTCTTTACCTGACCAACCATGTTTACCAAATGATATTAAACAATTGATAAAATCATCTCCACATGGATAACAGCTGCTTATGGAGATGAGTAACAGCAGGTGAAATGTTTCTAATTCTATTCATACATGAGCAGATTAATAGAGAGCTAAAATGGTGTTCAAGGTCTTATGAGTAGCACTTTTGGTTAGGGTTTTCCTGTTAACATCCATTATAAAATTGCAGCTGGATCCCTATGGAGAGAAAACTCCAACAGGGTGAAAATGTATCTTACAGAGGAGTTGTGAGAGGGAAGCATTGAATCCCAGGGACTGGGATCCTTGGGTAATGTTTCCTTGTAGGAAGGCCATGGGGACTCCTCAATACTCCACACAGTCTATCATTCATTTATTTAAAGCCCTTGAGTGGCATCTGTGGAAGATACTGCTACACCTCCCAATATTATCTGTCCCTTTCCTCATTAATTGTAGAACCTTAGCTTTTACTTGGACATTGTTACTTAGCTAAGAAAAAACTAGCTTTCCCAGCATCCTTTGCAGTGGGTTGTGGCCATGTGACTAGGCTCTGGCTAATATGAGTTAAGTACATGTATTATGATGGTGTCCTGAAGTGCCCTTAAGATGAAAGCTCTGGGTCTTTCTTCCCCTCTCACGCATCTCTGTCCTGTCACCCAGCACATAAATGTGATTGCTATATGTTAAACTAAGAGAATGGAGTCCAGTGATTCATGACCTGGAGTACAGAGCAGGAAGGAACATTGATCCTTGATGATAATGTACAGCCTCCATCCCATCCTAATGTATTTTATATTCTTTAAGCCAATTTTTATTTTATTATTATATTTCGTTGTCTGTAGCTGAACCTAATACATTACCATCGCTTTCATAGAGAAGCTTTTACTGACCATGCAGATAGCCCCTTGTATTTCCCCTTTACAGCACTTATTGAACTGGTAAATGACTAATTACTTACATGATTTTTTTTTTGGTTTAATATATGTAGCAGAGATGGTCAATGCCCAACCTACCCGCTCTTGGATCTCATCATTACCATGCACAACGACCCGATGGCTTCCAAGTACAAACACCTGCAACTCTTTCAGGACAGCTTTGTCTGGCTGCCTATTCCCAAACAGCCCATGTGCATGGCAGGCTACAAGTGGCATACGGTTAGTGCCCCACAGAAACAGTCCTCAACTAAGGACTAACAGGAGTTGGTGGATTCTCCATTTTCTTTGCCTCTTGATGCGGATACATCTAAGGTGTGCTCTACACTGTCTCCTAGAGTTCCCCAGCAGGATTTAATCTGAGTTATAGCAGTGATAACCTGCTAAGTAATACACCTCATATTGGCTTCTTTTCTACCCTGTCTCACCTTCACAGACCTCTTCCAGTGCTTCCTGGGATCACTTCTCAAGCCATTTCTATGCAAATCTTCAAATTAAGAAAGGTTTGCTTCTGGGCAACCCAATCTAAACCAATATATACCTCCTCAACAGGGCTAACTCCATTAGGACTGAGAATATATTGGCTTATTCACCATGTTATCTCCAGCATTTAGCAATAGCACAAGGTCACCACTCAAAAGGTGATAAGTATCAGTGCACTTTTTTCCCCCTCAGACACAACTAGAGTTTACCATGTAAGACCGGTCCTACAAAGTGTAGACAGGAAGTGTATCCTGCCACCATCAGGATGGGCTGCACACTTCTCTAGTACTTCTCTAAAAAATAATGTTGTGCTCATTGGCAATTAAACACAAACTATAAGAAATTATGGCACAAAACCTCTAATATAAATTCCCTGGATTTTGTTAGGATATTTCAATGGCCAGAATCTTCTACCTCTCTCCATTATTGACCTCCTAAATTTGTCTTCTTTTTCTTGACCTGTTTGATGGCATTCTTGTGAATAAAAGAGCAGCAAATAAAACCATAAGCATTGAAGTGTGGTGGTGAAGAACATGCATTTCAAAGTCAAATAGCTCCCATTTCAAATCTCAACTCTACAATTTGTTTAGTAGGCAATCTTGGGAAAGTTACTCAGTTTATATAAATGTTCTCCTCTGTGAAGTAGGGATAATAGTGCTATAGCATAGAATTATTTTAAAGATGAAATATGTACAACAAATTATTCTAATTGTATTGAAGAGAATATAATGCAACAAACATTATTAAAGCATATAGTTGAAGACATTGACCATCTTCCTTAAATAACATTTTTCTGGGAAGTTCCTGAAATTCCAAATAATTTAGAAAACAATTTCTAAAATTGTACTGTATCCAGAATTGGAGGTATCTTGGTCTCACTGACTTCAAGAATGAAGCCGCAGAGCCTCCCACTGAGTGTTACAGCTCTTAAGGTGGCGCGTCTGGAGTTTCTTCCTCCTGATGTTCGGATGTGTTCAGAGTTTCTTCCTTCTGGTGGGTTCCTGGTCTCGCTGGCTCAGGAGTGAAGCTGTGGACTTTCGCGGTGAGTGTTACAGCTTTTAAGACAGCGCGTCTGCAGTTGTTCGTTCCTCCCGGTGGGTTCGTGGTCTTGCTGGCTTCAGGAGTGAAACTGCAGACCTTTGCACTATTACAGCTCATAAAGGCAATGTAGACCCAAAGAGCAGCAGGATTTCTTGCAAAGAGCGAAAGAACAAAGCTACCACAGTGTGGAAACGGACCCTCTCAGATTGCCACTGCTGGCTCGGGCAGCCTGCTTTTATTGTCTTATCTGGCCCCACCCACATCCTGCTGATTGGTAGAGCGAGTGGTCTGTTTAGACAGGGCGCTGATTGGTGTGTTTACAATCCCTGAGCTAGACACAAAGGTTCTCCACCTCCCCACTAGATTAGCTAGATACAGAGTGTCCATTGGTGCATTCACAAACCCTGAGCTAGACACAGGGTGCTGATTGGTGTGTTTACAAACCCTGAGCTAGCTACAGAGTGCTGATTGGTGTATTTACAATCCCTGAGCTAGACATAAAGGTTCTCCAAGTCCCCACCAGACTCAAGAGCCCAGTTGGCTTCACCCAGTGGATCCCGCACAAGGGCGGCAGGTGGAGCTGCTTGCCAGTCCCACGCCATGGGCCTGCACTTCTCAGCCCTTGGGTGGTCGATGGGACTGGGCACCATGGAACAGGGGGCAGCGCTCGTTGGGGTGGCTCGGGCTGCACAGGAGCCCATGGAGCGGCAGGGGGAGGCTCAGGCATGGCGGGCTGCAGGTCCCGAGCCCTGCCCCGCGGGAAGGCAGCTAAGGCCCTGCCAGTGCAGTGCTGGTGGGCCGGCACTGCTGGGGGACCCAGCACACCCTCCACAGTCGCTGGCCCGGATGCTAAGCTCCTCATTGCCAGGGGCCAGCAGGGCCGGCCGGCCGATCCGAGTGTGGGGCCCGCCAAGCCCACGCCCACCTGGAACTCCAGCTGGCCCACAAGTGCCGCACGCAGCCCTGGTTGCCTCTGGCGCGTCTCCCTCCTCACCTCCCTGCAAGCTGAGGGAGCCGGCTCCGGCCTCGGCCAGCCCAGGAAGGGGCTCCCACAGTGCAGCGGGAGGCTGAAGGGCTCCTCAAGCACGGCCAGAGTGGGCGCCAAGGCCAAGGAGGCGCCGAGAGTGAGCGAGGACTGTGAGGGCTGCCAGCACACTGTCACCTCTCAGTACTAAGATTGTTTCCCATATTTTCTTACTCAAAAACTTTACCTCTATTAGGGGTTCCTACATCTGACCTTCTACATTCTCCCCACCCCCCCACACACACCCCCACGTGCACATACCCTGCCCCAGACCATTTGCAAGTTAACAGAGCTGAGCTGTAATACTATGTTTTACCATCAGTGGCCACTGTTTGACATTGTTCTACAATAATGTAAGAAATTCCACAACGGAGGCTCTGAGTGAATGTCCAAGGAATCAATTTTACAAATTAAAAATTGATTTATTGTGTTTATTTGGACATATGCCATGCACTGTGGCTCTTTCCAAGTTCCACCAGGGAGGACCAGAGTTGGGAATACTTAACAATAGTAGTATGTAGGACTCAGAAGAGGGTATCTCCCCCCCAACAAGCAGCACAGACTGTGGTGGGTTCTCTCTGGGTTGTTGTGATAATCAGCTGCCTACCGATTATAATCTGGGGTTTGTAAACAGCCAGAAGATTCCCTTGGAGGGAGTAATTATATTCACTTTAACACGCTGTAAGACAAACACTTTCTCTTAAACATGCTGTGTGCTGACTACAAAGTAGATTTACTTTACTAATGCCAAAGGAGAACAAACACTCAAACCAAGGCAAGGGACCTTGGTGGTACAGAGATAGTAGGTGGTGAAAAAAAGGGCAGGGAACATCAAAAAATGCCATGGAGTATTGTCAATCAGGGGCAGAACTGGTTTGGCCTGTCCGTATAAACATGCATGATGAGATGTTAAGAGCACAGATTTGGAGTTGGTCTTCTATCCAATTATAACTAGCATGTTCCTTTGAGCACAATAATTCATCATGTTAAGATTCATTTTCATTTTTCTCTCCATAAAGTGGGAATAGGAATTCTTACTCATGAGATTATTTTCAGAATCAAATTAAGAAATATACCTACAGTGTCTAGAATAGTAGACACCTCCAAAACAATAACATATATTGCAGATATTATTGGTGCCAAAGCTATGTGTCCTTGGAATTCATCATTCCATGTATAAAATGATAGCTTCCTGCAAAGAGCATCTACAATTCTCTGCCTGGGGATTCTCTCAGCCCCAGTACATGGGACAGGATGGAAATGTCAAGGAGTTAACAATTCCAGGAACAGTTCTTGGCCAATCAAGCATAGACTTTAGTGAATAAATACCTATCTCCTCACTCCTTGGGTGAGACAACTCTGAGACTTGTTCTACACTGTCTCTCAAATGTCCCCTGCGGGTTTGAGCTCCAATTGTCCACTGTGGTAATCTGCTTATTAATACATCTCATATTGGGTACTATCAATTTTCTGTCTCACTTTCCTACTTCCCAGCCAGAGCTTCCTGGGATTACTTCCAAAATAAACCATGGGTGTTCAAATTCTTGTTTCAGGATAGAATCCAGCCTAAACACTGTATCTCACAATGTAAACAAGACAATTTGGACAATTGGATTCACAATAAAATGTTCAATTCACTAACCAAGCCCTATTCAGACTTCTTTTAGCCCTCTTCCTTCCATCCCATGGCCATTGCCTCAGTTGGGACCATTCTCATTTATTTTCTTTCTTTTTGAGGATTTTTCTTTTTTGCCTGCACTTAGTCTCTAACTGATCTCGATGCTTCCAGTAACTCTATCATCTAATCCATCACCCACTTACTGTCAAAGTTATTATCCTAAAATGCAGTTCTGGTAATGCTCTTCCCATGTTTTTGTTTTTTAAGCCTTCATGGCACCAATTGCCTCTGTGATTATGTCTTACATTTTATAACCTGGTAGGTGAGAACTTTCAAAAGCTGGTCCCAATCAACCCTTCAGCCTCATCACCAATGATTGCTAAATACAGCCAATGTTCTGCCTACATAAAACAAACCAGCATCTCAAAAGCCCTTTTACCTGTTACCTTTCTGTATATTTGAATGAGCTTGTGACCTTTTATGCCAGAAGAACCTGCCTCATCCTTCAAGGTCTAGCTCAAATGTTCCCTCCTCCATGAGAACTTCTCCAACTCTCTGGACCAGTTTTTCAACAGGCTGCCTCTGTGCATATTCTACTATGTACCAATCACATATTAAGCCCTGGGAAAACCATGCTGGATAAAAGTAGAAATAGCTGCTGCTCACATGAAGTTCACAGTTGGATAAAGGAAACAGATATCATCAGGTAAACATATAAAAGTTAGCTACAAAGGGACATAAGTGTCTATAGTCAGGGAGGATACCAATCTGGAGGTTGGAGTATCTCCCAAAAGGAATGGATCCTTGAGGTGAGAATGAAGTATGAGTTAACACCAGATAAAGGAGATGGAACACATACCCCAGGCCAAGGGGACAGCAGGTACAGAACCCTGTGGAAGGAGGGAAAAAGGCAATCATCTTTTTTTTTTCTTTTTTTTTTTAAGGAATAGAAGACCAGGGCATTTAAAGCAGTGAGGCGCAGGAAGAATGGGGGGAGAGAAGAGGCAGCACTTACATCATTCATTGTACCACATTTGTTGACTGTGCCCTTCCTGCCTTATGCTCTGAAATTGACCTTTTCCAATATAAGGACCATGTCTCACTGAAATCATATCCACCCCAGCACTTCACACAATACACACACAAAAAAAATCGGTGTACCCAATTTACAGATGAGGGTGTTGAGGCTCAGGAAGGTTGAATGAGTTGCCCAAGATCTCAAGGCTGGCAATGGCATAGCAACTATAATAGAATACAGACCTACTTCCTCAACTGCATCTCTTTCCTTAAACTGCCCCTAGGAAAACCACCTCCTTCCTCATCATTTTTTTTTTCAGAAAATCCAAGTTTTTCTATGAGCTCTTTTTCTCAAAGAGCCTGATAACAAAACAAAACGCCAGTTACTACTCTGTGTTATGTGCATGCATGTTGGGGAGCGGGTACACATTGGTCTTCCGGGGATCAGAACACAAACAGGATCCTTTCTGGTACAGGATTCTTGTCTGAAGCCTCTTTAATAGCCCGAAATGGTGTGGGTGGTGAGAATTCGCCGTCGTAAGGAAGCCCCTGGTGATACCCAGCAAAGAACATCCCAGCCAACCCTGCAGGTCTGGAGTGAAAAGACCCCGGACTGGACTCTTCAGGGCAGTGAGCGGGATCTCTAGTTCCCTCCTTCCCAAACCTCTCCGCTAGTTCCCTCCTTCCCAAACCTCTCCGCCCTTCCACCCAAAACTGGCTGTTTGAGAAACGACCCAATTTCCCGAGTATCCCGCCCAGCCTCGCAGATGGGAGGGAGAGAGGGCAACCGTGTCGCGGGAAGGCATCCTCCAGGCCCAGACATTCGTCTCGGTCCATTTCAAGGCACCCGAGCCTGTGCCGTATATAACCAAGTACTGGGCCCAAGGGAAGGGGGATGACAAGGTGGTCTCTCTAGGCTCGTTTTAGTCACAGATCTTCGGCAAATCTGGGTTTGGGGCCGCGATCCCGAGTCTAATTTGGGACTATTTCAGGAACTGGAGTTGAGGCTTCGTTGGGACAGGAAAGAAGGGTGGGGCGGGGGTGGAGCGCTTAGGGGCACGGCTCTTGTGAGGATTACGGCGGAGGCTGTGGACCGCGGCGGCGCTCGCAGAGGCTGCAGCCATTGCACAGCCGAGCATCCCACATTCAACAGGAGGAACCCGCGGTAGAGGAGCCCCAATCCCCCAGCGCCGCAGCCACCGCAGCCCGTGCGCCCCGCGCCCTCGAGCGCCATGGCCAAGGAAGGCGTGGAGAAGGCGGAGGAGACGGAGCAAATGATCGAGAAGGAGGCAGGCAAGGAGCCGGCGGAGGGCGGCGGCGGCGACGGCTCGCACCGCCTCGGGGACGCCCAGGAGATGCGCGCGGTGGTGCTGGCCGGCTTCGGGGGGCTCAACAAGCTGCGGCTCTCCAGGAAGGCCATGCCCGAGCCTCAGGACAGCGAGCTCAAGATCCGCGTCAAAGCCTGGTCCAGTATCCGCGCCTTTCTCGCTTTCTCTCTTTTTGCGCGCTGGGCGCTGGGGAGGGGGTGGGAAAGCTGCGGCTGGGATGCTGCCCGGGTAGAACCGCCGCGCGCACCCCCTCCGCGCCCTCACCCGGGTCTCAGTGCCTCCCCGGGCCAAAGCTGGCACGGATGCAGAGGGGTGGCCTCCCCAAGCCAGATCTAGGGGTGACGGGAGGAGAATGTGAGCTCCTGGGCGCGGGGAGAATGCTGGCGCCCAAGCACCCCGGGTCTGGAAGATTGCGCTACGGGAGTTCTCCGTCTGAGAGGACAACTCAGCTTCCGCACAGGGGGGTTGATGCTTAACAGAATTAAAAATATATGTATTAAGAACCTCAAGCCCACTGTGTGCCAGCCGCCGTTGGTAGTTTTACACGTGCGATCTTATTTAATACTTCCTGGGATCTAATGACTCAGGTGCCATCATGATCCCTTTACAGGTAAGAAAGCCGCCGCTCAGAGAGAATGAGTGATTTGCCCAAGATCAGTCAGCTGCCACTAAGCGGCTTGGCCGGGAATTTGATACATGATCTTTTTTTCACCTCTATGCTGTTGTCCTGAAGGGCCTGGGACAGGGTGCAGGGCTGGATCCCGCCTCCTGCACACTTTCTTCCCCGTAGCCTGATGGGGAAAGGAACTAGGAAGGAAGAGGGTCTACTTTGCACCCAAGCTTGGTGAGGGTGGAGAGCAGGGCTGCAGCGCAACTCCCTCCATGCCCCTCTCCATCCTCTGTTTCTCCGAGAGGGGAAAAAACCCTGATCAGTCTCCCCGGAATTCCTGCTCCCATCTCAGAAGGAGCTCAGCTCTCTAAGCTGCCCTCTATTCCCCATTCCTCCTGGGGGAACTTCTCCAGGCCCTCACGCTTAGCTGAGATTCACGGGGAGAGTTGAAGCCTCTCTGTGTGCGGGCACTGTAATTTCCCTGAAGTTCTGGAAAGGGCTTACCCAGCAGAGGCGGACTGGACCCAACACTAGGTTTGCATGTTAAACTTGTAAGGGGAGCTTGCTATTATCACGGTGAGACGAGCCTATTCTTTCCCATCTGTTTTTTAGAGCCCCCCAGTACATACTGCTCTCCAAAGCAGCAGCCAGCTCACGAGCTCCTATGTTAGATCAGAAACCCAATATCTGGACCTCATCTAGAGGCACGAGAAATGCAAAGGAGAGTCCCCTTCCATTCACCACCTTGAGAACAGACGCAGGTTTCATCGGCCAGATTAGAAAGCAGCTAGTGGGAGAAGCAGCCGCTGATCCCTGCCTTGCTGCTCATATATGCAGCTGGTCAGGTTTGACTCTGAACACGACTCTTGGGTCTCTGTGGGGAATTCAGGGCAAGGGAAGAGCCTTTTGCAAACCGGGGGATCCTGTACAATGAACTCTTATTGAACCAAGTTGTTTGATCCCAGAAGGAGAGCTTATATCTGCCCTTTCGCAGCTAAATCCCCAAAGACCAGCCCACTCCCCCACCCCACACTGTTTGGCACACTGCACATCCTAAATAAGTTATCGCTGAGTGAATGGGTTGAGGAAAGAGCTCGGAAGAGGATTGTGTTGGGTCATTATTTTTCTTTACTTACTGGTGGAAGAGCTTTTGCTTAGTACAATTAAAACCATGCATTTAGAATTCTCCTTCCTTAACCACTTCATCAAAAAAAAAAAATTACCTGTATACGCACACCTATGGATATATGTGCATATACATATATACAATTATATATACAGTTGCATGTGTATGTGTATGTAATTTATGACCCTTCATCCAAATTGAGGATGGGATTCTAGGATTCTAGAGTACATATTCAGAGAGTGAAAATGATAAAACTACTTTTTAAAGGAAAGAGCATCATCTGCAGTACACATAGTTCTGTGTTTTCCAGTCTTATGCTAACTGCATAATTGCTGATAGGAACTGAAGCATTTTGAAATAATAAATGTCAAGATGAAGGCCAAGAGATTGATTTTCAAAGCCAGATGTGAAAGCCTGTTCTTCAGTAGAGCTTACACACACACACACACACACACACACACACACACACACACAGAGACACAGAAATCACTGCACTTCCCCCACCCCAGTTGTTCAGAAAGCCAACCAGGCTGCAGGTACATTTGGAAGACAGTGTTGCAAACAGCCCAGATTGATTTTCCTTTCACCAAGCTGGAAGCAGAGTTAATGGTTTTACAAGGAAGGATTGTAATAGGCTTATAAAGATGGCCCACTGGGCAGCTCCTTCTCCTCTGGGCTGGGATTGGCTGGCCAGACATGACCATTGATTATAAGTTTTAGCCTTGGGATCCAGGATGACTCATTCTGTATTTTTATGAATCAGCCGATGGCTTCCTGGATGATGGTCTCCCTTTTATCTGCTCTCTATTTTTAATAGAAACCTTTTTGTCATAATAGGATATGCTTTTTGCTCGGAATAAAGCATAGTCCATTTGAAACAGTATTAGTTAGACCTGGAATGACGTTCGAAGTTGGCTATGAATTTTATGAAAATGGAAGAAATGAGGCAGGAAGAAATATCTATTTTATATCATTGACCCTTTTTCATTAATGGGCCAATGAGATGAGTATATTTCCTACAGAACAGAAGAGCAAATTGAGGCTTGGAAACATTGAGTAATTTGCCAAAAACATCACACAGTAGTAGAGTTAGGATTTGAATCTGCTTCTCCTTAAATTTTTGCTGTTTTCTTTTTATTCCATTTTGTCTCCCTTGGTGGAAAAGCCTTAGCACATGTGATTCCCCTCTTAGCATGTAGTCTCACTTTCCTTTCTCCACTGAAGATGGTTCCTTTGCTCTTTTTGTGTCTGGCTTAAGAGAATATTCTCTAGCTATTCCCAAAGTAGTATGGCTTTCTCCAGAAGGTAGAGACATTTTGGTCAAATGCAGCTCAAAAAGAACTGTTGCTGGGGTCAGGGTTGGAGTGATAGCAGAGTCTTCTGTCTAAATTGTTTTTTAAAATGTCAGTTTTGATGGCAGATCGATTTCACCAATTATTCATGGAATACTTTATGCAACAAGAGGTTTAAGTGACCAGGTGGAAAAAGCATGTGGTCCTTGAAGAGAGAGGGACTTGAATATAAGCTTAAGCCTCATCTCTTCCTATCCACATGCCCCTGGGGGATGTGTCTCAATGTCTCCAAACTTCCCATACATTATCTGTAAAGTGGGGATAATAAAATGAACCTCATGGTATTGTTGAGAGGATCAGATGCAAGAAAGACACTGGTGTGTTGTCAGCATTCAATAAGTAGGATTCATTGTGACTGTCGTTGTTGCCATATCTAAACCAATGTGATACATGCTGCTTGGTGACCTACAACTTGGAGGCCATCATTTTAATCATGTAGATAATATAGGCAATATCATGTCACATCTGCTTAGTGATTAAGAGAGCTTCCTAGACCTGAGTCCCAGCTCTGATACTTGCAAACTGGATGTCTTAGGTCTGGCTACTTGGACGCAGAGCCTGACACAGGGATCCTTTTTCAGGTGGTTTATTGAAAGTGTGCTTTTAGAACTATGGGAGCAAGGGAAGCAGAGTAGGGAAGAGGAAGGAGTTAAGCAAGGATGTGGTCTTAGCTGGATCCCACTGCAGGGTCAGTCCCACCTTGAAGCAAGGAACAAAGGGAGCCTTGTGTGTCATTGGCTGTGGGCTACTTCCTAAGTGGGGACATTGAGCCTCTCAAGCAGAAGTGGCTTCTATTTGACTGAGCAAAATTCTCTAGGGAAAGGGATGACTCTGAGGCTTGAGCATCCAACACTTCAGCAGTTTGGGGCACCTGCCCATAGACAGGATCTGGGTGAGGTACAAACCACACCTTCTGGTTGGCCTTGGCCATGTTGTTGTTAAAAACATGTTAACAAACTTCTGTTTCCTGGACTATAAAATGGAGCATCCATTTTGTAATAGCATCCCCCTTCATAGTGTTGTAATGAAGCTTAAATGACATGCCATATACAAAGACCTTTATAAGGATGCCTGGTGCTTAGCAAGTAGTCAAAAAATGATAATCATTATTATCTAAACTTTTACTTTTGGTTGCCGTATATACTTTATATAGTTTATTATTCAAACTGGAACTCTTGTATTTTGAGACAGGCATAGCAAGTAGTCAAAAAATGGTAGCCATTATTATCTAAACTTTTACTTTTGGTTACCATACCATAGATACTTATATAGTTTATTATTCAAACTGGAACTCTTATATTTTGAGACAGGGTCTTGCTCTGTCACCCAAGCTGAAGTGCAGTGGTGTGATCATGGTTCACTGCCACCTTGATCTCCCTGGCCCAAGTGATCCTCCTGCCTTGGCTTCCTGCATAGCTGGGACCACAGGCATGTGCCACCGTGCCCAGCTAATTTTTTTTTTAATTTCTTTTTGTTGAGACAGAGTCTCACTATGTTGCTCAGGCTGGTTTCAAACAAACTGAACCTCTTCTGAAAGCAAAAGGGGCACTATTTATAATTACTCCTACATAGGAGAAGCTACAGTCATAAACTGGAACTGTCTGAGGCAAACCAAGGTGTATGGTTCACCCCTAACTGATACGAGTCAGAACAGTGCCTTTGCTGCTATCAGTCGTGTCACAGTTGAGTGTCTCTTAGACAGGGGCTGCTAGGATTTTAGGCTGGCAGAGGGTCTCCAGGTTGGGCTGCAGGAATGTATTTAAGTGGCCATTAACAAACCTTGTCTGGTTTGTGGTTCAAATTGGCTTGCAGTAGAAGGGCAGTAATGGATTAGGGACATTTATTTTCCCAGAGTGATTTACAGCAAGAGGCTACATGAAACTGCTGGAAAGAGACCAAGTGGATGAAAAATGGTTCCAACCAGGCATGGTTCCATTGGCTGATCTGAAAATGGGCTGAGGGCAGGCCACATCAGAAGAAAGCTACCAGATTGGTGGAATTCTAATATGTCACGAGGGTATAGTAAATTGGAGATAGGGAAGGAACAAACATGTATTGACCAGTTGTTATGAGCCAGGAACTGAGTTGGCTGCGATACATTCTTTGTTTCATTTCATCCCATTGACAACTCAACAAAATCAGTATTGCCATCTCCAATTAAAGATGAGGAAACTGACATTCACAGACACATCAGGATCACAGACTGCTAAGTGGAAGAGCCATGTGAAAACCCAAGTGTGCCTAAAACCCAAATGGCTCTTTACATTTTGGAGAATCAGAGAGACACAGTGACAAAGACATAAAAGAGAAAGAGACAGAGAGAGACACACACAAATCATGAGAGATCAAGAGACACAGAGAGGCAGACAGGCACAGAGACAGGAATACAGAGAAAGAGCCATGAAAGTATTTGACTGGTTTGAAATACAACTGCTAAGATTCAAAATTGCACAGTACTATCCTGCCTCCCACCCCAAAACTGCCATTATGTTTATGCACCACATCCATTTCGTCTACACTTGTGACGTACAGTATGTGGGATGCTTTGGGGGATCCATCTAGATGGAGTTACTATGACTGTTGACCCAGAACACCCCTGCTGATTAAACACAATCACAATCACCACTCCTTGAACCACTCAAGACATTGGAGTTCCTCCCTCTGCCTCCTTTACCTTGATCAGGCCATTGCTACATTGGCAAACTAAGTATAAATTATTCCCAAACAACAGAGCATTAAACTGTCACTCGTAAGGTTGATGCAATGAAAGGTGGCCAACATGATATTCCCTGTGTTTATTCAAAATAAACAAGTGGCGTCCATGAGGTTAAGATGTTTGTAAAACTAAGATGTTGCTCAGAGGATTTCTAATGCCAAGCCAGGAGCCACTCTGACATGGAGATTGGAATAATGTGTCCTGAATCACTCTGTATTGGATGGAAGTGTCAGGATTTGACAGGAAAGGATGACTCCATGCTGAGTCATATTTAAGCCTCATTTGATGATGAGAACATGGAAGTGCTAGCTCAGGGGTCATTTTTATTTAATGAAATTTGCATTCTCTCATCAACTGAGTCCTTGCTGTTGAGGACTGGGGATGGTGACAATATCCGCTCTTTATCCAATAATGAAATGGGCTTCTTGCTTTTCTGGCGATTTGAAGAGGAAAGGAAACCTAGAATCAGTGATTCTTCTATCTCGTGAGAACAAAGAAATATGTTTTGACCCCATCATTTGAACCCATTGTTTATACTTAGCATCTTGCCCCCTGAAAATATTTTGATCTATCAATAGAGAAGCCTTTGTCTTTTCTCTCCATTTTGTGTCCCCTCTCCCTCAATCTGTATCTTCACATACTTCTGTCTTCCCATTTTTCCATTCTGCTGCTAAAAAAATAATAGCCACCAAAGAATAACCTCACTAATGGAAGCAATAATTGGTAGAATTTACAGTGGGGAGGAAAAAGATTGAGAAATTAAGATTTGTTACAATAATATTTTACATGAAATAGGATTCATCCAAGTAGAAATAATTTCAGAAAATAAAAGTGAAGTAAATGGCAAATAGCTTAACAACTTATTAACAGCTTAATAACAAATAGCTAAAATGTGCCATTTAGAACATTTTAATTTGCTAAAAATCAACACTGTTGTCATAATTCTGATGACTTGTTTGTAGTAGGTATTTCCTCAGGATTAAACCTTATGGGGGGTCGAAAGTATGGAATTAAAAACAACCTGGGATCAAAAGGAAGATTTTGATTTGAACCTGCCTGAAGGAAGAGCAGGAATGAAGGTGGATGGGTCCATTCAGAAAAGATTCATTCATTCCACCAAGTTAGTCAACTAGCATTGGTAGGGAATCAGTGCAGATGGGGAGGAAGCTGCCTATCCTTTGGAAAGTGCTGGGGCTCTGGTTTCAGGCAGACATGGGTTAAAATTTTGCTTTGCCCTTTATTAACCATTTGTGTTTCAGCAAGTCGCTTAGCTCCCTTTTTTCTCTTTTTTTTTTTTTTTTTTTATTTGAGACAGAGTTTTGCACTGTCGCCCAGGCTGGAGAACAGTGGCGCAATTTCGGCTCACTGCAGTCTCCGCCTACCAAGTTCAAGCAATTCTCCTGCCTCAGCCTCCCAAGTAGCTGGGATTACAGGTGCCTGCCACCACACCCAGCTAATTTTTATATTTTTAGTAGGGACGGTTTCGCCATGTTGGCCAGGCTGGTCTCGAATTCCTGACCTCAGGTGATCCACCTGCCTTGGCCTCCCAAAGTGCTGGGATTTACAGGCATGAGGCACCACACCTGGCCAGTTGCTTAGCTCTCTAAGTCTTATTTGGTTTACTTACAAAATGGAGATAGAACCTTATAGAACATCCGACGTATACTAGGTTTTCATGAACAGCAGCCAGTTCTCAACTATATAGGGACTAGTGAGAAACCAATAGGTGGCTGATGATGGGCAAAGGGAATGGGGACTGATTATTGCACCCACCCTACCATCCATCTGCATCATCTTTGCAGTGACAAAGCCTACTATGTACCTCAGCTTTTCATCTGATCTTCACCACCCCATGGGTTAGGTGTCACTGAAATTATCATCCATGTTTTCTAGGAGAGGAAGCTGGGACTCAGGGATGGAGTGGAAATAGTGAGAAGCTACAATCGATTTGGGTTCAGATCCTAACTCTACCTCACCGTGGCTGTGTGATGTTAAGCAAATAGCACTTTCAACTTATCTACTTCCTCACTTTGTTAATGGTACACACTTTTACTTATTGTTACAAAGACTAGCTGAGTGTCTGTAGAAGTCTTGATGGTGCCTTGCACATGGTGGGTACTCAATAAAGGTTGTGTTTCTTCCTAAATGACTTGGCTTTTACATACAGAACTGGGACATGAATTGCCATCTCTTGTTTTCTTGCCTAGCGGTTCTCACACTAAACTACATTGCCAGCACGGAGTAGGATGCTGGCTTTTCTACAAAACGGAATGAAATCATGTCTTTTGCAGCAACATAGACGGAGATGAAGGCTGTTATCCAAAGAGAAATAACTCAGAAACAGAAAGTCCAGTCTGGCACGTTCTCACTTAGTAGTGGGTACCCATGGACATGGTACACACTGAGTAGACTAATAGACATTGGAGGCTCTAAAAGGTGTGAGGGTGGGAGGAAGATGAGGGTTAAAAATTGCCTAATGGTACAGTGGTCACTATTGGAGCAGTGGGTGCACTAAAGGCCTGGATTTCACCATTACACAGTATATCCACGTAACAAAACTGCACTTGTACCCTTAAATCTATTTTTGTTTGTTTGTTTTTTGAGATGGAGTCTCGCTCTGTCACCCAGGCTGGAGTGCAGTGGCGCTATCTTGGCTCACTGTAACCTGCGCCTCCCAGGTTCAAGTGATTCTCCTGCCTCAGCCTCCTGAGTAGCTGGGATTACAGGCATGCACCACCATACCCAGCTAATTTTTGTATTTTTAACAGAGACAGATTTCACCATGTTGGCCAGGCTGGTCTCAAACTCTTGACCTCAGGTGATCCACCTGCCTCAGCCTCCCAAAGTGCTGGGATTACAGGCATGAGCTACAGCGCCCAGCAATTTTTCTTTTTTTTTTCTTTTTTTAGGATGCTGGCTTTCAAAGCCACCCAACTTCCAGGGTTGGGAATGGATTTGGACTGATCTGTTGCTGCCCTCCCACCAGCCCCCTGCATCCCCACCCATGGGTTGCTGCAGGGATTTCTTTGCTAGCTGAGTGTATATAGACAATCCAGCCTCTGGAGCTTGGTTCACTCTCATTCAAAGGAGTCAAATCCCACGCTTTGGACACATCACTGACACTCAACACTGACAGCAGAGCTCACTCAGGCATAAAGAAATAGTGCCCCAATGACCCCCAAGCTCCTGGGACTTCCTTTTCCTAAGAGAGAGCCTTTTGGACATCTTGGCATTTGTCACAGAAGAAGAAGTGTAATTAGAAGGAAGAAGAGACTCTTCACAGGAAAGGGCGGCAAGCATGTAATCTCAAATTAGTTTGATTCCTCTGTGTGTGATCTCATACAGAAAATTGGTTGGAGCCATGGTATGAAAATGAGTGAATTTTATGTCTGAAGGCCCAGGAGACAAAATAGATGTTCCAGTGAAAGAAGATGTTTTATCTTTGAACATGAGATTTTCTTGATGAGAGCATGCAGTCAGCATCTGTCCTCAGTCTCCTGTCAATGACCCCTGAGGTCTCATCCCCAGAATTTTCCTGGAGCCAGGGACATGCTAAATTAAACAATGTTTCACCAAACAGAACCCGAAGCCAAAGCATTGGGTCCTCTCACTCCTAACTTCTCTAAATAACTGTGGTCCCCAGAGCCTAATGCAGGATAATTATCTTCTGAGCAAGGGATGACAATGATTCCTTTCTTAATCCGGCACTGGCCATACACCCAAGCCGGATGAGAGGCAGTAGGCTTCTTGGTTGTAAAATAGTTAATGTGTGAAGTAAAACAAGCTTGAATTCAAATCCTGGCTCTAACAATTTTAGCAACCTGTATAACCTTGGAAAAATGATTAAGTCTTTTGAAACCTCAGTTTGCTCATCTGTAATATGGATATAATGATAGCATGTATGGGGGGGGTAAAAGTTTTTGTGTGGGGAAAGAAAAAGATAATGCAGCTAAAGTGCCTAGCAAGGATGTTGATACATTTCATATTTGTTGAATGAATGAACAAATGAAGTGTGTGTGTCACATAAGATGTGTTTGATAGATATTAATGGTGGGGAGGAGGTACAAAGAAACAGGACATTAAAAAGCCCCTCCATGCTTCACAAAGTTTTCTGAATGGAGTCCCTCATTCAGACTCCACCTGTATCCCCCGAAGACCACAAAACCCTGACATCAAAAGTAGCTCAAGCGGGATGTGCCAGTGTGTCAGGACATATACAAGAAGATCAAGATGAATTCCTGAAGGGACAAGTGAGGAAATGGAACCAAAATACACTGTGCTCCTACTGTGTGCTAGAAACTGGACCAAGCTTAGAGATCTTTAGAGGGCAGGAAGGCCACCCCCTTACTCCCTCCCCTCTCTCGTTATTTCAGCCCTGCTGGCCATCATGATGAATTTGTTCCTGGGATTCTAGGCCTTCTCCTCTCCTTCCCCTTCCATCTTTTATCCTCTTTGCTCATAAGTTAGCTTCATGTGCTCCTGCTGCAATGAGCTTCCTTCCCGAGGCTGGAAAAGGTGGTGGTCATTAGCTGCAGCTGCCGGGTAAAAATTTAGCAAGCCCCAGTGCAAAGAGAACTTTTTTTCTCCCAGTTTCATGTATTAAGGAAGGAATTTGATTGATCCTTTGCAAATGACATACCAGCCCCTGGAGATCTCTCTCCCTCTGTTCCTCTCCCGGTCTTCCTCCTCCTCTCCTTGTCTCGCCCTCTGTCTTTCCCTCCCTCCCCCTCCCTCCTTCTTCTCTTTCTCTATCTCCCTACCTTCTTTTCCCTCCATCTTTCCCCCTTTCTCCCTCCCACTTTCTCCATCTCTTTCCCTCTCCACTGCCCCTCTCTCTCTCCTCTTTCTCTCTGGCTTAAGAAAATGAGGAGCTGTGATTGACCACACCTGTGCCTCATGCGCTCTTACCTTGGTCTAAAAGAATGTGAGCATCATGTCTGACAGCCCCACTGGAATACTGTGTGTGTGTGTGTGTGTGTGTGTGTGTGTGTGTGTGTGTGTGTGTGTGTGTGTGTGTGTGTGTGTGTGTGTGTGTGTGTGTGTGCGTGTGTGTGTGTGTGTGTGTGTGTGTATGCGTGCGTGCGTCTTGGGGGAAAAGGAGAGGGTAAATACTCCAAAAGGAAAGGAGAGCAATTACCAGAAAGTGGGGGATAAGAAGCACATGGCACTAATTCAAATGGTAGCCATCATGACTGGATGTGAGACTCTTCATCCAGTAAAAAGTGAAGAATCTGAGGGGAACTGGAGAAGTCAGGTCCATTCCCTCTCCTGTGATTGTACCTTTCTCAGCACAGTTATTAAGTCGCATTAAATAACATATTTTCAACTTTTTAGGCCCATCATCTTGTAAATCTTTTTGGTAATTTTGGAAATTCTAGGAATTTTCTCTGTGATCAGTTAACACGATGCCAAGCATGGTGCTTGGTTCACAGTAGGCACTCAATAAGTCTGGATAGTGAGTAAATATTACTGACTTTCTAGTAAACATGACCTTCCTAATATAAACAGTGGCCATTCCTGGTGAGTGGGGCTCAAGCTTCCCTTCCTCATCTCAGCTTTCTCCTACAAGAACCTAAATCTCTCCTAAGGTCTCTCACATGCAGATCTTCGAGTGAGAACTTGGAAGAATACCAAACTATGCTTTCATAGGACTATATTTTCAGGAGTTTTACTTCTTAACACAGTCTATTCTCTTGGAAGCAGAAATGAATAACTACTTTCCCTAGCCTGGGAAATGTGGGTCTCTGACTTCTCAAGACGCTCTGTAATTTTCTCCTTGTTGACATCTGGCTCCATCGAGTGCCGCAGACCAAAGCTCTTAGAGAGAACCTGCCATGCAGGCCCAATGACTGTTATTCCATGAGCAATCGCTCAAGCATCCCTGCAAGACATGGGATTGTCATGTATACCTGGGGACTCTAAGGCCGACCAACCTGGATGTTAAAATCATAAACCCTATTTCCATGACTCCGTCCCTACCCTTTGTAGGTATCAGGCCCCCCCAAACTGCACCCTTGAATACGCACAGAGAGTTTCAAGGGTTGCCTAGGAGGTGTTGCATAGGTACTCAGAAACACAGTTCTCCTGGTTCCCCAAATGATCCTGAACCTTTCCTATTGCCTTGTTCTTTTCCCACTGCCATACACTAAAGCCACCCAGAATATGTCCCGATTTTCTCCCTGTTCCAAATAGAGAGTCAGGCTCCCTGCTCGCGCTGTGGCACATTTTCCCCCCAGTGCAGGTTACAAAGCAGCACATGCTACCTTGTATATTTAACGCTCCCATTGGAGTTAATAGGAAAGATACATTAATTATATTTCACTATTATCATAATAGCCTTTTGTTTTCGTTTTTTTGTGAGACGGTCTCACTCTGTTGCGCAGGCTGGAGCACAGTGGTGCGATCTCTGTTCACTGCAAGCTCTGCTTCCTAGGTTCAAGCGATTCTCCTGCCTTAGCCTCCCGAGTAGCTGGAATTACAGGCATGTGCCACCACACCTAATTTTTGTGCTTTTAGTAGAGATGGGGTCTTGCCACATTGGCCAGGCTGATCTTAAACTCCTGAACTGTTCTGCCCACCTTGACCTACCAAATTGCTGGGGTTACAGGTGTGAACCACTACCCCTGACTCCATAATAGCCTTTATTGGGTACTTCTCATGCACCACAAGCTCTATGCTAAGTGTTTTATGGTGATCTCTTTGATACCAAGCATCTTACCCATAAAGAAGCAGGATCAAGGAGGTGAAGGAACTTACTAGCCATAAAGAAGCAGGATCAAGGAGGTGAAGGAACTTGCTTAGCCATTATACAAATAAGCTACATAGAGCTTCATTTCAAATGCAGATTTGTTTTCTTCCACGACTCACACCTTTCATTTTTCTCTGCCTGTAACGTTTATTGCTCTGTCCTGGACAGGAGCCCCCGGAAGTTAACAAGATCATCACTGACAAAGAACAACAACACTCAAACTCCAGCTCTTATTTGCTTGGTTGTCCTGCTTCATCCAGGCCTATATTCTCCAACTCACTTTTCCCTTAGGATGAGGTTTGTTATTGTTCCCAGAATACATAGCTGCCCTTCATGCAAATGAACACATTGTGGGGCAGCCCCACTGGCCCAGATAGTCTGAGCCATATGATTCAAGGGAGCTCTGATGAGACTTTCAAACTGCACTCTTCATACTCCTACCCCTCCTCCCAACACAGGCACACTTGTATCTTTGAGCAGACTATCCATCAAAGTACACACTTTCATTTTTAAAAAAAAAAAGCATCCCTCATCTAGGATCAGAAAGAAATGCCTTTCATTTATCTATGCTACACCTAGTTCAATCAGCTAATGGGGAGCTATTAAACCTACCATACCTATGATTGGTCTGAATAATTTTCTAATTGGTTTCCCTTTATCCGCTCAGTTAAACTCACTAAAATTGTTCTGACTGGGGACCTCGTAATAAACTCTGACTCAATGTTTTGCAGCCGGAATCAAGGATGCATGATGCAGCCATTGATGCCCCCACCTTCCTGAAACAGTCCTTTCAGATTTGAAGGCCTTCTCTGTCTGACCCCGGAGGAGAGACAGACAGTCCATGTCTCTGGGACTACTACTTCATAGGAAATGAATAGCAAAGAAAATTTTCACCCTCCCACCTCTTTGAGCCTCAGCATCTCTGTCCTCAGCCAGCAGCACATGTGGGAGACTCCACATCTTCCTTTTGCATTTTTAGCAGTTTTCTTTCCTTTTCCTAGTCATCTTTTTTCCTTTTGTATCCTTAAGATAGCCGGGCCTGTTTGCTCTTGAATGGAGACCCCAGCTTCCGAAATAATTGAAAAGCACTGTGAAAGTCTTGAGTCCCTTAGAAAACACTAAAGTTGCCCGCGCACAGTGGCCCACGCCTGTAATCCCAGCACTTTGGGAGGCCGAGGGGGGTGGAGCAGAGGTCAGGAGTTCAAGACCAGCCTGGCCAAGATGGTAAAACCCCATCTCTACTAAAAATACAAAAATTAGCCAGGCGTGGTGGTGAGTGCCTGTAATCCCAGCTACTTGGGAGGCTGAGGCAGGGAATTGCTTGAACCCGGGAGGCAGAGGTTGCAGTGAGCCAAGATTGCGCCACTGCACTCCAGTCTGGGCAACAGAACAAGACCCCATCTCAAACACACACACACACACACACACGCGCGCGCACACACACACACACTTCACACACTAAAGTTGCATCCATTCATGGCATGGACAAAACTTCTCAAACGTTTTCTTTTCCTGTGTACATCCCATAAGTGCCGCTGCTCCCTCCAAACTCTCCCCTGCTCTGTTCAAACTCTTCCAGACTTTGAAACCTTGCTCTTGCCGTTTCTTGGCAATCTTTATTCACCCTTCATATCTAGTCTTTAATCTTCCAGGAGTAAATCCTTGCTTTTTTTTTGAGGCGCATCAATCAAGCAGGCCTTTGATCTTCTCAGTTTCCTTCTCACCATCACAGCAGCGGACACAGCAGGGCCGGCAGCCAAGCAATGATTTCTTTCACCAGAAGAAAGAAGAGGGCTCAAATCATTCCTAGGTATTTTCCTACTTACACCTTCAGTGGAGAAATTATTGTTTGCCAGCCTTTAATGTGCCCTGTGCTAAGCACTGAACATTGAAAGGTGGATTTTAAGACAAGCCCTGTGCCCTAAAGTTGCTCATAGTCTACGGGGAAGGAAGATAATAGGGTAGAGATGCTACTACTGTCTCCTCCTTAGGATCCATTTGACTTAAATATTACTTAACTAAAAGTTCAGTTCTTTAGTCACACTAGTTACATTTCACGTGTTCAATACCACATGTGGCCAAGTGGCTACCATATTGGAGAGCAGCAGGGACAGAACATTTCCATCATTCCAGAAGGTTCTATTGGACATGTCTGTTCAAGTCTTCACCTTTTGTTCCTATTGAAACAACCATTTTACTAGACTTTTTTTTTTTTTTTTTTTGAGACAGAGTCTTGCTCTGTGGCCCAGGCTGGAGTGCAGTGGTGTGATCTCGGCTCACTGCAAGCTCCGCCTCCTGAGTTCAGGCCATTCTCCTGCCTAGTCTCCCGAGTAGCTGGGACTACAGGCGCCCTCCATCACGCCTGGCTAATTTTTTGTATTTTTAGTAGAGACAGGGTTTCACTGTGTTAGCCAGGATGGTCTCGATCTCCTGACCTCGTGATCCTCCTGCCTTGGCCTCCCAAAGAGCTGGGATTACAGGCGTGAGCCACCGTGCCTGGCTACACATTCTTTTTATCAGCAGTAATGTCTTAGGAAATAGCTGTCATGTTGTAGGAAAAATGGACTATTTCTCCATGGGGACCCTGTCCGTCTTTGGCTCCGAGGAGAAATCAAACCATCATTACTCTATCTTCTCCCCTCCGTGGAGAGAGGAGATGGGGCTGGAGAGGCTGAGAGAACAAGAGCAAGGGGCACGCCCATTCAGTAATACTTTCTGTGAGAAGAACCTGATCCCAGTCACGTGATTTAAGAACTATCCTCTCTATGTTAGCTGTGACTCTTGTACAGCCTCCTCTTATGGAACTGTCATGCTGTATAGTCATTCCTTTGTTGATCTCCAAGTCCTGGAAGGCAGAGATGTCATTGTCACTGTTGTGACATTAGTGCCTAGCCAAGCCCCAAAACACAGAGGGGTCTGGTGAATTTAAATTGGATGACATTAAATGTTCTATGCAACCAGTCACTGCCGAGTACCTGTTTGAAGTGAATGCCTCAGTCAACATCAAACATGGAGCATAAAGATGTTAACCTTTACAGGAACCTTAGGAATAAATACCTCCTGCTGTGTCCCGAGGAGGGGCTGAGAGTAAATAACTCCAGGTCTCAAAGTCAAAAGAGTTAGTCTCAGCATCTAGGAGCGCTTGTTTTGGACCCTTTTGGACCTGGCTTTTCTGTTTCTGCTGAAAACTGGCTCTAGACATTTAGATTCTCAATATGTCTCCTGGCCGTTTTGTTCTGTGTTGGAAATACTACTGAGGTGTGTTTTGAATACTAATTTGGACATATGATCTGAATGTATTTCTTTTCCCAGACACAGTAGAAACAAAGAACTTGTACAACTGTATCCCAAGCTATATTACCCTCATCATCACTGCCAAGTAACTTCCTCCCTCCTCTCTGTCCTTATTTCAGCCATGCTGGCCACGACAATGAGTTTGTCCCTGGGATTCTACGCTTTCCCCTCTCCTTCCCCTTCCATCTTTTTTCCTCTCTCTCCTCATGAGTTGGCATCTTGTGCTCCCGCTACGATGAGCTTCCTTCTTGAGGCTGGAAAAGGTGGTGGTCTTTAGCTCCAGCAGCCGTTTACAAACTTAGCAAGTCCCACTGCAAAGAGAACTTTTTTTCTCCCAGTTTCCTCCCAGCATATGTTATGGAGAAAGGGATCTCAGTGGGGCAACGACAGCACTACTAATGTAAAGTGGTAGATTATGAATAAAATCAGATGGGTCAGAAAACTCCGTATGTCTCCCGTGGCTGCAGTGGCTTGTTTATCTTTTTTTTTTTTTTTAATAGGGAGAATGTTTATTATAAGGCATATCTTGAAGAAAAGGAACAGCATCCCAAAGAAAAGGGTTTTACAGAGGCAGGTAGACAATGGAGTCATCTGAGAGTATTTTATGGGTCAAGAAAAACGGTAAAAACGGGTCTTTTTTTTTTGATAGTACAAACCCATGGCTGGGCTTGGCTTTTATTTTTATTTTTATTATTTTTATTTATTTTATTTTTTTCTTAGAGGCCGTGAGCCTGTATTTTGTCAATCAACATTTACTGAGCACCTACTGTATACCAACCGTGATTATTCCAAAGATTATTGTTGTTTTCATTATTATTATTATTATATTATTATTTTTATTTATGAAGTATTTATTGATGATTCTTGGGTGTTTCTCGGAGAGGGGGATATGGGAGGGTCATAGGATAATAGTGGAGAGAAGGTCAGGAGATAAACACATGAACAAAGGTCTCTGGTTTTCCTAGGCAGAGGTCCCTGCGGCCTTCTGCAGTGTATGTGCCCCTGGGTACTTGAGATTAGGGAGTGGTGATGACTCTTAAAGAGCATGCTGCCTTCAAGCATCTGTTTAACAAAGCACATCTTGCACCGCCCTTAATCCATTTAACCCTGAGTTGACACAGCACATGTTTCAGAGAGCACGGGGCTGGGGGAAAGGCCATAGATCAACAGCATCCCAAGGCAGAGGAATTTCTCCTAGTCAGAACAAAATTGAGTCTCCTATGCCCACCTCTTTCTACACAGACACAGCAACAATCTGATCTCTCCTTCCTTTCCCCACACTTCCCCCCCCTTCTTTTCAACAAAACCGCCATCGTCCTCATGGCCCGCTCCCGATGGTCGCTGTCTCTTCGGAGCTGTTGGGTACACCTCCCAGACAGGGCGGCCGGGCAGAGGCGCTCCTCACCTCCCAGACAAGGCGGCCGGGCAGAGGCGCTCCTCACCTCCCAGACGGGGCGGCCGGGCAGAGGCGCTCCTCACTTCCCAGAGTGAGCGGCCGGGCAGAGGCGCTCCTCACTTCCCAGACGGGGCGGCCGGGCAGAGACGCTCCTCATTTCCTCCCAGACGGGGTGGCGGCCAGGCAGAGGTGCTCCTCATCTCCCAGACGGGGCAGCCGGGCAGAGGCGCTCCTCACTTCCTCCCAGACGGGGTGGCAGCCGGGCAGAGGCGCTCCTCACCTCCCAGACGGGGCGGCCGGGCAGAGGTGCTCCTCACTTCCTCCCAGACGGGGTGGCGGCCGGGCAGAGGCGCTCCTCACTTCCCAGACGGGGCGGCCGGGCAGAGGCGCTCCTCACCTCCCAGACGGGGCGGCCGGGTAGAGGCGCTCCTCATCTCCCAGACGGGGCAGTCGGGCAGAGGTGCTCCTCACCTCCCAGACAGGGAGGCCGGGCAGAGGCGCTCCTCACTTCCCATATGGGGTGGCGGCCGGGCAGAGGCGCTCCTCACCTCCCAGACGGGGAGGCCAGGCAGAGGCGCTCCTCACTTCCCAGACGGGGCGGCCGGGCAGAGGCGCTCCTCACCTCCCAGACGGGGCGGCCGGGCAGAGGCTCTCCTCACTTCCCAGACGTTGGGCGACTGGGCAGAGGTGTTCCTCACTTCCCAGACGGGGCAGCCGGGCAGAGGCGCTCCTCACATCCCAGACGATGGGCAGCCAGGCAGAGACGCTCCTCACTTCCTATACAGGATGGCGGCCGGGCAGAGGCGCTCCTCACTTCCCAGATGGGGCGGCTGGGCAGAGGGGCTCCTCACATCCCAGACGATGGGCGGCCAGGCAGAGACGCTCCTCACTTCCTAGACTGGGTGGCGGCGGGGCAGAGGCTGTAATCTTAGCACTTTAAGAGGCCAAGGCAGGAGGCTGGTAGGTGGAGGTTGTAGCGAGCCGAGATCACGCCACTGCACTCCAGCCTGAGCACCATTGAGCATTGAGTGAGCGAGACTCCGTCTGCAATCCCAGCACCTCGGGAGGCCGAGGCAGGCAGATCACTCAAGGCCAGGAGCTGGAGACCAGCCCGGTCAACACGGCGAAACCCCGTCTCCACCAAAAACACAAAAACCATTCAGGCGTGGCGGCGCGCGCCTGCAATCCCAGGCACTCGGCAGGCCGAGGCAGGAGAGTCACAGGAGCCCGAGGCAGGGAGGTTGCAGCGAGCCGAGATCACGGCAGTACAGTCCAGCTTCGGCAACAGAGGGAGACCAAAAAGGGGAGGCGGAGGGGGAGGGAGAGGGAGAGCGAGAGCGCTTGTTTATCTTAAAATAGTGGTTAGAGAGGGTGGACAGGGTTATGTGGAACTGGTCACCAAGGGGACCGGTGTCAAGAGCCACGGGCCAGCAGTGTGGGAGGGGAATCTGAGCATCCCAACATACCCTTTCCAGCCTCTGATTGAACACAGGTGGATTTTTCAAGTGAATCCTAAGACCTCTCCGAGACAATTCTGGCTGTTCTCAAATAAGAGCTGCCATCTGAGATTTGCATAAACAGTGTCCTTGCTTTGGTCACTGTGAGCTTTTTCTTCCCTAGCAAATTTATGTCAGTCTGTTCTCACAGTTTTGAGATAACAAAACTGGCACTTGAGCAAATCAAAAAAGAAAAAAGAAGATTTATGCCCAAGATTTTCTGAGATCAATGCCTATTTTCCTAAGCATTTTCAAGTTTTCAATTGAGATTAAGAAACAAAAACAAAAGCTTCAGTTCTGGGGCAATGAGAAAATTAATCAAACATCTGCTTCTTTGACCCCGCATGGATTGGGAGTTAAGTGCTTTGATGAACATATTATCAGCAAGACGAGAGCAGAATAAGCAAAGAGCGCACCTTCCCTTACTGCATCTGCTTGGCACAAAGCCTCGCACGAGGTCTGCTTGGCTCTGCCCAGAGCTGGCAAAGGCTGCCACGAATGCAGGGCTGGTTAAAGTTCCCAGGCAGAGGGCTAGTAAAGCTTCCTATTGAGAATTTGATGGTGTTTTCCCTGATGTCTGCCTCTCCGCCAGCGTCGTGATCTCCGACTTCCCACAGACACATAGAAAGCCCTGAAGTGTGATTTTTCATAGATTTTCCCCAAGCAGTTTACCAATCCTGCATGTATTTATCTGCTTGTTACTTTTTGTGTTATTTTTTCCTTAGTCTCTGCCTTTTTTTTTTTTTTTTTTTTTTTTTTTTTGAGACAGAGTCTTGCCCTGTGGCCCAGGCTGGAGTGCAATGGTGAGATCTCAGCTCACTGCAACCACCACCTCCCGGGTTCAAGCAATTCTCCTGCCTCAGCCTCCTGAGCAACTGGGATTACAGGCACCTGCCACCACGCCCAGCAAATTTTTGTATTTTTAGTAGAGTCGGGATTTCACCATGTTGGTCAAGCTGGTCTTGAACTCCTGACCTCAGGTGATCTGGCTGCTTTGGCCTCCCAAAGTGCTGGGGTTACAGGCCTGAGCCACCGCACTCAGCCTCTGCCCCCTTTTTAAATTCCTTGATCTCTTTATTTTTCTTTTTCTATTTATTTGTTTGTTTGTTTATTTATTTATTTATTTATTTATTTATTTATTTTGAGATGGAGTCTCGCTCTGTCACCCAGGCTGGAGTGCAGTGGCAAGATCTCGGCTCCCTGCAAGCTCCGCCTCCCAGGTTGACGCCATTCTCCTGCCTCAGCCTCCCAAGTAGCTGAGACTACAGGAGCCCGCCACCACGCCCGGCCAAGTTTTTTGTATTTTTAGTAGAGACAGGGTTTCACCATGTTGGCCAGCATGGTCTCGATTTCCTGATCTCGTGATCCGCCCGCCTTGGCCTCCCAAAGTGTTGGGATTACAGGCGTGAGCCACCGCGCCCGGCCTGATCTCTTTATTTTTCTCATCTTCACTTCCTTTTTTTCTATGGAAACAACTGTTTTTACTAAACATTATTTTTATCAGCAGCCATATCTTAGGAAACAGCTGTCATATCATAGCAAAAATGCACTGTTTCTCCGTGGGGATGCTGGTCCTTGGTGGCTCCAGGGAGAAATCAAGACATGGCCACTCTGTGCTGTCTTCTCCCTTCCATGGAAAGGTGGGGTGAGGCCAGAGAGGCTGAGAGAATGGGAGCAAGAGGCACGCCCATTCCTAAGGGATACTTTCTGTGAGAAGCACCTGATCCCAGCAGGTTCTTTCCCCTTCCTCTCATTCTTTCAGGTTTTTATTTAAAGATCTCATTCTCTTTCCTGCCTTTGCACCGTTTGTTATGAGAACCACTAGATCTTTCCTCCTCAGGGACTGCCGTGCAAAGGAGCCTCATAAAAATTCACCATCAGTGACAGCCGCTCTGTGATCACACAGGAATAAACCCTGAAAGGGGAGATCAAACTACTTTTCTTGTAGTGGGTGCTAGTGTGCACCACCCCAAAGCATCCTTTTAGAATCTCAGTGCTTACTCCCCCAGCTATCAGGAATGACGGCAGCTGACAGCTCACAGCTGGTTTCTCCTGAGGAATTGTTCTCAGCCAAAGAAAGTCTCCTTCCCCAAGGCTGCACCCCCTCCCTGGGGGCAGCCCTCATTCCTGACTGGTTGATGCAGGGGTGCAAAGGCCCAGTCCCCATGTCTTGATTCAGAATTACTCAAGGAACCATGCTATGTCTGGAACTTTGCAAGGATGAACTGAGACCTCTTTACTGGTGTATCAGAGTTCAACTTCTCCCCGTCCCCAGTCCAGCTTCCCTCCTGCCCATCCAGGAGTTGTCTTCTAGAACACTCCCTATCAGACCTCTGGCTGCAAATCTGTCTTGGAGTCTGTTTCCCAGGGAACCTGCCCTATGGCATTTTCTTTGTGTCATAGTGATGACAGTGATGCGGACAGCAGCTTATATTTGTTGAGCATTTACTGTGTACGAGGTACTCTGTTTTACATATACTGTCACATGCAATCCACACAACACCCCATAAGGTGGGTGTGTTACTATCCCATTGTTGAGATGGAAAAACTAAGGCCCAAGGTCAAGCAACCCACTTGAGGAGGAGCCAGAAAGCTAAAGCTAAAGATCCAAACTTAGCTTTGGTGATTGCAGAGGACTACTTGGAATAATTCTTTGGGGAGAACTTTCTGGAGGTTGATGTTTTGACTTCATGGTTATATTGTACATTAGCATGTGCCATGGTGGCTATATGAGCACTTTGCCTACACTCCAGAACAGGGGTCCCTGGGCCACAGACCACTACTGGTCTGTGGCCTGTTAGGAAATGGGCCACCAAGCAGGAGGTAATTGGTGGGCAAGGAAGTGAAGCTTCGTCTCTATTTAGAGCCACTCCCCGTCACTCGCATTACCCCCTGCACTCTGCCATCCTGTCAGATCAGCGGCAGCATTAGGTTCTCATAGGAGCATGAACCCTATTGTGAGCTGCACATGTGAGGGATCTAGGTTGTGTACTTCTTATGAAAATCTAATGCCTGATGATCTGTCACTATCTCCTGTCACCCCCAGATTGGACCATCAAGTTGTAGGAAAACAACCTCAGGGCTCCCACTTGATTCTACATTATGCCGAGTTGTATAATTATTTCATTATATATTACAATGTAATAATAATAGAAATACAATGCACCGTAAATGTCACGTGCTTGAACCATCCCAAAACCATCCTCCCACCCCTGCTCCATGGGAAAGAAATGTCTTCCATTAAACTGGTGCCTGGTGCCAAAAAGGTTTGGGACCATTGCTCTAGAAGACCACTCGTCATCGTATTGTGATCAGTTTTGTTTTTGTTTTTGTTTTTGAATCAGAGTTTCATTCTTGTTGCCCAGGCTGGAGTGCAATGGTGCAATCTTAGCTCACCACAACCTCCACCTACCGGGTTCAAGCAATTCTCCTGCCTCAGCCTCCCACGTAGCTAGGATTACAGGCATGTACCACCACACCCGGCTAATTTTTTGCATTTTTAGTAGAGATGATGTTTTCCCATGTTGGTCAGGCTGGTCTTCAACTCCCGACCTCAGATGATCCACCCGCCTCAGCCTCCCAAAGTGCTGCAATTACAGGCGTGAGCCACCGCGCCCGGCTGTGATCAGTTTTTATGATTCTGTTTCCCCATGAGAATGTGGAACCCCTTGTTAACTTTGGGCATCACTACCTAGTATATGGCATAGTATACAGTGAGTGCTCAATGTGCTAGTTGGGTGGAGAGGTCTCGTCTTTGTAACTGGGAAAACTGAGCCATGATCTTTCTCTAGGAGAGCAAAGTACATTAGTCAAGAGCACAGGCCCTGGATTTACGTCACTTGCTTTCACAAGCAATGTAAGCCAGGTAAAACCAACATTTTGTAAACCTTAATGTGCCTTGGTTTTGTTCTTTGTAAAATGGGGGTAATATTGTTGATCTCTTAGCATTGTTTATGGTTGTTGTAAAACTGAAATGACACTCAACACCATGCCTGATACACAGCAAGCGCCCCATAAAAGTTACCTATTAGAATTGCTAGCCACAAATCAATTCTTTTCCTTCCCATCCTCCATCATCAGAGAAATTAGAATGGCCAGATTTCTGTTAGCTTCTTGAGGATGCCTCCAACAGTCACAAAGCCCTATAGGAGAGCCCTCTCAGAAAGAGTCCATTCTTTTTTGATCATTTTTTTTTTCCATGGGAACAGCTGACACTGGGCTACTCAAGTGGTCCTTTGCAACCCTAACAGCACATGAGAGTGTGTGCTTTCACTAAAGAGACTCTCAGAACTGGGGCCAGGATGTGCACTTTCAGAAAAAATAAATGTCATGATGATCCTGACTTGCATTAAAAAAAGTGATTGTACTCAAGGCTCACCCCCTCTTCTCAGCAATTGCTGCTATGGGTGGAGGGAGGGGATCTACTGCCATTGCCCACAAAGAGAGAAGGTTCATAGTCTTTATCGAGTTTACTACAAATGACTTCAAGATGTCTTGGAACTATTTCACAGAATCATGAGAGCTCCAGATTTGAAGAAAGGACGTCAGCTAGTCTTGTGTTTTAAATTTCCTCCATGACATCCTTCATGGTCTTCACAAACATCCTTAGTAACCAGGAACAGGGCAGCCTGTCTGATATTTTTATGAGCAACTTGGATGTAGAAGCTCGTGTCATGATAACCACATTTTCACAGGAGGGAGAATTAATTTTTTTTTGATGAAAGAATTAGAATTCAAGAAAGAGAGAGACAAATGAGAATGATGAACTTAATCTAATAACACCAAATCTAGCAAGGATAACTATAATCCTCTGGACTGAGATCAAAAATTCAACTGCCCTAGAGGACAATGAGAACTTTTCATTTACTTTCTATTTAAGCATTTAATTTGTACTCTGTCTCATTTAGAAAAAGACTTGAATTAGCTTTAAAAAATAAAACAAGATCAGTGATTCTCTAAGTGTGGTTCCCAGATCAGCAGCATCAGCATTACTTAGAAACTTAGAAATGAAAAACTTAAGACCTCGCCCCAGACCTACTTGAGTCCAGAACTCAGAGGTGGGGCCCAACAATCTGTGTTTTAACCAGCCCTCCTGGAAATTCTGATGAATAATAAAGTTTGAGAACCATTCACAATACTACTAATATTGGTAATGGAGTGTAAGGATTTAAAAAAATGGAATCTCCGAAGTACTCAGAGGTTAAGATGAAGTTGAGTATTAAGATGATATAGAGGCCGGGCACGGTGGCCCAGCACTTCCCACACTTCCCAGCACTTTGGGAAGCCAAAGTGGGAGGATCACCTGAGCCCAGGAGGTCAAGACTGCAGTGAGCCATGTTCGTGCCACTGCACTCCAGCCTGGGTGACAGAGCTAGACTCTATCTCAAAAACAACAACAAAAATGATATAGAGAATGAATGTGACAAATTTGGCTCAGAGCTTCCTAACAGCCAATGCAAAGAAATAAACATAACCAATGTATATACTGTACTGAGCCTATAAGATCCATAAAGCCAATCCTTGTGCTGAGATTTGAGGAAAAAGTACTGTCTTCATAAAGTCGTGAATATATATTGTAGCAAATTACGTACTTAACAAAATCCCTACAGTAAGTATTAAAAGTAATGGCACAAACCACAATTACTTTTGCACCAACCTAATAAAACAATGGGTTTCTGAAGATTCTTTGGCAGTCTGTCTCTTAATTGAACTAATGACAGAACAAGACTTGGGATTTCTATGGAGTATAATAGGAAAATATAGGATGGGGCTCTATAATCTGCATCAATAGAGAAGTAGGTTTCAGAAGAGGGAGATTTGTTTAATGATCTGACACTGTTTGGATTTTCATGATTGATGCTGAGGATACTGACAACCTGAGGAAAGAACAGGATAGCAAGAGGCCTAAGATCTTTTCATATGAGCAACCCCTGCCTCCTTTTCACCAGGAGAGTAGAAGACGAGGGAGCATCTCCATGCTACCTGTATCTTCTTTGCTAAACTCCTTCTTTTGAGTCACTTTTAACCTCAAATTGGAAAATTAATAAACTATAGCTGGGCTGATTCTTTTGTCATCCACTTAGTGATATCTTTTAAGAAATCAAATGTGTCCTTATTTGATATTGTTAGCATATCCAAAAAAAATATTCCATACGATAAGCTTTGGGGACAAGAAGACATAGCGGCCTACCATGGTTTATAGATCACACAATGACAGCCTGGTGGTCAGAACTCAAGCTTGGCAGTCATATAAAAAGGGCTTATATTCCCAATTCTGGTACGAACTATATAACCTCGGACAAGGTACTTTATTCTGTCTTAGTCTCACCTCCCTTTTGCACAAAATGGAGATTAAAACACTCCATCCCTTAATACCTAACATGTAGCAGTATCATCATGGGAGCAATGTTTGTTGACTTTGGCAGGACAAAAATAAAGGCAGCTAAACATCTCTCAGGAGACTTTACGGGGTGATATTCCTCACTTACTAGGTAACAGAAAAGAAAGTGTAGAGGCCAAGGCTAGCTTTTAACTCCTATATAAAGTCTTAGCATACAAGTCAATGTCTTTTTCTCAAGACCACCAAGCATCTCTCCCTCTCTCCCTAAGCTTTGATTTTGATAATGTTTGAAACAGAGCCCACAGGATAAAGGACCATCAAACAAACAGACGATGAGAGCTGGGGAAGGCTTCAGAGACTCAGCCAAACTCCACAGCTAATTGATGATAGTACAGGGATTAAAACCCAAGCACCTGCATCTGTTTCCTTTCACTGTTTCCTTTCAGTCTTCTTGTCCCTGAATCTTTTTTTTTTTTTTTTTGACAGAGTCTCGCTCTGCCACCCAGGCTGGAGTGCAGTGGAGTGATCTTGGCTCACTGCCTTCCAAGTTTAAGTGATTCTCCTGCCTCAGTCTCCTGAGTAGCTGAGACTATAGGCATGCGCCACCACGCCTGGCTAATTTTTGTATTTTTAGTAGAGATAGGGTTTCACTGTGTTGGCCAGGCTGGTCTCGAACTCCTGACCTCAGGTAATCCACCTGTCTCGGCCTCCCAAAGTGCTGGGATTACAGCCGTGAGCCACCATGCCCCACTATTCCTGAATCTTAAAATTCTTGATTTTAGTAACATTTGATTTACTTGAGATTTCATGGTGTTATGGGATACACAATAAGCAAGGTGTTGGAAGACCTGTACTCAAGTCTCGGCTCTGTCACTGTCATGTACTGTCAGTGTTGTTGTGCTGCCTTTAACAAGTCAGTTTTCTTATCTGAGGCTCAATGTTCACATCTATTTAATGGGATTAATGGTATCTGCACTTCTTGCTTTTCTCATCTTGTTACAAAGTTTAATGAGATGTGTATGAAAGCACATGGTAAACTGTGCTGTACTCTACAAATATAAGAAAGTGTTATTATTTTAAGAAACTGTCCCCCAATTTTCCTGTATCTTCGCTAACATGTCTTCAGATCCCTCATTCTAAGTTTTGAGCTTTTCAGGGTCTCTTTTTCAAACCTCTTCATTCCTTCATTCAAATCTTCATTCCTTCAGGATGCCATGTCTCAATGATAACTCTTTAAACCTAGCCTCTGACTAATAATTTAGTATGGGAAGAAAACTGAGACAGTCTTATATTATTTATTAAAATTATACCAATCTTTGAGAAAAATAGGATTACCTGGCAGAACTTTATGTCAGGCACTTTCCAACACTATTTCTTTTTTTGCAATGATCTGAAATGTTTAAGAGCTGTATAAAATTTTTCTCCATTTGTGGGCCTGAGTCATCAGGCATAGTCATTGCCACCCCCCAAAACATTCTAACTAAGAATCATATTACCTTAGAGAATACTGGAAACTGTAATTGTGCAAAACAGGGGCATTGACATGTCCCTGGTTTTTTTTTTTTAATGTTTTTTTCTGTTGTGGTAGAAAAAGAAAATGATTAGACTCAAGTTTTTAAGTTCATAGATTTCACTATTTACTATCTATGTGGCCTTGGGTAAATAACTTATTATCTCTAAAGAAACAAAGTTATTTTTGTCTGAAGAAGAAAAGTAGAGTCAACAATGTCTGTCCCAATGGGTGATTGGGAGTGATTGATTATGGTATTCGTTTGAGTTTGTATCTTTTGGTTTCATGTGACAGGGACCACACAGGTAATCCAAGCAAAGAGCTTCTGCTATAAACACATGTGTGAAGTAATGAAGGAATTCATGGAAATCAGAGAGCAGGAGGTGTGTGTGATGGAGCTGGACCTCCCCAAGCCCAGAGACTGGACCTCTGCTCATTCTAGGGAACTCAGCAATGGAAGTCTACAAAGCCACATCCTGGTGCAGAGAGTTGGGTTGACTCTGTTGCTCTTCATGTTTTTTCTTTTAATTCTTCCATCTATTGGCTTTTCCACATATGCTTCCCCAAAGCTGAGGTCAGCTAGGTCTCTCTCACTCACTTCTGTCTTTTGACATCCTTTCTGTTGCTAAGTCATTCTCTTGATGTGTGTTTCCCAATTCATAGTTTTACAGAGAACACCCAGTTCTTGGAGCAGCTCATTTATTCAGTTTAAGGAATGGGTTCCTGTCTAGATTATGAATGGCCACTCCTCCAATATTGGGCCCACATTGGTGCAATCGGATCTCTGCAAGGGGGAAGATATAAAGAGCTATAAACATGGCTCTTGTATGTGCAAGGGCGGGGCATAGAGAAGTTCCCCATAAAGAGGTAGAGTGTGTTGCCTAAGGGGTCAGGTTCTAGGCTTTGCGTGAATTCAAATCCTGACTTTGACACTTTGAAAAGATGTGATGGCAAGCAAGTTACTTAAGCTCTCTGGGTCTCAATTGTCTGATCTGAAAAATTGGTATGATAGTTCATACCTCATAGGAGGAGTATTGATGAGTCTTAACTAACAAAAGTCAAGCACTTAGCACAGTTCTTGACACAAACTAAACCCTCAGCAAAAGCTAGCTATATCCATATCAGGAGAAACAGGTCTGATCCAACACTCGGGAGTACTCTGTTAACAATTATTTACATCCCCTTTGTGTGGAGATAAACAATACTGACCTGTCCTAGTCTCCGTCTCCAAAATACACCTGCGTCCTAAAAATAGGGGGCATTCTCCATGACCTTACAGAATCGCCTAATGCCTCACTGAGGAAACAGGGTGCTACGGGCTTTTGAAAAGTCAGTGTTAGCCTCTTCTCACTGGAATTTAAGTAGCTGGCTCTCAGTTTACCATCACTGGGCCCAGTTCATGCTGGATGGTGAATGCAGGCAGCCCAGCTGAGCAGTGTAATAAGTGTCGAAGATGAGGCCTTCTCCAGGGGGCTGCCATGTTTGCAGAAACGGCAACTAATTTCTTCTAGGATTTTTCCAGCAGGGTCTTGGGAAATCATTGGTTTTCACGCAAAGAGAAACACAGTGAACTAAAATGTACATGAAATGAGATGGAGTGCTTGATTCAGGATGTAGAAATTTCATTGACTGTTATACAGTGATGCGTTATTTATTTGGTTGTGTCAGAAAATCGGCCATTTTATACAAGTGAAGTTCAGAGATAGCTGAAGCTTTTCCATGTCAGCTGTGAAACTGTTTTTAACCCTTTTTTTACGAGTGCCTTCCTAAAATATATCACATACTTCTCCTTCTTAACGGAAGATGCAAATTTCAAGGCTAACATGTATTGAATACTGACTACGTACCTGGCACCACATGTCAGTGCTTTATGTGCATTAATTTTTAATGACAGCCCTGTGAAGTAGGTACTATCATAACTCCCACTTTACAGATGTGGAAACTGAGGCATGGAGAAGTTAAGTAACTTTTCCCAGGTTATAGAGATGAAGTGGTAGAATTGGGATTTGTACCCCAGTCTCCCCAAGCTCTTAAGGAAATGGCCATGTTATTGGATAACATTTCAGTTAATAAATGAGCTGGATAACCACTAACCATTAAAGTAGGATCTTTGGGAGTCTACACATATCATTCAGAAATGTATCCATTATTCCAAATTCTTTGACTGCTTTTTAAAAGGAATTAGCACTCAAACTGGCAGCACATATTTTTGAATATCCATGACTATTCCTTCATTCAGCAGATGTTACTTGAGTCCCTGCTATATTACTTTGGGTCCGATGCATGCCAGGCACACTGGAAGCAGAGAAATATGAGGCATACAGATGCCTTCAAGGAGGGTGCACTTTAGAGAAACACCAGCCGGGTTCAGTATGTGAAACTTCTCTAATTTGTGGTTGGGAAAACTTTGAGAATGTGGTGAGTTTTGAGCTCACACTTCAAGGCAGTCATCTTACTCACCTTTATTCAGTCCCTGTGTCTGAGACTCATAAGTGAGACCAGTGGGCATAGGTGGAGTTAGATGCTTCCTTGGGTCCAAAGAGACCAGGGAAGAAATAAGCAAGATGTGCTTTAGAACTAGTTCAAGTTGGCTGGGCACAGTGGCTCACGCCTGTAATCCCAACAATTTGGGAGACCAAGGTGGGCGGATCACCTGAGTTAGGAGTTTGAGATCAGCCTGGCCAACATGGCGAAACCCCATCTCTACTAAAAATACAAAAATTAGCCAGGCGAGTTGGTGTGCACCTGTAATCCCAGCTACTTGGGAGGCTGAGGCAGGAGAATCGCTTGAACCTGGGAGGTGGAGGTTGCAGTGAGCTGAGATTGCACCATTGTACTCCAGCTGGGTGATAAGAGTGAAGCAAAACTACATCTCAAAAAAAAAAAAAAAAAAAAAAAAAAAAAAGAACTAGTTCAAGTCATCTAGCTTGGAAAAGAAGCTGTGATTGGATGCTAATGGATGTTGGGTCAGACTGAAGAGTGTACTTTCTATAGTCTGAGTCTTTTCTTAGATGGTGGCTTCTAAAAATAGAAAGTACAGGCTGGGTACAGTAGCTCACACCTGTAATCCCAGCACTTTGGGAGGCCGAGGTGGGCGGATCACCTGAGGTCAGGAGTTCAAGACCAGACAGGCCAACATGGTGAAACCCCGTCTCTATTAAAAATACAAAAAATAGCCAGGCGTGGCGGCAGGCACCAGCTACTCAGGAGGCTGAGGTAGGAGAATTGCTTGAACCTGGGAGGTGGAGGTTGCAGTGAGCTGAGATTGAGCCATTACACTCCAGCCTGGGCAACAAGAGCAAAACTCTGTCTCAAAAAAAAAAAAAAAAAAAAAAAAAAAGTACATTAGAACCACATCTGTTGGGAAAAAATGCATGTTTAATGGGATGTGTTTTCCCATGTGATTAGCAAATGGGTGTTAAATGGAATTCCCAAGAGTAGTTCTGATAAAATAAAAAGAGTCCAGGAGCATTGCTAGTAGCGTCATTGGAATCAAGTGTATGGTTTTCCATTATGATGACTTTGATATATTTTAATAACTTTCTTATTCCAAAAGTAATGTGTTAATCAAAAATATCTAATAATATCTCTCATCTGGAAATAACTTAGATTTTTGAAACACTCCCGTATTCCCATATCTATTGGGGCATTCATTTGATCTCTCTTTGAGTCCTCTCTCCTCCAGTGGAACATAATGTATTCTCCTGATGGCTTATATTCACCATTGTGGGAGATGTTTATGCATAGTGCTGGTGTAAACATGTGTGTGTGATGATTGAGGAGAGGTGGTTGGTTGTTTTGAGACCTTAGGTCTTCTTTCTCTTTCTCAGGCACTGGCTGGTGGCCATTAGGTCTGGCTGCTTTCCATGTGTCTGTTTATAAGCACTTCCTGGTAAATTTTTTACCTTTGATTAAGTACTAGGAACTCTAATAGCCAGGCTAGTCAATATGTTTTTAGAGTAAGCATAAACAGGCTCTGAGAGAAGGCAAAGGGGCCATCTCTCGAATCAGTGTAAACTCTGCAACTACTGTTTTCATTGCCACAAATGTATTGCTTATCTGCATAGAGATAATTGAATTTTGCATTATTGGTGACATCTAGCTAAGTGGCATTACTATTAGGGATACTTTGCCAAAAAGAAAAAAAAAAAGACAGGAAGGAGTGAAGAAGGGAGGGAGGAAAGGAGGAAAAGAAAAGGAAGAAAAGAAAACCAGGTAGGTGCTTTCTTTTGGATCTCATTTTGAATTTCTCTCCTTTCACATTTGCTCTTCACAGTGGATTAAACTTCATTGACTTGATGGTGCGACAAGGGAATATTGACAACCCTCCCAAGACTCCCCTGGTGCCAGGATTTGAGTGTTCTGGGATTGTTGAAGCTCTGGGGGACAGCGTGAAAGGATATGAGGTAATGTTTGGCTGTCATTTGAAGAGTAATATTCACTTGGAATCCATTGAGACAACAAAAGATGATGCAGAAAGAAATGTTTGAAATAACCTATGGCATGCATTATTATCATTGTCTTCTTATTTGGACTGTTGACAATGTTTATAGTCATTAAGGTCTCATGCCTTTTTTATGGACTATCTTGGTTGCTCCTGGCAGCATTCTGGTGCAGGGGGCAGGATAAATCTTGTCTCCCCCTTTATTCATGTCATGCAGCTATTCAACAAAAGTATTTGGCATTTGGATTAACTAAGTGTGCGTAGCCCCTTCCCATATCTGGAACTCTCATTTTCTGATCATCTTCAGCTCAAAATGCAACTACAAAACACAGAAGTTTAGAGGAAATGGACTCTCTATTTTATAACCTGGCTCCTTCAAATAGTCACTTAACTGGTACATTTAAGTGATCATTTATAAATCCCTAACTATTTCAGGAATTGGGGAGGTAGCATTTTGGATGAAGATGTTAAAGTCAAAGAGTGGAGGTACCTGATAAGTAGAACAGAATTGGCCATGGATTGATGGCTTTGGAAGTAGGGAAATGGGCAAAAAGGTTTATTATATTATGGCTGACTACTTCTGTACATGTTCAAAATTCTCCATAATAAAACCTTTTTTAATTTGTAAAGAGATATATGACCCTTCCTACTATTATAACACAAATCAAATAGAAACCAGTCTATAAAAACTGAAAACCTGTGCACAAGTCAATTGCACAAAATTGCAGTAGTTTGGAGTCAGAAAAACCAATGCAAATCAGGTACAAGGGCTCTTACTCATAACTAAGTGCTCCCCTAGGGAGGAATGAACATTTGAGAACCCGCTATAATCAGAACCATGGAGAAGTTATCTTTTTTAAGCCTCCACCATAGCCCTGCAAAGCAAAGATTGTTATCCCCTTGCAGATGAGGTTCAGGAGGGTTCAGTAATTTTCTGTGAGGTCAGAAGTGTAGTGAGTACCAGTAGAACCCGGATTCAAATCACCAGAGCTTGTTTATCCTTCCTACAGTCTCATGATCTTCATTCCCTACTCCCAGCCCCCAAATACTGCAATATAAATGCGGGACAGGAGAACTAAAGAAGAATCCTATAAAACGCAGTGCCAAAACGCCCTTGAAATTGAATTTGAGCCTGCTTCTCAGTCTCAGCGTGTCTGAGCCTCAGTATCCTGTGAAAATATCAATATGCTCCAAATTCATTATGAAAAATGTCTGGAAATCTCATCCCACTTATCCGTATTTTTGCCAATGGTTTTCAGATAAGACAGCAGATAAATGTTGAGAAAGAGGCGGTAAATGAGCCTTTTCTTTTCTTTTATAAGAATTTACATTTTTTTTGTCCCCAGGTAAGCAATGTAACCAGAGGCACACTATCTCACCCTGGAAGTGCTGCACATAAGAAATATTATCTTCTCTTCAATCCTCCACATGGTCCCCAAAGAAAAGATCATGCAGCTCACTCCGTTAACCCCGAGCATTGAATAAATAACCAATTATTTTAGAATATAACAGGAAACAGGGACATTGTGCAACTTGGTTTAGATGGAGAACTTACTATGCTTGATGATGTATATTTTTCCTTTCAATATGACTTATCTTTTGCTAATTTGCCCTGGCTTGTTTACTATCAAGCCCCTCCTTCAAACTCTCTCCCTTCCAATGACTTGTGGCTGCACAAAAAAAATAAGTCACCTACTCGTTTCCAGTTAGGGTGTGACATGGGAGAAAACTGACACTAATATTCCGTCTGTAATTTTAACTTAAGATCTTCAGTCATATTGAAGATGGAATTTCTTGCAGCAGCACACTGAATAGCTCTCTTGGTTTGATAGATCGCAAGGGATGATGAAAAGCTGTCACTGGAGGCTGGGTAATAAAGGAGTAACTTGGATGCATTTTGGCCAGGACTGATTTTTTTTTCTTAGCAGAATCAAATAATGAGATGAAGTGGATATGTTTTAAATGTGCCTGCCTCTGGACTCTGAGGCTGGAGCTGAACCTATGGCTTGGACATATTTTCTATTTTTGATAATGAAATGGAAGTGATGGAGCAAAGTCAAAGGAGAGATGTGGGAGCAGCCAGCCCTGCAGTGATGGACATAAGCACCACTGCCAAGGTGGTTGAAATATTCTGTTCATTACAGTCTGTGCTGACCCTGGAGGCCATCAGCTACTCTGTGGGACTGAGGCTGTGTCTTTGGGTTTTCGTGATTCTGTGAAGAACAGGATGCTAGTATTAGACCCTAGTTATCTTCTGATGCATTGAAGATGATATTCTTTTCTTTTTTTTTTTTCTTTTTAGGTGGAGTCTCACTCTGTCACCTAGGCTAGAGTGCAATGCCACAATCCCAGCTCACTGCAATCTCTGCCTCCCGGGTTCAAGTGATTCTCCTACCTCAGCCTCCTGAGTAGCTGGGATTACAGGTGCCCGCCACCACACCTGGCTAATTTTTTGTATTTTTAGTAGAGACGGGGTTTCACCATGTTGGCCAGGCTGGTCTAACTCCTGACCTTGGGTGATCCACCCGCCTCAACCTCCCAAAGTGCTGGGATTACAGGCATGAGCCACCATGCCCAGCCTGAAGATGATATTCTTCACGTGCATTAATTGGTCTTCACCCCTTCCAGGGATTGGGACACTCACTGACAGTGGGACAGCCTCTCTTTCCCCTCAGTTTCCTCCTTAGACAGCTGTTCCTCCTGCTTTCAGAAATACAATGAGTCAGTATTTAACTGCTGATTGCTAAACTGTGAATTCTATCAGGTCAGGAACCAATCTGTTCTTTTAAAGAGCAAACATGTATTGCTCTTTCCTCATTTTCCATGCACCATGTTAAGTGCATTGTGTGTGTATTATGCCATTTAGTTTTCATAAGGACCCTTTACTTATACCCATTATGAGCTGAGGAAACTGAGCTCTGAAAAGTTCAACTAATATTTCCGCACTTTGTAGGTTCCTCTGTTATGCACCCTTACATAACTTTATGTTTCCTTTGGAGCACTTTTCTCAAGTGTAATGAATTAATTATTTGTATCTGGAATCAGACTATCTGAGGCCATTTCTTTCGTGGTTTCAAGAGGATTGAGGTAGACTCCCACACCTGGTCAGACTGAACTTTTACCTAACACTAGGAGGAGATAACAATAGTCATGGTGACTCCCAGGGTTTCTGTGATTCTCCCTCTACAAAAATATTAGCACTAAGAAAACTTACCATGGCCTTGGCTGAGGCTACTTCCAGCTAGATGAACCAGTGCTGCTTTAGAATCCCCCTAAAATCAGCAAAAACACACATTTAGCTGAAGACCAAACCCCTTGCCAAGAAAAGGAAAGCTCATCGGTGCTCACATCCTCAAGCTCGAGCTCTGTAGGGGTGTTTCCCATTGTTTCTGTATCTTTTCCTGCAGAATAAGAGAAGGACCCTCAAAAACCAGCATGAGCCGTCAGTCAGGATAGCCTCCTCTTAGTAACAGCTTGTCTTAGCAACACGAAGAAGATGGAAACTGGCTAGAACAAGAGAGAGCTCTGCAGAGAGACAGATCTGAACTGGAAGCCTTCTGCTTCTGCTCTTCAAAGGCTCCTTCACCTTCCAGCCTCAATTTTCTAATCTATGTAAAGGGCACAGTAATAGTTCATTATTAGTCATGAACTTCAAGAACTACATGGTGTTCTTGTGGGAATTATATAAGGTCACGTAAATAAAGGCACTTAGCGCAGATTCAGGAACATATTAGTTTTTGTTTTGGTAAATGCCATTTATTATTATCAGTAACAATAGCTCCTAGCAGCCCCTTCCCCAGCAGAGTTTCCCTGCCCCAGCAGTCCCTGCCCTAGCAGTGCATTCTAGTCAATTGCAGACACTAGTTTTCCCCTTTAGACCTAGAGATGTTTCCTATGAGACTACTGAAAGCTTCTCCAGGATTGAATTTCTTCCCTTATTCTCTCCCATTTCCCACCCATGGAGAAGTTAGACAAAGTTCAGTTACTTGTAATTATCCATCAACCCATCACTCACTATGCACCAAGCATTGGGTCATGCATTGAGAATCCATAAATCAATAGGACCCAGCCTCTGCCCTCTGAGATCTCCCCATTTAGAGAGGGAGCTAGTCATGTAAAAGGATAAGCCAATATAATGGGATCTGCATAATTATGAAGGATTATATAAGGAATTAGGTGGACTTTTGTTGAAATCTTGTCTTTTTTTTTTTTTTTTTTTTGAGTCAGGAGTCTCACTCTGTTGCCCAGGCTGAAGTGCACTGGCATGATCTCAGCTCACCACAACCTCCATCTCACAGGTTCAAGCGATTAGCCTGCCTCAGCCTCCCAAGTAGCTGAGATTACAGCCACACCTGGCTAATTTTTTTGTATTTTTAGTAGAGAAGGAGTTTCGCCATGTTGGCCAAGCTGATCTCAAACCCCTGACCTCAAGTAATCTATGTTCCTCAGCCTCCTAAAGTTCTGGGATTACAGGCATGAGCCACTGTGCCCAGCCTGAAATCTTGTCTTTACCACTTACAACTGTGTGGTCTTGGGCAAGTTATTTAACTGCTCTGAGCTTTAGGTCCCAGTCTATAAAATGGGAACAATAATAAAAGCTACCATAAGGAGTTGTCATAAGAATTAAATGCAGTAATTTAATTTGCTGTCTACTCAGTGCCAGCACACAAGCAGCACTCAATAAACACAGATACTAACAGCAGTAAGAAGAGATGTCAGTTCTGCTTTTGTAGGGGAAGGTTGGTCGTCAGGGAAAGTTTTGGAGAAAAGAACATTTGAGCTGAGCTTTAAAGGCAAATGAAATATTTTCCTGAGAGAAAGAGAGCACCAAGTGCAGAAATAGCAGATATAAAAGCATAAGGGTGTAAACATGCACTTTCCCATGTTTCCTGCTGCTTTTCCAGCATGGTCATAAGGGAGACACAGGCGTCAATACTGAACAGGCACAGGGGCTGATCCTTCCCTTCTCCTTTGCTCCCATTGTCTGAGCTCCCACCCACTGCTGCCACTTTTTATTGTTAGCTGATGTTTTATTTTTATTTATTTATTTATTTATTTATTTTGAGATGGAGTTTTGCTCTTGTTGCCCAGGCTGGAGTGCAATGGCACGATCCTGGCTCACTGCAACCTCTGCCTCCCAGGTTCAAGTGATTCTCATGCCTCAGCCTCCCGAGTAGCTGTGATTACAGACATGCACCACCACGCCTGGCTAATTTTGTATTTTTAGTACAGACGGGGTTTCTCCATATTGGTCAGGCTGGTCTCGAACTCCCGAGACCTCAGCCTCCCAAAGTGCTGGGATTACAGGCGTGAGCCACCGCACCTGGCCTGGCTGATGTTTTATTCTTAATTGTACCCTCTCTGGGACAGATTGCTGTCACCACCAGGGTGGAGAGCCACCCCCTTCCAGTATCCAAGAAATCTAGGGTCATTTAGGGGTTTGGGGGAGGGGAGAGAAGAAGGCACGTGGGGGCTGAGCCACAGATAACATACAGATAAGTCTAGGCAAGGACCTCTCCCTCTCCAGCAGTCCTGGGAGGATTCAAAGAGGTGAAGACCTGCTTAGGTTTATGCCAGGCTACCCAAGGATAAGGAAAGGAGATGCAAGGAGGCAGTGAGAATGTCCTCCTTGCCCAACTGTCGGATCATCACACTGATTAATTACTCGCCTCTTTTCTCAAAGCGAGCAGACTAGACTTTGCCTTGCTCTTGTTGCTGTCACGAGAGCCCCAGAAGACACACTGGGGCAGAGCAATTTGATTCTGTGGTTCAGGTGTCTTTCCTGAATTAGGTAACCCAAATCCCTGCCCCTGACAGAGCCGCCCTGGCAGCTGGAGCAGAGGTGGCCAGGCTCACTTAGAACATTGTTGATGCTGTCCCCAACTGTCTCATTCACCTGAACTCCTCATTACCCAGGTCTGAATGATGCCAAGATCAGTCTGTTGTCTTTATACTATATCATCCTGTAGCCAAATGGACAATCAAGTCCTCTGGATCCCGTTCCAGACACAAACTGAGGCTGAAGCAGCTCTATTCCAAAATACGCAGAACTGGCCAACCTGGAAAATCCCCAGAGTTTTGGGAGCGCTCACCTCCAGGCTATTCTGACATCCCTTGACCCCACCCACCATTCCCACACCCAAAAAATAAACTCTATTATCTTTGGACAAATATCTGAAACATCGCCATCATAGTTTCATGCTTTTGGCTTAAGACTTCATTCTCTGCTGAAATATTATCCCTTCCAAGTAGATTTGCCTCTAAACCCTATCACTCATAGCACTTGTTATATGAAAATATCAGGGAATATGAATAATTTGAAAGCATGAGCTGTACCTCATTTACAGTTATATCTCCAGTGCCTAGAACCTAAGATCAAGAAGGGGCTTCATATGCAAACATGGCGGGTGCTCATTGTGATGTCATGGAAAAATATTTGCAATTAGACAGGCTTCACTCTGTATGTTATTAGGCAAGATACTCAACCATTCTTAGTCTCAGTGTCTTCAAAATTATAATAAGAATAATATCCTATTAAGCTTTCATGTAGATTAATTAACTGACAAAATGAATATTACAGTCTAGTACATTATGATTGTTTAGCAAATCATAGATTTTATAGTGATCAAATGTACATATAGAAAAACCTCTCGGCCAGGCACAGTGGCTCACGCCTGTAATCCCCAGCATTTTGGGAGGCCAAGGCGGGTGGATCACTGAGGTCAGGAGTTCAAAACCAGCCTAACATGGTGAAACCCCGTCTCTACTAAATACAAAAATAAATAAATAAATAACCAGGCATCGTGATGCGTGCCTGTAATCCGAGCTACTTGGGAGGCTGAGACAGGACAATCGCTTGTACCTGGGAGGCGGAGGTTGCAGTGAGCTGAGATCGTGCCATTGCACTCCAGCCTGGGAAACAAGAGCGAAACTCCATCTCAGAAAAAAAAAAAGAAAAACCTCGCATGAGGAGGAATCCATTCTCCAACCAGGCTGTAAGTTCCTCATGCTTGGCTATGGGGACTACAATTTTGAGAAGTCCTAAAGGAAGGACAGAAGTTTGCCAGGTGAAAGGTGGTTTCAGAAGAATGAAGGAGGGCTCTGCATTGTTTTGCTACCTTCCTTAGATGCACTGACACTTCCCAGGACTTTCGCTACCACCTAAATAATGTTCAGAATTTCAAGGAATGGGTTCTCAACTAACCAACTTAGCTGGTTCTGGAAAGGAGAGGGTAGTGGCTGAAGATAGGTGGACAAGAAACATAGAGCTGTCAATGGTTCATTAAATCAGTTCTATTACTTGTGAAATGTATGTATTAGCTTTTTGCACTGCAAATGTATTTTTAAAGTTATTCGTTTCATCAAAGTATTAAAAAATGATTGTGGGCCAGGCACGGTGGCTCACACCTGTAATCCCAGCACTTTGGGAGGCCGAGACAGGCGGATCATGGGGTCAGGAGATCGAGACCATCCTGGCTAACATGGTGAAACCCCGTCTCTACTAATAATACAAAAAAATTAGCTGGGCGTGGTGGCGGGCGCCTATCGTCCCAGCTACTCGAGAGGCTGAGGCAGAAGAATGGCGTGAACCCGGGAGGCAGAGCTTGCAGTGAGCCGAGATCACGCTACTGCACTCCAGCCTGGGCGACAGAGCGAGACTCCATCTCACAAAAAAAAAAAAAAAAAATGATTGTGATACTCAAAAATTTGGATAGAGTTCTCAAGTGTATGAGTCAGGAGAAACCATGTGTTTGTACCATGGATAGTTCCCAATAATGCTTTTTTTTTTTTTTTTCCTTTGGAGACAGAGTCTTGCTTTGTTGCCCAGGCTGGAGTGCAATGGCGTGATCTCAGCTCACTGCAACCTCCGCCTCCTGGGTTCAAGCAGTTCTCCTGCCTCAGCCTCCTGAATAGCTGGGACTACAGGCATGCACCATGACGCCTGGTGAATTTTTGTATTTTTAGTAGAGATGGGGTTTCACCATGTCAGCCAGGCTGGTCTTGAACTCCTGACCTCGAGTGATTCACCCGCCTCAGCCTCCCAAAGTGCTGGGATTATAGGCATGAGCCACAGTGCCTGGCCAGCTCCCAGTAATTCTGTTCTCTCCTTGAGCCTCTGTCATGAGGTAGCCTCCACTAACTCTGTGTTTCCCCATGCCCAGATTGGAGACCGTGTCATGGCATTTGTCAATTACAATGCCTGGGCAGAGGTGGTCTGCACACCAGTGGAGTTTGTCTACAAGATCCCGGATGACATGAGCTTCTCCGAGGCTGCTGCATTCCCCATGAACTTCGTCACAGCCTACGTGATGCTGTTTGAAGTTGCCAACCTCCGGGAAGGGATGTCTGTGCTCGTGCACTCAGCTGGTGGTGGCGTGGTAAGTCAGCTGTTTGTAACTTCTCTTCTTTAAGGTCATGATGTGGAAGTGGAGTGACATCTCCCTGAGGTCTTATGTGAGCTATGTCCCTTAGTAGGAATCATCACTGTGGTTCTGGTAGAGTTCACATGAAGAGCAGAGCCCATATAGATGATTGCATTGGGGATAGGATAAGCCTGAGAGATGGTTTCTCTGGAGTTTTGGAAGGTCGCCAAAATGGCCTGTGAGGACACAGTGGCTTTCAGAGATGGTTCCTGTTGAGAAGCATTCTCAACAGTCTTGGTATCATGATGAAAAGTTGTGTCAATCATTGTAAGATGTCTCACAAGTCATCTACTACTGCTATTATTTGAAATGACAAAATGGTCATTTTGTCAGTGATTTAGTTTTTTCAATAAATTGCAGAGGACTTGAAATGGTTCCCATATTAATGACATTCTTACTAATTTGTATTCTGCTATATTTTCTTGAGTGGGAGAAAGGTGGGCAGAGATTGTACCAGCACACTAGAAATCATACAAAAACCTAAGTACATTCATGAAAGTCGTTGTGCATGTCAACGTCAGCTGTCAGGTGTGTCTCTGCCAAGGGGGAGAATGGTGGAAATCAAAATTTCTGCTCTGGATTTCAGGGATGGCAGAAACTTCTCCCATGGTTTGTCTGTGTCTCAGTGCCAGTCATTCAGTGTATATCGCATGCCCGCTCATGGCAAGCACTATGTCTGTCATTGGTCTACTGGGGTCTGGGTGGAACGTTAGTGTTTCTGAGAGTGGAAGGTACTACCCACTAGTTCAAAACATATTAATTAAACACATAGCATGTTCTAGACTCTGTGAATATAGAGATTAATCCCCTATCTTAGAGGCTTTGAGAGGTTCTCAGAGTCACTGATTCTGTAGTTTGATGAACTCAGAAATAAACTCTTAGGATTTGGTATATCTCAGAGATATTTCACTGGAGGTTTTGCTAGCATACCATTGATTTTAAAAAAAGAAAAACTTGGCTTTCTATAACTATCAAAACTCTCTATAGCGTAGAGCACATTTCTGTTGTTTTTACCTAAGAAAACAAGCTCACATCCAGAACCATGAAGGCAAAGAGAGGAAACTTTAGGAATGCCTTAAGAAAAATATCTTCAATCACTTTAGCAAATTTGCTGATACCTTTCGACCATGAATAAAGACATAATAAAAGCTAAGCATCCCGTAGGAAAGAAATGGCTTTCAGTTCCAGTGAATCTGTTAACAGCAAGCAAGCCATTTAGAATGCTGGCATTTATGATCTTAGTGTGCTCTGCATACAAAGCATTAGAGACTTGTTTTCACACTATCAGCATAAGCTTCAGTCTTTACAATGATGCTGGACTCAGTTCTGCTGAGAATTAGTGTTTATACATTGACACCTGTGATATTTCATTTCATGTTTTTATTTTTATTGTTTTGTTCTTGGAGCAAAGAAGAATGTGTCAGGGGCATGTGTCTTACAAAAGAGAAAATAATCTTGGAAAATAAAAAAAGTTTTTATCATGCTCTATTCTGGGCTTACAGATGCTACCAGCAATACTAACTAAAGTATAAAACAGGTGAAGGAACTGGGGAAAGTGGACAACGAGGGTTGGAAAATAAGTCAATGCACACAGCACAGGCTATGGTGTCCTAAAACTTTGCTGAAGATGAACAGTTTTGTCTCTTAGCTTTCTAATAGTGAGTGAAAATAGGGGGAAATGGTCATCCACGTGAACTAGTGTTCATTTGATTGAAATAAAGCAGTTACTAGGGGTAACCATAACTAACACTGGTTTTGGGGACCAGAGGACTATTTGTTTCTCTGTGGTTTCTCATAAGAAATGTATGCTGAAATGCAATAAACATCCTCAACAAAGCTGTTATAGTAAATGCAACTATTTCCATGAAGTTTTTTCTTATGGTGCACTCCTAATGTAATCTAACAGCATCAAAGTAAAGCAAAATTTAGTGAGAGCATATATTCTGGAGCCAAAAGGATGTGGTCTGGTTTAATCTTCAGACAGAGCTGAAAAGTGCAGCTACACCCATCTCTCAGGTGGGCTGTTCTCTTTGAATAGTGTTTCTCTCAACCAACATTTGATAGGTGGTATGTGGCAATTAAAGGTTACCGTCAGAGAAGAGATTTTTGGCCAAGTGCAGATCCACATATGTGAACACTCCGCTGAGCTGGGATGAGTTGGGCACTGTCTTACAAAATCTAAGGAGTCCTGCAGAGAGCCCACACCATCACACTCCCCTGCAGGGAGAGACCAGTGAGTCCCTGGTACCTGTATGTTACCTTACCCGGCGAAAGGAACTTTACAGGTATGACTAAAGTAAGGACGCTGAGATAGGGAGGTTATCCTGCATTATTCAGGATGACCCAGTGTCATCACAAGAGTCCTTAAAGGTGGGAGTAGGGGCCGGGCGCGGTGGCTCACGCCTATAATCCCAGCACTTTGGGAGGCTGAGGCGGGCAGATCACCTGAGGTCGGGAGTTCGAGACCAGCCTGGCCAACATGGAGAAACCCCCATCTCTATAAAAATACAAAATTAGCTGGGCATGGTGCGCATGCCTGTAATCCCAGCTACTTAGGAGGCTGAGGCGGGAGAACCACTTGAACCCGGGAGGCAGAGGTTGCAGTGAGCTGAGATCATGCCATTGCACTCCGGCCTGGACAACAAGAGCAAAACTCCATCTCAAAAAATAAAAAACTAAAAAATAAAAAAGGTGGGAGTGGGAAGTAGAAGAAGCAGAGAGAAATTGAGAGAAGCTGCACTGCTGGCTCTGATGGATGTGAGGAGGCTGTGAACCAAGGAAGCAGGGGCCTCTAGGTGCTGGAAGAGGCAGGAAACGGATTCACCTCTGGAGCTTTCAGAAGGAACACAACCCTGCTAAGACCTTCATTTTAGCCCAGTGAAACCCATTTTGCCCTTCAGACCTCTAGCACTTTAATATCCTAAATCTGTGTTTTGAGCCACTAAGTTTGTGTTAATTTGTTACCACTTATGGGAAACTGATACTATCACTTTCCTGGGGCTGCCTCCCTCCCTCCCTTTTCATTAAGGCCGGCCAGCAGAGGCCTGAAGAAAATCAAAGTAGCGAATTGCAGAACTAGGATTCGTACCTCAATTTGGCTGATTCCAAAACCTCTTCTCTTCCCATTCAACAGCCCAAAATGTTGGGAGAGCCTGCCCAGATTCTTCAGTCCTTCATTTAACAAATATTTGTTCAACCTCTACCCAGTGCTCAGCATAGATGTTTTCAAGATGCAAAAGACGGGCCCAGGTACATATTTCCTAACTTGATGTCGATGAGATGACAAAGAAGATTAAACCTAGCAATAGCTGGGGCAAAGTTTCCCAAATATGGTTATGTAAAGTGTGTAACCCTAACGGCACCAAGACTTCTGTCCGAGTTTCATCAAAGGCTGAGATGGGGAATTTGCAGACAGCATGTGAGGAATACCAAACTTAGCTATGGTTTTAAGGTAACCTGAATACAGCATGGAAAAGTAATTCAATCCGGAGCAGGATACACTCTCATTGGAATTGCCCACTGCCTCCATGCTCTGTCATATCTTTGAGGACATTGTTTTCCTCTGACAATAGCATGACAAGATGGCGCCAAATGGCAGTGCTCTTAGTAAGATCTTTAGAAACTGGTTGAAAATTGGGCCACAATCCTTTAAAGAAAAAGTAACAAAATAAGTAACAGAATGAGACTCATGTTGGGACCTCAAGGTTTTTGTTGCCAGTCCCGTTTAATGAGCCTTGTTGATGAAGCTGCTATGACTCTGAGCCTCTTGATCCAGGTGTGTTCGGTTTCTGGAGAGTGGCATTACTGTTCCTGTGAGGTTATTTGCATTTATGTCTGATATCTGATGCTTTGTAGTTTTCAGAGTCCTCTTACCTTTATCATCATATCATCTGAGCAGAGATTACTATAGGCAGTGAGCAAGCGTCATTCCCATTTTACAGAAGTGGAAGCTGATGGTTAGAGAAGATGAAGTGAACCTAGGGGCCAGCATGTGCCCTGGCTTCCTGACACCATTTAATGCTGTCACTGCTCCACCACCCCTAGCCAGCCCCTCGAGGGACATGAGATGCGCCTCTATTCTGTGCCTTTTCAGAAACTGTCTCAGGGAAGATAAGGCAAGATCAGCACTCTCCCCTCCAGCCACCCTGACCTTCTCACTCTACTCAGAACACTCTTTATCTTATGGTGTACTCCTAATGTAATCTAATAGCATCAAAGTAAGCAAAATTTGAAGCTCTGAACCTCTGTGCCTTTTCATATGCTGTGTTTTTCTTTCCAAAATGGTATTCTTTCCCAATTCAGATGTCAGCTCCTCTGGGAAGCCATACTGTCCTCTCTTGTCTGGGTAGCCTTAACCCTTTAATAAAATCTGTAGGAGAATCCTTACAGCCTTTTGTTTGTTTATGGTTTGATACAGTTTGGCTGTGTCCCCACCCAAATCTCATCTTGAATTATGGCTCCCATAATTCCCACATGTTGTGGGAGGGACCCAGTGGGAGGAGTCTTTCCCATGCTGTTCTTGTGATACTGAGTAAGTCTCACAAGATCTGATGGTTTTATAAAGGGGACTTCCCCTGCACAAGCTCTCTTCCCTGCCACCATGTAAGACATGACTTTGCTCCTCCTTTGCCTTCCACCATGATTATGAGGCCTCCCCAGCCATGTGGAACTGTGAGTCCATTAAACCTCTTATTCTTTTTTGTTGCTGTTGAGACGGAGTCTCACTCTGTCTCTCAGGCTGGAGTGCTGTGGCACAATCTCAGCTCACTGCAGCCTCCGCCTCCCAGGTTAAAGGGATTCTCATGCCTCAGCCTCCTGAGTAGCTGGGATTACAGGCCCAAGCCACCATGCCCAGCTAATTTTTGTATTTTTAGTAGAGACGGGGTTTCACCACGTTGGCGAGGCTGTTCTCGAACTCCTGATCTCAGGTGATCCACCCACCTCGGTCTCCCAAAGTGCTGGGATTACAGGTGTGAGCCACCACACCCGGCCAAACCTCTTATTCTTTATAAGTTACCCAGTGTTGTGTATTTCTTTATTAGCAGTGTGAGAACAGAATAATACATGGTTCATCCTCCCAGCAACATTTCATGGGCAGAGTTATCATCTACTGAAGGCTGGGTTGTTTGGTAAGAAGAAGACAGGCAAACCTGAATCCAGTCTTCAGCTCTGTCATTTAATAGGTGGTGGGGGGACACTAGGCAAAGAACTGAGTTTCTGTAAAATGAAAATGGTAACATTTACCACACGTAAGGATTAAGGGAGAAACAAAGGGCTTAGCAGAATACTTGACATATAGTCTATAAATGGTAAGAAGAGAGGGGATGAGGCAGAGAAGAAAGAGAGCAGAAGAGAGGGAGAGGTTTCTTTATATTCATAGTACTGGGCACCTATCAGTGGCTGAATAAATGTTTATTGAATTACTCCTGGCCAAATATTTGATGCAGAAAAGGTGCTGCTTCCATGTATGTGTCATACTCCCTGAGATGATGAGAATGACATTTTACCTTTCTGATATTCTTTCCCCAAACCCATAGCCCCAGTTTAATCATGATAAAACATAGTACAAGCCCAAATTGAGGGAAAGTCTATAAAATACCTGACCAGCACTCCTCAAACCTGTTACGGTAATGAAAACCATAGGAAGAGACTGAGAAACCATCACAGAGGAGAAGAGACAAAGGAGCTATGAGAAATACACGCAAAATATGGTTTCCTGGACTGAAAAGGGCCATTAATGGAAAAACTGATGGAATCAGAATAAAGTCTGCAGTTTAGTTAACCTTTTGGTACCAGTGCTTTGTTTTGTGTTTTTTGTTTGTTTGTTTGTTTTTTGTTTTTCTTTTTTTTGGAGATGGAGTCTAGCTCTGTCACCCAGGCTGGAGTGCAGTGGCTTGATCTCGGCTCACTGCAACTTCTGCCTCCCAGGTTCAGTCGATTCTCCTGCCTCAGCCTCCCGAGTAGCTGGGACTACAGGCGCCCACCACCATGCCCGGCTAATTTTTTTTTTTTTTTTTTTTTTTTGTATTTTAGTAGAGACAGGGATTCACCTTGTTGCCCAGGCTGGTCTCGAACTCCTGAGCTCGGGCAATCCACCCACCTCGGCTTCTCAAAGTGCTAGGATTACAGGTGTGAGCCACCATGCCCAGCTCATGTTGTTTCTTTAGTTTTGATGTGTACCATAGCAATGTCAGGTGTTGGCATTAAGGAAGTATGGGCAAAGGGTATCTTGGAAATCTCTGTATTGTCTTTTCAACCTCTCGGTAAAACTAAAGTTATTCCAAGATAAAGAGTTGGAGAGAAACACGGAGAAACAGACTATTTTACCCAAAGAATTCCACAAAGGCAAATGAGTTTTCAAATTCTTTCGCCTCTAGGCATATTCTTCAGCTCCACCATGATGTGGTCTTAGCTTTCCCTACCATGAGGACAGTTTAGAGACAACCTAAAGACAGCTGTAACTTCCTCTAGTCTGGTCCCAGTTGCAAGTCACAGGAAGGGCTGGAAGAAGCATCCCTGGATCTCTACCGGTCTCAGATGAGGTTTTCTCAACAGGCATCCAGCTAAGACATTTGGGGAAAACACTAAGCAGGCTGAGAGAAGCTTCTCTGATCACCACAGCCTGGGTTGGACCATAGACCTTGGAAAGGAAAGCAGAGCTTAACTTTCAGATGGAGTTAAATTTGGTAACTACTCAATGATTAAATTCTATTCATTATGGATGAGGCATTTCCCAGTGTCATTCAAACTATTTAAAAGGATAAACCACATAAGGGAGGGGAAGAATCTATAAAGGGGGCATTATGAGGCCTTTCCACACCATCTATGTGCCTAAGCACTTGTGGTCCTCCCTGAACCAACATCATCGTATCATTAAACCACAAGAGCATGGAGCAAGTAAGGATCTTCAGTGGCTGAAGGTTTTGGACATGCAGGATACAGTCATACAGTTTTAGCAGAAAAGACAAAACCATCTACAGCATCACCACAGGAGTATATTTTGTTGAAAAGAAAACCATCATTGACTCTAAAAGACACCAATATCTACCCATTTACTCAAGTCAGCAACCCGGGAATCATGGTTTGCTCTTCTTCAACATGCTACAAGTTTCCAAATCCTGTGATTCATTCATTTACTTATTCACTCATTCAACACATATGCAGTGAGGGCCTACTCTGTTCAAGACATTGAATTAGGCACTAGGAACTCAGTAGGGAATAAGACAGATTCTCTTCTTTCAATGAGAAGCCCTATACATTGATGAGCGTATAAATCAAATAGTCACATGGATAACTTTGCCAAGTGCTATACCAGGGAGATACAAGGTGATATGAGTATTGAGAACAGAGATCTGACCTGCACCAGAGGAGGTGAGGGGTGGAATCAGGGAAGACATCCCCAAGGAAGTGGCATTTAACTCTAATCTGTGGATGATAAGCAGATAAACTGAACAAGGGTGGAGGAGGAGGGTCTTCATGAAAAGAGGTAGTGGGCCGGGTTCAGTGGCTCACGCCTGTAATCCCAACACTTTGGGAGGCCAAGGCGGGCAGATCACGAGATCAGGAGTTCGAGACCATCCTGGTCAACACGATGAAACCCTGTCTCTACTATAAATACAAAAATTAGCTAGGCGTGGTGGCATGTGCCTGTAATCCCAGCTACTAGGGAGGCTGAGGCAGGAGAATTGCTTGAACCAGGGAGTCGGAGGTTGCAGTGAGCCGAGATCACACCATTGCACTCCAGCGTGGTGACAGAGTAAGACTCCGTCTCAAAAAAAAGAAAAAGAAAAAAAAAGAAAAGTGAAAGTGGGAATAGGCATTCATGAGAGGTGAGGGGGGCTTCGTTAGAAGTGGTGGTGGGCTGGGCTTTCATGAGACGTAGAATGGGGGTAGGCCTTCATACAAAGAACTCCAGACAGTAGGGCGTTTCTTACATCACCTAACTCTCTCTCTTCCATCCACTGCTGTTTTACTTCTGGCCCCAGTATCTCTCCCCAGGTGACTGCAGCAGCTATTCAACAGGCTTCCTCATTAGTTTCCTCTCCTTATTCTTTTCACTCCTTACTTGCAGCCAGAATGGTTCTCCACACATACCAATCTGTTCTTGTCACTTCCTGTTGCTAATCCACAGTGGCTCCCATTGTTCTCAGGACAAGTTCAGTCCCCTTAGCTTCTGGACACACACAGCTCTCATTATCTAGGCCCTTGCCTTCCTTTCTCTTTCTCTCTCTCTCTGTCCACTTTCCCTCTGTTTCTCCTTACTTCAGTAATACCAAAGGACTTGCAGCCTCTGTAAGGTGAATGGCCCTTGCCTTTTCTATAGAAGCTTTGTAATCTGCTTCTATGGACGGAATTGCTGCTTGTAAGCAGCTGCCCAGCCAGAGACTGCATTTTCAAACCACCCTCCCTGCCCCCTGCCCTAGTACCTAGTAGGGCCCATGCATCTGAGTTTGGACCAACGAAACATGGACAGAGGTATGCGATGCACATCACTTCCAGGCCTGCCCCGTCCTGTGAGATCCTCCATGATCTCTTTCTTTCTCCCCAGTTTTCTGGTAGGTGTTGAAGTCACCCTGGGAAACCCGTGTTAAAGATTACAGAACCTTCATCAGCCTGGGACCCTGAATAACTCCACTCTCTTCTCCTATCCCCCGTCTCTATCCAGTCCCTGCATTTGAGCTGTATGTGAGCAAGGGAGAAAAAAAAAAAGAAGCTTCTGTTATCTTAAACCACTAAGATTCCAGGACCTTGACATCACCTACCATTTATTAGGCTTTTCTGCATCCCAGACTGCATCCTCCTCATCCCTCCATTTTCCTAAGATTAATGGCCTGGGCCCTGGAGACAGTCTATGTCCAAAGCTTACCACCTTGGGCAAAATACTTTTCAGTTTCCTCATTCACGTCATGGGAATAATAACAATGCATTTATTCCTCAGAGGGTCTCTATGTATGTTAAATGAGCTGATGCTTGGGAGACACTAAACATAGGACCAGGCATAAAGTAAGTGTTAGCTATCATTATTATTGTTACTATTATTCCTATTAAGTGTTGATTTGCTTTTTTTTTTTTTTAATTTCATTCCCCCAAACCTATAAGCCCCTCCATCAAAGCAACTGGTTCTTACTCTTTTTGTGTCTGGTTCCTGCCACGTAGTAAATGCAGTAAATACTTGTGAATCAAAAAGCTGTCACAAGCCATTTTTTTCTATATTCTAGAAGAGTTATTTGCTGAACTAAGGAGAGCCCTGCCAACTGAGTTAATCCCAGGGGGAGGAAAAATCATTCCCAGTGATCTTGTAAATTTAAATCTATTAAGCAGCTTTTGGGGTTCTTTCTCAAGCTATCCAACAGTCTGAATATTCTTTCCAGATTTTTTGGCTGCCTCTGGTATGTAATATTCATTAAATGAGGTCCCCTTTTCATGGCCCCTGTGGCTGTCCCAGCATCACTCCATACATCATCCCATGGTCCAGCTGTGCTGAGTCCATTTTCTTCAAGGCCCCAACTAGCAGGTAATGCATGGGATCCCAGAGCTGGAAGGGAGTTAAGACATACACTCACTTTTGTCAGTCAAGTACTATGTACTAGGCTCTTCAAACATGCTGTTCATGGCGGGGGGTGGTGGCTCACACCTGTAATCCCAACACTTTAGGGGGCCAAGGCAGGCAGATCACCTGAGGTCAAGAGTTCAAAACCAGCCTGGCCAACATGGTGAAACCCTCTCTTTACTGAAAATACAAAAATTAGCCGGGCATGCTGGTGGATGCCGGTAATCCCAGCTACTCGAGAGGCTGAGGCAGGAGAATCACTTGAACCCGGGAGGCGGAGGTCGCAGTGAGTCAAGATCGTGCCATTGCACTCCAGCCTGGGCAACAAGAGCAAAACTCTGTCTCAAGAAAAAAAAATGCTCCTAAAATCCTCCCTGTTGAATAGTATGTGCCAGAGAAGAGAATGGAGTATGAGCTCTAAAGTCAGACTCCTTGGGTTTAGTCTCAGCTCCATCTTCCTAACCACACTAAGACTGTTTCTTCATCTATACAGTGGGGATGATATTAGTGCCAGCCTTAGGTATTACTTACGAACTTGGGGCAGTGTTTGGCACATGGATAAACACCCACTGATTTCAGAGATTAAGATTTTCAGTGTTATTTTCTAGGCTATAATGTTAATTAGTCAGAGGATCCAATTTGAACTCAAATATGGAGAGCTAGAGACTCCCGATTCAGTGCTCTTGACACTACACCACACAGTGGCCTCAGAAACACCTGCACCTCCCTCATTTCTTCTGCCTGTCCCACCGTGAGCCCCAGGATAAGGGAGATTTCACTATAGCCAGATACCTGGTCCCCAGGGTACTGCAATAATGGGAAACGGAACCCCTGAGAATTTAAAGAGAACTAAATGGCTTTATCATGTCTTTCATGAATAATCAAAGCAATGAGGATTAACTGCATCTGCACATCAGCAGGAAGGGCTATGGCTGGGGACTCAGTGGAATGATTAAGATCCTCTTTCCCTAACTGCTGACCCTGGGAAACAGGCCTTTGCCTTCCAAAATGTCAGAGACATTTCTGAGATATGTTGTGGAACGAGGGCCCCACCTCCCTGCTCCCAGAAATCTCTAATGCCAACAGCACATGACTGGATTCCTCATAGCAGCAAAATGCCTTAGGTTAAAAATATATAAATATACAGCTCTAAAAACACCTCTTCCAATCCATGTCTATTGCTGAAAAAGCATCACTCATTCTTTATTTTAATTGTTTTTATCTCCTTGACCATAAATCATGATTGACTCAAATGAACTAACTTTATTATAGATATTGTATAGGTGAATTTGGCCTCTGTGACAGATTTATTTATGCAATATTAGTTGAATAAGTATATAACCTCAGGAAGACAGAAGAGCTAAAGTAGATTGAGCTCAATAATATCCATACATTGTCTATAAGATACTATCACACCTCATTTTAACAGAGGAAACTGAGACACAGAGAGGTTAAGTAACTTATTCCAGGTCACACAGCTATAGAGAGGAAGAGCTGGCATGTGCACTCTCTTTGAATACAGAGCCCATGTGTTTAAGTGCTAGGCTGGGCTGACAGGTAGGCAGTGCTGAAAGAAGCCGTGCCTCTGCCTAGAGTGAGATGGAATGGATTTCACTCCACTGGTTTTGTTTGTGGACTTTCCCTCCATGAGTTGAGGATCACCTGGGGTTTCCCAGGAGGTGAGGAAGAGGGGAGGATCTTTAGTTGACACAGCTGATTTCTCAAGGGGTCAGGCAGATTTGGTGCTTGGAGCTACCTTGGTGTTAACTATCTTGCTGAAATTAAACCCCAGGCTCCCATGTTCGTAAATTAAACCTCAGGCTGCTGTGTCCATAAATTAAACTTCAAGGTGCTGCATCTATGAAATTAAACCTCAGGCTCCTGTGTCCATGAAATTAAATCTCAGGCTGCTGTGTCCATAAATTAAACCTCAGGCTGCTGCATCTATGAAATTAAACCTCAGGCTCCTGTGTCCATGAAATTAAACCTCAGGCTGTTGTGTTCGTGAAGGCAGGGATGGTGTGAACTCTTCATCCCCTGTATCCCAACCACTGATCTCAGTACCCAGCACATTGGTGCTGCTTCAGAAATATTTGTAGAAGAAATGAAAGAATCAAGGGAAAGAAGACAGAAAAGGGCCAAAACCAGCAGTATGGACATTATAAAAATGGTATGAAACTTAAGGGTCCAGATTCTGGAGTCAGAGCTGGTTTTCATGCCAGCTTCTCTGGTTTCCAGGTAAGAGAGCTTGAGCAAGTACTTTAACTTCCTTGGACTTTGTTTCTTCATCTGTAAAGAACAGGTCTAATACGTATTGTATCCTTATTATATGGCATTTTAAAAAGGGGGTCTTGTAATGGACTTAGATGCTCCCTGGCACATAGAAAATTCAAATGTTAGCTGCTATTATTCCTATTATATCATTATTATCATTGTCTCATTAGACAATATTACCCAGCGATACTTTGGCATTTACAGCCAGAAGCAAACAGGTTAGGTTGACGGTTGAAACCTAGAGTGAGGGGCAAAGAAAGCCGATCTCAGCTCCCTTGGTCTATCTTCCCTGACAGCTGCTGCTCCATGCTTTCATGAACTGGAGAGACTGTCTCAAGCCCCTTTCCAAACATCGCTTTCGTTGACCACGTATGAAATAATTAGACTTTAGGGAAAATTTAGCTCTATAGTTCTGGCCCCTTGGATACATGCTGAGAACTCCAAACACAGGGACTACTCTTGGCTGGGTTTATATGACTCTGGGGACCTATCCACTTTCCCAGTGACATACCCAAAAGGCCACAGTTGCTTTTCAGATTATTATTGCCTTTATTAAGAAGAAAAATCAGTTCAGTTGGGAAAGGGAGGTGTGTAGCAAGAAGCAGCCTCATTGCCTTTGAGGCGCATGGTCTCTGTTCTCACCGACACCCATCAGGCTGTCGTGGCCCCCATCACCCAAGCTGGCCACTGGTCACTCTGATTGTGTTCATTTTGCAGCTCATGTCATGGCAAATTTGGCGGTTTCCCTTTTCCTTGCACTCACCCCCCTGCTCTCAACATGCCTGGGCGTCCGACTCCATGACTCCGGGACAGGATAGAGAGATGAAATTTGAGCACTCCCTGCTGCCCTTTCCACAAGCTATGTCCCTCTCCCCACCCCACCCCAACAAACTGATCTATACTTCCTGTCTCCTTCCTTTTCCCTCCTCCTTTCCGTCCCTGCCTCTCTGTTCCTTTGTCTTTCTGTCCATTTCCATCTCTCTCTCCCTTTTTTTTTCACTCTTTTCCTGTCTCCCTTCCTCTCTTTTCCGTTTCCTTCTCTCCTTCCTTCCTTTCTTCTTTTTCTCTCTCTTATTTCTTTCCTTCTTCTTTTCCTTCTCTCTTTCTCTCCTTCCTCCCTTCCTCCTTCTCTTTCTTCCCTTTATTCTTTCTCTCCACCCCCCACCCCCATCTCTTTCTTTCAGCATCTGTCAAGTACAAGCCCTGGGGGTAACTGTGTTGGTCTCTGGGTATTCCATAGTGAGCAAACTCAGGTCTCATCCCATATTCCTAAAGCCTGCAATCCTGCGGATATGATATAGACTTACAAAGAGGCACATTAGTCATCGATGGCAGTGGTAATTGGTAGTAGAGGGAGGAGTAAAAGCTGCCGCAGAACATGAGGACGTAAGCGCCTGGTCTAGAGGACCCAAGATTACTGTGCTCAGGGACTAAACTGAGGACTGATGTCTGAAGGAGAGGGAGGGAATGAGAGGTGAAGGGAATGAAGGGGGAAAGAATACAGTGTTTTAAGAATAGGCAACAACACGGCCGGGCAGGTTTCCTAGAAAACCTCTACTCTCTCTACTCCCAGCCCCATTAATTGAGTTTTATTCATAACTCCTTGGATGGATAAATTGATGGATGAGTGAATTCCAAGATAATACCAACTAGCAATTTTTCAAATTTTACCATGTAAATTTGTATGCATAATATATATGTAAAATGAAGCAAGGAAATGTATTTTTCCCCATTCCATTTTTGACAAGCATGCTACTCAGTGCCTTGTATTCGTTATTTTATTTCTTCTCACAACTCTGTGAGGTATAGCGTATTCTCATCAACTCATTTTGAGATTTAAGAACTCAGAACTTACTGAAATAAAGCCAGTCACCCAAAGTCACATGATTGGCAAAGACAGAGGTACAATTCTCACTCAAATAGGTCCTTCTCAAATCCTGTGTTTTAAGCCACAAAGATAGGTCAGGAAATGAGAAAGGAGACAGCAGGTACGGGTCTACCCATCTGCTCATTGCCTCTGCCCACTCAACTATTGTGGGAGCATCAAGGTGACCTTGCTATATGGGCTGTCTTTTTCAATAGTTTATAGGGTCATGTTGGCCTCTGAGAAGCCAGCTGGGCAGTGGGAGGGCAGAAGTGAAGCTCATGGTGCTGGCAGGGTGGTGAGGATGCACCAAGACGACCCAGCTTAAAGAGGTGGCCACATTACTCCCAGATCTCTAGAGCCCCAACAGAAGGTTGACCCCCCAGGAGAGATGCTGGATTTAGCAAATACAAATTTTATCTGGCAAACCTTACTTCCCAGGAACCCCTGAGTTCTCCTACAGAAAGTTCTAAACATTCCAGGGAATTAATTACACCAGTGAGGCTGAAATCCAGGATTTGAGTTGATTAGGAGACACGTCCAGTCAGGAATGCATTAAGAACAGGAAATATTTTAAGCCTCAAGAGCAGCAGCTAAAAGGAGCCCTGTTCTCTAGAGCCCATCCCCACAATGAGAAAAAGGCTGTATTCAGTGTGGACCTGGACCCCCCTTCACAGGGCCAAACAGAGGCCAGTCTACTCCCTGTCCCTGATATAAACCGGTCCCTGATAAAAACTGGTCTAATATTTGCATACAACCTATGCTCACTCAGGGTCCCTCCCCAGCCATGCGACCCCACAGCATGGGGAGACAATTAGACCCAGAGGTCTGGGCTTGTGGAGGAGGACCAGCAGAGAGACCAACCTGCCTCTGCCTTCCTCTGCCAGGGAGAGCAGGAGACAGGTGGTGGACCTTATTGGGTCACCCAGCAGATCTTTATTGAGCATGTACTATGTGCCAGGTGGCATGCTAGGTATCTGGAATGCGATGGCAAACAAAATAGTCACTGTCCTCAAGGACCATCTGTAAGGGAGAAAGGCACATAGCTATACAGCAGACAAATATATACACACACACACATACATATTATACACATAGTATGTGTGTGTAAATAAGATAAAGCCAGCGCTTATATCATGGGTTTCGTATCTGTGGATACAACTAACCACAGGTTGAAAATATTTTTTGAAAATGGATAGTTGCATCTGTACTAAACAGGTACAGACTTTTTCCTTGTCATTATTCCCTAAACAATATAGTATAACAGCTTGTGTACATAGCATTTACATTGTGCCAAGTATTATAAGTAATCTAGAGATGATTTAAAGTATACAGGAAGATGTGCATAGGTTATATGTAAATATTACACCAGTTTATTTTTTATTTTTTTTATTTTTTCTGAGATGGAGTCTTGCTCTGTCGCCCAGACTGGAGTGCAGTGGCGCTATCCCAGCTTCCTGCAACCTCCACCTCCCAGGTTCAAGTGATTCCCCCACCTTAGCCTCCCGAGTAGCTGGGACTACAAGTGCCCACCACCACCTCTGGCTACTTTTTGTATTTTTATTAGAAACGAGGTTTCCCCGTGTTGGCCAGGCTGGTCTCGAACTCCTGACCTCAGGTGATCCAGCCGTCTTAGCCTCTGAAAGTGCTGGGATTACAGGCGTGAGCCACCACATCTGCACTACCAGTTTATATGAGAGACTTGAACACCTGGAGATTTGGTATCTACAGAGGGCTCCTGGAACCAATCGCACGAGGATACTGGGGATGGCTATATATACACACAAACATATATACATATACACACACGGTAAGTATGTGTGTGTGTGTGTGTGTATATATATATATGAAAGGATCAAGATGCTATCATAGAGAATATCAGGCAGAGAGACCTACTGCACATTAAATCATCAAAGATGTCTTCACTGAGTGGGTGACATTTAAGCAGAGATAAGGAGGCAGTTATGTGAAAAGCAGGAAGAAAGCACTTTGCAAAGCTTTTGGAAATTGCAAACATCCCAGGCAGGACTTGCCATCAAGATTAAGTCATTGGAAGAGGATTTTCTTCCTAGTCACAGAGCTTGCTTGCTAAGATCTAGCCTGCTGGCCATTGGGCTGTGTAGCAGACACAGCCATATCCCCATCCCTGAGGTCGGCGTTGACAGTCCCCATTCACACAGGCAGATGCCCGCAGCTCTGCCTGAGGTTGTTTCCTGGTTTGCAGTTTGGCCCATGCTCAGGCAAGTGGCAAGAGCCCTGAGTTAATGCCGCAGGAGCATCCCTCAGCAGGTGCGGGATAAGAGTGTGGCGATACATTCCTGAGCATGCTCCCCCTCCATGGGAGAGTTAGGAGTTGTGTTCTATGTCACCTCTCAGAGGGGCCGCACTAGAATAGAGCTTTGTTGTTCCCAGGGGTAAGCCACTTTGTAGGCTTTCCTCCCTTCCCTGCCTCACCACCGTAACTCGTTCATCTTACTTCCTGAGACCCATTCCAACTAAACTACATGCACCCACATTTTTACCCTAGGGTCCACTTTTGGGGAAATTCAAATCCTTTAAACAAGTCTTTGATGATCAGCCAAGATGAACACAAACACCTCTCCTCATCACCCCCTTCCCCAGTCGCTTTCTCTCCAGCCCAGCCTGTCCGCTCATCCTCTCCATGTAATTCTGCACTGTCCAACCTTCTACCCTGAGAGCCAGGCTAGCTCCCCTTGTTCCTCTGCCTGGCAAGTTTCTATTCACCATTTAAACGTCACTTCCTCTTGGAAGCCCCTCCCGCTCTTCTGCCTCTATGCCCTCTACATTATCTTTCTAATATTACCCTTATTAGATTCATCTATCTGTGCATCCATCCATCTGTCCATTCGTCCATCTGTCTGTCCATCCATCCAGCAGCTATGCATTAACTGCCTCTATATCCCAGGCACTAAAGTGTGCAATTATCCCAGGTCTTCCTGTGCTAGAGGGGTCTTCTTGAAATCAGAATGGGCCTTAGCATCTCTGTGCTTCCACCACATATCACAGGGTCTGGAATGGAGTGGGTGCTTGGCAAGTGTTGGATCAAATTAAATGGATGAACTTTACCTATCCTATGTAATGATAATGAGGTTCTTAATTACACAGGCAGAGGATACATTAGTATGTAGAATTAATAAGTGAGTACATTATCATCAACATGTGAGCTACATGTAGACACAGTTTCATTACTGAAAACAGCTTGTAAGCCATTATGCCAGTGACTGTGTTTGATTTCCCAATACCAAAGCAGAAACAGCCCCCAGCAGGTTCCGCTTGATCCCTCCATGAACCACAATGACAGAAATTCTTGCTTTGCTGCCCCAAATATTTTCTTTAGAATTTTACTGAACGCTTTGACCTCACGATTTCATACTGGTAGGTCTGCCGTCTGCTAATAAAAGACAGGATGCAACCTTCACTACTGGCAGTATCTTCTAAAGAGATAACCAGAGAGTTAGTCAAACAGCCAGGATGCAACCTTCACTACCGTCAATATCTTCTAAAGATATAACCAGAGAGTTAGTCAAACAGCCAGCCAGTCTCTATGCAAACACTGAGCATCAGCAGTCCTTCCAACAATGAGCTAGACGCAAAGTATACAGTCACAGGTAAGATGGGCTTAGACCCTGTCTTCTGAAACTTAGAATCAAAGATACTAATACAAAAATGTTCACTGAAATACAGTTTATAATAGTATAACACCAAAATTTCTTGTAAGATAGTTGGTTAAAAGGAATTATGGTATATCTATATAATAGAATAGTCCATAGCCATTCAAAATGGGGTGTTAACGTAATGTGTCATGACCCACAATAATGCTCACAATGTAAACTTAGAAAGAAAAAGATTACCAGGGTACCTAGTGGTGTATTCAGTGTGATTCCAATTCTGTGGATTAAAAAAAATTATTGATAATACATATTAGAAAACTACTATAACAGAATAAGCCAAATTATTTAGAGTATCTCTGAGATACGGCATTGTAGTTGACATTTTTATAGTTTTCTGTATTTTCCAGATTTCGTGATTTACAATGGCATAAACATGTTGCTTTCATAATAATACTTTTTATAAAGAGCTTAGTAGAGGTGAGAATAGGTCCTTCTGCAAAATGCAGCATTTCATTCTCTGATGTTTAAGTGTACCAGGAGAACTTACTAAAATGTTCAGAGTTTTTGCTGCTCTTGGAGAAGTAATTGCTTTCAGTCATGCCAAGAGCTTTTTGGGAAAGAGAAAGCAGGGAGAAAAAAAACTCTTTTTTTTTTTTTAAAGTTAATATTTTATTGTGTTTTCTACAATCTGTAGTCCTTTACATACACATATATTTGTAATTGTATGTATTTTATGTAATTGAGATTGTAATGAATACACAGTTGGCTTTTTAAAACAAAATTAACATGTCATGAACATTTTCCCATGTTAACAATTTTACGGAAAAATAGTGTTTTTTTTGTTTTTTTTTCTTTTTATTATTATTATTATTATTGGAAAAATAGTGTTTTAATAGCAGCATATATCTTTAGTTAGAGGTAGTCCCATAATTTAGTTAATCATTTACTATAAAAAACTCTTAAACTGTGACTGATGTGCTTTTACTTCTTTTGTTGATTGTGACCTGCAACCACTAAATAGTGGCCAAAAGCAGTAGGTGTATGAGAGGAGGAAGGGAGACAGAAACCAAACCAATCACCTCTCCCCCAGTCTTCCCGTGCTTCTGACGTATAAACCTGTGGTCGTGGAAACGTGTTGCCCTCATCCTGTACTAGCTGTGCACTTCAAAACTTCGGCAAAGTGGACCACCATATTTTAACCCATTGGTACATTTCATTTTTGGCACAACTGAGTATGCACGTCCTGCCTGTCCATCAGAGTGTGGACATGATAGAGCTCAAAGATGCAGTGTGACATATAATACCACTTGCTGTGAGTACTAAATTGAGGCTGTTGCCCGAGGAAGATCACCCTTTTACTGGACCATGTAAGAAATTCGTCTTGTGCACATGCATCAAAAGAGCCAGGTCAGACCATTAAGAAGTTCTAAAGTGAAATGGCAGAACTAAGTGTCAGTGACAGTAAGTGTCATTGTAGAGACTGTGAGATGTTGTTATGCTGTGGTTGTGAATGGCAATGTAATCTCGCCTACATTTTTAGTGTTATTTGAATTTTTATCAGTCAAGTGTGCTACCCAAAATTGTGTTATACAAAAGTAGGCTGTCAACAAAGAAATATCAAGAACTGCTGATGTTCAAGTGGAAGGAGATGGTTCTGCTGTGCCACGTTTAAGAGGGTTATCACCTTCCAGGCCACCGTCCCCCAGATGTAGTGCCATTTGCCAAAGAGAAGAGTTAAAGGGATTAAACATGCTCAGATTGGAAAAGAGAAGATCCACGATGCAGGAGCATTGTGGAAATATCAACAGGGAGTAAGAAGGGATATGAGACATGCAAACCTATAGTTTTGTGTGTCATGCTTCCTAAGAGCAAAATTTACAGGAAGGCTGTAGATAGCATATTATAAATAAGATCTTCTAACAATTAGAGGTGCCTCAAAATAGAACAGGCTGACTAGAGAGGCAATTAGTGCTCCATTTCCACCTCATTAGTTTTCATCCTGGAAATATTATAGGAGGAAGCTGAGTCAGGAAGCTCCTCCTGCACCAGGTAGGAGGTTGGAGTGGATGACTCAAGGACATTTTAGGTCCTAAGAGTCTCCAGAGCTGTGTTTTCAATGCTCTTCATGTTGCCTCTGTCTTGGCCCCCCATGTGGGATTGCCCAATGTGGGACTATGCCTGGTCCATGATCTTGCTGGAGAGACAGGTAAGGAGCTGAAGTCTTTACCATTAATATTAGCTGGTACCAGGCAGGGTGTTAAGCCCTTACTGGGGTCATCTCCTTTACTCCTTACACCCAGCTTCAGGAGACACCATTACCATGCACAGGGGCAAAAACAACAAAAACAAGTTCTGAATGTTTACGTGATTTGCCCAGTGCCAGCTATCTAGTAAATGTGATTGGGGTACTTCCGCAGGTGGTCTGCCTCTAGAACATGCCACCTCGTGTTCCCAGAACCTACCCAGTATAGGGCACTGTTCACAGTAGCAAAGACTTGGAACACACCCAAATGCCCATCAATGATAGACTGGATAAATAAAATGTGGCACATATATGCCATGGAATACCATGCAGCTATAAAAAAGGATGAGTTCATGTCCTTTGCAGGGACATGGATGAAGCTGGAAACCATCATTCTCAGCAAACTAACACAGGAACAGAAAACCCAACACCACATGTTCTCACTCATAAGTGGGTGGTGAACAATGAGAACACATGGATACAGGGAGGGGAACATCACACACCAGGGCCTGTCAGGCGGTGGCGGACTAGGGGAGGGATAGCATTAGGAGAAATACCTAATGTAGATGACGGGTTGATGGGTGCAGCAAACCACCATGGCATGTGTATGCCTATGTAACAAACCTGCACATTCTGCACATGTATCCCAGAACTTAAAATATAATAACAAAAAAAAGTAGGTGCACAGTGCATGGCACTTAGGTACATGGCACATAAATGTCCACTGAATGAAACAAGAAACAAACATGCAAAATTTATGAGACAGAGAGCATACCATGAAAGGAACAGGGCGTTGCATTACTAAGATGTCAAAGGAGGGGAAAATGTGAAGAAATCATCATTCGGTCATCCATTCATTCATTCATCTCCATGTTTTTATGAACAAATTCTACGTGCCTAGCTGTGTACCAGGGGCTCCAGATAAGAGGTGACTGACGACAGCAGTGGTCCTGGTGATGCCAGTCTTTGAGCAAGGGGGATGGCTTGGTAAACAATATTAACAGTGAAATAATTTTACTCTTACTACACTCCCAAAGAAAGCCAGTTAACTTTGAAAGTTTGTCATTGATGGGAAACAGCAGGATATAGAGCTTTCAAAAGGGTCCTGTCCTACAAAGAAGGCAGGTCTGAGAATGGAAAGGTGGCAAAGGTGAAATGAATAGAACTAAACATCCCAGTAGGAATTTCTATCTGGAGACCTGGCCACTGCATTCCAGTTCCCTACAAGACTGACAGTTAAAACGTACTCTGATCCAGAAGCCTCCGATGTCACCTTCCAGCTGTGATGGGTCCTGTCCCGCCCGGAACAGAACCTCAGCCGCAGGATCTGAAGTCACAGAAAGAGTCCCGATGTCTGATCTCTGAGGACTGGCAGAAACGGAGCAATGATTTGAGCATTTGAGTCATTCATGTTCAGGGCAGGTACTTTGAAATGGAATTGTTGATCACATCAGAAGGTTCTGAAACCAAGGTCAGGCTCCCGTTCCTGTTGAGAGGCCTTGTTAATGAGGTACCTTCAGCAAACATGGACACCCGTGCCAGGCAGGAAGGCAGGCGGCTGAGCTGTGAAAACGATCGTCCCAAGTAAACACATTTGCTTTCTGCCAGGCACTGCTGCATGCTGGCGTACAAATCCCTGTGTGTAGGGTACAGGCATTGTAGGAGATGGGTAAAGACAGGAGTAGGGGACATGAGCTTACTAAGTCCCCACTTTGTGTTTCATTCCGTGCAAGGCTGTATGCACACTTGTCTGTTATACACTCATGGTAACCTGGTGAGGTAGGTAATATCATCCCAACTTTATAGCTAAGGCTATCAGTTCAGAGTAACCAGGTCAAGTTCCCTCAAGTGCTTAGCAGTAGATCCAAGGATCAGAATCCGAGTCCCACTGATGCTGCCCCTCTGCCCTTCTCTCCTGGCCACCCTATTAATTATTTTCCTTGACTTAATATTAGGATGACTATATGACCCAATTTGCCTAAGACACAGTTTATGCCTGTTGATCAAGGGGAATTAATAATAGCATCCCCTTTCATTCTCAAAAAGAGTCCCAATTTAGATAATAAATTATATGGTCACCCTGCACAATAGTAGTTTGAGTCGTTTGGTTTTTTGTTTGTTTGTTTTTGTTTTGTTTTGGTTGAAAGAGATGCATTTATCAAAACAACTTCAAACTGTGGGTGCAAATTGTAATTTGGCTGGAAATGAGAATCCGGCATCCCACCATGCAAATACAATCATCCAGGAAATGTATCCAAATGCACTACATGGAAGGCAGCCAGCCTGGAAGTGACTCTAATACTCCTGCACTCCTTGATTTAGAGCCCTGTGAAGGGGACTTTGCCATCTGGTAGACTGGACTGCTCCACGGTTGCTGGAGTCCAACTCTCAAGCAGTGTGTCAGTCTGTGGGCTATGGGTTGTCCTGTGGCCATGCATGGTGCCCCTCACTTGGATAGTACTGCTGATGACAGACACAAGCCTTGCTATGGTCTCTACAAGGGTTGATTAGCAGAGTTACCATGTGCAGTTGGACAGGCTGTACACTGCACAGAAGCACCAAACTGTGGGGAAGCAAGAGATGGCCACACTCTAGTTGCTAGGGCTCACAGGTCTGCCTGGCAACAGATACTAGCCTGTCTTTCTAATTCACACAAAACTGTGGTAGGGTAGAGCAGGGGCAGCTGTGGTTACAGATTGAAACTTTCCAACCCTGCCCTGCCATTGACAATCAGAAATCCCAGAGGGCCTGAAAAAAGCGATTTAACCTGGAATTAGTAGACCGAAGACCGTAACACGGAATGATACAGTCTTTAGAGTAAGAAGAGCAGAGCTGGCCAGGCACGGTGGCTTATGTCTGTAATCCCAGTGCTTTGGAAAGCCGAGGTGAAAGGATTGCTTGAAGCCAGGAGCTCGAGACCAGCCTGGGCAACATAGTGAGACCCTGTCTCTACAAAAAAAAAAAAAAAAAAAAAATTGTTTTAAATTACCCAGACATGGTGGCAAGTGCCTGTAGTCCCAGCTATATGAGAGGCTGAGGTGGGAGGACTGCTTGAGACCAAGAGTTTGAGTTTACTGCGAGCTATGATCATGCCACTGTACATCAGCCTGGGCAACAGATTGAAAACCTGTATTTAAAAAATAATAATAATAGAGAGAGAGAGCAGGGCCCTAAAATCTTCCAAGCATCCACTATGCTTGGCACTGTACTAAGTATGCTAACCTGTTTGCATGTGAGTTTGCTGAGGCTCAGAGAGACAAAGTAGCTTTCCAGAGTAACACAGCCTGTCAGTGCCATAGCTAGGTTGCAAACTCGGGTTTGCCTGACTCCAAAGTCCATGTTGTCCTGTTTCCCCAGTGCTGAGCTACCATCACATAGAACCCTCGGAGACTCTGCTCCTGTCCTTCCTGTACATTTGAGGGGCGTAAGCTACAAAGCCCTGAAATGGCAAAAGCAGGATCAGAACTCAGGTTTTCTGCTCCTGCGTGTTCAAGGCTCCCTTCAGAGCTAGCTTGCTTTGGGTCTTGTTCTGAAAGCGGGGATCTCCCACAGTCTCTTCCCTCCAGGGCCATGATAGTGCTCCTCTCCCACTCCCTATCTCGGGGCTGCCCGTTCTTGTTGCTCAAACAACAAAATTCGGTGCTGCCTTGACCCTCAAACACACCACGAGGTGAAAGTGGACTGACCTCTCTCTCTCAACTAGAGCAGAGGAGGGGCTGTCACTGGTGTGTCATCCCATAGGCCCGGGCTCATGGACCCACCTCCTAGGAGAAGCTTTGGGAAAGCAAAAGTCACCTCCCTTCCACCCTTGATCCTGAAGCTGCCTGCTGTGCTCCGTGAGGATGGGGTGTCAGGAAACCCAGCTGAGGGGGATCCGATCAGGCGTCTCGGGCACTGGCTGGCAGCTGAGTTTATGTGGGGAGTGGGCGTCATTGTTGCCAAATCCCTTCATGAACATGTCCTGTCCCCACAGGTGACCTTGGAAGCAGGCTTCCGCTTGCAGCTGGGCATGGGGTGGGAGCAGCAAAGGGAGGGACAGGTCCAGGTTCACTCAGTCCAGCTTAGGAAGCATCTGCAAACTGCCCTAGGGAGAGCCAGTGCTACAATTCAGCTCTGGTGGCTCTTTGTGGAATGTATTTGTACATGCATATCTGTTTTATCCTAACATTCTTCCTATGTTTCTCCCTCCATTGTCACCCTCATCTTGCCCTTCTCCCCACTCCATGTGCGTGGTTGAAAAGAAAATAACAAAATACTTGCCCTTGGCAGGCACATAAATTTCCCCCACCACTGATGTAAAGTTGTAACTGTGCTACCAACAGGTTGTATCTCAGTGGGCAGACCTCGTCCACCTCCAACCAAGGGATAAAGGAAGGGAGGCGACCGTGCAGCCACGGAACCTTCCTTCCAAGCCTCCACTTTCCAAGAAAGGACACACATCCTCCACCCCAGCCCTCAGTTGCCCTCTGACCTACATTGTGGGTCCTTTTGATTGCCTTTGCCTTTGCTCAAACTTCTGACTCTTCTGTTGTTTCCTCCATTCTCCTGCACTTACTGAGACCTATGCAGTAGCCAAATGCTGTGGATATAAAGTCAGTAAAATGCGGTCCTTTCCTGAAGGAGTAATGGTTTGGCTGTGTACACACCCAAATCTCATCTTGAATTGTAGCTCCCATAATCCCCACGTGTCATGGGAGGGACCCAGTGGGAAGTAATTGAATCATGGGGGTGGGTCTTTCCCACACTGTTCTCGTGATAGTGAATAAGTCTCACGAGAGCTGATGGTTTTATATAAGGGAGGTCCCCTGCCCACACTGTCTTGCCTGCTGCCATGTAAGATGTGCCTTTGCTCCTCCTTCGCCTTCCGCCATGATTGTGAGACCTCCCCAGCCATGTAGAACTGTGAGTCAATTAAACCTCTTTCCTTTATAAATTACCCAGTCTTGGGTATGTCTTTATTAGGAGCATGAGAACAGACTAATACAGGGAGTTTACAGCCTAATGGGAGATAAAAAAGAAATTTTTAAAGAAGAGAGAGACAGAGAAGAGAAAAGAAGAGAAGAAAGGGAGGAGAGGAGAGGGCAAAAAAAAAAAACTAGAGAAGAGAAGCAAGCAGGAGAGGAGAATCAGGGTACAGAGCAAAGGTTGGTTGGGTGGTGACATGAGTGAGTCTGGGGCAAAGCAGAAAGAGATTAACTCTTCTGGGGAACTCTGGGAAAGCTTCCCAGAAGAGATGGTATTGGAGGACAAAGGGGATGAAACCAGCTTATTGAGCAAACTGCTCTGGACCATCCCTGGGTGAACACATCACATGTGTTACCCACCTTGACCCACACCTAGCCTTGTGGAGTAGCCATTATCATCCTCGATCTAAAGAGGAGGAATCTACCTGGTCGATCTCAGGCTCATTTTGCCTGAGATCGACCAGGTAGTGAGAGCCCAGGACTGACTCAGGTATGAGAGCCAGGAGCTTTACCTCATTGTGCAACCTCTGCATCGTCGCATTTTCTGTTTCATTGCCTTGGATGTCGGTAACAAAGCACAAAGAACTTAGGCTTAGCAATAAGGAAGCTTGCATTTAAACCTCACCACTTCCAGTTGCTAGCACTTAGACTTTCTGAGCCTCAGTTTCCAATGATTCTGGCAAGATTACTCTGAGTAAGTTCCCTTACTCTTTCTAAGCCTTTCTTCCAGATGACAATATGATGTTGGGTGGATAGAACGAGATGTGTGTAAAGTACCCAGCATAGTGCTTGACAAAGCGTAACTTACCAGAAAGAGGTGGTTCCCCTTCCTTCTCTCCTTTTGGCCTAAAGACCCACAACTGTCCTGTAGCATAAGGCAGTGGTTAAATTGTGGAAGCTGGAGCCAGACTACTTGGATTCAGATCTTCTCCCTGGTATTGCTGTGTGACTTTAGGCTGTTACCTAACTTCTTTGTGCTTCAGTTCTTCTATCTGGGAAATGAGGATGAACTAGTACCTACCTCATAAAGGTTGTGATGAGGATCAAATGAGCTATTATTTATAGGGTATGTTGAGCCCTGCCAGGTACACAGTAAGCTCTGTGCAGCTGGAGTTGAATGAATCAACCTTTATGCTTCACCACTTTGCCTCACTTGCTTCTTAATCCAGGACCTTTGCAATGAGCTCAGAGCAGTCTAAGTAGAAGAAAAGGTTTAAATTTCATCTACCCAGTCACTTGCTAGAGCAGAGCTGTGACAGGCTAGGAAAACCCAGTGCACCATGGCCAAGCAAGAGCCTCAGACCCTGCTAATGGGGATGGGGGCTTACTTTCTCTTCCGGCTTCTCTGATCACAGAAGACTGTGTTGGTCATGCCCTGATCTACAGGATCCCACACACTAAACCCATGGACTCTGATGTCAGCCTCAAGTAGGAAAAGAGGAAGTGGATTGTTACAATGCCATAATTGAGCAAATTAGAAGAAGGATGCCTTTATAGAGCAGTGGATCTCAGCGCCGTCAGCACATTAGAATTCTCCAGAGAATGTATAATTATATACGAATAGTCAGGCCACATCCAGGTTTTAAATAAAATATCTGATTATCAGATATTCTGAGCATCATGGGGCCTTTCTTCTCTAAATCACACGGAATGTGCCAGTGATTTACCATGATGATTTACGTCAGTGGTTCTCAGCTTGAGCTGCATCAGAATCCCCTAGAGGGCCTGTTCAAACTCAGGCTGCAGGGCCCCATCCTGGGAGTTTCTGATTCCATAAGTCTGGGGTGGAGCCTGGGAATCTGCATTACAGCAAGTCCCCAGGTGATGTTGAGGCTGCTTTCTCTGCCACCACACACTGAGAAGCACGGATCCATACAATGAATAAAAGAGAAAAAAATAAGACACTGTCCACCAAGTCTTCCTAAAGAACATGTCTACTTCTTTTGGGGATTAAAAAAAAATTAGGCCAGGCGCCGTGACTCATACCTGTAATCCTAGCACTTTGGGAGGCCAAGGAGGGCAGATCATGAGTTCAGGATTTCGAGGCCAGCCTGGCCAGCATGGTGAAACCCCATCTTTACTAAAAATACAAAAATTAGCCAGGCGTGGTGGCACACACCTGTAGTCCCAGCTACTTGAGCAGCTGAGGCAGGAAAATCTCTTGAACCCGGGAGGTGGAGGTTGCAGTGAGCCAAGATCACACCCCTGCACTCCAGCCTGAGCAACAGAGTGAGACTCTGTCTCAAAAAAAAAAAAAAAAAAAAAAAAAAAAAAAAAAAAAAAAAAAAAAAAAATTGTCCATACTTATATTTTGAGCAATTGAAAAATGCCTGTCCCACTCTTTTCCATTTTTCTTCCCTCTCTCCTATCTCAGCCGTGCACCCCTGTAACTTCCTGCCATTGAAATTCTCAGCGCCTGTGTGTCACAGCGCATGTCACATGTAGGTCAACAGCTTTGCAGTGACAAACAAAGAAAAAGAAAAACTGACTGATGCTTGAAGCATTGTAGGTGAGAACATAGAATAGTCTTTGCTGCCTTTGGTGGCAGGTCACATGGATCAGCCCACACAGTGGAGTTTGAATTTCCTCTTCTTACAACAACTGAGTCACTGAATTGTTGAGCAGACAAATGACAGCGTGATCTGAAAAAAATGTTTCTGACACTGTGTCTAAACCTCAATGTGGGAGCTTGTATTGTCGTAAGAAAAACGTAAGTATGGCTCATGCATCCAATGTACTTGATTTTGTGACAATTTTCAGTTATTTTTGCTCATCTAAGTACCTCTGTGCTTCGATGAAGATGCAAAAATAAACTGACAATCTTTGGAAGAAGAAAATCTTACCCCACCATCTCCTCCAGGTCTCTTCTCCAAACATTCACAAGCTCATTCTGCTAATTCATTTCCATTCTTTGACTACATTAATGATCTGTGGTTTTCACGAGCTGTTTAACAGTGAAAACAACTTTTAGAAGAGATATACAAAATGCTTTTTGTAAGATGATCTTGAAAATGGTCAAGTTAGTAATAGAAAGTTCCATTTTCATCAAACTTGGGATAGGGACTCAACTTTCATACTTTTTGGGAGATTTCTCCAAATACACTGTTTTTGGCCCAGCTAAATAACTAGTCAATGTGATCAAGAAATCTTAGAACTGAAGGGACCACAGAGATCGTTAAGTCCAAGTTCCCATTTAAAAATGTGAAACCGGCTGGGTGTGCTGTCTCACGCCTGTAATCCCAGCACTTTGAGAGGCCGAAGCAGGCAGATCACGAGGTCAGGAGTTTGAGATCAGCCTGGCCAATATGGTGAAACTCTGTCTCTACTAAAAATACAAAAATTAGCTGGGCATGGTGCCGCGTACCTGCAGTCCCAGCTACTCAGGAGGCTGAGGCAGCAGAATTGCTTGAATCCGGGAAGCAGAGGGTACAGTGAGCTGAGATCGTGCCACTGCACTCCAGCCTGGGCAACAAAGCGAGACTCCGTCTCAGAAAAAACAAAGTGAAATCAAGGCACAGAGACATGAGCTTGCCCCTAGTCACACAACCCATTTGAGAAACTTGACCACAGGTGAGTCCTTTCTTTTTCCTTATCCATCTTCCCCGACATGCCCACACACTCCACTTTAATGCATGCCCTTCATTGTCTGCATATGTCCAAAAACATAGTGCACCAATGCAGTCTTTTGCTAGTGGTTCAGTGGAATTGGTGCTCTCATTCTCATGGTTTAGGTATATAATTGTACTTTAATGGTTTATTTATTTTATTAATCTCTGTCATCTTCATTACAATGCAAGTTCTAAGACAGGGACCATATATATAAATAACTTGTTTATATTTCTGGCATCTCTGATAATGTTTGATCCAGTAGAGATGCTCATTAAATAGCACTGTAGTCACTCCTGTAATCCCAGCACTTTGGGAAGCCAAGGCAGGTGGATCACGAGGTCAAGAAATTGAGACCATCCTGGCCAACATGGTGAAACCCCATCTCTACTAAAAATACAAAAATTAGCCGGGCATGGTGGCGGGCACCTGTAGTCCCAGCTGCTCGGGAGGTTGAGGCAGGAGAATTGCTTGAACCCGGGAGATGGAAGTTTCGGTGAGCTGATCAAGCCACTGCTCTCCAGCCTGGCAACAGAGGAAGACTCCGTCAAAAAAAAAAAAAAAACACTGTAGTGATGGAATGAACAACTCAATGAAGTAACAGAGAGGCTGAGATTCGAAGGATACAAGGAATAAACTGGGAGAAAAGACAGGAAAGAGGATTCCAAGCAGTGGGGATTGTATGTGCAAAGATCCTACAGTGAAAGACAGGGTGGCACTTAGGAAGAACTGACTATTTTTCCTTGTGGTTAAGGTAGAGTTCTGGAATACGGTGAAAAACAAGGCTGGAGGAGTAGACAGTATTTACATTATAGAGATTTTCCTAAGCCATCCATTCTCTGTCCTTACTTAGTTGAGTTTCTGATGCTAAATCCTGAATCTCAGTGCACTGGTAGGATCATCTAGCCTAAATTCCCACTTAATGGGTAAAAAGAATTTCAACTGGGCCCCATCCCAATCTCAAAACTGTTATAGCTAAAAACTGCTCCTTACTCAGTACTTAATATGTACCAGGCAGTGTAGTAAGCCTTTAAAGAGGTGAATTTACTCCTCTAATCATTCGTTTACATGCTGGAATATGATCTTGCTTTAAACTGCCAGTCTGTCGATCAGGGTCATATATTTCAGGGACCTAAATCAGCTCCCTTGTTACCACAGTCCCTGGATTCCCTGCTGCCTGTGCTCTGGTTAAGGAGACTCCAGCAGCTCTGCAATAAGGATTGAGTTGATTAACATCTGGTTGAAAATCTCTTTGCCCATATGAACCTGAGACAAAGCCATCCAAAGAGTAATTGATGGCAAAGACCCGCGGTTGTCTCTAAGATGGCAACTCGAGGGCTTAGCTGCACAGATGAAAAGATTAATAGCAGAGTGGCCTTGGAGTCAGGGATACCTGGATTTGACTTCCAGCTTTATCATTCACATGCCAGGTAACTTTGGGAACTTTCTTTTTCTCTCTGAATCCCCATGTTTAGGTATGAAAAGAAGACAAAAATACTTACACTAAAGGTGGTTTAAGGATTTAACGAAGCACTTTAGTACAGTATCTGCCTCATGGTGGGACAAAAGAAGCCGCAGCTGCTATTAATGCTGTATTGTTAGCCAAAGGGAAGAGAAGGGCAGATGTGGTGGAGAATTCTTACGTTCAAAAGAAGGAAGGAAAATCCATTAAAAACAAGCGCATGCAAATCGTCATTTACTGCAGTGACTAGGAGAATAGATTGTCTTGTTCATTCTATGTTCTGGTTCTGGAGGTAAACTGCAAAGTCCTTTTTATTGAAAGTTCATTCTGTCTTCCACAAATGTTTATTGAGTCCATGCTATTTACTAGGCACGTAGGAGAAATGAGGATAAATGAGCTGCTGATCCTGCATTCACCTCAGGAGTTGGAGAAGGGAGAATGCGGATTTTCTATAAATGTGTGGGAAGGCACTTTTCTGCTTAAATACAGAATGCTGAGCATTATTTAAAATTTATTGAAGATGTTATCAGGGCCTGTCATTGCCTAAGACAGGTGATGGGGAACAGAAAGGCTGCAAGTGGATATGTGATGAATTTGTGTTTTCCATCCATTAATCTTTATATAATAGTATAGATTATTATATATTATACATAATACTTATATAGCATACTAATCTTAATTGTGTTATTAGTAATTCCATTTCTATATTACTTACTAAATAGATAGTATATATTATGTATATATAATTATACATACACATATCATGGCTATATATATTAATTGTACATTATTCTAGTTATAAGTCATATTATATATTTATCTATTATCTAATACTCACATATTATACGTTATATAGTAATATAAGTACATAAGTGATCTGGATTACCTATATTATCTCTCTCTTTTTTTTTTTTTTTTTTTACCATGTGCATGTTTTTCTTTAAAATAGAAATAGTGAAGTTCTGCTTCAGTCAGAACCTACATAGGTTAATTAAATCCACGCTTTATTCCAACTCTACGACACTAAAGGACATGAAGGCTGCAAAACGATTGGGAAGGGCTGCCCCCATACACTCAACTCTTCCAGTTTCTCATGCATCTGTCCACCAAGTTTTACCAGATATTTACTATGTGCCAGGTTCTGCACTGGGCACAGGAGCAGAGGGCCGGTGGAGACACAGTCCCTTCCCCCACAGAGCTCTCAGATGGGGCAGGCAGAAGCCACAGAGGCTATGGTGGCCACACTTCGGGAGAAAAGAACCGCAAGTCAAAGGGGCACAAAAGGGGGCAACCAACTCTATCTGGGATGCTGGAAAGGATTCCTGGGGATGGAGATGCCTGAGTGGGAATAGCCCTGATTGGAAGAAGAGAGAGGAAGGGAGGGCATAATGAGAAGGGGGAAAGCATGTGGGGAAACTGCCGTTGATGCCAAAATAGCGTAGTCATGCAGGATCTGATGGCAGGATAGTGGATATGCCGCTACTGCGAATGTAATAAGACCAAGAAAAGTAGTAAGAGAGGACTTAGGAGTAGTGATAGCAAGTATGTATTGAGCATTGATTGTTCTAGGCACTTTCATGCATTATATCACATAATCTCACAGTAAACCTAGACTGTGTAGAGTATTGCTATCCAAATATTTTAGACGAGTGAACAGAGGTGCCAATACGTTGCTCAGCTGGTGTGTGTGGCAGCCAGGAGTGAAGCAGATCAAGCTGTTACTCTAGTGGTGCTGGAGCAGACACGTAACCTCTGTAAACCTCAGCTTCTTCCTCAGTAAAATAAGGTGAGGCTGGGCACAGTGGCTCATGCCTGTAATCCTGGTGCTTTCGGAAGCCAAGATAGATGGATTACTTGAGGCCAGGAATTCTAGACCAGCCTGGGTAACATAGTGAGACCCCATCTTTACAAAAAAATTTTTTTAAAAAGCTGGGCGCAGTGGCTCACACCGGTAATCCCAGCACTTTGGGAGGCCGAGGCGAGCGGGTCACCTGAGGTCAGGAGTTCGAGACCAGCCTGACCAACATGGAGAAACCCCGTCTCTACTAAAAATACAAAATTAGCCAGGCATAGTGGCACATGCCTGTAATCCCAGCTACTCTGGAGCCTGAGGCAGGAGAATCGCTTGAACCCAGGAGGCGGAGGTTGCAGTGAGCCTAGATCGAGCCACCGCACTCCAGCCTGGGCAACAAGAGCGAAATTCCGTCTAAAAAAAAAAAACTATTTGGGTGTGGTGGCATGTACCTGTAGTCCCAGCTACCAGGGAGGCTGACACAGGAGGATCACTTGAGCCTAGGAGTTCAAGGTTGCAGTGAGCCATGATTGAGCCACTACACTCCAACTGGGGTGACAGAGTGAGACCCTGTCTCTAATAACAAACAAAAGTAAGATGAAAGGTCATTCTGAGAATGCCAGGGTTGAGGGCTGCATAATGCCATGCTCGTGGCAAATGCTAATCGTGGTGGCTGAAGTTCTGTGTGTGTTAGGGAGTAGAGATTGGAAAAGTGGAGGAAATAAGTGAATGAGGGAGACTGGGTCAGATAATACGGGCCAGTCTTGTGTGATAAACTAGGTGGTGTGCATTTTATTCTGAAAGCTGTGATGGACATTGGGAAGTCCAAAATAAATAGTGACATGTTCAGTGCTGTGTTTGAGAAATGTCACTCTCACCACAGAAGGACTTTTGGAAACAGCGAGGTCAGGTGGAGGAGTGTTGTCTAGAAATGTAATGATCTAGACTAAGAAGAGACAGTTATAAGAGCTGTCGAGGACAAAGAGATAACGCAGTTGCTGAATATAGGGACGTGGGGGTGAGGGAGGAAGAGGAGGCCAAGATGCTGCCCAGATTCCTGGCTTTAGCGCTGGGGAATGGTGTAGTCCATCCACTGAAGCAGGAAACACAGTAAGAGGAGTGTTAAATTGCATCCCACCCCCACCACTCCAAATTCATATGTTGAAGCCCTAACCCCCAGTACCTCAGAATGTCACTTTATTTGGAGATAGGGTCTTTACAAAGGCAATCGAGTTAAATTGAGGTCACTGGAATGGGCCCTCATCCAATATGGTTGGTGTCCTTATAAGAAGGGGAAATTCGGACACAGAGTGTCATAGAGGGAAGACGGCGTGGAGAGACGCAGGGAGAAGAGGCACATCTACAAGCCGAGGAGAAAGGCCTGGAATAGATCTTTCACTCACATCCCTCAGAAGGAACCAACCCTGCCAACACCTTGATTTTAGACTTTGAGGCTCCAGAACCGTGAGAAAAGGAATTTCTGATGTTTAAGCCACTGGGTCTGTAGAACTTTGTTACAGCAGCACTAGGAAACTGACTTAGGGAGTAACTCATTCAGAGATGGCCACGAGTTAGGTTTTGGATCAGCTGAGTGTGATATGTTGCTTTTGGGACAGCCAGGTGGAGACAAATGCCAAAACGATAGAGATGCAAGTCCAGGACTCAATGGGCAGCTTGGGACTGGAGATTAACACATGCCAATCATTTTGGACACTCTGGCATCCATAGCACAGTGCAAGCAGTACAGAATAGAAATTTGAAAAATAGTTGAATGAATAAATGAATGTCCTATTTGCCTAAGGACAGAGGGCAGAAGGGAATACAGGGAGACTGGAACTAATTGTAATTTCCCATCCCGGTAGTAAGAAGGTTATCTCAAGCCTTGTCCATAAGGAGCTATAACTATGACATATCTGAGGCCAGCAAATTTTAGAGAATTGCTGCATTGGTTACTGATATTTACCCTCCCTAGAAAAGATAGTCCTCTGTTTGTTTTATAAAATCTAGAAGGCAGGAGAATTAAACAAGTATCAGTGCTATTCTTAGGACAGAAAACTATAGCCTGTCCAGAGTCTCAGGTTCATGCCCATATTCTGAAATGTTGACCTCCAAGGGAGTGTGCCAGCAACATGTCTATTTTAGGCAGCAACTTTAAAGCCTGCTTAGCTTAAAATGTCAGAATAAGTAGACAGCATAACAATGGAAAGTGGTAATAATTGGAAACCAGGAGACTTTACTTTGAATCCCAGATTTGCCTCTGAAAAAGTGGGTAACCTTAACCTTTCTGAATGTCTTTTCCTTTATCTATAGAGCAGTCATGGGGAGGGGGTAATTGGATGATCTTCCAACTCTGACATTCTGTGATTCTCTCAATGTTGCCTTTAATTGCAATGGGTGATAAGATGACATTTCCATAAATTGACCTGCCAACCTGATTTAGTCCACCAGCACGAAGATATGAAAATAAGATGATAGGCAGAAATTAACATCACAGATGACGCTGGTAGAATAGTTTCCCTCCTTAAAATGGCAGATGGAACACCAGAAAGAGACAACACTTGACTTTAGAATGTACCTTAGTTACCAGAAAACCTGGTTTTACTAGAAAATGTCTGAATGTACATGACCACAATATTTTGTCCAATGACTTCCATTTTGACCATATTGAAAAATGATATGGAAAAGTAAACCTGCTCCTAACTGCATTTGAGATTTCCCCTGGACCACTTAATATTTAAAACTTGTGTTGACCTTTTCTCTACATGCCTGGACATCTCGGCAATGGATATAATAAGCCCCTAAGGGGGAAAGGTAATTAGGATTTATTATCTAAGTGTCACATTTTGTGCCAGGTCTTTGACCTGTGTTGCAAAATACCTTATTTACACTTCCCTGTAGAAGATGCTGTCAGCCACATCCTATCTTTTCTGCACTTAACATGCCGAAGGTTGCTTAGGACTTCTGTCTGCTGTGGGAGCCCACTTGACCAGAACAAGCCAGATAGGCACAAGAATTACTATTGCAGAAGCAGCCCTCAACAAGTATCAGATGGAAATGTGCTGGATAAATACTCCAGCTTCCTTGCTCATGGTTGGGATAACTCAGAGGCATATTCTACACTTGCTCACAGGGTTCCCCAGAGGGATTGAGCTCCAGTTATACATGGTAGATATGGCCTTGATAACACATCTTTTATTGGCTGCCTTCTTTTACTGTCTTAATACCTTATTACTTCCTGAGATCATTGCCCAGGTAAAAATACCTACATCCAAATCGTTATGTCAGGGTCGGCTTCTGGGGTACCCAAACTAAGACATCTGCAAGAGCCCTGTGAAGTAGATGGCATTGTAAGATATCAGTTTTTAAGTCTTGGTGCTTGGATTCGTCCGATTCCCATTGACTTTTCTCTATGCCAGTGATTCTTAACCACGGAACATTTTCTCATTCCACCCAGGCGACACTTTGCAATGTCTGGATACATTTGTGGTTGTCACAACTGAGAGGATGCTACTGGCATGTAGTAGGTAGAGGCCAGGAGAGCTAACCATCTGACAACGCATAGTACAGTCTCCTACCACAAAGACTAATCCAACCTTAAAAAGGCCCCTTGGGCACGGTGGCTCGCTCCTGTAATCCTAGCACTTTGAGAGGCTGAGGCGGGTGGATTTCCTGAGCTCAGGAGTTCAAGACCAGCCTGGGCAACACGGTGAAACCCCATCTCTATGAAAAATACAAAAAATTAGCTGGGCATGGCAGCATGCACCTGTAGTCCCAGCTACCTGGGAGGCTGAGGCAGGAGAATCACTAGAACCCGGGAGGTAGAGGTTGCAGTGAGGCAAGATCGTACCACTGCACACTGCACTCCAGCCTGAGTGACAGAGTGAGACTCCATCTCTTAAAAAAAAAAAAAAAAAAAAGTCAATAGTGCCGATGGAGAAATCTTGCTCTACACCCAGCAAGACTGGCTATGATCTGGTGGGTCCTATGTGTGACATAGCTATTGTCTTTTCCTTCCAGGGTCAAGCTGTGGCTCAGCTGTGTTCCACTGTCCCCAACGTGACTGTCTTTGGAACAGCCTCTACTTTCAAGCATGAAGCAATCAAAGACTCTGTGACCCACCTCTTTGACAGAAATGCAGACTACGTGCAAGAAGTTAAAAGGTAAGATGTTTGCTTTTGAAAAAGCACCAGGCTGGCCCTTGCTCTGCTCTCAAAGAGCAGTAGCACTTATTTAAAGGAGGGATAATAATAATATGTAGCAAACATATATTGGGGGCTTAGTATTATTAGCTCTGTGCCAAATACTTCACATGCATTAGTTCATTTAATCCTCTTAACCCCACTATTATCACCAAGGAACGAATCGGCTAACTTGGAAAGTTAATGTATTAAAGTTATGCTAGCTCCTATTTGACCATCTTAACACATAGAAGTTTATTTCTCATTCATTCACATGACAGCTTAAGGTGGATATTTGGTGGATGATCTTCTGTAAGAGCATTCGGAGACCCAAGCTCTTTTCATCTTATGGTTCCACTATTGTCTTGGGTCTTAAGGTCCTTTGCTTCTAGCCAACAGATAGGCAGAGAGCACCAAAGGGTCATGAATAGGAGGTTTTATGGGCCAGTCCCAGAAAGAACACACACCCTTCTCATAGTCTAGCACTACTGCTCAGGTCGTTGGCTACGCCTTACTGAAAGCAAACTGAGAAACCTTGTCATTGTGTGCACCCAAAAAGGCCTGGCACTGGCAGTAAAGGGTGGAGCCTGGAGTCAAGCCAGGCATTTCAACTTTGGTACCCGTGATTTTCCTGTACAGATAGCACCTCTCTGAACAGTGAAGCATGAGCCAGAATTATCCATAGGAAGAAAGGGGCAGGGAGGGGGCTGCGCTGGGAAAGGAAAGTCTTGTGCATGCATACTGAGGAAAGCAAGAGCCTCAGAGGCTGGGAGAACTACAAGAAGGCTTACTGGGGTGCAAGTCCAGGGATGTCTTGTTATCTCATCTAATTATAGGTATTGGCAAAGGGACACCTGGGGGGAAAGGGAAGAAAGGGCATGAGGTGAGGCTGAGCAAGGAGACGGGTATCAGATGCACATAAAGACCACGTACACCAATCCAGCAAATGTGGACTCCAACCTGGGTGTGACCAAGAGCCAGTGACAGACTAAAATGGGGCTATGATTGATTTGAGTTTTGAACAATCACTGGTGGTGCAGAGGGGATGGATGGGAGGAGGGAGGCTGGGGCCGCAAGATCATTTGCTGGCTGTTGCAGTCACCTGGGGGAATGATGGTTTATAACCTGTGATTCTGAAGTTATTGATCATGGCCACATGTGTGTCAACACAGGGAAGCAGATGGAAACCCAGCTGCCATCATGGTTTCGGGTGATTTTGTGTGTCTCACTCTGGCTATTGCTCTGAGCTCCAGGCTTGTTGTCCGGGTCCATGCCACTCACAGCTTCTGAGAGGATTCAGATTTCAGCCAGAGCCATTGTTTCAGCATTCTCATTTTCCAACACAAAATTGTTACGTACAAAGGTATTATGTTGTCCAGATAGAATCATAATAAAGAAACAAGGCTGGGCACAGTGGTTCATGCCTATAATTCCAGCACTGTGGGAGGCCAAGGAGGGCAGATCACTTGAGCCCAGGAGTTTGAGACCACCCTGGCCAACACAGTGAAGCTCCATCTCTACCTGCACACCCCCCACCAAAAATACAAAACGTAGCTGAGGATGGTGATGCATGCCTGTAGTCTCAGCTATTCAGAAGGCTGAGGTGGGTGGATCGCTTGATCCCGGGAGGTAGAGGTTGCAGTGAGCTGAGATCATGCCACTGCACTCCAGCATGGGTGACAGACAGCAAGAGCTTGTCTCAAAAGGGAAACAATTTTCTTCAAATCACAGATTAAGATGGGAAAACTGAAGGACAAGTGGATGGGAGAGCTGGTTATTTGAGGTGATAGTTTTAGAACAGATTTGGTGAAACTTGGGAAGTTTCTTGAAAAGGAGGGGGTTCTGATGGTCTGAGTTTTCAGATTTATTTTTAAATTTTGAATGCAGAGCATTGCATATAATTTAAGGTTGTCCCAGTAGTTCCAGCAGGATGGGAAAGGAAAGTTTAAAGCTAGATGTTAGAAGTTGACCCTCTGTTTCTCAGATGTCTCTCAGATGTCTAGAGGCTGCAGGCTAATTTTGAGGACATCCATTTGCCCAGTTCCATAGCTCTCAGGTAATTCTTCTTATCCTTTTTTTTTTTTTTTGAGACTCAGTCTCGCTCTGTTGCCCAGGCTGGAGTGCAGTGGCGCGATCTCGGCTCACTGCAAGCTCTGCCTCCTGGGTTCACGCCATTCTTCTGCCTCAGCCTCCCCAGCAGCTGGGACTACAGGCACCCGCCACCATGCCCAGCTAATTTTTTGTATTTTTAGTAGAGACGGGGTTTCACCATGTTAGCCAGGATGGTCTTGATCTCCTGACCTCATGATCTGCCTGTCTCGGCCTCCCAAAGTACTGGGATTACAGGTGTGACTGCCCCCGGTCAGTTCTTCCTATCTTTAACTTGAGTCTCTTAAGCCGTGGTCTGGAAAATGAACTATCATTGTCCCTTCAGTCATTTTTTCTTTGACTTCCTTACGTGTATTTTTGCAAGCATTCTTTCATGTATGCATGAATACAATTGCTTAATACATCTGTGCTTTGTGTCTGTGATGGCGTGGAGACTGTGCCAGGGCCAGAGATCCAGCAATGCCATCTTGAGAGTCACTGTCCTTGTGGAATATAGAGTCTTAACGGAGGGAGAGGGGACAAAAAATGAAACTATAAAGAGAAATAACTGATTCACATTTTCGACATGTGCTCTGGTAGTGAAATGCAAGGTGCTATCCAATACTTACTGATGGAGAAATCAGAAACACTGTCAATCACAGAGTGGGATTTTGGCTGAGAGTTGAGGGATGAGAAGTTGGCCAAAGGAAGAGCATTTCTGACTAGCAGGGATGCCATGGGCTGGGATCCCATGTCGGGAAAAGTTTGCTGAACTTATGAACCTGAAAGGAGGCCAGTGCAGCTGGCAGGATGTGGGGAGTGGGAAAAGAAGGGAGATGGCATCTCTTCTGAAAAAGTAATAGCCCATAACCAGAGAACTCCTGCCTGCCCCATTTCCTCAGCATCCTTCCCATCCTCTCATCTTCCCACTACCCTAGATCTACTCTCTTAGCCCCCAAATCACTGGTGTCTGCTGATGTCAGAAGAACAGAAGACATTTGAGACCCACCTCACCCTCACCTTCCTTCAAAGGTGACTTCCCACAGTTCATTGTGTTTTTAAATAGAGACCTTGGGATTACACTCAGAATGCCCAGGAAGTTACAGATACGTTTACATGACCCTCCATCCCAGCAAACCTACCCTCAGGAAATAAGAAGAGCAAAGCTACAGGAACAAGGCTGCCTGTTGCAGAGCCAAACACTGCTTCTGCTTCATTGTAAGTGCTCAGCACATGTTGACAGAGTGAATTATAGCATTGTCTGCAATAGTGAAAAGTCAGAACCAGCCCCTACCATCAACAGAAGGGAAACAGTTCAGTCGATTATGCTACACCCACATACTTGAGTATTGTGCAGTCCCTTAAAAAATGATAATTATGAAGACAGCCACAAAATGAAAAAAACGCCCATGGTAGCACATTGAGTGAAAAAAGCAGAATGCCAAATTCCATCTACTCTGTGATCACAGCTTTGTACAAATTCTTGGTGCATGTAGACATAAAATGAAAGGAAAGGGAAAATATCAAACCTCTAACATGCAATAGGAGTGGAATGCAGAGTGATTTCTCTTTATTTTTTGATCACAGATATTGTTACACTATTATGTGTACAATGAACCAGAAAAAAATAAAAAGATTAAATTTCTTGAGATGAAAACTCTTTTATAAGCCAGTCAATCGGGAAGCCTCCTTTGAACACATTCTCAGCCTTGAGGCAGGTGTTGTAAAGGGAATAGGAAAAAAAACATATTTATGACACAGACCTAACCTTTACATCAGTTACTTTCTCTGTCTTTAGGAGGAGAGAGATGATTATGAGTGAAACCAAGCCAAAGCATTAGAAACCTTGAGTTGTGTGTACCTAACTGCAAGGGCTTTAGAAATAAGGAAAAGAGAAAGATCAGAGAGAGCCCGTCAAGATGGACAGCCCCTCAGGTGCACTTGAAGGTTGCGATCAATTTCAGTAGGTGGAGGGAAGCGTGAGAGAATCCACACAAGGGAATCTTGGACAGAATAGGGCAGATAATAATAGCCACACTTTGTTGATCTCCTGCCATCCTGCTACAAGTTCAATTAGACCATTTTATGTGCACCTGAGACAATCCTGCAAGGTGAACATTCCTCATTTTACAGATAAGGAAATTGAGAGGTAGGAACAGATTTGGCCTTGGAAGTGTGTGTGTCTGTCAGCTTTCTATTCTGCAAAACTCCTCTTGGTTTACAAGAGGACTCGAGGAAACTTTTAGGCGTGAAGGATATGTTCATTACATGGATGATGGTGAGGGTTTCACAGGTGTGAACATATTTAATCTCTCACCAAATTGTACACTTTAAATATGTACAGTTTACTGTCAGTTATATCTCAATAAAGCTATTTAAAAAACCTGCCTTTAAAAAAATCAAACAACATTTTAAAACTTCATTGGGTGGAAAGGGGTACACAATATCATTTCAGACCTTTTGTTTGTTCATTCATTCATTCATTCATTCATTCATTCATGTAGAGATGCTTCTCAACTTACAATGGAGTTACATCCCTGTAAACCCATCAGAAGCTTAAAATATCATGAGTCAAAAATATATTTAAGGCCAGGCTTTGGTGGCTCATGCCTGTAAATCCAGGACTTTAGGGAGGCCGAGGCAGGAGGATCACTTGAGGTCAGGAGTTCAAGACCAGCCTGGCCAACATGGTGAAACCCCATCTCTACTAAAAATACAAAACTTAGCCAGATGAGGTGGTGCACACCTGTAATCCCAGCTACTCAGGTGGCTGAGGCAGGAGAATTGCTTGAACCCAGGAGGTGGAGGTTGCAGTGAGCCGAGATTAGGCCATTGCACTCCAGCCTGGGCGACAGAGCAAGACTATCTTTAAAAAAAAAAAAAGAAAGAAAACCCACAAAACACAACATTTCAAAACTTCATTGGATGGGAAATGGGTACACAATATTATTTCAGACCTTTTGTTTTTTCATTTATTCCTGTACAGATGCTTCTCAACTTACAGTGGAGTTACATCCTTGTAAACTCATCATAAGTTTAAAATATCATGAGTCAAAAATGTATTTAATACACCTAACCTACTGAATGTCATAGCTTATCTTAGCCTACCCTAAATTTACGTTAGCCTACAGTTGGGCAAAATAACCTAACACAAAGCATATTTTACAATAAAGTGTTGAAAACCTCGAGTTGTGTGCAGTCAGGTATACACAACTCAGGATACTCAGGATTCTTAATGCTTACTAAATACCGTACTGAAAGTGAGAAACTGAACAGTTGTATGGGTACATCACAAAGTTGAAAAATTATAAAGTGAGACCATTGTAAATGGAGTACCATCTATATTAGTGAGGCCTACAAACAGACTATGAAGATACAATGGTGAGCAAAACAAGCAAATCCCCATGCAAGACAATGGGGTTGGCAGCTGATAGGGAAGTACAGAGCACTGTGGGGGCACAGGTGAGCAATGCCTAAATGGAAGCCTGAAGAACATGTGGGAGCTCTCTTTTGGGTCTTACACATCTTATGAAGTAAATACTGTGCTTATTTTTCAGAGGGAGGCAAGGCAAGCCTGGTTAAGTAAATGTCACACAAATAGATGTGACGGGACTCAGTTCCAGGTGTCTGTAGTTCCAGAGCTTGTGATCTTTCTAGCACCCACACTCACTCTCACAAAGGAAGTGAGGGTGGCTTGTTCCTCAGCCAGGGAGGAAGCCAGATTGCCTGTATTAAAGTATGTGGTTTTGTGAGGTGCTTGGATGGTAGGATGGGGTTAGATCAGAGCTTCCAACCTCAGCACTGTGGACATTTGGGGCGGGATCATTCTGCTATTGGGGGGCACTGCCTTGTGCATTGTAGATGTTGAGCAGCATCCCTGGTCTCTACCCATTAGATGCCAGTAGCACCCCCCTGCCCTTCAAGTCATGAAAATATGAAACGACTCCAGACCCTGGTGGAGAACTGGGCTAGATTGACGAGGCTCTTGAAAGCTCTTAAATGGAGTAAACATTGCATTATGTCAGAAATGTAGAGTTCTTTGCAGATTTGAAGCAGTTAAGCACTGTTTTGGAAGGCGAATCTACAAAAAAAAAAAAAACTGATCTGGCTGCCGTGTACAGGAATGGTGAGAGAAGAGATCTCCAAAGTCAGGAGAATAAGTAGCAGAAGGGGGAAGGGAGAGGCAGTGCCTATAGAGATTTTGAAGGAGAACAAGACAGAATGACCTATGACTAGGGAAAATACTGCAAGATGAGACCAAGACTTCTTTTCCTTTTTGTTGTTGTTAGACAATGAACAATGGAAGCTGTAATGACTTCCTTTAGACAAGATAAATACAGTGTGAGAGTGAGAACTCCAGGGGGCCTGCATAACAGGCCAGGGAAAGTGGGACTGGAGCTCCATTGAGTACAAAGCCACTCCCTTAGGCTGGATGTGGTAATTCACACCTATAATCCCTGTACTTTAGGAGGCCAAGGCAGGAGGATAGCTTGAGGCCAGGAGTTTGAGACTAACCTGCGCAACATAATGAGACTCTCATCTCTAAAAAACAATTAGCTGGGTGGTGTACACCTGTAGTCCCAGCTACTTGGGAGGCTGAGACAGGAGGATCTCTTGAGCCTAGGAGTTTGAGGCTGCAGTGAGCTGTGAGCATGCCACTGCACTGCAGCCTGGGCAACAGAACAAGACCCAGTCTCAATGATTTAAAAAAACCACCCACTTCAAGCATTTTCCAAATGACTGACATGAGCTGGCTCTGGAAGTTAGGAAACTGAGATAAAGCACAATCTCTAGCCAAAGGAGCACAAAGCCCACAGAAGAAGGAAAGAAGGAATCAAACTCCCGATCGAGGGGGAGCAGCTAATTGTTCAAATGACTTGAATCTTGCAGATTCCAGTCATAGGTGAAGCCAAGGGGTATAAGCTCAGAAAAGGCAGAGATCAGACCGAACTCCTGCACTTCTAGAGTAATGCCTGGCACATAATAGGAGCTTATTTTAAAACTGGTGGAAATTAATAAGAGTCTAATCACCTGGAAAGAATAGGGACAAAGGGATCTAGAAGGCATTCCTGGAGGTAGTATTGCTAAGTACATATGGGAACTACTAACAGTAAACACTTACCGAGAAGCCTACCACACATCAGCACTGGGCTTGGCCCCCTGTGAGAAACCTGTCACGTGCTGGGTGCTGTGCTTGGCACTCTGTAAGAAGCCTATGGTGGAGTAGGCATTGTGTCCAGTCCTCTATAAGAAGCCTGTTGTGTACCAGGCACGGTGCTTGGCACCCTGTGCAAAGCCTACTAAATGCCAGACACTCGGAAATAGGCTCATCCTGTGATGGTTAAAGCTGTGGCACAGATGAGTTCTCAAAAAAAGGGATTCAGAAAGAGAAAACAGAGTGGAGAGCCAAAGACCCAGCTGGAGAGCAAAGTCACCATAAAGGGGAATTCTTTCCTTGGCAAGGTCAAAGGGTTTCTCTCCCAGTACCGGCTCTGTTGGAACCTACCGCCACTCAAGAGAAATTCTTCCCTGATCTGTGTGGGCAAGAAGGAAAGAGGCAGCATTCACCATCCAGGGGCCGGGGCTGGGGACACAGGAAGGACAGACATGAAGGTCTTGGATCAGCAACTCTGAAATATCTTACCGCTGAATTTGGCTCATATAATCCCCAAGCTGGGGCTATTTGTGTTTGCTTTTTAAATCCGCAGAGATTTATGGCAGCAGGAAAAAGCACACAAAGGAATTGCTGCATTTGGCCTTCTGCCACAGCTTCTTTGCTTTCATGTAATAATCATACATATGCAGGTAGTGGTGAACACCCCCAGAAACCAGAGTCGGGGGGCACAGAAATGATGAGGATGGTCCTTGTTCCTCTGATGAGCCTTCCAGCTCCACTTGTGATTTTCATGATTATTTCATTAAAAGGGCTACTGCAGCGTTTTTCAATGTGAGTGTAATTGAGACAGGGCCAGTCCGAAGGCTGCTTATGGGATCAGGAACATTCTAAATAGACCCAACTGAGGCCAGTTCAGTACAATCCTTTTATGGGGTTTGTCATGACTCAACAGAGATGGAGCACTTTTCAATTTTGAAATTCTTACCCGAAGGAACATTTCTGCCCTTGATGGACAAGGAAAATAAGGCTCAGTGAGGTCAGGTGACTCACTGAGCAATAGCTGCTGGAATGGTTTGACAGAAAGAGCAAAAGCATCCTCACCCTCAGGTGCTGAGAATGATATCTGCCTCTGCCCAACTTCTCCACCCTCCACCCAACCACTGACCTTCAAAAGGATGCAATGACGGCAGGAAGGAGAGGATTTGTGGTTCTGTTGACCCCCAGACATGCATGTTATTCAACTGTAGGAATGCCGAGAGAGAGGCATGGACGGGGGCAGGTGGCCTGAATATGAAGGAGACCCACAAGTGTCTCCTTCTACTGTTAAGCCCAAGGAAGCACCCCCCAGCTTTTCTCATCCCTGCTAGGTACCTGCATGGCATAGAAGTGACCGTGGTGGTCGCCTCGGGGTTGGCCGCTACTTACCCTACGAAACCCTACTTTGCCTGTGATGCCCTTGCCTGGTTTCTAGATGTGATGGAACAAACTAAGGTCTTCCCATTCTATGCAGTAGGCCCCGGGGTGAGTCACCTGACCTCACTGAGCCTTATTTTCCTTGTCCATCAAATGGGGATAATGATGGCCCCAGAGTCAGAGGATTGGCATGAGGCATGAATGTAGCCTGGGCAACAGAGCAAGACCCAGTCACAATGATTAAACACTTACAAAGTTCTTAGCATTCTACTTGGGACATAGTAATTGTTCAAGAGTGTGACACACTCTCTTTGGAAGGTCAAGAGCACAAAGCCTCAGCTCCAGTAATTTCTGGGCTGGTGTCTCCACCCACCCTGAAGGTTGAGTTGGAGAGGTTTTGCATACTCTTTTCTTTTCATGCCCTTTTCCCAACCAAAAGACTTGAAGTTGGGGCATTTTGAAAAATGGTAATCAATCAAAGCTACCATGGACCCAGAGCTTACCATGAACTGGGCTCTGTGTTCCATTTGCATCAATCCATTCAAGCTTCATAAAGAAAATGTAGGTGTTAGCACCATCATCCCCTTCCACAGTTGGGGGAAACTGAGGCACAGAGAGGCTAAGTAACTCACCTTAGGTCACACAGCATGTAAGCAGCAGAACTGAATGCTTAACACTGAAATAAAATGTATATTCCTAAGCCCAGTACTGTGTTGCCCTTGAGCCACCCCTCTCCCCTGCCTACCCACCTCCATGTTAGCTGTTGATTGTGATAGCCATTCTTAGGGTCCTTCTACAAGGAGTCAATGGCCAGGCCTCCTGATTGCCATGGTTGGTGTCCCAAAGCCTTCTCACTGTCCTAGGTCAAGTTGTTATACTATTCTCTGAGAAGTGCCTTCCCTTTTTCACCTGGCCAGTTTCTACTGTGAAAACAGACCTGGGCAGAAGTGAGGGAGACAGGAACACAATTACCCAGCCCATAATGCAAGGTGAAGACCTGACCACAAACCTGAAGCCCACCAACCAAGAGTCCATGAGGTCCAACTCCCGCCTGCCTCTCCAGCCCAACCTCAAAGCAAGCGGCCCTTTGTTTTCATACTCCAGCCACACTGGCTGTTTCCCAGTCTTCCTCCCACCATAGGGCCTTTGCACATCCTGTTCCCTCTGGTTCCCTCTGCAGCCAACCCTCAACAGAGGGTCATCTTCCAATGCTCGTAAGTTGTTCTGTTGGAACATTGATCACTCTGTGTTTGGTTCATTTATAGATGTCTGTCCTTGTAGACCATGAGCTCCTGGATGGTCAGGGCAAACTTCCACCTTCTCTGTGTATTCCCAACTCAGCATGCACAGTGCCTAGCATGTAGTAAACACTCAGCAAATGGTTATCCAGTGGCTGGAAATTAAGGGTAAATTTGTGGGACTCTGAACCTGGGTCTTTCCTATAAACTCTGGGGGAAAACCAGCTTAAAAACAGAAATCTTTTTGTCTAGATGTTTGACCTAGGCCAAACTTTGGTCAAATGTAATCAGACTCTGAATGTATGTATTTTTATTTCAAGACAAAATTTAAGCCTGAATTCTTCAAAGACTAAATTAAATTGGCTGCTTCTCAGAGCTTCTTGCTAAAGTGATGCTTCCATACTTAATACTGGCTTGAACATTTATTAAGTCTTAAACTCAGACTGGTGAAAAGGCCATCATCTTTGGAGTTAAACTAGACCTAGAATTGAATTTCAGCTGTGCTAGTTACATAAGCTTGGGCAAGATTGCTGCATCTGTAAGCCTTGATTTCATTTTTTTTAAAGTGGAGTTAAAATGCCTGCCTCATAGGCTTTTTGTGAGGGTTAATTATGAAATAGCTGTTATATAGGAGAGCTCTGAAATACGAGTTTCCTTTCCGAGGAAGCACACATATAGAGACACAGAATAGCAGTCTTAAACTGTTTTCTTCATCATCTTTCATTCATTCAGTTACCCATTCATTGAAACACTTGTGCATTCCTCTGGTCAATCACTATTTCTTGAGAAGCAACACTATATCCAACAGGAAGAGAAGGGCCATAGATATTATCATAAGCAGCACAAACATGGTCCAAGGGGCTTAAATTTTGTTGGAAGAGAAAGTCAATAAATAATTATAACCTATGATAGGTACTAAAAAGTATCTCCAATGTAGACATTAAAGCATAAAGGAAACTAAAATGGAGATCTGTTTTAGGTGGAGTGATTAGTTACAGCTCCTCTGGAAAGATCGTATGTGAGTGAGGTCTGAAGGATGAGAAGGAGCCAGCTCTAAGGAGAGCAGGGGATAGGCTGTCCAGGCAGAGATGACAGCACATGCAAAGGCCCTGAGGTCAGAAAGTTCTAGGGACAATCAAAAGGCCAAATGCCTTGAGCTGTGGGTGGGAGGTGAAAATGGGGAAGTGCACAAGAGTTTATAGGCCACTGTTGGCTATGGACATGCCCTGCTTTTCTGCAGAACCAGAGTCCAGCGGACAGAGCAACAGGTCAAGGTGAGACTAATATAAGGAGATATGACTGGCAGTTTGTGGGAGAGAATGTGGCCCGCCACGTAGAATGCAGATGTGAGGGGCATCAGAGGACAAAAATTCAAGGCTGGGCAGACCCATCATGGGTACAGCAGGAGGTATGCATGGCCTAATATTGGTGAGGCTGCTTCTGACCACAGATGGGCATCCTGCAGGCAAGGGGAGAGGTCTTGGAGAAGTGCAGTTCACTGAGATGACTTGGTGGCTCAGGAGGGCGGGCTAGTAAAAGCAGACCAGGACCCCACTCTCGCAAGAGTGAGCAAACTTAGCAGAAAACAGACTGGGCAGAAGTGAGGGAGACAGGAACACAATTACCCAGCCCATAATGCAAGGTGAAGACCTGACCACCAACCTGAAGCCCACCAACCAAAAGTCCATGAGGTCCAACTCCCGCCTGCCTCTCCAGCCCAACCTCGAAGCAAGCACCCCTTTGTTTTCATACTCCAGCCACATTGGCGGCTTCCCAGTCTTCCTCAACCACAGGGCCTTTGCACATGCTATTCCTGCTGCCTAAGACACTACTCCCTTCACTCTTTACCTACTTAACTCCTTCCCTTCCCCAGGGATGCCTCTCTGATAGCCCTGATTGGGAAAATTCTCCATTTACACAATTCTATAGCCCCTTAGTGGCATGAGACCACATTTCAACTTAACATTTATTTGTGTAATTATTGGTGAATATCTGCCTCTTATACGCTCCAAAAAGAGGAGAAAGCAATACACTACATCCTCCAGTGCCTAGTACAGTGCCCAGTGCTGAATATTTAATGAACAAATTCATTTGTTAAAAAAAAAATGCCAGTTTGGCTCCTAAGTAACTGGTTTAGATCAGTAATTCTCAGAGCTGGAATTAGCAGCAGCAGCAGCACCTGGAAACGTTAGAAATGCAAATCCCCATCACAGACCTACAAGATCAAAGAAAGGAAGGATTGCAATCTTTGTTTTAATAAACGCTGCAGGTTATTACAATGCACACTTAGGTTTGAGATCCACTGTCCTAATTACTTTGTTTTGAACTTTCAGGTGAGACTTAAGAGGACACCGCTGTGCAGATAAGAGCTCTATTAGGCAGGAAACTAAGCTGATCATTTTGGATGAGCCTTGGTAGTGGGCTGGATTTTGGACATGATTTGAGGGCTTTTGAAGGGCATAGTCACATAAAGACTCAGCTGCATAGGGAAGGTGACTTAGTCTCTGCACTCAGGAGATGTACATGCAGTTTCCTAGTTAGTGACACTACGGACACAGGACCCAGCTGTTAACACATGCTGCAATGCCTAAATTTTGCTAGGGTGAACTTGGGGGTAGAAAAATTGAGATATTTGCTAAGACAAGTTAATCCTGCAAACTTGCAAATACAAGGAACGCCATTCTTGTCTGAACAGAGCAGGGATCTGCCAGAATAGGGATCTCTGTGGGCATGAACATCTTCCCCACAATCTCCAGAGCCTTCCTGTTCTATAGCCCCCTCCTGTATATCTTCTAACAGTGGGAGCCGAGTAAAAGTTGCTTACATGCATTAATGAGTGAGTGAGTGAATCAATGAATGTATAAAGAAATGAATAGAAGAAGAGATCAACAAATGCTTTGTCTAATGCAATACAAATATGGCTTCTTTCTACTCCGCAACCTCCCATTGCTGGAGGAAGTTCATCTGTATTTAACCCTCTTCCTCTTAGAGTCAGTTTTAGTTTGGACCTGGACATTGCAGGAAGAGAAGTTTACAAGTTAGATTAATGTGCTTTATGTTTTCACTGTAAAGGGAGGTTAGGAGGGAGGAAGGCCAGTCCCTGCCAGAGAAGCAGCCCCATGAATACAAGGAGCATACTGGTTTGGTTCACTCTGTCTCCAGCACCTTGAACAGAGCCAGGCAACTAACCCTTGCTCTACACATAGGAGTTGCCTGAGCCTCCCCTTTTGTCACCTCATTTCATTCTTACCACAAAGAAACATACTAGCTCCACTTTACAAAGGAGAAAGCTGAAGCTAGAGAATTTGAGTAAAGGAGCTAGATACAAACTCAGACCCAATGACCCCAAGTTCATTCCTCCAGCCCAGGCTGGGTCCCAGTGCCAGCTACCGGCCAGACTCTTAGCTGCCTCCAGTTTTGTGAAATTTTTATCACTGGATCTGGGAAGATAAATCCACTTCCTGGGCTTCTTCCCTATTTATTGCTACTCCTGGAGCTTTCAGGGTTCCTTATTCTGGGAGTCAAACAATATAACACAGGAAAGGAAAGGGATTGACGGTCTGGTTCCTGACAGGTCACAGAGTTCTGCTTTGCCTTCTCACCATTTAGAATCTCTGCTGAAGGTGTGGACATTGTTTTGGACTGCCTCTGTGGTGACAACACTGGAAAAGGTCTCAGTCTTCTCAAACCCTTGGGAACCTACATTTTATATGGTGAGTGCAAAACAGCAGCAGGGACGTGGTCAGCAATAGGTACCTCTGCATATGTGCCTGCAAAGGCTCTGAAAAGTGAATTGTGCTGATATATTGGGGTAGTGGGATGGGGGTGTTTCATGTTTTAGTGTTTCCTATAATGTTTCTATTACTGTGAGTTATTTTCAATGATCAGATAACATGTGCCTACTGTCCTATATCCTATTATTTCAAATGGGATGAAGCAAGACCAAGCCAATGTGGTCATTGATATGAGTAGAACCATTAAGGGACATCGCCCATAGAAGGTAGCACAGGTGGAAAAAATGAATGACTTCAAAGGAAGTTCAGAAATAAAGAAGGCATGAAGGACCCACAGTAGGATGGGGAAGAGTGACTAGGATATGCGGGTTTTAAGGGAGGATCTTCACTGTTCGAGAGGAAGTTGTGAAGTACACACTCTTCTTCCCCTAAACTACTCCTGAGCATCCCACTCAAGACAGAAGCTCTGGATAGATGGAGCTGATGTCTGTTTCCATCTCTTTCTACATTCACCTCTATGCTCTTAGGAGTGGAAGAGATGTATGAAAAACAACTGGGAGAAGATTTTCTCCAGCAAAATGAGGCTCCAGGGCTTCCTTTGTTCTTCTTTTCTGTCATAGGCATGCAAACTAATTTAAACATTACTCTCCACAAGCTAAAATAGAGGAGTATTTGAAGCTAGATGGCATACGCTGAAGCAAAATAATAATGGGTTTATCCAATGTTTAAGATTCCTGGTACCTTTGTCCCCTGTAGGTACAATAGAAAACTGAGTCTTAATTCTGGGTAACTCAGAAAAAAAAAACACTTATTTCCCTGCTATTTCCTGAAGAGCTTATAAAATAAATATTTGAGAGGTATAAATATGCAAGCATCTTTTTGTCATCTTCAGACCATTGTAACAGAAAGAAGGCTGAACTCACCAGAGGCAGGTAAACATCCCATTGCTGGAGTGTTCCAGTAATTTCAATCATGGCCATGTATTTCCTTTGAAGTGGACGTGTAGTTTATTATTATCAATGAGAGTCCCTGCACATTGCAAGGATATTGGATATGACTAACATGTGAGTCAAATGCAGATGGACGATGTAGTCATCTTTACTTATCATTTACCAATAATTCTATTTTTGTCCCAGTTTCTTGATGTCATTTTGGTGAAATTCAACTTAATTATTCAATGTGAGTAGTTCACAATTATCTAATTCATTACATTGATCACTTGGTCTAGTACTGTGATGCCCATGATACTCACCCCATAAAAACAGAAGCAATGGTTCACTATTATGCTGGTGGAAGGATAATTGCGGTCTTTGGCATTAGAAGTAATGACAAAAACCACAGTTACTTTTGCACCAACTTATTAACTGGCTACTAGTTTACCCAGGCTAAATAGTTTAAAATACACATGATTATTTTATTAAGTAACTCCTCTCTGAGAAGAACTTACTCCCAAATCTTTGGAGACAAGGCAGGAAAGTCGTTGAAAAAGCACCTGTATGGTATTTGAATGTTCCCCATACTGTTAAGAGCTCTCTCACTGCCCCCTCCTCTGCCCACAAACCCTGTAAAGGGTCTTTTCTCTCCATATGAGAATCTTAGGGAATCTTTCCCAACTCCACCCCCTATCTGCCCTCTGAATATTGCTTGTCCAATTGGCAAAACTCAGTTTCTCATACCACTTGTCTCAGACCTCTTTGGAGCTGACACATGGGTCACACCATTTCTTTGGTCCCTGGGCCTCTTTTCATTCTCACCTGTGAGCTTCTATACCCATTTTTTCCAATCCATCTATAGTCTAACACTGCTCCACCTCTCCCACCAGTTAGGTACCCAGCCCAGGTCAGAGCCCCAAGCCCCTCACTTGCTGGGGAATCAAATTCAGAATCACAAAGTAGATTCACTAAGGAGTTCCCTTCTCAGTCTCAAAGAACAGACCTAAAAAAAGACATTTCAGCAACTCATCATCTTATTCAAATGTTGGCCTACATCATATTTTTGCTACATGCCCAATTTTTCAAAGTAATGAAACGGTCACCATGAGAAATGTCACTTTCTCTTTGATCAGGGACACTCAGCTAAAATAGCCAACTTGATGCTTCATTCTCATTCCCCTCACTTTGCCAAGGCTTAATTAGATTTGTTTTCAAGATTTTTCCAGTTCCGGACCAAACAATTGCCATTTTTTTCATGCATAACAAGAGATGTCAATTTTCATTAGCAATTGCTTAATGTGGGAATCTTTCATTTTCAGGCTCATCCAACATGGTAACTGGAGAGACTAAGAGCTTCTTCAGCTTTGCAAAATCAGTAAGTATCCAGGCACATCTGATGTACTGTGGTGGCATGTTGATTCACATGTTGTGAGCTTTGTTTTTGTTTGTTTTTTTGTTTGTTTTGAGACGGAATCTCATCCTGTCACCAGGCTGGAGTGCAATGGCACGATCTCGGCTCACGGCAACCTCCAACTCCCTGGTTCAAGCAATTCTCCTGCCTCAGCCTCTCTAGTAGCTAGGATTACAGGCATGCGCCACCACACCCAGCTAATTTTTGTATTTGTAGTAGAGACGGGGTTTCACCGTGTTGGCCAGGATGGTCTCAATCTGACCTCGTGATCTGCCCACTTCAACCTCCCAAAGTGCTGGGATTACAGGCGTGAGCCACCACACCCAGCTGTGAGCTCTTCTATCATAAAGCATTGACTTAATCTTGTCTTTCATTTTCCTCATTCATTTCCCATAAAACCTGCACTCCTGCCCTGTTCCCTGCAAATGGACAGGACCAGAATTTAGACTACTTTTGTCTAAATAAAACAGAGAGGTGGGAGTGTCAGTGAAACTCAAGAAAGCTACAGCTTTATTTCAGTCAAAATTGCTTAAGTGTTGGTGTCTTTAATCATTGGTCAAAAATGAACTTAGCATTAGTGCATTTTCTTTGCTCCATAGAGTGGCCAGCCTTTCACTTTGCTACTTTCTGACCAGGTCTCTGGGGGCACTTGAGATTTCTCTGTGTCCCCATCCTCTTGAATTGGCGATAGAAATGAGGACCCTACAACCTCAACAAGATTCTGAGGTGACTTGTAGACTCAGACAAGCTCATAAACCACTCTCTGGGGTGATCATGCTTTAAATATGGTGGTTAGTTTGTCAGCCATTGCAAAGCGACATCCCTGGGCATTCACCTCACTACAAATTGACTCTGATCTATCTTCCTATCTGGAGCTATACTTGCTAGAATTATACGGATGTTGGCTTGAACTTTTTTGAGACAGAGTCTAGCTCTGTCACCCAGGTTGGAGTGCTGTGGCATGATCTCGGCTCACTACAGCCTCCGCCTCCTGGGCTCTAGCAACCCTCCTGCTTCAGCCTCCCAAGTAGCTGGGATTACAGGTGCGTGCCACCATACCCAGCTAATTTATGTATTTATTTTGGTAGAGACAAGGTTTCACCCTGTTACCCAGTCTGGTTTTGAATTCCTGGGCTCAAGCAATCCGCTTGCCTCAGCCTCCCAAAGTGCTGGGATTACAGGTGTGAGCCATCGTACCCGGCCAAACTTAGTTTTTTAAATATCATTTCAACACCCCTTCCCCAGCCCAAATTCCTTCTCTTCTTTGAAATGAACCACCAGTACACCAGCACCAGCCCATATTGCTTTTTTTTTTTTTTTCTTTGCACGTTCCAGGGTTTTTTTTTTTTTTTTTTTTTTTAGTGATTTCAGCTTTTTAGATTCAGGAGGTACATGTGCAGGTTTTTTGCCCGGGTATATTGTATGATGCTGAAGTTTGAGGTACAAATGATCCTCTCATTCAGATACTGAGCATAGTACCCAATAGTTAGTTTTTCAACCCCGGTCCCCCTCCCAGTCCCCTTTAGTGGTCTGCAGTGTTAACTGTTTCCATATTTATGTCCATGAGTACCCAGCTCCCACTTACGAGAGAACATGCAGTATTTGTTTTTATGTTTCTGCATTAATTTGATTAGGAAAATGAGCTCCAGCTGCATCCATGTTGCTGCAAAGGACATGATTCCATTCTTTTTTATGACTGCATACTATTCCATGGTGTATATGTCTCACATTTTATTTATTCAGTCCACCATTGATGGGCACCCCTAGGTTGATTCCATGTGTTTGCTACTGTGAATAGAATGGCAATGAACATACGAGTGCATGTGTCCTTTTGACAGAACGATTTACTTTCTTTTGGATATATACCCAGTAATGAGACTGCTGGATCAAATGGTAGGAACTTTTATTTTTACCCCTCCCCAACAGGGGATTGCTGCTTTTCACAGGTTTATTTTTGCCCTCTCTACTTTTGGACTTCTATGTGCCAGTGCAGCATCAATTGATCCACTCACTTGACAAGCATTTTCTGAGCACCTGCTGTTTGTGGTATTGTGCCAAGCACCGGGCTATCACAGTAAATAAGATAGGTGCACTTCGGGCCTTTTTGGTTCTTGTATACTAATGAGGGAGACAAACCCAAAATAAGCAAGATATGTTAATAACATGATTATAAATGGCTATTAAACCTCTGAAGGGGATAAAAATCGAGTGCTAAAATAGAAAATAGCAGGGTGGGTGGAGGCAATTAAAACAAAGTGGTCTGGGAAAAGTATGGTAAGGAGTTTGGAATTCATTCTAAGTATGGCACTATGTGGTATTCATATGCCCTCAAAGTGCCAACATCGGCTGCCAGAAACATCAGCCCCAAACATTCTGGAATGGATAATACTCCCTGCACTTGTGAGATTCAAATCAAAGGTCCTCTCTTTGCATTTGGGCTTTAAAATATGGGTCAAGGATCATCCTGACTACAGAACCTACAGGAGGAGCAAGAATGGAGTGTAATGAAGGATGCTGTCTGGAGTGTGTCCCCTGAAGACAGGCTTTGTGCCATGCACAGCTGCTATGTTGCTGTGGCTGTAATTAACATGATGTTGACAGACTGCTGTGGGTAACCACACTGGTCCCAAATTACATACCATTGTAAGAAGTGTTTTCCCTTTCTCCTCTAAATGCACAATCCCAACACACAGTGTTAATGAAATAATTGCAGCGTGCCCATGCTCAATGAAGGCATGCATAAATGCACAGCCAGGATGGAGATGGAGATTCCTCTGCCCAAAGCAGGGGTTCCTATTACCACAATGCTTTGTACCTGGAGGTCAAGAATGAGGATGTTTTCTTTCAGAGGCCTGCTCAAACACTGAGGGTCTTTTGGAAGAAAACTGAAGAGAGGGCCTATGAAGAGGTGGAACTTTGCTCTGAAAAGTTCTAGAAAAAAAAATTTTCAATGTATTCAAGAGAGGCTTAGAAATTAAAGGTCGACTGGAATTATACAGGAATTTCCCACTCAGTTATCTTAATGATGTTGCATCTTAAAATCGCTGCAGAGTTTGTGCCTCACTATTTGTCAAGCATGCCATTTTCTTTCACACCATAACGATGATGATACTAATAGAGGAAGTTAACATTTACAGAGCAATCTGACTCCAGATTTGGAGCTCTTATTCACTAAACCAAAAACATCTTGTTCAAATTAAGATAATAAAAGTGGTGTATGTTTATAGAGCACCTCATACGTGGCAGACACTCTGCTAAGCACTTGATATGCATTAACACATTTACTCCTCATAACCACCCCATGAGGAACAGTGAGGAAACTGAGCACAGAGAAGTTAAGAGATTTGCCTAAAGTCACACAGCTAGTAAGTGACAAAGCTGAGATTCAAAACTAGGCATTCAGCTCTATAACCTTAACCGCAACTGTGCAGCAATTGTACATTTGCAGCAAGCATTCATTCCACAAACATTCACTGAGGCATTGCAGATACACTGTGAATTAAGTTATTATTTCTCTATATTTGCTGTATTTCCCAAGTTGGTTTGTTTTAAATGAGGGTCCTAAAAATCACTGTCCCATAGAATAGTATTTTGGATGTAAGGAATACTTTAAGTTATTTAGTGGTTTCCAAACTACATGCCTCACCACACCATCTGTGCCATGAACCCTTGCCAGGTAAGACCATCAAAACTGGAAGCCAAGAAACCTAAGGTCAAATGCGTGGCTCTTATTGGTCCCCCGGCCCTCTCTGAATGTGCTTTTGTAAATAATTTTGTATATGAACCTCATCATTGTTTTCAACCTGTCTTTTCCATGCTTATTCTCCTAGTGACACGAGCTTCCCCATTTAAAAAAATAAAAAATTTTCACTTTAGTTAGTCTCCTTAATTCTTTTTGGAAAGAGGATATAAATGAGCTCAATGATAACACAAATGTTATCAATGTTTCCAAATGCCCATCACGTTCCTCTTTGCATCCTGTATTGAAATGATATTGAACATCTTATCTCCTAGAATCCTCCAGAAACTGGACGTTTGGATTTCTAACCTATAACCAGCACCAAAGGAAAAGCAATTAAATCACAACAAAGCAGTTGGATCCCCATTTCTCTAGGTTTCTAGTGGATTATTTACTTATTTTGATATGAAGGGAGGAAATGACAGACTGGAAAAGAGATGGCCACATTCAATAGTTTGTAGGTATTTCACCCAGAAGTTTAGTCCAGGGCATCTTGGCTTTAATGCTATGGATATTTGGGGCTGGGTAATTCTTTGTTGTGGATTATTCTTTGCTGTGAATATTCTTTGTCCTGAGCACTGTGGGATGTTTAGCTGCATCCCTGGCTTCCACCCACTAGATGCCAGTAGCACCGCCTCCTGCTTCAGTCATCACAAACAAACAAAAATCCCCAAACAATATCAAATGCCCTCTGGGGGACAAAACTACCCCCAGTTCAGAACCACTGATTCAGTCCCAACAATTTGGCCTCATCATTTCTTCATGCTGTCCCTTCTTCCTAAATCAACCCTCCTCCCTCTTCTTCATCCGATGGATCCCTACCCACCTCCCCAGATTTAGCCTTATCATAACCACTCCCCCAGGAAAGCTGCTTCTGCAGTCAGAGTGGCCACCTCCATCATGTTCCCCACCACATTGTGTAAACTTCTCTGCCATCCTACTTCCTTTAACAACCCCATCATCACCACCACCATTCACTGAGCCAAGTGCTTTACACTTAATAACAGAGAACATTGTAGAGCCACGATTCAACTCCAGAGCTGATGATCCTGACCATGTACTTAATGTTTCAACTACATGAGGCCTTGTAGTTACTTTTGGGCTCTCTCTCCCACTTAGACCTGAGCGTCTCATAAGCATCACTGTCTATTTCTTCCCATGCACTTGCAACAGTGCCTAGCAAAATAGATGCTTTAAAAAAATACACCACTGTCCAAGGCGGGTGGATCACGAGGTCAGGAGTTCATCACCAGCCTGGTCAAGATGGTGAAAGCCCATCTGTACTAAAAATACAAAAATTAGCTGGGCATGGTGGTGGGTGCCTGTAATCTCAGCTACTCAGGAGGCTGAGGCAGAGAATTGCTTGAATCCGGGAGGCAGAGGTTGCAGTAAGCTGAGATCATGCCACTGCACTCCAGCCTGGGCTACAGAGCGAGACTCCATCTCAAAAAATAAAAATAAAAAAATACACCACCAAGAGCAACCTCTTGGCCAGCTGGAATCTGCTGAGCTGCAGCCCCATGCTCCCCCTGTAGTAGCTGATGACATCAGCGATGCTGCAAATGTAGGCTTAACCCGGGTATTGAGTTCCTATAACCTGACACTGCCTCTCTTTGCAGTGGTGGCAGGTGGAGAAGGTGAACCCCATCAAGCTGTATGAGGAGAACAAAGTCATCGCGGGGTTTTCCCTTTTAAATCTGCTCTTCAAACAAGGCCGGGCGGGCCTCATTCGGGGAGTGGTGGAAAAACTCATAGGGCTCTACAACCAGAAGAAGATTAAGCCTGTGGTGGACTCCTTGTGGGCTCTGGAGGAGGTAAGAATGGTGCTTTTCCTCTGCAAATAAACTCCTCTTTTTAACTCAGGAAGGTTTGGGCAGCCAAATACAGTCTTCTACTAAATGATTTTTTTCCCAGATGGGTTTGTTTTAAATGAGGGTCCTAAAAGTCACCTGAACCATAGAATAGCACTTTGGATATAAGAAATACTTTAAGCTCTTTGGTGATTTGCAAACCACGTTCATCATCACACCATTTGTGCCGTAAACCCTTCCCAGGTAAGGCCACCAAATTTTGATCGATGTCTACAATTCGTTGTGGTTACAAGAGCGTGTGTACATTGTTGAGGCATCATGTATATTGTCACCTTGTGAGTATATAAGAGATCAGTGTCAGAGCAGACAGTGGCTCTGAGCTAAAATGATTTGTGTGCTCAGCTGGATGCCTTGAGCTCCGATGAGACATTAGCTATCACGATGGACTTTGGAATTACTGCTGAATTGTTGGGTCTAATGTTGGATTGAGTCTTTTTGTTAGTTGATCTTCCAAAAGTTATAGTATTTGGAAGCATTCCTTGATCACAAGAACATTAAAAACCCCTAATGGAGCCTTGAAGGATACTGAAGCATGAACTGGTTGTATTGGTTCACATGGCCCTTGCTAGGAGAAGGCAGGGTCTAGAAAATCCTTCAAGTAAGGGGAAGGTTTGGGCATTTGGGAAGTCAGTTAATGGTAGCTACTTGTAGAAGAAATGAAGAGATGTGGCCTGGATTTTAAGAGGTGTTTTACTAAGAAACCTAAGTCAAGATTTTTTAACCTTGGCTTCAGGGAGCCATGACGCCCCTGAAAAATATTTTAAAATATGTGAGAATGTTTTTTTTTTTTTAATTGTTTTGCATTTTGCATGAGGGAAGTGCCTTATGGTACAAGTACTTTGTTGTACTTTTGCAAGTCACAAATACTTTTTAAAAAAATAACAAGTACAAAAGTTCTAGTGGGTGTGCTTCTGGCAAGAAGGCTGTGTCTGTTTGCCTGAACGATTACATTGGCCCAAATCCAATGGCTTCTCTAAGCACAGAAATACCACTAGAAAGGCTCTTTGGGGGTCACTGTATATTCAAATACAACTCGTCCTAGATCAATGGAGCAGGAATGTGCTTTTATCTCTCTCTAATACTGCAGTGTCATGGATGGGCTTAAAACCTTTAGCCACCAAAAACTTTGTTTCTTATGACAAAATAAATACTCATTACAGAAATTCCTAAATTAACCAAAAACATAAGGAGAAAATAAACTGCAAGTCCACATTCCAGAGAAGGATAACATTGTTAACATTTCGGTTTGCTTCCTTCCAGTCTTTTTTCTATTGCAGATGCTCACCGTGATTCAATTTAGTGCTAAATCATATCAGATAATTGTGCATGCCTTCTGCTGTGTAATTGCCAATACAGCTAGCCTATTGCTATAATTTTCTTTAAATGTTTTTAATTCAGTGAGTCAGACACCCATATGGTATTCACTATCGTATCTCATTGGAACAGGGAAAGGGCTGGGCTACCTGGTTACTGGGTTCTCAATGGTCAGGAAGGAGAGAAAACTGGGAATCATCAAGAAAAAAGCTAAGAGATATACTTGTCCGTGGGCCAGAGAAGGTGACTTACACTTGAACTCAGTGCCCAAAAGGACCCAACAAATCTGGTAGCATTTAAGTGAGAAATGAAATCCAAGAGGAGTCCACTTGGTCCAGTGGGTTCTTGTTCTAGTATTTGAAATCACCCCTTGGTTACAATGGTAATTGAATCACCATTTATTGAACAACTACTTTGTGCCCAGTACTGGGCAAATGCTGGAGCTACAATGATGAACAAATGGCCAAGATCCCAAGACTTCATGGAGTTTTCATTCAGAGGAGTAGGAGGAGATAGAAAATACTGAAATAAACAATAATAAGCAAGGTAGTTGCCTGTCGTAATAAGTTCTTGGAAAGAGATAAATTTGGATATATGTTGGTGAGTGGAGGGGGGAGACTTAATTTCCATAGAGCGATGTTGCCTAACTTATTTTTCATTGTTGCTCCTCTAAAGAGACTTTCTAGATACTATTTTGCCTAATAAACTCGTGAAGTTTTACTACCATACATGTATGTGTATGTACACATACGTGTGTGTTTATGTCCTGTATGTATATCTGTATTTTATATATTAAAAGAGTAACTTTATTTTATCTTCCAAGAGCCAATGTTCATCCCACTGGGGTGATATCATGCTTATTGAGAATGCATGCTGTAGAGAAACTTTGAAGAGGGAAGGTTTCTCTGAATAGGTATCATCTGAGCTGGAACATGAAAGAGGCAAGAAACTAAAGGGAGAGAATTCAACAAAAGGAGATCCCTAAAAACAAAGGGGTGAGGAACAAAAGATTTTGGTAAATCCCAAAGGGGGATTATTGTGAGCCAAGGAGGGAATGGTACAAGCAGACTCTGAGTAGGTTAGCAAGGACTGGATGGAAATTTGGGTTTTACTCTAAGCAGCATGGGGGCTGCTATAGGTTCAGAGTCAGGAGGTGCCACATCCTGGTTCCAAGGGTGTTATCCATCAGGACAGAAGCTGAAATTGCCAGGCAGGATCCTGGGCAACTAGGCAACTACAGAAGTCTGATATGCAAGGAAGATCTCAATCCAGCTAAGGAATAGGAAAAGCATGCTAACTACAGACCAGGAAGCCTCCCAATGGAGAAGCTCAGCTAGCAGTAAGGAGGGTCTGACCAGGCACAGATGGTGCACGTGAGGCAGCAAGGCTCATCTCCAACCCTCAGTGCTGGGGGAAACGGTGCTCCATGCGTGCTGGGGTTGTCAGCACTAGCTCAAAGACTGAGTCCACTAAGGACGCAGAGCAAAGGTACTCAGGACCAGCACTAATGAGAGATGAGAAAGCCAAGGCTGGCAGCTTGCTTGACTGAGTCATGGATCATATGCAGGCAAGTCTGGGACTTTACCTTGAACATACTTCTTCCATCTTTATTCTTAGCACTGTCGTCTAAGCTGGGTGGACTCAAGAAATACCTAAACCAGATCATGTCCAACCTTGCTTCAAATCCTTCCATGGCTTCCTGCTATACCTGAAATGCAGTCTAAATTCTTCGTTGAGGTCTGTAAGGCCCTGCACTGTCTGACTCCTGCCCATCTATTACCCTTACCTCCTCCTCCTTCAACCTCACCTCCTCCACCCAAGCTTCAGCAGCATTCATGTTTCTAGTCCTTGAGCCCACCCAGGCCTTCCCTGTCTTGAGCCTTTGAACGTGTTGCTCCTTCTATTTTGAACACTCCTCTTCCCAATTTTTGACAGTCTGCTTCCTTCAGGTCTCAGCCTCAGTATGACCCGTACAGAGAAGCCTTCCCCAGCCCCACTCTTGAAAGTAGCCCCTTGCACAGCCACTGCAGGCCAGGCCATTCTCTCTCCCTTTACTCCATTTGATACTCTCCATTGTATTTACTGCCAGTTGAAATGATCCTGTTCTTTTATTTGTCAACTTGTTTAGACTCTTGCCTCCCTTCCACTAGAATTTAAACCCTACATGAGGGAAGACCTAGACTATATTATTCCAGACCCCAGTGCCTGGCATGGAATAGGTGCTCAATACATACTTACTGTGTGAACGGAACAATCCACCAATACAGAGAAAGAGGACTAGTTGGACATTTTCTATGTTTAACAATAAATATGTATTGATTGAGTGAATTAATGAATAGATGAATGAATGAATGAATGAATGAATGAACACGGTATAATTTTAAAAGATTATGTTAAGACAAGATTTCTCAAAATAAGTAAATACATAAATAAAAGACAGGGTTTCTCAGCCTGGGCATGATTGAGATTTTGGGCTGAATAATTTTTTTGCTGGGTAGGGAGGGACTGCCCTGCGCACTGTAGAATGGTGAGCAGCATCTCAGGCCTCTACTCCCGTACCGCCAGCGGTGGCAGTAGAAAATGTTGCCAGACATTGCCAAATGTCTCCTGGGTGGAACAAGAGTAGGGGCAAAACCACTCCTACTTGAGAAACACTGCTTTTAAAAGAAGCCATGATGGCAAAGACAGTCACCAGCAAGATAAAGGAATTCTAGGTTCCTGTAGCAAGATAGTCCTCCATAGAAAGGAGAGAGACAGCTGTAGCCTGTTTGCCAACAACAGCACCCACAGCCACTCATCAAGAACACCCACCAACTTTCTGCTGGCTTTCTGCAATATTTACAGACATCTGTTTGGAGCTGCAGTCGGACCAAACGTGGCTATTTATCAAGCCCACACAGCTCTTCTGGGCTTGAGGAGAGTGTAACATGCTTATTACTTGCAAACCTCTGAAGGACTGTAATGATTTTTCCCCTCCCGTTTGGTAAATGCACAAAATTGCTTCTCAAGCCAGCCCTATAACTTCATCTATGGAATATAAAGCCCACAGGGATTCAAAGAAAATTTTCTTGGGCTCTCTGAGCCTCAGACTAGAAGATTTAATAATATCAGAGACGATTAAAGTTTCCTCTTAGCCATCTGTCTTTGACTTTATTGTAAATTTAATTCACAAAGCAGAGTGGGTCTACTGCAGCCTCGGGTTTGCTTCCAGATACTAAATGTGCAGCTGTACATTAAGTTGGAAGAAAGTTAATCTCACCAAACAGTTTAGAGATGGAAAAGAAATAAAAAATACTTGCATTTTTCAACCAAGCAGCAGCAATAGTGTCGAGAGCCTACTGTGTGCTGTGTGCTAATACTCTTTTAGGATATCGAGTCTACAGAAGTCATAGACAACATGTTAATACTTGCATTTGTCAACCAAGCAGCAGTAACATTGCTGAGCACCTACTATGTGCTATATGACAATCCTGTTTTAGAATGTAAAATCTACAGAAGTCATAGACAACGTGTTTCCTGCCCTTGAGTTTATAATTTAATGTCTGAGACAAAAATAAAATCTATAAAACAATTAGACAATAATTTAGTATGCAATCACACAGTATTAATTTCAACTCCAACTGGATTTGAAAACAAGAGAGAACAATGTTAAGAGTGAATGTTAGCCAGGCACAGTGGCTTACGCCTGTAATCCCAGCACTTTGGGAGGCTGAGGCAAGCAGTTCGCTTGAGGTCGGGAGTTCGAGACCAGCCTGGCCAACAGGGTGAAACCCCATCTCTACTAAAAATACAAAAAATTAGCCAGGCATGGTGGCAACGCCTGTAGTCCCAGCTACTTGGGAGGCTGAGGCAGGAGAATCGCTTGAACCTGGGAGGTGGAGGTTGTAGCGTGCCAAGATCGTGCCACTACACTCCAGCATGGGCAACAGAGCGAGACTCTGTTTCACAAAAAAAAAAAAAAAAGGAGAGAGAGAGAATGTTGAGAGATGGATTTTACAGATGAGGTGGGGTTTGCTTGGTATAGGAAGGATAGGAAAGGATAGGAATGATTTGGATGATACTGGAGTTACCAAAAATAGATGTGACAAGCAGGAGGGACAGCGTGAACAACATCACAGAAGTCGGAGTGAGTATGGAGTGGGTGGGGTAGAGAGAAAAGTCTGGGCTAAACAAAGCGGAGGTTGCTGGCTGCAGAGGAGAGGAAGTAAGATTTGTTTGGTCAATGGAGTCAAATCATGGTCCCCTTTCTTGCCAGGCAGAGGAGTTTGAGCTTACATCCTGGGTAGGGGGATTGCTGTTGGAGAGTATGGGGCCTAAGAAGCATGACATCATTTCATCTTCTCCTTTCCCTAAGGCCCACCCTGGCCTCAAGTATGATCACTGTAAAGATTCACACTTAGATACAGCTGTGGTCTCTGATTAAAATTGCCTTCCCCTATCTGCCACTTCATAGTACACAGATGGCTGAACAGAGATCTCAACAATTTTTTAAATGTTCTATTGAAGACATGATCTGGGCCAGGCATGGTGGCTCACACCTGTTATCCCAGCACTTTGGGAGGCCAAGGTGGGCAGATTGCTTGAGCCCAGGAGTTCGAGACCAGCCTGAGCAACATGGTGAGACCCCATCTCTACTAAAACTACAAAATATTAGCCAGGCGTGGTGGCACACACCTGTGGTCCCAGGTACTCAGGAGGCTGAGGTGGGAGGATGACTTGAGTCTTGGGGGTGGAGGTTGCAGTGAGCTGAGATCGTACTACTGCACTCCAGCCTGGGTGACAGAGGAAGACCCTGTCAAAAAAAAAATAAGACATTATCTTTACTATTTTACATGATTTATATAAAAGTCTATGGCTACACTCTCCAGTATGGTACCACTGGTCACATATGGGTATTTAAATTTAAGCTAATTTAAATTAGGTCAAATTAAAAATTCAGTTCCTCGGCTGGGCGCGGTGGCTCATGCCTGTAATCCCAGCACTTTGGGAGGCCGAGGCGGGCGGATCACGAGGTCAGGAGATCGAGACCATCCTGGCTAACACGGTGAAACCCCATCTCTACTAAAAATACAAAAAATTAGCCGGGCATGATGGCAGGCGCCTGTAGTCCCAGCTACTCGGGAGGCTGAGGCAGGAGAATGGTGTGAACCCGGGAGGCGGAGCTTGCAGTGAGCCGAGATCGCGCCACTGCACTCCAGCCTGGGCGACAGAGCAAGACTCCATTTAAAAAAAAAAAATTCTGTTCCTCATTTCACCTATGCACATTTCAAGTGCCCAGAGCAGCACAGCTGTAGGAGAACAGTTCCATCGCTGCAGAAAATTCTTTTGAAGCTAGTCTATGAGACGGTATCATCCTTTTTTTGGGAGGTAGGAAAAACTTTGTCTTCCTCACTTTGGCTGTAGTGAAGATTGCTGCCCAAATGCAGTCATTTATTGGATGTAAGTGTCCTCAGTCTCGCTGAGTCTTCTGCATTTTTACCTCCATGTTAATGACTATGGTTTAATTAGATTTGTGTTTTTCATTCTAAGCTGTCACTAAACCTGTACAGAGATAGACTGGCCCGAAAGAATAAATGAAGGAAGAAAATGTGATGCTGAGCTTGATAGGGACCTTTATCTGTCCGAGGACAACAGGGTAACTTGATAAAAAGATTAGGCTGGGCGCGGTGGCTCACGCCTATAATCCCAGCACTTTGGGAGGGCGAGGCGGGTGGATCACGAGGTCAGGAGATTGAGACCACCCTGGCTAACACAGTGAAACCCTATCTCCACTCAGAATACAAAAAATTAGCCTGGCATGGTGGCACGTACCTGTAGTCCTAGCTACTCGGGAGGCTGAGGCAGGAGAATCGCTTGAACCCGGGAGGCGGAGGTTGGAGTGAGCTGAGATCGCGCCACTGCACTCCAGCCTGGGTGACAGAATGAGACTCCGTCTCAAAGAAAAAAGATTAATGTGAGACACCAAGGACAGAGAGGGTGGAATGGCCCGAGTCAAGGCTGTGCAGCGATGTGATTGTCAGTTCTGAAGAAACTTCAACTCCAGCACCAGACTGGGAAGGGGACAGAGAGGATAAATGAGGCCAAGCATCCAAAACAGATACCACACCCCAAACTAGGAGGCAAAGACTCAAGGAGAAATTGTGGAAAGTCCAACTTAACTATGGCAGATTTCAACTAGCTGGCATGGACCCTCTTTAAAGATTTAGGAGCTCCTTCTGAGGCACTGAGCACAGTGTGAGGCGAGGATTTAAAAGTATCTCCTGGCTTTGCAGACACTGCTGCTGCACCATGGTCAATCCCACTATGTTGGGGTTGACAGTGCGGTTGATGGTTGGCCCTTGGGCCGTGTCTCCTTTGAGCTGTTTGCAGACAAGTTTCCAAAGACAGCAGAAAAATTTCGTGCTCTAAGCACTGGAGAGAAAGGATTTGGTTATAAGGGTTCATGCTTTCACAGAATTATTCCAGAGTTTATGTGTCAAGGTGGTGACTTCACACACCATAATGGCACTGGTGGCAACTCCATCTATGGAGAGAAATTAGATGATGAGAACTTCATCCTAAAGCATATAGGTCCTGGCATCTTTTCCATGGCAAATGCTGGACCCAACACAAATGGTTTCCAGTTTTTCATCTGCACTGCCGAGACTGAGTGGTTGGATGGCGAGCACGTGGTCTTTGACAAGGTGAAAGAAGGCATGAATATTCTGGAGGCCATGGAGTGCTTTGGGTCCAGGAATGGCAAGACCAGCAAGCAGGTCACCATTGCTGACTGCTGACAACTCTAATAAGTTTGACTTGTGTTTTATCTTAACCTCCAGACCATTCTATCTGTAGCTCAGGAGAGTACCCTCCATCCCATTTGCTCGCAGTATCCTATCATCTTTGTGCCCTCACTGCAGTTCCCTTTGGGTTCCATGTTTTCCTTGTTCCCTTCCATGCCTGGCTGGATTGCAGAGTGAAGTTTATGATTATGAAATAAAAACTAAATAACAACAACAAAAAAAAGCCTCTCTCAAAAGCAGGCTGTGTGTGTTGTGTCAGGTACACAGTGGTTTGGAGGGTGAACTAGTGGCAGCTGGTCTGGCTTGGGAGGCCATGGCAATTTTGGGGGCATGAATATACGTAAGCCACCAACCAAAGTGGAGGTGTGGGATGGGAGAGAATAAACCCATCTCAGCCATTGACAGAAAGGAAATCAGAAATAAAGGACAAAGAGGAAGCAAGAGTCAGAAATGACCAAGGGTCTTTTAAGCTGGGAGGTCAGGAACAGGGAAGCCAGCAATGGCATTTTAAAAGTTAGCAGGGATAGACACTGGTGTGAAAAAGTTGATGAGCTTAGATGTGAGTTTGGTTTAAAGTCATAGTAGGACATGAAGGTGGAGCTTTCCACAGACAAGTCAAATCCTCAACCACATTCAGGTGAGAGAAGACTGGATAATTACTACTACGACTGCTACTACTATTACTACTGCTGCTACTACAGTACAACATTTCTAGAGGATTCGCTAAGTACTAGGCATTGTTCTAAGTGCTTTATGTATTAACTGATCTAAACTTCCCAACATCACAATAGTATCCAGGTATTATTATCCCCATCTTACAGATCGCAAAAATGAGGCTCTAGAGAGATTATACTTGCCCATAATCCGTGCTTACCATTGAATTTGATCGAAATTTGAACCCCAGGAAAGTCTGATGTATAGAAGTTTTTGGAAAGGGATAATGAATAAACTCATTGAACAAAAGAATGAGCAAAATAATTCTACTAGGAAATGCTTAGCATAGCACGTTTATATGTGCCAAGTACCTTGCATTTATTAACTCATTAAATCCTCATGATTACCCCCAGTGGTGATAATTGTTACTCGCATTATGATACAAATGAGGGAATGAAGGCATACAGAGAGGAATACGTTGCCCAAGGTCACACGGCCAATGCATGGCAAAACCAGCTTTGAGACCTAGGCAGTTTGGCTCTCGAGTCCCTGCTACGGACATTAGCGTCTCCACTATGGTGGGAAAGACCAGAACCCTACCACCCCCGCTTTATTCCTGCGTGTCTGTGAATCCTTCATCCTTGGGCAGAGGATGAGGCATCCACAGAAAGGCAGCAGTAAAGGAACCACCACGGCCATCTGACAGGTCATTAGTGTCGGCTGCTGCTGACAAGCCAAGAAGTCCATAGAGAAACAGCCTTTGGGTTTGGCCCAGGCTCATTGTTGACCTTTCAGAAAGCAGTGTCAGTAGAAAGATGGGGGCAGATGTCTGAATGCAGAGGTTGTTGAAGGGAAGGTGCAGGGAGGACAGGCCAACAGCCGGCACAAGCCTCCCACCTGGCGCTGAACAGGACAAATGCCCGGAACCCAGCCAGGAGGAACAGAGGTCAGAGGAGGGCTATTTAGAAAGCCAACTTGTGGTTGCCTAGGTCTGGGGGACTTGGAGAGAATGGAGAGGAACTGCTGATGGGCATGGCATTTCTTTTTGGAGAGATAAAAATGTTCTAAAATTAATAATAGTGATAATTTCACAACTCTGAATATGCTAACAAAATGGAATCATATATTTTAAGTGGGTGAATTGTATGGCATATGAATTATATATAAAGCCAATATAGAGATATCATAGATATGCTAGTATACACGTATATTACACATGAGAGAGGGAGAGATTGAAGGGCTGTTTAATGCTGGGATCAGGGGAACTTGGGAGATGGGGAAGAGGCACAGCCTTAGAATCTCTGGATCCCTGGCCTCAATCCTTATTAATATCCTAGCTGTGTGGCCTCAGAAAACCATCCCACCTGGTCCATTCTCCCAGTTTTCAGATGAGCAAAATGGGGCTCCAGAAGCAATTGCTGTGTTTGCTGTAGGTCTCTACCCTTCATTTTTTCCTTCCTGAGTGACTTCTTTCCCTTAAGTGGAATTGTAAATTTTTCAGTTCAACATAATCACCCCAGCCACTTGCCCACACACACACACACACACACTTCCAATTTCCACGCACATTCTCCCAGCTGGCCTCATGTGTTTTCTGCAGCTCAAACTTACCAGCACTATCACGCCCCCAGGCCCTGCCATGCCCTTGCACCCAGCTCTGCTCTGAGCTGCCCAACAGACCAAAGAAATTAAGGCACAGCTCTGCCTCAGTGTATTCATCTGTGACAGGCTGAATAATGGCCCCCTAAAGATGTCCACATCCTAATCCCTAGAATATTTGAACATGTTACCTCATATGGCAAAAGGGACCGTGCAGGTGTGACTAAATGAAAGATTCTGAGACAAGGAGACTACCCTGGATCATGCAGATGGACCTAGTACAATCACAAGGGCCTATGTAAGAGAGAGGCAGGAGGGTTGGAGTCAGAGGAGCAGATTCGATGGCAGAAGCAGAGGAAGAAGGGTGATGTGATACTGGGAATGGGAAGAGCCTGTAGAAGCCAGAAAAGGCACAAAAATTAAGGAGCCAGCCCTGCTGACACATTGATGTTAGCCCTAAAGAAACAATTTCAGGCTTCTGATTTGCAGAACTGTAAGGGAATAAATTTTTGTAGTTTTACCTAAATTTGAGGTAATTTATTGTAGCAACAACTGGAAACTAATACATACCACTAATGCCACTCAACAAATGCTTACAGAGTGCCTGCCTGCTGCACGCCAAGCACCGGGCCGGGCTTTGCAAACACAGTTGCAAGTGAGGAAGCCTGGGCCTATGCTCAGGGGCAGCCAGGATGGTGAAAGTGGACAGTCAGACAATTATATAAGCAGGAAATGAAGCCTGGAGGAAGAGAGCTGGGCAGGGGTAAGACCCAGGCCTGTGCCACAGCCTGGGCAAAGGCCTGGAAGTTGGAGAGAGAGATGGAGGTTGGCACATTCAAGGACAGAAAAAAGGTTCATCAGTCTGAGCACAGAGTGATGGGGAGGCTGACCTTGAATGGAGGGGAGAGGAAACGGGATAGGAGGAACTCCCGCCAACTGCCAGAATATACCCATCACTCTGGCCTTACTGGACCACTGTGATTTTCAGAAACCTGAGTCTCTGGGCCTCCCTGCCTTTGTTGCAGTTGTTAACTTGACCTGCATGCCCTTCCCTCATCCTTATCCTCCTGCAAAATTCCTGGTCACCTTTTAAGACTCAGCCCTGGCGTTGACTCTTCCGCAAAACCATTCCTCCCTCTTGCCATTATCCCAACCCTGAGTTAGGAGGTACTGCTTTTAGATCCCATGGGCTTGCCTCCCTCATTGACATGTGCATGGGCAATTTCCTGTGAAAAATGGAGAGAATAATGCTACCTTCCTTCGGTTTCTATTTAGAGGGATTAAATGACCTAATGTACAAAAGGTACTTAGCTTAATGACTGACAGAGAGTAAGTGCTCAACGTTAGCTGTCATTACAGGGCATTGCAAATGCATTTCCCCAAGAGAGTGGAGATATTTGAGGTCAGGGACTCTTTGGCAAGGTGCCAAGGGAGAAGAACACAGGATATGCCCTGCAAAAGATTTCTGGGGCCTCAGGGCATGCATTTTCATCAGCCTGGTGCAGCACCTCCCATCAAGGTTCTAAGCAGACAACTTCATCTATACCAGGAGACCAGCGTGTTGCAGAATTAGGCTTATTCACAGCTCAGCACTCCTTGTTAGGAGTCTGGGAGCTCAGCTCTGAATACATTCCTGTTACAAAGAAAAAGCTCGTCCTTGCCTTTACGCCTGTCATTCAGATGAAAATACTTCACAAAACTGGATTTCCTTGTGAGCCAGGGACAGAGTCAACTCACACTGCCCTTGGCTGTGTTTTAAAAGACACAGACCAGGATTCTGCTGTTTCCAAAGACTGGAAAGTTTCTATTTGCCTTTGAGGTTGATGGAGAAATTTCTTTATATATCTTATTTGCAGAAAGGCAACAGAGGACCAATTTCAGGATTTTTCCAAGATATCTGTACTGATATGTTAATCACAGATTCTTTATTTGCTAGACTAAATAGATAACTGTGCTGCAGACCAAGATTCATGAATCTTGGAACATACATTTAAATCAGATAATGCATGAGTAAAAGGTCACATCCTGGCAGATAAACATGCTGTGGATATTACCACTACTGCCACCTCTGGAATCCACACTCTGGTCTGAGCATCAGTTTCCTCCATTAGAAATGGGGATACTACCATGTTCCTTGTTACTGCATAGGATTTATGGTTATTGTGCAATCAGTTAAGTCCATATGTGGTGAACTCTTGTACACTGTAAACCACTCTGCTGACACGAGGCATATTATAATGTGCAGAAGCAGCTCTGATTGGATGGGGCAAATACTTGGTCCAAAAAACTGGTTTTGTTTTTTGTTTTGTTTTGTGTTTGAGACAGAGTTTCACTCTTGTCACTCAGGCTGGAGTGCAATGGTGTAATCTCAGCTCTCTGCAACCTCTGCCTCCCAGGTTCAAGCAATGATCCTGTCTCAGCCTCCCGAGTAGCTGGGGTTCAGGCGACGCCAGCCACCATGCCCAGCTAATTTTTGTATTTTTTAGCAGAGACGGGGTTTCGCCATGTTGGCCAGGCTGGTCTCGAACTCCTGAGCTCAGGTGATCCACCGGCCTCGGCCTCCCCAGGTGCTGGGATTCCAGGTGTGAGCCACTGCGCCCAGCCCAAACTGGGTTTCTTAACCCTTCCACTTCCTAGCAGTTTGTCCTGTAGCACTTCATTTTTCTCTTCCTCCTTTTCCTCCCCTATAAAATAGGAACAGCTGACTTTATTTCCCAAAACAGTTGTGTATGAGTTTGCTAGGGCTGTTGTAACAAAGTACCACAAGCCAAGGGGCTTACACAACAGAAGTGTGTTGTCTCACCGTTCTGGAGGCTGGAAGTGTAAAGATCAAAGTGTCTGCAGGGTCCGTGCCTTCTGAGGGTCACGAAGGAACCTGTTCCATGCATCTCTCTTAGGTCTGGCAATCTTTGGCGTTCTTTGGCTTATAGACACATCACCTCTATCTCTGCCTTCATCTTCACAAGGCATTCCCTCTGTGGGCATCTATCTCCAAAATTCCCCCACTTTACAAGAACACTAGTATTGGATTAGGGCCCATCCTACTTCAGTATAATCTCATCTTAACTAATTGCATCTCCAAAATCTCCATTTCTAAATAAGGTTACGGTGGAGTTGCTGGGAGTTAGGATTTCAACATATAAATATTTGGGAAAGAGGGGAGGGACACAGTTATATCCATAACAAATTGCGAGTCACATATGATCAAAAACGGGAGATGCCTTGCAAATTATAAAGGGCTAAAGAGATAAAATTTTGCATGAGGGTTAAAAGGGCAAACTCCAGATTAAGTTCAAGTCCCCCCTCCTCCAGTTATAGCTGTGATTTCTTGGGAGAGTAGCTTCACTTCTTTCCTAAGCCTTGCTTTTGCTATCTGTGAAATGAGGATGATAGCAGGGCCTCCTCTGTGGAGTTGCTGTGAAAGCATCATGAGGCTGTGCGTGCAGAGCTTAAGGCATGCCCTGGCACCCAGTACGAGCCAGCCTCTGTTACCAGATCAGAAGGGGTGGGTTGGGTGGGGCCCTGCCTTTCCATCACCTTGCAGTCAAACCTCCCAGAGCTGGTTTCCTCCCTGATGTGTTACTGCTGTGGTGCAAACAGGCTTACCAGTGCCCTTTCCTCATGCTTGTACTCATTTCCAAAGGATACTGTGGGAGCTGCTTTATGGAACAGAAGCTCTGAACGGCACAAATGATAAATACATGCTGGTGTTTGCATTCCTCTTACCCTCCAACCATCTAGTCTCTGATTACTAAACTGTTAGCTTGTTTTGGGAGGTTCTGCCAGGAAAGTGCCACGCTCCAGTTAGTCATTTAATAAACTCTAAGTGAGCAGCTGCCTGCAGAGCCATGGACAAATGACAAAGTAGCAATCATGGCTAAAGTGTGATATCTGCCCAGAGCCAGGCACTGTGCTGAGCACTTTACATGCATTAGGTCATCTAGACTCATGGCAATCCTGTAGGGAAAGAACTATTATTGCCCCCATTTTACAGATGAGGGCACTGAGGCTTAGAGTATTAAGTGACCTGGTCAAGGTTACACAGACAAAAAGTGGTGGAGCCAAAACTCACCTCCCAGACTGGCTCTCTCCTGAAGCTGTGCTTGTCACCAAGGCCTCAACCCCCTCCAGGAGTGGGCAATGACTTTGTCCTGAGCTCTTCAACTTCGTTGCCCCGTCAGGCATCCTGATTTGCAGTGGAGAGATTGGCTTGAACACCCTAGTTCATCCGTTCCTACCTTCTGTGATTAGACAGGTGACACTGCATCTCAAACCTTTCTGCATCTGTAACCCTTGCTCTTCCTGCCTGTTTCGAAGTCTACTGCAAGCAGTGTGTAAGCTGTAAACTGCATGCTGTGTATGGAAATGCCACAGAGTGGGTGCTTGATACAACTTGAGCTTGTTTCTTCCTTTCCACTCCCCTTCCAAAATGTGTGTCATTTTCATAGCTTCCCTAGCACATTCACACGTGTTATCATTCAGTGAGTTTGCTCAACAGATGCCAACTGAGTGAGGATGGGGATGTGGTGATTGAGCTCTGTTCCCATGACCAGGAGCTGAAAACCACGTGATGCTCACCCAACCTTTCCAGGGTTGATAAGAAGACTGAGATGCAGAGAGCGGATGCGTTCTCCAAGACACACAACTCTACTAAATAGTAGCACAGATTCCCTTGACTTTAAGGCCAGTACTTGAGCCTCACCACCTCCCTTTCAGCCTCACCCAAATGGCTACAAATTACCAACTAGTTAGGCTCCAATTTCATTGCATTTTTATTGTTTGGCAGTTGGACATACTCCACATGAGCATGTTTACCTCCCAAGCTACACCATATGCAAGGCTGTGCTGGGAAGTGCAGAGGTGACAATTCAAAGAGGTTATACCTGACTCTACACCTTCTATTTGCACAGCATTTACTTGCCTTTGTGGGGATGAAGCCCCATAGTAAACCCACACAGACAGGCAGGACAGGTGTTATGTTCATTACACAGATATGTGTGTGTTATAAACATAGACTGAGTAAGGTAATTTGCACAAGGTAGTAGAGCTGGGAATCCAAGCCACATCCTTATTCCGGAGATCATATGAGTATTTGTGTGTTTGCATATATCTGTGTATTTGTGAGCTTTGCTTATGTGCTTATTCTGCCCTTTTCTCCCAGCATAATTTTTTCTTGCAATTAAAATAAGTTATATAAATATATAACTACAATATACAACATTTAGAAAATAGGAAGAAAGGGCTGGGCAAGTTGGCTCACGTCTATAATCCCAGCATTTTGGGAGGCCAAGGCGGGCAGATCAGTTTAGGTCAGCAGTTTGAGACCAGCCTGGGCAACATGGTGAAACCCCATTTCTACTAAAAATACAAAAATTAGCTGGGCGCGGTGGTAGGTGCCTGTAGTCCCAGCTACTTAGGAGGCTGAGGCACGAGAATCGCTTGAACCCGGGAGGCAGGGGTTGCAGTGAGCTGAAATCGTGCCACTGCACTCCAGCCTCAGCGGCAGAGTGAGACTCTGTCTCGAAAAAAAAAAAAAAAGAAAAAAGAAAGAAAATAGAAAAAAAAGCAAAAATATTGCCCATAATTGTGCCACCCTAAACAAAACCATTGTTATTGTCAGACTGTACCCCATTCCTGGCTTTACTCCCATACATCTTTTCCCTTTCTGACCCCCACTCCCCCTGCAACCAGTTGTCATTATAAATGGCCCAAGTCTGCTCATGAGCTTTTATGAGCAAATTAAGGGCATGTTATGATGCTTTTCTAAGCAGAGACACAGAGTCACAGCAAAATGCAAGAGGCATTTGCTTTGGGTCAGCATTGTTGACAGAGCAAGGGTGAGGAAGTTCATGCCTGGCAAGCATCAAGTTCAAAGGGTAAATGAGGACTGGAATGGGAGAAGACACGGCAAGTGATGGCCAGAGGGCTGAGAGGTGGGGCTGATGGTGAGACATACAAACAAGATGGTGGTAGGTGTGTGACCAGTAGTTTACCTTTTTTTTTTTTTTTTTTTCCTTTGAGACGGAGTCTTGCTCTGTCGCCCAGGCTGGAGTGCAGTGGCGCTATCTCAGCTCACTGCAAGCCCCGCCTCCTGGGTTCATGCCATTCTCCTGCCTCAGCCTCCTGACTAGCTGGGACTACAGGCGCCCGCCACCACGCCCAGCTAATTTTTTGTATTTTTTAGTAGAGACGGGGTTTCACCATGTTAGCCAGGATGGTCTTGATCTCCTGACCTTGTGATCCGCCTGCCTCAGCCTCCCAAGCACCTCGAGGCCCAGAACCTCGGCTTCCCAAAGTGCTGGGATTACAGGCGTGAGCCACTGCGCCCGGCCCATAGTTTACCTTTTAGTTAGTATTTAATGCATTTTTTGCTGGTTTTCCTCCATAGTCACAGAATCATTCAAAAGAATCGTTACCTGGGTCCTATCAAGTGCCTCTTACTTATTCTCCTATCAGAGCAGGTGGAATACATTTCTCTTTAGACACAATGTGGTTCTAACTCCCAGGTTTGCAGGCCATCAGCACTTCCTTCTACACCCCATGGCAGACATCGCTAATCAATCCCACTTGGCATCAGATCTCGCTCAGCACAACATCCCATTCCCACTCAATCAGAGCAGTTACATTAAATGAACCACTGTGGGTCACCCTCACCCCCAACCTGAAATAACCTAAACAATGTCCAGCACAACCAAAGTGGGCAGAACAAGAAGAGATACCAATTTCAAGAAGAGCTGTCACTGGTGGTCTTGTTCTTGCTATTTCTCAGGATAATTTTCACCTCATTTATGGTTTGCCGAGGAAGTGGCTGTCTTAACAGGCATTTTAGAGAAGCTATCAGCCACAGTTTTTCAGCCCAAAGTCATTCACCATTTTCCTAACTCTGATTTGTTTGTGGCAGTGTTTTCACATAATATAAACACCAGTTATTTCAGGTCTTCCAATGTGCTGTATTTTAAAAATCTAAACTTTTTGGTTTTATGTATAATTTACTAAAATTCTATTAGAAAACAAAAAAGCATACACAGCCCTAGACATTACTGGTTGATGAGCTCATCTTATTCCTTTCTTTATCCTTGGTTCTAATCAGTCAAAAACGAGCAGAAGGCCATGGATGGAATAAGAAATGCATGGTAATATTCATTTCTGAGTAATTAACCTCACCTGTATATGTCAGGGGACAATAGTGAATGGGGTTTTTTATATAATTTATCACATTACCATAAAAACATTGAGTAGTTATCTTGGCAGATGCCAAGGCATTTGATGAAATTCAGCAGCTATTTTTTATTCAGTCACTAAGTTTTTTTCTTAACCCAATAAATGCTTTAAAATAGAATTAAAATCAAAACCAATTTAAATACTTTAAAAGGGAATTTAAGTGCCAAACAATATTATATTGGGTAAAACAATGTAAGACCCTCAGAAGCTGTACAAGACAAGGATGGCCCCTACCAGAAGAAGTGCTAAAAAGAAAATCGATCAATCAATCAGTCAATCAATGAAATAAAAAGGCCGAGCATGGTGGCTGATGCCTGTAATCCCAGCACTTTGGGAGGTCGATGGGGGGGCGGGGGGGTGGATCACCTGAGGTCAGGAGTTCGAGACTAGCCTGGCCAACGTGGTGAAACCCCATCTCTACTAAAAATACCACAAAAACCTAGCTGGGAATGGTTGTCCACTCCTGTAATCCCAGCTACTCGGGAGGCTGAGGCAGGAGAACCACTTGAACCCGGGAGGCTGAGATTTCAGTGAGTCAAGATGGAGCCACTGCACTCCAGCCTGGGCGACAGAGGGAGACTCTGTCTGAAAAAAAAAAAAAAAAGAAAAAAGAAAAAAAGAAACAAAGGAATAAAAAGATTATACCTTATACTCTCATAGTAGATAATGCTTTTAATGTGCAGCATTCCCTTTCTTAAAAATTTCCTTGAGAATAGTCCATCTTTGTTTTTAATAGTCCATCTTTATTTTTAATAGACATCTCCTGGGTTTAGTCTCAGATCTCATTTAGTAAATGAGAATTCGCCAAGAAACTTACCCTCACTGAACTGGAGTTTTCTCACCTGTAAATTTGGGATGAATTACAATAGATACAGCATATGACAAGCACACAGAAAATATGATATTCCCCCCTGCTATGTAAGCTCTACCTCTGATTTGCTTTTGGTTGTTCTTTTTCATTTGGAGTCCAAGGCTTAAAAATGCATTTGCTTCTTGAAATAATTTTGGAAATAGACTTTGCAATAGGTAGTTAGTACATATAATACAGTCTTCCTGATCCTTAGTTTCTGAGGGTGAAAATTAATATACGTAACACCTATAATAGATACTAAAAATAATAATACCACTACTAGTTACTGACGACTTATTCTAAGCCAAGCATTGGACTGGACCAGGGTATACAAAAATGGAAAAATCACAGGCCCAAATATCTTGCAGAGAAATTGGGTACAACCACCCTATCTAGACTTGGAAATTCTGATTTGGAGATCGCCTTGGGTGTTTTCTATTTTTAGAAATAATCATTCAATGCCACTTGATTTTAAAATTATTAGGTTGGTGCCAAAGTAATTGCGGTTTCTCTCATTACTTTTTTTTTTTTTTTTTTTTTTGAGACAGAGTCTTATTCTGTCACCCAGGCTGGAGTGCAGTGGCGCCATCTCGGCTCACTGCAAGCTCCGCCTCCCGGGTTCATGCCATTCTCCGGCCTCAGCCTCCCGAGTAGCTGGGACTACAGGTGCCTGCCACCACGCCCAGCTAATTTTTTGTATTTTTAGTAAAGACAGGGTTTCACCATGTTAGCAAGGATGGTCTTGATCTCATGACCTTGTGATCCGCTCGCCTCGGCCACCCAAAGTTCTGGGATTACAGGCGTGAGCCACTGCGCCCAGCCCTCTGTCATTACTTTTAACGGCAAAAACTGCAATGACTTTGGCACCAGCCTAATAACCCAAAAGGAATAACCATATTCCCCCATTAAAAGAGAAACGCTTCTGTATTATTTTACACCACTCTATCTTATTCCTGGTGTTATTGATTTGCTTTTTTTTTCTTTTTTTTTTTTCCATTAAAGGCACCATTGGTGTATCCATGTGGTTTGTCTGTTCTGAGGTTTCATTTATATCCTGCTTTTTTTACAACGGCTTTTAATTTTAATAGGATTTTTTGTTTATTGCTTTATTTCCATCCTCTATTAGTCTTTCCAGGCTGCCATAACAAAATATCATAGACTGAGTGGCTTAAACAATAGAAATTTGCTTCTTAGTTTTGGAGACTGGGAATTTCAAGATCAAGGTGTCAGCTAATTTGGTTCCTGGTAAGGGCTGTCTCTGGCTTGTGGACAGCCACCGTCTCACTGTGTCCTCACATGGTCCCCACTCTGTGGGGTCTCTTCTTATAAGGGCACTAATCCTATCATGGGGGCTGGCCGTTATGACCTCATCTAATCCCTAAGTGCATCCCAAAGGCTCCATCTCCAAATACTCTAACCATTGCATTGGGGGTCAGGGCTTAAACATATGAAATTAGGGAGAACAATCGTTCAATCTATGACACTTCCTATATTCCCTAGGGAGAGATTTAGAGCATTCTTTCTTTTCTAACTAATATAAGAACTTTGGGCCAAGAAATATGCTTTAAATATTGTTTGGGCAGCATATGGATTCCTTCCTTGACCCGTATTTTTATGTAAGAAAAATTTTTTTTCAATTTACACATGTTTCACTTCATTGTTTTCATTCATTTGTATGCCTAATTGTCTTCATTGAACACCTACTACTTACCAAGCCTGGGACAAGGTCCTGAAGAGTTAGAAAATCAAAATACCTCAAGGAAAATAACAACTGGTGGTAAAGGAGAAATGTAAACCAATGATTAAAATACAGTGTTCCAAGCTCAACAAGGAGAGAGATTCCTAGGAAATACTGGTGTCAAGTAAGAGGAATTCAAATCTGCCTAATGTGGTTATGAAAGACCCTTATAAAACATCCTCTACCTATCAATATATTGGGCATTATTTGTATGCCTCTTGTTGGCAACCTGTAAAGAAAATGGAATGTTTTAGATGCACCAAATCTTACAATAATTCCTATGGCTAAAAGAAAAATGAAAACATTACGTTTGTTGGCATGGCTTTTCCTTAAAGAAGAAAAGAATTTGAAGCATATTAAATGTGTTGGCATAACTTGATTGTCTTCAGAGGAAAAAAGAATTTGAAGCAAAATCAAGAAAGGAAAAGCAATAGCTGAGAGGAGATGCCTGAAGTTATTCTCGCTGACCTTTTCTGTTTGTCGAGATTCCAACCTTACTTTTTACACTTAAAAATTTGACAAGGAGGTTTTTTCAGAAGTTCCCTGAAGGTAGCTTCTGAGTGCAAACATAGAGTAGCCTTGCCACCCCTGCTGAGATCATTTTTCTGTTCAGATCCATTTTTATGTGATTGTTTTCCTGCTTCTGGTTTCCACCTAGCTGCTGTTTTTAAGTGTCCTCTGTTGTACCATTATTCACAGGTTGATGTTCCTCGTTTCATTTTCTAGGTTGGCAGCCTTCCCTGCATCATTATTCTTTTTGTATCATTAGCTGCAATGTAGGTTTGTTGTGTTACAGCATCATACGTTATTTGCTTTGCAAATATGACTCACTGTCTCTAACTTTCATCAGCTATGTTTGTGCGTCCTCTGAAGTGTTTATAAGCTTATCATAGGCCTGCAGTGTTGAGAAACATGGTTCTAAAAAATAGTCACTAAAAAGAGTCAATAGCTACTGCATCTCTCCCTGACATTCCAAGCGTTCTATCAGATCTAGGAGGTTTAGGCTTATATTTACTGCAGACTTAATTTTTTACTTTTCCTTGACTAATTTTTTTAGGTTTCTTTACCCAAACCTTCTTTGATGTTTGAGGTTCCCCTCACCATCACTCATGAATTTTGGAAGGCCTTGGCTCACATCAGGAACTCATTTCACCATTGTCCCCCCCAGTAATGAGTGTTGAATTAATGGTTCTTCCCAGATGTGCTTAAAAGTTCTTTAAAGTACTTTCTTTATTCACTCATCAAAAAGTTTGTCACCTACTCTGTGCTAGGGGATGTTGTAAGGTGAGGACAGCAAAGCCCCTTTGTCTTAATGTTGAGAGCCTGGAGGGAGAGAGATTTGATGTTTAAACTCGTTTGATAATTACAGTGCAATGTGGAGACTGCTTTCAGAGCTCCTTTGGAAGCAAAACATCACCAGGTCTGGGGAAAACCAGGCAAGGCTTCAAAGACGATGTTGTGCTTAACCTGGTTCTCCATCACCAGCATACTTACCATTTTTCACTGTGACTTGCACAACAGGACAGTCATAAGATTGATGGACAGATGTCAACACTTAGCTTGGAATCGCCCCAAATCAGAGCCTGGGATACAGACTTATGTGCAGGAACTTATTGAGAAATGATCCCAGAGAGAAAAAGTGAGAAGAGCGTTTGGAAAATGAAGGAAGGATGGGTTATCAAAGGCAGCTACTGCTGTGAGTGACTGGTGTTTGATCCCAATCCCTGGGAAAACTAAGGAAATGCAACTCAAAACTATCTTCCTGAAAAACTAAGGGGGGAAGCATTTGTCATTGATGGTCACTTCCCATTAGTCAAGGGTGGCCTCAAAGCACCAACTCCCAGTATTTTAGGGTTGTGCATGCACGTGAGTGGGCTGCCCTCTCTCACATCAGAGATACCTCAGGGTGAAGCAGAGCTAAAGGCAGGGCCCAAGGAACTGCCATCTTCCACATGCATGAAGTTGATCAAAGTCTGTGGAACTGGCCCTGGCAACAGCAGCTAGGGTATAAGGGGGCCCAGAAGATTTAAAGTGATGTAGAAGAGGTGTTCGATACAGTGGATTCAATTTCTTTCATGGGATAAAATATAGGGACCTATGAAGTTGGTTACATCTTGCAGGAGGCAGCAGAGAAAACTCCCAATTGGAGGTCTACACAGTGAAATGCTGGTAAATATTTTAACAACCAGCCCTAGGGGAGAAAAAAAAAAGCCCTGCTGTGTAGCATTTGCCAGTTTCCATGCTGTAAATGCTCCCATCTTGACCAATAACAAGTTATCAACATGACGTCACTGAATACAGAATTGGGAAGAGATGTGCACAATCAGCTCTCGGAGTGAGTGCCCCATACGTATTCCCTGGACTCCAGTTCCACAGAGTTGGCTGACAATACGATGGCCTGAAGGGCAGATTCCACCAGGCATAGAGCTCACTTTTGCTGGTCTCCTGTGTGCAGAAACCCTGGCTATGTCTGTGTTTGACAACCTGGTACAAGATAACTAGGGAAAATCTCAGAACATTCAGAATTTTTGCTGTGAGGCTATATAAAGAAATCAATACCCAGGCAGAACCTCTTTCAGCAGCCCTAGGCACCAGGCCTGCCTTAGGTCCATTGCTGCATAATCCTTTAGGTCTCTGTTTTGCTCTCACTTCTTGGACACCCCATGCCCAGCTCAAGTCCCTCCTGTGTACCCCCAGCACTCTATTACTTCCGACACAAAGATATAATTTTTTTTTATTGTCCATATTTTCCATAAAGCTATAAGCTTCCTAGAAGCAGGTGTAGACATCATGTTCAGTTTTATATCCCCAACAGTTAATTTATAAGCTCAGTACCCAAAACTTCATAGTTCTCCTCCTCCCCTATCCTTCAGCGAGGAGTGGTGCCAAGTGCTAGATTTGCCCCTGAGCTAGGCAGTTGTGGTCTATTAAAAGCACAAGCCCTTAGCTATATTTCTCACCATCCATCATTTTAGTGCCTGTTTAGAGAGAATCATAATAAAAGCAGAGAGTAGCAGTGAAAGATTGAAATATCCACTTCAGGCAATGATAGAAAAGCCATCACAAGGGCTGGACACGGGGTCTCACGCCTGTAATCCCAGCACTTTGGGAGGCCGAGGCGGGTGGATCACCAGGTCAGGAGATTGAGACCATCCTGGCTAACACGGTGAAACCCCGTCTCTACTAAAAATACAAAAATCAGCTGGGTGTGGTGGCGGGTGCCTGTACTCCCAGCTACTCGGGAGGGTGAGGCAAGAGAATGGTGTGAACCCAGGAGGTGGAGCTTGCAGTGAGCCGACATGGCGCCCACTGCACTCCAGCCTGGGCGACAGACAGAGACTCTGTCTCAAAAAAAAAAGAACAAGTTCAAGACCAGCCTGACTGACATTGTGAAACTCCATCTCTATGAGAATTACAAAAAAAAAAAGCCACATGTAGTGGTGAGTGCCTGTAATCCCTGCTACTTGGGAGGCTGAGGCAGGAGAATCTTGCTTGAATTCAGGAGGCAGAGGTTGCAGTGAGCCGAGATAACGCCACTGCCCTCCAGCCTGGGGAATAAGAGTGAGGTTCTGTCTCAAAAAAAAAAAAAAAAAAAAAAAAGCCATCACAAGGCTCTTCATGATTGCAGATAATAGGCCCTGTTGGAGTTTAGAAAAAGCCAAGAACACTTCCTGAACCTGCAGAAGAAGAGGTGCTCATTGTCTGATCACCATGACCTCTCAGTGGCTCAAGACAGGAAAAGGAGGCCGGGCGCGGTGGCTCACGCCTGTAATCCCAGCTCTTTGGGAGGCCGAGATGGGCGGATCACGAGGTCAGGAGATTGAGACCATCCTGGCTAACACAGTGAAACCAATCTCTACTAAAAACATAAAAAATTAGCCAGGCGTGGTGGCGGGCGCCTGTAGTCCCAGCTACTCGGGAGGCTGAGGCAGGAGAATGGCATGAACCAGGGAGGCGGAGCTTGCAGTGAGCCGAGATGGCGCCACTGCACTCCAGCCTGGGCAACAGAGCAAGACCCCATCTCAAAAACAAAAACAAAAAAAGACAGGAAAAGGAGAGTGGAATTGAGTAGGAGGAAAGAGAGAAGCAGCAGGATGTGGACAAAGGATGATAATAATATGACAATAACATACAGCAATGATGATAATAATCAACACACATTGAGCACTGACCATGTACTGGACACTGTCCTAAACATTTTATAAGGACTATTTCATTTAATCCTCACAATAACCATAAGTTGTAGATGTTATTATTTATCCCTATGGATTACAAAAGAAAATGAGGCACAGAGGAGTAAAGTCGCTTGCCTGAAGTCACAGAGTAAGACATGAAAGACAAAAACTTATATTTAAACAGTTTTTGAAAATTAGATGATGATATTCGTCATAAGCTGTATATTTCTTCTAAATCTTACCTCCTCTGCACTTCTTTTCCTTGCCTCTCTGCAGTAAGGATTGTAAAGATTTCTTGGCAGGTGCAGTAGCTCATGCCTGTAATCCCAGCATGTTGGGAGGCCTAGGCAGCCAGATACCTTGAGGTCAGGAGTTCGAGACCAGCCTGGCCAACATGGTGAAACCCTGTCTGTACTAAAAATACAAAAAGTAGCCAGGCGTGGTGGTGTGTGCCTCTAATCCCAGCTACTTGGGAGGCTGAGGCAGGAGAATCACTTGAATCCAGGAGGCAGAGGTTGCAGTGAGCTGAGCTCACAACACTGCACTCCAGCCTGGGTGACAGAGGGAGACTCTGTCTCAAAAAAAAAAAAAAAAAAAAGACTTCTCTTGAGCTACTGAGTGCTCAGCACTCTGCCTGTATCTTCTCGTGCAATCCACCCACAAGCAATCAAACTTTGGTAGGTAAGGGGGCAAGGGTTCAAAGAGGTTCAGGAGCTTGTCCAAGATCACATATCTGCTCAGTGGAGGACCTGGGATTTGAACCGACATCACTGGGGCTCTGAATTTTTCCATGCCTGCATACATTCCTGCCCTTCAACCCAGTCCAGCCTGCTCGCCCTCCCTTCTTGCCTCCTAAGAACAGCTCCTGTGGGAACACCACAGGCCTGTAGAAGAATTCAGTTTGAAACCACTTTTCAAGAATGTGACAACAGCCAAATTGCTAGAGAGGGCAGTTTTAGGAAACTTCTCATTTCTTTTTAGAAAACAAGAATGCCCTTTAAGGTGAAATTCAGTTAGAGTTGGAATATTATTTGCAAACATACAAATTATTCTCATAAGGGAAAAAGGCATCCCTGAAGTGCTACTTGATTCCTTAAGACTCTGGCTAGGGTCCCAGAACCTGATGTGTAAGCATGGATAGCATGTCTGCTTTAAGAAAAGAGAAAATGAAAACTTGGGAAATGGCAGCTGCTCTTTTTCTCATGAAGGGACATTTCACAGATGTCCAGTTAAAGGTAAAAAACGAGCCTCTCGGGGTATGTTTCACAAACATGAATCCTAGTAGTTTGGAAATTCATTAATACAGTATCACTTCCTAAGAATACACTAGGCGGCGGGGCGTGGTGGCTCACGCCTGTAATCCCAGCACTTTGGGAGGCCAAGGCAGGCGAATCACAAGGTCAGGAGATCAAGACCATCCTGGCTAACACAGTGAAACCCCGTCTCTACTAAAAATACAAAAAATATTAGCAGGGCATGGTGGCGGCCGCCTGTAGTCCTAGCTACTCGGGAGGCTGAGGCAGGAGTATTGCGTGAACCCGGGAGGTAGAGCTTGCAGTGAGCCAGAGCGAGACTCCTTCTCAAAAAAAAAAAAAAGAAAAGAAAAGAATACACTAGGCATCAAAACATTTAAAAGACTCTGAGAAGCCCTGCATTAAAGAAATCTCATTGACATTAGTCAAGCTACTACTTCTCAAAATTGTCAGTGCATCATCATTATTATTAGACATTAGTTCAATATGTGCTATATGCCAGGCATTGTGCTAAGAGCATTACGATATTACATCTTTAAACAACCCTGTAAGATGCAACTTCTATCCCCATTTTAATAGATGAAGCCAAAGAATAGAGAAATTAAATAACTTTCCCAGAGTCACATTGCTAGTAAGTGGCACAGCAGGGATCTGAACCCACGCAGCCTTGCTTGTAACCACTATATGTAAACATTTACTATCATCCCATAGGCAGGGACCCGGAACTGGTTTGCAGTAACCTGCCAGTGTACACCAACTGTACCACCCAGTAAGACCAGTGTTCAAACCAGAATCCTAGCTGATTCACAATGAAAAACATAACCTCCATCTCAGAAGTGCAATATCATTGGTTACCCCAGTGTCCCAGTTGGGAAGAAAAAGGAAAATACACATTGTAAACAGCCAAGGTCCTTGGTTATGATAAGGGAGCAGCAAAACAATGAGGTGATTGGTGGCTTTAATTACTTGATCATTTCCCCCACTATCAGCCCGGGGGAGACCAGACCTTCTCATCCTGTGGCGTAGTGCCCTGTATGGTACTGAGGATTCAGTACTTCCCTTAAATTCATAAAAAGAGGCCCCTGCCCAAGGCCCTGGGCTTCATAGGACCCTATATGGACCCTCCCTCGGCCTCACCCTTGCTGTTCTACAAGGCCAAGAGGATATAGGCCTATCCAAGACTTCAGCATCCCCTGACCAAATGGCCCTGAGTCCTCTTGCAGTGTCTTCACAAGCTTCTTTTCTAGCCCATCCTCCTGTGGGTCAAATGTGCCACCAGATTGCACTTACCAAAGCCTGAGGAGTGGCTGTTTGTGGGAGGTGGGGAAGGAGCTTGCACGTGCAGGCTGGAGGTCCACATGAGTGTGCACAAGGCACCCCAAGGGGATGGACGGGGCTGAGATAGGAAGAAAGGGACTCCCCATGGGTGGGGTCAGCTGTCTGCACTCCCCACCTCTGGCATGGAACTCAGGAGGATGAGAATTCTAAATGGGAACCTGGTCCTCCTGGGCTTGATGATGGTGTATTTGTCAAGGGAGGAGGATAGAAATAGTTCACTTAAAACAAACTAACGGTATGTTAGGTTGATTTATGTCCACTGAATATTTAGACATATGACACATGGGCCCACATTTGTACTCTTTGTAGTCTCATCTTGGACCCCACAATATAAGGGGTGGGCCCACCATACCTCTTCAGTTCCTCTAAGGCAGTGTGACATAGTAGAAAGACAAACATTCAGTACACATTTACAGAATGCCTACATTTTACCATGAGCTGCCTAGAAAGAGTTAAGCCTGAGTTAAAGTCCTGACTCTACCACTTCCCAGCATAAGTGAGTTCTCTTTAGTTGTTTTCAACATCAGTTTCCTTATCAGTAAAGTGGGGTTGATCACCCTCTGCAAGATACCAGCAAGGTAGGGGTGAAGTTAACATAAGTAAAGTGCCTGGGATTGAGTCTTTCATATAACATGTGTTCAATAAACAAAATAACATGATGGAAAACACAACAAAAATTGCAAAATGTTAATAATTGTTGAGGCTGAGTGAATGGGGACAAAGTGGTTCATTGTACAAGTCTACCTTGTTTTTTTCAGTCTACCTTGTTTTTTTCCTGCACACAGGCTGCAGTGCAGTGGCACGATCACAGCTCACTGCAGCCTCAACCTCCCAGGCTCAAGTGGTCCTCCCTCCTTGGCCTCCCAAAGTCTACTTTATGTTTATTTTTTTTTTTTACAATAGAATGAAATTTTAAAAATTAAACATAGTATCCAATTTCAACTGGATTATTCTCACTGGCAAGGCAAACATGTTGCTATTTCTCCTATTGTAAAGTATCTCTTGACCTCACCCCACCTGATAGCTATTGTCTTAGTCTGCTCAGGATGCTAGAACAAAAAAAAAAGACGGTGTGCTTAAACAGCAGATGTTTCTTTCCCACAGTTCTGGAGGCTTGGAAGTTCAAGATCAAGGTACTAGCAGATTTTGTACTTGGTGAGGGCTCTCTTCTTGGCTTGTAGACGGCTGCCTTCTCACTGCATCCTCATATGGCAGAGACAGGAAGTTATGGTTTTTCTTCTTCTTCTTCTAAGGGCATCAATCCCATCTCGAAGGCTTCATCCTCATTACTTTATCTAAACTTAACGCCCTCCCAAAGGCCTCGCCCCCTAATACCATCACATCAGGTGTTACGGCTTCAACATATGCATTTGTGGGGGTGGGGTCGTAGGCATTCAGTCTATAGCAGCTTTTGCTGTTTCTCTGATTCCCTTTGCTACAAAACGTTTAAAAACAGTTGTCTATGCTTTATTTGGATTAAATTATTTAATTTTAATTTCATTTGAAAGTAATATTTTTATTGTGGCAAAAACACATAAACGTACTCTCTTAAATTTTTAAGTGTATAGCACAGTGTTAACTATATACACAATGTTATATAACACCTCTGTAACGTTTTTGTCTTGCAACTCTAAAACTCTATACCCCTTGGAGTTGTCTATGCTTTTTGTCTCTAATTCTTTCCTTCTATTCTCATTTAAATTTAGTCCAAGCGAACTCCTGCCCCTACATTCTACCAAACCCACTCTTGTCAAAGTCAACAGGGACCCCCCCTCCCCCGACACAGTTAAATCCAGTGATCAGCTCTCGATCCTCATCATCTTGATACAGAGACGCCCTCCCTCTACCACGATGCTTCCTTCAGTTGGCTTCTAGGACACCCTTCCTTGCTTGTTAGTCTCCATTGTTGGATCTTCTCCTTGACTGCTTCATCTTGCAATGTCCCAGGGCTCCGTCCTTGGGACTCAACTCTGGGACATGTTGGCACCTGGAATGGGCCAGGTTATTCTTTGACATGGTTGGAGGGAGACAGTCTATGCATAAATGTGTATTGTAACAAAGGCCAGGAGTTGCCTAAGACAATATTGGACATCAGATATAAACAGTAAGTTTAAGATCCTAGTCAGACATAGAATTAGGACATAAAAATACAATAAATTTGGGGATGTAAGTTAGGGGAGGTGAAAGAGCCAGGACCAACTCTACGAACCTCATGAGGATATGGAGGGCTCCCTCTTGGTAGAGAGGCTCTTATTCAGCAACAACATTGACTGAAAAAATGCCTGAAGGCTGCCTTATTTTCTCAAGCTCTTTGGTCATCTGTTCTTTTGAAAACCAAAGCCACTCACTCACACAGCAAGTATTCAGAGAGCTTTTACTGCAGCCCAGAATCACATTAGACAATCTGAATTACAAAATAGATGCAGCATATGCTGGAGCTGGCTCATACCAGCTCACAAGAGCCAATTGTTAAATATTCGAGAATTTTGTGAGCCAGTCATTCAACAAAACTATTATAGTTATTAAATTATATAAACTAATGATTTAAAATATGTATTAAAAATAAATGGAATAATCATTTATAACTTACAACTTTTTAGTTATTTTTCATTTGACTATCTATGCTTTTGAGGTTGTATGCGTTCATTGTACCTGTATGGTGGAGTACTATAAAATAGTGTTACCATGCATTGTGTCCCAACCCCACTTTCACTTATGTCATTTTGGTAACTTGAAAATCAGCCATGGTGGGTGGGAGCATTCACACCAAAAAAATCAGCAAACGCTACAGTCAGGGCTTGATTTATCACTTGGTTTATTGTGTAGATGAAAGAAAGTAACGGAAAAAAATATAAATAATGCAAATTAAACTTGAAAATATATCACATGTATTACTGAAGCTGAAAGAGGTTACAGTTCATTGAATGAAATTTGTATGATGTAAGAAAGAGTGTTACCATAGATCAGTTATCAGTCACGTGTCAGATTTAATAACACCAAATTGATTGGGTAAAGAGTTGTTGGGCCGGTTAGTGAAGTTGAAAGAGGTTACAATTCATTGAATGAAATTTGTATGATGGTAAGAAATAGTATTATCATAGATCAGATATCAGTCACATATCAGATTTAATAACACCAAATTGATTGGGTTAAGAGTTGATGGGCCGGACATGGTGGCTCACGCCTGTAATCTCAGCACTTTGGGAGACTAAGGTGGGCGGATCACCTGAGGTCGGGAGTTCGAGACCAGCCTGACCAACATGGAGAAACCCTGTCTCTACTAAAAATACAAAATTAGCCGGGCATGGTAGCACATGCCTGTAATCCCAGCTACTTGGGAGGCTGAGGCAGGAGAATCGCTTGAACCCGGGAGGCAGAGGTTGTGGTGAGCCGAGATTGTGCCATTGCACTCCAGCCTGGGTGACGAGTGAAATTCCGTCTCAAAAAAAAAGAGTTGTTGGATTGGAATGCAACTCAGTTTGTCAAATTAAGATTGAATCATGACCATAGATTGGCAAAACTCAACAAAAGCATTCTCTGGAAACAAATAGACTACACAGACTTTACAGTAAAGAGCACTGTATATTTTTATTACCATTTGTAAATTGTGTACTACACATCCTGTATGTCAGTAAAAAATGATCATAAATATATGTATGTGCATATATGGATTTTTTTGGAGAGTCAGTTATTAAACATTTATCAGCACACCACTGGCTGTGAGCATGATCTTGATACACAGATGTTTAAAGTCCATTTGGGGGGAAACAAATGGTATGGATAAAATAAGAATTAGAGGACAAGGCAGTATATGACATTGTTTAGTGCAAAAGGGCCTGTGAGTTGGTCTACCTATGTGTGAGTCACTGAGAAGGCTTCCCCAGAGGAGTGGGACTTGAGCAAAACCTTGAAGGAAGTGCATGGGTTAAAACCGCATAAGGAAAGGCCTAGAGGCAAGAGGCCCTGTTGTTGGTGTTCCATCACTACATCAATTGTAAGACCAAGCCTATGGGAATGAATGAACCAATGGAGAACTAATGGCAAGTGAGGTTGGCTAGAAGATGGAGCCAGATAGAGGGTCTCACAAAGCAGCAGCTGACCCTGAGACAGAGAATCATGTACAGGATGTGTATATGGGACCCCAGAACACACTGGTGGAAGAGGTGGGAAAGTTAGACAAGGAAGTGAAGGCAACTTCTGCCAGGTGCACTGTCAAGCCTGCTACTCCTGTGGGTAAATGGAGGCTAATCCTACTGGGGCACTATGAGAAGCAGTGCACAACACCCAGCTCGGATGAGGAGCTGGCATACTTAAGCATCAACTCCCAATAGTCATTCATTGAGAGCTGTTCTGGGAATGCAGAACATTAATTCCCTGGCACTTCTGGCCTGCTGTGCAGGCAGCATCAGCAAGAGAAAGCCTTCAGACAAAGAAATGGGGTTAGTAGCACGGTAGGGTCTGTACGAAAGGGGGCCAAGGGCAGGGAAATCACAACATCTGCTGTGTAATTCCTGGAAGTCAGTTTGGGTTTCATGCACTCAAAAGTGGGGACTCACTGTGTGTTCTTGAGCAAAGAAGTGTCCTTGGAAATGCTGCCTCCTCTAGAACTCTCCCTGCGACAGCGTCCTTACAACATGGTATGGCGCAAGGGGCTCAGGTTCAGATCAGAATTCAGGCCCTACCTGAGCCACTACGTAGCTGTGTCGTTGTGAAGCTCTTGTCTTCTCTGCTTTTGTAAAACAGGAATATTACTACTCTCTCTCCACTGGGTTTTTTGTTTTTAATTTTTGTTTATTTGTTGTTTTAGAGATGGACTCATGATATGTTGACCAGGCTGGTCTCAAACTCTTGGCCTCAAGAAATTCTCCCCATTTGCTGGGACTACAGGCTTGCAACACTGTGCTTTCCTCCCATTAAGTTGTTCTGAGTATTAAAAATGTACATAAGAGTGTTTTGTAAATTGTTATTTTGTTATTTTTATCACCTATAGAATGTCAAAGAAAGAATGAGGTTCTCAAAAGAATCTATGCTGGAATCGTCTTTTGTCGTTGCTTTTTAAATCTACTCCTACAGGGAGCCTTCTTATGCTACACTGAGCTTTGCTCTTTTTTTTTTTTTTTCTAAGTCAGACACATCTTCATAGCAACCTCTGTCATTCTCCCACTTTGTTGTTGGCAGAGTGCCCTCTGATTAGTAGCGATTGCACTCATGGTAATATTAGTCATTTTCACAGCAACAGCCATGCCAGTTGGGAGTTCTAATAGACATTGTTTTGACTTTTAAAAAACTCGTCTTTGTGTATTACTTTGGTTATCAAAGTTTATTATTCATCCACCAGCACTTGAAGGATTTAGATAAGAGATAATCGTTGAGTAATTTGTCCCTTGGCCTAATGGTGCCTCTGAAATATAAGCTAGATTCTCAGAGTCACCATGAAAGCCTCACTTCGTTAATTGAAGACCAATCTAGAGAGATGATAAAAGGGGAGAAAAGGAAAGGTCAGAAGAAATCTAAGCTCATCTTCCCAGTTAGCAGTAAGATGAGAGACAGGAGGTAGGACCAGAAGGGGAGAAAAATTGGAAGCAACGAAAAAGGAAGGGGCAAGCCATCCTGAGCTCTAAGATGTAGCCATTATGTGGAAAGGCATAGCTGTGCTCCATAATTTCCCGGAAATTACCTTTTATTAAAGTACTGCCTTTAACCACATTACCTTTAATACTGAAAAATAAAAATTGCTAAAGGAACTCAGGTTTCAGTGCAAATATAACAGAGATAATTAAATTCATCCTAATTCAGTCCCAATGATCCCTGTTCAATTTCAAATCATTGCAATTAAGAAAGCACTTTTTCATTCAGCTCAGAGAATAAACCATAGTTTCTTTATGTTTTGTTTGTAGCTGCCATTAAAAGCCAGTTTACAAGGCTACAGATAAGAAAACGGAGACTCGAAAGAACTGGTAGAGGATAGAGTAGAGACTAAGATTCTATCTGAATAATCTAAGGTTCCCTCCACTCTGCTGCCTTGCCTTTCTGGTTCCAGTAAATTCTGGAGAATGTAGGAGAGATTATTACCAAAGTACACTAAAGAGGAATAAGGACAGTGTATGATTTCTTCTGCCTTTGAGGGGAAGATACATGATTTGGAAGGATTCTGAATCCCCAGACCTCCCTGGTCTTTGCTTAGGGGAGCCCCAGAGATGGAAATCAGTTGAAGCCAGACACTGAAGTTCTGTATATGCAAGACTCTCTAGGTCTGGGCTGCCCCTTCTCTTCACCCTAGGAAACCACCCATTATTCATCACTCAACTAGGCAGGGAAATAGGGAAAGAAAGAGCAGAGACGCAGCCTGAATCTTTTCTATCAAAAAGAAACAGTTTGAAGAATTTCATATCCAATAAATGTGTGAATGGGGAGGTGTCGGGATGCAAATTAAAGGCATTAAGGAACTTGCTAACTGGCTCAAGAAACTGGAAGTTTCTCTCACTGACACTCACCAGCTGGCCCAGCAAGCTGTTTATTCTGTGGTGTCTCAGAGGCCAGCAATAGGTGATACAGTGAGCCCAATAAGCTAAGTACTGATTCAAAGATTTAGAAACATTTTTCTTGTTACATCCCAATTAATGGTGCTACCACCCATGCAGGAAACCAAGGTAGAAAGTTCTCCTCAGCAGGCACATATTCAAACACATATATCTTTCCTTCTTCCCCCCAAATGTCTCTTGAATCTAGTCCTTTCTCTTCATTCCACAGGGCCTGCTGTAATTCCACCCACCATCATCCTGCCATTAGACTCCTTCACTGGCCACCTGTCTCCCTCCCTCCTTGTCCCCTTCCTCAACCCTTGCTCTCCTCATGTCGCTGTGACCAACACTAGAATGTCAGGCCCCAGTGTCTGCTGGGAGTGTGCGACCCATGATGCATTTGACTGATCTGTGCTGTAAGGAGGATGGAAAAATATCATCTTCCAATTGCTTCTCAATATCCAGCTCCATCCCGGAAACTGTAGGTTTAATATGGGAAGGCAATGAATGCATCAGCCCTCCCAAGCTGAGCATTCCTAAATCTTACTTTGTCCATTTTTCTCCTCCTTCCAACTCTGAGCTCCCTGGAGGAAGGAGCCTTCCCTTATTCATCTCAAGGTTCAGAATGCATAGCAGAATACCCAGCCCAAGATAGGCTCCCAGTAAATGTTTGTTCAGTGGAATAAGTTCTCTCTCGTGACCTTACCATGGCTATTAGTTAAAATTAAGTTGCTCAGGAAGCAGGCACTATCCATCATTCCTTCCTATCTAGCTTCTTGTTTATTCAAGAGAGTCGTGGCTATGTAAACAGTGCTGAGGCATTCTGCGGTAGAGGCTGTGCCAATCAGGGAGAGGAAGGGCATTGAATCCAACTAGCCGCTAATGAAAGGCTGAAAGTCCTTCTGGAGTTTTGAGGGGGTGTGTGTGTGCATGTGTGTGCGTGCATGTGTGTGCACGCATATGTGTGTGTGTGTGTTTCAGGACCTTTCTCTGCAACCTAGGTGTCCAGGGGAAAACAGAGAGCCCCTTGTGCTTCCTGATTTGCAAACCAGACCGGTGGCTTTCATTGACAGGTGTTGTGCCTAGACCAGGATGCTGTTTTGATTGGAAAGGATGCTGGACTGATTAGTTGAAACAAAACATTCTCCAATTAACAGAAATAGAAGCTGGAGCTGGAATGTGAAGTGTTCAGCAACAGTGTTGCCAGGCAGCCTGTTTAAAATTAATTAGAAGTAGAGATACATGGAACTGAAAAACACCACCCCCTTCCCAGCTTAAGAGAGCTGGGGTAGGATGAATAGGATGTGGGAATTTGCAAGCGTTCCTGAGCGAATCTGAACTGCCTTCTCTGATCCCATTTTTTCAATCGGTGGCTCTCATGCAGATGAGCGAGTCAATGTGTGAAACAGAGGAGAGATGACTGTGATCGAGAAAGACAAAGAAATTACAAAATATCCCTCGCTTTCTAAATGTCCTTAGCTCCTGAGTTTGCAGAGCAAGAATTCAGAAAGTGAGAATTCAGAGAGCAACAGATACCTATTACTATTAACAAAGGTTCAGTATATCTCATTTATCTAAAAAACAAACCTTGGCCGGGCGTGGTAGCTCACACCTGCAATCCCATCACTTTGGGAGGCCGAGGCGGGCAGATCACTTGCGGTCAGGAGTTTGAGACCAGCCTGGCTAACATGGTGAAACCCCATCTCTACTAAATAAATAAATAGCCGAGTATGGTGGCGGGTGCCTGTAATCCCAGCCTCTTGAGAGGCTGACGTACCAGAGTTGCTTGAACCTGGGAGGCAGAGATTGCAGTGAGCCGAGATGGTGCCCCTGCACTCCAGCCTGGGCTACAAAGACTCTGTCCAAAAAAAAAAAAAAAAAAAAAATCTAACCGTATCCAGATACAAACAAAATTCCAGAAGGAAAGGCAAAGTGATTGCTGTAAGGATTGCACAGAGCTGCCAAGCATTCATCCATTCAAGCAGGACCTAGTCAGTCCCTGGAAACTTTTGCTTTTCATGCAAGTGTGGCCATTGCAAATCTTGGCTGTGTCTAATCTGATCTGGTGTGAGTTATGAATGTTTAAAAGGTGGAGGAAACTGATAGAGGCAGGTCCATTTAAAACTGCCAGAAGCCATAGCCTGTATCCCAGCAATGCAGGAGAAGGAAGCAGATTAGACCTCTAAAATGCCCTCTCAAGGACTCACCAAAATATAGCTGCCCTTTTTAGTAGGAACGAAACAACTCCATACACCTCATCAGCATTTGAAAACACCTCATGAATTAGAAGACTGAATATCGAAATATATATGTGTGTTCATATGTCCATATATGTATATGAATGTATGTAATATATAAATGTGTGTATATAGTCATGCTCTGTATAATGACATTTCAGTCAACAGACGTTTGCTTAAGACAGTGATCCCATAAAATTCTAATACCATATTTTTACTGTGCCTTTTGTATGTTGATGTGTTTAGATACACACTTACCATTGGGTTACAATTGCTTAACAGTATTCAGTCCAGTAACATGCTGTACAGATTTGTAGATTCAGTCCAGTAACATGCTGTACAGATTTGTGGTCTAGGAGCAATAAACTATACCATACAACCTAGGTGTATGGTAGGCTATACCCTCTAGGTTTGTGTAAGTACACTCTATGATGTTCACACAATAACAACACCCTCTAACCATGCATTTCTCAGAATGTATCCTCATCATTAGGTGACATATGACTCTGTGTGTGTGTGTAGTGTGTGTGTAGTGTGTATGTGCATATATACACACACACATATATACATACATGTAGAGAATTCATCAGAAGTTAACACAAATATCCATTTCACTAGATCAGCAGTAGCAAATCAGCTTTATCTCATTTGCCAGTTTTAATGGCTTGACCGGGACTACCTCGAAATCTGTTTGCACAAGGACTCTGATGCCAAGTCCTGTCATAATGGTAAGAAGGGCCATTACTGATAGGAATAGCATCATGGGGCTGAGCAAGGAAGCAAGCCAGTCTTTCTTTCCAGCTGGAATAAGGCATAGCCCAAGAACACTGTAAATCAGGACTATTCCTCTGACTCCTCATGGAATTGCTTTTACTGAACAATATGTTGACATTTCCCTGTCTTTGCACTGAGACGTGATGCAATAAGAAGAATCTCTATTGTGTATCTCATAGGGGTGCTTGATAACTTTATCCACGGAAGTGACTCTCCTTTATGAGAACGCATGGAAGAAATACATCCAGTGGGAGAGAAAACTGTTTCTCTTGAGAAATGTGTTTGCTCTGATCTTCTGGGGACCACAGATCCTTTAATTAGTTACATTCCTCTTTTTGCATCAGCTGTGGAAGTCAGATATGCACTCTCCTGTAAACCTATGCAGGACCTTTCATATCTATTTTATCTGTTCCTCTTACCCGTGACTTAATTTTATGTCTCTATTAATATTTTCCTTTTGTCCTAATTTGGTCACTTTATTTGTGACTTTCAGGCACTTGTACTTTCTAAGTTACCTCAAATCCTACTTGAATAAGTAACAATCAAGGAAACGTGTACCCTTTTTTTCTTTTTGAGACAGGATCTCGCTCTGTTGGCCAGGCTGGAGTGCAGTGGCACAATCACAGCTCATTGCAACCTCTACCTCCCAGGCTCAAGCAATCCTCCCACCTCAGCCTCCCGAGTAGCTGGGACTACAGGTGCATACCACCACACCTGGGTAATTTTTATAATTTTTTTTGTGGTGACAGGGTCTCACTATGTTGCCCAGGCTGGTCTTGAAGCCCTGGGCTCAAGCAATCCTCCTGCCTCAGCCTCCCAAATTGTTGGAATTTCAGGCGTGAGCCACTGCATTCTAGCCACATATACTTTACAAAAACCTTTTTTTCAGGTTAGCACCTACTGAGACAAGTTGTTACCATCTGGAAAATTTAAGCATGTGGAATATTTTAGTTCATAAATGAAGAATCTCTCCCTGTGTGAGTCTGGGATGGCAGGCGGGGGTGGAGGGGCAGTGTCTGTATGTGTCTCTGTGTATCTGTGTCTATGTCTGCGTGTACAAATGCATGTATAACATCCATGTGGTCTTGGAATTAAAGGTACTGTGTTCAAGCTGAGCTTCTCAGAGCCACAGAACTACAGCAATTACCAAGGCCAGTTCCATCAAGGCAGCAGAGTCACACATGTTTCAACTGAACAGACAAAGGGAGCCTAAGCCATTGTTAGAAATGTGCTGCTTATTAATGGCTGCAAAGGAACATTCTTTTCCTGCCTTGGCTTCAGAATGCAAGGAGATTAATTCTTAACAATGAAAAGACAGGCAGCTGCCAGCGGCTTGTCACAGCTGGGCATGTGATGAAGAGAGAAGTGCTGTGACATGTGCCAGCAAGGACAGGACTTACACAGTGGAGAAGTAGGGAAACAGCCTCGAAAATAGGGCAAAGGGAGAGGATGGTATTAAAGTGAATGCCACTCTATGTGCCTGGCACTGTTTTAGGCACTTTTTAGAAACTCCCTTTAAGCTTGCATGCTCCCAAACGCTTCCCATTTGATGGATAAAAACGGTGAGGAACAGAGGGCTGAAACCCCTTCCCCATGGAGCCAGGATTTAAACCTAAGTTTGCCTGACTTTCCAACCCATGCCACTCTCACTGTGCCAGTGACCCTCAAAGTGTGCACTGTGAACCACCTGAGTCGGAATTCCTGGGGAGCTTTATAATGCAGATTCCGGGACCTCAACCCAGACCTGTTTGTTCAATCTTGGTTGACGTCTACAAGCACTAAATCTTGAGAGCCACCACTGTATCTTGCAGCCTGTTAAAAGTCAGCAGTTCCTTGCCACAGTGGTGGGCTTTGGAGAGTTCTCCCAGCCCTCAATTCCTCCTTCAGCAGGAGACCCTGCAACCTGTGTGACCCCCCCGAACCTCGGCTTCTGGAGGACAATTCTGAACATCCGTTAAAAGGAATAACCTTGGCCGGGCGCGGTGGCTCACGCCTGTAATTGCAGCATGTTGAGAGGCCAAGGTGGGCGGATCGTGAGGTCAGGAGATCGAGACTATCCTGACTAACATGGTGAAACCCCGTTATCTACCAAAAATACAAAAAATTAGCTAGGCATGGTGCCGCGCACCTGTAGTCCCAGCTACTCACGAGGCTGAGGCAGGAGAATAGCTTGAACCCTAGAGGCAGAGGTTGCAGTGAGCCAAGATCATGCCACTGCACCCTAGCCTGGGAGACAGAGCAAAACTCTGTCATGAATGAATGAATGAATGAATGAATGAATGAATGAATGGAATAACCTCAGGGGCCCAGAATCAGGTCTTGAAATCTTGGTCCCTGGAAAGATTGATGTTAACAAAATTAAGCCAGCATCCTCACCTATCAGGTTTTTTCTACTCTCTGTTGGACTTCTGTAGAATTTCTTTGGCATTTTTCAGAAGCCAGCCTCCTGCCTAGTCACATAGCTTTCTCCTCCGGGCCTCAGTTTCCCCATCTGTAAAACGAGGGAGATGGACAAAGGCTTCTCCCAAGCCTGCTTCTTTCTCAAAGTTTGTACCCAAGCTGGTTTCACACAGTTTTTGAAAACAAAGTGCCTTCACTTCACTGGGGAGAGAGGAAAACAAAAACAAAAACAAAACAAAACAAAAGCTGCTGTGAAAACCATCCCAGGACAGCTCATATGAGCTTAGCAGCCCGCACACTGGTGTGTACAGGACCCATTTGTCAAGCTGACCATCTCTCCACAAGCCTGGGTTTCTCCCTCATGGTTTGGGGTCTGCCATCCCACCCTCCCTTCCCCCAGTAAAGACGAGGAAATCTATGCAGCTCTGAAACTAGACACACCAAAAGTTGCATCCCCACTGTTTCTTACCGGTTGTGAGACACTGAGCAACTGACTCAACATCTCTGAACCTCCTTGTCTCCATGTGTACATAATACAGATGTCAGCTGGCATCCCCCTTTCTCCCGGAGAAGCTATATTGACTCAGACACCCCCGAGTCAATGTTGTGGTCTTTGAAAGTCTGAAACTCTTCCTTCAGTATTTGCTATTTTCTAGGGCTTATGATCTGGAGGTTTTCCTCATGACTGCAGGCAGGATCTCTTTTTCATGCAGGACCACCCCAGCATCAAGCTCAGCCCCTTCGCTGGGTCCCATAAGATGCCCCTCCCTGGCACACATATCAAGCTTTTTAAGCTTTAGTGTATGAGAGCCGGGAACGAGCACATCAAAATGCACAAACTCCCAGGCTTCTCCAAGCTTCCACCCACTTCTTATTTTTTTTTCCTTCCCCCCTACCTTTTTTTTTTTTTTTTTTTTTTCCTGAGACAAAGTCTTGCTCTGTCATCCAGGCTGGAGTGCAGTGACACAATCTCGGCTCACTGCAACCTCTGCCTCCCAGATTCAAGCGATTCTCCTGCCTCAGCCTCCCGAGTAGCTGGGATTACATACATATGCCACCACACCCACCTAATTTTGTATTTTTAGTAGAGACGGGGTTTCACCATGTTGGCCAGGCTGGTCTTGAACTCCTGGCAAGTGATCCTCCTGCCTTGGCCTCCCAAAGTGCTGGGATTACAGGCGTGAGCCACCACACCTGGCCCACTTACCCTTATTTTCATATCCCCTCAACCCAGACTCTAGACCTTCAATTTTTCCCCCCTCTGTCTAGCAGGGTAGTGTCTTCCTTTCTCTTAAGACCCTGAAGAATATCAGCAAATAAATTACCCAAGCCCTGGGTAGAGAGATAGCCAGCTAAGTCTCTGTACCTTTTCATTTTACTAAAGGATTTCTTTCCAAATACATGGCCCTTCCCATAAGAATTAAGATATGTAAAACTATCTCTGTCTAATAGTGTGTGCATTAAAGGTAAGAATACTCACCCACAAGGCTTTTGAGAATATGGGTGGTCCATTATGTCAAGCTCCTCATGGAATGTTCAGCTCATAGGTAGTCCTCAAAGTTAGTAGCTTTTGCCTTCCCTACCACCAAGCAATGGTTACTGCCAGGGCAGACTACAGTAAGGCAAGCAAGGTACCTAGTGTACACAATTTAAGGAAGCACTCACTCTCAGGTTCACGTGCAGCCTGGAGAGTGAGGGCCTCCTTAAATTTTACACCCCCCGGTCTTTCTCTTGCCTAGTCCTGGCCCTGGTTGCAGAATTGACCAAACCATCTACCCTTTCTGGTTATCTGAATCTGACAAATGTGAATTTGATCCCAGCTTTACCAAATAGTCACTAATTTGACCTCGATCAAGTGGCTTGAGTTTTAGCCCACTATTTACAAAATCAAGCTAATAATACCCCTTAGTGGAAAGGGTTGTTTCGGGGGATTAAAGATGTCCATATATGCAATAGCACTTCAATCAATATGCTTTTCTCTGCCCAGAGTCAATATAAGAACAAAAGATTATTTCAGCTTTCCAGGTTATAGCGTTTTCACTGCTTCATTTAATAAAATGAACTCAGCAGGAGATGAGACTAGCTAGCCCAGAACTGTTTTTCACAGTTTCCCTTCCTAAAATCAATTTTGCTTTTCCCTGGTTCTGCAGATGACGTAAAATCTAGAGAGACTACAGGAAATTGAAAGAATAAAATAGATGGTGATCCTGCAGAGTTGTTGCTGGGTTGCAGAGTTGTTGCTGGGTTACAGAACAGTGCCTTTTGAGAAATCTATCAAACAACATAAAAAGCCAGAAGCTTCATCTTCATCTTCCTTTAATTCCCGCCCCCTCCCCCCCCCCCCACCTCCCCGTGCTTCTGGCTTTGAAAGTCCTTGACCATGAGGCTGCCTAGATGCTTTATTGGGTCCTTGAGTGATCAATGGCATGTATGCATTCGATCCTTTACTGCTGATAATCTGTCATTAAAAAATAGGAGTCGGGGCTGGGCGCGGTGGCTCACGCCTGTAATCCCACCACTTTGGGAGGCTGAGGTGGGCGGATCACCAGGTCAGGAGTCCGAGACCATCCTGGCTAACACAGTGAAACTCTGTCTCTACTAAAAAATTAGCCGGACATGGTGGCATACGCCTGTAGTCCCAGCTACTTGGGAGGCTGAGGCAGGAGAATCGCTTGAACCCGGGAGGTGGAGGTTGCAGTGAACCGAGATCGCGCCACCATACTCCAGCCTGGGCGACAGAGACTCCATCTCAAAATAAATAAATAAATATAAATAAATAAATAAATAAATAAACTTTTCAATTTCCTTTGAAAATTCTTACCACTAGTATCCCTGATCTACAGTTCTGACTCTCTTTCTTCATGGAAATCAAAAGTCATTTGACCTCTAATTCAATCCTTCCCATTAGGATGGGATGCCTCTTCCATACAATATCAGAATAATAAAACAATGCAGTATCTTTAGTGTCTAGTGGGTTCAAGTGGGCCATTTTCACAGCAGACCTTATTGACAAAGTCATTTTAATATTGTTTAGTTCAATCAAAGACCCCAGAGCTGGCCTCCCTTTGTAAAGATGTGAGGACAGCAAGACCTGGCTCTGATTCATTTGTGACCTGAGAAATCCCAGGGAAGCCGACATCTCTGTGGTCACCAGGCTTCCCTCTAGCAAATGTGTGTGTGGAGAACGCTAAATGAGAAAAATTACATAATTGCTTAACACACTTGTAAAAACTCAGCTGTTTGCTAATCCTGCTATTGTGACTGCTATTATTTCTCTCTTATGATTATTCCATCATGGTTGGGGCAGAATTCAGGGATGGAGGGAGATGGTCACTCATCTTTTAAAAGATCAAGTATTGAGATTTTTCATAACACTATCCTGTGAGAGACAAAAGTCATAGTTGAATGTTCCATAACTGTCATCTCAGAAACCTCTATCTTGGATGTGATGTAACAACCAACATTTCCTCTTAAATAAGGCATTTGTACCCCTCCCCCTGACCATAGTGATATTTAAAGAAATTTCTATAATCAAGGAAATAAGATTTGAAAGCAAGCCCCTCCTAAATGATATGTTTCATATTACTCACCAAAATCAGTAATAAAAACAATTCGACAAAATGTCTTAAATTGATGGGGGTGTCAGGAAAGTAAGAATTTTTTTTTTTTAAATGACTGTTGAAGTCTTCTAGGTCAGTGTGCCAGTATGCTCTGTTTTCGTTTGTTTGTTTTTGAGACGGAGTCTCACTCTGTCACCAGGCTGGAGTGCAGTGGTGCAATCTCAGCTCACTGCAACCTCCCCTTTCTGGGTTCAAGCGATCCTGCCTCAGCCTCCTGAGCAGCTGGGACTACAGGTGCGCACTACCACGCCCCGCTAAAAGTTTTTGTATTTTTAGTAGAGATGGGGTTTCACCATGTTGGCCAGGATGGTCTCGATATCTTGACCTCGTGATCCACCCCCCTTGGCCTGCCAAAGTGCTAGGATTATAGGCATGAGCCACCGCGCCCGGCCGCTCTTTTTTATGCTGTGTGATACTGATGTACTTTGAATGCTTTTTATTTGAGCTCTGCATTCTCTAGATTGATGGAATGCGACATTTTTCTTTGTCTCTAGAAATTCCCCCTCTCCTTCAATAATGAGTCTCTAGACTTAGTACTGCCTGAACAATGGGATACTCTCTTCCAGGCAGGGATCATTAGTGAGAGAAAGACTGGCAACATTTCCTCAACATTGGTAGAAAGAGGAGTTATATGAGCCCTCTGTGCATGTGTTTTTAAGTACGTGTATTTGTATTAGGCCCTAAGGAGTTCCAAGAGAAGCTGAATTTCCTTCAGTGTTTAATACTTCATAAATAAAGCCTTAATAGTAATTCTCAGCTCCAGCAAATCATGGATGTATTCCAGAGAACATTTAAAATATAAATGTAATTTCAAGTGGAAGAAAAGAGCCCCATTTTTCCAAATAGTCAACATATCTCAAGACACTAACATTTTCAGGATGGAGAGGGTGACAGATAGGGAGTCAGATGGGAATGCTTTGGTGAGATAGAGAGCCCTCACAGAAAGAAACAAAGTCCACTCTCCCTCTCACTACATGCTTAAATACTCACAAGGTGACATGTGGTAGGTGTTGGAATTATCCCCATTTTATATTCGATGAAACATTTGCAGGTTAAGCAAACTGTCCGAGGAGACCCAGATAATAAGTGGAAGAACTGGTATTTGAAGTTAGCACAGTAACTCGAAAACTGCCCTCTGGCTGGGTGTGTAATCCCAGCACTTTGGGAGGCCTCAGCAGGAGGATTACTTGAGTGGAGGAGTTTGAGACTAGCCTGGGCAACACAGGGAGTTCTCCAAGCCACTGTCCTCTTCAACATGATATATTTTTCTTCCTGTATGCCTTTCCAGAAAAGACATCTTATTTCCAAATGAACCTCCAACCAATACCCATAGCCTGTACTCCTTATCCCTTTTAGAAAGACCTACCTTCCAGCCCAAACTTCTTATCCTTCTTGAAACAAACCACCCACACCCCTCTTTCCAGCCCATATTCCATGTCTTCCTTGGAATGAACCACCAGCACCCACCCCCAACACATATTCCTTATTGTTCTTGAGAAGAACCACTGAATTCCACCCCTAGCCTGTATTGTCTGTCTTTCCTGGTCATGCATGGCCTCAGTGAAAGCCACTAGGTCTCTCCCATGGTTATCATTACTGATGTTCTTTGGGGGACATGACTCAGCTGTTTCCAAACAATGGCCAATTCCACCTACCCCATCCATTGATCCTATACCTTACCTCGGGGAGAAGGGCCCACAGGAGTTTAGTCTGGCCCTGTCCCTTGAATGGCTCTCTGCAGTGGCAGGTGAGACTGGTTCGGAAGGAGGTATCATGTAGATAACCCCTCGCTGAATCAAACTCGAAGAGACTCTCAATCCTGACTCAACGTTCTTGACAGGTTCCAGGGCCCTTGCCTCGCTTACATCTCAAGGTAAGTTCTGTAGCACTCAATAAAACCCTCTGCAAGGCATGGATCATCATTTGGTGCTTGGATAATCCTAATCTCAGGGTGTTGAAAGCCCCCACTGTTAAGAAGACCTTCAGTCTTGTTCCCAGGAAATGGACATCTCCTCTTGGCCTGCTCCAACATGCAGAGTTGTTCAAGGGGGCATGCAGAGAACGCTGTTCTCTCTCCTACCCAGTGTGTTTGTCATTCTGGAAAGAGCAGGTAGAGAAAAGTAGACTGTTCTCTTGACACTGCATTCTTTCTGGCTTTACACTAATTTAATCTAAGACACAACATTCAACATAATTCATTGAGTAGCTAGGATGTTCCAGGCACTGTACTAAGAATCTTAAATTCGATCTCATTTAAACTTCAAAACTCTAAAGGTGGATAATGGAACTGTCCTCATTTTATAGATTTAGCTCAAAAGTAATCACTTGTTCAAGAGTACACAGCCAGTCAGTTAGTGGTGGACTTGCAATTCACACCCAGGTTATTCTACTCCAGAGCCAATGTCTTAATGCTCTTATTAGATTGCCTCCTAGATCAGAATTATGACTCTCAGAAGAAGTTTTAATAAACTTCCTTTCATTGAATGACGTGGGTGGGCATTAGGCAGCCTAGCTTTATATAAAATGATGTCAGCACCCTCAGAATGACAGAATGTTGGAAATGAAAGGCTCTAGGCTTTAACTGTATTAGTAGCTCCTTTTAAATAAGGAAACTGAGACCCACGAAGAAATAACTCAGCCAAGATCACAAATTTTACCTCTGGGAAACAAAAGCAGCCTACATAGAAATAACTTTTACATCAGATATTCCAAAATGTGTTTCATGGAGGAGTAAGGTCTGTGAGGTATTAAAAATAGCTCAGGGAAGGGAGAAGGAAGGGTTCTAGGGTGAAATACTATATTTTCTGATGTGTAAAATTCACCAGCTATATAAGACGTCACCCAATTTTATAAAGAAATTCTATGCAAGATTACTTTTCATCATACTTTTTAAAAAGTGATTTTATAATGGAAAATTATTTATGTAAATGTGGATTGTTGTACACTGGAATCCTAGTAGGAAATAATTAAGTCTGAATATGTAGTGACATCTTATAAGCCCCTAGGCAGGGGGCAATATGAAAATCACACAGCTGGAAAAAATATATTGATCTTACTAAATGCTAGCACGTGCTAGAGTTAGTAGGGTTAGTAGTAATTATATTTAAGTTCAAAGTGTTAGGGGAAAATCACCTAAGCAACTATGTGAACTTTGACTTGCTAATTTTTCATAGGAAAACTTTGATGTACTGTGAAAACATTGTATCTTTACTGCTATGTTTTGGGATTGCCTGTTTTACCACTAAGGGAGTAGACATGTATTATTTTGCCTTGGGTTTGCATTCATCCATCCACGCCTGAGCATTTAGTTCATGGGAATGTTTGGATTCTTATTCTTTCATTGCAAGGAAGGAAATACAATTATATAAGCTTGAAATACAGTAATTTTTTTTTTTTTTTTTTTTTTTTTTTGAGATGGAGTCTCGCTCTGTCACCCAGGCTGGAGTGCAGTGGTGCGATCTCGGATCATTGCAAGCTCTGCCTCCTGGGTTCAGGCCATTCTCCTGCCTTAGCCTCCCAAGTAGCTGGGACTACAGGCACCCGCCACCACTAATTTTTTGGTATTTTTTAGTAGAGACGGGGTTTCACTGTGTTAGCCAGGATGGTCTCCATCTCCTGACCTGGTGATCTTCCCGCCTTGGCCTCCAAAAGTGCTGGGATTACAGGCGTAAGCCACCACTCCCAACCAAAATACAGTAAATTTTTTAAATGCCAGATTAAACTAAGTTAGATAGGTTTCTTTCCTGCAGGACTTCTTGTTGACAGAGTATACAGCATTTTCCTACTTATTTGACTGTGGAAACTCTTTTCTTTATATCTCAATTTCACAAGATTTTGGTTTCCCATCCTATATCCCATCAGATTATCAAATCGTAGCAATGCAATATCTTACACTTGAGAGAAAAGCAGGACAGTCCTTTATGATTTGGTACCTGCAGTAGAAACAGAGTGTCTGGTGAAAGGAATGCCACCTCCTACCAATTCAGCAATCCCTGAGATCCACTCATTTGTGCTGGCCACAGTACCTCCAAGCTCCTCTTCCTCTCTGTTCTGCCCACAAACCTGCATTCCTGCCTGCCTCCTGGATTCACAGAAATCCAAAGGGAAAAAACAAAGGAGGTCTTTCTTTACCAGGAGTGCTGAGATAGCTCACAGGAGAATGAATGGTAGGATTCAAGCATGTTAGAACTCTACAGAAACAGAGGGACATTGGTATGATTCCAAGCACTTGGGGACAATTCTCCCCCACACATTTCATTGGCTAGCAACTATTCTCCTCCACACATTTCATTGGCTAGCACTGATCACATGGCCCCACCTGACTCCAAGGAGGCTGGGAAGTGAAGTCTTCCTGAGTGTTTAGGAAAAGGAGAACCAGATATGGAAAAGTACAAATCTTTCCACCTCAAGACCCTAAGTTCTTAGTCATTGCAGTGTCAGAAGAAATTAATGTGATGGAGTACTTCAACTATCACTCCTTGAAGTTTCATCACTCTCTCTCATTTGGACTTATAGTAAACCCCTATCTTAGTTCCCATTGTTGCCTAAGAAAACAATAGTTCAGCATGGTAGAGTAACTTGTCCAAGGTTCCTTTAGCTACTAAGTGAAAAAGCCAGACTCAAACCCATATCTTCCTGACTCCAAAAACTGTATTTACCTTACACAGCTGTTGTGAGGACTGATTAAATCAGAAATCCATTCATTCATTTGAATATTCATTAAACACATACATGAACCATTTACTAGTCAGTATGTAGAGAATTTGGCAGACACTGCTCTCCTAGAATTTAAAACTGTATGAGGATAAAATAACAAAAAAGAAAAATGGCCAAATAATTTCAACAATGGAAAAATTCTGGGAAGAAAAATAAACTAAAGGAATGGAGTAAAAGGGATGGGGAAGGCAGATATTTTGGATAGGGGAGTCAGGCAAAGCCTGAAGAAGTGATCTGAGGAGAAGAGGCTGAAGCAAAGGAGGAGAGGTCTTAAGCAGAGCTGGAGGGAGGGGGATTAACAAGTGCAAAGGCCCTGAGGTCACAGTGGGCTGGGTACATTTAAAAAACAACAACGATAAGGCAAATACAACTGGAGCAAGGAAGTGAAGGAGACAACAGGAAATGAGGTCAGAGTAGTAGTCAGACGGCACATAGCCTAGGTCAGAGAAGTAAGCAGATGGTGCATAATCCGGGAGAGGGAGGCACAATCAGGAATCTGGAAATTTTCTAGCCATGATGGGAAGAAACCCACTGGAGTGCTTCGGGCGATGGAATGACGTGGCCTGTGTTCTTTTTCTTAAGGTTCCTTTTCTATTATTATTTCTGTGGAATAGACTGTTCTGGTAGAGGGAGGAGTAAGAATAGAAGTAAGAAGAATAATTAGGGAGCTACTGAAGTCATTCAAGCAAAAATTGATGGTAGCTTGGATAAGACTCTTCAAAAGAGGAGATGAAAAGTCATTAGATTCAGGATATATTCTGGATGTTGAGCCAACCAGATTTATTGGTAGATTGGATGTAAAGATTGAGGGGAAGAAGAGAATCATGAAAAACCCCTAGGTTTTTGGCCTGAAGAACTGTGGTTTTGTGGTTGTGGTAGACAGAATGATGCTTCCCATCCCCCAAAGATGACCCTGTTCTAATCCCTTGGACCTGTCAATATATTACTTTACATGACCAAAAGGATTTTACAGGTGTGATTAAGTTAAGAGGCTTGAGCTGGGGAGATTTGAGCCAAGGAATGAAAACAGAATCCAAAAAACAAACAAACAAAAAATAGATTCTTCCCTAGAGCCTCCAGAAGGAACACGGCCCAGCTGACACCTTGATTTTAGGCCAGTGAAAACCATTTTGGATTTCTGACCTCTAGAACTATAACATAATTAACCCCTGTTGGTTTAAGCCATTAAGTCTGTAGTAATTTGTTATAGGAACCGGAGGGAACTAATTTAGTGGGATGTGAACAGTGTTTTGAATCCTGTTAAGACACTAAAGGGTGATCACCACAGGAAACTAGGAGTTAGAGCAGAGAACAGAGGGAGACACGGTAGGTTTATTGTTCAACCTTAACATGGAGAAGTACTTAATTGTGTGATATATTGAGTTTCACTAACAAGCAGGAAGTACCAATTTGTGCCAGGTCTTATATCAGACAATGGAGACATGAGGATGAGTAAGATGCAGGGCCCAGTCTGGTGGATGAATTTGCAGGATGGGGAACAATTTCACAGCAGCTTAATGGACCTGCCTGTCATTTTACCTCGAAAAGGGACCCTAGTCTAGTTTTCATCTTTGAGTACAGGGGGAAGAAAAGGCCTCTTGGTGCTCGATTTCCTCTGGTACCACGGAACGTTTCTTCGGGCAGGTCTCTTCTGTCTTACATCTGACCCACAAAATGCGCTTTATTCCACTTGGTCTGGACTTTCTATTGAAACCAGCAAAATGATTTACAGAATGTATGGCATCTCTGAAAAAAAAAGTAAAAGATTCATTGGAAGAGTGAAATCTCTTTTAGGTTGTAGGAGATATCTCTTCACTCATCTGATATGATACAATTTTAAAGTGATAATTGAGACTTTTTTATGGAGTGCAGTTAAGAAATGTCATTACTGTTAATTACAGAAAATGAAATAAATTGGTAGTGCGGGTAAGAGAACTCATATTCTACAGAATTACAACTCTTTGGAAAATACGAGGTGAGCAGCTTCTTTGGGCACCAGAATTTTTTTTCAAATACCTTCCAATTAGCACAAGCCTTGTGCTCAGTATTTCTTCCACTCGCCATTCAATGATGGTTTATTAAAAAAAACCAACAACTACCCTTATTCCAAATTTAAGAGGCAGAGAGAGATGGGGGCGGTGGTGGGGAAGGGAGAAAAGGAGAGGAAAGGAGTGAGGCGGACAGAGAGGGAGAGGGATGAGTGAGGGGAAGAGAGAGAGATACAGAGAGAGAAAGAGAGAGACAGAGAAGGGGAAAATGTGGGAAAGAGGTTCAGACTGGTTGGATCGTGTCTGCAGAGATTGCTGACCGCAGGGTTGCACAGTAGACCAGCACTGGATGTAATGTTAAGTTGGCCAGAATTTAAAGCTCATCTCTGGCATAAACTACCTGTGTGACCAGAGACAAAATATCTAAACCCTATGAGCTTCAGTTTTTTTTCATTCATTAAATTGGAGAAATAATACCTGTTTGCAGGGCTATTGGGAATTCCGGTGTGATCATGTATCTAAAGTACCTGGCATTGTCTAAAACATGGTAGATGCCTAATAAATACTCATTTCATTCTCCAGAGCATCCTGCCTCTCTGTCGTTCTCTTTTTGACACTCCTTAATCTTCCTCTTTTGAGAATCAGTGATACATACCCGGGGAGAAAAGAAAGGAGGTGGGAAGAAATGGGGAGGCATGATAAGGTTGTAGGGAGACTATTGCACCACTGACTTTTCTTACAACTTCCCAGGACTGGCTGGGGAAAGACCTGGTAGGTGCAGGGGGAGCCATGGCCTGGAATAGCAAGCTGGACGTTCCTGGTTATCTTACTATACTGGGACTTAAGGCTGCGAAATACTTGTCCATCTTCAGCTATATTTCCTCCTCACTTAAACTCTCTGGGACAATTTTCCACTTTAGAGCTAAAGAAACTGAGGCTGGGAGTGGCTTTCTGACTTGCCCAGGATTACTACAGTGAGTAAAAGGAGCCTCAGTCTCCTCAAGTCACCACACAGGCAGCTCTTTCTGTCTCACTGAACCTGGAGCCCACCTTTATGTGAAAGCCAACATCAAAGAAAACGACCCAAATGCTAGGGGACTTCTCCTTAAGTCAACTAAAGATGGGTCCTTGTCACATGGCCACGAACATGTAGGCTTGCAGACGATTCGAGGGGTGAGAAAAATGGGATCTATTGGGAAAAAAGGGGGAAACAGAGACTCTTAGTGAAGCAGGAGAATGTGCTTCCTACCTGTGCACTTCCTGCCTCACAGTTTGAAGCTCAGGTTCCACACAGGAAGAGGAGGGGCCAGGCTCCTCCCTGCTGCAAACAGCATTAATTTCTGTGGCTCCATCCTGTAAGGATTGAAGAAAGAGGAGAGGAAGAAGAGGAAGAGGCAGCAAGGATTAGGGAGCAAAATCTCACTTGCGAGTGATCGGGGTGGATTCCTAAGACCTGAGGGTTTGTTTGGTTTTTTTGTTTGTTTGTTTTTGAGACAGAGTCTCGCTCTGCCACCAGGCTGGAGTGCAGTGGCACATTCTTGGCTCACTGCATCCTCCACCTACCGGGTTCAAGTGATTCTCCTGCCTCAGCCACCCAAGTAGCTGGGATTACAGGTGCATACAACCACGCCCGGCTAACTTTTTATTTTCTGTAGAGATGGGGTTTAACCATGTTGGTCAGGATGGTCTCCATCTCTTGGCCTCGTGATCTGCCCGTGTCAGCCTCCCAAAGTGCAGGGATTACAGGTGTGAGCCACCGTGCCCTGCCCAACCTGAGGGTTTTGAGAGCACACCTGGGAGTAGCCCCAGCCTGAGCCTCAAAGTTTCCTTCAGGTTCATCGTCCTCCTCACGCAAATCGCTTGAAAATGAAGTGAGAGAAAAGATGGGTGGGTGGCCAGAGACGTTCAGGATCCAGGGGTTAACTCACAGTGAGCCGCTGTTGCCCACTGCTTCCTGAGTTGCAAGAGAGCCTGTGCTCCCAACACCCGTTCCAGGTTTCGGCACCAAATGTAAGAATTAAAGAAAGAGGAGAGAAACACGAAGGGTGGCTTGACAGTTACCCAAGAGACTTTCCCCCCTACCTCCCTTTGTGGCCGAGCTGTTTTATTTGTGTTTTACCGTTTGCTCTTTCTGGCTGCTTATAGTTAGAAGAGAAGTGATTTCCTTGTAATGCTTGAGGCTAGAAAGGGAGCTGGAACTTAAAGTGGTGGTGCTTGTCCGAGATGATGGTGCCCCTGCTCTGTCACATCCCAGTATGCACTCCTCCCAGTGAATAGGTCAGTTGGAGTTTTGCCAGGGAGCCCTTCCCACCTGACTGTCTCACAACTTCTCAGACCGGGAGAAGGACCTCCTTGAAAAGGCGAGTTGGATCCCTAGAATTATATAAAGGGAGGAGACAACCTGAGCCTTAAACTCACAGTGAAGCCCACGAGTTGGGAATTCAGAAGAGACTTAAAGAGTTGAAAACTACCGAAGGAAACTTGCCCAAATACTTAAGATAGAATCACAGTGCTCTGAAAGAATATGCTAAGTCACTGAATTTTTAAGAATTGGGAAAACGTGTTTCCTGCTACTGTTTGGAAAGAATGACTCTAAGAGCGTAAAGGGCAAAACCCTTCTTTTTATGAGGACTGGTTACTGTTGCTCATACCTCCTGACTGCAGAGACTGCGTCTAAATGTGGACCACTCGGGACCAGTTCCTGAGCTCCACTTTGGACCTAATGAATCAGAAGTTATTAGAGATGGGCCCCAGAGTTTTCTGTTTTAATATGCTACCATAGTGGCCCTAATGCACAGATGAATTGGAAATCACTCTTCTAAATTTGTCTTATGTCTCCCTTGCCTGCTGGATCCTGATTCAACAGATATTTATTGAATTCCAACTATTTAGCTGGCTGTGTTTTATGCACTTGGGATATACCTATAAACAAAACTGAATGCTGTGTCAAAAAAAAGCTGTTTTCTAGAGCTTACATTCTACTGTGTGGGTGACATTGTTTAAATATGTGTCCTCATCAAATCTCATGTTGAATTGCAGTCCCCAGTGTTGGAGGAGGGGCTGGGTGGGAGGTGGCTGGATCATGGGGATGAAGTTTTCATGAATGGTTTAGCACCATCCCCCCTTGGTACTGTACAGCAAGTTCTCATGAGATCTGGTTGTTTAAAAGTGTGTGGCACCTCCCCCCTTATTCTCTCTGTTGCTTCTGCTTTGGCCATGTAAAGACGTGCCTACTTCCCCTTCACCTTCCGCCATGATGGTAAGTTTCCTGAGGCCTCCCCAGAAGCCAAGCAGATGCCAGCCTCATGCTTCCTGTACAGGCTGTGGAACCACGAGCCAATTAAACCTCTTTTCTTTATAAATTACCCAGTCTCAGGTATTTCTTTATAGCAGTGTGAGAACAGACTAATATAGCAAAAATAGGTGAGTGAGGAAGGAAAATAATAAGCAATAAATATAACAAATCACTTTTTACTTTACATTAAAAGATCATCGTTGCTTTTTTTAAAGAAGAGGCAGATAAAAGGGGAAACAGGAGTGTGGGGATGGGAGAGAGGAGTGGGTTGGCTGGTGTGACCCTGGATCTTCTGTCTACTCCAGGAATGAGGCTTTAAACCTTTCCTGCCTGCATCAACCTGGACTGCTCAGATCTGGGCTTCCCATTTCTACCTGCCTCCTGCTCTGAGTGCTCTGTTGCCCTGCTAGTTCCTAGGTGCTCCACCCACAGTGCATGGGAGTAACCTTTCTCTGCTAGCTAAATAGAATTCATGACCACCTCTCCAGGCTAACTCTGGAAAAATGCTTGTTTATACCTCCCTGTAGGACTAAACACTTACCAATTCTTTGAAACACCAGAAAGACTGGAGATATATTTGAGCATCACTCTGTGGGGTGCTAGAGCCAGTATGCACGAGCTCCTAAGAGCCAAATATGTGCATGTTTTTTCCAGCTAGGCATCAGTGGTGTTATATCACAGCTCAAACCAGTGGGGGCCAGAGGCGGGCGGGGTGGGGACGGTGCGAGTAGTTACACTGATAGTTACACTGAGGACTGTGATAACTCAGCAAGTGCTACAAATCAGGGCTCCCTCTAGAGATCTGTTGTTACATATTGACCATCACATCAGTGGTAACAGTTATGTGCTAGAAATAGCCCCAGAAGAACATAACTCCAAAGCTCTCTCCCTAAATCCAGTAACCTGGGTTTGGCTCTTCTCTTGCTTCCTGGGTACAAGGAAATCTCAAACCCTATTGCTACCGAAGGGTTTGAGATTCTAGACCAAAAAGATACACAGAGAGGCTTGGAATAAAATAGACAGTAGTGACTTGAAGGAATACAAAGGGTGAAAAATTCCTGCACTCAATTTGTTGTCTTATATCTTGAGGTTTATTTTTCCTAATAATCATTACACCCTCAGAAACTGATGAGTTTCCAGGGCATTATAAATTTAAAACATTTAGCAGGGCTAGCACTAAAATAGCTCATTAAAGAGTGTGGGTTGGAAAGAAGGCTTGTTAGTCTACTTTATATACAATGATCAATTACAGCAAATTTCTCAGCAGTAGTTTCTATCACTCTTCTTTAAGATGCAGTAATAGAAATGAGATCATCAGACTTAAGGAAGTTATTCAGTACATCAAGATTTTCCACAGAAATTTTCCAAGGCAGGAAAAAGAAAATGGACATTCCAGATGCCTAAGACTATGGTTTAAAGAGTCTCAACAAGCTCAAAATGTCAAGAAAGCTTTGGCCAGTGATACGCTAGTGAATGTTTTAACAACCAAATCTTAGGGGTGGGGATCTCTGATTTACAGCATTTGCCAACTTCCATCGCATCAAGATTTCCACCATGGCCAATTTCAAGCTACAAATGTGCTGTCAACTGACTTACTGTATTCCTGAAAATTTAACTATTGATCCTCATGAGCTAGTACAAGCCAGGTCTAACACACCACTTGGTCTTTTTTTTTTTTTTTTTTTTGGAGGGGAGACAGAGTCTCGCTCTGTCTCCCAGGCTGAATTGCAGTGGCACAATCTTGGCTCACTGCAACCTCTGCCTCCCAGGTTCAAGCAATTCTCCTGCCTCAGCCTCCTGAGTAGCTGGGATTACAGGCACGTGCTACCATGCCTGGGTAATTTTTGTATTTTTTAGTAGAGATGGGGTTTCACCATGTTGGTCATGCTGGTCTTAAACTCCTGACCTCGTGATCCACCCGCCTCAGCCTCCCAAAGTGCTGGGATTACAGGCATGAGCCATTGCACCCAGCTCCACACCACTGTCTTTAGCTCAAAAGTTAATAAGAACTTTGCACCCAGCTCAATGATACATCCATAATTAATTTAAAGATAATAGTGGTTTTCTGTCTGTCTTCAAATTTTCCAGCATCACCTAATGTATGTTTCCCAAAGACAGTTCTACTCTTACGTGAGATGAATTGGTGGGGGGCTGGGACATGGAATAGCCTTACATTGTTTCCTTTGCATTTCTCCCTCTCAATCTTCCCAATTATATTAAGATTAAAGTCTCAGTGGGGTACTAATCTGCTTTAACACCTCTTGAACACTTATCCCTCTCCCTTTTCAACAAAGAGGGAGCAGGCTTCAAGTTCAGAGTCTTCAGGCTGGCAACAGTGTCAAGCTAGAATGTATTAGAATTGTTTCTTTTCATTTTGCTTATTATGTTCAGCTGTCTATGGCAAATAATACTGATTTTTTTTCCATTTATGGATGGAGAGTGGGATTTTCCTTTAAGTATGTTATTAGTATGTCAGTTAATATGTTTCTTGTACTAAGGAGGTAGCTGGAATAAGCAAAAGTCACTTGCTTCTCAGAAGATAAGGCCCAGCTTCTTGTGGGGAGTGCTAGTGGGGCCTTTTGGAGGCAGAAATACCCAATGGCAGCTTGTTGCATTAGCAATAACCCTCTACCTTTAGAATCTCCTGCTGCCATTCATCCTACTCACTGAAACAGATTTTGATTCAAGTTATGATGTGCTGTCATATGCTGATTTGTATCAGCAGTTGCTCACTTGTATCCATTGCCAATTTCCATGGTGTAAATCTTCCCACCATGGCTGATTTCAGGCTATCAACCAGACAATGAACATATGCATGCATGTATCTTTATGACAGAATGATTTATATTCATTTGGATATATACACAGTAATGGTGTGTCCGGAATTGGTGGGTTCTTGGTCTCACTGACTTCAAGAATGAAGCTGCAGACCCTCGCGGTGAGTGTTACAGCTCTTAAGGTGGTGCGTCTGCAGTTTGTTCCTTCTGATGTTCGGATGTGTTAAGAGTTTCTTCCTTCTGGTGGGTTCGTAGTCTCGCTGGCTCAGGAGTGAAGCTGCAGACCTTTGTGGTGAGTGTTACAGCTCTTAAGGCAGCGCGTCTGGAGTTGTTCGTTCCTCCTGGTGGGCTCGTGGTCTCGCTGGGTTCAGGAGTGAAGCTGCGGATCTTCGCGGTGAGTGTTACAGCTCATAAAAGCAGCATAGACCCAAAGAGTGAGCAGTACCAAGATTTATTGCAAAGAGCGAAAGAACAAAGCTTCCACAGTGTGGAAGGGGACCCGAGCAGGTTGCCAATGCTGGTTCGGGCAGCCTGCTTTTATTCTCTTATCTGGCCCCACCCACATCCTGCTGATTGGTAGAGCTGAGTGGCCTGATTTGACAGGGTGCTGATTGGTGCGTTTACAATCCCTGAGCTAGATACAAAGGTTCTCCATGTCCCCATCAGATTAGCTAGCTACAGAGTTTCCACACACAGGTTCTCCAAGGCCCCACCAGAGCAGCTAGATACAGAGTATCGATTGGTGCACTCACAAACCTTGAGCTAAACACAGGGTGCTGATTGGTGTGTTTACAAACCTTGAGCTAGATACAGAGTGCCAATTGGTGTGTTTACAATCCCTGAGCTAGACATAAAGGTTCTCCAAGGCCCCACCAGAGCAGCTAGCTACAGAGTGTCAACTGGTGCACTCACAGACCTTCAGCTAAATACAGAGTGCCGATTGGTGTGTTTACAATCCCTGAGCTAGATATAAAGACTCTCCAGGTCCTCACCAGACTCAGGAGCCCAGCTGGCTTCACCTAGTGGATCCCGCACCGGGGCTGCAGGTGGAGCTGCCTGCCAGTCCTGCGCCATGTGCTAGCACTCCTCAGCCCTTGGGTGGTCGATGGGACTGGGCGCCATGGAGCAGGGGGCAGCGCTCGTTGGGGAGGCTCGGGCTGCACAGGAACCCACGGAGGCGGGGGAAGGCTCAGGCATGGCAGGCTGCAGTCCCCAGGCCTGCCCCGCGGGAAAGCAGCTAAGGCCCGGCGAGAAATCGAGCACAGCACTGGTGGGCTGGCACTGCTGGGGGACCCAGTATACCCTCCACAGCCGCTGGCCCGGGTGCTAAGTCCCTCATTGCCCGGGGCCGGCAGGGCCGGCCGGCTGCTCCAAGTGCGGGGCCCGCCAAGCTCACGCCCACCCAGAACTCCAGCTGGCCCGCAAGCGCCGCACACAACCCCGGTTCCTGCTCGCGCCTCTCCCTCCACACCTCCCTGCAAGCCGAGGGAGTGGGCTCCGGCCTTGGCCAGCCCAGAAAGGGGCTCCTACAGTGCAGCGGTGGGCTGAAGGCCTCCTCAAGTGCCGCCAAAATGGAAGCCCAGGCAGAGGAGGCGCCAAGAGCGAGCGAGGGCTGTGAGGACTGCCAGCACGGTGTCACCTCTCAATGGGACTGCTGGGTCAAATGGTAGTTCTGTTTTTAGCTCTTTGAGAAATTGCCACACTGCCTTTTTTTTTTTTTTTTTTTTTGAGAGTCTTGCTCTTGTCACCCAGGCTGGAGTGCAATGGCGTGATCTTGGCTCACTGCAACCTCCAGCTCCTGGGTTCAAGCTATTCTCCTGCCTCAGCTACATGAGTAGCTGGGATTACAGGCACCATGCCACCAGGCCTGGCTGATTTTTTTGTATTTTTGGTAGAGACAGGGTTTCACCATGTTGGCCAGGCTGGTCTCGAACTCCTGACCTCAGGTGATCCAACTGCCTCGGCCTCCCAGAGTGCCCAGATTACAGGAATGAGCCACCACGCCCAGCCTGCCACACTGCTTTGCAAAATGGTTGAACTAATTTACACTGCCCCCAACAGTGTATAAGTGTTCCTTTTTCTCTGCAACCTTGCCAGCATGTTATTTTTTTTACTTTTTAATAATAGCCATTCTGACTGGTTTGAGATGATATCTCACTGTGGTTTTGATGTGCATTTCTCTAATGATCAGTGTATTAGTCCATTTTCACACTGCTGATAAATACATACCTGAAACTGGGTAATTTATAAAGAAAAAAGAAGTTTAATGGACTCACAGTTCCACGTGGCGGGGGAGGTCTCACAATCATGGTGGAAGATGAAAGGCATGTCTTACATGGAGGCAGGCAAGAGTTAACTTGTGCAGGGAAACTCCCCTTTATAAAACCATCAGATCTCATGAGACTTATTCACTATCACGCAAACAGCACATGAAAGACCCTCCCCCATGATTTAGTTACCTCTCCCTGGTTCCCTCCCATGATATGGAAATTGTGGGAACTGCAATTCAAGATGAGATTTGGGTGGGGACACAGCCGCACCATATCAATCAGTGATGTTGAGCTTTTTTTTCCATATGCTCATACAACTGTGAAGAGAGGAGAATTCTTTGGATATATACACAGTAATGGGACTACTGGGTCAAATGGTAGTTCTGTTTTTAGCTCTTTGAGAAATTGCCACACTGCCTTTGGAGAAACAGAAATCTTGCATCCATAGTTGCCTCATTTCTCTTTTTCAATTACTGACTCTCCCAACATAGAAGGATCGAGTTGAGGGAGGCCACAGGGTCACTTACATGTGCAGACAGAGCAGTGATTTGAATTCAGTAACCACTCTGTTTTTTGTTTTTGTTTTTTTGAGACAGAGTCTCACTCTGTCACCCAGGCTGGAGTGCAGTGGCACAATCTGAGCTCACTGCAACCTCCGCCTCCCGGGTTCAAGCAATTATCTCACCTCAGCCTCCCAAGTAGCTGGGATTACAGGCACCCACCATCACACCCAGCTAATTTTTGTACTTTTAGTAGAGACAGGGTTTCATCATGTTGTTCAGGCTGGTTTCAAACTCCTGACCTCAAGTGATCCGCCCGCCTCGGCCTCCCAAAGTGCTGGGATTACAGGTGTGAGCCACTGTGCCCAGCCCACTCTGTATTCTTTTTTGTTTGTTTGTTTTTTTGAGATGGAGTCTGCCTCTGTTTCCCAGGCTGGAGTGCAGTGGCTCGATCTCTGCTCACTGCAAACTCCGCCTCCCGGGTTCAAGCAATTCTCCTGCCTCAGCCTCCTGAGTAGCTGGGATTACAGGCACTCACCACCACGCCCAGCTAATTTTTGTATTTTTAGTAGAGATGGGGTTTCATCATGTTGGTCAGGCTAGTCTTAAGCTCCTGACCTCAGGTGATCCACCCGCCTCAGCCTCCCAAAGTGCTGGGATTACAGATTACAGGCATGAACCACTGCACTTGGCCAATTTTTTTTTTCTTTTTTTTTTTTTTTGGAGACAGAGTCTCGCTCTGTCTCCCAGGCTGGACTGGACTGCAGTCTCCCAGGCTGGAGTGCAGCAGCACCATCTCAGCTCACTGCAAGCTCCGCCCCCCGGGTTCATGCCATTCTCCTGCCTAAGCCTCCCTAGTAGCTGGGACTACAGGCGCCCACCACCATGCCCGGCTAATTTCTTTTTGTATTTTTAGTAGAGATGGGGTTTCACCATGTTAGCCAGGATGGTCTCGATCTCCTGACCTCGTGATCCTCCTGTCTCGGCCTCCCAAAGTGCTGGGATTACAGGCGTGAGCCACTGCGCCCGACCCACCCTGTATACCTAAAGTAGCCCTAGCATTCACTAGTTGTGTGGTCTCAGGCAAGTCACTTAGCCTCTAAGCAATGAAATTTCTAGGAGCACAAGAGCATAGGGCTCTCACATAGCATATGGCAGTTATTAGGATGCAATTAGCATCACCATTTCTTTCCTCCACACCCACAGGTGTAGAACCAGGGCACGTGAGCATTGTTTAAAGGAGAGCTTCAAAGATGATGTATCTTTAGAGCTTGATGCCACCTGCCTTTGCCTACCTGTTGCTTGGCTACAGACCTGGCTCCCCTCCAACCTCCCATTTCTAATGCTACATCAAAGGCTGTGCTTAGCTGGGAGCATTTTTGTCCTTTGAGGGGCAGTTGTCAATGTCTGGAGACATTTTTGATTCTCACAACTGGAAAAGTATGACTGCGATCTAGCGAATGGAGGCCAGGGATGGTGCTAAACAGCTCATGATACACAGGATAGCCCCCTGCAACAAAGAATTATCCAGCCCCAAATATCACCATGCCAAGAATAAAAAACCCTGCTCTGAGGATTAAGTGAGGTTGGTCCCTCTAAAAGATGTGTTTACTCTACTGGAATACCATAGAAATTCCTTAGGCTACCATTCTAAGAAGGAGTAGCATAGCCCTTAAAGATTGTAACTAAATTTTACACTCCCCAGGCAGAGGTACAAAGATGTCTCCGACTTGTTAAAGCAATAAATGAATGAAGGGTAATGGGCATGACAGAATAGATTTTTAACAGTCTGATTCCCATCATTAAATCCTAGCTCTTCCACTTTTTTAGCTCTGTGACCATAAGCGTAGTAAGTGCTAGGATCCTCAATTTCTTCAACTGTAAAAACAGAAATAATGCACCTGTCTTGTATAAAATTGTTGTGAAGATTAAAGGAGATAATGCCTGTAAGCCAGTTAGCCAGTTACTGCTGGTATATTGTTATGTTCTCAACAAACATAATCATTATCATCATTACTCTTGCTATTATACTGCCTACAGTAGTCAGAGCTCAAATAGCTATTTTCATCATTATTATTATTTTAGGTCTATTTTCGTTCCTTAAACAGTTGTGGGTGGCTGAGAGGCACAAGTACCTGTCTCTTCCCTATGCCAAGACTCTGCAGAGTGGTGAACAGCAAGAAAGGAAAAGAGTCCAAACAGATGGAACCTTCATGGGGCAGGTTTCTCCTAGTCCACCCCCCACCACACACACACAGAAACTAAACACTCTTCCAAGCTGTCTTCATCCATGGGATAATTTCTTTAAAGCCTGCATGGAATCCCAGGTAATGAAGAATGATGAGGCTAATTATAGACTTACCATGGTACAAAAGCCTGTTGGCTGTATGTTCATACAGATTATCCAGCTTGAGTCACAGGCCATTCAGAGTGTTCAATTTCAGAACCATCCAGAAGCTATCAGACCTAGTCTGTCAAATCTGTGGGGGCAAAGATGCTGTATCATTTGGTTTTATAGTTTGCACAAACCCAAGAACTGTTCTGGCACATAGAAGAGCACAGAAAACATGGCTTGTGGTATCTGTGCTTAGTGAGGCCGCTGACTCACTTAGAATGGCCAATTCCAGATTGTAGAACTTTTTTTTTTTTGCGAGAGAGAGAATGTGTGTCTCACTCTGTCGTTTATGCTGGAGTACAGTGATGCAGTCATAGCTCACCACAGCCTCAAACTCCTAGGCTCAAGTGATCTTACCACCTCAGCCTCCTGAGTAACTGCGATTACAGGCACTCACCATCATGCCCATGTAATTTTTATATATATAGTTTTTGAGACAGGCTCTTGCTATGTTGCCAAAGCTGGTCTCGAATTCCTGGCCTCAAGCGATTTTCCTTCCTCAGCCTCCTAAAGCACTGGGATTACAGGTGTTAGCCACCACACCTGGCCGGAACTTTTTTCAATTGTTATTTTTTTCCTGGTAAGAAAAGTAGCACATATTCAACGGAGACATTTAAAACCATGTCCCTTCAAAGCAAGAAAAATCATGCTCCCATTACCAACAATAACCCTTGTGTATGAGTTGTCTTTTCTTTCAGTATTTCCTTTTTGGACATAGGAGGATTTGTTCTTGCTTTTGTTTTCTTTAATGGCTTGACTTTATTTATTTATTTTGAGACAAAGTCTCGCTCTGTCGCCCAGGCTGGAGTGCAGCGGCGCGATCTCAACTCACTGCCCCCCTCTGCTTCCTGGTTCAAGCGATTCTCCTGCCTCAGCCTATGGAGTAGCTGGGACTACAGGCACGCACCACCACGACCACCTAATTTTTGTATTTTTAGTGGAGACGGGGTTTCACCATGTTGGTCAGGCTGGTCTCGAACTCCTGACCTCATGATCTGCCCATCTTGGCCTCCCAAAGTGCTAGGATTACAGGCGTGAGCCACTGCGCCTGGCCAGGGCTTGTCATTTTTTAGACATTATCACATTGTACAAAAAAAATTTGTAGACTGCCTTTTTTTTCCCTCTTGTACACTCATAAGCATTTTAAACTATAATGGCTGCGTAATATTCTAACAAACGGCTCTAACAGAGTTTACTCAACCACTCCCCTGTTCTGGACACCTAGGTTACTTGTTCTTTTTTTTTTATTTTTTTTGAGATGGAGTCTCGCTCTGTTGCCCAGGCTGGAGTGCAGTGGCGAGATCTCAGCTCACTGCAAGCTCCGCCTCCCAGGTTCACACCATTCTCCTGCCTTAGCCTCCCGAGTAGCTGGGACTACAGGCACCTGCCACCACGGCTGGCTAATTTTTGTATTTTAAGTAGAGACGGGGTTTCACTGTGTTAGCCAGGATGATCTCGATCTCCTGACTTCGTGACCTGCCCGCCTCAGCCTCCCAAAGTGCTGGGATTACAGGCCTGAGCCACAACGCCCAGCCTGAGAATGTATCTTAAAGAAATAAACCTCTAATTGGAATTTTATTTAAAAAGTATTTATATCTAAAATGTTTGTTGTAGCTATACCAACAAAAATGAACACGTCACTTTGGGAGGATGTGACTTCAATTTATTCTTAGAATTGCCAGCTACCTCCCCAACTTACCAAACTCTTGGTTATGCAGACTTCTTAGATTCACCCTTCCTTGTAACTCTAGAGGACCTGACTACTGTTCATAGCCACCCCTCTGGGATCAGTCCCATTTGAGATCCCAGTGAAGCCCAGGCTGAAACAAGAGTGGCTGAAGTCTGGCTATCCATCCCTAGTTGGCCTCTGAGCAGGAATGCAAAGTTGCTGGAAGACAACACCTCCCTCAACCGCTTACTTTAATTCCCTGTCTATTGAGCCTGTTTTTGTCTTGTTACCATGGCAACACAGCCTCAAAGCTGATAGATATTCCTTGCCACTTAGAGGAAAACACTCAGCTGATAGGCAAGTGGGAAGGACACAGGAAAGAAAAGGTGAGCCCTTTTCTGTTTCCCTTCCGTGCCTCTGCAAATAGGCAGAGATAATTAAAAATTAGATTTTAAAGTCACACTGACACTGATGGAGGGAACATAAGGAGGATTCCAGGGCTCACAAGACCATCTGCTTCTAGTGCTAATTAAAGTGGATGAAGATAAATCAAATTACCCCAGATCTCATCTCTCCTTGATGAAGAATCTCTGAAAGCATAGGTCATTTTAGGGACTCTTTTCACCCTTTGGGGAATTACCTGGCTTCTAAAAAACCTGAAACAATCGTAAAGATCAAGTGGGTTTTAACAGCATGCGTCAGCATCCTACCTCAATTCTTGTTGGTCTCACCTCGCCAGCCTCCCTAATTCCCAGTTGTCATTGGTCTCCCCGTTTCTCCCCATCCAGGGCCCACTGGCCAATATTACTCTCGGGGTTATCTTCCTGAAACATACTTCTTGTTGTGTCCAAGTGAAGACTATGCCCAGCTCCCTCCTGCTCACATAAGAGGGGCCAGCTGACCTTGCCCAGCACACAACATCCCCAGGACACCCAGTGCCACCGTCACTCACTCTTAGTCCCCTGAATGACCAATGCATTCCTTTCAGGACTCTGTTCTCTTGCCTGAGTGTACACAGTTTCTCTTCCTGAAAAATGCCTACCTCCCTGTGTTTTTGAGACGGAGTTTCGCTCTTGTTGCCCAGGCTAGAGTGCAATGGCACCATCTCGGCTCACCACAACCTCTGCCTCCCGGGTTCTAGCGATTCTTCTGCCTCAGCCTCCCAAATAGCTGGGATTACAGGCATGCGCCACCACGCCCAGCTAATTTTGTATTTTTAGTAGAGACGGGGTTTCTGCATGTTGGTCAGGCTAGTCTCGAACTCCCGACCTCAGGTGATCCGCCCGCCTGGGCCTCCCGAAGTGCTGGGATTACAGGCATGAGCCACCACGTCCGGCCCTATCTCCCTCTTAAAACCCAGTGGAAAAGTAGTTTTTCTCTAAACTGAGTCATTTCCTCCACTGGACTCACATGCCTCTTCATTCATAGCTAGGATATAGTTCTTCCCACACTCTGTTGGAATTGACTGTCTCCATGGACACCTTCCCTCTTCTTCTGGCTTCAAGGGCAGAGGCTGCATGTGCTCATCTCTGCATGTTGCCTGGCACATAGGAGGTGGAGGTTATTACCCCAAAAACACAGGCCATTTGATTGAAAGGGCACACTTGTCTAGCTGGGAAGTGAGAATAACACATTGAACTTCTCCAACACCTAACTCCTAGGAAATCCAAACCCCTCATTTGCAACACCATCCTCAAACATATGCTGGGTCCTTAGCAATATGGTGTCACAGTTGAGCATTTGAGTGCTGGAACTGTCATTATAGTTGTCATTTGGGGAAGAAAGCTCAAAGTTCACATTTTGTAAACTTTTTGGAAAATTTCAAACATTTCAAAGCCCCAATTATAGGATACTGACACCCGCTGCCCCCATACTCCTCCCTGTTACCCAGTTTCCACAATGATTAGTAATTGGTTGATTTTTTCCTTCATTGCCTTCCCTTTCTTGCTATTTTTTCTGGAGTATTTTAAAGTAAATCCAAGACATAATATTATTTCATCTGTAAATATTTCATAAACATTCTAAGTTAAAATCCTATCTCTTTGACATACTATGTCTATGAGCTTAGGCAGGTTAATTAACATCCCTAATGTTCATCTTCTACATATGTAAAATGAGGATAATTATGGTACATTCCTCATAGGGTTATAATGAGGAGTGAAGGGACTATTCTATGAAAAGCATTTGACACTTAGCATGCACTCAGCTCATGCACTAAGGGGTCAGTGTTAGCCATCAAAATCACTGTCACTTATCATTACTGAATTTACAGCACAGCATCAAGCCCTTGGGACATGAAAGACATAAGATCTATCAGTAATCTGTATCTATCAGTAATCATGTCTGTGGCAGCAGGATGGGGGCAGATTGGAGCATGTAGAAGCTGGGGCCTTCAGAGAACAAATAGGAGGCTAGAAAAAGAATACCGTAGGGAGATGATGAGATCTTGAATGACGCAGTGATAGAGTGGAGACAATACACGCCGGGAGATTACAGCCAAGACCTCTGATTCACTGGCTGCAGCAGGGAGATGTCCTTCTGCAATTAAAGGTCAAGTCTAGGTTCCGGTGGCCTGAAGCGAGTAAGTCAAGGGAGGTGGAGGCAATGGCAGACAATGAGTTTCTTCTTCCTAGGATCATGGTCTCTGGGGTACTGACAGGGCATCCTATGATGAGAAAAAAGGGTAGGCAATGTGCTAAGAGTTTGGATGTTTGTTCCCCAAACCTCATGTGGAAATTTGATCCCAGTGTTGGAGGTGGGGACTAATGAGAGGTGTTTGGGTCATAGGAGTGGATTCCACATGAATAGATTAATGCCTTCCCTGCAGGAATGGAGAGTGAATTCTCATTCTAGTAGTTCCTGCCAGAGCTGGTTGCTTAAAAGAGCCTAGTGCCTCACCTCTCTGTCTTGCTTCCTCTCTCACTGTGTGATCTCTGCACGTGCCAGCTCCCCTGCACCTTCCGCCATGAGCAGAAACAGCCTGGGGCTTCCACCAGATGCTCAGTCTTCCAGCCTCCACAGTCATGGACCAAATAACTATTTTTTCTTTCAGAATTACCCAGCTTCAGGTATTCTTTTATAGCAACACAAAGGGACTAATATAGCAGGTGAGGCTGCCGATTATGACACGGCAATGCTTGTCCTGCCCTTTGTGAAGCACGTGGCTCTTCCTAGACGGCTGGTTGTCAGTTACATTTTGGTGTTACTTACACAGCTTCTAATGAAAGTTTCCAGACGACTCTACCCTTAAGCTTTCCCTCAGCCATGGCTCTGTAGCCTCGTTTCACTGCTGTGGTGATCAAGGTGAGCTGGTGGTTGCCTCATAATCACTTTTAATAACTTATTATCCAATGAACATGTGCTCATTGTGTTCATTTTTTAAAACACAAAAACATGGGTCAGGGTGCAGTGGCTCACGCCTGTAATCCCAGCATTTTGGGAGGCCAAGGCAGGTGGATCACTTGAGGTCAGGAGTTCAAAACCAGCCTGGCCAACATGGAGAAACCCTGTCTCTATTAAAAATACAAAAATTAGCCAGGTGTGTTGGTGGGTGCCTGTAATCCCAGCTACTCAGGAGGCTGACACAGAAGAATCGCTTGAACCTGCGAGGCAGAGGTTGCAGTGAGCTGAGATCACGCCAGTGCACTCCAGGCTGGGCGACAGAGCAAGATTCCATCTAAACACACACACACACACACACATACACACACACACAATTATAATGGAGAAAATGAAAACCAGCCCTAACCCTATTACTGAGATATAGCCAAGGTTGTGAGGTTGATACAACCTATAATTTGCATTAATATATATTTTACATAGATAAGCAGAATAAGAAATTGTATGCTCAGCATGATCTTATCATGTTAATGAGAAATAGGAAGCAGTGATCTTCAGGGACGTTCTGTGTTGGTCTTAACCATCCTAAGCCTGATGGACATTTTGCTCCAGTTTTTTGCTTTTAAATATTGAATAACATATAGTAACTGTTAAATTAGTGAATGTTATACGGCTTTATTCCATTTCTTTAATTTTTCTCCTTTTAAAAGACTGTTTCTACTGGCAAACATAAGGAAAGAATCCATTATTTTTCCTGCCTTTCCTATATAAACTGTTTATCACTGGTAATCAAATAATGGATGAAGGGAAATGTCTCCTTATAAAATTATGGCAGCTAATAAATGAACATGACTGTATTTATCCTCCGGTAAATTACTGGATCTAGGCATTAAGCTAGTATCCTGGAAAGAGAGCCAGCCAGCCATTGTATAGGTTCTGGAGAAAAGACACAGCAGCGCCAGCCGTCTTGGCAAAGAAAATATATTAACCTGATCAAAGCTTCCAGCCACCTTAAGGAAATACAGAGAGTGGAGAGATACGTTGGCTGCACTGGCTGTTCAAAATCTGTGAAGTCCAGACGGTATGCAACTCCACAAAGCTCAACAATCGGAGCTCTTTGGTACAACTTGCAGGGAACAGCAGCAAAATGGAAGGGTAACTTGTAGTTTTAAAATGACTTAAGGGCCGGGTGTGGTGGCTCACACCTGTAATCCCAGCACTTTGGGAGGCCGAGGCCGGCAGATCACTTGAGGTCAGAAGCTTGAGACCAGGCTGGGCAATATGGTGAAACCTCGTCTTTGCTAAAAATACAAAAATTAGCCAGGTGTGGTGGCGGGAGCCTGTAATCCCAGCTACTCGGGAGGCTGAAGCAGGAGAATCACTTGAACCCAGGAAGTGGGGGTTGCAGTGAGCCAAGATTGCGCCACTGCACTCCAGCCAGGGCAATGGAGTGAGACTCCGTCTCAAAAATAAATAAATAAATAAGGACTTAAAAGTATGAGTGCATTTATATTCTTTTAATGAGCAAAACAAAACTATGATGCCTGGGATGCAGAATTGGGTGAAATTAAGGAAATTTAAGGAAGTGATTACTCTAAAAGTCAGGATTGAGCCGGTGACATTTGAGGGAGGGGAAGGAGGTGAGATTAGCACAAGGGACACAGAAAGGACTTGGGGGTGGCTGACAAAGTTCTACTTTGATGTATTGGTTTTGTGTAGTTTTCTGTATCTATGTTTTACAATTTTTAAAAGTTTAAAATTAAAAAAAAAAACACGAAAAAACAAACTTTGAAAGCTGTTACTAGGCAAGATTATTTCAACAGGGCAGAGAGATTGAACTCAATTCCTTTTAAACAAAAGGTAGAGAATTTTTGAGCACTTAGGGGGAGATAGTGGCGAAGTCCTGGAGGACGTTTCAGGAAGAAGGCAGGTGAGCTGAAGCCATCAGGCCATTTGTGTTTGCTAATTGGTGCTTATGGAAGTTAGGCTCTTATTCTTCCCAGAGACTGGGAGACAGGGATGCTATCTTTCTTGATTACATTTTGAAGGAATGGTTCCCAAGTCCTTGAGAAAGACATTCCTGGGTTGTAGAAGATTTACACCTTAAAAGAGCAAAAATAATTTACAGTATCAAGTTTTCTAAAGTAAATGCTCTAAGGGAGGATTAGGGACCTACAGTCAGGAAGAAACCTGTTGATACAGTATGGATCTGTGTCCCAACCCAAATCTCATGGTGAAATGTAATCCCCAACGTTGGAGATGGGGCCTGGTGGAGGTGTTCGGATCAGGGGAGCAAATCCCTCATGAATGGCTCTCGCTCAGAGTTCACACCAGACCTGGTAGTTTAAAATTGTGGGGCCCCTCCTCCCTGTGACCCCCACCACCACCCCTCGCCTGCATCTGCTTTTGCCATGTGACATGCCTGCTCCCCCTTTGAGACCTCCCTAGAAGCTGAGCATATGCCAGCACTATGCTTCCCATAAAGCCTGCAGAACCATGAGCCCCTGGCGACTCACGCCTGTAATCTCAGCACTTTGGGAGGCCGAGGCAGGCAGATCCCGAGGTCAGGAGTTTAAGACCAGCCTGGTCAACATGGCAAAACCCTGTATCTACTAAAAAATACAAAAATTAGCCAGGCGTGGTGGCGCATGCCTGTAGTCCCAGCTACTCAGGAGGCTGAGGCAGGAGAATCGTTTGACCTGGGAGGCAGAGGTTGCAGTGAGCCAAGATGGTACCACTGCATTCTAGCCTGGGCGACAGAGACTCCATCTCAAAAAAAAAAAAACCATAAGCCAATTAAATTGCATTTCTTAATTAAAAAAAAAAAAAAAAGCTGTTACTAACTATATTGTGTTGGAGAATGTCCCCCTAAATCCATGTTTCTCCCTGAACCTCAGAATGTGACTTTATTTGGAAATAGGGTTGTTGCCGATGTATTGCAACAACATTGCAGATATTTAACATGAGGTCATATCAGAGTAGGGTGGACTCTTAATCCAATATGCTGTACTTGTAAGAAGGAAAAAAGAGAGAGAGAGAGAATGCCATATGATGATGGAGGCAGAGACAGGAGTGATGTGTCTCCAAGCCAAGGGCCACCAAAGATGCCAGCAACCACCAGAAGCTAGGAGAAAATAATGGAAAAGATTCTCAGAACCTCCAGTAGGAACAAATCCTGCTGACATTTTGATTTCAGACTGAGCCTCAGAACTGTGAGAAAATAAATTTCTGTTGTTTTAAGCCACCTGGTTTGTGGTACTTCGACAGCAACCCTAGGAAACTAATATACTACCCGAACATTACCATGTGTTCCTAATTTTAATGAAAAGAATGATTAGTTTAGCTGAAGACTGGGTATGATTTGTTAAAGCATTATTTCTAGTCCTTGTCTGTATGCAAACAATTGTTTACTTGGTTGAAGTTATAGCCCAATACAGTTTTATTTCTGGAATTTTTTTCATTTGACAGGACACCTATTTACATTTCTTTTTGTTTGGTTTTATTTTGCTTTTTTTTGATAAAGGGTCTCACTCTGTCACCCAGGCTGGAGCGCAGTGGTGCAACCACGGCTCACTGCAGCCTCGAACTCCTGGGGGCTCAGACTCCCAAGTAGCTAGGATTACAGGTGGGTGCCACCACATCCAACTGTGTTTTCGTTGCCCAAGCTGGTCTGGAACTCCTTGACTCAAGCAATCCTCCCACCTCGACCTCCCGAAGTGTTGAGATTACAGGCGTGAGCCATCTTGCCCAGCCTGATTTGCATTTCTTAATTCGAGCGCATGTATCTCTACTAGGCATTGGTTCAAACTAGATCCTGATGTTTCCTTCCTTGAAAAGAAACAAGCCCACCTACTGCATTTCCAGCATACAACTTTGCTTCTGAGTTTTCTTTCATGTTGCACTAAGATCTGGCTCATTAGACCATAAACTGTGGGTTGCTCTCGTAACCTGCTGATTCTAACTTCTCACACACATCCTGTGACCCCACCACCACTGAGATTTGTCCCTCAAACCATCAGCAGATGAAACTCAGCTGCTGGGTCTCTTGAGGGGCCACATGGAGACAATGAATAGGTATAATTAACAGAAAAACAATATCCTGAAGGTTTCTTCATGCACGGAGCAGAAATCAAGTTGTTTGATACTTGCGCAGAACCAACGCTGAGATCCGATTTCTTCTCTGTTGCCCTGGAGTGAAAAGGGTTGTAGTCACGGCTCTCTACTGCTTTCCAACATGCCAGGATATTTAAGTCAAGTGTTAAACTAGGCTCTATCCAGATATTAAAAAGTGGAATGTCAGGCCGGGCGTGGTGGCTCATGCCTGTAATCCCAGCACTTTGGGAAGCCCAGGCGGGCGGATCACAAGGTCAGGAGTTCGAGACCAGCCTGACCAACATGGTGAAACCCAGTCTGTATTAAAAATATAAAAATTAGCCGGGCATGGTAGCGCATGCCTGTAATCCCAGCTACTCGAGAGGCTGAGGCAGGAGAATCGCTTGAACCCGGGAGGCAGAGGTTGCAGTGAGCCGAGATCGTGCCACTGCCCTCCAGCCTGGACAACAGAGCGAGTCCGTCTCAAAAATAAATAAATAAATAAATAAACAAACAAACAAACATCATCTCCCCCTCTCAGGGGCACCTTAGCCAAGCAGGGGACCCGTCTTTCTTGTTCTTTGTATGTGTCACCCAAGCATGATGCCTTCTCACAGTAGGCAGTCAATATTTGTTAAATAAAGCACTTTTGAATTAAAAGGTTCTAAAACATCAGAGCTCCAGAATCACCAGGAGTGGACTACCTGTCCAGTCTTAGAAAAAGAGGCCTAGGGTGAGGCCAATACATCGCTTTTTAAAAGCAACATATGCGATTTTTTATTTTTTTTTTAAGATCAACTCCAGCGATAGGAAACACACGTGATTTTAATGCTGGCAGTCTTTAATTTCTATTTTTAAGAAAAGCTAATGTAACCACTTGAGTGTTTTGAAATCAGAGACCATATTGTGTTCTGTTCATGAGCGCCTATTGAGCTGTGTACCACACACTCTTCCTAGTTCTTGGGAAAGAGTAGAACCAAATCCCCTGTGTGCAAGGTGTTATGTGGATACTGAGATGGGGCAGGTGCATGCTCTTCAAGAGCCCGTAGAGCAATGGGAGGGTAGAAATATAGAGAAAATTTTTATAACACTGTGATTCTCAACTGGAGGTGCTTTTGCCTCCCTAAGGGACATCTGGCAATGCCTGGAAGCATTTTTGTTTGTCACAACGGGGTAGCGCTACTGACATCTAGTGAGCAGAGGCCAACGATGCTGATGAACATCCTGCGGTGCCCAGGACAGCCCCCACAACAAAGAGTTATCTGGGCCAAAATGCCAATAGCTACTAGATTGAGGAACTCTTCAACAGAGAATGGGGCCGGGTGTGGTGGCTCACACCTGTAATCCCAGCACTTTGGGAGGCCAAGGCAGGAAGATGACTTGAGATCAGGTGTTGAAGACCACCCTGGCCAACGTGATGAAACCCTGTCTCCACTAAAAATACAAAAATTAGCCAGGGGTGATGGCACTCGTCTGTAACCCCAGCTACTCAGGAGGCTGAGGTGGGAGAATCACTTGAATCTGGGAAGTGGAGGTTGCAGTGAGCTGAGATCGCACCACTACACTCCAGCCTGGGTGACAGAGGCTCCATCTCCCCCACCAAAAAAAAAAAAAAAAAAAGAGAGAGAATGGAATGAGTGAAATGACCCAGGGACAAGCAAGATGCATATAGAAGTACAAAGGAAATAAACCATTCCTGGTCCTGCACTACGATACCCAGTGTCCTACATCCTTCCTTCCTTCTTCGCTCTCCATTACTTCCAACCCACTGTCTCATACCTGGCAACAGTGCATCAAGCCTGTGGTTGTATGGAGTGGGGTCTTAAGCCTGGTTTCTCTGTATTCCACTATTTAACCTTAGGCAAAAACAATGGGTAAGACCTATTTGATAGCACAATGGGGTGACTATAGTCAACAGGAATTTAATTACACACTTTAAAATAATGAAAAGAGTATAATTGGATTGTTTGCAACACAAAGAGATAATGCCTGAGGGGATGGATAGCCCATTCTCTACGATGTGATTACTATGTATTGCATGCCTATATCAAAACATCTCATGCATCCCATAAATATATATACCTACCATGTACCCACAAAGATTAAAAATTTTTAAAAATTTTAATTAAAAAGAAAAAATAATCTTGGTCAAGCCTTTAACCTTCCTGAACCTCATTCTCATCTCGACTCTCCTCCTTGAACAACAGAGACTCAGGAAGAAAAGGGGGCCTATTTTTATGTACCCCTGATTGACAGCCTGACAAACTCCCACTTACCTCACTGGGTTGATGCAATGAAATGAGGTCATGCATATGAGGTGCTTTGCTCAGTGACACCACCTGGTAAGCACTTGTCATATGTCAGCTGCCGCAATGATCATGCGCAACGGCCTCTAACCACCCCATAGATTTACCACCTCTGCCTTGCCCTTTACATTTACCCAATTTGGGGTTCATCTCGTTCCTTGAGACTTATCTTCTCCCATTACAACCCATGGGCATCTGGTGACTCTCATATTATTACGTTCTTAGGTTCAGAGCCTACAGTTTGCTCCTCCTATCCTTCCTCGTGGAAGGATCCAGTATATACCTCACTTTAGACAAAGTTGGGGAGAACCGGCTTTTGATAAGAACACTTTGGTTGGCAATGCTTTTGCAAATAGAATCGCTCTTTTATTTCCACTCTATACTTTAGTCTGTTCCCCAGACTCTTTATCCCAGGCTTGGGCTCTGTCTCTGTTGGCTGACTCTAATTTTGCAGCCTAGGAACCCTAGCATTTTTCTAGACAACAGTTATATATGGATTATAGAGTCAACGTATCTCAGTTTCCTTAGGTACTAAAAACACCACCTATTCCTGCAAACCAGCCCTTTTTCTCCAAGCCTAAGAAATGATCACCTCTGACTTCTATTAAAGTAATTGTGGATTTTGCCATTGAAAATAAGGGCAAAAATCACAATTCCCTTGCACCAACTTAATAAATGGTACTTTCCCAAATGCTATTAGGTCTGGCTGTCATCCCTTTCAAAGATAGCTCCCCACTTGAGAACTTTTAAGGCTTTGAAGGGTCTTTGGACTCCTTAAATTTTTAGCCCTTTTCCATGAATTCTCATGTTTGACAATTCCGGGTAAAAACCTTCAGACATTATAGAATGACATAGCTACCAATCTGTGAGTAAATAAAACCAGTGTTACCTGGAAGCAAGGCAATTACATCATTAGTAAAGAACTAGAGTCCTCCATGCAGAAATATGGTATCTTTCTCCCTGAGCTGAGGGTTTTGCTGAAAGATTCAAAGCCAAAAGAAAGTTTAAAATATACTTTTTAGCCAGGAGCAGTGGCTCACGCCTATAATCCCAGCACTTTGGGTGGCCAAGGCGGGTGGATCACAAGGTCAAGAGATCGAGACCATCCGGGCCAACATGGTGAAACCCTGTCTCTACTAAAAATACAAAACTTAGCTGAGTGTGGAGGCATGTGCCTGTAATCCCAGCTACTCGGGAGGCTGAGGCAGGAGAATCACTTGAACCCAGGAGGCGGAGGTTGCAGTGAGCTGAGATTGGGCCACTACAGTCCAGCCGGGCGACAGAGCGAGACTCTGTCTCAAAAAAATAAAATAAATAAAATAATTATATATAATTACTATAATTATAATTATAATATAAAATTTATAATTATAATAATTATAAAATAATTATAGTTCTACCATTGTCGTGTGGAATTGCAGGAGTGGTGGGAGCTCGGGTTGTTACTTTAACCCCTCATTCTCTTAGTAGAGCAATATTTCCTTGGGTTATTAATGCATTTATTTTTGAGACAGGGGCTTGCTCTGTCACCCAGCCTGGAGTACAATGGCGTGCTCTCAGCTCACTGCCATCTCTGCCCACCAGGCTCAAGTGATTCTCCTTCTTCTGCCTTCCAAGTAACTGGGACTACAGGCATGTGCTACCAGTCCTGGCTAATTTTTTATTTTTTGTACAGATGAGCGTTTGCCGTGTTGGCCAGGCTGGCCTCAAACTCCTGGGCAGAAGTCATCAACCTGCCCAGCCTCCCAAAGTGCTGGGATTACAGGCATGAGCCACCATGCCTGGCCTTCTTGGGTTATTTATATGTCCCTCCGTTTGGCTGAGTGACCAACTTCTACTCAAGTTACTTCCTCTCAGCAGCTTCCTCTGGTTTTCATCCTTCTCCCATAACAAATAAATTGCTTCCTCTTCTGTGCCCATCACACCTCAAGCATCTCTCTTACACACTGCACAACAGATATTTTTCCGCAGGTCTTTCTGAGAGACTGAACATCTCCAGAAGTGAAAGTACCTCACATGTCTTTTATCCTCTTCCCCAGGTCTCACTCCCATGCAGGAATCAGCATCCCCTGAGTGTCCACTTCATTTCTATTCAACCACCCAAATCCAGCACTGTGGAGTGTTGTTAACTAACACAAACATTGGAGGGAATTCACCAGATTTTTTTTTTCCTCTGCTTTAGTTCAAAACACAATAAGACAAGAATATATAGTTTGGTTTCATTATGAGATCGATTTCTGCAGAACATTCTGGCTCTTGGTTCAATGTTTAATTCATATGAACCCCTTATGACCATGATGTATATTGGATCAAGAGAATAAGTACCATCCAAGGACGCAGGACAAAAGGAACAGTTGCTTCATCCGGATTACACTGCCTTGCTTTTTGCTTTCTCTTCTCCTTCGAAGAACATTCTGCCTCTTGTAAGCCAGTGTTCCTACTAATAGCCCCTTTAAAAATCCTCTTGAAGAATCCCATTAGTTAACCTGTTGCCAAGTAGGTACTCCCCTTATAATAGCTGGTTGAATGTTTCTCCCATTCCTTTAAAAATAATAACCATCCTTGCAGGACCAAGACAATGATTAGTCAACAGAGACAGCTAGGGTATAAAATATAAGGCAGTGCTCACTTTCAGGTGCTGATCCTGCACTTGTGTGACTCAGACAAGGGACACCTCCTTAAATTTTGCACCCCAGTCACCTCCTTGGTCCCAGCCTAGTCTATGCCCTGCATTATTGCAAAGACCCAATATGCAGCTGCTCTAAAAAGGAGGGAGTTGAGTGTTTGAATCCTTTCTCTACCCTTCCAGTGGATTAATTCATGGTTCCTGACATTCTACTTTTCCAGTCACTCTTCCATCTGGGTCAGAATCTTGGGGCTCACGCACTTTAGACTCCAGAAGCTACTTGGCAGAAGCCAGAAATTCCAGATCTCAAGCCTACTTGCAATGAATGTGTCACATTTAAATACCCACTTTGTGTTTTAGATAATCATCAATCCCTCCCAAAGATAGATATTGTTAATATGAGGAATATCTCAGAGATGACTTTGGTAGATGTGTTTCTTAATTATAGTATTACTCATTTCTTCTTTTTCAAAGCTTTTATCATCTAACAGGCGTAGTGATCCATGGAATTACGCCCCTCTTGATTTTTCCCCCTTTTTACATGGCTATGCTTATTATCATTCATAGCACAAGCCAAGTGCTATGGTTATTAAGTGGTGTCATTTGTACCCTAATGATTTTGTGCCTTTCACACCATTGAAAAGGAAGTTGGCTATTATAAAGCACTAAATGAAGCCCCAAACAAAGATTGAGGATTATTAACCCTCGTGGCCCAAGTGGGAAGGAACTAACCACTCAGGTAGGTGAGGGGAGATAGGAGGTTCTAGATTTGCAACCACATTCATGGAAACTCTTTGGAATGTAGTAACCAAAGTCCCCAACTACTTTCCAGAATTTTGCCCCACCTTGACTTTTGCTCTTTTGTCCTCAAGGCCACTGGCTTTTTTCAGTCTCTCCTGTCACATTCTACTTCCTCTGCTTGGAATTGTCTTCTCTCTCTCCTCTTGCCACAGCTAAATCCATCCATCCTTTAAATCCTAGCTCAATTATCACTTCTTCAGAGAGAGCATTCCCTGATCTTCCCAACCAGGTCAAATCCCCATCCACATCCTCATAACACCATCTTACCAAGTGGTAATGTTACATTTGTTTGAGTCATTCTTGGATGAAGCCCTTGGCTCCATGAGACTGTAAAAGCCTCACCAGCTCAGGGGGTCTTGTAGGGGGTTGGCTTGCTTGCCATTGTCTTCCCAGGGCTTAACAGTTAGTACACACTCAGTGTATTTGTTGAATAAAAAAGCTTAGAGCCAAATATATCAGTCAGTACCCTGGCAGGAAGCAAGCAGCACACTTAGCTGGGGTTCTAAAGGTATCAGAGTTAAGGAAACCAACTCAACAGGGATGTTGAGATGCCCAGAAACTAGCCACAGTAGGAAGATATTACCCATCCTGGGCCTGAAGGGGCATGAGGAAGGAAAGGCGTTACCAGATTGCGGAGAGAAAGCTAGGACTTTGCAGGAGCTGTAGTTGTGAAGAGGCATAGCTACTTCCAGAGACCCATCACAAGGCAGGAATGAAGAGGGAAATATCTTCATTCTCCTTCCTCCTGTTTTCTGATCTACCAGGATCTCTCATTGGCCAAGCCAACTGGAAGCCATGGGACAAGGAGCCCAGTAGATACAGTCAATGGGGGAATGAACAGGGGCCAGAGAATGGATGAGTGGAGGAACCCTCTAATGATAACCAAGACCCCAAGGTTGCAGCCCAGGAGCCCTCCTCAGCCCTAATTGAGGCTTCCAGCCACCCCACCTCTCCTAATTTCATTGCAGACAGAAATGACTATAACTACTGCCGAGAAATGACTGTGACTACTGCTCCTCTGCTTGCATGGGGTGAGCCAATTAAATTTTCCCCATGGGTCACGCGCTGAGTATTGAACACCAGCCGACTTCATTGAGAGCATGAACCGATGGCATGAGTTCAACTCCAGTGGGTTGCAATCCACTGGGGTTAAATAATCAGGAATTCTGCATTAATAAGTCTAGCTACACAGAGTGAAAATTTTTTTTTAATGGAGTCTCACTCCGTTGCCCAGGCTGGAGTGCAGTGGTGCGATCTCTGCTCACTGCAAGCTCCGCCTCCCAGGTTCCTGCCATTCTCCTGCCTCAGCCTCCCGAGTAGCTGGGACTATAGGTGCCCGCCACCAAGCCCGGCTAATTTTTTGTATTTTTTTAGTAGAGACGGGGTTTCACCGTGTTAGCCAAGATGGTCTCAATCTCCTGACCTCGTGATCTGCCCGCCTTGGCCTCCCAAAGTGCTGGGATTACAGGCATGAGCCACCGGCCCGGCCAGAGTGAAATATTTTTAAATAAATTTTTCTGAGAGCATCTATCAGGATACTGCAGCTTCTGTGCTGTTGTCTGTCTTTAACCTTGAGGGAAGCAGATGGGGCAGTTTTCAAAAAGGATGGGCTTGAGGAACAAGAGTCTTTGTTGGCTGCGTGTCTATTCACAGAGAAGCAAAAAAGTTGGAGACAGGAGTTCCAGGCTGTCACCAAGGGGGGGTTCTCCTCCGTGCACTGTGATCTAGCTCCTGCCCACTCCGCTTTACTGAGTCAGCCCTCTCTAAATCACCATGACCCGGGTTCAAGGGCCTCCTGCCAGTCTTTCTCCTTCCTCCCTTGGATCTGTTCACCTTCTTGTTCCCTCACCTTGCCTTACTCCTGGCTCTTAGATTCCTGGGCCTGTTCCAGTCTCTGATTTACATTTTAGAGGTGGGGGTGGGAGAAGAAACCAGCGTTCTCCAAGGTTTCCGTGGCCCTCTTCTCATCAGGGACTGGATCAGTCCATGACTTACAACATCTAGGTGGCACCACGCATATTTTTTCAACTTAGGATGATCCCAGATTGGCCTCCTCAACCTCATTCTCTCTCCTAAGCCCTGTACCCAGGCATTTCCTGCCATTTTCCCCGGATGCCCAGCCAGGATCTCAAACACAACACTAGATGTGAATGCAGCCTCTTCTCCTTGGAGGGGAAACCAGGTCTAATTGGAAAGCCTGGGCTTGGCCTCCTGTCTTCTGACCTTACTCCCAGCTCCTACACTATCAGCTGTGTCACCTTAGGTGAAACACTTAGCATCTCGAACCTAAGGTTTATTGTTCCAAAATGAAGCTCAGGAAAGACGGGAATGCTATACAGATATGAATATTGTTGTCATCATTTTTGTCATTATCATCATTGCATTGTGATAAATGCCTCACTGGGTGCCCCATTCTGACTAGTGTGTCTAGAGCATCATAGTCCTCCTGGTCAGCTGTGAGTTATCTCTAATTCTTTCTCTCCTCAGTCTCTATGTCATACCCATATCCTCATTTCCAGAACCTGCCAGTCATGCCACGTAATCACTGTGTCCTGTAGCCAAACCCACCCCTCACATCTGCAGGGCCCTGGGCAAGAGTGCAAATGGAGGATCCCAGCCCATGGTCAGCCCCCTTCTGTCTCCACCCCAGAGTCCCACCCACACCAACAGGAGGGGTCCTGCCCACATAGTGGGAAAAAGTCCCCATGTGGTCTTGGGGCCATTTGAGAATAGAATTCTGGAAGGCCAGGAACCCAAAGCATGGTCTAGAAGTGTATGTGTTGGGGGAGACTGTTTGCTTTGCATGGCTGTCCCTTTGGCTCCAACCAAAGGGAGCCATAAGTAGGGGTGCAGGCATAGGTAGGGATGCAGGCAGAGGAAGGCCAGGGTAGGCCCCTCTAAGTGGGGCCCAGGTCTCAGAGTAGAATCTCTCCTCTGGACTTGGGAGTCAAACAGAACCCAGTTGGATACTACCTTTTATTAGGTGGCCTTGAGTATATTGTAGGCGGGACCATCCTATAAAGAAAGAAATAGACCGGGAGTAGTGGCTGATGCCTGTAATCCCAGCACATCGGGAGGCCAAGGCAGGAGGATGGCTTCAATCCAGGAGTTTAAGACCAGCCTGGCCAACGCAGCAAAACCTTGTTTCTACTTAAAAAAAAAAAAAGAAAGAAAAAAGAAAAAGAAAAAGAAAAACAGAAAAAATAGCTAGGCATGGTGGCTCGTGCCTCTCAGCTACTTGGGAGGCTGAGGCAGGATTGCTTAAGCCTAGGAGGTGGAGGCTGCAGTGGGTTGTGATCATGCCACCGCACTCCAGTCTGGACAACAGATAGTGATCCTGCCTCAAAAACAAAACAAGAAAGAAACAATCTTAGGGTTCTGGGTGAGGAGGACATAGATGACTTTCAGAAATCCAGTAGAGGGCGTTAGATCCTCAAGTTTCTCCTAAAGAAGCTTCTACTGGAGCCAGTAATTGTGTCAGATGCTTAACAGACATTGGGCCTCAATCTTCACGGCAGTTCTATTAGGTGGGTGAGAACCTGGGCCGAGCAGAATAATACCACGCAAACATGCCCACATCCTCATCCCCAGAACCTGTGAATCTGGTACCTCACATGGAAAAATGGACTTTACAGATGAGATTAAGTTAGGGATTTGGGGATGGGGAGATCCTCCTGGGTCTTTCAAAGAGGGAGGCAGGATGAGGGCGAGAGTCAGAGAGATTTGAAGGTCTACCCTGCGGGCTTTGAAGAGGGTGGGAGGGAAATGCAAGCAAAGAAATGCAAGAGCTTCTTCTAAAGATAGGAAAGTCAAGGAAATGAATTCCTCCCTGGAAACAAATGCAGGAAGGAATGCAGCCCTGCCGGAGCCTTGATGTTAACCCTGTAAAACCCATTTCAAACTTTTGACCTCCAGAACGGCAAGATAATAAATTTGTGCTTCAAGTCACTGTTGGTGGTCATCTGTTACAGTAATCATAGGAAACTGATACAAAACCTTACCTCCACTTTGTAGAAAATAAAGGGGGAAAAATCCCACAGTGTCACAGAGGCTGGGGGAACTGCCCGAAGTCACGCAGTCAGAGAATGCAGGAGCCTGGATCCCTCCTGAGACTCCATGGCTCCACAGTACAGGCTGGGGTCCTCACAGGAAAGGCATATGCATTTGGTAAACGGGAATACTGGGGAAGCCATGGGAAGGTGATGTTCACTTCTCTGTGATACTTCCCAGCACAGAAATCATTTGAAGCAATCAGAGACGAGCTGTCTCACTAGCAAAGAGGAAGTCTTCGCAATACATGAAGACCTTCAGAACAAAACCGAAAGTCTTACAAAAGGGCCTTCCATGGTGCAAATAGTGGCTGGTTAGGGACTTCAAGATCTGCCACACTCTCCACTTCCAGACTTCCTCTCCACCTGCCCTTGTATTTTTCTCCACCACTCTGGCCTCCTCTTAGAGAATCCCATGTGGGATTCAGATCCACCTGGAGCCAAAGCATATGCTCCCCCTCTCCCTGAATCCCTATTGCTCAGCTCTTTCCATGGCTCACTCCTTCCTGCTCTTCAGGTCTCACCCATCACCTCCTTAAACCCACCTATATTAGTGTCCTGTAAGCTGCTGTTCAAATGACCACAAACGTAGTGGCTTAAATAACATAGAAGTATTATCTTACAGTTCTGAAAGCCCAAAACTCAAGGTGTCAGCAGGGCTGTGTTCCTCATGGAGCCTCTAGGGGAGAATTTATTTCCTTCCCTTCTTTAGCTTCCAGAGGCCATGTGCGTTTTTCTTGCTTCACGGTCCCTCCAGCAAGGGCATCACTCCGCACTCTGCTTCCCTTGTCCCATCACCTCCTCTCTGACCCAAACTCTCCTGCCTCCCTCTTGCAAGAATCATTGTGGTTCCATGGGAGCCCCCAGATAATCCAGGATAATCCCCCATCTCAGATTTTTAGCTTAGTCACTTCTACAAAGTCCATTTGCCATGTCAGGTAACAAATATATCCTCAGGTTCTGGAGATGAGGGAATGGATGGCTTGGGAGCGTGAGGTCATTCTGTCTGCTTTCCCCAGGAATCTTGTTTAAATAGGTCACTCTCCCCCAACCCCTCACCATCTATTCTCCATCATGGAACACTACTCACTCCCTTTGTAGCACTTTTTTTTTTTTTTTTTGAGATGGAGTTTCGCCCTTGTTGCCCAGGCTGGAGTGCAATGGCGTTATCTCAGCTCACCACAACCTCTGCCTCCCCGGTTCAAGCGTTTCTTCTGCCTCAGCCTCCCGAGTAGCTGGGATTACAGGCATGCACCACCACGCCTGGCTAATTTTGTATTTTTAGTAGAGACAGGGTTTCTCCATGTTGGTCAGGCTGGCCTTGAACTCCGAACCTCAGGTGATCCGCCCACCTGGGCCTCCCAAAGTGCTGGGATTACAGGCGTGAGCCACCCTGCCCTGCTGTACCACATTTTTTTAATGATTATGATAAGCCTATTTTATATGGGAAACTGTGATTCCCCCAGGACAGACGGAGAACATCTGTTTCAGCCAGCTCCTGGCCCAGGGCTTTGGTTCTGTTGAATGACTGAACAAATGAATAAATGAATGAATGAATAAGTGAACGAATGAGTATAGCTATTATCATTCACATAAGATGAGATGCAGAGAGAGGAAGCCAGTTGTTGGAATGATGTTACCAACTCAAAGCAGAGCCAGGATTCAGCCCTGGAATGTTCCTACTGCCTCCTGCCACAATGCCTCCTGCCACAATACACTTGGGATGCTGTCAAATTGGCCTCCCAGACACCAGAAGTGTCAGAGAAAGTCCAGATGTCCTTTGAGCTTAGAATGTTGGCATCTTGAGGTGCTTGAATGACATGACTCAGATTTCCTCCCTCCACTGTCTGGATGGGAAACCAGCTCTGTTGGAAATGGCCTGAGTAAATCCAGAATCCCAGCCCTGGAAAATCCAGCTGTCGAGACCAGATATGGCCAGCCACGCAGCTGGCAGTGGCGTCCCAGACTGGGTGTGGGACCATGGTCCTGATTATGAACAGACTCTGCTGGGCCACCCAGGCTGCACTGAGCAGGCCACCAAGAGATAGCTGCCCAGGCCAGGGGCTCTAGGATGTGGGGTAGGCAGGACAAAGACCTCTAGGTGAGGCTCAGCCACATGACGTCTCACTTTCTCCACATATCCACTTTTCCATTCATTCATTCATCCTAGAAGCTACTGTGTGACAGATGTCCTTTTGCACTATGGACTCTGAGGTAGACACCATTGTCCTGCCCGTATAGAGCTGCAATCCCCAGTATGGTAGCTATGAGCTATGGGAGGCCAATGAGGACTTCAAGTGTGGCTCATCTGAATTGAGATTTACTCGCAGTGTAAAATACACCCTAGATTCCAAACAGTCTCCCCCAAAAAAGTGTAAATTATTACTTCATTATATTGAGTATATATTGAAATAACATGTTGGATATATTTGGTTAAAGAAAATATCTTAAAATTAATTTCACCAGTTTCTTTTTACATTTCTTGACGTGGTTAATTAGAAAAATTTTAGCCACATTTGTGGTTCGCTTTATATTTCTTTTAGATGGCACTGTTCTATTGATTTGCAATGGAGAGGAGAGGCTGATGTGTAACTTACAAGGCTGGGGTAGGGTTGGCATCACTAGCCAACTGAGGTGTGAAGGGAGAAGTGCTTGGGTGAGACTGTGAGGTTGGGTGTGGAGGGCAAATACTTAGAAGAGCTCACATCCAAGTCAACAACAGCAAGACAAATCCAAGGTAGCTCAGGACCAGGGCACTCCAGGAAGGGACCCGGACGTACAGAGACACAGTGCAGAGAGCCCAGTAAACTTCAGATACATCGTAAGTGGTAGACATGAGGGTGTGATAAGAGGTGAAGAAAAGCAATGAAGCCAGAAAAGGCAACAGTTACCAGCTCCAGAAACGTGCAGTCCAGTGCTGTTCAGCAGAATTATGTGAACAACATGTAAAGTTTTAAATTTTCTAGTTTCTAGACGTATTTTCAAAACTACAAAAAACAAATTTTAATAATTGTTATTTCAACATGTAATAAATGTCACCAACTCTTACTGAAATGGTTTGGATTCTTTTTTATGATGATTAAGTCTGTGAAGTCTGGTGTGAATTTTACACTGACAGCACATGGCAATTTTTACTAGCCAAATTTCAAATGCTCACTTGCCACAATGACTAGTGACTATAGTACTAGGCAATGCAGGTCTACTAGACAGTTCTCTTGAATACAATGGGGAAGGGTTTTAACCAGGAGAGTACTTTAAAAGAAAAAAATTTAAAAAAACACCTCTGGTGGTCCCAACGGAGAAGACAAGTCTCCCACATGCTACTGAGCTTTCTGGAGCCCATCACCACTATCTTCTGGGCACTGTCACCCCCGCCGGGGTGCTTCCACTTATAAACGGTAATTTGGGAGCAATGTCTCTTTTGTGCAGACTTTGCTTTGCCAAGGTGTTATTTGAGAGCAGTTTGGGTGTTGACAACAGAGGAAGGGGAAGCTGCCCTCTCAGATCCCCCATGGTTCTCACCACCTTTCAGATGGGCACCAGAGGCAAGAACCTTGGATGTTTTAATTATTGGGTTTTTCATCTGTGAAACTGTGGTGCTTAACTCAGCTAATCATTGTGATGCTTAACTCCGCTTATCATCGGGTTTCTCCTCTGTGAAACTGATGCAGACACTTCTAAGAGGCTTGGTGTGTGTGGATAAAAGGAAGCAACTTATGCAAAGGGTCTCATATGGTGGCCTAAGAAAGAGTTAATCAAGAACAGTATCGTTTCTTTCCTTCAACATTGTCATCAGAAAGGCTCCAAGAGCAGCCTAACAAGAGGATAGAAATGCACACAGCGTGAATAGGAGGTCAGGCTACTTAAATGCCTCTTGGAAATACTGCTGATCCTTTATCCATCCTTTCCGTAAGGGACTTCAAGGAGTCCGTTCATTTCAGAAAGAAATATCCAAAAAGCATGCAGATTAGAGGCAGCCCTGCAGGGAGCTTTTTCTCCTAGCATCACAATAAGCTTTAACTGGTGAGAAAACAGCTTTTCAGTTTCTCTGGGCTCTGTCTTACTGAGAGGCAGCTTAAAAGTTGTTCCTAGTCTCCAAGGAGTTTTCAGATGCTAATAACTTGCCAGGGTGATAAATAACTGAATGCTGAAGAGCCATGACGTGAGACACTACCTACCTCATTCCTCTGCCTTTGAGAGAGAGTCAAACAAAGCAGTACGGACTAGGCAGAACTGGGAAAGAGCTCTGGTTTTGAAGTCTGGCAGCCCTGAGTGCCAGCCACAATTCTGTCACAATTAACTACGTAATCTTTGGGTAAATTGCTTCTATTTTTGAGCATCAGCGTACATTATCTGTAAAATGGGGATAATTTTGCAAGGTAATAATTATGTATGTGAGATAAGAATATATTATCTATTATTGCATTTAACTCCCCCCGCCCCCCGCAACAAACTTAGAGGCACTTATGATCTCCCAGTTTCTGTGAGTGGGGAATCTGGGCACAGCTTAGCTGGTCCTTTGATTCTCACAAGGCTGCAATCGGGGTGTTACAGGAAAGGGGTCCTAATCCAGATCCCAAGATAGGGCTCTTGGGTCTCACACAGGAGAGAATTCAGGGCGAGTCCACAGTGCAAAGCAAAAACAAGTTTAAGAAAGTCAAGTGGTAAAACAATAGCTACGCCATAGACAGAGTAGGGCGTTCCTGAAAGTAAGAGGAGGAACACGTTCACCCTGGGTACAATGATTGTTTAAATGTAGGATAAAAAAAGAGCATGGGCCGGGCGTGGTGGCTCACGCCTGTAATCCCAGCACTTTGGGAGGCCAAGGCAGGCGGATCACAAAGTCAGGAGATCAAGATCATCCTAGCTAACAAGGCAGAGCTTGCAGTAAGCCAAGATCATGCCACTGCACTCCAGCATGGGCAACAGAGTGAGACTGCATCTCAAAAAAAAAAAAAAAAAAAAAAGAGCAAGGGGATGGGCTCTGCTACAAGGGTTTGTGATAAAGGATTAATTTTCTTAATTACTGTATTTTGCAAGAATCAATTCTTTTTTTTTTTTTTTAAAGACAGTCTCGCTCTGTTGCCCAGGCGGGAGCACAGTGGCGCGATTTCAGCTCACTGCAACCTCCACCTCCCGGGTTCAAGCAATTCTCCTGCCTCAGCCTCCCAAGCAGCTGGGATTACAAGCACCCACCACCACACCCAATTAATTTTTGTATTTTTAGTAGAGATGGGGTTTTCCCATGTTGGCCAGGCTGGTCTTGAACTCCTAACCTCAAGTGATCTGCCCGCCCTGGCCTCCCAAAGTGCTGGGATTATAAACGTGAGCCACTATACCTGGCCTGATATTATTATCTTTAAAGCAAAATTAGGAATGCTTCTGTTCTCAAGATATTGAGATATCGTTATCAGGACACTCCCAAGTCTGGGTCTGTTTAGTAAACATTATCAATCTGTTCCCTTAACCGTGAGCAACTAGAGGCTAGGAATACCTAACTCTCTGGGGATGCAGCCCAGCAAGTCCCAGCCTCATTTTCCTAGCCCTCACTCAGGACGGAGTTGCTCTGGTTCAAATGCCTCTGACAAAGGTGTCAGCTGGGTCTGTGGTCTCAAATGGGGAAGGGTCTGCTTCCAAGCTCTCTGTGGTTGTTGGCAGGATTCAGTTCCTCACCGGCATTTGGACTGAGGGTATCTGCTTCCTCACTGACTGTCGGCTGGGGTCTGCCTTCAGTTTCTTGCCATGTGGACCTCTCCATAGGGCAGCTCACAACATGGCAGTTTGAGTCATCAGAACAAGGAAGCATCAAGAGTCAGAGAAAGAGGGACTGCAAGATGGAAGTCACGGTCCTTTATTACCTAATTTTGGAAGCGATATATCATCACTTTTGCTCTATTCTGTTGCTTAGAAGCAAGTCACTAGGTCTAGCCTACGTTCACGGGGAGGGGATGAGTACCAGGCAATGGGGATGACTGACAACCATTTTAGAAGGTGTCTGCTACAATATATGAAGCTTCCCGGTGGGTAGTAGCTATAATGAATCAAATGTGAAAACCCTTTGAAAAGCAGAGCTCACTAGAAAAATAAAAGGAATCTACTGGATTATGTATTAGGGTCAAGACATTTAACAATCATATGACACTATTAGTCAGAGATCAGGGCCGGGCACAGTGGCTCATGCTTGTCATCTCAGCACTTAGGGGAAGCCAACAGGGGAGGATCACCTGAGGCCAAAAGTTCATGAGCAGCCTGGGCAACATGGCAAAGCCACATCTCTACTAACAACAACAACAACAACAAAAGCAAAAAATTAGCTGAGCACGTGGTGACACTTGCCTGTAATCCTAGCTACTTGGGAGGCTGAGGTGGCAGGATTGCTTGAGACCAGGAGGTCAAACCTGCAGTGATCTGTGATTGTACCACTTTACTGCAGCCAGGGCAACAGAGCAAGACCTTGTCCCCCCAAAAATGGACTGACTCTGATCACTGCCAGGTTGTCCAAAGACTGCATTTAAAAATGCAGTTATATTAAATACTGATTTGATAATATGTTACCAGACAGACACTGAAGTTAAAAGGCATCCATTTCTTCTACGTGATGTTTTATCATATATCCATAGCCCTTTCTAGTTCTTTTAGTATATGTGTGTTTTTATGGAGACAGAGATTAAAACATTTTAAATATGCATGTCAGTTCTCATTTAGCAATATTACAACATTTAATTCTGCTGTGTAGTCTTTGTAATTAGCTGTATATATCTTTATCTTAACAGCCACATATCATTTCCTTTCAGTAGATACATGTGAGAGTCATTGTTTACTTAGCCATCCCCTTAACTCTGGGACGTATAAGTTGCTTCAATGTTTTGCCATAAAAAGCAATACTGTAATTAAGTATCTTTTGTGTAATAAGTTTTTTTCCCCATAATTTAAATTATGTCTTTAGGATAAAGTTCCAGAAAAGCAATTAGAATACAAACATTTTAATAGCTGTGTCAAGTTGTTATCCAAATGTGTAGAAGGCTTCGGTTTTCATACAAGCAAACACTGTTCTATCAATCAGTCACAGGGTGAGTTCCTCAAAGGCAGGCACTGTATCTTACTTTTTAATTTTGTTTAACCATAGCATCTAGGCTAGAAGCAACATTTAATGAATATTTTTGGACCGAATGAACACAAATTTTAAATATTTGAGACTTCAGGAAAAATATTTCAGCTAGATCTATTAAAATTTTTTTTCTTAATCAAGAGATGTTGCATTTCCATGCAGATTTCACTGAGATGTGGAGCATGGGCCTGTACCAAGCACCAAGCTCCATGTTGCCCTTTCTGGATTTCATTTAACTCTCATGCCTCCCTCCCCAACCCCACCTCAACAGTTGGAATTCCACATGGCAACAGAATGAAATGCTCAAAATGCAAATTGGATTCTGCTGCAACCTTGCTGTTTCAGAGGGTCCCAGGAGACACCTATTGGCCTGGCAAGCCCCCAACATTTGAAAAGAAACAGGAAGCCCTCTTTCCTGGGGAGAATACTATAGTGTTGAGGGCAAACTCCACTTAGATAGAGACAACATTTCCTCCCAGTAACCAGAATCGTGAGAATTTTCCTGAGTTCAGTTCAGCCTTGAGTAATGGGTCAGTTTAGCCCAACTGTGAGTTAGAGTTAAATAACATTGAAGTAAGCAGGGCACAGATGACCTTCAGAAAATATCTTTATTGGTCAAAATGTAATCTGACTAATGCACCCTGCCACCCTGCAGCATGTAATTCTGAGAACTCCAGAGAACCTTCCCCCACCCTTTAAAGAAATGTTCATCTACTTATTTCAAGAGCTGTCACCCTCACTTTTTCGACTCAGAAGATGCTTGCACAAGATCAGTGTCTGTGAATGGCACAACCAGAATGTAATTGCACCCCAACGTCCAACATCCACCTCTTAGCCACTAAGCTTGAGCCGCAGCGCCCTCTGGTGGTCACTTGACAGTTTGAGTTTTCCAGGCCCCCTTTTTAACTGGGCAACATCTCGCCTAACCAGCACCTCTGTTTCTCACCTTTTCTCGCAGGTGAAGGAGGCCATGCAGCGGATTCACGACCGAGGGAACATTGGCAAGTTAATTCTGGATGTAGAAAAGACCCCAACTCCACTGGTGAGTGAAAAGCAGAGGAGTCTGTTCAGTTCCACGTGAGAGAGCCCCACGGGTCAATCAGATGCAGACACGGGTGGCGTAGAAGGAAGTACAGGTAGCCTGTGGGCTAGTGGAGGAGACCGGGGTAATCAAATGATTTCACACATGAGGGATTCATGACAAACTGAGATGAATGCTGAAAAGGAAAGGCCAGTGCTTCAGTGAGACCACATTAAAAGCAATCTGAAGGCATAGGCAGGAAAGCATAGCAACAGCAGACCTGTCTATTACAGCTGCTAGCTCTTGGGAGAAATTCCTGGAAAATTTCAATAATTTCACATTCATGTTCCTAACAGAATGATGCCAGCTGCTTCCGAGATGTTCCCTGATGGTTCCACCGATTTTTTTTTTTTTTCCTTTCAGAGAGAGAGTGTCTCACTCTGTCACCCAGGCTGGAGTGCAGTAGCACTATCTCAACTCACTGCAGCCCCCGCCTCCTGGACTCAAGTGATCCTCCCACCTCAGCCTCTTGAGCAGCTGAGACTACAGGAGAGCACCACCATGCCCAGCTAATTATAATTTTATTGGCCGGGTGAGGTGGCTCACGCCTGTAATCCCAGCACTTTGGGAGGCAGAGGTGGGTGGATCATCTGAGGTCAGGAATTTGAGATCAGCCTGGCCAAGATGGTGAAACCCTGTCTCTATTAAAAATAAAAAAATTAGCCGGGTGTGGTGGCAGGTGCCTGTAATCCCAGCTACTGGGGAGGCTGAGGCAGGAGAATCGCTTGAACCTGGGAGGCAGAAATTGCAGTGAGCCGTGATTGCGTCATTGCACTCCAGCCTGGGGGACTAGAGTGAGACTTTGTCTCAAAAATAATAATAATAATGATAATATAAAATAATAATAATGTAAAATATAAATAATAAAAATATAATTAAAATATTATTTATATTATTTTTAGAGACAGGATCTCACCATGTTGCCTAGGCTGGTCTCGAGCTCCTGAGCTCAAGCAATCTGCCTATCTCGGCCTCCCAAAGTGCTGGGATTATAGGTGTGAGCTACCACACCCAGCTGTGATTTTTTTTTCTTTTACCAGGACAAAACCCTTATATCCCAGGGATACCACCAGGAGTGTAGCATGTCAAACTCACATCTCACCTATTCTCCCCAGGGCCTCTCGAGGAGGGACTATGTAGTGGTGTGGTCAGTGCACAGACCATCCGACTGCATGGATTCAAAACCCTGAGCCCCTGTTTATGACCTGGGCAAGTTACTTGACTACTCAGCTTTGATCCCCTGTCTGTAAAGTGGAGATTGATAAGTTCCCAGTTAGAATAGCATTCATAAAGCATTGTCTGATATGTACTAAGTTCCAGGTCATCTTTTTTTGAGATGGAGTCTCACTTTATCGCCCAGGCTGGAGTGCAGTGGCATGATCTCGGCTCACTGCAACCTCCGCCTCCCGGGTTCAAGCGATTCTCCTGCCTCAGCCTCCCGAGTAGCTGGGATTACAGGGGCCCGCCACCACACCCGGTTAATTTTTGTATTTTTAGTAGAGATGGGGTTTTACCCTGTGGGTCAGGCTGGTCTCAAACTCCTGACCTCATGATCTGCCCGCCTCAGCCTCCCAAAGTGTTGGGATTACAGGCGTAAGCCACCGTGCCTGGCCCCCAGGTCATCTTTAATAGAGAAAATATTTGGGAAGGGTTTCTTGTTTCTTTGTTTACATACACATTGATTCTTGAAGCTGCATCAGTTCTTTAAAAAAAAAAAAACTAAAATTTCTTGCATATTATCATATAAAGTGGTTTTTTGTTTTGTTTTGTTTTGTTTTGTTTTTGAGATGGGGTCTCGCTCTGTCTCCCAGGCTGGAGTGCAGTGGCACGATCTCGGCTCACTGCAAGCTCCACCTCCCAGGTTCACGCCATTCTACCTCCTTAGCCTCCCAGGTAGCTGGGACTAGAGGCACCCGCCACCACGCTCGGCTAATTTTTTTGTATTTTTAGTACAGACGGGGTTTCATCATGTTAGCCAGGATCTCCTGACCTCGTGATCCGCCCACCTCGGTCTCCCAAACCGCTGGGATAGGCGTGAGCCACCTCACCCGGCCAGGAGTGTGTATTTTTAAAAGTATTTCCTTGACTTGAAACCATAATGTAATTTGGGTATGACAGTCATTTCATTCAATGAAGGACAACTTCAACATTGTAAAACGCCCTCTTGTTAAGTGACTGATACAACATGGATATAGCTTATTAAATGTTTATAAGTTCCAGGGCTGTTCCAAGCAGATGAGAGGGCAAGGTTAGGGAGGGGAGGGAGTGACTTGGATCCTGAGTCTCCTGTACACCTCTTTGTAGTCTTTAAACATATGACCAAGTCTATTTCAGTCCCATTTGGAGAAGGCAGACAGGCTCTAGGCCCATCCTGGAAGCTTATGGCTTTCAAGCAAAATAGTTGGCACCAATTTCCCACCCCGGGATGCTCCTGTGTCCATCACACATGAGTTGCTGCCAAGTCCTTGGGCTGATAGGAAGGCCTGTCTTACCGAGTGAGGATTCTTACCGGAGCAGATGCTGAAAAATCCACCTTTCAGGGTAAAAGCACAGGATCTGCCTGTGCCACACACAATGTCATTGTCCTTGTTTCTGAACCTCCTGAAGGCTTCTTTTTTGAAATGCAGTCTCACTCTGTCACCCACGCTTGAGGGCAATGGCACGATCTCGGCTCACTGCAACCTCTGCCTCCTGGGTTCAAGCGATCCTCCCACCTCAGCCTCCTGAGTAGCTGGAATTACAGGCACATGCCACCACACCCAGCTAATTTTTTTTTTTTTTTTTTAATTTTTAGTAGAGACAGGGTTTCACCATGTTGGCCAGGCTGGTTTTGAACTCCTGACCCCAAGTGATCCACCTGCCTTGGCCTCGCAAAGAGCTGGGATTATAGACATGAGACACTGTACCCGGCTCTCCTGAAGGCTTTTATCCCTGGAACCTAAAGAAACAAAAAGACAGTAGAGAGTGGGTATTCGGAGCAACCACGTGGCGGAAAAGAGTTCACGGTCTATCTAGATGGAAAAGCAGACTTGAAGGAAAGGGAGCATGTTGTGAGGTTAAACAGAAGACATGGAGATGCAGGAGGGATCCAGTGAGGTCATTTTAGGGTTAGCACCTGACGGAAGAGGAAACAACTCAAGCTCCAGGCTCCGCAGGATGTGTCGCTGTCCACTCAGCAAGTGTTGGAGGAGGGAACAGAGGCGCCTGCAGAGGTGCTTTCTCCTACTGGAATAACCACCTTTTTGTTTTGGTTTGGTTTTTCGCTTTGTTTTGTTTTTGTTTTTGAGACGGAGTCTCGCTCTGTTGCCCAGGCTGGAGTGCAGTGGTGTGATCTCGGCTCACTGCAACCTTCGCCTCCCGGGTTCAAGTGATTCTCATGCCGCAGCCTCCAGAGTAGCTGGGATTGCAGGTGCACACCACACCATGCCCGGCTAATTTTTGCATTTTTAGTAGAGATGGGGTTTCACCATGTTGGTCAGGTTGGTCTTGAAATCCTAACTTCAGGTGATCTGCCCGCCTTCGCCTCCCAAAGTGCTGGGATTATAGGCGTGAGCCACCGCGCCCGGCCATGACCACTCTCAGCCCTCACTCAGCCCCGAATCTGCCCAGCCAGCATGCTGCAGGACACACGCTGCTCCTCTAGAATAGTCTGGGCTGTAAGGCGTGTGGGCAGCACCCAGGCAGGGGAAGTCAATTGCTATTGGCGGCTCCAGAAGTGAATTTCCTGGGAAGCACTAAGAGTGGAGTCTCTCCTGCTGAACGCCTCCTCTTGATGAGGCTGGACCAAAGCAAAGTTGAAACTCATCCTATGATGTGTCATGAGGTCAGAGCAGAGGCAGAACTGCTGCCTCCAGACCTCACAGTACCAGCAGGCAGCCCTGCCCCAGTCCTGGCCATCTGACCAGTGTCCCAGAGAACAGAGGTGGCCTTTCCTGAAGGCTACTGACCTCTGCTGCCCTTACAGCTTCTGTGTTCACATCACCTTAGGGTCTCCCTTTCCACTGCTGTAGAACAGAACTAACAACAATAATTACTACTATTGTTAATACTTCATAGAGTTGTAGAGAAGATTAAAAGAACCAGTGTCTGTGAACCAATTGGCATATTGGTGACTATGTATTATAATATACACTACTAAGGGACAGCTTAGTTGGTTAGTTCTTCATTATCCTAAAGCACTTGTTGCATATGTACCTAGTTGTAGGGAAGAAAACTGCAGAGACCTGGTCCTCTCCTGTGGTGTCTACGGTTCGGCAGGGGCAGATGGACATTGGCCAATGAGCCATTCATATAAATGAGACATTGCAACTCTTGATCAGTGCTACAAAGAAGAGGTATTTGGGCCATGAAAGCTCATAATAGGGAGATTGTTCCAGTTAGGGGATTCTGCAAAGTCTTCCTTGAGGAAGCAGGATGAGCCCTAAAGGAAACGTAGGTATGAACTGGATGAACTGGGCAGAGGGGGTGGAGGAATGACATTCCAGGAAGAAGGCACTGCATATGGTATGGCCAAGGGGGAAAACCCAGCTTCAGGTGAGACAACATGGGGTGAGCTGAGATTCAGGGGCCAAATTCCTGTTTGTCAGAATAAGCCGTGACGCAGTCAGGGACTCAAGTTTGGGAGATCTGGGGCCCAATCTAGATCAGGGGATAAGAACAGAAAAGAAATCTGAGTCACAGATCATGTAGGGGGATGTTAATGGACAGAACTAATTTGTTCTGAGCCTCTGTCATGTGCTCAGCCCTTTGCTAGACTCTTTAGATACATTACTCCATTTTCTTTCACCTGGTTCTTAAAACAAATTTATAAGGCAGGTGGATTTATCGCCACTGTAATGATGGAGGAAATGAAGGCCCAGAGGGGTAATCATAACTATGCTAGGTACCAGTGATGAACAAAAGAAAAGGAGTCAGGCAAAATCCCTGTCTTCCCAGAAACTATATTCCAGTGGGGGAACAGAGACCAAAAAGCAGATCAATACACCTTTGTTCTCTGGTTGTTGTATCTGCTCTTCGTAAGTGACAGCATCAAGACTTCAATCCTGGGGGCTCTGTGCAGCTGATGCTCTCAATACCCATCCCATCTCCCCTTGGCACTCGGGTCCCCTGCACTCCAGGGGCTTCCTCTTGTAGGCACCTGCCCCTCTGTGGCTGAGAGGTAACTCTCGTCACCAGAGCATGCTTGAGTTTTGCACAGAACCTGCGTAGGGTGCAGGGAGATAACTCACCTCCCCTGAGAGCAGCCCTTAGCCATAACGTGGCTTCCTCCTCCCTCAGAAGGGAGAGCTCTAAGATGTGCCCCCCAGGGTCTCTCAGAGGTCCCCAGCAGAACTAAGTCCCACTGCCCACACAGGAACCAACTTACTAACATACACTGCATTGGATTCTTCCCCTTTTTGGTCTCATTTCTTCACTCCCCTGCTAGTGCTTCCTGGGATCATCTCCCAAATTCCAGATACTGGCATTCAAATCCTTATCTCAGCACCATCTCTCGGGGTGCCCAACATATGACAGCTAATCCTGCACTGCCTTCCAGGGAAACAAGCAACCCTAGCTCCCAGCCCCCAAGAAGTCCTCCCATGGGACTCTGTCAGATGCTCAGATGACGGGGCTGGGTTGCACAGCCCTCAATAACATCCTCTTTTGAATTACAGATGGCCAATGACAGCACAGAGACCAGTGAAGCAGGGGAAGAGGAGGAGGACCACGAGGGAGACAGCGAGAACAAGGAACGGATGCCCTTTATCCAGTAACCCAGGACCCAGGTGGGAGAATGTGAAGGATGGTTTGGAAGACGAGGACCCGGCTGAGAAAACTCTTCTGTGCCCCAGTGAACAAATGCTGTAGTCCAGTGCGTGTCGTGTTTGTCTGCAGTCAGCGGAGCTAAAAAGCTGTTGATCACTGTTGTTCTTTGAAGTGCCAATCCCATGCCATGCAGTATTATGTCCCTCTCCTATCTGTGTATTACACATTCCCCTCTCCCCTGTATCAAAACCATCCATCTGTGGGTTCTTCTTGACAGTTCTAGAACAGCCTTGCAAATTAATACAAGCCCCAGGCCCAATGCCTAAGAGACCAGACGTGGGCAAAGACAAGTTTGAATCGAAAGGTGTTATCACAGAGCCCTGTCCAGCTCCTAGAATTCTTCAGGCCAGTGACACTTTTTTGCTGCTGGCCACCCGTGCCTCTGATGAGAACACCTGCCAGTTTGGCCGGCAGAAAGAGAGTAGGCCAGATGTTTTCATGAGCCCACAAATTTAGAAACTCTCCTAGTAGTACTTTTTCTCTCTCCATTTAAGAGACAACTAAGGTCAAAAGTTTGAGCCATTCTCTTCTACCCCTTCAGTGTTTGACCCTTTCACTGGTTCTTATCCATAAACACAGGGAGGCAGGTATGGATTTTTCACAGTAGACAATGGGTCAACAGCATGAGTTTGAGGACCTGCTGTGAAGATTTCTCCTCCAAAACACATCTCATGAGCAGGATTCTTCCTGCTCCATATCTGTTTTAATTCTAAGAAAACACCACATACGAGACACATTCAGAAGTCATTCCTGAGCATTGCTGGTGTTTGCACACTTGCCACCTGCATTACCAATGCTGTAAATTTCAATTCCTGGTGGAAAGTCACCACTTTGACCATGGATTTCCCAAAGAAGAGTTCCCTTGCAGACCATAGGTGGAAAAGTCAAGGAGCATCTCCTTCCTTGCCAAAGCATGTCCCAACATGTAACAAACTCTAGGGATACAAAAGGTTTATATTCAGCATCTGATGCCAGATGAACAGTTCCTCCCCTCCCATATATAAACCCCGGTGTAGAATCTGCAGCGCCCTGCTCTTTGGAAACCAAGGAACAAGCCACCTGCTCACACACCTTGTTCAATTTTTCAGGTCCTAAGGAACCCCACCCCCATGCAATTTGACTGCTCTTGAGAGGTGAATACAGTTACCTTCGAGAAAGGGAGGGAGCTCCTCACTCCGTCCTTCCAGTCCTTTTGGCTAAAATGCTTAACTATCACTCACAAACCAATCTGGAGATAACAGGAGCTCATGGGATTAGTACCCCAACTTTGTGTTCTGAAAAACATCAGAGGGATTTTACATTGCCCAGTTTCTCCACCAAAAAGCCTTAGGGTGGACCCAACCCTTTCCGCAAGTGGTAGGAATGAATGCATCTTAGCAATTACCTGATTTCCAAAGTCCTTTTGTAGCAAATGTCACCTCATTCGTGTTCTTTTTTCCTAACCTAAGCTTATGATGATGAGTTATGTATGCCAAATATTTATCTGAAGAGTTTCTCCTCATTGTGAGTGTGTATGTAAAATATGAAGACAAGAAAGGGTGCTTTCATCTGAGGAACCAAGGGGTGAGAGTATCCCAAAGGAGGACACCAATATCATCTTTTCTTCCTACTCCAGGACTCACCAATATTCCAGTTCTGGGCCATTTAGAGAGATAATGGGGCATTTATTCCCCTATTACCTTTGCTAAGTGCTATATTATTGGCTGTTTCTCCCGTAACCATGCTGAAAAGGGGGTCTTAGGGAGAACTGTCATCCAAGTGGCATTCCTAGTAAGTCGGGCAGAAATGACATTTTCCAGAGCTGAAGAAGTGAAGAGCCCTTGGCCATACTAGGGCTCTCCTTCCCCAGGGGAGTGGGAACTCAGCCACATTCAGAATTCATATCGCCTTTGTTATGTCCAGAGGAGAGGCATAAAAAAGCACTCTCCCCCACCACCCCTGCCAAATCTGGGTTTGGTTTGGTTTTGTTTAACTAGCAAAGTGAATCCAGTAATCAGAAATTACGCCAGATGGTTAAAGAAAACCCTTTCAGAATACAGAACGAGAAAACTAGAGTTTGACCAATAAGACCAATTTCTGCCATGAAGAACGGGGGGACGCAAGGTAATTGTTTAACGTACTCTCATTTTAAGCACCTTCTTTCCTGTCTCTTGATTGTTTTTTTCTGAAGGAAGTGTAAAGAATGTCTCAGTCTGCCTTAAAGGAACTGTGAAGGCTTCTCTGTAATTTAAGCTTGATTGAAGTGAACTGAAACATTGTCCAATGTCTTCGTGGCTTTAGAGCTTTTGTTATATTGTGCCTACAAAGCCAATTATGTTTACATAAAAATACCAATAAAGTATTCAGCATAGCAAAACCTCACCTGGCATCTGCTATTCCACATAAATCATTGCTGGATAAGCAGTCGCGCTATTAAATATGCAATGAATGGGGAACTGAAACAGGAAAGGTTGAAAACCTAATGGGAGCATCTCCAGAGGATAAACTAAAGACCACATGGAGAAAATAGGGGTTAAGAGGAGAAAAGCCTTTAAAACCACTTTCAGGTTCCCTCAAACTAGAAAGTAAAACCATTAGGAAAAAGAATATATATATATACATATATATATATATATATATATAACATCCTATGGGCCGGGCGTGGTGGCTCACACCTGTAGTCCCAGCACTTTGGGAAGCCGACCCTGTGGATCACTTGAGGTCAGGAGTTTGAGAAAACCTGGCCAACATGGTGAAACCTCATCTCTACTAAAAATACAAAAAGTAGCTGGGTATGGTGGTATTTGCCTGTAATCCCAGCTACTCAGGAGGCTGAGGTAGGAGAATCACTTGAACCCAAAAGGCAGAGGTTGCAGTGAGTTGAGATCACCCACTGCACTCCAGCCTGGGTGACAGAACGAGACTCAGTCTCAGAAACAAAACAAAACCAAAAAAAACTATCATATGATCATGATGACAGTGATGATACAGATAACGATAATAGAATAACAATAGGCCGGGCGCGGTGGCTCATGCCTGTAATCCCAGCACTTCGGGAGGCCAAGGCAGGCGGATCATGAGGTCAGGAGATCAAGACCATCCTAGCTAACATGGTGAAACCCCGTCTGTATTAAAAATACACAAAATTAGCTGGGTGTGGTGGCAGGCGCCTGTAGTCCCAGCTATTGGGGAGGCTGAGGCAGGAGAATGGCGTGAACCCAGGAGGCGGAACTTGCAGTGAGCCAAGATCGTGCCACTGCATTCCAGCCCGGGTGACAGAGCGAGACTCTGTCTCAAAAAAAAAAAAAAGAAGAAGAATAGAATAACAATAATAATGCCAAACATTTATAAGGCAACCTACTATATGTTGCTAAAAACTGTCCACATATTAATTCACATGCCTTCCCCACAGCCCTAAGAGGTAAGGTCTATCATTTTGTCCGCATACAGGTGACAAGATTGAAACACAGGGAGCCTGTGCCCTTTCCTAAGATCACACGCTACTAAGTGAAAGCTACAACTCACCAATTTCCAGCCATACTTTTGCCACCAGAATTCATGCTCTTAACCACCTGCTCATGCTACCTTGAACCTTAAATAAGGGTAAAATATAACACATTTCAAATTAGCGATCCCTTGTTCACTTGAAACCCATTAGGGATTTGGTTTTCTCTGATTTCAAGGATATGCTTGTAAATTTGTCTTGCTTGGTAGCAAATAATATGCATGTCCAGAAGCATATTTATTTTTCTTACCTTCCATACAAGTGTTTGGTGACATACTGATTTTGAAACTCACATGTCTCATCAACAGCTTTCATTTTCATGATCTTAAATCCTCAGGGTTACCAAAGAGATACTAAAAAGTAAATATCCACCAGCTAGGGTTTCACAAAAGAGGAATTCATGGCTGGGAAGGGTGTATTGTGCTTTACCGTCTTTCTCAGCAGGAAGCCAACAAAACAGTCAGGCCTATGTCAGTAAAACATCACATATATAAACCAGAATTGACAAAGCAGAAAGTCATGCTGTTGGCAAAATTCTTAGGAAGTCACACACTACTAAGTTTCCTGGTTTTATTTGTGGGTTTTTGTTTGTTTTGTTTGTCTGTTTTTGAGACTGGGTCTTGCCCCATTGCCCAAGCTGGAGTGCAGTGGCACAATCACACCTCACTGCAGCCTCAGCATCCTGGCTTCAGGCAATCCTCCCACCTCAGCCTTCCAAGTAGCTGAGACCACAGGTACATGCCACCACACCCAGCTAGCTTTTTTATTTTTTGTAAAGACAAGGGTGTCCCTATGTTGCCCAGGCTGGTCTCATACTCCTGGGCTCAAGCGATCCTCCCGCCTTGGTTTCCTAAAGTGCTGGGATTACAGGCATTTACAGGCATGAGCCACTGCATTTGACCTTTGTTGTATACTTTTTTTTTTTTTGAGACTGAATCTCACTGTCACCCAGGCTGGACTGCAGTGGCGTGATCTCAGCTCACTGCAACCTCCGCCTCCTAGGTTCAAGTGATTCTCCTGACTCAGCCTCCCGAGTAGCTGGGATTACAAGTGCACACCACCATGGCCAGCTAATTCTTATATTTTTAGTGGAGATGGGGTTTCACCATGTTGGCCAGGCTGGTCTCGAACCCCTGACCTCAGTTGATCCACCTGCCTCAGCCTCCCAAAGTGCTGTATGTTCTTATTTAATGCTCACATTCTCTGTACGAATCTCATAGCTACATCCAGCCAGTGTTGGTGCACTGTCACATTTAAAAATGGCTCACCTACAAAAACTGAAACTAAATCCACATGTTCACTTGTAACTGGAAATGGGAAAGGGGTCTACTAGGAGTTGGAAATAATTTTTTTTTTCTTTTGAGACAAGGTCTCGCTCTGTCACCCAGGGAGAGTATAGTGGCATGATCACTCACTGCAGCCTCCACCTCCTAGGCTTGAGCAATCCTCCCACCTCAGCTTCCCCAGTAGCTAGGATTACAGGTGTGTGCCACCACACCCAGCTAACTTTAATTTTTTGTAGAGATGGGGTCTCACTATATTGCCCAGGCTGCTCTGGAACTCCTGGGCTCAAGCGATCCTCCCACCTTAGCCTCCCAAAGTGCTAGGATTACAGATGTGAGCCACCCTGCCCAGCCCAAATTAATCTTTAAAGGTTTGAAGGAGGTTAGGGTATTAACATTTCAAAAGCCATTTGGGGCATAGGAAACATTTGTGTATAAGCAAGGAGGAGAGAAATTTGAGGAGCAGAGAATAGAACAGTGTAGCTGAAATACAAGATTGTGGGGAGGGAGTGGAGCGGGAGACAGGCACTATGGGAAGGCAGCACCAGGTCTGGGGGCCATTGAATGCCAAGCTGGGAATCTTAAATGTTAAGGAACAAGTCATGCAGTGAATGGTGTGATGTAAAAGCTTGGGAGGCGATTTCTGAGGGTAGGTGCTGGGTTTCATGAGAGGAGAAAGAAGAAGAGCCAATAGGTGGCCAGGAGCCAGATGTCAGATGCCTTGACTCCTCTTGCTTTAGTCTGGGTCTTCCAGAATCAGACACTGAAACAAGCATTTGAATGTAAGTCGTGTTGGGGAGGTGACACCAAGAAGTACAGAGGGCAGGAGGTAGGGGAAGTAGGACAGAAGAGGAAAGAAGCCCATTCAGGCTATGTTGGTGAGCAGGTACCACTACAAGAGACTGTAGGCATGATCAGAATGGTCCCATTGAAGGGTAAGGAGGCAATCATGATTACCCATAAATTCCCATGCACTGTTGGTTGGGGACTACTCTTAACAAGGGTGTTAATTCCCTTCCCATCTTGCCCCCTGTATGAACCAAGCATATTGCTGTGGCCAGACACAGGTCTCGGAAAGCCACAAGAAGCCCTTGGTCTGTATGGGAACTGCTAGGAGATAAGGAAGCAGTTCCCACAGCTCCTACTGTAACTTGTCTCAAGAACTTACTTTATATTCTGAAGTTAATGGGGGAGATTTTGAGGCTTTCCACAAACTATATTTCAGTCTTAGTAACCACTCCAGCTATATCCCATTACCTCACACCACCCCTTCTTTTTTTACATTTGGTTCTGTCAACTGGTCTCTTCACTTGGAGAATAGAGTTTCTGCTCAGAGGAGATAGCCAAAATGCCTTGCCATCTCATCAGGATGTGTTACTTCATTAGGATCTTCTGGTCAAATTGTAGGTCTCTTCTTCACTGGGACCAGAAAAATCTGGGCTCTCTATTATACAATTCCATGTGTTTGTTCAACACATTTTAAATGAGCATTTACTAAATGCAAGACCTTGTTCCAGGTCATAGAAATAGAAAGCAAGTAAGACAGATTCTGCCTCAAGAAATTCAGTATAGAGCTGTGTTATCCAATAGAAATATAATGTGAGCCACAAAGTTAAATTTTCTAGTACTCACATTAGATGAGTAAGGAGAAACAAGTGATTTTAACATAATTTAGTCCAATGTTTACAGAATGTTATTTCAACGTGTAATCAACAGAAAGATTGAGATAGTTTATGTTCATTTTTCATACTAACACTCCAAAATCTGGTGTGTATTTCATTTATTTTAAAGACAGGGTCTCGCTCTTTTGCCCAGGCTGGAATACAGTGGCATGATCATAACTCATTGTAGCCTCAAACTCCTGGGCTCAAGTGATGCCTTAGGCACCCAAAGTGCTGAGATTACAGGGATAAGCCACCACACTTGGCCCTGGTATGTATTTTATGCTTACAGCACATCTCAACTTTGACTAGACACACTTTAAACGTTCAGAAGCACCTGTGACCAATGGCTACCATTTTGGAGAGGCAGGTGTAGAGGAAGGGCAGGAATGAACTGTAAGATATAAACATAGCTTTAAAGATGCAATGGGAGGAGGCATAATGAAGATGCAAAGTATGGAGGGAATGGCAAGGAAAGCAGACACAGAGGGGGTGATGCTTGAGTGAAGTAATGAAAGATGAGCACATGTCATCCATGAGAATAAGGTACTTAAAGCACACAGGATAGGGCCTGGCACACAGCAAGCACTCAGTAAACATTAGTTCTCTTTCCTACCTCCACTTGTCAATGCTGGGAAGACTGGGATGCTTGGGAAAGACTCAGTAGCTTTTTTTAAATTTTCTTTCTTTTTTTTTTTGAGATAGCGTCTCACTATGTCACTCAGGCTAGAGTGCAGTGGCGTGATCTCCGCTCACTGCAACCTCCACCTCCCGGGTTCAAGCGATTCTCCTGCCTCAGCCTTCCGAGTAGCTGGGATTACAGGTGTGTGCCACCACGGCCAGCTAGTTTTTTTGTATTTTTAGTAGAGACAGGGTTTCACCATGTTGGCCAGGCTGATCTTGAACTGCTGACCTCAAGTGATCTGCCCGCCTCAGCCTCCCAAAGTGTGGGGATTACAGGCATGAGCCACTGTGCCCGGCCTAGCTTCTTTTTTCTACTTTTTTTTTTTTTTTTAAACAACAGAGACTATATAGATCTCAATATTTTGCTTCCAGATTTGTTTGTGGGAGAAAATAAAATAAATGTTTTGGTATTCTCTGCCATCAGCAGAGCTTCTATTGCCAGCCAAGCAAAAATGCTGGGAAGTATGTTATTCAAATTGGCACCCAAACACCCATACAAAGAATAAACTCAGACAAGAGCAGCTGAAACATCAACACAGCACAGGAGTGCACACTCACAAACAACTGTGCAAGAGCATAAGCCTTAGAATCTTTCAAACCAGGGGTCGAACTTGGGGAATTTGCTTGGGGTCTGACCTTTCTCCTATTAAAATGGAGAAGATCATATTGTATATATTCTAGAAGATCAAATGTAACAGTGTAGGTGTAACCCAGCTGAAATCATGACCCACAATTCTAGTCCAAAAGCCAGATAACAAATGCCTCCAAAACCAGGTTTCTCCACTCATTAAAACACTGATCAAATGCCTAGTACGTTCCCGACATATTATTTTTAGTGTCTTAGCTGCAAAAATAAGTGCATAGCCCCTGCCATTCAGGAACTCAGTTTAATGATGTGGTAATAAATAAGTTATTTATTGTGCAAATGGCAATTTGTTTGTGGAGCCTGCCTTGGTACTGGGCATTTATGTGGGCCGAGTGGCAAAGAGGCTGTAATTGATGAGAAATATCTATCAGGAGCAGGCAAAGAGAGCCATCTAGGAGAAGTAACTATCATTAGGTACATCAGTGAGGAAGCCCAGGGTAGGTTCATGGAATGGTCCGCTTAACCACTGCATACATCAAGAGGAAAGATAGAAAATCAATAGGACTGGATTATGGAAATCCATGGATTTCACTTCAAAGGTTCTGGATTTTGTACTAAAAGCAGAATAATTCACTAAGGGATGAATCAAGGGATTGCCACAGAGTGTCTCAAGTAAGAGAAGACCATGGGAAGTCTTCCCAGAATGAGCTTTACTATTTCACTTGGTTCAGCTGTGGGAGGTGGAACAGATGAAAGTGCCATATTGGAATAACAGTTCTTTGGCCAGTCTCCCAGCATCCACCCATTGTCTATGTAGTCATGAGATAAGGTGCCCATGGAATTGGCATGAATAGGAACAAAAGAACTCCTCTCCATTTCAGGAGTTGTGAGACAAGGAGGGGCTGTGGTTCTGTCTTTCTGGGGATATGGGGCATCTTCTCCATAGAAGTAGAAGCTCCCAGAAAGTAAATCACCATTCATGGGAGTCGAAACTAGTGCAAGTGACCCATGTGGCATATTCACAAATATTGACATTCAAAGATTGGAATCGCTTTCAAAAATGTGCCCCAGCTCAGAGCTGACAGATGTCCATAGAGTGGAATTGAATCAAGACCAACCATGGAAATGAAACTAACATTTGCTGAGGACTTGCTACTTGCCAGGCATTTGACACATATCCTCCCTGAATCGCGGCAGTGCCTGGAAAATCAGGCATCATCCTCACTTACAGATAAGGACCCTGGATTTCAGAGAGGTTAGGTGGCCTGCCCATGTACACTCAGTCAGAAAGCAGAGGTGTCCAGTCTAGAACCCAGGGCTCCATATGACAGAACGACTTCTCTTAATAGCTGGGAGAAGATGGAGGCCAGGCATTCCAATGACCTCCTGGCAAAGAAAAAGAACTTTCTCTTCACTAGCTCTAGTGTGAACCAAGGTGCTCTCAGGAAGGCTCCGATTAGCCCATCTTTGGTCACATGCCAGCCTGTAAAACAGTCACTGAAGCAGAGGGATGGCTATTGATTGGCCAGCCTGGGTCACGTACCCACACCTGTAGGTTCCAGCAACCTGATTGAGAAGCCAATCAGGACCATGTCAAGCTGCAGAAGGATCCTTATAGGAAGTGATGCTGTATAGTCAAACCTATGCCTACTACAGCTACAGTATATGGAATACTCATTGTGTACCAGACACTGTTTGAAGTCCCTGAAGAAATCACCACTGACACCACATATTGTCTTGGTGCACCAGAGCTCACCTGCGGCTATAGATAGTTCCTGGCATGGGGACAGCTTTCCACATCAAGCACCTGCACTGGTCTTTCTTCTGTGCCTGCAGGCTTCCTCCAACATCACAGGAGACAAATGCATGGGGGTAACCCAGAGTTACTGTGGTGGGAGGCAAGGCATAGCTTCAACCAGTGGAAGATGGCAGCCAGTGGATGAATGCCAAGATTTCCCACCTTCTAGTCTCATGATTTGAAGGTGTGTTCCACACAGTAGCTCAAAGGGCCCCTTGGCAGGATGAAACGCAAATTTCCCACAATGGCAACTCAGTCAACAGCACGCCCCTTACTGGCTTTTCTTCCTTCCTTGTGTCATTCTCCCGCTCCTGCTCCTGCTTTCTGAGATCACATTCCCAATAAACCATTTCCACCCAAGTCCTTGTCTTGAGGGGTACTACTGTGGAACCCAAGTAAAAGCATTTTACACGTCTTAACTTGCCAACTACACCCAAAAACACCCTATAAAGTAAGTGATGCTATTTCCATTTAACTGATGACAAAATGAAGCACAGAAAAGTAAAATAAAGTGCCCAAAACTACACAGCTAGCAACTGAGTTTCCAGAATTGGGGCCTAGAAACCAAGCCAAGTTCTCTCTAATGTCCAAGTCACTGAAAACATACATTACAGCTTAAGCTGGAAAAAAATATTCAAAAGCTAAGCTAGTGTCATAATTAAATTGACTTCTGGGACCAGCCCTTCTCAGTCTTTCAAAAGCCTGCCCAGGGAGTGAGAAGGGATTATTGCTGTTTTCCTGATCCTGGAGAACTCTATCCAAGGCCAACGGGAGAGGACCCAGCAGCAGTGATGAGTTAATGGACTATGCTGAGAAAAAGGGAATCAGACCAGCCCCAAGAATCACAATACATTTGGTCTCTTCACCCTTTATTAAAACAAACAAAATATCAATTTACTGAGCCCAGGCTGCTGCTCAGGCTGACCGCGGATGTTAAGAGCGGTTCTGCCTGTCTTTGTTTGGAGGCAGAAGTTTGATTATCTCAATGGTCCTTTGAGATTAATCAACTAGCAATGAAGGAAGTCAGTCTATCATTAAATTGTACTTAGATAATTTAATTATTAAATAGATAAATTCAGAGTGTATTTTTAAAACTCCCATTGTTACTCAGGACCTCTCTCATTCTCTCTCTCACTCTCCCTCCTAATGTTAATATTACGAAAGAGACTCGATTCAGTTCTACAAATATTACTAAGCCTTGGCTATGTGCATGGCCCTGTTGTGCATGTTGTGAAGAAGTTAAACACAGCCTGGCCACTGCTGGCAAAAAGCCCATGGTTGGGCCGGGCGTGGTGGCTCACGCCTGTAATCCCAGCACTTTGCGAGGCCGAGGATGGCAGATCACGAGGTCAGAAGATCGAGATCATCCTGGCTAACGCGGTGAAACCCCGTCTCTACTAAAAATAAAACAAATTAGCTGAGTGTGGTGGTGGGTGCCTGTAGTCCCAGCTACTTGGGAGGCTGAGGCAGGAGAATGGCATGAACCCGGGAGGTGGAGCTTGCAGTGAGCCAAGATCGCGCCACTGCACTCCAGCCTGGGCAACAGAGCGAGACTCTGTCTCAAAAAAAAAGTCCATGGTTGGGAAGATGGCGTGAGACAGGGACATCAATCACAGGAAAAAGCTAGAAGCATAAAGAGAAGAGATGCATGGGGTTCAGGGGTACAACAGTGGAAGAGGTGGTGTTTGGATAGAGGATAAAGAAGCTCTATGGAATGGAGGTGGTATGGACACTCTTGGTTTTGCCTGCCAAATTTGGCTTATAGTTCCGTGGTCAAAAACAGAGACTCTGAAGACAGATGGGCTGGGTTTGAATCCTGACGAGCTGTATAGTTACCAACTGGATGCCCTTGACCAAGTTATTTGATCTCTGGACCTTTGTTGGCTCCTCTGTAGAAGGGTATGACACTAAAATGTTATCAGGTTATGGTGTATGTTAAATGAGTCAATAGGTGGAAGATGCTTATGTGAGTGCCTCGTACATAAGCAATTGTAATTGCAATGTGTTTTGTCCATTGCCCCTGATTTTCCTTTGGGGAAAGACCCACCCTTTATATATTGTGTTGGGGTTTCTGTAAATCAAGGTGCCTAGCCCTTGTTTATTCAAATGAGGCTCATGACCCAGGGAAGGTCAAATGAATGTTCTAGTAATTTGAAGTTTAATAAGAGAGATGCAAACACAGACAAATGTATAGAGCTCATTCATTCTAAAGACAGTGCCCTTGGCCGGGCGCGGTGGCTCACACCTGTAATCCCAACACTTTGTGAGGCCGAGGTGGATGGATTACCTGAGGTCAGGAGTTTAGGACGAGCACGGCCAACATGGTGAAACCCCGTCTCTACTAAAAATACAAAAATTAGCCGGGTGTGGTGGCAGGCGCCTGTAATCCCAGCTACTTGGGAGGCTGAGGCAGGAAAATCGCTTGAACCCAGGAGGTGGGGGTTGCAGTGAGCTGAGATCGCACCATTGCACTCCAGCCTCGGGGACAAGAGCGAGACTTTGTCTCAAAAAAAAAAAAAAAAAAAAAAAAAAGACAGTGCCCTAAAGATACTCTCCGTGAATTCCTGATACCCAGATCCCCAAAGCTGCTTGAGTTTCTATTTTTTTCTGAGACCAGATGTTTAGAATTGGATTCTGTGAGCTTAAGTTAGCCAGACCTGATTTCTGTTACATGCATCCAAAGAACCCTATCTGATAAAAAGACAGCCTTTGAACTGGGTCTTGAATCATGTGCTAGGGTTATAACTCAGATGGTTCCACTTCCTGGTTATATCCATATAAAAAGCACGTTTATTTTAAAAAGATCAGGACACATAACACATAGCTGGCAAAGGATTTTTATTGCACATCAGTGACAAGAGCAGCATAAGAGAGTATGAATGCCAAACTATAGTCATTCCTGAAACAGTCCAGATTTTTCATTAAGACGTAATGGTCAAATATTTGAAGTACAAAAAAATACAGCCAACATATTCATGGATCAAGAGCAGTATTTGCCAGATTTCAATTTTTTGTGTACCACTTTGTGATTTTTGCCATACCAGGTATCACTAATATTTTTTAATATTATATATGTAGATATATATACACACATACACATATACACGCCTCCCCCTCAACACATACCCCATTACATCATTAATGCTTCTCTTTAAATCCACCTACTTTTAAAGTCATATAAATGTATTTTTAAATTATATTACTACCATAAATGGAAAACAAATACCACTGTCCATGAATAGAAAGCAATTATAAGCATTAATACCATGGAGCAAGGTTAGGGAGTCCCACTGGTCAAATATGGGTCAATTTCAGCATAAAATAAATAAATAGTAGACCATAACCCATGAATAAAATAAAAACCCATGAGCCCAGCAATAACTAATATGCAATTATAGTCAAATGCCAACAAATAAATACAAAAAAAATGGAGTTAGAAAATCAAGTAGTTGGTGAAAGTTTAATGAGTAGCAGGTTTTCCTTGCCTCAAATGCTTCCCCACAAATTACCAATTAATTACAAAGTGAAAACTGATAACTTTATTGTTGAGAAGCCCAGCAGACAACATCCTAACCAAGGGATCAAAGGCGACAACACCAATATGGACCAGCCGACACGACTTTCTGCCTAATAGGATGCACTGAGAGGGACACAACATCACTTCCTTAATATCCATGCCAAAATATGCACAACTAAATTTATTCGGGAAAAAATATCAGGCAAACCCAATCTGAGGAACATTCTAAGAAAATAATCCCCCAAAATGGCCTGTACTCTTCAAACATGGCAAAATCAAAAGGGCCAAAAAAAGGCTAAAGAACTGTTACAAATTTAAAGAGTCCAAATAATAGACAAGACAGCTAAATACAATGTGTGATCCTGGACTGAATTCTGGACTGAGGCAGTAGTGGTGGGGAGGAACTATACAGAACATTATCAGGACAATTGATGAAATTTGAATATGCACTAGATTAGAGTGTAGCGTTGCATCAATATCATGTTTCCTGATTTTGATGATTGCATTGTGTCTATATGAGAGAACTTCTTAGGAAGCACACACTTGGGTACTTAGGTGTAAAGGAGACTGATGTTGAATGTTGAAGACAACATTCATTTTCTCAGGGTTCCAAAATAAATACGCATCAAGAGACAGAATGAAGACTATAAAACAAATGGGGCAAAATGTAGTCAGGTGAATCTGTATATAGGATAAAAAAATTCCTTATATAATTTTTGCAACTTTTCAATAAGCTAGAAATCATAATAAAAAGTTACCAAAAATTACTAACAAAATTAATATAACAAAACATGTTATTAGAGTTGTCGATGAAAAAAATCAAACTTTTGTCAGATACAGTGAGATCTGCTTCAAAGGTTTAGTTTTTGACCTCCTTGTTCTTTGTTCTCAAGATCAACTTTTCCTTTTCCCTTCTCCTAAGCTACCTGCTCTGTAAACATCTCTCGCCAGTCCCAATCTGTAACTCACATCTCTTCCTTGTTTGGAAAGAGTCCTCTTTGCTCCTGGTTACTGATTCTGTGAACCGCCCCTCCTGCCTAAACAGTTCTTCCCGCCTTTGCCGTGCCCTGACATGCCCAAACATGCCTTGTACCATAACGGACAGCCTCTCCCTTCCCACCTAATTAGCCATATTCAATTTTAAACTGTAGCCAATCGGGTCAGTTTAGATTGTGCAGTCCAACTCCAACCCATGGGGACAGGACACAGAAGGAGGGACTAACCACATTAGTGATAAGAACCCCTTCCCTACTTTGTTCGGTATGCTCTCCCGGCAGCCAGAAGTGCAAGCAGCACCCTTCTGCAGAAGTAAATTTGGCTTGCTGAGAAATCCTTTGACTGCTGGTTTCCTTCCCACTCCAAGCTCTTGTTTCTAACGCTTTGTAAAATATTTGAAGAGATTTATTCTGAGCCAAATATGAGTGACCATGGCCCAAGACACAACTGTCAGGAGGTCCATATGTCCAAGGTGGTTGGGGTGCAGCTTGGTTTTATATATTTTAGGGAGGCACGAGACATCAATCAAATATACTTGAGGAATACATTTGTTTGGTCCAAGAAAGGCTGTACAAAGTGAGGGGGCTTTCAGGCTGTAGGTAAATTTAAACATTTTCTGGTTGACAATTGGTCAAGTTTGTCTAAAGACCTGGAATCAATAGAAAGGAAAAGTTCAGGTTAAGATAAAAGACTGTGGAGACCAAGGTTCTTTTGAAGTCTAATAGTGGCTGCCCTTAGAGACAATAGATGATAAATATTTCCTACTCAAGATCTTTAAAAGGTGCTAGACTCTCAGTTAATCTCTTTGGGATTGGGAGGGCTTGAAAGAAAAAGACGTAGCTATGTTAAGAGATTCTTTACAGATGTCAATTTTCCCACACAAAGGACGGCATTGCAGGGCCATTTCAAGAGATGGCAAAGAAACATGTTTTGGGGTAAAATATTTTGATTTTCTTCTTTGTCACATAATGTTATGCCAGAGTCAGATTGGAACGTAAGTCATGATATATAGGGTTCAATAAAACCCATCTAATAATTTATGGTTTGCAGGGCAGGACTTCCCAGACCCCTTAGATATTTGGGCAAGATAAGAAAAAAAAAAAAAAAATCAGAGCTTAATTCCCAGAGGCAAGTTAAAAACTATTGCCCATCAAAGTCTCTAATGCTGGAGATCCGTTTTTTTAATAAAAAAGAAATAGGCACATTTTAGAAAGATTTTAAAAGGCATACCAACATCAACATAAAAACTACCTCCTTGATACTATAATCAAGGTTTGGAGAGCATTGGAAAAGAAAAAACATTTCCCCCAGTGTAATCCAAAGCTCTTTAATGTATGTGCGCCCGTGGTAAGAGCACTCAACCTGGGGAAACCTTCTCTGAAGCAAATGAGGCTTGCAGAAACTTTGATCCATTGAGCGGCTAAAACCAGGGAAGTCAGTAGGCCAGAGCAGCCTGACTTTTTTGCACAGCTCTTGGCTGAGAAGATGTGCCAGTACGTTAAATTTAATACACTGGTTTTGCCTGTTAGAAATCCACTTTGCTCACAACAGTTTTAAAACAGATCTCACTTTTGGGTGGTGACAATATTGTCTGCAGCCAGGCGTTTCTATTTAAATGCTAGCTAAACCCAGCTTCAACAATGAGTCATCAGGACAGAAGTTCTGTTTTCCCCACATCAGGAGACCCAGATGGAAAGAGAAACCATCTGCCCACCAATCCTGTAGTCTATTTCCAGCTGCCAAGCATCTGCAGTCCCACAATTGAGATAGAACTCCCTGAAATGGCCCCCCAAAATGGTCCCAGTACTTTAAAAGGGCTAAGCTTCAGTGCCACCAACTACCAAAGCAACCCCCATTGAATTTTTAGTGTGGTACTGAGAGAGTACTGGGAATCCCCAGTCATATTTATTTATCTGTTACCACCAGGAAGAATCCCTGCTAAGCAATCTTGATGGATTATTTCATTTAATCCCCTCACTGTCAGAGGAGTTTGAACCAGAGCAACTCCGTTCTGAGTGAGGGCTAGGAAAATGAGGCCGAGACTTGCTGGGCTGCATTCCCAGAAAGTGAGGTATTCCTAGCCTCTAGATGTTTATGGTTAAAGGAGCCGATTAATAGTGTTTACTAAACAGACCCAGACTTGGGAGGGTCCTGATATCCCCATAACTTGAGAAGAGAAGCATTCCTAATTTTGCTTGAAAGATAATATTGATTCTTGCAAAATATAGTAATTAAGAAAATTAATCCTTTATCACAAACCATTGTAGCAGAGCATATCTCCCCATGATCTTTTCTTTTTTTTTTCTTTTTCTTTTTTTTTTTTTTTTGAGACGGAGGAGTCTTGCTCTGTCACCCAGGCTGGAGTGCAGTGGCGAGATCTCAGCTCACTGCAAGTTCTGCCTCCTGGGTTCACGCCATTCTCCTGCCTCAGTCTCCCAAGTAGCTGGGACTACAGGCACCCGCCACCATACCTGGCTAATTTTTTGTATTTTTAGTAGAGACGGGTTTTCACCATATTAGCCAGGATGGTCTCAATCTGCTGACCTCGTGATCTGCCCGCCTCGGCCTCCCAAAGTGCTAGGATTACAGGCATGAGCCACCGCACCCGGCCTCCCACGATCTTTTCTTATCTCATATATATATACACATACTCATACACACGTAAGTATTGTACCTAGCTGGATGCGTTCCTCCTTAGTTTAGGGAATGCCCTACTCTGTCTATGGAGTAGCTGTACTTTCACCACTTTACTTTTTTAATAAACTTGCTTTTGCTTTGTACTATGGACTCACCCTGAATTCTTTCTTGCATGGGGTCCAAGAACCCTCTCTTGGGGTCTGGATCAGGACCCCTTTCTGGTGACATCACCACATGAGACTGTGCTTTTGTTTCATAGATGAAGAAACTGAGGCTAGGAAAAGTTAACCAACTCACCCTGGTTCTACAGCCAGCTACATGGTACCAGGATTCAGATCCAAGCTGTATGCCTCCAGAAACTATGTTCTTGGCCACTATCAACCACTAAGCTGGGCTGCCCCAAGGAAAGTAAAAGAGGCACCTGGCTGGTGGGTTGACAACTGAAAAACAGAATATGCAGTTATAGTGGAATTTCACACAAACAATGGGGGAATAATTTTTTAGTATAATTATGTTCCAAATATAACATGATACATACTTATACCACAAAAGTTACTGTTTATCTGAAATTTCAATGTAACTGGGCATCCATCCAACCCGTATTTTTAAATCTGGAAACCTTATAGCAGGTGGAACCAAACCTATGCAACCCCTAGCTCAGAAGACATGTGGCTTAAAACTATTAGGCCACAAGATGCAACTACAGCTTCGGAATCCAGGTCTTCTGTAAACCTTCCCAAATGTCTACGTGCCTAATAACCATCAGGTCATTTTTTAATTTTGGGGCATTGGTGGGATGGTGGTACATGAGTTATAGCAAGATGCCAGAGAATCCCACAAGCAATTATTATATAGAACGAACAGGGATATCTGTGAGAAAAACCTACTGAAGCAGCATCGTTGTCTGAGGTAAAAAACAGGGTTTGTCATCTCACTCCAAGAAAATTAAGGACACAGACACATGTGGATAGGTTAAGGAGTGGAAAGTTTCACAGGCAAAAGAAAGGAGAGATGAGAGCAGTTCCTTGTGAGGGAGACATTAGGGGAAAAAAAGTGGGGGAAAGGTGTGGACCGCAGCAGATTTTATAGGCAGGCTTGAGGAGGCAGTGTCTGATTTACATAGGGCTCACAGATCGGTTTGACCACGTGTGATGTTTACATAGTGTGGGGAAAAGGCTGGTCACCCCAATCTAATCTTATTATGCAAATGGACTTTCCACTTGGCCTGGGCCATCTTGTCTGCTCCTTACTTCCACACATGGCTGGCAAAAAAAAGAAGATGGAGCTGCCATTCTGAACATGCCTATTCCCACGTAGTATATTCCTATGGGCACAACTGCGGGCATTCACCCATGCAAGCTTCCAGCTTGCTTATGTCTGCAGCTTGATTTTACAGGATGTTCTTTGTTAGAAAGGAAAATGATTTAGGGGCTGCTTTACATTAAAAGGAAAACCTTACCAAGGACTTTGCCAGAGATGATGAATTCCTCTTCAAAGGGTTTAATTGTGTAATGTCCTTGTCCTTGGTTTGGAGGCCTCATCTCCTTGTACTTTGTTTCTAGCCTGAGAGCAGCCCTCCGGCTCTTGTTGTGCCCTGACTTGCCCGGACACGTCTGAACATGCTTTGTGCTATAGTAGAGGGACCACTCCTACCCCCTCCCTCCCTTGTGAATCACGCATTTACCCTATTTGGAAAAGTTTAAGTCTTAGTCAGCCAGGGTCAGCTTAGATTGTGCAGTCTAACCCTAGCCAATAGGGGAAGGACACAGGGATAGGGACTGCTTTAGGGATAAAAACTCCTCTCCTTTGTTTGGTGTGCTCTTGCAGCTGCCAGAAGTGTTAGCAGCACCCTTCTTCAGAAGTAAATTTGCCTTGCTGAGAAATCCTTTGAGTGCTCATTTTCCTTTCAATTCTGAGCTCGTTTCTAACAGACTTCCATAGCCTCACTATCTAAGTAATTTCTTCTTAGCTCCTAAATCACTATAGTACTGGGTCCAAAGAGTGAGAGACAGAAGCCTGAGCCTCACATCTCAAACCCAGGACAAGCCCTGGATGGAGTGTTGTCAGCTGTGTGACCTCCATGACACCACTTTTCCTCTTTGAGCCTCAACCTCCTCCTATGCAAAAGGAAAGCATTGAACTAGGCTGGAGGATCTCAACGTTGGTCCCTGGTCTGCCTGCAACAGAGTCACCCAGAGAACTTGTCAAACAGGTAGATTCGGTCTTTTTTTTTTTTTGAGATGGAGTTCCTCTTGGTTGCCCAGGCTGGAGTGCAGTGGCACCATCTTGGCTCACTGCAACCTCTGCCTCCCAGGTTCAAGCAATTCTCCTGCCTCAGCCTCCTAAGTAGCTGGGACTACAGGTGTATGCCACTACACCCACCTGATTTTTGTATTTTTAGTAGAGACAGGGTTTCGCCATCTTGGCCAGGCTGGTCTCGAACTCCTGACCTCAAGTGATCCTCCCACTTTGGCCTCCCAAAGTGCTAGGAGTACAGGTGTGAGCCACAGCACCCAGCCCAAACAGATAGATTCTTGATTCCCACCCCAGACAAACCACACCAACAATTTTAGAGGAGCCAGAAAAACTGCACTTCAATAAGATTCCCAAGAGGTTCTGATGTATCCTGAAGTTTAAAACCATCTGGACCAATCAGTCTCGAAAAGTAGTTGCTAATTGAAAGATGCCAAAGACAGAAGTTCACATATTCTATAATTCCATTAATATGAAGTATCCAGATTCAATTAGTCTATACAAAAAATGGGCAGATCCGGGATACAGGGAGGAGGAATGAGGAGTGACTGATAGGTATGAGTTTCCTTTTAAGGAAATGAAAATGTCCCGGAATTTGATAGTAGTGATTGTTGCACAACTCATGAAGATACTAAAAAAAAAAAAAAAAATACTGACTTGTACACTTTGAAATGGTTACTTTTATGATAGTTGAATTACATCTTAATTTTTATTTATTTATTTATTTATTTTTGAGATGGAATCTCACTCTGTCACCTAGGCTGGAGTGCAGTGGCACAATCTTGACTCTGCAACCTCTGCCTCCCAGGTTCAAGCAACTCTCGTGTCTCAGCCTCCCGAGTAGCTGGGATTATAGGTGTGGGCCACCATGCCTGGTTAATTTTTGAATTTTTAGTAGAGATGAGGTTTCGCCATGTTGTCCAGGCTCGGTCTCAAACTCCAGACCTCAAGTGATCCACCTGCCTCAGCCTCCCTTAATTTTTAAGTATAATAATGAGTTTAAAATGGTAATGGGAAAAAAAATCACTCAACTAGATGATCCTAGATCAGGGGTCCCCAGAATGTGTTCCCCAGAATTCACTGCCAAAATCCTCCATAAGAACTGAGTATTAGAATTCATCCCATGGCCAGGTATGGTGGCTCACGCCTGTAATCCCAGCACTTTGTGAGGTCGAGGCGGGCAAATCACCTGAGGTCAGGAGTTTGAGACCAGCCTGGTGAACATGGTGAAACCCCATCTCTACTAAAAGTACAAAAATTAGCTGGGTCTGGTGGTGCGCACCTGTAAACCTAGCTACTCAGGAAGGTGAGGCAAGAGAATCATTTGAACCCGGGTGGTGGAGTTTGGAGTGAGCCGAGATTGCGCCATTACCCTCCAGCCTGGGTGACAAGAGCAAGACTCCATCCACCCACCACCCCCCTCCCCCAAATAATAATAATAATAGAGTTCATCCCAGAAGGTCGTAGGGCAGCTACTCTGGGAAGGTCTGTTGATAAAAAAGAGAAAATCTTTGGCCCAGATATCGCTACACTTACTTTCACCCTAAAGAACACCTGACCTAAGTATCTATGAAACAACCATTTAGAGGTGGACGTCCATGTGAGATGCTGTTTCCTCAAATTCACAGTCAATCTCTGCAATTCACATATGGATTAGAGGGCCCCTTGCATCACAGCCTTCAGCTGGGGAAGTGGTCTGCACAGACACTGACTCACGTAAATATATCTGCCTCCTGTAATCACGACCGCTTCATGGTCATTTAACTCCTCTTTTTTCAAAAAAACTTATCTACTTCATGGCAAGAGTTACATCTTATTCTTGTGTTTTCCCAAGTCAGGCAGAGAATTTAGCCACACTTAGTAAATATTTGCAGATATGTTGATGAACTGAAGGTTAAGTTCAAAGGTAAGGTGTGCTTGCTTCACAGACACACAGCTCCAGCGTAGAGCATGACCCAGGATGTTAGAGTAGAAGAGGAAAATATGGTGTGATGAAAGGGACAGACCTGGGTTCAAACCCTGCCTTTATTTGTTCAACACGTTTTGATTGTGCCCCAGCGACGTGACAGGCACTAGACTAATGAAGCGGGAGGAGTTTTCCCTTATTCCTCCTGCAGGGCGTGCAACAGGGGTGTGGCTCACTTCTTTGGTGCCCTGCTGCTCAAACCCCTAGGGGAAGCATACAGACAGGCAGGTTATAAGGAGTGTTTTTGGGCTCCCACCCCACAGCAGTGTCTGGGGTTGAATGTTTACAGCTCCCAAAGCCCCAGTGGGTGTGTATTACAGTGCACTCTGTCAGTTTTGCCGTCTGCAGGCAGCTTGTATTAATTGCTCAATTAGACCTTCTATCTTACCGTAAGGAACAAACTAATACAGAGGCCTTTCTGTATCCCGGGTGCTTGCCCTAAGTGTACCAGAAAAATTGGATCATGCATGGGCTTAGAGGATGGGTGCAAGATTTTACTGAGTGGTGGAGGTGGCTCTCAGTGAAGTGGGTGGGCAGCCAGAAGGGGGATGGAGTGGGAAGGTGATCTTCCCCGGGAGTCAGGCCGCCCACCAGCTGGACTCTCCTTTGACTGTCCTGACTAAATTCTTTTTTTTTTTTTTTTTTTTTTTTGAGACAGAGTCTTGCTTTGTTGCCTAGGCTGCAGTGCAGTGGCACGATCTCGGCTCACCGCAACCTCCGCCTCCCGAGTTCACGCCATTCTCCTGCCTCAGCCTCCTGAGTAGCTGGGACTACAGGCGCCCGCCACCACGCCCGGCTAATTTTTTGTTTTTTTTAGTAGAGATGGGGTTTCACCGTGTTAGCCAGGATGGTCTGGATCTGGATCTCCTGACCTTGTGATCCGCCGGCCTCGGCCTCCCAAAATGCTGGGATTACAGGCGTGAGCCACCGCGCCTGGCCTGTCTCGACTAAATTCTATATCTCGTCCTGCCTCGATGGTCTGCCGGTGTCTGCTACTGTATGTCAGTGTGTTCTTCTGCTCTCTCTTCATATTTAGCTGCTTGTATCTGTGCACACTAGGGTCTCAGGTTTTTATGGGCACACGTTGGATTGTGGCAGGCCAGAGTGGTCTTGGAAAATGCAACATTTTGGTGCAAAAACAGGAGTGCCTGTTCTCACACAGGTCCATGGACACAAGCCCAAGGGTGGAGCCCTCACCAGGGACCCAGACCTTCTCTACCTAGCATTTCCCTGCCCCCCTCCCGTATCACTAAGTATGGGCATGGTTGGGTATATGCCTCAATTTCTCTGGAGCTATGAGTAGAGTTTCTGCTGCTTAGCTGTGTGAAATGACCTTGGGTCATTTACAGAAGGTCTCTGGATTTTTTTATTACTGCATAATAAGTTACCACAAACTTTGGGGCTTAAGACAACGTACATTTACTATCTCATAGTTTCCATGGGTCAGCAATCTGAACATCCCTTGGCTGTGCTGTTTGCCTGGGGTCTCACAATCCTGCAATCCTTTTGTCAGCAGGCTCTATTCCCTGCTGAATCTCAGAGTCCTCTTCCGTGCTCACAGGCCATCTCACAGCGTGGCAGCATACTCCTCCCTTCATGGAAGGTCAGGACCCTCTTATAAAGGGCACACAGGATTAGGCTAGGGCCATACAGGATCATCTGTGAACTCAAAGCCAACAAATTTGGGACCTTAATTGTATATGCAGAATCAATCCCTTCACCTTGTCATATTTTACTGGTTTGAAGCAAATCACAGGTTCCATGCAAACTCAAGGGAAGGAGATTCTATAAGGGTGTTGATACAGTTCACCTGTGTCCCCACCCAAATCTCATCTTGAATTGTAACTCCCACAATTGCCACATGTTGTAAGACGAACCTGGTGAGAGGTGATTGAATTATGGGGGCGGGTCTTTCCTGCACTGTTCTCCTGACAGGGAATGAGTATCACGAGATCTGATGGTTTTAAAAAGAGGAGTTCCACTGCACAAGTTCTCTTATTTTGCTTGCTGCTGAGAGGTGAAGCCAGCTGGACTTCGTGGGTTGAGTGGGGACTTGGAGAACTTTTCTGTCTTACAAGAGGACTGTAAAATGCACCAATCAGCACTCTGTAGCTAGGATGGTAAAACACACCAATCAGCTCTCTGTAGCTAGCTAGAGGTTTGTAAAATGCACCAATCAGTGCTCTGTAAAAACGCACCAATCAGCACTCTGTAGCTAACTAGAGGTTTGTAAAATGGACCAATCAGCACGACATGGGTGGGGACAAATAAGGGAATAAAAGCTGGCCATCTCTTAGCCAGCAGCGGCAACCCACTCAAGGTCCCCTTCCACGCCATGGAAGTTTTGTTCTTTCACTCTTCAGGATAAATCTTGCTGCTGCTCACTCTTTGGGTCCACGCCACTTTTAAGAGCTGTAACACTCACCGCGAAAGTCTGCAGCTTCATTCTTTGAAGTCAGCGAGACCACAAACCCACCAGAAGGAACCAACTCTGGACACACTGCCATCCATGTAAGACATGACTTGCTCCTCCTTGTTTCCCACCATGATGGTGAGGCTTCCCAGCCACATGAAACTGCAAGTCCAATTAATCCTCTTTCTTAAGACTTGGGTATGTCTTTATCAGCAGTGTGAAAAATAATACAGATGTAGATACTAGGGGGTGGGAGGGCAAGGTAATCAACTTCAAGTTCTGCCTATCATACTCTGTAAGTATCTGTTCCTTTAATGGTACTTTGATATTGTTCATGGTAATAGTACTGTTAATGGTACCAAACATTTTCTTTTAATGACAGACCTTCTTAGAGCCTTTCCTCACTAGTAGCTGCCCTGTGACCTTCTGAGATGAGTTCTAATACTCAGTTCCCATGGAGGCTTTTATCAGAATTCTGGGGAACACACTCTGGGGAACCCTGACCTAGGATCATCTAGTCCAGTGGAGGTTTTTCTCATTTTCTTTGCATTTTGTAAAACAGCAAAATGGGAGGAGCTTAACCCACCTTGCAATATTGTCAAGAGAATAAAATAAGAAATCCTATAGAATGAGCAAAAATGCCAATTCTCCATTAGGAAGAATAGCAAATATTTACCATGATTCTTCATGGCCAAGTCACGGAAAAAGTTGAATGGCCAGTATATGATAGCAATTAAGGACATGGCTCTATAGTCAAACTGCAAGGATTTCATAAATTCTGGCCTTACTGCTGATTTACGATCTGTGGGTCCTCGGGCAGGCTTGTCATAACCTCATGTAACCACACCACTTTCCTTATAAAGAGTGAGGATAATAGCCGTCAGTCTGTTGGGCTATCAAGAGAATTAAGATCATATACATAAAGCATTTAGCTTAGTGTTTGGCTCATAGAGCTCACATACCATCAACTCATTAGCATAGCTGGACAATTTTAACCTCAGTAAGAAAACGAAGTCTCAAAAGATTACAGTGACAAGTACATATTTCAAAAACTTTAAACTTCACTATAAAGTAAAAACGAAAGTTGTAAGAAATCCTTGAACTTGGACTCTGGACTGTTTCCCAGTAACACATGCTAATGTGATACCTAAGTCACTGAGCCTGCATTGCAAATCCTGTTGCACCTCCTTAAAAATCCTCAAACAAGTACAGGAGCCCTGCCCTTCACCTTCAGGAGTAGAGAATTTGACGCCATAGTGCTACAGGTCCACACTGACATTTGATTTCTCCAGGAGGGGAAAAAAAAACGTATTTGGTCATAAAGAAGCCATGAGTTATTTGTTAGATGAGGGTGGGCACCCTGTTTTGCTTTTATGAAGCTTTCCTGGGAGAAAAAAATCTGCTACATTTTTAGTACCTAAATGGGGGATGCATGAGGATTGGAGGCAGTAAAAATAGCAATTACCAACAGCAGCTCTGTCCAGTCTACAATATCATAAAGGATTTCTATTTCCTACACTATTTGCTTTTATAATCTATGGATTTGTAAAATGCACATGCATCATTGTGCTCGTAATCCAGAAAACAAAAAAAAAAGTATGTATGTGTATGTGCATATGCACGTGTGTGTGTGTGTGTGAGAGAGAGAGAGAGAGACAGAGAGAGAAGCTGGAGGTAGCTGGAGCATCTCTGGACCTCCAAGAGGGCTGATGAGAGCCCCAGAAAGGCTCCCAAGAAAGCCTAAGGGAGTATTTCTCAAACTTCAATTGTACCTCAGAATCCTAGGAGACTTGTGAAAAGCCAACACAATTGCAGACTAAAGCCCTCCCAGAGATTATGATCTAGGGAGACTGCCAATGCCTAGGAACCTGCATTTTTATGTACAGCAGCCCCAGACGATTCTGCTGCATTTTGAAAAGTGCTGGTTAGGAGCCAGGCCTCTCCTGTGATGGAAATGATCTGAGGCTGCACAGCCCAGTGTCATCTCACCATGACAGGGGAGGCCCTGTTCTATACCTGGGTCTGTAGGTCAGGAGTGTAGGATGGCTCATGTGAAGGGGAGGAAGAGCTTGCAACTAAGATTTTCCAATAAATTTTTAAAAATTAGATGCTAAATTTATAAAAATATACAGATCTACAGTTGCATGAAAAGCTTTTTTTCAGTCCTATCTGTGAATTTCTATGACAATGAAAATAAATTCATTTGAGGATAAAGGGGAAAGTCTAAGTGTCAGACCTTTTGTGAAAGAGACCTCCTCACCTTCTGCCTCCCTCCCTTCCCCCACTTCCGCCTCCATGACAAGCCCCAGCCTAGAAGGACATTCAAGGCTCCTCCCAGAAGGCTCCCAGCCAGCCAGCAACCGGGTACCAAGCTTGGACTTGGTGTCAGCCTCCTGCCACCTAGTGGTCAGTCCGGGACACACCGCTAATTTATCTTAATCTCCACTCCACTCTCATTGGTTGATCCAGCGGACATTGGTCCAGCTCCTGTAATGTTGCCAGGCAATTTGCTGGGCTCTGGAGGTAACAACGACTTCCTCTTATAGCCCTGAAAGGAATGTGCTGGCATTAGTTAAATCATTCCCAATGGTGAAACTGAGGCCTGGAGGCAGGGAGTATGGCTTACACAGGGTTCTGCAACAACTCTGATAACTCGCTTAAAATATCCTTTTCTCAGCCAGGCGCAGTGGGTCACTCCTGTAATCCCAGCCCTTTGGGAGCCCAAAGCAGGAGGACTGCTTGAGGCCAGGAGTTCGAGGCCAGCCTGGCCAACATGGTGTAACCCCGTCTCTACTAAAAATGCAAAAATTAGCCAGGCGTGGTGGTGCATGCCTGTAGTCTCAGCTACTCGGGAGGCTGAGGCACGAGAATCACTTGACTCTGGGAGGCAGAGATTCCAGTGAGCTGAGATCATGCCACTGCACTCCAGCCTGAACAACTGAGCGAAACTGAGCAGGGGACAAGGTAAGCCCAGACTCTTGACCTGTAGAAACTCATCATAAATATGATCATATCATAAACAAGCCTCAGAGTTTGTGGTCATTTGTTACACAAATAGGAAACTAAAAAAAAAAAATTCAACAAATACTGAAAACGAGAGAGATGAAAGAGGGAAAGTAGAAAGTGAGGGAAATGGCAGCGGAAAAACAGTAAGTACGTGGGTCCATTCTGTAAGGTATTTGATTTTAGCGCCAATGAACTCAGGAAGTTGAAAGATGTAACACTGTTTCACCCTCTCTGTCGGGGTGAGATAGGATATGAACTTTCAGCACCAGTGACTGTCTCTTTAGCAAGCTCAGCAGGGAGGAAATAAAGTCCTATTGATAGTTCTGATGCTTAAGCCCCAGAGAAGCCTCTGGCCCAGAGATAAGTAAGCTTCTCTGGGTGTTCATATGTGGTTCACTTGTCTGCCTGTAGAACACTGGAACAGGAGCTGTTCATCTCCACCCAAACCACTAAGAATGCATTTCTCACAACTTAGGTTTTGTATCTAGGTGGAAGAAAAAAATGCTGGGCAGAAAAAAAGTTGTATGATCTTCCTTGGGTGAAAATAAATTTGATCTCAGATACTAGTGGGCATTAATTAAAAATTCATGGAATAGCTCTCAAGAGAGTAGATGTCAATACACATTACAATACAAGCTCTATGAGGGCAGGGATATTTGTCAGTCAGGTTTACTCTTGTATCCTTGCACCTAGGACACCTTCTGGCACATAGTGGGGCCAACTGATATTTAACAGATAAACAAATCTAAAAGAGGGTGGATAGAGGGGCTGCTGCAGTCTAGTCAAAACTAATCAGGGTCCTCTCTACTCATCGCCCAGCAAACCAGGTCTCATCGAGTGTCTTCCTGTCACCTCTACCTACCTACTGTCAACTTGACAAGCCTTGAGGGAAATGGCATTATTGCAGAGGAAGCAGGAAGCAGTATGAGTCCTAAATGGTGACTGTGAGCCACAATTATATCGCCATACTCAGGCCCCATCTCCAGGAGTGTCTGGTTAATATTTAACCAAGCATTGTCAGGTCTATAAAGTAAAGGAGAGACCCAATTCTCATCTTTGGACTTCCATTCAGAGTGGAACATTTCATTTGCTAAACAGCCAATACCTTGCTTTATTAGACAGTTGTGCTCAACAAGTCCATTCAACATCTGTAGGACGCATTTACAAATACACCGAGCTCAGTGGCTCACACCTGTAATCTCAGCACTTTTGGAGGCCAAGACAGAAGGGTCATTTGAAGCCAGGAGTTTGGAGCCTGGGCAAAAAAGTGAGACCTCATGTCTATTAAAAAAAAAAAATTTTTTTTTTGGATTAGCCAGGCATGGTGTCACATCCCTGTAGTCCCAGCTACTCAAGAGGCTGAGGTGGGAGGATTGCTTGAGGCCAGAGGTTGAGGCTACAGGGAGTTATGATTGCGCCACTGCACTCCAACCTGGATTGGAGCAAGATCCTGTTTCAAAAAAAAATTAGTGGAAAACCAGAATTTGACTTTCTCACAATGGTTCCTATTGACTAGAAGTAACAAAAAACAGCAAGAGAGGGAGAGTGGAGGAGGAGAATGAACTTGGAGTCATGTGTGCCAGATGCCATATCCTCAGCCATGAATCAGACCCACTCTGATATCAGATCCCATTTCTGAAAGGTGTGGTCTAGTAAAAAATACAGGCACTGTTAAATTACAAATTACACAAAGTACAGGACTTAGTGTTTCAAAGAGAAAGTATCCAGTACTCCACGTCCGCCTGAAGTTTATAAGAAAGTTCTGACAGTCAGCAGAGTCCTTCCTGAAAAGGTTGAAATCTAATGGATTTTGTCTGGTAAAGACTCTATGGCAAAGCTTACTGACTACCTATCTAAAAGCTGCCCCTGCTGATTCTCTTGTTAACAGAAAACTTGGTGTTTTTGTTTGTTTGTTTGTTTTTTGAGATGGAGTTTCACTCTTGTAGCCCAGGCTGGGGTGCAGCAGTGTGATCCTGGCTCACTGCCACCTCCATTTCCGGGGTCCAAGCAATTCTGTTGCTTCAGCCTCCCGAGTAGCTGGGATTACAGGCGCCCGCCCCCATGCCTGGCTAATTTTTTGTGTTTTCTCAGTAGAGATGGTGTTTCGTCATGTTGACCAGGCTGGTCTTGAACTCCTGACCTGAGGTAATCTGCCTGCCTCGGTTTCCCAAAGTATTGGGATTACAGGCATGAGCCATGGGCGCCGGGCCCAGAACATCTGTTTTGTTCAAGTATCTGGTATTTTTTTGAGCTCAGAAAATGTTCTCCTGGCCCCAGTCTAGGAATGACCCTGTGGCCCAGTTTTGACCAATGAAACATTAAGGGGAAATCCGCTAGGGGGCACCTGAGAGCAAGTTACCTCTCTAATAAGAGGGAGGTAGGTGAGCACCATCTTTCCATCCGGTAATACCCCCTGCTCCCTCGTTTCAAAGTGATGCTGTGAAGACGTGACGCTTGGAGGTGCTGCAGCCATCTTGTGACTGATGGGGGAGCAACAGGAATTGCAAAGATACTAATTCAATACCCAAATGTAAAGCCACTGGGCCCACACTAGAATGAACTACCCTCTCTCTAAATATCTTCTTACATGAGAAAAATATACCCCCATTTGTTCAACATGGTGTTAACTGGATTTTTTTTTTTTTTTTTTTTTTTTGAAATGGAGTCTTTCTCTGTCGCCCAGGCTGGAGTGCAGTGGTGCAATCTTGGCTCACTACAACCTCCGCCTCCTGGGTTTAAGCAATTCTTGTGCCTCAGCCTCCTGAGTGGCTGGGATTACAGGTACCCACCACCATGCTCGGCCAATTTTTGTGTTTTTAGTAGAGACAGGGTTTTACCATGTTGGCCAGGCTGGTCTCGAGCTCCTGACCTCAAGTGATCCACCCACCTCAGCTTGTCAAAGTGCTGGGATTACAGGCATGAGCCACCGCCCCGGCCTGGATTTTCTGTTATTTACAGCAGTACATACATCTAACCGATTCAGATTTGTAGCATGACTGTCAGGATTTTAGGAATGAGTTTTATATCTATTGTTAGTTAACAAACCAGCCTAAAATTCAGAGCCAAGAATACAATCACTTGTTCACAATTTTGTGGTCTAATGCTATGTAACAATTACCCCTAGGCCAAGTGCGGAGTCTCATACCTGTAATCCCAGTGCTTTGGGAGGCTGAGGGGGAACGATTGTTTGAGGCCAAGAGATCGAGAGCAGCCTGGGTAACATAGGGAGACCACGGTTCTAACAAAAAACTTAAAAAAAAAAAAATTAGCCAGGCCTGATGGTGGACACTTGTAGTCCTAGCTACTTTGGAGGCTGCAGGAGAGGATCGTGTGAGCCCAGCAGCTAAAGGTTGCAGTGAGCTATGATCGCACCACTACACTTCAGCCTGGAAAACAGAATGAGACCATGTCTCTAAAAAAACAAACAAACAAAATTATTCCCAACTTTGGCAACTCAAAATAATGATCAACATTTAGTGTCTTCTAAGGGTCAGGAATTTGGGAGTGGTTTAGCTGGGTGGTTCTGGCTGAATGTCCGCTGGCTTCCCCCAGGGCAAGCAATCCAAGAGAGACAAGCGGAAGTTGCAATACTTTTTATGACCTTATCTTGGAGATCACATACTCCCATTTCCACAATATCCTATCCATTACACAGGTCGTCCCTGTTCACTGTAAGAGGAGACTATGTAAGTATGAATGAATATCAAGAAGTAAGGACCAGTCATTGGGAACCGTCTGGAGGTGGGTCACCACCACTTACCCTCTAATGCTGTGTCACACAGGACTCAGGGAAACAAAGCCCATCAGGAGATACACATGTGTGTATACACACACACACACACTTTATTTTTTAAACTCCATTTTATTTTTTGAGACAGAGTCCCACTCTGTTGCCCAGACTGGAATACAGTGGCATGATCTTGGTCAGCTCCCTGCAACCTCCACCTCCCCAGTTCAAGTGATTCTCATGCCTCAGCCACCAGAGTAGCTGGGATTACAGTCGCACACCACCACGACTAATTTTTTTATGTTTTTAGTAGAGACAGGGTTTCGCCATGTTTCCCAGGCTGGTCTCCAACTCCTCGGCTCAGGCAATCCACCCGCCTTGACTTCCGAAAGTGCTGGAATTGAAGGTGTGCCGAGCACACACACACACATACACACTTTAAAGGGTTTATTACAGGGATTTGACCTTGTGTAATTGTGCATACTGGTTAATCAGTCTATAAACTGCTATCTGTGAAGCTCTAATGCTGGCACTTGGGGTCCATAGGGCCAGCCATGAAGATGGGCACCTCTCACAGCATCCTGCTTTGGTAGCTTGCAAGGAAAGCTAGTGGCTCACCTTAACTGGACACACACAGGGAAGTCTGGGACACAGTTGAGCCTCGCCAAGTGACACTTTCCAAAGCCACTGAAGATGTTTACCCTTTGTAGAGTCGTGGCTGGGACAGGCACAAAGACACGTCTGGAGTGCTGCCAGTGTCCGGCTTGCTTTATAGCTAGGTCTAGAGGCACATTCCTATTTATGTTATGAAAAATCAGAAAGTGATATGCTTCCAATTTGGGAATGTTTCTGTTTATATTTCGATAAAACATCTATTTAAAACATTGATATGTTTTATGCAGAAGACTTAGAAAAACAAAGAGAAGGCCGGGCGCGGTGGCTCCTCATGCCTGTAATCCCAGCACTTTGGAAGGCTGAGGCTGGCAGATCACGAGGTCAGGAGATCGAGACCATCCTGGCTAGCACGGTGAAACCCCGACTCTACTAAAAAATTGCAAAAAAATTTAGCCAGGCATAGTGGCGGGTGCCTGTAGTCCCAGCTAATCAGGAGGCTGAGGCAGGAGAATGGTGTGAACCCGGGAGGCAGAACTTGCAGTGAGCCGAGACCGCGCCACTGCACTCCAGCCTGGGTGACAGAGTAAGACTCCTTCTCAAAAAAAAAAAAAAAAAAAGAAAAGAAAAGAAAAGAAAGAAAAACAAAGAGAAAAAAAAAACCCTACAATCTCAGCCTCTCAAAGGAACCACTATTATTTTGACCTATCCCTACCATACAGATACTCATGTGCACACATATCTCTACCCATGGCTCTCTACCGCCTGCATTTTCTTTTTTTCTTTTTTTTTCTTGAGACAGAGTCTTGCTCTGTGGCCCAGGCTGGAGTGCAATCACGCTATCAGCTCACTGCAACCTCTGCCCTCCCAGGTTCAAGCAATTCTCCTATCTCAGTTTCCAGAGTAGCTGGGACTAACAGGTACAGGCCACCACACCCACCTAATTATTTTGTGTTTTTAGTAGAGACGGGGTTTCACCATATTGGTCAGGCTGGTCTCGAAGAACTCCTGCCCTCAGCTGATCCACCCACCTTGGCCTCCCAAAGGGCTGTGATTACAGGCATGAGCCACCACGTCCAGCCCCTGCATTCTTTTATATAAACTGCTTTTCCCCTTTGGAAATATTCCATGGGCATTTTCTGTGTTAATGTTCTTTTATAGCAGAATTTTAATGATGGCTTAAAAGTCCAATATATTAATCCCCTTTGAGTAATACCCTCTTAATTTTTGGTTAGAAATAATTCTTTTTCTGAGCTGGGCACGGTGGCTCAAGCCTGTAATCCCAGCACTTTGGGAGACCGAGGCAGGTGGATCACGAGATCAGGAGTTCAACACCAGCCTGGCCAAGATGGTGAAACCCCGTCTCTACTAAAAATACATAAAAATTAGCCGGGCATGGTGGCGGGCGCCTGTAATCCCAGCTACTTGGGAGGCTCAGACAGAGAATCACTTGAACCCAGGAGGCAGAGGTTGCAGTGAGCTGAGATCATGCCACTGCACTCTAGCCTGGGCAACAAGAGCAAGACTCCATCTCAAAAAAAAGAAATAATTCTTTTTCTGGTTCCTGCTAAACTACCATGAATAAAGCCAGGCCAGAGGCTGTGTTTGCTTCTTTATTTTCAATAAGGGACACTCAAGGCAAGTACTAGGTTTTTCAACAACAATCCGAGCTATCTGGTATATATTTTGGAGGGTGGCCTAGTCTCCTTGGGCAGAAATAAATTATATAAAGAAGCCAGGCATGGTGAATGTGGGTCTTTCAGGGACATCAGCCTGTCTCCTGGACTTGCTGTCTCCACACCTAACTGGCCAGGCTCTGCGAGTGTTTCATGTCTGGTTTCCATTTGAAGAAACCCTTTAGCGAAAAACAGCATCCAGTGCAAATTGGACAGTCCCTCTGCTGATCAGGGAAAAGTGAAAGCTGAAAAAAAACTCCTGAGATGAAAACGAGACACTAATAAAACACTGACTCCTTAGCTGTTTACCAGACATTCAAAATGGATGTGCTGGTGGTTTCCTGAAAGGAAAGAAAAGTTGTCTCATATTCTGAACCCCTACAAGCTCTCGCCTCTGAGAAAAAGCAATGTTTTCCAGATACCAGTAACTCTCCATTAAGCCTGCCATCTTCCTCCTTAGCCTGCAAGGACCTCTCAACACATCTGAGAGGAAATATAAAATTGAAATCTACCTCTTACATTTTTTTTTCCTGGTGGGAAAATTGGCATTTCCCTTTTTAAAATACAGTTACGTATGATGGTGACATTTGGGGCATTATTCAATTATATCAGGGAGCACAGGCTGGGCACTGTGGCTCATGCCTATAATTCCAGCATTTTGGGAAGCCGAGATGGACAGATCACTTGAGGTCAGGAGTTTGAGACCAGCCTGGCCAACAAGGCGAAACCCCATCTCTACTAAAAATTTAAAAAAAAAAAAGATTAGCTGGGTGTGGTGGTACATGCCTGTAATCCCAGCTACTCGGGAAGCTGAGGCAGGAGAATTGCTAGAACCTTGGAGGCGGAGGTTGCAATGAGCCAAGATCGCACCACTGCACTCCAGCCTGGGCGACAGAGTGAGACTCCATCTTGAAAATAAATAAATAAATAAATAATAATAACGATAATAATAAAATGTATCAGGGAACACAAAAGTTCCTAAACCCTACCTTGGCCCATCTAACCCTCTTCCTCCATGCACAGGGACAATGCTGAATGGACACACAGACCAGCTATGCTAGTACAGAGTTTGTGCCCCAAACCCCACTGCAGAGAACTCTGCAGTGTGTGCTGGGCTGGAACAGAGTATCTCCCCAAATTTAGGAGCCTCTGCATCTAAGTCTAAACCTGTATTTCAGGACCTTATCACCATCCATTCAGTTGCGTGTCACAGACAAACAGAGAGATCAGAAGGAATGCCCAAAGAGGAAGAGGTGGCTGTTCCCAGCAGAGCCCTTTTAAGAGCCAGTGACTCCCCCTGCTGATCCATATGGCCCAATCACTATCCTAAAAATTGACCTAATCCAATCAGTATCCCTTCCTCTTGGGAAGGAGACAGGCTAAGACCTCCTCTTTCCCATCAAACATAAAATTGGCAATATTCACTTCTATTGGCCCAGTAATTATTACTTACTCATGCTTGATACGGGCTAGACATTGTTCTGAGTAGGTACTTTATAAGCATCATTATATTTAAGCCCCCAATAGCCCTATACTTTAAATCCTACTATTGCCCCTATTTGATAGATGGGAAAACTTGATGCAAGAGCAAATGGGGAGCCTAGATTTGATCCAAGATGATCCAGCTCCAGTCTGAGTTAATTATTAGACTATGCTGCCTTTCAATTAATCTACTTCATGTATCATGTGTCCTAAGCAAATTACCTAGAGTATAGAAAAAATATTGACACACAACAATATTCATCTCATCATTTACAATAGAAGAAAAATTAGGAATTAAACACTGGAGAAAGTTAAGTAAAGTAAGGTACATGAAATATACATCCATTAAAATGATGTGCAATTACCTGCATTGTCAGCAGACTAACAGTTGTAAACCTGTAGCTACTGCTCATCAACTGAAAGCTTATGTATAATCCAGAGAGTAGGGTTCCTGTCAGCCTTCAGCCAGCTTCCTACCACCCCAATAACATTAGGAGAGAATCAGGAGGCAGGGTTTCCAGCAGAGCCTCTAGGAGAACTCACTAAATAGACAGTTATCCCCACTCTTGACAAAAACTTCAAACCAGGATGAAAACCATTCAACACTCCCAACAATTTAATGAACATTGTTAGCACTTTTTATGGGGCAGGCATTGTTCCAAGAAATTTCATGTATATTCATGAATTTAATCTCTACCTGGCAGGTAGTTACAGTTACTATCCTCTCTTCCTATGAGATAGGAGGCATGGCAACAGCACACAGCTGAGAAGTGGGAAAGCCAGGATTCAAACCATGGTCATCTGGCTACAGGGTCTGCAACTTAACTACCACCCCACACAGCGATTCCAGCACAGCCTGTGGTGAGAGCCACCTTCTGCCTGCCTGCCTGTGGGCATGGATGTGTGTGGCCCTGTGGGCAGCACATTTCCGGCTTGGAGAGTGAGGTACATGCAAGATTGTGAGTCCGGAGATGGGATTATGTAGGGAATGGGTTAGTGGTGGGAACTGGGGCTGGAGATTCCAAAAGCACCAATTCTACCCACCACACACCCTTCCCATCTGCTCCCAAAATACAAGCAGACCTCCCTGAACAGAGACATCCACAGAAAGAACCAAGTATTTGTGTGTGCCTTACATCGATGATACTAGACATTGTATTTTATTATCTGATGTTATTTTTACTCTATAGTGTGTCTTACAGGTCTATGCATGGTAGAACATCTATTTACTTTATATTTTTAGAGATGGGCTTTCACTGTCACCCAGGCTGAATTACAGTGGCACTATGACAGCTCACTGTAGCCTCCAACTATTAGACTCAAGTGATCCTCCAACATCAGCCTCCTGGGTCTGTAGTTAGGACTACAGACACTCACCACATTACTCAGCTAATTACAAATATTTTTTTGAGAGGTGTGCTCTTGCTATGCTGCCCAAGCTGGTCTTGAACTCCTGGCTTCAAGTGATCCGCCTGCCTCAGCCTCCTAGGTTGCTAGGATTATAGGTGCTCGTCACTCCACCTAGGTCATGTTGGAACATCTAGATCTTCCCACTTCTTTGTAATGGCGTCAGAGTTTTCCACAGTAGGAAAATACCAACGGATATTGAGCCATTCCCTACTGATGGATATGTAAGTTGTTTCCAGCTTCTTCATATTTTAATCCATGTTGCAATAATCACCCTTAAATATGCCTTTTTGTATGTGTGCATGTGCAAATGTTTCTCTACCAGAGACACCTAGATAGACATAGTAGAGGATAAGCATACACATTTTTTGGTTTTATTGTTAGACTTCAAAGTAGCCACACTAATTTACATTTGCCCTAACATGGATGAAAATGGTTGTCCTATGTCCTCAGTACTCAATGTAATCAAACTCACCACAATCATCACCACCATAAGACTGAGACAAAATTATGGAGCTACTGTTTTAACACACATTTCCTGCTTGTTATCAAGATCTTACCATAGATTTTTTTAAACGCATTTTGATACTGTCTTTTGTGTATTGCCTATTTATATTCTTGCCCATTAAAAAAAAAAAAATCCTGTCCTGGCCGGGCACAGTGGCTCACGCCTGTAATCCCAGCACTTTGGGAGGCCGAGGCAGGCAGATCATGAGGTCAGGAGACTGAGACCATCCTGGCTAACACGGTGAAGCCCTGTCACTACTAAAAATACAAAAAATTAGCCAGGCGCAGTGATGGGCGCCTGTAGTCCCAGCTACTCAGGAGGCTGAGGAAGGAGAATGGCGTGAACCCAGGAGGCGGAGGTTGCCGTGAGCCAAGATCGTGCCACTGCACTACAGCCTGGGTGACAGAGTGAGACTCTGTCTCAAAAAAAAAAAAGAGTTCCTTATATAGTCTGAATAATAATTCCTTTTATGTTACATTGCTAATATTTTCTCCTATGGATTTTCTTTTTTTGGTTTTAACTTTATAAAAACTTCTGTCATGTCAAGCATTTTAATTTTGATATGGTGAAATTTCTGTTTTTCTTTTATGGGTTTTCCTCTTCATAGGTTGTTTCACAAAGTCTTCTCTACCCCTATGTCATAAAGATATTTTCCGGTATCATAGCTTTATCATTTTAAAGTCAACTCTTTAATATCTACTTGCTATTTTCCTCAGTGCAATCTGGCTTTCATATCTAATGCACTAGAGAAGTTATTGGAAGGCATTTTCTAAGTCCCAAAACCAAGGTTTTTTTTTTTCTATTTTATTTCTTTGATATATTTGCCAGTTCCGTCTCCTCTATCCACCATAAAAACTTTCATCTTATGTTCAAAAAAACTGTTTCTTGAGTCAATAGAGGGAAATGCAGTTTTTCTCTAGTTTTCCTGACCACTAAATCTTTTCTGGCTGCTTTTACTCACCTCTCAAATATCTGAATCCCCAGAGATTTGTCTCTGAGCCTACTTTATTTCTCCACATGTGTCCTGGCTTCATATCCATGATCAAGGTTGCCACTATTAGTATATTAATCCTCTATTAACGAATACTTGATTACCCAATGCAACTCTTTGTACCTCATTCACATACCCAACATTTCCAATCATCAACTAAACGAATCCAGCTGCCTGTCCCATGAAATCCTTAAGATCAACTTGTGCAATACCAAATTTTTCCATCCTTCCATCCTTCTTCCCATCTGTTGCCTTCCTTTTTCTTTTGGAAACAGTCTTGCTGTGTCACCCAGGCTGGAGTACAGTGGCACAACCTCGGCTCACTGCAACCTCCACCTCCCAGGTGCAAGCAATTCTCGTGTCTCAGCTTCCTGAGGAGCTGGGATTACAGGTGCACACCACCACGGCTGGCTAATTTTTGTATTTTTAATAGAGATGGGGTTTTGCCATGTTGGCCATGACTGGTCTCGAACCCCTGGCCTCAAAGTGGCCTCCCATAGTGCTGGGATTACAGGCATGAGCCACCGTGCCTGGCCTTTTTCTCTTCTTTGTCTTTATTAACCTCAGAACCAAAAGAAGTGTACATAATGCCTTGTACCAACCATACATCTAACTACCTGGTTCCTTTTCCTATTCTTTGTGAGAAACAGGGATCTTGGACACAATTTCCTTGGTTTACCCTTTAAGAACAATTTGTTCAATTTCTCCATGCAGGTTTTCAGGTTCAGGAAGCACTTCCTGGAAAGGTGAGTAAAAATCAATCCCTTTTTATGCCATTAAATAGAAAGGAATAGCTTTACTGTTTATTAAGCAGCTCAAGGAGAGCACCAGATGACCTTAGTTCCATCACTCAATTTCCGCCAGCATCAGGGTTGGAAAATCAGTTCATCCCCAAAAAGGCAAACTTTCCCAATGTTTCACTGTGCAACCTGCAGTCATCTTGCTTCAAGCACAGTTAGAGTCAGCAAGCCTCTGAATTCTGAGGAAGAACAAGAACCCAGTTGTTGTCACCTGAAGGCCAAAAACTGTTTCTACCAAGTCTAAACTTGGGAGGGCCACAGAGAGGAATTAGGAAGGTTTTTCCACTGTGGGCTGCCCTTGCTCTTGGTGAAAGGGAGAGGAATACTGGCTTTTTTTGTATTCTTGGAGTATCTGGCAGCAGGATCAGGCAAAATTCACAATAAATTTTATATGTCAGTACACCTAGGAAAAACAGATCAACCAAATGCTTGCCTTCCTTTAAAAATGGACTGTTCACTGCAGTGAGTGCTGGAGGACAGGGTAGAGAGGACAACCAGATGGGGACAGGCTGGATGCATGGAGAGGAATGGACTTCAGGGTGAAGTTGGTAAGAACTAAGATATTATTTTAACTATGATAATGATTAGTAGTAATTCCACATATTAAATATCTCTAATGGATATCAGCCATTATCCTAACTGTTCTCAGGGCATCTGTTTAATCTCCCTACCGTTGCTGGTAAATAGTCTTTATGATCCCCAATATAGAGGACTGTGAGGCTCAGAGAGGTTAGTGAGCTTGCCCAAATCACAGAGCTGGCAAACAAGAGCACCAGAGTTCAACTCCAGGTCTGTGAGATGTCATTTGTGCATTTTTCCATGACTACATGTTGCTTTGGGAAGTATAGAAATGAGGTATCTGGTTGTGTGGGGCCAAGGGTACAGTGGCCTCAGCATCATGTCTGATGGGAAGGAGCCAGGAGAACACTGGGTCCTAGAAGAGGGAAGGGAGCTTGTTTAAGATGAAATCACACATTAGACACCAGCTCAGAGAGGTGACAACCATGTGCACAGAGTAGAACCAGAGAGAACCAGGCAGAGGCAGCTGTAACCTAAGCATCGAGAACCCAAAGAGCTTACAGTAATTGTGGAAGTGGTGGAAACAGAGCAAGTCAAGCACAGCAATGTCAGGGGAACTTCGTGAATTAAATTGGGGGCTGTATCTTTCCTTACAGGTTTTCAAGAGAGAAGTCTGGTCATAATAAGACAGTAAAGGAGGCAGAAGAGAAGGAGGAATGCCTTCTGGGTAAGACACAATGTTCTAGCAGTAAAACTAGCAGCCTTGTTGCTGGGTAGTCAATTTTCCATCATGGGCAATGTTCAGAGACTTGCCAGCTGTTGTTGCCATCAGGGATGCAAGTATCAACGCGAACTTGATGACTGCAAGTCTTTCCTTAACTTGAGATTCTGTTGTTCTAATCTTGCTGCCCTGGCTTTACCAGAAATTTCACAATGACCTCCTAGGTAAGCCCAAGAAGCCCCATATCCCTTCACCACCAGGTGGGCTGCACCCCCAGCCAAGCCCCAGTATGGGAGACTCAAGTCTGACCAACTCTTAGAAGTTGAGAAGTCTAAGAAAATTCACTAAGCTTAGGTCTCATCTTCTGTAAGACAAGGATATTAATATCTTCCTTACTAGATTTACATTTAAAATCTAGCACAGTGCCTAGGATAAGATGAACTGAATCTAAGTCACCTATCTATTGACTGTAAAACCTCTTGGTTGAACAATTTTATATAATACCCATTTACAAAATGCCCCCCTAAGCATTAGTCCCTTTGCTAGACACTAGACACTATGCAATCAAGTATGCTAGCCGCTGGCCGCATGTGGTCATCCAGTAATTCTATTGTACAGCACTGGCCTAGAAAATCAGAAGAGAATAAGACAATGTGCATGTCTAAGGCCAAATATTTGGCTAAGGGTGGGGGGTAATATAAAATAACTGCATGTTTTAGAAGTTCTCTAGTACAAGTGTGTTTAACATGGGTGCACATGGAACCAAATCTGTGAGATTGGGGCCAGGGCAGTGGCAAGTCTGAGAACCTTATGCAAGTATGATGGGTTGTGTACCTGTATGATGGTAGTGAAGGAAACCCAGACACCCTTTGATTGTTCACCTACTGTAATGAGATGCGGCTCTCTCGTAGACACATGCTCTGGCTTCCTCAACTGTCTGCAAAAATTGATCGGAACATCAAGGTTCAGAGACATGAGGAAGTCCAACCCCTGAGGCAAAAGCAATAAACAACAGATCTGAGACTTTAATCCCAAACTATCAGAGTTCTTATTCTTGGCCTGTATGCGGCACTGCTCCAATTTAGCAGCCTCTTAATCCTCTTCCCTAAAACCTGTCACCATCCCTTTCTGTAAATTCTTTAACACTTTTGGCAGCCACAGCTACAAGTAATAGCCAGAGTAGAAACGGAAGTAGAAAGCCAAAGGCAGCTTTGCACATATACAGAAACTGATCTTTCCTATAAGCATTTCAGCCTTGCTTGTGCTATATCCAAGTCCAGTCCTATCGCTTCCTTTAAATGCTACCCTGGAACCTTTGAACACAGCCTTTATACACGCTTGGTCTTGAGTATTCATGGAGAAATAATCATGAGGCCGGATAGATTTGTTTATTAGAATTCAAGACTCTGGAAAACAGCTTAGAGCAATTTTAAAATAGCAACCAGTGGAATAAACACACCAATGGCACGGGGTGGTCAGTGAATGTGTTGCAAACAGCCATTTATTAAAGAAAATGAAACCCTGGTGACAGTTTTAAAATCATCATCAAAACGCTTTTTGTCTAAAAGCAATATTTTTATAGTGTCTATCCCTGGCTATAAATGTGGTGTTTCTTCTTAAATAGTCCTTTCAGAAGCCCAGGTCCAGCCCAGGAGACAAGCTGGTGACATCATCCTGCTGTACAAAAAAGGAATTGTTCAGCCTCCAATAAAACAGTGAGACCTGCCTTCCCCAAGGACAAGGTGGGGCAGGGGTCACCCCACCCTGTTATCTTTGATGTGTGTGATTTCTTTTTTTTTTTGATGTGATTTTTTTTCAGGTCACTGCCATCCCATGTGCATTTCCTGATAAGATATCAGGGGAAGAGGCTCACCTAAATGGGAAGGCCATGTCTGATGTCCATCAGCATTTGTGACAGGGAAAAAAACCTTCACTTGAGAATGTTCTGAGGTCCATCGCTATCCACAGACCCTCATCCCACTTCCTCTTCTAGCCAATCCTGTCAGCCATTTAGTTTATTTCATTTTCTCTGCTTTTTCCCTGAAGAGGGATAAGCTGGAGTTGGAATTCCTACAGGAGGAAGACAAGTTAAAGGACAGCTTCCGTCCCTGTCTGGTCTCAGGGCCGAGAATCCACAAGACAAGCAGAGCTTCCCCAGCGCTGAGTGTGATGATTTCTTAGTGTGACTCCAAGTGTTGGTACAACAGATGGGTCTCAGTCCTTTTACTCTTCCATGGGTTGTGTTGCTGCTTTCCTTGGTTGGCCAAATGCCTTGTTGCCTCAGAGAGGCGGTGGGAAGGGAAGGAAGCAAAAGCAAAGCTGTTCAGCCACACATTCATAAATAATTATTGAGCAAATACTGTGTGCCGTGTGTCATATCACATGCATGGTTGAACTAACCTGACATAGCCCCTGCCCTGCAGGAGTTTACAGACCAGCATCCAGCAAGTAAATCAATTAAGTAGATAAGTCTTTAAATGAGAACCAAATTGTGATGAAGGCTATCAAGGAAGCAGGGTACTTTGATGGAGAACCACAGAGCAGGACCTTTCTAGATTATGCACGTTGAGAAGGCATCTCTGTGGAGGTAGCATGTGAGTTCAGACCTGAAGGACAAGGTGGAGTTGGCCGTATACAAAACAGCACACACCGAGATATCAAGTTTGGGAAGGCATGGAGTGGACTGACAGAAAACCCATGAGAGAAAGCACAGTGGGGGTGTGGGAAGAGACTTAGATAGGATTTAGAAATGGCAAAAGGTCTTCGCAACTGGAGCAAGTTACCAGGAAGAACCAGGTAAAAGGGCCTCAGCAATCATGATAAGCAATGTGGGTTTCATTTTAAATGCAGTGGAAAATTTTGGAGGGTTTCAAGTAGGCGAGTGACAATTTCATTAGTGATGCATGGTGCATCCATTTGAATTGGAAAGGGGCTGAGTTGGGATGGGTTAGGACAAGAGCTCTTCACTTGGAATGGGATGATGATGGCAGGAGTGAAGAACAAAGGTCATGAATCAACATGTATGTGGGGGCACTCGCTGCTGACAAGGTCATGGGGAAGGGTGTTGAGGGCAAGGACAGGGGCCTCATAAATGCCTCCCATGTTTCTGAATTGGCCCATTGAGTGGGTGGAGACATTAACTATGACAAGGAAGACTCTGGAGGAATGAGACTTAAGTTCATAGGTCATTAGTGGGAGAAGCAGCTAGAATTCAACATTTGACTATCATGGGTTTGAAATGTCTGAGACATTGAACTCTAAGTGTCACACGGACAACTAGAAATATGAGACTGAAGAGAGGAGATCCAGGTTGGGGAGGCTGATGCGGGAGCCACAGACAGCACTCTGAAGCCATGAGAAGAATTAAGGTCTTCTAGAGAGAGAGTATAGGGGAATTAGAGCAACCAGAGGAGAGTTCTGAGGAGCACCAGGCACTGGAAGTGAGGAAGAGGTAAATTCTCAAATATTTAATTAGAACAAAAAGCATGGGTTAAATATCCCAGTGAATAGTTAATAGCTAATAGTTTCAGTGAAACTGTTCTGTACGACATTATACATTTGTCCAAACCCACAGGACGAATACTACCAAAATGAATCCTAATGTAACCTGTGGACTTCAGTTAATACTAACATCAGTATCCATTCAGCAGTTGTGACAAATATAACAACATTAATTCAAGATATTTTGTTGTTTTGAGACAAAGTCTTAATTTGTTGCCCAAGCTGGAGTGTAGTTGTGCAAACATGGGTCACCACAGTTGAGGCTACAGTAGCCTCAACTTCCTGGGCTCAAGTCATCCTCCTACTTCAGCCTCCTAAGCAAGCTGGGACCATGAGCACGTGCCACCACACCCAGCTAATTTTTTTTGTTTTTTGTACAGATAGGATCTCATCATATTGTCCAGGCTGGTCTCAAAGTCCTGGGCTCAAGCACTCCTCCTGCCTCAGCCTCCCAATGCGCTAAGATTATAGGCACGAGCCACCACACCTGGCCCATAACTTGAAATTTTTCTTAAAGGATTTAGGAAGATGGCAAAGAAAATTTTTGATCAATTGTAAGATCAGTTGTAAATCATTGATCTTTTCCCCTGTTCAAACCAAAGCACATTTTCACAGCCCAGGTCTTCTGGAGTTAAACAAAACTAGATTGTAATTTCTACTCAGTTCCTTGAGATCTTAGTGATGTTAGACAAAAACCACTTAACTTTTGAGGCTCAATCACCTTTAAAATGGAGATAATATTATTACTTATCCCACAGGCTTGCTGTGAAGACTAAAAAGATGGCATTCCATAAATTGTATGTACCATTGTAATTAATGGTAAGGATCTTATTATTAAATACTGGACATTGCGCTAAGTGCTTCATAGCCATTATCTCATTTAATCTTTCCAACAGCCCTGTAAAATAAGCATTCCTAGCCCCCATTGTTAAGATGAAAGAAGCCTTATAGAGGTTTATTGACTTGCCTGAGATCACACAGCTAAGCGGTAGGTTGTGAACTGAGCTCAGCCCTGTCTTCACAATGTTCTTAAATGCCCACGCATAAACTGCCCATGTTAGTACAAAGAGTCAACACTGGAGGTCAAATCTTTAATTGTACAGTTACTTTGCTGAATCATGTCAGACTTTCCTACGTCGGTGGTCTTACTATGGTGTTACTATATTGGTAAGTTACAAAATGGCTTTAACTTGGAGGAAATGAAGATGAAACAGACAGTTGTTTTTCGCATTAAGATTCAGAAGGAAGCACTCATTCCTTGATTCTTTCTGTATTCTCTCAAAGAAAAAACAAAGACAAAATGAGCTTGGTCCTTCAGACCTTCCAAATCTGCAACCACTGCCCTCCATCTGCACCTGGTCTGCCAAATAACCATGTGGAATGCAGGAAGGCCTTTCCCTGGGTCTAAATTCCTCCCTCTTGGCTATTCCTGTAATGCAAATGCAAGTCCATTGCTTTTGATGCAAAAGCCTATCAGGTCCCCAAAACTTGCCCTTAAAGCCTATGGTTAAAGGTAGGAATAATTGAGTTTCTCATTACATTATTTTATTTTTATTTTTTATTTGAGAAGGAGTCTGGCTCTGTCACCCAGGCTGGAGTGGTGTGACAAAATCCCAGCTCATTGCAACTTCTGCCCTCTGAGTTCAAGCAATTCTCCTGCCTCAGCCTCCAGAGTAGCTGGAACTACAGACTCCTGCCTCCATGCCCAACTAACTTTTTTGCGTTTTTTAGTAGAGATGGGGTTTCACCATATTGGCCAGGCTGGTCTCAAACTCTTGACCTCAAGTGATCCACCCACCTCAGCATCCCAAAGTGCTGGGGTTACAGGCGTGAGCCACCACGCCCAGTAAGTCTCTCACTACGTTTCTCTGTTATTACATCATGTACTTGAAAGTGTTGTTTAATGTGTTCAAGGAAAAATGGCTGGTGAGGACCTGAAAAAATAACTATTGATATATTACATTAATTCTTATTCTAATGGAAATAATTCACTTTTTAAAATTTTCTTTTCACTCTAAGGTACATTTTCCCAAGAAAGTAATTTGCCCAGGCTGGAGTGCAGTGATCTCGAACTCCTGGGATTCAGGTGATTCTCACACCTCAACCTCCCAGGTAGCTGGCACTACAAGTGTGTGCCACCATGCCTGATGAATTTTTTTTATTTTTTGTAGAGACGGTGTTTCGCCATGTTGCCCGGGCTGGTCTCGAACTCCTGACCTCAAGGGATCCACCCACTTCGGCCTCCCACTGGGACTATAGGTGTGAGCCACCATACCCAGCCCCAAGGAAGTAATTCTTGATGAGTCCACAAAATCCTAAGGGAGGAAAGCCCTATATTTTATCGTCGAGTATCTATTTCCGCAATTTCCATAAATCCCACTGAGAAAACTACTTCCAAGCTACACTTGAGCTGTGCAGACACATGAGTGTGAGTAGACACGCTGGCTTAAATGAATGGTGCTGTGGCATCACACACACACACACACACGCAGTAACTTTCCTTTTTCTGCAATTTTTTTTTTGCCCTGAAAACTAAATTGAATCCATTTTCCAGAACATTTAGTGAGTTTCAGAGTTCCAAATCAAAGAATTTTTCAACAAAGACCCCAAGCTTCTCAGAGTTTAAATTTAAAAAAAGAAAGCAGGCAAAACCTGTAGTTAACTTTGACACACTCCAAAAAGGCAAATCACTAGGAAATGCAGCAGAAATTAAATAAATAGCCTAACATGAGGCACAAGAACAAGAGGCCACCTTATACTGTGGCCAGCAGAGGCATTCAAACATTTCGTCAGCAGGATTCCAGCCAACCTCCGAAGCTCACTTTTATAAGCCAGCCCCAGGCATCCCAGAGCAAGATGTAGCTGTGTAGTCTACCTCTCCATAGCTGCTTTAGGGGGGCTGGCAACGTGGCTCAGCAGGCTTGCCCCAGAGCCATGGCAAAGAATGGACTTGTAATTTGCATCCTGGTGATCACCTTACTCCTGGACCAGACCACCAGCCACGCGTCCAGATTAAAAGCCCGGAAGCACAGCAAACGTCGAGTGAGAGGTAATGGGGCTTCTCAGTCAAGCAAAATTCTAGGCTTAGACAGTGTGGGGAGGTGCTGGACAATGTTAATTTCCAAACTCCTCCAGGAGACTGTCTTTGGTGATGGCACCATGCCATCATCCCTATATGGCATTTCAGGGGATTTAGTGACCTTTTAATTGTCTGGGATACTTTATTTTAAAGAAACCAGGCTGCTGGGTTTAAAAAAAAAAAACAGGGAAAAAATTTGATAAGAATTCTGTATTGTATATTTTTTGTTAGGTAGGCTTAAATAGAATGTGCTTCAGAGGAAGCTCACCTGGATATCTGAACATCTGGTGTTATTAATATGGGGCAAGAGGAATGTATTAACAGAGCACACTGTTTCACTAGTAGATATTGAGTAACTCAATTCAGTTATATTTTAAGATAACTATAATCTTATTCAATGTGTAGCAGAGGATAGAGCTTTTGGTAATTGTGACTTCCTGTTTTGTCATTAGTTATCATTAGCTGTATTTCCATATCCTTGGCAGCATAAGGACAACCTATACCATGTATTTAAACTTTTTCATGTCAGAGACATTGAATCTCTCCAACGTAAAAAAGTCAATATGCAAAGTCATCTAGTATTTGAAGGCATTGTGATGCAAAATTGAATCTCCCGGCAAATTCAAATTTTGAGTGACTTGAATTGGGTTAACAGGTTAAAGAAATTGAAAAGAGCAATGATGATAGCGAGGTGTTTGCAATATGTTGAAACCTAAGCAAAAGAAAAATACAAGACACAGGGTCATGTTTTATCACATCATCTGCATCATTTTCATTTCAGGATATTTCAGATTATGACTTTATTTCCTGATTTTCACTTCATTAGTAACAACACACACATACACAAATTTCAACAAGGTTAAAGTCTATTTGACATGACAGATGGCTGGTGGGTAAAAAGGGATCTTGTGCTTTAATGATTATAAAGTACCATTTTTCAGGGACATTTATTTACAAAATTTAGGTCTGGTGCAAGGTTTCTTTTTTTTTTTTTTCTGAGACAGAGTCTCGCTCTACCACCCAGGCTGGAGGGCAGTGGCACAATCTTGGCTCACTGCAAGCTCCACCTCCTGGGTTCATGCCATTCTCCTGCCTCAGCCTCCCAAATAGCTGGGACTACAGGCGCCTGCCACCACGCTCAGCTAATTTTTTGTATTTTTAGTAGAGACGAGGTTTCACCGTGTTAGCCAGGATGCTCTAAATCTCCTGACCTCGTGATTCATCAGCCTCAGCCTCCCAAAGTGCTGGGATTATAGGCGTGAGCCACCGCGCCCGGCTAGTGCAAGGTTTCTTAAGTGGAATCTTTTTTCCTTACGAAATACTGTACTTCTTTCAGTGAAAGATTAAAATATTTCTCATGAGTAGATGAAACATATTGCTGAAGATGATATCAAAAGGAGAGGGGAGAGAGAAGATACTGGGTGATGTGGCACATTTCTATAGCCAGCGTTTCTTCACCCCTGGATGGAGTGGCACTCCTCGTGAGAGTGGTGATCACCCAGTAGGAATGTGTGAAGAGGGTCTGAACGTGACTGCGTGTGCATGTGGGTGCTGTGTGGGTGTTTCTGAAGTAATCGCAGCTTAGGTCACATCCAGGTTATCCAGGGACCTCCCTCCCCTTCCTCCTCCCACTCTCTTCTCTCTCCCCACCTTCTTTCCCACTTCTTTACCTCCTTCTTACCCACTCCCTCCCTCATAACCACAGGTGCATGCACAGGCTTTAAAAAAAAAAAAAAAAAAAAAAACTGACTGGCTACATACCTCTTAAATGTCATTCCCTCAGTATAGTTTTTGCTACTTTTTGCCATTAGGTCCAAGAAAGTAGATTCTACAGTAGGTGAAGCAATAAACCTAAACCGGTCAAGCAATTATATCCCCACCCATCCATATACTTTTAAAATAGTTTAAGTACCTTGAAATATAATAATACCAGTGTTTGCGAGATCAAAAGTGAAAGCCATCTTCTCTCTCCCAATCCTCACCACAAAATTATCCACAATTAACTATCAGGTAATACTATTCCCAGAAGTCTTGTGCTTTGTTTTTTGTAGGGTTGTTTGTTTTCAGACAGAGTCTCACTCTGTCACCCAGGCTGGAGTGCAGTGGTGTGATCTCGGCTCACTGCAACCTCTACCTGCCAGGTTCAAACAATTCTAGTGCCTCAGCCTCTCAAGTAGCTGGGACTACAGGTGCTCGCCACCACGCCCAGCTAATTTTTGTATATACATATTTTTTAGTATAGATGGGGTTTCACCATGTTGGCCAGGCTAGTCTCAAACTCCTGACCTCAGGTGATGGGATTGCAGGCATGAGCCATCATACCCTGCCTATTCCCAGAATTTTTAAAATGCACAATTAAAATACGTATTTTTAACAAAATAAGAATTGGCTATGCAGAATATTTGCCTAGGCAAATAAATTTATTTCATCTATTAAACCTTGGATAGTTACCAGTGTAAGCAATACTTTATTCATTTTAACAGCTGCATAATATTCCATTGTTTGGATGGGTCATCACTTAATCTGATCTCTCCCAATACATCTCTTTTTGATTCAATAGCCCCAAGTAACTGCTTTGCATACATATTGCTCCCCATGTTAGGATGTTATGAGACATTTCCAGAAGTAAAATTACAGATTAATTATACTTTCTAATTGTCCCTCCAAATGATAACACCAATCTGTCTTCCCATCTTCTGTGTATGGGAGTGCCCATTCTCATATACTTCGATAACCCAACATCATATAATGGTTTTACTGGCCATGTCTTCTGGGAATGACTTTTGTGTTTCTACACTGTGTCTACCTCTGGAGAGCAACAATAAAATGAAAGGGAGCCTTCTGGGGGACTCAAAATAGCAACTTCAGAATTTAGCTTCAAACACAAGATCTCTCTGGTACTTGCTTCATAGGTCTCAATTTATGTGTTGCATTCATGAATAAAATATGACTTTCACAGCTCAGTAGTTGTTCCACATATTCCCTTTGTTTGTTGTATACAAAAGACATCTACATCAGCTACAAAGGATGGAAGCTACAGCCCAGTCCCTGGATAATGAATTTCATAACCATCTCCCAGGAGCCTAATATCAATTCATGTGTCTTCATGTTAATTACAATGTTTACAATCTCCCAGTGGAGACCACTTATTTAAGGAGAATGGAGCAGGAAGCTTAGAGGGATGGGGGATGACATTTTTAGAGGTGACAGCTTATACCTTGGAAGCAAGTCTTCAGTAGTCTTCGCAAGCTCGGCCCCGACCAGCTGATGAATTTGCATTCTGAATGCGTCCTTACATTTTTTCTGGATTAAATGGTCGCATACATAAAAATCTTTCGGTTATAGTATTTCTGAGCTGAGCTGTGGGATGCTTTGAGAACTGATGTGTAGCATTAAGTAAAACAGAGGCAGGGGCCCCCCCTGGATATTCCAGAAGACAGCTTCCTAACCCAAATGAGGAAACACCTGACTTATGAAGCACATGTTTAAGGGGAAAGTGAATTAGCACCTGTGAATTTTACACTGTCCTGAAAAATCCAATATGGAACATAGACTTCCTCCATGGTATCCCCACAAAGAAGCAGCTGGGGACAGTTCATATCAAGCTTTAAGTATCTTCTCTATCTGGGGCCATGTGCTCAGGACCAAGAAGGTAGAGGGAATCACCGTGCAGAAGCAGGTAAGAGGGATGAAAAGAGAACAGGCCTGGAGCTGGGCAAATTTAAATTCCGATTCTGCACTTTACTAGCTGGGTGACCTTCAGCAGGTGAATTCAGCTTTCTGGGACTCTATTTCTTCTGCAGAATGGAGACAATGATAGTGTCTCTCACAAAACACTACTGAAAGAATTGATCTCTGACTAACAATATGTGGAGGCTTTTAATAATTTTTATTATGATTTATAATTCCTGCTTTTGAAGACCTCACAAGCTGTCAATCTCTAAAAGAATCCTTATTACGCCTGAAATTTCAATTTAGCCAAGATTGCTTGTTTTCTGCCACTTACTTATAGCCAAGATTGGTCAAGGACAGCTGTAAAGATCCTTTAGCCTCATCCAGGAACATACAAGACTTTAGTTGCTAATACCTAATATAGACGTATTTCTATATGAGCCTTTAGCACTTAACCATGCTAGTAGCCACCATACCTGAGGCATGGGTTGAGTAGGAACACTGGGGACAGGGGACTTGGGGACCCAAATCAGTCAGAGTACGAATTCTGCCATGTATCTTTCGAGACACTCTCATTGGACTTGTCCTCATTCTTCAATGGGAATCCAATTTTTCTCCCTTCATAGCTGTGTTTGAAGAACAAGTGAAAACAATTTTCTATACCATAAAGTGTGTATTCACTAGACAATATTATGAACACCTGTTAGGTGCCAAGCATCATGTTAAGCATCAGAAGCACCAAGAATAATAAGGCAGATGAAATAAAGTAAAATAAAGAATAGAAAATATAGAGAATACTCTATAAAATATGGAATAAAATAAAATGTGAACTGAGACTAGAGAATGAAGAAAAATAAGTTTCAAAGAAAGATTAGCAGAAGGGATACTAAATTATAGGGTAATCAGGAAAGCCTTCTCAGAAGAGGAGATATTTAAGCTTGCTAAGAATACAGGAAAGCTGGAGCAAGAGTGATCCTAGCAGAAGGAACACACAGGAATGATGAGATCGAGCTCATTCTCAGCCCCCTGAAAATCAACAAGCCTAAAGTCACAGGATGGGCCTGGAGAGATAGAAGGAGCCTCATCTCACAGAAGGACCTTCTAGTATTATGATCGCCATGAAGCTCTTAGGAATCTTCTTGTCCAAGTTATTTTCTTTTTTTCTTTCCTCCTTTCCTTCTTTCATTGTTTTTTTGTTTGTTTGGTTGGTTTTTTTTCAGACGGAGTTTCACTCCCTCACCAAGGCTGGAGTGCAGTGGCACGATCTCTGCTCACTGCAACCTTTGCCTCCCAAGTTGAAGCAATTCTCATGCCTCAGCTTCCCAAATAGCTGGAATTACAGGCACTCAACACCATGCCCAGCCAATTTTTATATTTTTAGTAGAGACAGGGTTTTGCTATGTTGGCCAGGCTGGTCGCGAACTCCTGGCCTCAAAAGTGATCCACCCGCCTTGGCCTCCCAAAGTGCTGGGATTACAGGCGTGAGCCACTTCGCCAGCCCCAAGTTATTTTCATGCATTATTTTTTGTATACAGTGGGCTCAGGTTCACCAAAACCACTATTGCCTTGGGTCCTACATTCCAAAGCTTGATTTTATTTTAATCAAATGCTTTTCATCCACCTACCCCATCCCACCCTAAAATTTTCCCCAGACAAGGATGGAGATCTGCAGACTCAAATTGAAAAGCTCTGGACAGAAGTCAATGCCTTGAAGGAAATGCAAGCCCTGCAGACAGGTAAGGTGCAGACCTTCTCAGTGCCTTGTCCCAAAGGAGACAGGAAAATTTCTGGGTCAATTTCTGGGAGACGTCTTTTTAAAAGAAACATTGACAAATCAACAATGTGGCCAATAAGAGGGCCCCAATGCTGGGAGATGATTGTTTTAGGAAATCAGCTTCGTTTACAACACCATTCTCCTATATATGGGTGGCATAGAAATAAAAATAAGTAGTTCAGGAATACATTTGAAAAGTCAGTTCATACTTATTCTCTAAAGAGTAGTGAAACAGAATGAAGCAAGTATGAAATGACTAAAATGATTAGCACTTATTGGATGATACCTAAGTGTCTATCAGGCCGCCAGGACTCACTCGGGCCACACCCAGCCTAAGATGCTGGAAGACATGGGTTAGAACTGCAGCTTGCCAACAGGGCAGGGCCAGTGTTCCTCCCCACTGTTATGCAGCCACATGCGTTACTGCCCAAGAGCTCTTCTCCAAGGGGTGAGGAAGTGAGTCATGCTGGGCAGGTTTGGGAACAGCCCTGGTTTACAAGGCTTATCCCCCCCAGGAGCTAATATCCTTTGTAGCAATTTCAAAAGCAGGGTGTTGAAGGTCCTCACAAGAGACTTGTCTCATTACAAGTTACTGCCTTCAGGGAAGACTGAAGTTATGGCTTTCCATCAAGTATTTATAACTCCCAGGCCAGATGCATGTTACCAACCTGGGGTCATTTTTACCACAAGCAATGTTGCCTAGTAACAAGGGTGATATACTCCCTTTATCAGGTTTCCAGGGGAATAGAATTAGAAAGTTAAAAGACAGTCAAATGCTTATGCAGAAGGTGAGTTTTGTTCATCCTTTACCCACAGTCAGGTACTAGAAATTCTTTATAAACACAAATCCATTAATCCTTCAGCAACTTAAGCTATTATGATCCTAATTTTACAGCTGAGGAAAATGAGGCACAAAGAAGGTAAGTAATTTGTTCAAGATATACACAGCTAGTTAAATGTCAGAGATGAGACCTAAACCCAGGCACTATGGGCTCTGAGGCCTGACTCTCCAATGCTATGGCCTAAAACTATCTTTATGTTCGGTTTATCCTGAATAATGTAAACAATATTACCAAGGCTCAGTTATCTGCTTAAGAAAACCACTGTCTTTTGGCTGCATAAATGTCTTCTTTTAAGAAGTGTCTGTTCATGTCCTTCGCCCACTTTTTGATGGGGTTGTTAGAGAAATGCAAATCAAAACCACAATGAGATACCATCTCACACCAGTTAGAATGGGGATCATTAAAAAGTCAGGAAACAGGTGCTGGAGAGGATGTGGAGAAATAGGAACACTTTTACACTGTTGGTGGGACTGTAAACTAGTTCAACCATTGTGGAAGTCAGTGTGGCGATTCCTCAGGGATCTAGAACTAGAAATACCATTTGACCCAGCCATCCCATTACTGGGTATATACCCAAAGGACTATAAATCATGCTGCTATAAAGACACATGCACACATATGTTTATTGCAGTGCTGTTCACAATAGCAAAGACTTGGAACCAACCCAAATGTCCAGCAATGATAGACTGGATTAAGAAAATGTGGCACATATACATCATGGAATACTATGCAGCCATAAAAAATAATGAGTTCATGTCCTTTGTAGGGACATGGATGAAGCTGGAAACCATCATTCTCAGCATACTATCTCAAGGACAAAAAACCAAACACCACATGTTCTCACTCATAGGTGGGAATTGAACAATGAGAACACATGGACACAAGAAGGGGAACATCACATACCAGGGCCTGTTGTGGGGTGGGGGGAGCGGGGAGGGATAGCATTAGGAGATATACCTAATGTTAAATGGCGAGTTAATGGGTGCAGCACACCAACATGGCACATGTATACATACGTAACAAACCTGCACGTTGCGTACATGTACCCTAAAACTTAAAGTATAATAATAACAAAATTAAAAACAAACAAAAAAGAAAACCACTGTCTCTCCACATGCAAAACTAGAATTTAATTAATTAATTTATTTATTTGTTTTTGAGACAGAGTCTCGCACTGTCACCCAGGCTGGAGTACAATGGCACAACCTCGGCTCACTGCAACCTCTGCCTCCCAGGTTCGCATGATTCTCCTGCCTCAGCCTCCTGAGTAGCTGGGATTATAGGCACACACCACCACATCCAGCTAATTTTTCGTATTTTTAATACAGACGGGGTTTCACTATGTTGGCCAGACTGGTCTTGAACTCTTGACCTTGTGATCCGCCCGCCTCTGCCTCCCAAAGTGCTGGGATTATAGGCGTGAGCCACCATGCCCAGCATTTTTTAAAAAATAAATATTAAATATCAGTTAGTTCCAAAACTCCCAAAGAAATCCAGCACATAAATGGAGCTACACAGTGTAGCAAGCAGGTATATATCAGAACAGCATGAGGTTTAAGGCCGTGTCTTGGGATAGGGCAGACCTGCATTTGGGTAGCTGTGATGTCAAATGCTGCAAAAATTACTTCTTTTAAAAAAATGTGGCTGGGCGCAGTGGCTCAGGCCTGTAATCCCAGCACTTTGGGAGGCTGAGGCGGGCGGATCATGAGGTCAGGAGATCGAGACCATCCTGGCTAACACAGTGAAACCTTGTCTCTACTAAAAATACAAAAAATTAGCCAGGCGTGGTAGTGGGCACCTGTAGTCCCAGCTACTCGGGAGGCTGAGGGAGGAGAATGGCGTGAACCCAGGAGGTGGAGCTTGCAGTGAGCCGAGATCACGCCACTGCACTCCAGCCTGGGCGACAGAGGGAGACTCCATCTCAAAAAAAAAAAAAAAAAAAAAAAAAGCTAAGGTGTTACGAGCAACAACTTCTCTAAGCCTAAATATCCTGATATGTAAAAATAGGGGTAATAAAATATAACTTCATGGAGTTGTCAAGATTATGTGACTTAATTTATGTAAAGTACGTAGCATGTTGTCTGGCACATAGAAAATTGTAATTGTTGTCTCATCATTATCATACTTCATTCCACAAATACTTACTGCTATTTGCCAGGTCCAGCCCTAGTCATAATACACTCAAAATGCATCTTAATGTGTTAAATTTCACATCTTCACAGTCTGTCTCCGAGGCACTAAAGTTCACAAGAAATGCTACCTTGCTTCAGAAGGCTTGAAGCATTTCCATGAGGCCAATGAAGACTGCATTTCCAAAGGAGGAATCCTGGTTATCCCCAGGAACTCCGACGAAATCAACGCCCTCCAAGACTATGGTAAAAGGAGCCTGCCAGGTGTCAATGACTTTTGGCTGGGCATCAATGACATGGTCACGGAAGGCAAGTTTGTTGATGTCAACGGAATCGCTATCTCCTTCCTCAACTGGGACCGTGCACAGCCTAACGGTGGCAAGCGGGAAAACTGTGTCCTGTTCTCCCAATCAGCTCAGGGCAAGTGGAGTGATGAGGCCTGTCGCAGCAGCAAGAGGTACATATGCGAGTTCACCATCCCTCAATAGGCCTTTCTCCAATGTGTCCTCCAAGCAAGATTCATCATAACTTATAGGTTGATGATCTCTAAGGACAAGTAAAAATTGTAATTTTTACTTATTAAAAAATTGCAACACAGGATCAATGTCCATAGCAATATGACAGCGTCAGCCAATTTTGCTAACACATTTCTTTGGGATTTTGCCCTTCCTGGGGTATAGGGAATCAGAAATATTGATCCATGTGCATGCAGATAAAATGGCTTATGCTAAACAGACTAAAATCTCTCTCTAGTCTTTCTCACTTGTATAAACCCAGTCTGTTTTCAAAAAATCACAGTAGCAATGCATCTCATCACTCTAGAAAAGCAAGCTTAGGCTACCTGAAAGATTTTCCCTTGGAAGTTTAGCATATATTTGATTAACAAGAATTCCCTAAATCAGAGACTCTAGGTGCTATGTAATCCAAAAACTTTTCAGCCTGTTGCTCATTCTGTCCCATGCTGGCAATAATACCTTGTTAGCCCATTACCCTTTTTTTGGATTGCTCCATCTCCTGGTGGGACTTGTATCTTGTCTGCCATATCAGAACACAAATCCCTGAAGAGGTTCTGATTTTTTTTTTTTCTTCATGCCTACCCCTTTTTTGGAAGTTTCCAGCCGCAATTTGAAAGGAAATGACAAGGTGTATATTTGATCAACTTTTCATTCCCACCATTGCATTACAACCTCTAACTTAAATGGGTAATCCTAAGGCAGATCAAAGAAGCAGATTGCATGATAAAGGGAAATAGAAAAAAAGAACCTACATTTATTTTGCTTTAGCATCCTTACTCTCACCTTTTATGAGACTGAGAGTGGACTTACGTTTCCTTTTTTACATTTTTGTATACTTAATTTTTTTTAGCCATCATTATATATTTAAGTCTATTATGGGCAACCAATCTTTGGAAGCTGAAAACTGAATTTAAAGAATGCTATCTTGGAAAATTGCACACGTCTATGCAATTTTTTATTCTGCCAAGTGCTATTCTGCTTGTTTAACTACATTGTACAAAATAACTTCATTGCTTAATATTAAATTAAAAAGTTTAGACTTGGAGGGAAATGGGCTTTTTAGAAGCAAACAATTTTAAATATATTCTGTTCTTCAAATAAATCGTTTTTAAACACTGAATGTGTTTTGTGAACAATATCCCACTTTGCAAACTTCAACTGCACATGCTTGGAATTAAGTGTTAGCTCTTTTCATTGCTCAATAATAAAGCCTGAATTCTGATCAATAGAAAATGTGTTCGAGTGTTAATCACAGTTATTCAAAATATGTTGGTTTATATTAAACTTGGCAGAGTTTGATGGGAATTACCCTGAATTTAATCAAACTGGTGATTCGGATATACTCAGAGAACAATTTTACCTGGCAATGAAGAGGTATGGTCCGGCTAGAGGAGGGAAACTTTTAAAAAATTTTAGCTGCAGAGGCTGGGTGCAGTGGCTCACGCCTGTAATCCCAGCTCTTTGGGAAGCTGAGGTGGGCGTATCACTTGATCTCAAGTGTTCAAGACTAACGTGGGCAACATGGCGAAACCCTGTTTCTACACAAAGTACCAAAATTAGCCAGGTGTGGTAAGGCACGCCTGTGATCCCAGCTACTCAGGAGACTGAGGTGGGAGGATTTCTTGAACTCAGGAAGCTGAGGCTACAATGAACTCAGATTGTGCCCCTACACCCCAGCCTGGATGACAGAGCAAGACCTTGTCTCAAAACAACAAAAAATGTAGCTGCAATTATCTGGTTGACCTTGGCCAACTCCCTACTTCCAACGTAACCATAGTCTTCCTAAAGATAATGACCATAATGAAATGGGTGGACGCTGGTGAGTAAGGGTATTCGCTTCACATTTCAGGTAGTATGCTAGATCTTATATAATTCTCATTTATCTTGAGGAACAACCCTGAGAATTCAACCCTGAGAATTAGGCTCTAGAATCATTTCATATTACAGAAGAAGAAAAAAACTGAGAGTTAAGTCGCCCTAAGTCACATGCCAGGAAATAGTGGAACTGTCACTGGAACTTAACAAGCTGACTCAGATCCTGTATACTTAGTACCCATGGGGAACAATAAAAGGTAAAGCACATTCAGAAAGGCAATGAGAGTGGATTCTAATCCAGTATCTCAATTTCCTTAGGTGAAGTAACAATCTGGACTAACAGGTGACCTTGAGAAGCATTCAGTCTGAGGCCACTTCACAGAAGGTGTATTTCCTTCCCCCTTTGCAAGGGCCCAAATAAAGACAAAGACAACCAATGTTACTGAGCATGGTGGTTCAAGCCCCTAATCCCAACAACATCAGAGACTGAGGCAGGAGGATCACTTGAGGCCAGGAGTTCAAGACCAGCCTGGGCAACACAGCAAGACATGGTCTCTACAAAAAAAATTTAAAAACTAGCCAAGTGTGGTGGCACATGACTGTAGTCCCAACTACTTGGGAGGCTGAGGCAGGGGGATTGCTTGAGCCCAGGAGTTCGAGGCTACAAGGAGTCATGATTGTACCACTTGACTCCAGCCAGGGCAACAGACAGAGCGAGACCCTACTGAAAAAAAAAAAAAAAAAAAAAAGACAACATTTCAAGATTATCCATTAAATAAGGCAATCCTCCCAAAGTGCCTCAACAAGACCAAGAGAGTAAGTTAATGCAAAGGAATAGATGAAGGTTAGTGACATCAAGATGATGGTTAGCGAATATCAAGATCAGTTAGCAAGACAAAGCGCAGATGATGGGAAACAGCAAAACTGGAAGGAGTGGATTAAGAGATTACCTGGTTTTTTTCCTGGGTATAACTCATGACCTCGACTTTGTTACTTAGCCAGCTGAAAGCCACACCCACAAGATTCCCTAACCTAGACTTCTCTTTGGTCTGTTTTGCCTGTTGGGTACTCTCTAGCAAACAACTGGTCTTCAGGCAGGAATAAATTGTTTTTAACTCTCAGGCCAATTTTTTTTTTTTTTTTTTTTTTTGAGGCAGGATCTTGCTTTGTCACCCAGGCTGTAGTGCAATGGCACAAACACGGCTCATTGCATCCTCAACCTCCTGGGCTCAAAGTAGTAGGGACCACAGGCATGTGCCATCATGCCCAGCTAATTTTTACTTTTGTAGAAACAGGGGTCTTGCCATGTTGCCCAGGCTGGTCTGGAACTCCTGGGCTCAGGCGATCTTCCCACTTCAGCCTCCCAAAGCTCTGGGACTACAGGCATAAGCCAATGCTCCCAGCCTCAGGCCAACTCTTATGTCTCCATAAAAGCTGTCTGAACTACAGTGTAGAGAAGCATCCTGAAGCCTGGTGGAAAGAATGACATAAGCAGTTAGCAATGTCTCCCCCACAAGGTCATGGTCAGAGGATGTGAACATTGTATCATGTAAGTGTCAGGTGATATAACTTCGAATATAACTGACATCTTCGGGAAGGTAGGCATTTCCCGTCTTCCCAAAGATGTCAGTTATATTAGAAGCCCAAACAGTCTAGGCTCCCCAAACCTTACCAGGAAGCTGATTCTAATCTTTAGGGCAGTGCTTCTCCAACTTTTAAATGCTTGCAGATCACCTGAGGCCCTTGTTAAACCACAGATCCTATGGGGCTGGGCCGATTCCAACAAGCTCCCAGTGGACACCAAAAGTCTAGACCACAGACCACACCATGAGTAGCAAGGTTCTAAAGTTTTAGCTACTTGCCCAGACACCATCTCTGATTAATTGTAGTTCTGCTGCTTGCTAGCACAAAAGTCAAGGGTAAGATTTACAGTTCTTCTGAGTAAAGAACAATACAGACAGCAATTTTCTACTTACCAAAGATGCTTCCATGCACATCATTAAGTGAGATAACAAGAAAAATCAGTAAGCTAAAGGAAACACCTATAACAGACTCAGGCTCAATTAGTATTTTGAAGGAGAACTGGCTTATTGCAAGGCTCAATGACTTCTTTCTCTTTCCCACTTATCTGGTTGACCTTGGCCAACTCCGTACTCCAACATAACCATAGTCTTCCTAAAGATAATGACCATAATGCAATAGGTAGACACTGGAAAGTAAGTGCATTCTCCTTACATTTCAGGTACTGTGCTAGATCTTATATAACTCTCATTTATTTCTGGGCAGCATTTCTTATCTAAAAATAAAGTTCTATTACTGGAAGCCAAGAATTTGAGGCTGCAGTGCACTATGCTTACACCCATAAATAGCCACTGCACTCTAGCCCGGGCAATATAGTGAGGCTCCATCTCAAAAGACAGTAACAAAATAAATAAATTAAACAAATAGAAATATAAAGTATTTTCTTCTCTCAGATTAGCAAGAACTTCCATAACACCAACAAAAAAGGCATGTCTAACAAATGAAACCCCCAAAATTTAGTATTTGGGGCATGCAATAAATAACATCAAATTTTAGTAAGCTCAGTATCTTATTTAATCTGATGCAAGAAATTCAAAGGGTATCTACTAATGGTAATAGGTAATATGGAGAGACAGAGAAAGTCAGTCATAGCATGCAAGAGAGCAAGACTACCTGCAGGGGTCTGTGAAGACAATATTAGTATCTCTGATTACACATGGCATTAAGCAGGTTAATTACTATCTAATTTTTTCTAAACTGACACCCACAAAATGGAAAATAGTTTAAATAAAATTCTGCTAAGGAACTATAAAGTGAACACACAATAGTCAAAAACATGTGCACACATGCCAGCAAGCAAAGCTGACACTTCTCCCCTCAGTGTGAGTGGTTCAGGGAGGAATCCGCAGCCCACACAGAGCCAATCAGATTATTTTCCAGTGGTTGTCACCTGGAAACTGGGAGCAATGAAACATTTTCCCCTGGATATGTTCAATAAGGACAAAGTAAATTTAGGGCTTCTGGCAGAATTCTTTCTTTCTAGATGAGTGCAATGTGCAGAATGAAGCAAAACAAAGATAAGCAGTGATGAGAAATAAGGGGACAAAGACGGAAAGAGAGGGAAGGGAAAGAAAACAACAGGGAGAAAATGTGTGTGTTCCAATAGTTCTTAGTTCATCAGTTCAATCCCCTAAGGCCTTGGTTCTATTTCTGTACATTCTGTGAGCTGCCCCACAATTCCTCCAAACTACAGAATACAATTTTTCCTTTTCATTTGTGCTAGTTTCAGTTGGCATATTAGCCAAGATAGGCTAGGTTATGATGCAGTAACAATCTCAAAACCTGAGTGGCTTCAAACAGCAAAGGTTACTACTTTCCCTTCATTTTCATATTCTTCGTGCATTAAAAAGGGGCTCTTCTCTGCATTGTGCTCACTCTAGAAACCAGAGGATGGAAAAACAACTACTGTTATTCTCTACAGCAGAGGAAAAGAGTTTTGGAGAGACTCACAGCAGCCATTAAATGATATGATACAGAAATAGTAAACATTTCCACTCTGAGAGAGACCTGAAAGTGCAATTTAGCCATGTGCCCGGGAGGTAGAGAGCTCGAATACTTGCTGGTGATCAGCATGTCTCCCACAGTTGAGTTTCTGTCCCTTGCAATCAAAATAATTCTGATTAACATAAGCCATGAAGAGAAATGAGACTAGAAAGACCTGTATTCCAATCGAAAGAGAAAATGGGTTCATGGAGATAAGTAGATAGCAGTAGAAATGCATCTCGTATTTGGTAAATGGAAGCCGAGTTCAAAGCTTCAAAAGCTGGAAGTCAGTTTAACTGTTTAAGTGTATAAATTGGAATTATTATATGCAACTCCAAAGGCAGGTTCTTAGCATCTGTGATAGCTTTCTAGAAGTGGGACATGCAGTTTTAAGTTGGGAGATGGTATGTGCAAATTTTGTCTTATTAAAAGCCAATTATTCCAGTTGTCCAATATATTTAATCTACCCAAGTAGAGTGACCATAGATTACATTCCAATTTGCCCTGGAGAGTGCTGATAAATGACAATTGTTCGAAAATTTATAGCACCCTTTTTCACTCTGAAAGTTTCCCAGTTTGGGTAATAAATTATACGGTCATCCTAACTATAACTCAGGCTTTGTTTCAGAGGTTTGATGATCTTGCCTATACCTACATTTTAAAATTCACCTTCCATTCCTTTCATAGAGGAGCCCTACACTTGAGACAAACTATGCTACTCATTGGAACCTAAATGCACCATTAATTTACACCAGAAGCACTCTGATCATATTTCTCTTTCCTCTTTCTAGAACTCTTTCTCCTCATTTTGTTTCTGGTGACTTTCTTCTCTTTATTTAATATTCAGCACAATGGTGACCTTTTCTGCCCTCTTGCAAGACATATTTCTTCCTCTGTGCATTCATAATACCTTATATAACTCACAGCCCTTATTGCATTTGTCTAACAATGGACAAGTATTATCATATTATCCTCCCCTACTTCAAACCTTTCAATGGCTTTCCAAGTTTCTTAAAAACAAAACTTTAATGTGGCCTGGAAATGCTGCAAGGTCTTGCCCTTCATCCCTCTCCATTCTCTCTTCCCTTTACTTTTGTACTGCCACCCTTTGTGGGCACCAATCTCCTCCTGTCACAAATATTTGCATAGAAACTCTTCCTTCATCTAGTTAAACCTTGCTCATTCTTCAAACTTTAGCTAATCAAGACTTCGGGGAAATTGTCTGGACTCCTTTAACAGCACTTAAGAATGTGCCTGGCTGCAAGTAAATAAGATATGACTAACAGTGGATTAAGCAAATAGGAATTTTTATTATTACATAACAAGAAGTCTGAAAGTGACCAATTGCAGCATTCTTTGTTTCAGAAAATCAATAAGGCCAGGATTGATGTTTCTGCTATTCTGTTGGCCTTTTCTCATAATCGTAAGTTGTCTGCTGCAACTCCAGACATCACATCCACATTCAAGTTATAAAGACACATAGAATAGCATCACCAGCCTGGTTTGCCCCTCTTTTGACCAGCATCCTCCAGCAGACTGCAATTTGTTTTTCTGGTCAGAACTCTGCTATATGGATGCCCTAACTCCATGAAAGGCTAGAAAAGGAAATATTGTTGTATATTTTGTCACCCCAAACAAAATTAGGGTTAATAAGATAGAAAGTTTATAAGTAACATGCTCTGCCAGAATCAAATCCCCTTGTAAATTCCCATAGCACCAATACCTCCTGCCTGTTTCCATTTTTCAGATGTGATTTTACATTTATATTTATTTCTCTTATTAGACTATGAACTCCAAGAGCTCAGAGCTAGAAAAATTGTTTTTTGATTATATTTCCAGAGAAATATGACGTTTGGTAGAGGCTCAATACGTAACTGTTGATGGAATAAATGAGTTAATGCACCAACATATTTCCTCTTTTCAAGGGTTAAGTGCAAGTACTATTCTCTATGCCCCAGGTTCCAAGCATGATGTTAAGTCTCATTAAATCAATGAATTAAATAATTTGATCAAGTTATTTTATCAGACAACACAAAGCTTTAAAAGAAACTTCTCTGTTTTCACTCATAACAAATCTATTATTTACCTCCATACCTAAATACTTTGCATTCTTCTGAAGTTTGGTTTCTTTATTAAAAACAATAAGAAGAACTAAAAACTGCATTAAAACTGTACCCAGAGGAGCCAAAAGCAAGTGTATTATCATGGGATATGTTCTTGGTGATGAATGGCTAACGAATGCAGGACTCAACAGCCAGTAGCCGAACTGAGATGGGAAGATCAAAGCCTCTGTAAAGTGAGAGGTTTCTGGGCTCTACTCCCTGGACTGAAGGAAATAAACCAGAACATCTTCATGAAAGCGATTTTACACATTACTGCCTCTAACTTGGTATCATTTGGCTACTCTGTTCGGATTAAAAAAAGAAAAAAACAATCAATGAAGTACTTGGATGAGACTTCAATAGAACACTCAACAAAATATTTTTAAAGCTTTGATTTCCAAAACTGTTATAAACAAAAGCAGTTGCTCTAATCACAATAAATGGACTCTGAACAAGCTGTGGCAGACATTCAGAAACCAATTCAATGGGTTAAAGAACCAAACTAGGGATCTCAAATACATGGCACCTGGGCCCCTGTCTTTGTGTGTGTGTGCTGTAGTAACAGAATAGCAGACACTGTGTAAATTATAAACAGCAGAAATTTATCAGCTCACATTTCTGGAGGCTGGGAAGTTCAAGATCAAGGAGCTGGTATCTGGAAAGGGTCTTATTGTTGCATCATCCCATGGGGGGAAGGCAGAACAAGAAACGGCATGAGACAGAGAGAGAGCAGGGAGCTGAACTCACCCTTTTATAATGGCATTAATCCCACTCATAAGGGCAGAGCTCTCATGGCCTCATCACCTCTTAAAGTTCCCACCTTCCATACTGTTACAATGGACACCAAATTTCAACAAGTGTTTTAGAGGGAACTAACAGACTGTAGCAACCCCAATTTCCCCCTCCGTGGTCCACAGCAGACATCCTGAATTCATCATACAGTCCTTGTCAGGGGTGGAATTCCAGCAGCCAGCACTTGGTCATCAGGATTGGCATAGGAGAACACATTCATAACCCCTTGGGGTTAGACACACCCTGAAAGCCTTTCCCGCCAATTCAAGGTCACCAGTTCCCTAACTCTGACACACCGTGGATGCTCAAAGGATGAGATGATCTAGGAATTACAACAGACCTTCCCCATCTATTCATTGTCATTCCTCTCCACGCTTCTCACATGTTCATCCTCAGTTTGGCAGAGTATGGTACACCTAGAAAAAAGGCCAGACACCCTAACCCTGGCATTCAAGGATGTCCACCATCTGGTCTTAGACTATCCCTCTAGCCTTATTTCTCACTGCAGTCTTTCACTTATGCTGTGTATAGTGGGTTTAATAGAGACTCCCAAAATTCATTTCTATCCAGAACCTCCAAATATAATCTTATTTGGAAACAGGGTCTTTTTTTAGAGGCAAGGTCTTACTTTGTCACCCAGGCTGGAGGGCAGTGGCACAATCACAGCTCACTGCAGCCTCAACTTCCGGGGCTCAGCTAATTTTTAAAATTTTTATATAGGCAAGAACACACTATGATGCCTCAAACTCCTGAACTCAAAGGATCCTCCCATCTCAACCTCCCAAATTGCTGGGATTACAGGCATGAACCACCACACCCAGCCGGAAATAGGGTCTTTGCAGACTGCATTAGTTTGCTAGGACTTTCATAATAATGTAACACAGACAGGGTGGTTTAAACAGAAATATACTTTATCACAGTTCTGGAGGCTGTAAGTCCAAGATCAAAGCGTCAACAGGGTTGGTTCCTTCTAAGGGGCTCTCTTCTCAGCTTATAGATGGCCATCTTTTGGTGTCTTCACAGTCTTTTCTATGTGTGTCTGTGCCCTAATCTCTTCTTATAAGGGCATAAGTTATATTGGGTTAGGGTCTACCCCTATGATACCATTTCACCCTAAATACCTCTTTCAAGGCCCTATCTCCAAATACAATCATGAATCACTTAACTACAGGGTTATATTCTGAGAAATGTGGCATTAGGCGATGTTTTTGTTGTGCAATCATAGAGTGTCGTCACACAAACCTGAGTGGTATAGCCTACTACACACCTAGGCCATGTGGTGTAGCCTAGTGCTCCAAAGCTACAAACCTGTACAGTGTGTTGCTGTACTAAATCCTGCAGGTAATTGTGACACAACGCTAAGTATTTGTGTGTCTAAACATAACTAAATGTAGGAAAGGTACAGTAAAAATATGGTATATAATCTTATGCAGCCACAGTCGTATATGCGGTCCATCATTGATTCAAGTGTCGTTACGCAGCCCATGACTATACACATTTTGAGGTACAGGGATCAGGACTTCAACATAGGAATTTGAGGGGCGACGACACAAATATAATGTGTTAAAATCAGGTCATACTGGATTAGGATGGACTCTAAGTCCAATGATTGATGTTCTTATAAGAAAAGGAGAAGAGACTCAGATATGGCTCTCTCCTGGCTTCTGGTGGTTGTTGGCAATCCTTGAGGTGCCTTGGCTTGGTGCTACATCACCCTAGCCTCTGCTCCATCATCACTTGCCTTTCTTCTCCATGTGAGCCACCACACCCGGCTATTGTCTGTTTTTTTTTTTTTTTTTTTTTTTTTTTGAGACAGAGTCTCACTCTGTCACCGAGGCTGGAGTGCAGTGGCGCGATCTTGGCTCACTGCAAGCTCCACCTCCTGGATTCACGCCATTCTCCTGCCTCAGCCTCCCAAGTAGCTGGGACTACAGGTGCCCACTGCCATGCCAGGCTAATTTTTTATATTTTTAGTAGAGACGGGGTTTCACTGTGTTAACCAGGATGTACTGTCTGTTATTTTTAAGCCACCCTGTGTATGGTGATTTGTTACAACAGCCCCAGGGAACTAAAACATTGGCTTCAGTTCTAGCGACATCACTTATAATAGCCACCATTTATGTATCACCTGAAATGTACCTGACACTGGTCCTCTTAGGATAGAGGAAAAAAATTATGTGCTGCAGCAGAGAATCAAAGGAAAGTTGAAAAGGGAAGGAACAAAAGAGCAACCAATAAGTCTTATGAAATTTTAAGTCTTAGTAGACTACATAATAACAAATATCTAGTATCTGACAAATAATATTCACTTATAAGCCTTTCTATTCAAAGTTGGTTCATGGATTTCAGGTAGAATTCATTTGAAATGTCAAGAAAGATTATAGAAACAAGGCAGACAGAAAACCTAAAAAGCCTTTTGAAGGATTTCTGTTACTGTTCAGGTTAATGCTGGCTGAAGAACCCTCAATTTGGGAGATATTAGTTCCTGTTATAAGTCATTATCATGAAGCTTCCCATTTATCAAGGATGTGTGTTGTGCTGAAGTAGGATTTGACGCTTCAGCTGGAAGCCAGAAGGAGGCTTGGTACCATCCTCACTGCACAAAATTCCACTAATAGGTCCAGACTCAGTGTCTAAAGGTATCACTCAGAGTGATATCCAAAGGCCAAACTCAACCCAACAAAGTTGGTGAGTTGCAGGAGTTCAACATCAGTGTTTGGCTCCAGGGGAAGTTTTTTTTTTTTTTTTTTTTTTTTTTTGAGATGGAATCTCACCTCTGTCATCCAGACTGGAGTGCAATGGCATGATCTTGGCTCACTGCAACCTCCACCTCCCAGGTTAAAGCAATTCTCCTGCCTCAGCCTCCTGAGTAGCTGGGATTACAGACGTACACCACCACACCCAGCTAATTTTTTGTATTTTTGTATTTTTAGTAAAGATGGGGTTTCACCATGTTGGCAAACTGGTCTTGAACTCCTGACCTTGGGATCTGCCCACCTCAGACTTCCAAAGTGCTCAGATTACAGGCGTGAGCCACCGCGCCTGGCGTAAAGCTTTAATTCTTGTTAAATAACACTGGAATGGGTTAGAGCCAGGGACTCAAGCTCCACCCTCATCCCAAATGCAAGAGGAATAAACCACTTGCTTCACACACAGTTGGGATAATATGTGAAATATGAATAAGGTTTTAAATTAGATAATGACATTGGTTCATCATAATTGATAATTGTGCTGTTTATGTAAAACCTTTTAGGAAATGCACACTGAGTTATATAGAAGTAACAGAACATCATGTCTGCAACTTGCCCTTAAATAGTTCAGAAAGAAAAAATAATTACATATATGGAGAAAATGATAATGTAATATGGTAAGATATCAATTGGAGAATCTGGGTGAAGGTCATTTTTTATACTATTCTTGCAACTTTTCTGTATGCTTGAAATTATTTCAAAACAATCACCCAAATGAAAACTTTAAAACAGATAAGCAAACTAACCTCATTCAATCTCTCTAGCACAGGGTTTCCCAATCTTGGCACTATTGACTTTTAGGATCTGTGGATTCTTTATCAGGAGCTGGAGTGGGATGGGGCTGTCCTGTGCATTGTATGAAGTTTAGCAACCTCCCTGGCCTCTGACCACTGGATGCCGGTAGCATGTCCCAATTGTGACAACCAAAAATAGCTCCAGATATTGCCAAATGTCATCTGGGATAGCAAAAATCACCCAGCCAAGAACTACTGCTCTAGCATTTTATTTCCTGACAAGACTAATGGGGGTAAGCCCACTAGTAGTAGTAGGGGATGTTGTGGGAGAGGCAAGCTCATCTTATCTTTATCACACGTACACTTCCATTCCTGCAATTACTTCAACAAGTATCTTACCGAGCTAACCATGAGTGAGTCCAACCCTGTGCTAGATTTTGGAGATACAGATGAGCAAAAGTCAGAGAGAACTTGTGTCCTCACAAAGTTTATATCTAGATAGGTAAAATATATAATAAGCAAATAAATAAATATCATTTCTGAAAATATGACAAAATGTCAACAAGAGATTGACATGGTAAAGGGACATAGTAAATTGACAGGATGAAAATGACAAAAGAAAAAACAGGGAGATGAGTGATAAAGTGACTAGGAGAGCGTTAGACAGGATAGACAACATCCTAACAGAGTCCTCTCTCCACTGAAAGAAACAGTGGGAAAGATTGATTTTATAAACCACCAGGTCAAGAGCCCAAGAAAGGAAGTGACACAAAGGGAAGTGACTTACCCCCAAATCACCCAGCAAGCCAGGCACAGGGCAGGGACTGCAATTTTTTTCCTGTCTCCAAAACCAGAGCCTGGAACATACCAGCCAAGTTCAATGTCAGGAAATATCAAGGGACTTGGAGTCAGAAGACCTAGACACGGCACTTACAACCTGATTTCACAGAAGAATAAGGTGTTGGGCCCCCACTTCCTCATCTATCAGTGGGAATTAAACCATCACTCACAGAACTGTGAGATAAGATTTGAAGCCGGGGCAGTGGCTCACCCCTGTAATCCCAGCACTTAAGGGAGGTGGGGGTGGGTGGATTGCTTGATCTGAGAAGTTTGACACCAACCTGGGCAACATAACCAGACCCTGTCTCTACAAAAAAAAATACAAAAGTTTGCCAGGCATGGTGGCACAGGCCTGTGGTCTCAGCTACTCAAAAGGCTGAGGTGAAAGAATCGCTGGAGCCCAGGAAGTCAAAGCTGCATTGAGCTGTGATGATGCCACTGCACTAGCCTGAGTGACACAGTGAGACCCTGTCTCAAATAAAATAAAGTCAAGATTTGAAAATACAATTTACAAACAAAGTTTCTAGACATGGCATCTTTAAAAAAAAAGTGCTGTTTCCTATAAAACCAACATATCTTGCTACAGAAAATTATGAGTAGAAAAAACATGTTAGGAACTACCCTTCACCTGTCTTTTCATTTATCCAATTACTATTTATTGAGCACATGTATCCAGTAGTGTCTAAATAATTCTGCCATCACCCATAAAAGTTGCAGAGATTACGTCCAACTGTACTAAAAATTTATGTCCTACTTTACTCATAAAATAAGCACTTTTTATCATTTTTATAATGTACTTTCCATGGTTCCATAATATTCCAATATACAAATCCATTTAGCACATGCATGATTGCCATGTTTTGAATCCATTTATGGTTGAAGTTTTATTTAAACATTCTAAATACAAATGTTTAGTTGTGTTTCAATAGCAGAGGTCAAGAGAAAAAAAAAACAAAAGACACCAGGTGTTGTGGCTTATACCTACAATCCCACACTTTGGAGGCCAAGGTGAGAGGATCACTTAATCACTTAAACCCAAGAGTTCAAGACCAGCCTGGGCAACATTAACAAGACCCTGTGTCTACAAAAAATAAACAAATAAGCCAGAAGTGGTGGCCCATGCCTGTAGTCCTAGCTATACAAGAGATTGAGGCAGGAGGATCACCTGAGCCCAGGGAATTGAGGCTGCAATGAGCCATGATTCCACCTCTACACTCCAGCCTGGGCTACAGAACAAGACCTTGTCCAAAAAAAAAAAAAAATCAGTATTTAAGTAAGTAAAAATATTTTTCATTTTTCTAGTTTTGCGTATCATGCTGTAATAAATCTTTATAATTAGTTTTTAAAGGAATATCTGTGTGATTTTTGTGTGTGGTTGACTTTTCAACTTCCGATTTTTCTCCTCTGTTAGACTTCCAGAAGTGAAATTATAGTATCAAAGAATATTTACCATAGACTCTTTGTTTCATGGTGCGAAATTGCTTTCGAAAAGGCTTGTGCAAATTCAACTGGGAATACGCTAAACACAGACATACATGACAATGGAGATCAGCATTAAATGTTAAAATAGGCTGGGCGTGGCAGCTGACACCTGTAATCCCAGCACTTTGGGAGGCTGAGGTGAGGGGATGACGAGGTCAAGAGATCGAGACCATCCTGGCCAACATGGTGAGACCCCATCTCTACTAAAAATACAAAAATTAGCGGGGCATAGTGGGGCACGCCTGTAATACCAGCTACTCAGGAGGCTTAGGCAGGAGAATGGCTTGAACCCGGGAGGTGGAGGTTGCAGTGAGCTGAGATCGTGCCACTGCACTCCAGCCTGGCAATAGAGCAAGATTCTGTCTCAAAAAAAAAAAAAAAAAAAAAAAAAAATTGTAGTGGTTTATGACTGGTAACTTTTTTTTTGAGACAGTCTTGCTCTGTCGCTGGAGTGCAGTGGTCTGATCTTGGCTCACTGCAACCTCCGCCTCCTGGGTTCAAGTGATTCTCGTGCCTCAGCCTCCCGAAACATACCTTTAAATAAAGTAGGGAGCACAACAAAGGAGTTTTTAAAAGGTCTCAAGACGAGCCATCAAGGATAGACTCCAAGGGCGGCTAGAGCCCTCAGCCTGGAGGAAGGGTACCTTTACAGCAACCCCTTCTCAAACTTGTTTATGTGCTTGGACATTTCAATGGCCCGGGTAGACAGCGTGTCCGGGCCCGAGGGGTGGAGTGCTGCCCCAGGGAGCGGCTGCAGCGCGGGATCCCAGGGGACAGCTCAAGGCAGGCCAGGGAAGGACGCGCCGGGCAATGGGCGCGGAGACGAAGGGGCCGGACGGCGGCAAGGCGCTGGCTCCGGTCGCGGCACCCGGCTGCTGAGGGCCGTGCTGCTGCTTCGGACGTTCCAGGCGGCCAAGTACCCTCGGCGGCCCTGGCTGGGCCTCCAGGCCTGCAGCCACGCTTGGCGCTGTCCGCTAGGGCCAGGTGCTGAAGTGTTGACCGCGAGCGGAGCTGCTGCAGCGCTGGCTTCCCCGGGCCGCTGCGGGTGGACTTGGACAACGTAAAGGGCTGCTGGAGAGGGGCCACTTTTTCGCCCGTGTAAGGTGTCCTCCAGCAGCACATGCTCGGCCTCCTGGAGAGGAAAGGGAAGCGGCCTGGCTTCCACCTTCTCCTGGGCACCCAGGTGAGGAGGAACCCGAGGGAATTGACTGCCCCCTCTTAGCCTCGCGCTCCCCAGTGCAGCCGATGACAGGAACTCAGTGACAACTGATGGAATGACCGTCTTGCCTCGCTCTCTGTAATGGGGAAAAAAGCCAGAGATACCGAGCCAGCTTTTTGCCAGGAATCAAGACAATTCATGTGTTGACTTGGTTTCCTCATCTGTAAATTGCTGGGAATATTTAAGAACATCTAGAGGCCAGGAACAGTGGCTCCCGCCTATAATCGCAGCACTTAGGGAGACCAAGGCGGAAGGACCACTTGAGGTCAGGAGGTGGAGGCTGCAGTGAGCCGAGATCTCACCACTGCACTCCAGCCTGGGTGACAGAGCAAGACCCAGTCTCAAAAATAAAAAACAAAAACATGTAGAAAGTGTAATATTCCTGCTTCATTAATGTTTTTGTGACCATTTCGTGAGATAATATAGGTAGAAAGGCATTACAAAGTTTTTTGCTCATAAGAGGTGCTTAGAAAATTAAAATTACCACCAGCTGCAAACTGGTTTCTAAGAACTGGAGATAAAAAACGCCTTCATCTTTTTAGAAGCACTTGCTTAAAAATGAAGTATCAGGTGGATCTGAGAAGAGATGATAAATTTCACGAGTACTCCAAGAACAATGGGAAGAAAATTAAAATGACAGTAATTTTCCAAGGTGTAGATTTAGCCAGAATGAGCAACATAAATCAGACCGATAGTTTCCCTTCAAAAAGTGAACACTCTTAATTCATTATTTGTCTTTTAGCATGGTATCATTTGAAGGAAAAATAGAAGGCCAGGTACCATTTAACCCTTTAACAGTAGGGCTTTTTCACTTACAAAAACTTACATATTATGATACATGTTGATTTTTTAGAAGAATTCTAAGTCACACTGTGTGACAATTCAAGTTTATCTGGTGATTTTCTTTGAATCTGCACCTATTTTTATCTCACAATAACCATATGATGTAGGTTTTTACTCTCATTTTAGTGATGAGGAAATTAAGAATCAAAGAGATTTGAGCTTGGTGATTTGCTTAAGGCTGCACAGGTTTGAAGCTGCAGAGCCAGGACTGGAGTCCAGATCTGCCTAAGTCCGGGAACAGTGCTCTTTGGGTTGTGTTTTACCTATTAAAACCATATTACCTAATTAATCTATTAGCATTAGTAACACAAGCTGTCATATTTATGTAAGTCTAGAGAGCAGATTCTCAAAGTCAAAGACAAAACATCCCGCCAGAAATCAAGTACCAAGCAAGAGTAACATGCAAAACAGGTTAAGGTTGCTTATAGCTGTAACTTTCAGAACTTTCACAGTAATCAAAAACAAACTGTGGTCAAATGAACTGCATAAATTATTTTGTCTTCTTACTACAAAACATTAAGTTTCCAGCATATTAGGCCTATTCTAGATTTTTAAACATGCAGCCATTAACAAACTCAGGGCATTGAAAGGAACTGCATTGGATCACCTGAGGTCAGGAGTCCAAGACCAGCCTGGCCAACATGCAGAAACGTGTCTCTACTAAAAATCAAAACTTAGCCAGGTGCAGTGGTGGGTGCCTGTAATCCCAGCTACTTGGGAGGATGAGGCAGGAGAATAGCTTGAACCCGGGAGGCGGAGGTTGCAGTGAGCCAAGATTGCACCATTGCATTCTAGCCTGGGCAACAGAGTGAGACTCTGTTTAAAAAAAAAAAAAAAAAAAAAAAAAACAAACCGAACCAAAACAAAAAAAAACTGCATTAAATGGTTAATAAGTGTTACCCTCTGGGTGACATAATGTGGGTGAATTTTTTTTTCTTATTTTTCTACACTTTCTACAAGGAGCAAACATTATTATTATTATTTTTTTTTTGGCAGAGCTAGCTCAAGTTTTATTTTAGCCAAAAAAAAAAAAAAGCGCAATTGAATTGTTTTGTAGCTGGAGGCATGGGCAATGGGGGGTTCCCCGATAGTAAACTCCCCTGCAGGTGGGCTTAGGGCTAGGGCTGAGCCTCAGGTGAGTCTCCCATTCACCGTGCTCCCCTGCACAGCAGCCTCCCTTCCAGGCTCTGGGGCAGCCGCAGGAGGGGAAGGCTGGGAGGGGCTATCGCAGCTGTTCACTTGGGCAGATGTCAGGACTCAGACACCAGCTTCCCATCACGAGTCTCAAGCTTCTTCACAACCACGACCCTGGTGGAGCTGGAGCCGGTGCCAGAACCAAAGCTGGAGCTCAGGCAGTAGCTTGTGAGGCTCCCCCAGGCCGAGCTCAGACCACCTGCATAGCCACTGGTGGTCTTCGAATGGATACTTCATGTTATGCATCCCAGACTCCAGCCGGCTCTCCTCACCCTCCAGCAGCTTCCTGTAGGTGGCTATCTTGACGTCCAGGGCCAGCTTGAAGTTTATCAGCCCCTGATACGCAGCTGCCGTGCCATGTCCCGCTTGGCTGGCTGTGGGGCAGCCTCCCAGCTTGGCGTTGGCATCCTTAACGGCCAGCTTCCCACGCTGCTCGGCATCTGTGAGGGTGGCCTCCAGGGAAGCCCTCTGGCCTTTGAGGCCCTCAGTCTCAGCTTGGATGAGGCTGATGTTCCCATTCATCTCGGAGATCTGTCTTCGAACACCCCAGGTCACCCCCGTGCTTCCCAGCCAGCACCTGCAGCTCCTCATATTTGATCTGGTACATGGTCTCACAGCCTCAGCCTGGCTGCAGTTGGCGATCTCCTCGTACTGCGCCCTGACCTCAGTGATGATGCTGTCCATGTCCAGGGTGCGGCTGTTGTCCATGGACAGCACCACAAACGTGTCCAAGGTCTGGGAATGCAGCTCCCGGATCATCTCTTCATACAGCTGACTGAAGAAGTTGATCTCGTCAGTCAGGCCTTCCAGGCGAGACTCCAGGTCTACCTTGTTCGTGTAAGCTTCATCCACATCCTTCTTGAAGAGGACAAATTCATTCTCCACCTCTGTACGCTTATTGATCTCATCCTCATACTTTTTCTTGAAGTTCTCCACCAGCCCCTGCATGTTGCCAAGCTCTGCCTCCAGCTTCAGCTTCTCCTGGCCCAGAGTCTCCAGCTGCTGCCGAAGGTTATTGATGTAGCTCTCGAACATATTTGTCCATGTTGCTCCAAGCCATCTGCTGCTGCTGCTGCAGGAGGCTCCACTTGGTCTCCAAGCATCTTGTTCTGCTGCTCCAGGAACCGTACCTTGTCTTTGAAGGAGGCAAACTTGTTGAGAGTCTTGATCTGCTCCTTCTCCTGGGTGCGGCCTGGATGTTGGGGTCCACCTCCAGGTTAAGGGGGCTCAGCAGGCTCTAGTTGACCGTGATGGTGGTGATGCCTCCCATTCCACTGGCCCCACCATAGCCTCCACCCTGGCCACCCCAGAAGCTGCTACTGCCCACTCGGGAGAAGTTAGAGAAGCTGATGGGGGCACTGGGCCCACTTGTGTAGGAGAGGCTGCTGAAGGCCCAGGAGCCAGAGGTGGACACCTTGGAAGACTTCTGGGTCACCCTGATGGACATAGTAGAGGCAGGAGTGGAGGTAGGCGGGCTGAACCAAGTGGAGATTCCAGAAGGAGCGGAGAAGCTGCTTCTTGGTCCGTAATTTTTAAATCAAGAACCACGTTTTATATATGTAACTGGATGTCAATGTGCCAACTTATTTTAATACTTTGGTGCTTGTTAGACACATCCTACTGATCTGAGAGCTTAGTATTTCAGTAATGCAGTATTTCCATTAAGTTTCAGCCTACGTTATTAAAAAGATATAAGAGCTAGAATGCATCCTCAATAAATCCAAAGAAAGGGGGTTGGGAACAGAGAAAAAGTTGCATTAAGTGGAAGACTCATCTTAACTTTTGCATTTGCCAGTAAAATGGATCTGTGACCCAGAGACCAGCTTGCATCCCAAATTACAATGCAGGGAGTGGATTATGACTGGATACTCAACCTCAGAACAGTAGAACAAAAAGTAATCTTCACATGTTGGGGAATTCTCACCAAAAACAGAATAACTTCACACTTTCTCCTTTCAGTTTTTTCAGATATTTTCCACCAAGTTACTTTTGCCTAACAATTCATACACCATCACAAAAGACTAAGAGCTCAGCCAAGAGATTTAAGAAAAGAATATATGGAATGAAAATTTAAAAATTCAAAAGACTCTTTCCCTGAATCCAAAAACTACTGCAGAGAAGAAACCGGCTCTATTCACAGTCATCTTCAAAGAAGGAAATTCTTGGCAAACATTGTCCTTCAACCTCAGAGAGAGGAAACTCCCTTTTATGTTTAATGTACATTCCTCCTGCTTTGAAGCCTCCCTTTCCCTGTCCCCTGTGGAGGGTTTCTGTTGCTTTATGGATTTTAAAGTGTGCAGAATTTATATTATTTCAGTTCTTAAAAGCCTCATTTGCTGAGAAAGTGTGTGTATCTTAAAATGCATGAATTCTGTATTGTGCCAGAAATGTAGAAAATGTAGAAAGCTTAAGTTATTTTTCCAGAGGAAAAGTCAAAGCTGATGGTCAAGATTGATATGTTAGCAATAGCCCAATGATAGCAAAGATTGTGTTGGAGTCATAAATGTCTCTTTACAAATGCCAAGGGCCTAGGCAGATATTTTATAAGCTCCATGGATATTTAATCAAGCATGCCTGGTTTTGTTGACCTAGAGCTTTTGGTATTTATTAGCAATTTTCTGTGTTAAGAAAGAATTTTTTTAATCAGATGAACTTTATGGTGGTCAAAGGTCAAACAAATAATTAAAATTAATAGCAGCTCTGAATAAATGAGTAACCACCACCAAACCAGAGAGGGAGGTTATCTCATGTTGACAGCTCTCTAAATAAAAAAGCTGTGTCATTAGGTGATGAAATTTACTTGCCTGAACTGCCCATAAATAAAAGGTTTCTGCGGCCTACCAGTTGTTGATGGGGACAGAATAATCACTCAACACCAGATGCAATGCAACAAAGTAATTAAGGCTCAGAACTCAGACCTGGGTATGAATCAAGGATCCTTTTCTTAGTAGTTAACTAGAAGACCGGGACTAGTTAACTTCTCCAGTGTGCAGCTTCTTATCTACAGGTGAGAATTGTTATGGTACTTATCTTTCTGTGTTCTTGGGAGGATTGAATAAGAATGCTCATAGATACCTTAGTCAATGTACACATGTATGCAATTAAGTGAATGCTAACATTTTTTTTTTTTTTTTGAAGACAGTCTCACTCCATCTCCCAGGCTGGAGTGCAGTGGCATGATCTTGGCTCCTTGCAACCTCTGCCTGCATCCCGGGTTCAAGCAATTCTCCTGCCTCAGCCTCCCAAGCAGCTGGGACTACAGGCACCTGCCACCACGCCCGGCTATTTTTTAATTTTTACTAGAGACAGGGTTTCACCTTGTTGGTCAGGCTGGTCTCCAACTCCTGACCTCAGGTGATCCCCCCGCCTCAGCCTCCCAAAGTACTAGGATTACAGGCATGAGCCACCCCACTTGGCCAACTATTTTTGTCCTTCTTTGCATCATTTCATATGAGCACATATTCCCAAATGTGAAGACAATGACTCCCTCCATTTATCCTCCACTCCAGGCATCTGCTGAATCCTCCAAGGGGAGCAGAATAAGGGGAAGATCCCTGGAGATCAGATTCTCAGATCCAGTATCCCATGTGCTGACCTGCCATGACAAACACTGGCAGGGAGCCTGCCGTAGAGGAAAAGAGTAAGAATTGGCCGAGTTCACATATGGGCTACATCAATAACTAGGGGCCAGGTGAGATTGGGTGAGTGTCTTCTCAGAAACTTAGTATCCTCCCTGAAAATTGTGTATGCTTGTACTAGGCTCAGAGGATTATTGTTGAAAATTAAATGGAATGAGAGATGTAGATGTGTCAAATGCAGTGTTTTACCCAAGCAGATGTTCAGTTAGCACTGGTCTCCTTCCTGGCACTGAGTTTTGGGGTGACCTTTTCTGAGCTCTCCCCATGCAGGCCCTTTCTTTTCGATTGTTCTCAGTATAACCCAACAGGTGGACACATACGCAGAAGGTAGAAATTTTATTCCCACAAACACAGCATGTGTTATTAACACAGTAAATAATCAGCGTGATCAAGGCTTGACATTCTAGAAAAAGAGGCAGCATGACAGAAATGCTTTGGGCACATGTCAACATGAGAGCAGACTGGCAAGGGACACATTAGTCACAAATCATATGGATGGCATCCATAGTCCCTTTCTCTCAGCTTGTTTCCTTCCAAAAAAAAAAGGAAATATCCAGAGTATTAGTATTCTTCTCGAAAACGATTCTACCGTGCTACTCAGAATTAACCTTTTCTTCTAAAACAAGTGTAATGGCCAGCAGGAGGGGAAAAGCAGAAGGTCCTTGCTCAGCTCCCTCTTTCTCATCCTTCTGATATTTCTGTCCCTGGGATGGAAACAGTCCTCCTCTCTCATGTTTAAAGTTAAAAGGACTTTCAGGGTTTACTGAGAATTCCTTAAGAGAAATGAAGAACCTCAATGTATGAACAAGAACAAGCACATCCATGGCATTTATTAAGTACGCTTTACCACTTCATTATATATTTTAAGTTCTGGGATAGATGTGTAGAATGTGCAGGTTTGTTACATAGGTAAATGCGTGCCATGGTGGTTTGCTCACCTGTCAACCAATCACCTAGGTATTACGCCCCACATGCAGCTATTTAACCTGATGCTCTCCTTGCCCCAACCCCCAACAGGCCCCGGTATGTGTTGTCCCCCCTTCCCTGTCTTTACCACTTAATTTCTATGAGATCAAAGATAAGCTTTAGTGTTGTGATTTCAAAATTGTCGGTGGAGATGGACAATCGTAACCTCAAATTGCTGATTGGCAGATAGGGGAATGTATGGTTATAAGAGCCTGGCACAAAGAAAACACCCAAAGTGTTTGCTTTCTCTTATTTGAGATGGAGTCTCACTCTGTCACCCAGGTTGGAGGGTAGTGGCGTGATCTCGGCTCACTGCAACTTCTGCCTCCCTGGTTTAATCGATTCTCCTGCCTCAGCCTCCTGAGTAGCTGGGATTACAGGTGCCCACCATCACATCCAGCTAATTTTTTTTATTTTTAGTAGAGATCAACAGGTTCACCCTGTTGATCAGGCTGGTCTCTACTCCTGATCTCAGGTGATCCTTCCCCTCTTGGCCTCCCAAAGTGCTGGGATTACAGCTGTGAACCACCATACCTGGCCTGCTTTCTATTTACGCCTCAGAAGGACTGTAGGCCCATTGAGGTTACAGATTACTTTTTTGTATGCTCCAGAGATATCACACATAGCCTAGTATAATACATTATATAAATATTTACAGATGGGTCAAAACAACTATTTTAAGACAAGGAAAAAGATCTCAGCATAATGCCCCCCCTCTCAGTTGAACAGAGAAGATGAATTACCAAGGTGTCATCCAATAGATAGATGCATGGTCTTACGATGGATCCGGATGTTTTTCCCCCCACTCAGACGTGTATTTAATAATTGTAGAAATCCAAAAGAATCGGCATCTAATCTTGAAGTCGTGAATGAACCTGTGGGTTGGCTTGACTAGGTTCAGCCACTGAGCTGCCTCAGCTAACCAAGGAACAGGATGTGATGACTATGCTAACTTCCATATGTCTTAATCTTACATATTTAGTTTCAATAAAGCATTTGTACCAACGGCTCTGGAGCTTGGAGGAAGACTAAAGTATAGTGATTCTGAGCAGGGTGTGGGCCTATGCAGCAGAGCTATCCTTGAGGGAGAAGATTAACAGAGTCCTTTCTTCCAGTATCAGGACAGTCATGAGTAGCAGTCCTATCCAAATGGGCCACTAGGGCTAAAAGGCTAGACTCTGCCCTCTTCATCTCTGAGCTATAGCAGGTTCTTTCTCCCTCCAGGCAGAGGCAAGGAGCTTGCAATGGGGAGTTTTCAGGAATGAGCACTATGACATAGTTGTTTCTGATCCCTTCATCCAGTTGTGAAAAGATGAAGCAAAGGAGGCCAGAAAAATGCTCAATCTAGGAGACAAGAGAATAGACAGTGCTGTCCTTATCAGTACTAGTCCTGCTGGATGTACTGCTTTTCAGCTCCACGATGCTTCTTTTTTCCCTTCATTTCCTCTGTTTCCATTCATTCCCCTCAGTTGTGATCTGGAATCAATTCTAAACCTCAGAGTCTTATGAAGCTGATCCTTAAAAACCTGCAAAAGCCGGTTACTTTTGAGGTACTTAGTCACACCATGTACAAAGAGAGCTGTTATAGACAATGTAGCTTTGCAGAGATCTGCCTCTTTGCTCACTAGCGATTAGGGAGTTAATGCTCTAAAATCGAGGCAAGGAGCCTACAGTGTTGCCACTTTATGGAAGGCACAAAAGTTGCAGCAGGACTCTATGGGAGCTGCCCAAGACCTGATGGCATGAGATTTCCATCTGGGTCATTCATCTGTCTATCACGAATGATTCTATACTTTGGCTGAGACATAGTTCTGGTGAGAGTTTCATTCTCTCAGGACATTATAAAGGAGACAACATAATATAAAGGAAAGAACAAAGAGTGGAAATCCAGTTTTGCCTCAAACTAGCAGGGAGACCACAGGTAGTCATGGAAGGCCTCAGTTTCTCCAACTGCAATTATCATGTTGGACTGGATGGTCATGAGGTCCCTTTCATAGCCAGGCATTTTGTATGGCCACTAAAATGCTTAAATTTCTGAGGTCCTGAAAGAAAATAGGTACATCCCTCCCCATCCCCACTACCATTTAGGCTAGTTTTGCTGACTTTTCCTCAGGTCCCCCGATAACACTTCTCCTAGGCTGGGCACGGTAGCTCATGCCTGTGATCCCAATATTTTGGGAGGCCGAGGCAGGCAGATCACCAGAGGTCAGGAGTTTGAGACAAGCGTGCGCAACACAGGAAGACCCTGTCTCTACAAAAAATTTAAAAATTAGCTGGGTGTGGTGGCACATGCCTGTGGTCCCAGCTACCGGGGAGGCTGAGGTAGGAGGATCATTTGAGCCCAGAAGGTCAAGGATGCAGTAAGCTTTGATTTTGCCACTGCGCTCCAGCCTCAGTGACAGAGACCCTTTCTCAAAAAAAAAAAAAAAAAAAAAAGAGTACATGTGTAGTGACAGCTGACCATTTAGTAGAAATGGCCCATGCCTTTACACAACTTTGTATAACTAGAAAAGGCTGTTTTCTCTCTCCCCATGCCCAAGCCTATTCCATTAGGCATGCAGGTAACCGTCGTCCCGACACCCCGATTCCCATTTCTCCTCATTCCAAAACAGGTAACCCTAAGAAATAATTCCTACAAGGAGAAGGTCTCAAGTGCCAATCAGCAGTCATTTGGTGATGGTGGGTAAGGTCTAATGCTACAGAAAGGTTGTATCCAGCAGAACTCAATTCCCTAAGAATCCAAACTCCCAGGCTGGCGGGCAGCAGTGCTGAGGACAAGCTCATGGTTGAGAGTAGGTCTGGAAGACCCCACTGGAAGATCTTGTGGTGACATAGACCTTGCAACTGCATTGTCATAGACGGCATTCACACTGGCGCAGAGAGGCTGCAGCTCTCTCACCCACGAGCAACCAGCCCACTGGCCACACAAGACAGTAGCAGTAGCTTCAGCACAGCCAGGACATTGGGTCCCGGGTGGTGGCTTGTGGGAGCAGGAGTGGGACTTGCATTTCGGGCCCTGGTTTGTTTCCTTCTTGAGTTTCTTCTCCTGATCCACTTAACTGCTTTGAAGGTATCCTTCTTTCTCTGATGTCCCTTCTTTCCCCCTCCTGAGGTTCCTTAGCTCGCTGCTTGGCCTCGGGTTTCTCTGCCTCTCCTACTTCTGATGCCTCTCCTGCTTCTAACCCACCTGCACGGCCTTCACATCTTGTGACGCCTTGTATGCGTGCTGCTTACACTGCCTCTTATCCAAGCAATCACCTGCCACCTTGGCCAGGAGAGGATCCAGGGAGTTATCCTACAGGTCCAGACGCTTCAGGTTCTTGAGCTAAGCAAAGCAGACAGGCAGGGTGGCCAGCCTGCTGAGGAGAACCAGGTGCTAGAGGTTGACCAGATGGCTCAAGTCTGTGGGCAACTGTTACAGCCCATTTTTTCTTCCTCTGTGTGCCCTGCCCCCAAGACAGGGTCTGTCATCCAGGCTTGAGTACAGTGGCACAATCATGGCTCACTGAAGCCTTGACCTCCCAGGCTCAAGCCATCCTCCCGCTTAGACTCCCAAGTAGCTGGGACCACAGGTACATACCACACCCAGCCAATTTTTTTTTTTTTTTTTTTTTGGTACAGACAGGGTCTCACTATGTTGCCCAGGCTGTCTCCAACTCCTGGCCTCAAGCGATCCTCTCACCGCCTGCAGCTCGTTCTTAATCTAGCCTCACCAGGCATGTAAGGCCATGGAAATTCAACAGTAGAGCCCCAGATTTATTGCAGAACAGATGCAGCATGGGGGCCTTTGGAAGGGCAGCCAGCTCCTTGAGGGCCTTCATTCAGGTTGTCCAGGCTCAGGTCCAGTCCATTGTCTCCTGCTTGTCAGAGGCTCCTGCCCTTGCTAACAGCCTTGGTCATGTTGACACTGGCTGAGAGGGCTTGGCTCCAAGGTTCCCAGGCATGGGGGAGAGGAGCTGAAATGCCCGTGTCAGTTCTGTGGATCCCACCCAACCCACAACTCCTGCGCTCTCTACCCTGAGCCCCAGGCCTTGATTCCACTGGTGCCGCAATGACGACCTGGATCAGGATTTTTCATTTTTCCATCCACACGTAGCAACAGAGTCCCCTGACTGATGTTAGGTATCAACCCAGGACCACTTAAAATCAGGAAGAAATCAAGAAGTGGAGAAATAAGTGAAAAAAGGGAGGTTTATATACTAATTCTCTATTTTGTGGAATTATAATACAAAGCCCATCAGGGAAGCTTGTGCTCTCCTCCATAAGGCACACACATAGGCAAATACGCAAACTACTTCACACAGTTTTAGGGGCCTTGTAAACTCCAGTTTATAATCCCCTATTTTTATCCATTTAAGCTCTCAGTCTAAATCTTGTAGCCATAACAGACGTTCCTCAGCCCATTATGGACTTCTGGTAAAACAGGTGCAAATGGTTCAATTACATTGATTTTGGAGACTCAGCTGTGTCCTTCTAAGGAGATCCAAACTCCCAAAGTACCAAGATTTATATGCTTGCCATGCTGTCTGTCTTATTATTTTGAGACAGAGTCTCACTTCGTCACACACTGCAGCCTTGACCATCCAGGCTCAAGGATCCTCCCACCTAGGCCTCCAGAGTAGCTGGGACCACAGGTGTATACCACACCTGCCTAAATTTTTATTTATAGAGGTGAGGTCTTGCTATATTGCCCAGGCTGGCCTCTAATTCCTAGCCTCAGGTGGTCCCTCCTGCCTTAGCCTCCCAACGTGCTGAGATTATAGGTGTGAGCCACTATGCCTACCAGAGGGTATTTCCTATTCCATTTTATTCATCCACTCCATTCTAAGATGGAAGGTTGAGTAGTAGCTCATTAATAACCAGTCAGTTCTGCCTCTGGAAACCTGTTTACAGAGAGCTCTCAGCCAGGTGGCTTCCAGGATATATGGCGAAGGTCACCTTCCCACCCGACTGCACAATGGCACTTTGACAGGCTGAATCATCAGCTTAGCAAGTGTGAGGGACGATGACTTCTCTCATCAATTTGTGTAATGCAATGAACATGCCTTGGCACTAACCCGGAAGTGCTCCATCTTTGGACAAAACATTGATTATTTCGAATGAAATCGATCAAAGAATCCATTATCCTCTCTTCTAGAAACCGATGTGTCATCTCACACACATTAGGCGATAACCAGAGTTGTCCAAACAGAGATGGCATATACATTAGCCACTCACAAGCAGGACAAAAGAGAGCCAAACCTTTCATTGCACAACAGTTACTTAGCTCACCCACTTTATCTGAAATGTCTTTTTGAAGTGTCACGTTTTCAGCCTCGCAAGCTGTCTAGAAACCACAGACGTTTACGTAGTCCAAAGAAAAAGAAGGTTGTCAGTCTGGCTTCCACATTTGTCTTGACAGAAGTCCTTGAGACAACTGTCTTTGGGACTCTCCATCACCTTAAACATGAGCACTATGGACTCTAGATTTTCTTTGGTCTCCAGACAGCCCCCTAAAGTAGCTAAAGCCTATAGACCGTCAACATAAAATCAACCAAATATGGGATTTTGAGTTTAATCCTTTTACAAGAGAGCTTCCCTGTATCGGTTTAGCCTTTGCATATCCTCTCTTTCATTTGGGTCCCACTGGGGGTCGGTTCCTGGTAACTGGGTCCTTACACACTCTTGGGGGTTTTGGTAATCAGCCGGTGCATATTCCTCTGGACACTTAGTTGCTGCTTGGAGCACTCTTCGCCTTTCATATGTGTTAAAGAGGAACATGAGCAACTGGTGGCAATCAGCCCAAGTGGGGTTATGGGTCTGGATAATAGTTTGGAGCAAATCAATTAGAGCTTGCGTCTTTTCAGTATAGGACGGGGTATTGTTTTTTCAGTTGAGAAGGTTGGCAGAGGTGAAGGGCTGGTACACAAAAACACGCCTCTCCACCATGTGACCATCCTCATCTATCCCAGTATACTGCTGCTCTCTCAGGGGCATTTGTATCCCAGTTTTGGGTCTTAAATGAGCTGCCAAGGGAGGGGTTTCTCCCGAGGCTTCACCTTCTCTCTTGTCTACTCTGGGTGACCCAGGGATATGTTTGTCTTGCAGAGGCGCAAGCACTGTGGGCTCAAAAGTGGGCAGACTCTCTCCCTGATAAGGGGAGGGCACCACTGGGATCACTGGTGCCATCTCCTGCAATGGATCTTCTGATGTTGGGTCGAACAGAACTTCAGGAGTTGATTTCCCTCGGCGAGTAGAGGGGGATCCTTCCTTGGCTATCTGTCCCTTTGCTACTAGCACTGCTGCTGCCTGCCCTCTTAGCCACTGTGGGGGGTCTAGCACCAGCTGTAACCGAGTGTCTATGTATGGAAACTGGTCTGAGTGTCCTGACTTAACAGTTACCTTGTGCCATACCTTAGAAACAAGGGACCTGTCCAGGCTTCCTTCTGATGGCCAACCCACTTCTAATGTTGGCCAATCTATTTCGTACAAAGTTCTAAGTTTCCCTGGTGTTATAGCAACCCCATAGTCTCCACTAAATCCCTTCTTAAAATTTTTCAACATATTTCCTAGCGGAGTAGGCTTACTTTGTGTCTGACCCATGTTTCCCCGAGACAAAACACCAAGCTCACACCACACGCACACCACAGAACAAAGAACGGGTAAAAAGGGCACAAACACACTTTTTCAGTTTACACCAAACCAGAATCAAAACCAAAATCAGAGTATCGAGAAATCCAAGCCAGGTCAAAACCAAAACCAAAGTATCAAGCAATTCAAGTCAAGTCAAAAACAAAAACCAAAGTGCCGGTATAGGCACGCCGTGGGTGATCAGGCCACGCTTCCACTCAAATGGAGTGGGCAAGTTCCAAAGACCAGTCTTACCAAGTTTCAGATGTCCGGACTCCAAGTGCCCGTTGCTTCCCGGTGTTCAGCCACTGCATTGATCCTCCACGGGGGCCTGCCACGCACTGCTCTGACGAGGTGTTCCACCAGGGCAATTGCCTACCCCGGAGCGCTCTCAGGACCCGCATCGCTCAGGCTGGTCGGAGTCCCCCACAGGGATGCTCCACAGGGCATGCCTAAACCGCTTAAGAGGCTGCCTCGACCGTGCGTTAATCACCTTGCTTCTTGGTCAAGGAACCAAGAAATGCAGCAGGACGAGTTGCAGACAAAACTCCTCAGACACCAGATTAAAGAAGGAAGAGGTTTTTATTCGGCCGGGAGCGTCAGCAGACTCGCGTCTTAAGAGCCGAGCTCCTCAAAAAAGAAATCATTGGCCTTTTTAAAGGCTTACAACTTTAAGGGGTCCATGTGAAAGGGTCGTGATACATCAAGCAAGCGTGGGAAACGTGACTGGGGACTACATACATCAGCTAACAGAACAAAAAGTTTTACAGTGCTTTCTCATACAATATCTGGAATTTACAGATAACACCAGTAGTTTTGGTCAGGGGTTAATATTATTTTAACCACCAGGGCCAGGTGGTGGCGCCAAGGTGGCCTAGCTATTTATTTTACTTCTGTTTCTTTCCAACTTTTTGGTTTCTCCCTTTTCTCCTGTCTTATAAACTAGGGAAAAGGGGAGGTTGTGGAGAAGGTGGGAAGGCCAACAGGAGAAGTGATGGTCTCATTCCATACAACCTCTGCCTTCCAGGTTCAAGCGATTCTCCCGCTTCAGCCTCCTGAGTAGCTAGGATTACAAGCACCTGCCACCATGCCCGGCTAATTTCTGTATTTTTAGTAGAGACAGGGTTTCAACCATCTTAGCCAGGCTGGTCTTGAACTCCTGACCTTGTGATCCACCTGCCTCAGCCTCCCAAAGTGCTGGGATTACAGGCATGAGCCACCGTACCCGGCCAGCTTTTCCTTTTAAAATCCTCAAATCAGAAAGAGTCTGATTATATTCCATTTCTTAAGCAGTACAGGCTATCTCCTTCCAAGAGGGAGTTGCAGGGCTAAAGCAGACATAGATAATACGCAAGCAAATAACTGTGGCTCTGTTCCAAAAGCTTTACTAAAACAGGGAGCAGGCAGATTTGACCTACAGACCATGGATCGCCAACCTTGGGTCTAACACGGAAGCCCAGATGACTGCCTTTGTTTCATTCTGTTTATTATTGAGGGAGATCTGGGGCTTTTCCTCACTTCCATTTAACGATCCATGCTGCATATGTGAGTCAAAGTATTGCTCAGTTAAAATTCTATGTATTTCAGGGATTCTATTTTTCTCCCTCTGCTCTTATATATATGCTTGCTCTATTGCATGGTTTATTCATAGACAAGAAAACTTTTCTTAGTCACTGACCATTTGGGTTTATTAGTAAAGCAGTTCTAAGATGACAACATAATTGTTTTTTTGATAATTTTGAGAGAGTTTTGCTCTTGTTGCCCAGGCTGGAGTACAATGCTGCGATCTCTGTTCATTGCAATCTCTGCCTCCCGGGTTCAAGCAATTCTCCTGCCTCAGCCTCCCGAATAGCTAGGATTACAGGCATGCGCCACCACGCTCTGGTCTCAGCCTCCCAAAGCACAGAAGTTCTTTTTGATCAAAAACTACTCAGCAGTAGGCCGGGTGCGGTGGCTCATGCCTGTAATCCCAGCACTTTGGGAGGCCAAGGCAGGCAGATCACCTGAGTGAGGTTGGGAGTTCGAGACCGGCCTGTCCAACATGGAGAAACCCTGCCTCTACTAAAAATACCAAATTAGCCAGGCGTGGTGGCACATGCCTGTAATCCCAGCTACTAGGGAGGGTGAGGCAGGAGAATCGCTTGAACCTGGGAGGCGGAGGTTGCGGTGAGCTGAGATCATGCCATTGCACTCCAGCCTGGGGCCATTTGGTATATGCTTGATTGCAGCTGAAGAGTAAATTGGAAGGAGAACTAGTCCTTGGTCTCAGAAACTCCCACCTCTTGTACTAGGCCTGCCACAAATTTGCTGAATGAAAACGTCAACATCTTTCTGGATGTTTTCTCATCTCTCAAATGGGCAAACAGGACTAGATCTGATGTTTTTAAACACCTCAGTCTTGGCAATCTATTTTAAGCAAACTCTCCTAGGCCCTCCCATGTTACCCATCATCTGGGAGCAATGTTTCTCAAACATTTGTTTTCCATCATCACCCCCTCTAAGGAGCTTTTTAACATTTTTTTCTGATTGCAACCCTCCTCTTGTTGTTATTTTCAGTTTCCCCTGTGGTAGTTTCTTACATAACTGTAAGATTATATACTATTACATAACTGTCATGTTTTATAAGAATATTGAAACTAGGAAATTAAGTATCAAACTTCGTTTGAAATGCCAAAAAAAAATACAAGTAAAATGGCACATTCCATATTTTCAAATTTGCCCAACCCTATCACACAAAGGCAGCTAAGCGTGGTTGCTGCCCATAAAGGCTTACAGCCTCATAGGACTTCCACAGTTCAAAGAAGTCCCTTATATACTGTGGTTTAGGAGAAATACATACATGACAGAAAATGCTAACTCCAATAACATTTTCTTATAACTCATTCAAAAAGCAATCCTCTATATGATGTTGAAGGAGTTGTAACAGAAACAAAAGTATATTTAAGAATAACTAGACCAATTCCAGGTAATATATGTACCTATTTCACTCTCAAAGTCACACGACTCCACACTCAAGTGTGGACCATGCACAGTGACTTCCTTTTAAAAGCTACAGTATGTGTTAAAGAAAAAAATTCCTGACACTTGTTAAAGAACAGGAAAGCAGACTTTATATAGGACGTTTGCAATAGGTATAGGAACCACAGCAATGGGGTTTTGCAATGAAGATTGAGCTCAACTCCTAATACAAAAAGAAAAAAAGTGGGGATTTATAGCTAAGGATCTATCCCTTGACTCCTTGAGGGTGAGGGAGTCAGAGGATGACAAATTACTAACAGAAAAACATCAAGGGTCAGCTGGGCACAGTGGCTGACGCCTGTAATCCCAGCACTCTGGGAGGCACAGGTGAGTGGATTACTTGAAGTCAGGAGCTCAAGACCAGCCTGGCCAACATGGTGAAACCCTGTCTCTACTAAAAATACAAAGGTCAGCCAAGTGTGGTGTCACACACCTGTAATCCCAGTTACTTGAGAAGCTGAGGCACGAGAATTGCATGAACCCGGAAGTGGAGGTTGCAGTGAGCCGAGATCACACCACTGCACTGCGACATGAGCAAGAGAGTGAGACTCCATCTCAAAAAAAAAAAAAAAAAAGGAAATAAACATTCAGGGTAAGAGTATTCTGCATAAACCTAACGGAATTCTTGCTGCGAGCAGACCAGAATAGGTATCACCTGGGGATAGCGGAGGAGCAAAGACCAGATCAGATTTCCAGGATGGGGGATTCTGGCAAACTGACTTAGCAGGATTCCTGCCCAAATTGGACAATTCAGAGATGAAAATGGAAGCCCAAAAGTCAGGGCCTAGGTGGAAAGGGTTTAGAGAAGCCCGATTAAAATTTGGTCAAAGAAAGAACCTTTGTCAACGGACAAAGGAAAAAAAAAAAAGGTAACTCCACAGTGGAGAATCTTGGTTCACTACAGCCTCAACCTCCCAGGTTCAAGCAATCATCCCACATCAACTTCCCAGGTACCCGAGACTATCTGCATACACCACCAGGCCCAGCTAATTTAAAATTTGTATTTCTAACTAGCTGCCCAGGTGATGCAAATCCTGCTGGTTCATGACCACACTGAATAGAATCTAAGTACACTTCTTGAAGAAAAACAGTATCACAGGAACCATTTCAATTAAGTCTTCTGCTCCGATCTTCCATGGCCAGACATTGGGAACAAGCTTGCTGACTTTTCTGGAGTTCTCCTGGAATATCCCCTTCTCCCCTAACATCGCTACTAGGTAATTTCGTACTGCTCAGCATTTCAGTGTAGCTGGCACAGTTTAAGTTTAGACAGTTTTTAACCTTCAGGAAAGAAAAGTAGAGAAGAGAGCTAAGATGAACCCTGCATTGTCTACCTATTACTAGGTTTGTGAAATGTTTGTTCTTGATTGTTCTAATGATCTTTGAAGGTGACTACTTCTATTCTACAAGTTAGGAAATTTTGGCAAATTCTTTATTCCTTCTAAGCTAAAGGTGAACCTGCAGACAATGGGAGTGGGGAAGACAAATTCAAGTTTTCCCATTTACAACCAACTAAAAAATAAGTCAAAGAAGCAAAGAAAACAGCAAGTATTTTCCACTCTCAATTCCCTTTGCCCTTATTGAGCCTACTGCAAATTTGCATTTGTTTTCTCCAGCAGAACTTCTTGTAGCTGTTTGTAGTTAGCTAGTTAGTAGTTTTACACTATCACTTTCCTTCTGAGTATTCTTTCTAAACACTCAAATCAGGATTCTCAGGAACAATTTTAAAGAAAAACACAGCTCCTGTCTGTGACACATCCCCCTTAATGTACCCTGAACTCCCTCTTAAATTCAAAGTCGTATGAAACAAACCCCCTTTGAATTACCCTTTATATACCCTAGGCCTTGTGAGCCGGGGGAAAAGGGTGTCCTTTAGCCCCAGCTGATTTCAGTTAAGCATCTCAAGGTGAAAGTCATTTTTCAATGTATCAGAACCCTCCCTTGAAGACTGATTCATTCAGGGTGGGGTGGAGCCTAGAATCTAGAATCCGCTCCATCACCCCACCTCCATGAGCTTTGGGGCCCCAGCAATTTGGAAATCATTTTTCTTCCCTTTTAGTAGAAACAGAGGTCTCATTATATTGCCCAGGTTGGGCTCAAACTCCTGGGCGCAAGCGATTCTCCTGCTTTGACCTCCCCAAGTGCTGAGATTACAGGCATGAGCCACCTCACCTCGCCTTCATTTTTTTTTTAATCAAACTGTTCAGTTAGTTATGTTACAGGTTGAGCATCCCTACATCCAAAATGCTCCAAACTCTAAAACTTTTTGAGTGCCAGCATGATGCCATAAGGGAAAATTCCATAGATGACCTCCTATGATGGATCATAGGTTTTATGCACAAAATTATTTAAAATATTTTATAAAATTAGCTTCAGGCTATGTGTATAAAGTGTATATCAGACATAAATATATTTCATGTTTAGACTTGGGTTCCAGCCCCACGATATCTCATTATATATATGCAAATATTCCAAAATCAAAAAAAAAAAAAAATCTGAAACCCTTCTGGTCCCAAGCATTTCTGATTAGAAATACTCCACCTGTACCTCTTTAACTGTGAGCAAATTAGAACAGGGCACCTTGTTCATCTCCCCATCTTCTATCCAACCCTTCTCAAATGGTTTTAGTGAGAGAATAAACCCCTATACCCCTTGTAAGAGTTAGAGAAGGAGGAAAGAAACACGAAAAGCGGCTTAACAGTTAAAAACAGGTTTATTCTCTAAGATAAACAGGGCTTCTGGCCAATTTTGGTCTGGGACATTTCCTTTTACAGACTAAAGACATTTAAGGGTTTAGGAAGTGGGGAGCTTATTGTAGGTTCAGAATGTTTTTATGTGAGGGAAAGTTTATTACAGCGTTGGAATGTCACTGGTCAGAGGGGAGGCTGTCTTGTGGTTGGCATATTTCTGGTTGGAGGGGGTTTTATCTTATCTTAGGGCTGGAATGTTTCTGGTTATGCTGACATTAGCCATTAGGCTGATGTTTTGGGGCTAGATTTAAGCTTTTTTTTTTTTTTTTTTAAATCAAGGGAAACTTAAAATGGTGGTGTTTGTCCAAAATGGAGACCTCCTGCTCTGTCAATCCAGTCCCTATAATTATAAAAAGGATGAGGGGTAGTGTGTTCTTTCTGGCTAGTTCCTGCTGAGGGGGGCATGGAGAGTTCTCTAGTTTTGTAGAGTAAACCTGTCTTTGACTGTTAAGCCACTTTTCATGTTTCTTTCCTCTACTTTAACTCTTACATCCCAAAGTATGAAATGAATTAACTTCTTCCCTACCTATCTAAGGTACCATCACTGTGCCATCCTTGGGAGGAATGAGAAAATAGCCACTGTAATAATTTTCTGGAGGGCTAATTTTTCCTGTGGGACACTGATGGAGAAAGGCCACAGCCCATTGACTAGAAAAAGGCCTGGAATGGAGTTCACGCCCTCAGAGCTCGTGCAGGAGCCATCTGTGAACTACACGCATATTGACTCAGTATCCTCACATGAGCCCTGGGAGGTAGACACTTTTTGTTTGTTTGTTTTGTTTTTTTTTTTGTACTTTAAATTTTAGGGTACATGTGCACAACGTACAGGTTAGTTACATATGTATACATGTGTCATGTTGGTGTGCTGCACCCATTAACTCGTCATTTAACATTAGGTATATCTCCTAATGCTATCCCTCCCCCCTCCCCCCACCCCACAACAGGCCCCGGTGTGTGGTGTTCCCCTTCCTGTGTCCATGTGTTCTCATTGTTCAATTCCCACCTATGAGTGAGAACATGAGGTGTTTGGTTTTTTGTCCTTGTGATAGTATGCTGATAATGCTGGTTTCCAGCTTCATCCATGTCCCTACAAAGGACATGAACTCATCCTTTTTTATGGCTGCATAGTATTCCATGGTGTATATGTGCCACATTTTCTTAATCCAGTCTATCACTGTTGGACATTTCGGTTGGTTCCAAGTCTTTGCTATTGTGAATAGTGCTGCAATAGACATACGTGTGCATGTGTCTTTATAGCAGCATGATTTATAATCCTTTGGGTATATACCCAGTAATGGGATTGCTGGGTCAAATGGAATTTCTAGTTCAGGATCCCTGAGGAAACGCCACGCTGACTTCCACAATGGTTGAACTAGTTTACAGTCCCACCAACAGTGTAAAAGTGTTCCTATTCCTCCACATCCTCTCCAGCACCTGTTGCTTCCTGACTTTTTAATGATGGCCGTTCTAACTGGTGTGAGATGGTATCTCATTGTGGTTTTGATGTGCATGTTTCTGATGGCCATTGATGATAAGCATTTTTTCATGTGTCTTTTGGCTGCATAAATGTCTTCTTTTGAGAAGTGTCTGTTCATATCCTTCGCCCACTTTTTGATGGGGCTGTTGGTTTTTTTCTTGTAAATTTGTTTGAGTTCATTGTAGATTCTGGATTTAGCCCTTTGTCTGATGAATAGGTTGCAAAAATTTTCTCCCATTCTGTAGGTTGCCTGTTCACTCTGATGGTAGTTTCTTTTGCTGTGCAGAAGCTCTTTAGTTTAATTAGATCCCATTTGTGAATTTTGGCTTTTGTTGCCATTGCTTTTGGTGTTTTAGACATGAAATCCTTGCCCATGCCTATGTCCTGAACAGTATTGCCTAGGTTTCCTTCTAGGGTTTTTATGGTTTTAGGTCTAACATTTAAGTCTTTAATCCATCTTGAATTAATTTTTGTATAAGGTGTAAGGAAGGGATCCAGTTTCAGCTTTTTACATATGGCTAGCCAGTTTTCCCAGAACCATTTATTAAACAGGGAATCATTTCCCCATATCTTGTTTTTGTCAGGTTTGTCAAAGATCAGATAGTTGTAGATATGCAGCATTATTTCTGAGGGCTCTCTTCTGTTCCATTGGGTAGACACTTAATATCCTCATTTTATAGATGAGGAAACTGTTGCCCTGTTAAAGCTTAATCAGCTTTATTATTTGTTTCCCATCACTGCTGTCACAAATTGCCACAAACTCACTGATGTCACACAGTACAAAGTTATTATCTCATGGTTTGGGAGGTCAGATGTCCAAAGGTGGTCTCCTTGGGCTAAAATCAAGGTTGTCAGTGGGGTTGGTTCCTTCTGAAATTCTGAGGGGAGAATTTGTTTCCTTGCCTTTTTATTTTGTTTTTGCTTTTGAGACAGAGTCTCACTCTTTTACCCAGGCTGGGGTGCAGTGGCGCCATCTTTGCTCACTGTAACCTCCACCTCCTGGGTTCAAGAAATTCTCATGCCTCAGCCTTTCAAGTAGCTGGGATTACAGGTGCATGACACCACACCCAGCTAATTTTTGTATTTTTAGTAGAGACAGGGTTTCACCATGTTGGCCAGGCTCAACTCAAACTCCTGATCTCGGGTGATCCCCCCACCTCAGCCTCCAAAGTGCTGGGATTACAAGCCTGAGCCACCGTGCTCGGCCTTCCTTGCCTTTTTCAGCTCCTAGAGGCCACCCGAATCATTTAGCTAATAATCCCTTCCTTGATACACTCCAACTTCTTGTTTTTATTTATTTCTAAAAAGCACTTCTGTAACTCTCAACCCAGAGATGTTAAAAATGTTTCTAGGCACAGTATTAGTAAATCAAGTAAATTTCATGTCCTCTTAAAGAACAAACTTCCAGAGATTTGAATATAAATTTTTATATATGTTATTGATTGTCGTGTAACAAATGGCCCCCACAAATTAGTAGCTTAAAATAGCATTTATGATGTCACTGTTTTCTTTGCGTTTTCATTACTGTTCTGTACAGACCTATGTGAACCACTTTTGTATATGCATATAGGACAGCTTTTTTCAGTGTACACAGCTGTATATAAAAGCAGCTGATATTAGTTAAGCTTGTGTCAACTAGATTTTTTTCACTTTTACATTTGGTACTTTTTCTGGGGTGTGTTGATTAAAGTTGTATGTGCTTAGTATATGAGAAAAAAAAAAACCTGCTTCTGGCTCTGGGCCTCTCACAAGGCAGCAATCAAGGTGTTGGCAAGGGCTGTAGTCATCTCAAGGCTTAACTGGAGCCCTTGTGTACATGAATGTGCAGCGTGTGACTCAGTTTCCAAGCTCACTCATGTGGCTCTTGGCAGAAGACATAAGGTCTTTGCGACATGGGCCTCTCTATAGGACAGCTCACAGTGGGACACCTGGCTTTTTTCAGAGTAAGTGAGCAAAGAGCCAGAGAGGCAGAGCACCCAAGATTGAAGCCACAGACTTTTTTTTTAAGACAGAATTTTGCTCTTGTAGACCAGGCTTGAGTGCAATGGCGTGGTTTCTGCTCACTGCAACCTCCACCTCCTGGGTGCAAGCAATTCTCCTGCCCCAGCCTCCCGAGTAGCTGCCACAGACTTTTTGTGACCTAATGTTGGATGTGCTATCCCATTTCTTCTCCACGTTCTTCACATGAGAAGAATGTCAGTCAGTCCAGCCCACATGCAAGAAGAGGGGATTTCAAGGGCATGAATACCAGGGGGTAGGGTCACTCAAGGCCTCATGGGAGGCTGTCATTTATACCCTTTGAGCATTAAGTCAGGGATGTCCTTAATGAACATGCAGCATTGCTAACATTCCAGACTCAATGGCTCAAATGCATATTGGATTATTCTTCTGAGCTTATTGTTTATTTAGCCAAAAATTATTAAGAATAAAATATATTGGGGGGAAGAAAAGGAGGAAGGGAGGAAATTATCTTTAATTGCCCCACACTAACATACATTTTTATTTTTGTCTTTAGTTCTTATTCAAATATATAAATACTTTTACATGATTATAATTTTTTATAGTCTTTGGTTCCCATTTTTTAACACTTGGCATCATATTACAAAGCATCAACCACATTTCCAGGCAATCCTCATAATCATTTTATTTTATTTTTATTGGGATGGAGTCTCACTTCATCACCCAGGCTGGAGTACAGTGGTGCAATCTCAGCTCATTGCAACCTCTGCCTCCTGGGTTCAAATGAATGATTCTCCTGCCTCAGCCTCATAAGTAGCTGGGATTACAGGAATGCACTACCAGCATGCCTGGCTAATTTTTGTATTTTTTTAGTAGAGATGGGGTTTCGCCATGTTGGCCAGGCTGGTCTTGAGCTTCTGACCTCAAGTGATCTGCCCGCCCTCAGCCTCCCAAAGTGCTGGGATTACAGTCTTGAGCCACCATGCCTGGCAGCACCATCATTTTAACATACTAGAGATCTTCATTATCGCAAAATTACTTTTTCTCTTAAAGTAAGGCCTTACACCCTACTAAAATGTAATCAAAATTTTATTATGAATAGATGAAAAGCTGTAGCTATAAATTATGAGAGTAAGTTTATATATTTATCCAAATGTAGTTCATAATAGCAACTTCACTGAATCTTAGAATAAAAAATGAATAAAATGTTAATTTTTTGGAGGAGATGGTTAATTTTTTCTACAAAATTGTGTGACAGCATTACAGACCTTACCCTTCACAATTGACTTGAACATTAACATCATAAAGAGGGTCCTGTTTACAAAAGAATAGTCAAGAACTTCATGAATTTTTAACAGTGGCTTTTTTTAAACCCTTTAATCCAAATATATTTAAGTATCCATCATCATCCTCTATCCAACTCAGTTGTTAACTAGTTTTCTTCTGTGAGTTCCTTTACCTATAATTGAAGCAGTTCTCTGAAATCCCCCAAACTGATTTTATGAAAGCCCACGCTTTTGGAAAGATTTGCAATTCGGCTTTGCAATCTATTTACATTGACTGTACTTGCATTGTATTGCTAGATGTTGACTATCAGTTAGGTCAATCAAAAAGATATTGATAATGGGCAGGGATAAATCAGAAGTTACTGTCAATAATGAAGTTATGTTTTATGGTATTTTATAGGTGATAAATTCATTACTGAGCAATTTGATATCATGTTTTAATTCTCCTGATTGTAATATGGTGACTCTGGAGACTCAAATATTAAATATTGGTGTAAAGACAACCTCTTGTCATTCAATCTTGTCTACAGTTTGAACACAGGAAGAGTCTTTTTACATGTATAACGACAGTCCCAATAGTAATAATGACAATGGTTACTTTCTATTTAGTGTTCTATTCTGTGCCAAGCATTGGATAATATTGATGAAAAGGTTAACTATTGTAGTGTAAGGGCTTAGGTATTAAACTGAATATGATGAATCAGTGCATAGTGCAGGAAAAGGTATTTGGGAAAATAGACATAATGTAGTTGGACAACTTAGCTTCAAAACGCATTAAACATTTTTATTTTTCCTTTCTCTTGGGTTTCAAGATATAAGCTTGAGGCAAACTGCAGCAGCCTTTCCTTATCTTTTTTTTTTTGAGACGGAGTCTCGCTCGTCGCCCAGGCTGGAGGGCAGTGGCGCGATCTCGGCTCACTGCAAGCTCCGCCTCCCGGGTTCACGCCATTCTCCTGCCTCAGCCTCCCGAGTAGCTGGGACTACAGGCGCCCGCCACCACGCCCGGCTAATTTTTTGTATTTTTAGTAGAGACGGGGATTCACCGTGTTAGCCAGGATGATTTCGATCTCCTGACCTCGTGATCCGCCCGCCTCGGCCTCCCAAAGTGCTGGGATTACAGGCATGAGCCACCGCGCCCAGCATTTCCTTATCCTTAAAATAGACTCCACGGCCCTCCCATTCTCACTCTCTTCACATTTATCTAACTGTATGCTAGTATCTAATTATGTGTCTTATTAGAAGTTCTAGGAGCTAATCTTGAAAAAGACTAAGCCTGGAGACCCAGTTGCAAAGTTCCAGAGATGGCTTCAAGGTGGCGAATTAACAACCCGGCCATTGCTGAGATGACGTCAGCCTGATGTCCAGGTGGACTGGGACCCAGGGCGGCCACCAGAACAAGACACGAGGACATTGTACTCAGCCCAATTCTTGCATGCCTTCCTTATCAAGTTTTCCCTTTTTAAAACCCCTGCCTTCCCCCTCAACCACAACTGAAGCAGTTACTTTGGATATGAATCCAGTTGCTTCGCCTTCAATAGTTTTGGTTGATAAAGTCACTTTCTTTCTACCAGAGTTTGCTCTTGTTAATTGAACTCTGCAAATGGCGAATACCTGGACCTGCATTCTGTTACAATAATATGGAGGAGACTTCCTTTAGATAAAAATTATAAGAGGCCATTGTCCTGCACAAGGACCCAATGGAACTGATTAAAAATCAAAATGGAGTCACGCATGTTAAAGTTTCGTGTCACCAAACCTAAACTAAGTTTTTGTCTGACCTTCCTAGAAATCAGGAGAAGGAAAAATAACCAATTTCCCAAACACGCCCGTTTAAATCTTCAATTTTTCTATTGTTCTGTCTTCTTGTACATGCCTTTTAAGAAAAATTAACTATGAAAAGTAATGAATACACTCTGTACACACTCTGTTCTTGGTTTCTGTTTTCTGCAGCCTTACTCTGTGTTACAAGGCCAGCCTCCTCTCCTCTTCCTCCATAAAATAATTCTATTTTATGGAACGAAGTATTGCCTTATCCTAGAATCATCAAGTCAGTTGAGATCTTTAAATTTGGCGTAATTTTGGTTTTTGACCATTCAAATTGTTTAAATCTTGAGAAAAGAAGATTAAGATGAACGAAGAATACAGGCCAAAATCATCCAACAGCAGCAGACAGTTCAAGTGAGATAAACTGCCTTGGACAGGGGCCTGTCCTCATGTTCCTACTATATGAATGAAAAGTCCATCTAGGCCAGCGGCAGTGACTCACTCCTGTATTCCTAGCACTTTGGGAGGCCGAGGTGGGCAGATCACTTGAGGTCAGGAGTTCTAGACCAGCCTGGCCAACATGATGAAGCCCTGTCTCTACTAAAAATACAAAAATTAGCCGGGCATGGTGGTGCATGCCTGTAATCTCAGCTACTGGGGAGCCTGAGGCAGAAGATACCACTTGAACCTGGCAGGTGGAGGTTGCAGTGAGCCCAGATCACGCCACTGCACTCCAGCCTGGGCAACAGAGTGAGACTTTGTTGAAAAAAAAAAAGAGAAGAAAATTGTCCACCTGCAAATGAGGCAGCAGAACTACAGATGGAGTAATACATGGTCTTGTTAGCTTTGCCTGAGGAGCCAAGAGGGATTTGGGCAGGGGGAGATTTATTCAAGAAAAAATGAGGAACTCATTGCTGTAATTAAAACTGGTTGCAGCCAGGCATGGTGGTTCACACATGTAATCCCAGTTACTTGGGAGGATTGCTTGAGGCCCAGAGTTCCAGACCAGCCTGGAACTCCAGACCCTGTCTCTTAAAAAAAAATTGATTAGGTGGGCATGGTGGTTCGTGCCTGTAATCCCAGTTACTCCAGAAATGGAAGGATCAGTTAAGTTCCAGAAGTCGAGGCTGCTGGGAGCTGTAGCTGTGATCATGCCACTGCACTCCAGCACTCCAAACTGGATGACAGAGCCAGACCTGGTCTCTTAAAAATACAAAACAAAACAAAAAACCAAAAGCTGGTTGCATCAAGCTTCCCAGGAAGTTAATTTAGACTCATTGTCTTCGCAGATGTAGGCAAGGTAAATAAGCAAGGCATTTTCAAGAATAGTTTTTCTCAGCCGGACACAGTGGCTCATGCCTGTAATCCCAGCACTTTGGGAGGTCGAGGTGGGTGGATCACCTGAGGTCAGGAGGTTGAGACCAGCCTGACCAACATGGTGAAACCCCGTCTCTACAAAAATAAAAAACATTAGCTGGGCATGGTGGCGGGCACCTCTAACCCCAGCTACTTGGGAGGCTGTGGCAGGATAATTGCTTGAACCTGGGAGGCGGAGGTTGCAGTGAGCACGGATCGTGCCCTTGCACTCCAGCCTGGGCAACAAGAGCAAAACCCTGTCTCAAAATAAAATAAAGTAGTTTTTCTCACCGGTTCTACCTAGAGTCAGAGCCGCATAGAAGGAACCCTAGAGCTGGAAACTGAGAGAAGCAGTCATTTTCTTGGCCTATGGGTTTTGATGAATGGACCTGTTTTGCTGGCAGTTATGGCCATTTGCTGCCTTGATTGCTTTTCTGGCCTTTGGTGCCCCAGGTAGTACAAAGCCTATCTGAAGGAATTAGGAGAAGTAGAATGAATGTCACCCCCAGGAAACCTCGGTGTACTTTACATATGCAATTTCAATTACCCTACTTAGCAGGTGGTAGTATTCTACACATGAAGAAACTAAGGCAGTGAAAGGTTAAATTGCCTACAGCCATGCTGCTGATTAAATGTTGACTCAGGGATATAACCCAGGTAGGCTAACCTTGAAAGCAATGCTTCCTGAAAAAGGCTGAATTGTCTACTGCTAACTGTGACTCAAGGGCACCTGTTAAGATAATAAGCTGGGAAAGCTGCCCTTTCCACTAAGCACATATATATATATTTTTAAAAAGTCATATTGAAACGGCAGGAGTTATAGGAAAATAAAAACAAATTATTGCAAAGTAATTTTTTTCAATCAAAATGAATCCACATTTCTCTTTTTCTATGCCGGAATAACTCACTCGGTCTCTCTCTCAATCTCTCTCTCTCTCTCTCTCTCTCTCTTTGTGTATGTGTTTGTGTGTGTGTGTGTATGTTTAACAGGGATCATCAAAGCAGTTGAGTTCCCCTCTACACTGGTCATTGATCTGCCAGTTCAAGGAGGGATGCCTGAGTTAACACCGTTATAGCTGAAGTGGGGGACATCCATTGTCCTGTGCTTCTCAAACAAGTGTTTCTCAGAAACCAGACAAAGGAAAAATAAAAACTGGAAAAGAAGGCCACTTGAAATGTGTGTGAGAATAAAGTGAAGAACCGTTCACTCATTCATTCATGTGTTCTTGCAGCAAACAACAGGACACCAGTGAGTAGGGCCTTCCCGAACCACCCGATCTAAAAAAGGCTCTCAAAGGATGATTACCAGAGGCTAAGAAGACCATTGGGGGGCTAGGATGGAGGTAGTGATGGTTAATGGGTATGAAAAAAATAGAATAAATAAGACTGACAATTTGATAGAACAACAAGGCAATGATAGTCAACAGTAACTGTACATTTTAAAATAACTTAAGCAGTATAATGGACTTGTGTGTAACTCAAAGGGTAAATGCTTGAGGGAATGGATACCCCATTCTTTATGATGTGCTTATTTCACACTGCATGCCTGTACCAAAACATCTCATAAATATACACCTACTATGTACCCATGAAAATTAAAAATAGAAAAAGAGGTCATAAATAAAACCACTGCTTTGGATAGTTTAAAAAAATAAAGTCCTCAGGTGGTTCTCCACCTCTGAACCCTGTTCATTTCTTCATAGCACATTTCACAATCTGGTGATGTGTTTGTCTATCTGATGAATTATCTGTCTACTTCTCTGGACTGCAACTCCAAAATCACAGGGATCGTGTCTGTTTGGTTCAGTGTCCATTTTTAGGACTGAACAGTGTCTGGAACTTAATAAGCATGGTACTCAGCTAATACTAGCTGATGAGTAAATGAGAAAGGCAGTGGATGGCCTCTGAAGACAGGGAGGGGAAAACCTTTTTCCTGCATGTTGTGATTCTCTAATGAGGTCTTCGGATGTTGCTAGGATCTAGCAGCCTATTATTTCAAGGAAGATTCTTACTAAGGAGATGCTTAATTTTAAAATCTTTATTTCCACCTGGTGAGCAGTCTACCGTTCAGGACTTCAGGGCTAGGGAAAGCTAGCTTTGGCCTACCACTTGGGGACCTGTCTGAGATAAATATGTCTCAGATCCTTGGCTAGAGGTGGTAGGAAAGGAGGTAGGATTTGGATTGAGTGTCCAAGACTTTCTGGGAATTTGGGGTCAGACTCACAGGGACGAGTTGGCGTTCAAAAAGGCAGAGTTTCTGGAATGGGCTCCAGCAGGTCTTGAGTGAGGTCCCCCAAACTGGGCCTTTTTTTTAAGAGACAGTATTTGCTCTCTTGTCCAGGCTGGAGTGCAGTGGTGCAATCACAGCTAACTGCAGCCTCGAACTCCTGGGCTCAAGCCATCCTCCTGCTGCAGTCTTCCAAGTAGCTGGGACTACAGGCACATGCTACCACACCCAGCTAATTGTCTTATTTTTAAACTAGAGACAAGGTCTCGCTTTGTTGCCCAGGCTGGTCTTGAACTACTGGCCTCAAATGATCTTCCCATCTTGGCTTCCCAAAGTGCTGGGATTACAGGTGTGAGCCACCGTGCCTGGCCCAAAATTGCATTTCTAACAAACTCCAGGGTGATGCTGATGTTGTGGGGTCAGGAGACTGTGCTTTGAAAAACCACTGATGTAGTCAGAAGATCTCAGCTTGGTTCTTGGTTCTTGGGAGTTCATTGTCCTTACAGGGTTGCTGTGAAGTCTAAAGGGACCAGTACAGTGTTATCTCATTTAATAACCTAACACCTTGCCTGAAACAGGAGAAGTGGCTTTTTCAAGATTCATGATTTGTATTAATCAGAGCAAGATAATGACTGTGAAACGAGAAGGAGAAAATATGTGCTGCTCACAGTTCAAGAGTCAATCTTTTGTTTGTTTATGTGACAAATCATCTTCAAGCTCACCTTTCTCCAGGGTCTACTCGAATATCACCTTCCCATCGAAGCCTTCCCTTGCCACCTGTATTTACATTTAAAAGCCTGTCTCTTAAACTCCCTACCTCCCCTTCTTTCCTTATTGTTTTCCGTAGAACTCATTTCCCAACACAGTGTAGACTTCCCGTGTTTATTGTGCCTGCTTTCTGAATCACCCACTAATGTTTCAGCTCTATAAGGTCAGAGACTTGTATTCATATCATTCACTGTGGTCATCTCAGCACTTAGAATGGTGTGTGGCACATAGTAGGTGCTTACAGTGAGTTGAATGGTGGCCCCCTCAAAATGCATGTCCACATCCTAAGCCCTAGAACCTGTGAATGTGATCTTACTTGGGGAAAAAAAAAGGTCTTTGAAGATATACTTATGTTAAGAATCTTGAGATGATATCACCCTGGATTACCTGAGTAGGCCTTAAATCTAATGACAAGTATCTTTTTAAGCAACAGAAAGGAAAAAGCCATTGAAGATGGAAGCAGAGATTGGGGTGATGTGGCCATGAGCCCTTGAGCCACCAGAGACTGTAAGAGGCAAGTAAAGATCACCCCCTAGAGCCTTCAGAGGGAGCAGAGTGTGGCCTTGTTGATACCTTAATTTCTGACTGACATTTGACTTTCAGAACTATGAGAAAATGAATTAGTTGTAAGCTGCCCAATTTGTGACAATTTGTGAGGCTAACTCAAGGACACTAATATGTTCAATAATTTGGTAGTATGAATGAATGAGTAAATGAACGAGCTCCCAGCGTGTGGCAGGCACTGCACTGGGTACTGAAGACCTAATGTCAAACAAGACAGACAAGAGCAGCGTCATCTTGGAGATTCAATTCTAGAGGGGGAGACAGACAATAAAACTGCAAATGATGAATAAGATGTTAGTGATATTTCTCACAGTGGTTTCCTATGAAAGAAATAAATAGGGTGACAAAGGTATTTGAAATGACGAGAGGGCTGGGGAGCTGGTGAATGGTGCTGTTTCCTGAATGCTTCCAACTGCCTGCCTTCTGGGCCCTTCATAGGATTGTGCTTCCTCGGCCCCTTGTGGTTGGGTAGGGCTATGAAACTTGCTCTCACCAATGCTTTGTGAATAGAAGCGACAGGTCATTTAACCACCATTGTGCGACCCTCCAGAGCTCTCTTTCTTTATGCCATGGCAATTAGCAACCAGCATCACTTGAAAGAGCAGCTGTTCCACCATGCTGGGTTCCAGAGGCAGTAAATGTGAGCCAACACTCCCAGACAACACCCAATGTTCATGCATGGGATTCACGCATTTTGGGACAGAATCAACAGGGTCAAGCTTGGCTGCAAGCTATGGAGCTTTTGTAGCTGGGAGTATGGTGGTGCCATTTCCCAACAGGGAAGTTTGGAGAAGACTGGCCTCTCATGGGCTGCCGCACTGCGTAGTGCTGGAGGGGCAGCCTTACCCCAGAGGTAGGGCAGGCAGGGATGTGACATTGAAGAGGACACTAACTGGTTCAATGGTTACCTTGATCTGCTGACCATTGCCTCACACTAAATAACAATTGACACTTTTAAGCTGGGCTCAGTGGCTCACGCCTGTAATCCCAGCACTTTGGGAGGCGGAGGCGGGTGGATCACCTGAGGTTAGGAGTTCGGGACCAGCCTGGCCAACATGGTGAAACCCCGTCTCTACCAAAAATACAAAAATTAGCCAGGCATGGTGGTGGGCCCTTGTAGTCCCAGCTACCTGGGAGGCTGAGGCAGAAGAGTTGCTTGAATCCGAGAGGTGGAAGTTGCAGTGAGCCAAGATTGTGCCACTGCACACCAGCCTGGGTGACAAGAGCAAAACTCTGTCTCAAAAACAAACAAATAAAAATTGGCAATTTTTAGTGCCATCTAAGGTTTTCACATTTATTAATGCCCTAACTTTCCTAAATCAATAAAAAAAAATTAGTTCTTTTTTCTTTTTAAGACAGAGACTCCCTCCGTTAGCCGGGCTAGAGTGCAGTCGTACAATCAGGGCTCACTGCAACCTCTGCCTACTGGGCTCAAGTGATCCTCCCGTCTCAGCCTCTCAAGTAGTTCAGACTACAGGTGGGAACCGCCATGCCTGAATAATTTTTTTTTTTTTTGGTAGAGATGGGTATTTGTCATGTTGCCCAGGCTGAACTCAAACTCTCAGACTCAAGCGATCCACCCACCTTGGCCTCCCAAAGTGCTGGATTACAGGCATGATAGGCATGAACCTCCACGCTCATTCTAGTTCTTTTTTTTTTGAGAAGGAGTCTCATTCTGTCACCCAGGCTGGAGTGCAATGGCATGATCTCAGCTCACTGCAGGCTCCACCTCTCGGGTTCAAGCAATTCTCGTGCCTCAGCCTCCCAAGTAGCTGGGATTACAGGCGCCCCCCACCATGCCCAGCTAATTTTTGTATTTTTAGTAGAGATGGGGTTTTACCATGTTGGCCAGGCTGCTTTCTTTTTCTTTTTTTTTTTTTTTTTTGATTGTGTTCTCTTTATGTGGTACAAAACTGGAAGTGATATACAGTCACAGATTGATAATATCTCCATATTAGATGTGACAATGATTAAACATTAATTTGTAAAAAATTAAGATTATGAAAATTCAAGGGAAGTTCAGGTCAATTTTCCATTGGTTAGTGAACTCATCTTCAAAATATTTGAAGACATTCATATTATCTTTAAATATTTATGGTGCAGAGCAACTCACAACTTTGAGATAAGGCATGCCATTTCTTTATTTTTATTTTTATTTTTTATTTTATTATTATTATACTTTAAGTTTTAGGGTACATGTGCACAATGTGCAGATTAGTTACATATGTATACATGTGCCATGCTGGTGTGCTGCACCCATTAACTCGTCATTTAGCATTAGGTATATCTCCTAAAGCTATCTCTCCCCCCTGCCCCCATCCCACAACAGTCCCCAGAGTGTGATGTTCCCCTGCCTGTGTGCATGTGTTCTCATCATTAAATTCCCACCTATGAGTGAGAATATGCGGTGTTTGGTTTTTTGTTCTTGCGATAGTTTACTGAGAATGATGATTTCCAATTTCATCCATGTCCCTACAAAGGACATGAACTCATCCTTTTTTATGGCTGCATAGTATTCCATGGTGTATATGTGCCACATTTTCTTAATCCAGTCTATCATTGTTGGACATTTGCGTTGGTTCCAAGTCTTTGCTATTGTGAATAGTGCCACTATAAACATACGTGTGCATGTGTCTTTATAGCAGCATGATTTATAGTCCTTTGGGTATATACCCAATAATGGGATGGCTGGGTCAAATGGTATTTCTAGTTCTAGATCCCTGAGGAATTGCCACACTGACTTCCACAATGGTTGAACTAGTTTACAGTCCCATCAACAGTGTAAAAGTGTTCGTATTTCTCCACATCCTCTCCAGCACCTGTTGTTTCCTGACTTTTTAATGATTGCCATTCTAACTGGTGTGAGATGGTATCTCATTGTGGTTTTGATTTGCATTTCTCTGATGGCCAGTGATGGTGAGCATTTTTTCATGTGTTTTTTGGCTGCATAAATGTCTTCTTTTGAGAAGTGTCTGTTCATGTCCTTTGCCCACTTTTTGATGGGGTTGTTTGTTTTTTTCTTGTAAATTTGTTGGAGTTCATTGTAGATTCTCGATATTAGCCCTTTGTCAGATGAGTAGGTTGTGAAAATTTTCTCCCATTTTGTAGGTTGCCTGTTCACTCTGATGGTAGTTTCTTTTGCTGTGCAGAAGCTCTTTAGTTTAAATAGATCCCATTTGTGAATTTTGGCTTTTGTTGCCATTGCTTTTGGTGTTTTAGACATGAAGTCCTTGCCCATGCCTATGTCTTGAATGGTAATGCCTAGGTTTTCTTCTAGGGTTTTTATGGTTTTAGGTCTAACATTTAAGTCTTTAAGCCATCTTGAATTAATTTTTGTATAAGGTGTAAGGAAGGGATCCAGTTTCAGCTTTCTACATATGGCTAGCCAGTTTTCCCAGCACCATTTATTAAATAGGGAATCCTTTCCCCATTGCTTGTTTTTCTCAGGTTTGTCAAAGATCAGATAGTTGTAGATATGCGGCGTTATTTCTGAGGGCTCTGTTCTGTTCCATTGATCTATATCTCTGCTTTGGTACCAGTACCATGCTGTTTTGGTTACTGTAGCCTTGTAGTATAGTTTGAAGTCAGGTAGCGTGATGCCTCCAGCTTTGTTCTTTTGGCTTAGGATTGACTTGGCGATGTGGGCTCTTTTTTGGTGCCATTTGAACTTTAAAGTAGTTTTTTCCAATGCTGTGGAGAAAGTCATTGGTAGCTTGATGGGGATGGCATTGAATCTGTAAATTACCTTGGGCAGTATGGCCATTTTCACGATATTGATTCTTCCTACCCATGAGCATGGAATGTTCTTCCATTTGTTTGTATCCTCTTTTATTTCCTTGAGCAGTGGTTTGTAGTTCTCCTTGAAGTGGTCCTTCACGTCCCTTGTAAGTTGGATTCCTAAGTATTTTATTCTCTTTGAAGCAATTGTGAATGGGAGTTCACTCATGATTTGACTCTCTGTTTGTCTGTTATTGGTGTATAAGAATGCTTGGGATTTTTGTACATTGATTTTGTATCCTGAGACTTTGCTGAAGTTGCTTATCAGCTTAAGGAGATTTTGGGCTGAGATGATGGGGTTTTCTAGATATACAATCATGTCGTCTGCAAACAGGGACAATTTGACTTCCTTTTTTCCTAATTGAATACCCTTTATTTCCTTCTCCTGCCTAATTGCCCTGGCCAGAACTTCCAACACTATGTTGAATAGGAGTGGTGAGAGAGGGCATCCCTGTCTTGTGCCAGTTTTCAAAGGGAATGCTTCCAGTTTTTGCCCATTCAGTATGATATTGGCTGTGGGTTTGTCATAGATAGCTTTTATTATTTTGAGATACGTCCCATCAATACCTAATTTATTGAGAGTTTTTAGCATGAAGGGCTGTTGAATTTTGTCAAAGGCCTTTTCTGCATCTATTGAGATAATCATGTGGTTTTTGTCTTTGGTTCTGTTTGTATGCTGGATTACATTTATTGGTTTGCATATATTGAACCAGCCTTGCATCCCAGGGATGAAGCCCACTTGATCATGGTGGATAAGCTTTTTGATGTGCTGCTGGATTCTGTTTGCCAGTATTTTATTGAGGATTTTTGCATCAATGTTCATCAAGGAGATTGGTCTAAAATTCTCTTTTTTGGTTGTGTCTCTGCCCGGCTTTGGTATCAGGATGATGCTGGCCTCATAAAATGAGTTAGGGAGGATTCCCTCTTTTTCTATTGATTGGAATAGTTTCAGAAGGAATGGTACCAGCTCCTCCTTGTACCTCTGGTAGAATTCGGCTGTGAATCCATCTGGTCCTGGACTCTTTTTGGTTGGTAAGCTATTGATTATTGCCACAATTTCAGCTCCTGTTATTGGTCTATTCAGAGATTCAACTTCTTCCTGGTTTAGTCTTGGGAGGGTGTATGTGTCCAGGAATTTATCCATTTCTTCTAGATTTTCTAGTTTATTTGTGTAGAGGTGTTTGTAGTATTCTCTGATGGTAGTTTGTATTTCTGTGGGATCGGTGGTGATATCCCCTTTATCATTTTTTATTGCGTCTATTTGATTCTTCTCTCTTTTCTTCTTTATTAGTCTTGCTAGCAGTCTATCAATTTTGTTGATCCTTTCAAAATACCAGCTCCTGGATTCACTAATTTTTTGAAGGATTTTTTATGTCTCTATTTCCTTCAGTTCTGCTCTGATTTTAGTTATTTCTTGCCTTCTGCTAGCTTTTGAATGTGTTTGCTCTTGCTTTTCTAGTTCTTTTAATTGTGATGTTAGGGTGTCAATTTTGGATCTTTCCTGCTTTCTCTTGTGGGCATTTAGTGCTATAAATTTCCCTCTACACACTGCTTTGAATGTGTCCCAGAGATTCTGGTATGTTGTGTCTTTGTTCTCGTTGGTTTCAAAGAACATCTTTATTTCTGCCTTCATTTCGTTATGTACCCAGTAGTCATTCAGGAGCAGGTTGTTCAGTTTCCATGTAGTTGAGCGGTTTTGAGTGAGTTTCTTAATCCTGAGTTCTAGTATGATTGCATTGTGGTCTGAGAGACAGTTTGTTATAATGTCTGATCTTTTACTTTTGCTGAGGAGAGCTTTACTTCCAACTATGTGGTCAATTTTGGAACAGGTGTGGTGTGGTGCTGAAAAAAATGTATATTCTGTTGATTTGGGGTGGAGAGTTCTGTAGATGTCTATTAGGTCTGCTTGGAGCAAAGCTGAGTTCAATTCCTGGGTATCCTTTTTAACTTTCTGTCTCATTGATCTGTCTCATGTTGACAGTGGGGTGTTAAAGTCTCCCATTATTATTGTGTGGGAGTCTAAGTCTCTTTGTAGGTCACTCAGGACTTGCTTTATGAATCTGGGTGCTCCTGTATTGGGTGCATATATATTTAGGATAGTTAGCTCTTCTTGTTGAATTGGTCCCTTTACCACTATGTAATGGCCTTCTTTGTCTCTTTTGATCTTTGTTGGTTTAAAGTCTGTTTTATCAGAGACTAGGATTGCAACCCCTGCCTTTTTTTGTTTTCCATTTGCTTGGTAGATCTTTCTCCATCCTTTTATTTTGAGCCTATGTGTGTCTCTGCACGTGAGATGGGTTTCCTGAATACAGCACACTGATGGGTCTTGACTCTTTATCCAATTTGCCAGTCTGTGTCTTTTTAATTGGAGCATTTAGTCCATTTACATTTAAAGTTAATATTGTTATGTGTGAATTTGATCCTGTCATTATGATATTAGCTGGTTATTTTGCTCATTAGTTGATGCAGTTTCTTCCTAACCTCGATGGTCTTTACAATTTAGCATGATTTTGCAGTGGCTGGTACCCGTTGTTCCTTTCCATGTTTAGCGCTTCCTTCAGGAGCTCTTTTAGGGCAGGCCTGGTGGTGACAAAATCTCTCAGCATTTGCTTGTCTGTAAAGTATTTTATTTCTCCTTCAATTATGAAGCTTAGTTTGGCTGGATATGAAATTCTGGGTTGAAAATTCTTTAAGAATGTTGAATATTGGCCCCCACTCTCTTCTGGCTTGTAGAGTTTCTGCTGAGAGATCTGTTGTTAGTCTGATGGGCTTCCCTTTGTGGGTAACCCGACCTTTCTCTCTGGCTGCCCTTAACATTTTTTCCTTCATTTCAACTTTGGTGAATCTGACAATTATGTTTCTTGGAGTTGCTCTTCTTGAGGAGTATCTTTGTGGCGTTCTCTGTATTTCCTGAATCTGAATGTTGGCCTGCCTTGCTAGATTGGGGAAGTTCTCCTGGATAATATCCTGCAGTGTTTTCCAACTTGGTTCCATTCTCCCTGTCACTTTCGGGTACACCAATCAGACATAGATTTGGTCTTTTCACATAGTCCCATATTTCTTGGAGGCTTTGTTTGTTTCTTTTTATTCTTTTTTCTCTAAACTTCCCTTCTCGCTTCATTTCATTCATTTCATCTTCCATCACTGGTACCCTTTCTTCCAGTTGATCACATCAGCTCCTGAGGCTTCTGCATTCTTCATGTAGTTCTCGAGCCTTGGCTTTCAGCTCTATCAGCTCCATCAGCTCCTTTAAGCACTTCTCTGTATTGGTTATTCTAGTTATACATTGGTCTAAATTTTTTTCAAAGTTTTCAACTTCTTTGTCTTTGGTTTGAATTTCCTCCTGTAGCTCGGAGTAGTTTGATCGTCTGAAGCCTTCTTCTCTCAACTCGTCAAAGTCATTCTCTGTCCAGCTTTGTTCTGTTGCTGGTGAGGAGCTGCGTTCCTTTGGAGGAGGAGAGGCGCTCTGCTTTTTAGAGTTTCCAGTTTTTCTACTCTGTATTTTCCCCCATATTTGTGGTTTTATCTACTTTTGGTCTTTGATGATGGTGATGTACAGATGGGTTTTTGGTGTGGATGTCCTTTCTGTTTGTTAGTTTTCCTTCTAAGAGACAGGACCCTCAGCTGCAGGTCTGTTGGAGTTTGCTAGAGGTCCACTCCAGACCCTGTTTGCCTGGGTACCAGCAGCGGTGGCTGTAGAACAGCTGATTTTTGTGAACAGCGAATGCTGCTGTCTGATCGTTGCTCTGGAAATTTTGTCTTAGAGGAGTACCCGTCCGTATGAGGTGTCAGTCTGCCCCTACTGGGGGGTGCCTCCCAGTTAGGCTGCTCGGTGGTCAGGGGTCAGGAACCCACTTGAGGAGGCAGTCTGCCCATTCTCAGATCTCCAGCTGCATGCTGGGAGAACCACTGCTCTCTTCAAAGCTGTCAGACAGGGACATTTAAGTCTGCAGAGGTTACTGCTGTCTTTTTGTTTGTCTGTGCCCTGTCGCCAGAGATGGAGCCTACAGAGGCAGGCAGGCCTCCTTGAGCTGTGGTGGGCTCCACCCAGTTTGAGCTTCCCATCTGCTTTGTTTACCTAAGCAAGCCTGGGCAATGGCGGGCGCCCCTCCCCCAGCCTCGCTGCCGCCTTGCAGTTTGATCTCAGACTGCTGTGCTAGCAATCAGTGAGACTCCGTGGGCGTAGGACCCTCAGAGCCAGGTGCAGGATATAATCTCCTGGTGCGCCGTTTTTTAAGCCTGTGGGAAAAGCGCAGTATTAGGGTGGGAGTGACCCAATTTTCCAGATGCCGTCTGTCACCCCTTTCTTTGACTAGGAAAGGGAACTCCGTGACCCCTTGCGCTTCTGGAGTGAGGCAATGCCTCACCCTGCTTTGGCTCGTGCACGGTGCGCTGCACCCACTGTCCTGCACCCACTATCTGGCACTCCCTAGTGAGATGAATCTGGTACCTCAGATGGAAATGCAGAAATCACCCATCTTCTGTGTCGCTCATGCTGGGAGCTGTAGACTGGACCTGTTCCTATTTGGCCATCTTGGCTCCAACCCCCGGCCAGGCTGCTTTCCAACTCTTGACCTCAGGTGATCCGCCTGCCTCGGCCTCCCAAAGTGCTGGGATTGCAGGCATAAGCCACTGTGCCTAGTTCTTTCAATTGGCTCAATATATTATACTTATTGTATTATTGTTATATTATAGTACTATGTATTACATATTTCTCTCTTCTTGCCTATTGAATATAAATATTCCAATTGCTCTATAAAAAGATTTTTAAAACCATCAAGGCAGCCTGTGAATTCCTTATATTTGTGATCAGGTAAAATAATGCCAGTATACCACTAACAGTGCCTGGCACTAAAACACAAAATAAACACTATATACCTAATGTTACTTGCTGCTATTATTGTTGTTATATGGTAAATATTTTGACTTGGTATCTTGTAATGTTCACCTTCTTTTGGTTTTTATATTAGTCACTAAATCTGTGTAATCTGACTTCTTTTAAACTTCTGAAAATGAGGCCATTAATATTTGAATTACAGTGAAAGCAACTATGAGGCCCTTTTTTTTTTATTTTTTGTCTGCAGTGAATTATTGACTTCAGTGGATTTAATCAGCACTCCATTGCCATCTGAATGACCCTGAAAAATAGGAATGTTTTTAAGGCAAATTGCACTTTTCTTCCATGGCTACACACAGTATTTGGATGCCAATATTTCTTCTAATGAGTTTCTGCATGTTACTAGCCTATTGATGCGCAGTGAGGGTGGATGGCAGGCATTCTTGGGTGCTTATAAAACTCCCCTTCTCACCCCAGCATCAGCACACACACCCGGCATCTTTTGTGCCAACGCAGTCATGACTGCATTCATGGGCCAGGACAGTGGTAAAACTGCGCCCCTTCCTGGACTCAAGGTTGAGTCTGGTTTAGTCTAAAGTGATCATCAGAATGCCATCACCCTTGCCAATGATCAAGGATGGGTGTGTTGCAAAATTCTGGCCAATGAGGGGTGTACTGGGAGATTTCCTTCATTCTTGAACAAGGGCACAAGGAAGGAATGTTTTTCTGCTCCTGGATGTAATCTTCTCACCTTGGAATTATGGCCAGGATGTTGGAAGCAGGAGTGGAGTCAGCTGATGTCCTGAAGTGAATAGCAGAATGAAAAGATTAAAAGAGGCTGGGTTAGCCAGGCATGGTGCTGCACGCCTGTAGTCCCAGCTACTTGGGAGGCTGAGGCAGGGGGATCACTTGAGCCCAGGAGTTTGAGGTTAAGGTGGACAATCATGCCATGGCAGTCCAGCCTGAATGACAGAGCAAGGCCCTGTGTAAAAAAAAAAAAAAAGAACCTGGTTTCTGGAATTAACTAGCCCTGAAACCACGCTGAGACAGGAGGTCTGATTATAAGAAATACTTTTGTCCTAACTGTATAAGCCACTTATAGTTGCAGCTTGCTAACCTGCATCTCAGAGCAGAACATGCCAGGTGATAGAGTATCTGCATCATTTCAAACTTCTCTTCAGAAAGCCGTCATTCACTCAGCAACTATTCACTAAGCACCTATTATTTGCCAGGCACTTTACTAGGTACTGAGGATTACAGTGATGACTAAGACATGGTCCCTATCTAAAGTCACTAACATTCTGTTGGGTGAAACAGACATTAAATGACTAACGCACTTAAAATAATTTTTTTCAGCTAAAATAAAGATAAATGCTATAAGGAGACATATAGGGTAATAGATAAATCACAGCAAGTGTTCTGGAGGGCCTGTGAAGACTTCCAGGGGAAGCTGTATTTGTGCTGAGCCTTGTGGGACGAGGGTCAGGTCTTGACTAGGGCCAAGAGGAATGGGTTGCCTTGAATGAGTTGGACTAATGGTGAATTAATTCCTATGTCAGGGCACACATTAGTCCATTCTCCTACTGCTATAAAGAAATACCTGAGACTGGGTAATTTATAAAGCCAAGAGGTTTCATTGGATCATAGTTGCACAGGCTTTACAGGAAGCATGATGAGGGCATCTGTTCAGCTTCTGGGGAAGCTTCAGGAAACTTACAATCATGGCAGAAGGCAAAGGGAGAGTGGGCACTTCATACGGCCAGAGGAAGAGCAAGGATGGGGCGGGGTGAGTGCTACACACTTTTAAACAAGCAGATCTCGTGAGAACTCACTCACTATCATGAGAACAGCATCAGGAGATGATGCTAAACCATTCATGAAGGATCCACCCCCATGATCCAATCACCTCCCACGAGGTCTCACCTCCAACATTGGGGATTACATTCAACATGAGATTTGGGTGGGGACACAGATCCAAACCACATCAGGTCACATTGCTGTCAGACAAATTCAGAGCTCTCTTTGCAACGCATCAGAGGAACAGCTATGAGCAGGTATCGCAGAGAGTCTGCCCTAGTATGAATCTTAGTTGACCAGCGGAAGCCCTTCATCTCAAAAGTCCCTGTCATTTGCCAACAGAGGAGCCTATTTCTTCCTAAAGACTCTGAGGCCAGTATCCCTTGTAGAATACATTTTTAGGTTACCTCCAAATCCCTTTTTTTTCTTCTTGTTTTACCTCTTGCAGATATAACAGAGATGTACTCTTTATTGGGTGTGGGTGACTTTTTTCTCTCCTGGAATAATGTCTATCAGTGTCTACAAGAGACAATTTCTCAGATCAATCACCTCAAACACTTAATGGACATGTGCAGCACATCCCCCGGCTAATTAACAAAATCTTTAAAATTCTGTGCCCAGTTAATTCATATGTAAGAAAATTTAGGTGACTTCTTCATCTAAGGTCTGCAGGCTAAGCTAGATTAAATCGTTCTGACTATATCATCTGAATTTAATAAAAATCTAACAAATTCAGAAACCTCTCTGGGGATAGGAGTAGGAAAGGAAGTGAAATTGTGTGCAGGAGGTAGTGAGGCAGATAGAACAAATCTGTCTTCTTCAGCAGATTATAAACGTTTCAGACAGACATGGTGGCTAATGCTGGTAATCCCAGCACTTTGGGTGGCCAAGGCAGGAGGATCACTTGAGCCCAGGAGTTTGAGACCAGCCTGGCTGACACAGCGAGACCCTGCCTCTACAAAAGTAAAAAAATTAGTAGAGTATGGCGGTGTATACCTGTAATCCCAGCTACTCGGGAGGCTGAGGTGGGAGGATCGTTCGAGTCTGTGAGGTCAAGGCTGTAGTTGCCGCTGCACTCCAGCCTGGGTGACAGCATGAGACCTGTTTCACCACCCCAAAAACAAAGATTATAAATTTTTTAAGGGCAAGGACCACATTGGAAGAGGCAGCTTAACATGATGATTAAGAGTTAGGGCCTTGTGCTCGCTTTGGCAGCACATATACTAAAATTGAAATGACACAGAGAAGATTAGCATGTCCCCCCACACAGGGGAGAAAAAGAGTTGGGACCTGGCTTCAAAGGCAAGTTCTGCTACTTACTGTGTGATCTCTGGAAAGTTACTTAACCTGTCTGTGTCTCAACTCATCTCTATAATGAGAATACAAACAGCAGCACACAGTTCATAGGATTGTGCTTTTGTAGGAAAGACAGTAACAAACTTAATTTTGTTTATATAAAATGTATGTAAAATGTCAACCTCTTTTGCATCATGGAGCACTTTGGCAGTCTGATGAATCCTACAGACCCCTTCTCAGGATTATAAGTTTAAATGCATAAAATAAAATATATGGATGACAAAAATTTATAGAATTAAATATTGTTATCAAGATGTTTTCAAAATTTATTATACAGAATACAAGCGCTTCTTTAATAATTCAAGAAACAAGATCTAGAGGCAAGTCTAATAGCTTACATAATTTCAGGAAACAATTAGCATAAACAATACTTTGGGATTTCTGCAACAACTGTAATGTCATATAAAAATATTCATGATTTTTACCACTGACAAACCATAGGTGCCACAATGGAAGAAACTGCTACATTTCAGTTTGAGGTTAATCAAAATAGAATTGTAATTTTTCTCCCCAAACCTCAGATTAAGACATCCAGATATAGGCTGGGCACGGTGGCTCATGCCTGTAATTCCAGCACTTTGGGAGGCCAAGGTGAGTGGATCACTTGAGGTCAGAAGTTCAAGATCAGACTGGCCAATATGGTGAAACCCCATCTCTACTAAAAATACAAAAATTAGCCACGCCTGGTGGCAGGCACCTGTAATCCCAGCTACTCTGGAGGCTGAGGCAGGAGAATCGCTTGAACCCAGGAGGCAGAGATTGCAGTGAGTCGAGATAGCACCACTGCACTCCAGCATGGGCAACAGAGCGAGACTCTGTTCTAAAAAAAAAAAAAGATTGCACCATATGCATTTTTAAATTATTAGTCCTTTACAAACAAAAATTTAAATAACTGCTTAATCATTAGTTTTACCCTCCACCACCAATTGTAAGAAATTTAGTTAGCTTCCTGAGTTCTTGTTAAAATCATGCTGAGAAAGTATTTTTGTCAGTCTGCATGATGGATTTCCTGAAGCAGAGAGCCAGGTTCCCAATTCTCTTGCTTTCTCCTCATAGGTAATGAAGACCATGTTCCACCAAGTCTTCCACACATACAAGATGGACGTAGACCCCAAGCAAGGGACATAGCAGTGCCTGTGTGCAGTGCAGCTCAGCGCAAGGCTCTTTGAGATCTTGCTTTCCAACAGACCAGCCACTGCCGCCTATATCCAGGGCAAAGGCAAGGTGGTGATTGTGGAGAGGGAAGTTGCACACGTGCTCGGCTTCAACGCAGGTGAGCCACTGTACAGGGCAGCTTTCAAATAGCTGTCTAGAATGCGCACCTAGTTGTCTAGAATAGCTCCTGAATAGTTGACTAGAATGTGTACCTTAGCATGGGAGTGGGTGGGGGAGATGACAGGAGCAGAGACATATGTTAGACAAGCAGGTTCAAGACTCTGTCTGTCTTCCTGGGTAAATTAAAAATTCTTTAAGGGCAGAGTCTTCAGAGGCAGTAGGACATAATGATCTCTGCCACTTGCTACTCCTTAATACTAAACCTCTCTCTGCCTGTTTCTTGAACTGTATGACAGGGAATTTTTTTTTTCTTTTTTTTTGTTTTTGAGACAGAGTCTCGCTCTGTCACCCAGGCTGGAGTGCAGTGGTGCGATCTTGGCTCACTGCAACCTCCACCTCCCAAGTTGAAGTGATTCTCCTGCCTCAGCCTCCCAAGTAGCTGGGACTACAGACTCATCATTCCACAGGTTTTACAGGAAGCATGATGCTGGCATCTGTTCAGCTTCTGGGGAGGCTTCAGGAAACTGAATATATGGAACCATGAATAAAATCAATTAAATTAAAATTAAGCTATTTTAATATCTATTTTTATGCCGGGCACAAAGCCCGGCTAATTTTCTCTATTTTTAGTAGAGATGGGGTTTCACCGTTTTAGCCAGGATGGTCTCCATCTCCTGACCTCATGATCCACCTGCCTCCGCCTCCCAAAGTGCTGGGATTATAGGTGTGAACCACTGCACCTGGCTAATGATGGGGATATTAACAGTATATTCCTTATAGGGTGATTGTGAGATTCAGTGAGTTAATACACCTCAAGTGCTTATTACTGAATGGGCACATAGCAAGAGCTGAATGATACTGGCTATTATTTTCCATCTCTTTAACTCTGTAGAGGTTTTTCTGTACTTGGCACAGAACATGAGCAAAATAATTTCTCAATAATTTTATTTAGTTATTTATTTTTCTACTTGCAGACAGGCTCATATTTACTTTTACTTTTTAATTTATTCTTTATTTTTTTGCAGAGACTGGGGTATCACTATGTTGCCCAGGCTGGTCTTGAACTCCTGGGCTCAAGTGATCCTCCTGCTTTGACTTTTAAGGTGCTGCAATTAAAAGTGTGGGCAGCTGCATTCAGCATGTTTATTTTTTTAATTGATGAATAAAAATTGTATATATGTATCGTATATAACGTGTTGTTTTGATATATGTATACATTGTGGAAGGGTGAAATCAAGCTAATTAACATATGCATTACTTCATATACTTATTATTTTGTAGCGAGAACATTTTAAATCTATTTTCTGCAGTTTTCAAAAATGCTATACATTGTTATTAACTCTAGTCACCATTCTGTACAATAGATCTCTTGGAACTCCTTGTATCTAACTCAAATTTTTGTATCATTTTCAGTTGATGCAGAAGACTGCAGAAAGTTTATGATTAACTATCATTAGCACCAAAGCTGATTCAGACAGGTGCTATGGAATGGATAAAACAATGACCGTTGAGGCAGACATCCAAAGCCAGGTTCAAAGCCAGGTTTCATTTCCAATAATCTGTGACAAATTAGCAAAGTTACCTAACCTTTCCCTACCTTCATTTCCTCATTGGTAAAATAGGGAAAATAATAGCACTGACCTCACAGAGTTTCTGTGGTAATCAAATAATCCGCATGGTTGAGCACAGTGCCTGCAATATACTATTAATGGTTCTCGGGGTTATTTTATGTTTACTATGTAGCAGTCTCTGTTCTAAGCACTTTGCAAGCATTGTCTCATGTAATCTTTACCACATTCCCAAGAGGCAGACATTAACATTACCCCCATTTTCCTCACGTGGAAACGGAGGTATAAAGAGGTTGCTCAGCTAATGGCAGACCTGGACTTGCACACAGGTGTTAAGCATCCACTTATACTGTCTCCAACTGGATTGTAGAGCTATTTTTAGCAATCATTAGAGATGTAGAAAGCATGAGGGATGGCCAGGTGCGGTGGTTCACGCCTGTAATCCCAGCACTTTGGGAGGCTGAGGCGGGCGGATCAGGAGGTCAAGATATCGAGACCATCCTGGCCAAGATAATGAAACCCTGTCTCTACTAAAAACACAAAAATTAGCTGGGTGTGGTGGTGGGTGCCTGTAATCCCACCTACTTGGGAGGCTGAGGCAGGAGAATCGCTTGAACCCAGGAGGCAGAGTTTGCAGTGAGCATAGATTGCACCACTGCACTCCAGCCTGGCAACAGAGCGAGACTCCGCTCAAACATAAATAAATAAATAAATAAAAGTAAAGGCATCAGGGACTAAGAGAAGGGCAAAAATAAAAAGATTAGGAGAACAAAGTAAGGACATAAATTTATCCTCATGTTTGCAGCTGAAGAAAAGGATGTTGGAGGATTAAGATTCTTACCCGAGCACCTACTGTAAATAGGTAAGCACGTCACTTTAAAGACACTTCTCTTAGCAGCGAGCAGTAGACCTAATACCTCTCTGACCTTTATTGTGAGAATTCAATCAAGCTTCCAATTACTTAGTGCATGAGGAAATGAGAGGGCAGCAGAATGACTTTTTGCATACAATTCAATTTCTGCCTGGTCTATAAAACATAATTTGTTGCCTAGAGGAGCTAAATCAGGCTGTTTAAATCCCTAGTCAGTGAAAAATATTCTCTTGATTTATGAAAAAAATCAATAAATGTATGTTGATTTAGATTAGTGCAGCTACAAACTATATATATGCCATGAGTTTTTTTTTTTCCTTTCAAATTGCATGTTAGCGTGACTTGTAGAAATGAGTGCCAGATGACACATTTGAAATAATAGCAATGGTAATAATGATAATAAAAGCACCATCATAATTACTGTCTGTTATTAAGTGGCTGCCCTGAGCTAGGCATTATACTAGAAATTTTCTATTTCTTATACTGTTTAATTTTCTCAACAATATTATGAGAGCAGACTTCCGATTAAAGATAGTCCTCTGAGCACATACATTTATAGCCATTTTCTCCTAAAAGCCCATTAAAATGGCAAAAAGCAGTACTTTTTATTTTGTTTTGGTAAGTCAATGCGAATGGATAAAGAGAGCAGGAGAGACAGTTATAGCCAGAACATTTTGGAATCTGAAAATCAAAAGAAGTCTGTGTGATATAACTTTTTGGATTAGGTTTAACTCAAGTAGCAAAAAGCCCAACTTAACAGTGATTTAAACACATGCGGTTTATTTCTCTCATGCAAGTATGAAATTGGTGAGAAAACAGCAGGCACGACAGTTCCATAAAGTTGTCAATGGCCTAAGCTCTTTGCAGCTTTCTTAACATTGCCGGTGTATGACTCTCATCTCAAGGTGCAGTAAAGCAGCTTGAGTTCCGTACATCATGTCCATTTTCCAGTAAAGAGGAAAGGTGGGGTGAGACAGGTATGTATCTCACTTTAAAGACACTTCTCTTAGCAGGGCATGGTGGTCCATGCCTGTAGTCCTAAGGCAGGAGGTGGCACTCAACTCTAGAGGTGGGGCTCGGACACGGGACCAAATTGAGGACTAGCTAAATCAGGGAGGGGGTGGAAGCAGCTTTCCATAAGACACGCCCACCAGTGTGCCATGTCAGTTTACCATTGCCATGGCAACACGTATGCGTTTCCCTTTCCATGGCAACCACCTAATGACCCAGAAGTTACTACCCTTTCCCTAGAAATTTCTGCATAAACTGCTTCTTAATCTGCATGCAATTAAAAGTAGGTATAAATATGAATGCAGAACTGCCCTGAGCTGCTGCTTTCTGCCTATGGCATAGCCCTGCTCTGCAGGGGCAGTCACAGAGCTGTAACACTGCCAGAGCTACAACACTGCTGCTTCAGTAAAACTGTTTTCTTCTACTCTACCATCAGCTGACCCTTAAATTCTTTCTTGGGTGAAGCCAAGAACTCTTGCAGGCTAAGCCCCAATTTGAGGCTTACCTGTCCTCCATCCGTCGCAGCTACTTGGGAGGATGAGGCAGAAAGATCACTTGAAGCCAGGAGTTCGAGGCTGTAATGAGCTGTGATTGCACCACTGCCCTCCAGCCTGGCCAACAGAGGGAGACCCTGTCTCAAAAAAAAGTAGACCCTTCTCTTCTAGGTTTTTATAATCAGATGTCTTTTCTTCAAGATATTAATCTCTATTAGGGATAGACGTTATCTAGGTTTAGTAAGCTATTTTCATATCTATTTTTATGACTAACCAGAGCCTAATTAATTTATCTTTATTAAACAAATGCTAGAAATGTTCTTAGCTTTTCAGTCTGAAACACCTAGCACTGTGGCCAGCTCTTACTAGGATACTAGCCCCAAGATTAGCTGTGGGAAGAACTACAACCGTGTAATTTCATCTCCTTTATTCTTGATGTGCTTGTCAGCATAATGGAGATAGGAGAGCCTCTCTAAATGGTGGCTGGGATATGCAATGAGATGATGTATATAGCCAGGCAGCATAACTTCTCTCCCAGATGCTAATCTCTTTTCATCTCTTCACCCTTTTGCGGGCCTCTAAGAGTACCTATGGCACACTAGCAAAGGGCAGTAAGGATCCTTTGTTTGGAAACAGCATTTTGCAATGTACAAGTTCACAAAATCTCTTTTGGAGTCTGTGAAGTACATAGTACTGTCATGAAGAGTCGGAAGAAAGTAGGTGTTGGGGCGGTACTGCCACTTCTCTGATTCGGAAGCAAGTTTTACCTCTTAGCCTCAACTGTAAAGTAGGGATAATTTTGGTTACCTCATAGGGTGACTGGTAGAATGACCTAATTTCTAGCAAGTGCTTACAACATAGTAAATGTTCAATAAATGTTAGCTTTTATCATTCATTAGGGACTATTAGCCCATTAGATGACAAAATGAAGATACAGAGAGCCCGCAATGACTATACTAATGTTTAATAATGGCAATATTCATTGATTCAAGCCTTACTATGTGTCCAGAAAGCAGCCGTTATTGAGGTATGGGAGGGGAACAGTGGCTGCCAATTCTTAGATGTTTAATAAACTTTTATTAATGTCCACAGTGAACAAAGGTCCATGCTGACTTTCATGCTTGATTCTAAAGGTTGCAGGATGAGCGTAGTTGGACACAGTCCTTAATCTGATTGTTCTTGCAATAAGGGGAAGACAAAGAGGCGTGCCTTGACAGTTGTACTACTATGTACTAAATGCTATGCTAGAGGAAAGCATGTGATCTACCTATGCAAACACCAACAAAGAAAAAGATGTGTTAGTTATTGCAATTAGTGATTGCTGTGTAACAAATGACCCCCAAACCTAAAATAGCAATGAATATTGATCGTCTCACACAGTTTCTGAAGGGCAGGAATTCAGGATGGCTTAGTAGGATGGTCTGGCTCACGGTCTCTAATGAAGTTATCAGCCATGACTGCAAGCACCTGAAGGTTTGATCAGAGCTGGAGGATCTAAGACAGCTCACTCCTAGCTAGCAAGCTGATGTGGCCACTGGCAGGAGACCTCAGTTTCTCATTCTGTGGGCCTGCTGCCTGAGTGTCCTCCTGACATGGCAGCTGGTTTTCCTCACAGCACATGACCCAAAAGAGAACAAGGCAGAAGCCACATGTCTTTCGTAAGGTGGGCTTGCAAGTCACATTGTGTCATTACACAGGTTGGCCCTATTTTTGGTGAGAGGGACTATATAAGAGGGAAAATATCAGGTGGCAGGAATCACTGGGGCCACCTTGGAGGCTGGCTACCACAGAGGTCAACTGGCTCTATCTGGTGGTTCAAGGAAGACTTTCTAGAAGGGATGATGCCTGAAACAGCTAAGTCAGGAACAACGATTTATAACCTGGGCTCCATGGACAGAACTCAAGGAGTCTGTGAACTTGAGTCAGGGGAGGTAGGATTACATCTTCATTTTCACATACTATATTGAAATTTAACATTCTTTCAATTATCAACATAAGAACCCATGCCAGTGTTGTTAGTAATACCTGTGACTTTGTCACCAGCAGAAATTACCAGTGTTTTGCATGCGTGTGTGGTCAACATGGTAAGACCCTGTCTTTACAAAAAAATTTTTTTAAATTACTGTTATTGTATTTATCTTGAAATATTGCTTACATTAATCAAAATTATGAGGCTGGGTACAGTGGCTCATGCCTGTATTCCCAGCACTTTGGGAGGCCAAGGGAAGAGGATTATTTGAGGCCAAGAGTTTGAGACCAGCCTGGGCAACCTAGTGAGACTCTCGTTTCTACAAAAAATTAAAAATTAGCCAGGCATGGTGGCACATGCCTGTAGTCTCAGCTACTTGGGAGGCTGAGGCAGGAGGATCGCTTGAACCCAACAGTTTGAGGCTGCAGTGAGCTATGATTGTACCACTGTACTCCAGCCTAGGTGACAGAGAAAGACCCTATCTCTAAAAAAAAAAAAAAAAATTAACAAAAATTATAGTGATTGTCAGACTCATTGTTCTCACTCACAAGTGGGAGTTGAACAATGAAAGCACATGGACACAGGGAGGGGAACATCACACACCGTGGCCTGTCAGGGGATGGGGGGTAAGGAGAGGGAGAGGATTAGGACAAATACCTAATGCATGCAGGGCTTAAAACCTAGATGACGGGTTGATAGGTGCAGCAAACCACCATGGCACATGTATACCTATGTAATAAACCTGTACATTCTCCACATATATCACAGAAATTAAAATAAAAAAAATTAGAGTGATGGTAGACCTCACACCAGATCTTGATATTTAATGCATAATTAATGAATTACAGATATTTTTATATAATTTTGTTTTTAATATTTTAATAATTATATTTCAACATACTTGCCTTTGCAACTGTGTATTTTATGTTATGCAATTAAGGACATTCTTTTGAGAAAGAAAGCATAAATGTTACTAGACTGCCAAATAGGTCTATAACACACATTTATACAAAAGTAGAGAGTGCAGAAGGATGAAGAGGAATTATCCATTGAAAGGAAGAAAGGGTATTACAGGCAGAGGCAAGAGGTAGGCAACTGTGTATGTATACTTGTATATTACTAAGAGCTTCAAGTCCAAAATGGGGAAGGAGGTAAATGAAGCTGTAAACACAACAGGGACCGGTTCACACAAGATTAGGCTAAAGAACCTGAATTCGATGCCATTTTGGTAGTAAAGGCTGAGATAGAGATCCAAAAAAAAATTTGATTTATGTATTTATTTAATAATTATTTCTTTTAGAATACAGAATTCATGTGCAAATACAAAATTTAAAGTGAGTATAGCAGAAGGCTTCCTTTCATTACTTGCTGCAGCTACTTTGGAATGTTTTGCCATCCAGAAGCCACCACAGCTTTGTTTTACATTCTCAGGAAAACATTTTTATGTAATGGAATGGCTGTTTAGATTTCCATTTTAAGTAACTTACTCTGATCAAGTTGCCAATTGAGACAAGGCTTTATAGAGAAGCTGCTGGTGAGGGTGAGAAGCAAGGCTAGGAATATGAGGGAGAGAATGTTATTCTTTACTTTCTAAAGGAGTGAACCACAAATTTGTTTGAAGATTCCACACATGCAAAGAAAACACAATTCATTTGGTTGATAAGTTCAGATGTCTTGTGCCAAACATGGGAAGCAGTATAGCAAGGTGATTAAAAATACTGCACAGGCCAGCGAGGTAGCTTATCCCTGTAATCCTAACACTTTGGGAGGCTGAGGCAGGAGGATTACTTGAGGCCAGGAGTTCAAGACCAGCCTGGCCAACAACGTAAGACTCTTTGTCTCTACAAAAAATTTAAAAATTAGCCAGGTGTGGTGGTGTACTCCTGTAGTCCCAGCTACTCAGGAGACTGAGGCAGGAAGATAGCTTGAGCCCAGGAGTTCGAGGCTGCAGTGAGCCATGTTTGTGCCACTGTACTCCAGCCTGGGCAACAGTGTGAGATCCTGTCTCCAAAAAAAAAAAAAAAAAAAAAGCAGACTTGCAGACTTTAGAATTGAGAGAATTTGGATTGAGTCTCTGCTTTACCATTCGCTAAGTCTTTGCTATTTGCTAAACTAAGCCTCAGTTATTGCTTCTATAGAGTAAGGCTTTTAATACCCACATCTATATACTCCTGATGATGGTGTATCTGATAATGCTTGGAAAACGTCCCATACAGTTATGCATATACTTTAAAGTCAGATCTAACATCAGAGTGGTGCCTCATGTTTGAATCTTAAGGTTCTGCTTAAGATTCAGCTCTAATCACCAACAACAATGATGATAGCTAACATGTACTGAGTGCTTACTCTGTGCCTGGTGCTGTGCTGACTGCTTTGTAGTCATCACTTCCTTTCTTATTTTCCCCTCACCCGCTTTCTGGTACCTTTGCATGTGCATATCTGTCAAAATCTGGGGTGAATCTTGGGCTCCAGGCCCTGGACTCTTTGGAAGAACTTACTTGCAAGATTATAACAGCAATGGATCAGAGCGTCATCTTCAAAACTTTGGCAGCCAAAATAAGACACTCTAAATAGACAATGAAAGACTTTACAGTCTTTCACGCCTGTAATCCCAGCACTTTGGGAGGCTGAGGCGGGTGGATCACTTGATGTCAGGAGTTCGAGACCAGCCTGGCCAACATGGTGAAAGCCTGTCTCTACTAAAAATACAAAAAAAAAAAAAATTAGCCAGGCATGGTGGCAGGTGTCTGTAATCCCATCTACTCAGGAAGGGGAGGCTGAGGCAGGAGAATCACTTGAACCTGGGACGTGGAGTTTGCAGTGAGTTGAGATTGCACCACTGCACTCCAGCCTGGGTGACAGAGCAAGACCCCGTCTCAATTAAAAAAAAAAAAAAAAGACTTTAAACAGAATGGACTTGTTGCTGCAATTTTTGAGTGCTTGGGTGCAACATAACTTGCCCCCACTGGAAAGTGATTTTTTTCCCTGCAGAGAGGAATGAAGTTGGATTGAAATGCCATTTTACCAATGCCAGCAAGTTAGCCATTATATGCTACGGCTACGTTGAAGCTTGGGGCTTCAGTGAAATTTCCAATGAAGTTTCCAAACTTAGAGGCCTAATTTCCAGAAGTCACAGCAATGAATGCACTCACCAAGGGAGAGGGCCTAAGTGTGGCCCAAGAGAAAATGTGCTTTATTGCTTAGTCCTGCGGAGTTTCATGATAAAACAAAATCAGGCTCTCCCTGTTATGCTTCAGGGAACCCATTTCACAGCCTATCATAGGTACTAGGTTTACAAGCTACCTAGTTTAATGAATCCCAATCTTTCAGATTTCACACAATAGAGAAAAGCTTTGGTTTGTTGTTTTTATCGTTATTTGTGCATTGTTTTTAATGAGGAGTTTTATATGAGATTATCAACTTTATCAATGTGTCAAGAAAGACCATTTTAAAAATAATAATAAAAAAAACATTGGCCTGGCATGGTGGCTTACGCTTGTAATCCCAGCACTTTGGGACACCCAGGCAGGAGGATCACTTGAGCGCAGGAGTTTGAGACCAGCCTGGACAACATAGCAAGACCGTGTCTCTACGAAAAATTTAAAAATTAGCCAGATGTGGTGGTGTACTCCTGTAGTTCCAGCTACTCAGATGGCTGAGGTAGGAGGATCGCTTGAGCCCGGGAGGTTGAGGCTGCAGTAAGCCACAGTCATACCACTGCCCTCCAGCCTGGGTATTATTATTATCCAAAATAATAATAATAGTAATAAAGTAAAAATGAGAAAACAAATCAATACCCTGCCATCACTATCACCTTCCATAAAAGATAAAACATTTTCACACCAAAACAGTAGAAAATACTATACATGACCTGAGAACAATTTTTGCCAAGAATCGAATAAAGCTTCTAGTCTTACTTCCAGGTTACGGAAGACATAGAGACAGAGGAACAATTTAAATAGCACCATGAGGAAATAATCAGAGGAATCTTTGGGGCACATTCTGTAAGACGGCATGACCTGGAACCTTTAAATGTCATTGTCACAGGGAAAAAGATTTGGGGGGGCACTGCTCTAGAATAAATGAGATCAAAGAGACAAGCAACCAAGTGCAATGCATGGACCTTGAAGACTTGGTGCTCAGAGGGGGAAAAAGCTATAAAAGACATTTTACAAAAAGTGAAGTGTAGAGTTACCATATGACCCAGCAACTCCACTCCTAGCTATGAGAAATGAAAACACATGTCAGCTGAGGGTGGTGGCTCCTGGCTGTCATCTTAGCAGTTTGAGAGGCTGAGGCAGGAGGATTGCTTGAACTTACAAGTTTGAGACCAGCCTGGGCAACATAGTGAGACCTTGTCTCTACAAAAAAAGAATAGAAAAGAAAACACATGCCTACATAAAAATGTGCATAGCTGCATTACTCATAATAACCAAAAAAGTGAAAACAACCTAAAAGTTCATCAAGTGATGAATGAATAAATAAAATGTGGCACATCCATATAATGGAATATTATTCTGTCATAAAAAGGACAAAGTATTGATCCCTGCTACAGTATGAATGAACCTCAAAAACACTGTGCTAAGTGAAAGAAGCCAGATGCAAAAGACTACTTGTTATTTGATTCAATTTATAGGAAATGCCCAGAGCAGGTAGATTCATACAGATAGAAAGTCGATTAATGGTTGCCAGGGACTAGGGGCTATGGAGAATGAAGAGAGACTGCTGATAGGTTTCTTTTCGGGGTGATGAAAATATTCTAAAATTAGATAGCGGTGATGATTACAGAACTCTATAGATATACTAAATACCACTGAATGTACACTTTGAGGGGGTAGTGAATTGTACGGTATGTGAATTGTATCTCAATTTTAAAAACCCAAAATAATAGCTTAGGTACAATTAATTCATATAATGGAGATATCAGTCATTTTCTTAGGTATGAAAATGGCATTGGGGATATGGAGAATAATAACCTCACTGTTAGGAGAGGCCTGCTGACGTATTCATAGGTCAATTGTCATGATGCTGGCAATTCATTTTCATCTAGCTGAGCCCACACAACAGAATGGGCTCTTTACAGCAAATATGGGCTGAGTAAGCTGACTTACACCTCTTAATCCAGCACTTTGGGAGGCCGAGGTAGGAGGATTGCTTGAGGCCAGGAGTTTGAGACAAGCCTGAGCAACATAACAAGACTCCCAACTCTACTATATACATAATAAAGCAAATATGGGGGCAGGAGTATTTGCACATTCGTTGTACTCTTCTCTCAACTTTTCTGGATGTCTAAACATTTTCTTTTTTTTTTTTTTTTTTTGAGACGGAGTGTCACTTTTCCACCCAGGCTAGAGTGAAGTGGAGGGATCTCAGCCCCCTGCAACCTCCACCCCCAAGTTCAAGCAATTCTCCTTCCTCAGCCTACGAGTAGCTGGGATTATAGGCGCCCGCCACCATGCCCGGCTAATTTTTGTATTTTTAGTAGAGATAGGGTTTTGCCATGTTGGCCAGGCTGGTCTCGAACTCCTGACCTCAGGTGATCTGCCCACCTCAGCCTCCCAAAGCACTGGGATTACCGGCGTGAGCCACCGTGCCCAGCTCTAAACATTTTCTTAATAACACGTGCTGGGATGAGAGAAAAAATCATCAGAAAGCAGTAAAAGTAGGACAGATATGATCTCAGAAAGTAAAAGGACAGTACTTTAAGTGGAATATATTTAGCTTAAGAAAATTTCATTTCTTTTTTCTTTTTCTTTTTTGAGATGGAGTCTCGTTCTTCCACCCAAGCTGCAGTGCAGGGATGCAATCTTGGCTCACTGCAACCTCTGCCTCCCAGGTTCAAGTGATTCTTATGCCTCAGCCTCCCGAGTAGCTGGGACTACAGGCATGTGTCACCACGTCCGGCTAATTTTTGTATTTTTTAGTATAGATGGGGTTTCGCCCTGTTGACCAGGTTGGTCTCGAACTCCTGACCTCAAGTGATCCACCTGCCTCAGCCTCCCAAAGTGCTGGGATTACAGGCATGAGCCATTTCTTTTTTCTAATTTTTCTCACTTTCCCATGGAGTAGTGAAAATCTCTTGGCACCCATCAGAGGACTAGAGCTGGGGCTCCACTGTCTGGGAGAGGCAGTGCTCAGGGCACCAAGTTAACAGGATGAGTTCAGGGCTTGTGCCCTTATTTGTATTCTAAACCCAGCCACTGTTAGCTTTTGCTTGCCAAGTGGCCTTGGGCAAGTTACTTAAGTTTCTTGTGCCTCAGTTTCCTCATCTATGAAACTTGGGTTGCTAATAAATGGTGGCTGCTCATAGGTGGTTGTAAGGATTAAGTGAGTTAATATTGGTAAAGGGCCTACTACCATGCCTGGCATGTATTGCGTGCTACATGAGGATTTGTTAAATAATAAAACTCCATTTGTTTATAGCTACATGTGCTCATTTTCTATTGCTGCTGTGACAAATGACTGCAAACTGGGTGGCTTAAACAACACACATCTCACAGTTTGTGGCTCAGAAGCGTGAAGCTGGACTAAAATCAAGGAGTCAGACAGGAGGTCCCTTTCTGGGGACTCCAGGGCAGAATCTGGTTCTCTGCCTTTTTCACCTTCCAGAGGCTTCCCGTTCGGATTCCATGGCTCAAGACCCCCTCCCTCTGTCTTCAAGGCCAGCAGTAGTGCATCAGGCTCCTCTCACACTGCAGCACTCTGACCTCCCCCTCTGCCTTCCTCTTCCACTTTTAAAGACCCCTGTAATTACACTGGACTCCCTTGGATAATCCAGAATAATCTTCCCTTTAAAAAAAAAAAAAGGCTGCACCAAAGGCATAGTCTAGCTTTATGAAAGGGCCTATGCACAGAGTCAATGTAAAAGTACTGTAAGTCCCATCAGCTTAATAACAATAAAAATTCCCCAAAATGGCCGGTGCCGTGGCTCACACCTGTAATCTCAACCCTTTGGGAGGCTGAGGTGGGCGGATCACTTGAGGCCAGGAGTTCGAGACCAGCCTGGCCAACATGGTGAAATCCTGTCTCTACTAACAATACAAAATATTATCCAGGTGTCATGGTGCAGACCTGTAATTCCAGCTACTCAGCCTACTACAGAGGCTGAGGCATGAGAATCACTTGAGCCTGGGAGGCAGAGGTTGCAGTGAGCTGAGATCAGGCCACTGCACTCCAGCCTGGGCGACAGAGCAAGACCGTGTCTCAAAAACAAAAAACAAAACCCCAAAAATGGAAAGCCGAAGGTACAGGGGAAGAGGCTCCTGGACTTGGCGCATAAGGAGCCCGGCTCATGGCGCCGGGCCTAGCCACAGGATTCTCCAGCATTGCTGTTGCTACGAGGTCAGGGCATAGCGATTGTCCTATGAGAGCCACTGTTCACCTGGGTCATGGACCCTCACTTCTGGGGTATACTTGACTTCTGCCTGTCCCCAGTGCTGTCCAGCAGGCCAGAGATGAGATGAATGCTCCGGGAGGCTCCGCGCCAATCGTTCCCGCAGATCCACCCACTCTTTCCAATGTTCCTATTTATTTTATTCAATTAATTAATTTTTCACTCTTTCACCAAGGCTAGAGTGCAGTGATCACAGCTCACTGCAGCCTCGAATTTCTGGCCTTAAACAATCCTTTGGCCTTAGAAACAGCTAGGATTGTAGGTGTGGGCCACCATGCCTGGCTGGTTTTTGTATTGCTTGTAGAGAAGGGGGTCTCACTATGATGCCCAGGCTGGTCTCAAACTCTTGGCAGCCTCAGTGATCCTCCAGCCTTGGCCTCCCAGGGTTTGGGATGACAAACGAGAGCCACTGTGCCCGGCCTCAATCTTCCTCCCTAATTAGCAACTTTAATTTCATCTGCAACATTAATTCCCCTTTGCCATGTAACATAATGCATTCACAGGTTCTGAGAGCTAGGATTTGCACATCATTGGAGGCCTTTATTCTGCCTACCACAGTTCAGGAACTTTTGGCAGAGCGAAGTGAATGGACTGGGCTAAGCAACCAGAAGAAAACCAGTGTGAGGACTCACGTCACCAACTGGACTTGGCCCACAACTATAGTATTTCTCTTTACTGTTACTATTTCAGGGAATAAAACCCACATTTGACGAAAGGTTGATTATGAACAGAGCTTATGACAAGGCTGGTACGTGGCTGGAACTTACTACACAGAGTGCAGGAACTACAAAAGAAGAGGTTTTCATGTTTATAGAATAACAGGAGAAATAGTCGTGTCTCAGCAAGAGAGAGCGTGGCTGCTGGCTGGCCAGGGTGTGTGGCTGGTTCATGGAATAAACTGGAGTAGAAAAGTCTTTCCTCAGTACCTGCATATAACTGACATTTAATTAATGCTGGTAGATAAACTGACCTCCAAGGCCAAGGCTCTTTTACTCTGTCAACTTCTCGACCAAAGAAATCGGAAGTTCTCCAGATCCCCTTTAATGTCAGCTGAAAAATAAGAAATGGACATGTGTAAACGTAGATAAGGCATTAACAGGCAGACATAATGAAATAGGGGAACGTTTTAGAATCCATTATTTTTTCCCCTATTGAACCAAATATTAAACTTTCACTGCTTAAATTAATTTTAGCTTAATGGTTTAAAATATTCTGGCTTTTGTAATTTACATTGTAAATTTCTCATATGTGTTTGCTTCCTTGTATGAAGCAATGTTAAAATAAAGCTACAGTCACCATTCAAGACATTAATGACAGTCTGGATATATAGAGAGACAAATGAGAGGACTGAAGAACGGAGGGGTGAATAGGGTGGTGATGGACAGATGGACGGATGCACAGAGACAGAGGGATGGGGAAATGAACTCATAAAGGTGAAAATGCAGGAGTACGAAGAGGCTACATTGCATAGTGGTTGACAGCAGATGTTCAAATACCAGCTCTGACATTTACTGGGTCACCCTGTGCAAGTTACTTAATCCCTCCATGTCTCCACTTGTTCATAAAAATAAAGGCCATGTGGCTGAGCATGGTGACTCATGCCCGCAGTTCCAGCACTTTGGGAGGCTGACGTGGCAGGATTGCTTGAGGCCAGGAGTTTGAGACTGGCCTGGGCAACATAGCAAGACCCAATCTCTAAAACAAAAATTAGCCAGGCATGGATTTTATAGACAGGCTTGAGGAGGCAGTGTCTGATTTACATAGGGCCTACAGATTGTGTAGTTGTTCTTGTGTCACAGGTGTGACGTTCACATATTGCACGGGTAAGACTGGCCACCCCACTCTAATCTTATTATGCAAATAGGCTTTCCACTTGGCCATCGCCATGTTGTCTGCTCCCTACTGCACACGTGGTTTGAAAGGAAAAAAGAAGATGGAGCTACCGTTTTGAACATGCCTAGTCCCAGGTAGCCTTTTCCTATTGGCACAGCTGCCAGCATTCACTTGTGCAAGTTTCTAGCTTGCTTGCCCATGTTTGTAGCTCGATTTTCCAGGCTGCTCTTTGTTAGAAAACAAAATGATGTGGAGACTGCTTTTCATCAAAAGGAAAACCTTATCAACGGTTCCCATACCTTCACTATCTGCCTAAGTAATTTCTTCCTTTTTTTTTTTTTTTTTTTGAGATGGAGTCTCGCTCTGTTGCCCAGGCTGGAGTGCAGTGATGTGATCTCGGCTCACTGCAAGCTCCACCTCCCGGGTTCACACCATTCTCCTGCCTCAGCCTCCCAAGTAGCTGGGACCACAGGCGCCCGCCACCACGCCCGGCTAATTTTTTTGTACTTTCAGTAGAGACGGTGTTTCACCGTGTTAGCCAGGATGGCCTCGATCTCCTGACCTCGTGATCTGCCCGTTTCGGCCTCCCAAAGTGCTGGGATTACAGGCATGAGCCACCGCGCCCGGCCAGTAATTTCTTCTTAACTCCTATATCAGTATCAGTGGGACCTGACACTGGGCTGAGCCAGGGGTGTGGAGGGAAGAGGTAGAAACAGAGAGCAATTGCTAAGGGGGCACTGAGGCCCCTCAGACATTTGCAAAGTTCTGATGTCATTATTTTAACTGTGCCTCTGCTGGCATCCTAGGTTACCAACTCCCAGGCAACTACATCCTCCTCTCTTACCCTACCCCCTTTGGCCATATTGCCACTCTATCACCCAAATTAAATCACTGCTAGTTCTGAGAGCAGCTTGACTGGATTAATCCCCTGTCAATCCATTCCCCACCCATTTGCTGGAGGGCTTAAAAAATGTAAATTTGGGCCTGCATGGTGGCTCATGCCTGTCATCCCAAAACATTTGGAGGCCGAGGTGGGTGGATCACCTGAGGTCAGGGGTTCGAGACCAGCCTGGCCAACATGGTGAAACCCTGTTTCTACTAAAAATACAAAAAATTAGCCGGGCATGGAGGTGCGTGCCTGTAATCCCAGCTACTTGGGGGGCTGAGGCAGGAGAATAGCTTGAACCGAGGAGGCAGAGGTTGCAGTGAGCCAAGATTACGCCATTGCACCCCAGCTTGGGCAACAAGTGTGAAACTCTGTCTCATAAATAAATAAATAAATAAATAAAAAAGCAAATTTGATTGTGTTACTCCCTTGCTTACAAGTTTCCCTTGGCCAGACAGGTGCTTGGCTATATATCCTAGAGGCGTCTCAAAGTAATTCTTAATAACACCCTCTTTCTCTCTCCAATGTGTCTCCATTAGGAATATAAAGTTATATGGTCACCCTACTTAAGGGGCTAAGAGTGATCTTACCGCTTCCCCTCCTCACCCCATCACAGGCTTCTGCAGCTGTAGCCAACACTTGGAGTGTCCTAAGTGCTGATGCTGGTCAGCGCCTGTTTCCTCCTATTGCTCTCAGATCCATTCCCTCCCTTTGTTCTGCAGAGGAGATTCTTCCCAGGTGCCCAAGGCCTCTGGCTTCTGGGTGGTTTCATCCGATGAGAAGCCCTGGCAGGTGACCTCAGGGAGCCAGCTATTCTTCTCCCTATGACCTCTGCAGGGTTTTCCTGCAGCAATTGTTCTTTCTCCAGGGTCCAGTCCCCTCAGGGCAGCCTGTTGTGGATGAGCAGCAACTATGTGGGCTGGTGCCGTGGGTGTAAAAGAATGAACCAAGATAGTTGTAGGTAAAGAAAGGCAGATTTATTAAAGACGGTAGGAAAATCTGTTGCAAGGTTGCAATGGGCAGAATCAGCAGAAGAGGAGCTGACGGCAAGGATACAAAGGCTTGCTGGAGACTTTCTATAGTTTTAAAATGGTTCTTGGGCTGATGGATAACGCCAAGGTAGCAGGGAGCTAACTTGCATTCTTCTGTCAGCCAAGGTGTTTGATAAATTGAAGTGTTCGATGATAAGCAGGAAGCTTGTGTGCTATGTGTGTTATCTGTGCAGGAGGGCCACGTGTCTGGGGCCATAAAGAAAGGCCGATCTATAGCTTCCTCTTTGCTTTCCCCTGGTTCCTCCAGCCTGACTCTTTTTTCCTAATTAGGACTCCACACAGCCCGCTTCTTGCCTCTGGCTCCCTAGCTTCTGCCATAGCTCCTCTTCGTCCCTCCAGCCTATGTCCTGGAAATGACTTTCCACTCTGGCTCATCTCTCACTTGCATCATTAGCCCGAATTTGTCTTTTCAGCTCTTCCATACCCTGTGTAATGAATTCCCTCTGTCAAATTCGAAATGTTTGCTGGTGTTGGGAACTCACACCTGTAATGCCAGTGCTTTGAGAGGCTAAGTCAGGAGGATCGCTTGAGCCCAGAAGTTCGAGGTTACAGTGAGCTATGATCGCATCACTGCACTCCAGCCTGGGAAACAGAGCAATACCCTGTCTCTTAAAAAAAAAAAATCCTGATCAGACCCCATCATATATATGATGACATGTGTTGACTTATTTAATATCTTAACACGGCTGTGAGGTGAGCATTACTATTATTTTCATTTTTCAGACAATGAAACTAAGGGAAGTTGAAGGGCTTGGCTACTGTCACAGTCTGTGACATAAGTTGGGTTCAAAAGATAAATTACAGGAAACTAACATGGGAACTCTCCTCTGTTCCAGCATACCTTATAGGTCTTGGTTTAAATTTGTCTTAAAACCTTCAATCCACAGTTCTTTGGGTTGACTGTTGACCTTCTGCTAATTCACTGTTATTTCTGGATATAAGGAGTCTCTCTCTCTATATATATATCAGAGACAGCATTTTTTTTTCCATTTGTGTATTTGAATGAATAGATGAAATACAAACATATCTTCCTAAATAAGGACACATTGATTAGGAGAGTTTTCCATAAGACTGCTGTTCAACATTCTTCCTTATTGTTTACTTCTCAATGAGAAAATTATCAGAAGAGCCAGGATGCCTCCCAGATCTCATTGGTACGTTGAGTTTTGCACCAAAGCATCAGCTTAATTTTCCAAAGAATGGCAATTTAAGTTAAATCAGGTTTGCAGAGTTGTCAGGGTGTTTGTGTATTTGTGGTTGGAAGGGGAAGGAAACGATCATCTTCAGGGTAATGATAATAAGCTAATAAAATGTGGCTCCGGGAATGTTGCACTAAAACTTTGTGCCTCCTGCATACATTTCTTCTGAGTAATGGCAGATTGTGTTCAGCAAAAATTGATTCATCTTATGTGCATAAATTGTCAGTTATTGAAGAAGTAATCAGTCAAAAAGAAAAGGAAGTTTAAATGTAGAAATCCTTGTTAGGAGCTGGGCTTTAGCCTTTAAAATCGTGGGTGGATAGGGCCATCTGGTGTGCAGTTGTATAACTAGACATTGCTGGTTTTTTTTTTAACCTCCTTGCTAATAATCAATGTGATTCATTTGTCTTTACAAAAACAAACCATTCTTTTGTTTTGTTTTTTTCTTCAACTTTTACTTTAAGTTCAGGAGTATATGTGCAGGATGTGCAGGTTTTTTACACAGGTACATGTGTGCCATGGTGGTTTGCTACACAGATCTTCCCATTACCTGGGTATTAAGCCCAGAGTCCATTAGCTATTCTTCCTGATGCTCTCCCTCCCCGACCACCTCCCTCTGACCGGCCCCAGTGTGTGTTATTCTCTCCATGTGTCCGTGTGTTCTCATCGTTCAGCTACCACATACAGAACATGTATGTACTAGTCTGTTTTCATGCTGCTGATAAAGACATACGTGAGACTGGGAAGAAAAAGAGATTTAACTGGACTTACAATTTAAAAAGAGCTTTAACTGGACTTACTCCACATGGCTGAGGAGGCCTCAGAATCATGGCAGGAGGTGAAAGGCACTTCTTACATGCTGGTGGCAAGAGAAAATGAGAACGAAGCAAAAGTGGAAACCCCTGAGAAACCCATCAGATCTCCTGAGACTTACTCACGTCACGAGAATAGCATGGGAAAGACCAGCCCTCATGATGCAGTTACCTCCCGCTGGGTCCCTCTCACAACATGTGGGAATTTTGGGAGATACAATTCAAGGTGAGATTTGAGCAGAGACACAGCCAAACCATATCAATGTGGTGTTTGGTTTTCTGTTCATGTGTTAGTTTTCAGAGGATAATGGCTTCCACCTCTATACGTGTCCCTGCAAACGACATAATCTTGTTCCTTCTCATGGCTACATAGTATTCCATGGTGTATATGTACCACATTTTCTTTATGCAGTCTATCATCAATGGGCATTTGGGTTATTCTATGTCTTTCTTATTGTGAATAGTGCTGCAATGAACATATGCGTCCATGTATCTTTATAATAGAATGATTTCTGTTCCTTTGGGTATATACCAAGTAATGGAATTGCTGGGTCAAATGATATTTCTGCTTCTAGGTCTTTGAGGAATCGCCACACTGTCTTCCACAATGGTTAAACTAATTTACACTCTCACAAAGGGTGTAAAGTGTTTCTTTTTCTCCGCAATCTTGCCAGCATCCGCTGTTTTTTGACTTTTTAATAATTGCCCTTCTGATTGGCATGAGATGGTATCTCAATGTGGTTTTGATTTGCATATCTCTAATCATCAGTGATGTTGAGCTTTTTTTCATATGTTTCTTGGCCGCATGTATGTCTTGAGAAGTGCCTGTTCATGTCCTTTGCCCACTTTTTAATGGGGTTGTTTAAAACAAACCTTTCTTAAGGCGTTCTTAGGGTAACATTTTGAGAACATTGGCTGATTCCCAAACATAAGCCTTCTCAAACCAATTATAATCTAACCCTCACCAAGTTAAGTGGGGCTTGCCTGCTGACAGATCCTCATCAGACAAAGTCAAAGCTAAAGTTCAGGGGTCCAGAAACTGGGAGCAAACAGAGGAAGCCAGTAAGGAGAGAGCAGAAAATGTAGTCCATGGGAGGGAGGAGACAAACCTCAAGAGGAAAAAGTTCCCAATGCTTGCATGTCTTACTTCTTTAACCTCATAGAGCCCAACACATAAGTTATAAGACAGGGAGAAGATGCTGGGAGTGGTGGCTCATGCCTGTAATTCCAGCACTTTGGGAGGCCAAGGCGGGTGGATCACAAGGTCAGGAGTTCAAGACCAGCCTGGCCAAGATGATGGGGAAACCCCATCTCTACTAAAAATACAAAAATTAGCTGAATGTGGTGATGCTCACCTATAGTCCCAGCTACTTGGGAGGCTGAGGCAGCAGAATCACTTGAACCCGGGAGGTGGAGGTTGCAGTGAGCCAAGATTGTGCCACTGCTCTCCAGCCTGGTGACCGAGTGATACTCCGTCTCAAAAAAAAAAAAAAAAAAAAAGAGGAGAAGAAAATGTGATTATGGTAACCATTCCCACCATTACTGGAGTCTGGACCAGCCAGCCAGATTTCCACAGGGTGTCTCTGACCTGCAGAGGGGCTAGGAAGGTGATAGGCATCCAGACCATGCTACAGAACTCAGTAATCAGACCCTGTGCTGGAGCCACCAGGGTCCCAGGACCACCATGTGAATCTCCTGACAGGAGAAGCTCCTCAATGCCTGAAATGAATCTCAGCAGAACTCCTGTGATTCATAAGTGCCTCATTTACTAACTTATTGTCAGTATAGATTCTCCACTGGGAGAAGACTGGCAACTTCCGGAGACATTTTTGGTTGTTACAACTAGGAGAGGGGCATCTACTACTCGCATCTAGTGGGTAGAGGCCAGAGATGCTGCTAAACATCCTACAATGCACTGGACAGCCCCACCACAAAGAATGATCTGGCTCCAAATATCAGTAATGTCGAGGTTGAGAAACCCTGGTGTCAGCAGCGAGAGAAGGCTTAGAGGGAATTTCCAAAGTGGTAGGATCAGCACAGCATAGACCCTGAAGTTTAAACTTCTTCCAGGGGGACTGCTACCCAGTTTGGGGAACACCAAGCTATATCACTAGCTGTGGGCTGATGCCAAGTTACAGGTAACAGATACCAGCAGAAGCTCTGGCCAGAGGAAACCAAGATAAACCTAAGCAGACAGTCCTCGTGAAACTGAACAGAGTCAGAGACAATGAATGGAGAAACTGAGGCTAATCAGTTTGACCTCATTCCTTCCTCTTCCCACAATCAGGGGATCTTGTGACTGAATTTCCTACAAATAGCAAAGGAATAAGTAGGCTTAGGTGAGAGAGGAAAGGGGCTAAATTGAGGGGAGCAGTGGAGCAACAGATTAGTGGTAGCAGATTTATTTTTATTTATCTTTTTTTGTTGTTGCTGGAGTGCAGTGGTAAAATCATGGCTCACTGTACCCTTGAACTTCTAGGCTACAGCCTAGGAGTAAATACTAGGATTACTAGTAATTACTCTAGGATTACTAGAGTAATCCTCCCACCTTAGCCTCCCAACTAGCTGACACTACAGGCATGCACCACCACACTGGCTAGCTTTTAAATTTTTTGTAGAGATGGGGTGGGGGGTGGGTCTCACTATGTTGCCCAGGCTGGTCTTGAACTCCTGGGCTCAAGCAATTCTCCTGCCTCAGCCTCCCAAAGTGCTGGGATTACAGTTGTGAGCCACCACACCCAATCCAATGGTAGCAGATTTAAACACAGGTGGATTTGGAAAAAATCTTATGATAGCTTTAAGATGAGAGAGCAGGCCTGTTAAACGCTTTGTTAAGCTTGTTTTTGGTTGGTCAAGCACAGAAAGGCAAGTGTCTCCGCTAAAGAGTACATTGAGCAGGAATCCTAAGCAATCATCAATTTGAGAACATGAAGACAAAAAGCAGCTGCCACACACTGCCCATTAACATATATATTTTTAAAATTGCTTATTTTCAATTTTATTTTTTTGCTGTCTCAGCAGAATCAAATATATGTAATTATTCTGATGCAGGCTTGCATTCTCTGGGACCTAGGCCTGAGAAATCATGGTCAGTAGATTTCTCTGTAACATGGGGCTGGGGAGCAAGTGCCAAACAGGGAATGTTCTGGAAAACTCCTTAGGCACAAGCTGAAGATATGTTTGAGGTTTTGGATACAGAACATTTATAGGATACCTCTTGGTGGTCCAAGAGGACTTGAGTCTACTTTGTAAATACGGGATTTTGTTTTTAATTAGATTGATTCACAGAGAGCCAAACCTAAGGAATCACATCATTCATTCATTTGTTCATTTAATAAATTTGTAGGTTGAAGCATTTACCAAGTGCTGGCAATAGAAAGAAGTCCCGGGTGTGCTTTGTCAGTTTAGTCGGGACTACACAGATGAGTCAATAACTGTAGTGGAGTGATGTGATCTCAACCGCGAGGAATCCCCCGGCTCTCCTCTCTTCCTGTGCCTCCTCAGGTAGTTAGCTACCCTTTCTTTCTTTAATTTTCTCTTTCTTTCTTTCCTTCTCTTTCTTTCTTTCTTTCTTTCTTTCTTTCTTTCTTTCTTTCTTTCTTTCTTTTCTTTCTTTTTTCTTTCTCTCTCTCTCTTTCTTTCTTTCTTTCTCTTTCCTTTCTTTCTTTCCTTCTTTACTTCTTTCTTTCTCTCTTTCTCTCTCTCTCTCTCTTTCTTTCTTTCTTTCCAGATTCCGGACCCATTCCAGACTTACTACAGGAAATTCTCTAAAGGTGAGGCAGTTTTTTAAAGACAGCAGCTCTCTCTGTTGCCCATGCTGGAGTGCAATGGCCTGATCATAGCTCACTGCAGCCTCGACATCTTGGGCTCAAGCGATCCTCCCCCATCAGCCTCACTGAGTAGCTGGGACTACAGATGTGCACCACTGTGCCCGGCAAACTAAAAAAATAATTATTTTTGGTAGAGACAGGGGTCTTGCGATGTTGCCCAGGCTGTTCTCAAACTCCTGGCCTCAAGTGATCCTCCTGCCTCAGCCTCCTAATGTGTTTGGATTACAGGCATGAGCCACTGAGCCCGGCCTAGCTACCCTGTCTGAGTTGTGCCCACTACACAAAGGTGTCAGGTACATGAGATGTCTGTGCATTTCTGGCCTGGACCCCACATTAAGTGCTCCGTAAACATCAGTCTTTGTTATCAACAGCACTGTGTTTTGGCTGGAAGAAACTTCTCTAAAACCAGGAAATCAGGAATCAGCAGTTTTAAGTTCTCCAGGTTATATTTTAACATTGTGTTCATATGCAAAACAAAGGTTGTGAATCAGCACGAATGCTCGCAAGCCCTGGAAGGTTCGTGATCATGGACTTTCACGAGGACCCAAGGCAAGGAGAGACAGAAGCCCAGGACAACAGCATGGGCGCCCATTTTCTGTCGGGCGCCGCTTTTCAGTCAGGCGCCGCCTGAACTACATTTCCCATATCCAATTGCCGGGCTCCTGCAGGATTGGCCAGAACAACGCGGAAGTGATTACGGGTCGCCCAGCAACGGGCGGAGTCCTGGTCGGAAACTTGATGCGCACGCCCCTTCCCTGCGGCGGGGAGCCTGAGAAGGCTCAGCTCCCCCTCCAGCGCCTTGGAGCGCTCTCCGGCTTTGATGTCTAGCCCGGCGGCAGCGCGATCTCTTAGGCCCTTTCACCGCCTTCCTCTCCAGGCCCTGCCCCTTTGACGCCGGCAGTCGCGATATTGCGGAGACTGGATTTCAGCTTCGTGGTCGGCGGAGCGGCCCGTGGAGGGCGCAGTGCGCAAGCGTGAGCGGTCGGGCACCGACGCGCGCGGGTCTCGTTTGGCGCGGGAGTGAGTTCCTGGGCGAGGGGACCCGGCAGCGGGCGATCGGGGGTCAGGTGCCTCCATAGTCAGCATGGCAGCGCTGCGCTACGCGGGCCTGGATGACACGGACAGTGAGGACGAGCTGCCTCCGGGCTGGGAGGAGAGAACCACCAAGGACGGCTGGGTTTACTACGCCAAGTAAGGGGGCCGCAGTGGGGCCGCGGACGCACCTGGGACCCTGCACTGCCCTCGGACGCCAACTGCGCGGGGAGGGCCCGCACTCCAGCGCAGAGAGTGCGGTGCAAACTGGAAGTGACTGTTAAGGAGCTTCAGGGAAAAGGGTCCAGGGTTCCCAGGAGGATCCGGCCCCCTTGGTGGGCCCTGGGTCCAGCGGGGGTCACCTGGCGGCTTTCCGGCGCGCCCTCTGCTGTTCAGGATGCAGCACTGCGCGGCGAGGCGAGGGCAAAGCAGCCTCATCCCCGCCAAAAAATAAAGACGTTTTAAAAAGTGCACATGCTCAGCTCCCTCCTGCAGGCTCTGGGTTGCAGGGCTAGGAGTTTTGTTTTGTTTTGTTTTCTCCAGACCGGTATTGCTCAGTCACCCAGGCTGGAGTGCAGTGGTGCTATCATAGCCCACTGCAGCCTCTATCTACTGGGTTCGGGCAGTCCTCTCATCTCAGCCTCCTGAGTGGCTGGGACTACAGGCGTGCACTACCATGCCCGACTAATTTTTTAAATATTTGTAGAGACTAGGGTCGCACCATGTTGTCCAGACTGGTCTCGAACTGCTGGGCTCAAGCAGTCCACCTGCCTCAGCCTCCGGAATTGTTGAGATGACAGGCGTGAGCCACTGCGCCTAGCCAGGAGTATTTTTTAGCAGAAGTCCTAGATAGCTTCGCTATCATTTCCTGAGAAAGTTTTGGAAACCCCAGCAGAGCCTTCATCTTTAACTGTGTGACCTTGGGCCATTGAAATAACGTTTAATCTCAGTTTTCTCACCCGTAAAATGGGTTGATATGAGGGTCAGTTCAGGCACTGTGCGTAAAGCACACAGCACCGTGTCTGGTAGGTACTCTCTGTTCCTTAACTGTCTTTCCTGATTGCTCTTAAGATACGGATAGTGCGTCTTATATCAGCACCTTAGAATCGCCTAGGGAATGTCCTAAATACACGTTTTGGGTCTCCATAGAGAACCTACTGCAGCCGACTCTCAACTTTGGGAGTCTGTTTTTTTAAGCTTTCCAGGTGAGGTGGAATATCACCTGGTTTTGAGAAACATGGATGTAAATCTGATTTTCAGCACCTGGGAAACTTTTTTTGTGAGAGCCTTTTTCTGGGCCCCACTTCCAGAGGGTTTTTCTTTTTCTTTTTTTTCCTTTGAGACAGAGTCTTGCTCTGTCGCCCAGGCTGGAGTGCAGCGGTGCGATCTCGACTGACTGCAACCTCCCCCTCCCGGGTTCACGCCATTCTCCTGCCTCAGCCTCCCGAGTAGCTGGGACTACAGGCGCCCACCACCATGCCCGGCTATTTTGTATTTTTAATAGAGACGGGGTTTCACCGTGTTAGCCAGGATGGGCTCGATCTCCTGACCTGACCTCGTGATCCGCCCGGCTCGGCCTCTCAAAGTGCTGGGATTAGAGGTGTAAGCCACTGCGCCCGGCCTTTTTTTTTTTTAAGACAGAGTCTCGCTCCGTCGCCCAGACTGGAGTGCAGTGGTGCGATCTTGGCTCACTGCAACCTCTGCATGCCGAGTTCAAGCGATTCTCGTGTCTCAGCCTCCCGAATAGCTGGGATTACAGGCGCCGGCCACCAGGCCTGGGTAATTTCGCCCTGTTGGCCAGGCTGGTCCCCAACTCCTGGCCTCAAGTGATCCGCCCACCTCGGCCTCCCAAAGTGCTGGGATTACAGACAGGAGCCACTGCGCCAGCCCAGAATTTCTGATTTAATTGGTTTGGCCCCTCTCCTCTCCCTTGGTAGGTTTTAAAAATCTTCCCTCCCAGGTGATTCTAATCTATGCAAGGATGTGAACCACTGCTGCCGTTGGTGGCAAGGTAGAGGAAAAACAAAGTTCTGATGAGTTCATTCAAGACACGCACAGGTATTATGTGCGAGGCCTTTGGCTGGCACTGGTTATACCGAGGCAAATAAGAGCCAGTTGTCACCCTTAGGACCCAATCTTATTAGGGCACAGTGACATGTGTAGGAGCGTCACCACGCAGTGTGTATACCAGGAAGCAGCGTGTCTGGCATGAGGTGTGTGTAGGTAGTTGGGGGGATCGTGAGGGAATATGGTGGCACGCTCACAGTAACCTTCACTTCCTGGGCTCAAGCGATCCTTCCGCCTCAGCCTGTTGAGTACCCGGGACCACAGGTGTGTGCCTCCACACCCAGCTAATTATTATATGTTTTGTAGAAATGGGGTCTCACCATGTTGCCCAGGCTGGTTTGAACTCCTGAACTCAAGCCAGCCTCCCTCCTGAAGCACTGGAATCACAGGCCTGAGGCACTGTGCCAAGCCCAGAGCGGTGTTTCGAGTGCAAGTAGAGGTGGGTGGGGCAGGAGGGCAGTCTAGGTAGAGGGAACAGTGAGAGGAGAGACCCCCTGCATGACCTGTCCAGGGGCCTGTGATCTTTGTGAGGGTCCAGGAATGTGAAGGTTAAGGCAGGGAAGGGAGGACCCAGTTCAAGGAGTTCTGTGCCTTGCTGAGAAGCTTGGGCTCTTTTGGCAGAGCCAGAGAGTGGCATTCATTCAGCTTGTGACTTCCGGAAGAATTTCTGGCTCTGGAGAATTAAAGGGACATTTCCAGCAGCAGAGCTCCAGTAGCCTTTGCAGGGGTGGAGGCAAGCTCCTGAGCAGGCACTTGCTGTTCCTCTCACCTGTACGTCTGTCAGGGAAAGGCTCCTTCTCATCCTTCAGAGCTGAGCTTACATGTCACTGCCCAAGAGACCTTCCTGTGTCCCCTCGACCTTGTACTGGTCACCTTGTTTCTCTGCTTCTTCGTGCTTAGCCTTGGCTGTGTACTCCTCCTTGTTGGCCCTGTCTCCCTTGCCCAGGTTGCAGATGTGATGGGGCAGCTTGTTCATCTGAGTGTCCCCAGTGCTTGGCACCCAGCAGCCGTAAGATGAGCCCCTGTGGGATGAGTAAATGAATCATCTCGGGAAGGTCAGCCGCGGGCTTCTATAGGTGGGTGGGTGGTGCACTGGGCCCCAGAGTACAAAGATGCATATGACCCGATTCTGGCTTCCTAAGCCCACCTCTGCCTCTGGCTCTGTGGTGCGTCTCCTCCTTTGCCACTCAGCCCCAGAGGTGCTTCTGCTTCCCTGCAGGCTTGCCCTGGAGCCTGGCACTAGGGCCCTGGGTCTCCCTTGCTCCTGCTCGCCCTGCGTGCCCCCTGTGCCTGCCTTCCTGCTGCCTGGCCTTTCTCCCATCTGCTTTCTTCCTGAGTGGCCCCTGGCCAGGGGACTTGGGTGCATACATGGTTTCCATACGCCTTTCCTCCAGCCCTCCCGACTAGTGTCTTAAATCTCAAGCTGGCCTTCCGCTGTTTTTTTTTTTTTTTTTTTTAAGTTTAATTTCATTTAAAATTCTGGGATACATGTGCAGGATGTGCAGGTTTGTTACATAAGTAAACCTGTGTCATGGTGCCTTGCTGCACCTGTCAACCCATCACCTAGGTATTCGGCCCCTCATGCATTAGCTATTTATTGTTTACACCAGCTGAGATGCCAGGGCTTGGCTGGCTCCCAGCTGGAGGGCTCACTCTCTGGACCTTGTGTCCGTTCCCGCCGGCCCTCAGTTCTCTGGGTATCAGGCTTGAAAGGCTGAAGTTCTTTGGGTGTTAGCTTAGGATGCCTCTGATCCATCCTAACCCGACATTCCCTTCATCTCTCCTGATCTGTGAGCATCCTGGCCCTTCTTTTCTTTTCAGTTTTAATTTTTGCACTGGCTCCAACCCCTTTTCATTCCTGACTCTGGAAGTGACACTTGTTTTTCTCTTGGGGTTTGGGAAACTTTACAGTTGTTCTTTCTAGGAGGCTGCTCTTTGAGTCATTTCTTTTCCATATTGTTTCTCCTACTGTAGCAGGGCCACGGCCAGGGATAGAGGCTGTAGCTCCCACTGAGACCTCGGGGTCTGGTGGAACCCGGTCTTGTGTGGGTGCTGTCGGCCTCTCCTGTTTTCCCACCTGCCCCGTGGTTCACTTGTATGCCTCAAAGGCACACACGTCCTACCGCTCCAAAGCCCATGAGGGTGGGCTCCCAGGGGTGAGGTCGGGGGAGACCGGGAACCCGAGAGAGCTGCTGGGCCTTTCTTCTACCCCTCTCCCCTCACAGTCTCAGAGCAGCCCCTTCGTGGGAGATGGGGAGTGAGGGACAGGGTCTCAGTGTCAGAGCCGTCCTTGTTTGCCCTTCCCTGTCCCCCTTATGAAGCTCAGGCCTTTTGGCAGTCAGAGGCCTCAATGGCTCCTGCGTCCACAGGGCTGGCTGTCCTCACCGTCAACTCTAGATCTCCCTGCTAACTTACACTGTGCTCCAAACACACATGCACACACCATAGGCTGGGCATGGTGGGAGGCCAAGGTGGGGGGGTCGCTTCACCCCAGGAGCTGGAGGCTGCAGTGGGCTATGATTGCGTCACTGTACTCTAGCCTGGGCCACAAAATGAGACCCTGTCTAGAAAAAAAATAACAGAAAACACCCCATACGTGGAAATGTGGTATTCACGTAATATGATGTTCACTTAATTTTGAATCCTTTGGTTTAAGTTTAGATTACTATTAATTATCTTTTTAAATGACAAGCTTATTGAAAGAATAAAAAATCAAAGATGGCTTCTATTTAAAGGAGAATAGGAGAACACTTAGGGGACATGTGTTCTAATTTTCTTTTCATTAAAAAGTCATTTACGGTTATAATTAAACAGAACATCTTTTAATTAATTTTTATATTTATTAAAAAATTCTTCTGTTGAAAGGTAGGGTTCTTAGTTCTTCCCATGTTAACTCACTCGGTCCTCTATAACCCCAAGAAGTAGGTGCTGTTATTGTCCCCATCTAAACTGATGAGGAAACTGAGGCACGGGATTAAATGACTTCTTCAAGGGCACAGTGGCTGGCAAATGGGAGACCCAGAAAACTTGGACAGTCAGGCTCCAGAATCTTCACGACCAAATTACTCTCTCCGCTTCAGCTGGTTCCGGGTTCTTCCCCAGGGATGGTTGTGTTCTGCAGGGGATGGTTGGCAACATCTGGAGATGCTTTCTGTTGCTACAGCTATGGGACTGGGGTATTGGCATCTGATGGGCAGAGGCCAGTGGTGCCCAAGACAGCCCCACAACAAAGAATGATGCAGGCCGGGTGCAGTGGCTCATGCCTGTAATCCCAGCACTTTGGGAGGCCAAGGCAGGTGGATCAGTTGAGGTCAGGAGTTCGAGACCTGCCTGGCTAACATGGTGAAACCCCATCTCTACTAAAAATACAAAAATTATCCCGGCGTGGTGGCAGGTGCCTGTAATCCTAGCTACTCAGGCTGAGGCAGGAGAATTGCTTGAACCCGGGAGTCAGAGGTTGCAGTGAGCTGAGATTGCACCACTGTACTCCAGCCTGGGCGACAGAGCGAGACTCTGTCTCAAAAAAAAAAAAAAAGAATGATCCAGCCCCAAGTGCCACCAGCAATGAGGATAAGAAACCCTGGTTCAGGCATGTTCTGTGAAAGTCAAGAACGTAGGTTGACAGAGTTTCTTTTGTTTTTTAAATGTCTTTCTGAATAAATAAAAACCGTTCTGAGTGAGTTTTGTAGCTCCTTTGGAAAGTATTCATTCTGCATGTTTACATTTGTGCACCTGCTGTGGGCCAGGCATGAGGCTACATGTCTTAGGGCCCAGCTTCACCTAGTAAGGGCCGGGAGGCTCTTTCTGTGCCAGCTGCCTGCCGACAAGGCTCACCTTCCACTGTTAAGGGTCATTTTGTGGAATTTTTTTTTTTTTTTTTTTTTTTGAGGTTGAGTCTTGCTTTTTCACCCAGGCTGGGCTGCAGTGGTGTGACTTTGGCTCACTGCAACCTCCACCTCCCAGGTTCAGGAAATTTTCATGCCTCAGCCACTCAAGTAGCTGCAATTACAGGCATGTGCCACCATGTCTGTCTAATTTTTGTATTTTTAGTAGAGATGAGGTTTTGCCATGTTGCCTAGGCTGGTCTCGATCTCCTGGGCTCTAGTGATCCTCCTGCCTCGGCCTCCCAAAGTGCTGAGATTACAGGCGTGAGCCACTGCGCCCGGCCGCTTCGTGGATTCTTGAGGGCAGAGTTTTTTGGAGCTAGGCTTCAAGCGCATTTCATGTGTGCCTATGAGATGAAGACTACTTTTAATGGCAGGCAAGGAAAATGCAACTCCATCTCTTAACTTTCTTGAAGAAGCATGAGACACAGCTCCGTAAGGGGCAGGAAGGTTTCATGTTATTGCCAATGCTTGGTTTCTCTGATTGCTGTTGCCATTCATTTTGAAGGAGAAGCAGGAGTTGGTATACCAATATTCCCACTGTGCCAGCAGAGAGCGGGTTATCCTTACCAGAGAGCCAGAGAGTCAGAGCTGCATTTTTTTTTTTTTTGAGATGGAGTTTCGCAATTGTTGCCCAGGCTGGAGTGCGCGATCTCGGCTCACTGCAGCCTCTGCCTCCCGGATTCAAGCGATTCCCCTGCCTCAGCCTCCCGAGTAGCTGGGATTACAGGCATGTGCCACCACGCCCGGCTAATTTTGTATTTTAGTAGAGACAGAGTTTCTCCATGTTGGTCAGGCTGGTCGTGAACTCCTGACCTCAGGTGATCTGCCTGCCTTGCCCTCCCGAAGTGCTGGGATTACAGGAGTGATCCACCACCGTGCCCTGCCATAGAGCTACTTTTTTTGCAAGTGATATTGGATGGTGGTTGATGTACAAAGTAGGAGTTTGTCGTTGCTACTGATACTGTAGCTGGTACAAGGATTTAATTGTTCTCCAAGCACTGTCACAGGTGTCATGTGTCTCGCCTTTTCAGCAGCTCTGTGAGGTGGCAGTAGCGCTGGGGAGACTGGCTGGACTCAGCTAGCATGGGATACTCAGGTCTTCAGCGTGCTGAGTGAGGCATTCCTGCACTATGACAGAGACCCAGCTGCCAAGACTTTGTCAAACAGACCAGAAGCCAGCAGTTCATGAAAAGACCTTGCTTGCAAATTATAGAATTTTTTTTAGAAAAATCATGCTCTCTATATTTATTTTCTGCAAAATACTTAATAGGGAAAGAATGTTCACATCTTATCATCTAGATGTTGCTGATTAAATAATAAAACTTTCTGGGTTGGCATGAGTAGGTGAACTTTTAGGAAACCCAGCCTACCATTCGAATACCTCTTGTAGCACCTGGCTGTTTCCCTGTTGAAATAATTGTATGTTTTCCTGGATACCTTATTACGTGGTGACACGTGTTTCTAGTTATTGGCCTACGATTTTAATTATAACTTGGGGTGGTGGTCTGAAATGAAATGTTAAGTTTGACGCAAAAATCGGACTAGTTAGTGTAACTGATTTGTTCAAAATAATAGCTTACATTTCCCAGAGCTTTTTGTATGCCAGGTGCTATGCGAAACCCTGGATGTACAATATTCTTATAGCAGCCCCTGAGATGAGTGCTAGGATTATTTCCATTTTGCAGATGAGAGGATGGAGATTAAGGAGTGGGGTCACTTGACCAAAGGTGCACAGCGCACGGCTAGGTGCCCTATGGAGAGGTCTTACTGCATCTCTTAACTACCTCTTGGGACCAGTTAGGAACCAGTGCTTAATGAAACACTTTGAAGTTACATCTGTGGAAAGAATAAACATTTTGGCTGGGCAAGGTGGCACGGGCTTCCAGTCCCAGCCACTCAAGAGGCTGAAATAGGAGGGTCACTTGAGTCCAGGAGTTCCAGTCCAGCCTAGGCAACATAGTGAGACCCTGATTCTTTAAAAAGAAATACAAATAAATAAGTAAACATTTTAAGAGATTATGTAAATTAGATATTATGAATTTTGTCCCTACATCCTGGAATAAAACTAAAACAAATACAGAGCAAAATGCCTCTAGATTTATTTATTTATTTATTTATTTTTTTGAGATGGAGTCTTGCTCTGTCGCCAGGCTGGAGTGCAGTGGCGTGATCTCAGCTCAGTGCAACCTCTGCCTCCCTGGTTCAAGCGATTCTCCTGCCTCAGCCTCCCGAGTAGCTGGGACTACAGGCACGTGCCACTGTGCCCAGCTAATTTTTGTATTTTTGTTAGAGACGGGGTTTCACCATGTTGGCCAGGATGGTCTCGATCTCCTGACCTCGTGATCTGCTCCCCTAGGGCTCCCAAAGTGCTGGGATTACAGGTGTGAGCCACCGCACCCAACTGCCTCTAGATATTTTGAGTGATTCAGTAAACCTCCTAAAGTTGACCCCATAGCTGGGGTCACAGTCCTCTTTCTCCTTCTTCCCCCACTTCCTCCTTGTATCTGGCTGTCTGGGAGAGAAAAAATTTAATACAATTGATTACTTTTTAGAAGAGTTAATTTTTACTTACTACTGTGGATTTTTCTTTTCTTTTTTTTTTTTTTTTTAACAGTCACACCGAGGAGAAGACTCAGTGGGAACATCCAAAAACTGGAAAAAGAAAACGAGTGGCAGGAGGTTTGTATGTTGTTGTCAAAGGATCTTGGATGGAAGCATTAAGTAGATGAGGAAATGTCACTGGCAGAGAGGTGACAGGTTATTGTGTGTTTTAGGGAGGGCTCTCTGATAGAGAACCAGACTCCCACTCTGAGGAGCTTATGGGATGTGGCAGAAGATGATGATGAGATCATGGGGTGGAGTGAGGATGATTTCTTACTGGTCTTAAAGTACCAAAATGGCCATATGTGGTGGCTCATGCCTGTAATCCCAGCACTTTGGGAGGCCGAGGTGGGTGGATCACCTGAGGTCAGGAGTTCAAGACCAGCCTGGCCAATATGTTGAAACTGCATCTCTTCTAAAAATACAAAAATTAGCTGGTCATGGTTGCGTGCGCCTGTAATTCCAGCTACTTTGGATGCTGAGGCATGAGAAGCGCTCAAACCCAGGAGGTGGATGTTGCAGTGAGCCAAGATCACACCACTGCACTCCAGCCTCAGTGACAGGGTGAGATGCTGTCTGAAAAATAGCAACAACAACAACAAAAAAAAACACAATCAAAATAATAGAGGCCTTTGATTCGCAGTTTATGATGTTTTCCTATAGTTGCAGTGTTTATAAAATTGTTCTTGGCTGTACTATGGAATTAAATATATAAGTATTTGGGAATTTCGTAAAGATTACCATGACTTCTAGGTGATTCTCAGCTAGTGTGTGATCCACGGAATAGAAGTATAAGAAGGGGCCAGGCGTGGTGCCTTGTGCCTGTGATTCCAGCACTTTGGGAGGCAGAGGTGGGAGGATCACTTGTGCCCGGGAATTCGAGATGAGCCTGGACAACATAGTGAGACCCCATCTCAAAAAAAAATAAGATTCCTGCCCTTAAGAGGTTTAGGGTCTAGTTGAAGAGTCAACGTGTGCCCATGAAAAAAAAAAGGCCATGCCCTCTAATATTGTATGAGGCATCACAAATCAGTGTATGAATGACGCTGGGTGCCTGCCTTGCATATAGATATGTTCTGTGAGCTCATTCAAGGGAAAATTCCCATGGATTGGCACAACCAGTATGGTTTATAGAGTGATCAGGAATAAAATAGGTTTTCTTCAAAACAAGAGGCAAAACTGTGGAGCCCAGGTGGGATAGGGGCCTTCTGCAGCTGCCGCAATTGGAACATGTGATGAAAGCCAGTTGATGTGACAGCTGTTGGGTGGGAGGGACAGGCTTGGGGTGGGTCCGGGAGGGCTCCTCCCCTTCCTGACCCGGGGACAGTGTTTACTTCCCCCTGGCACCTGTAGACCTGTCTTTGTTGTGTTTCAGATTTGCCATACGGATGGGAACAAGAAACTGATGAGAACGGACAAGTGTTTTTTGTTGAGTAAGTGTCTACAAAGAAACCATTCTCAGCTGTTTTGCTTTTTAATAGGAATTTTTAATTATAAAAGTAATACACAGTAACTGTAGAAAAATACAAAGTATAATAGTATGTATCTGTAATCTTAGCAGAAGTAACTACTTTTAACATCTCTGGATTTATTCTTTTATTTTCCATGCACATGCATCCTTAAAAAAAAAAAGTAGGGAGGCCAGGCATGGTGGCTCATGCCTGTAATCCCAGCACTTTGGGAGGCTGAAGCCAGTGGATCATGAGGTCAAGAGATCAAGACCGTTCTGGCCAACATGGTGAAACTCCGTCTCTACTAAAAATACAAAAATTAGCTGGGTGTGGTGGCACGTGCCTGTGGTCCCCCAGCTACTCGGGAGGGTAATGCGGGAGAATCACTTGAACCCAGGAGGCAGAGGTTGCAGTGAGCTGAGATCGCGCCACTGCACTCCAGCCTGGGCGACAGAACGAGACTCCTATAAAAAAAAAAAACAAACAAAAAAAAACAGGGAATGCACTGTGTGGACTGTTTAGTAACGTGCTTTTTCCACGTAATATATTATGAGCATTTTCTTGTATCCATATCTATTTTTCAAAAAGATGCTATTTAGCAGCTCTAGACTTATTATTTTGTACAGATATACTATAATTTATCAAATTGCCTATTGGACATTAATGCTAAATTCCTATTATAGAGAACCTATAATTATAAATAATGTATTGAGCATCCTTATCTGTAAGACTTTTTCACCTCTCTGATTCTGTCTTTAGGATAAATTCCATTATCACGCAGCAATAGTAACCACCTGTCCCAACATACAGCATGAGCCAGGCCTGATTCTAATCATCTTGTATCTGTAGCATTAGGTCATTCGATCCCCACCATGCCCTGAGAGGTAGTATTGTTGTTATCCCTAGCTTACTGCCAGTGACACAGACTTGAGGGGTTAAGTGACTTGTTAAGGATCCCACAGCAAAGAAGCAGCACACCCAGGCTTTGAGCCCAGCACCTGCTCCAGGAACTACTCTTGACCACTGTAGTTAAGAGGAGAATTAATATTTCACAACTGTCAACATTTAAATTAGAAGCTTGAATAGTCTTTGACAGGGTTAGGATTGGTTGGTTAATAGAAGTTGATTTAAGCAGGAATTTTTTTTTTTTTAAGTTATGAATGTAACATAAACGTTTTAGTATTTGATTCAAGTACACCAACATTTAGGGGTCGGGCCAGCCCTGCTCTTTGAGTGTGAGTCTGCTGCATGGATCCAGTGTGATCTTTCTTCCCCAAGCACGCCTGTAACATAACATCTACAATTTCTACTTTCACTTTATGTGGGCGAAAGAGTACCTAGGTGCCGAGGCAAGAGACTGAAGGCACAAACTGTTTCAGTATAATACAGAAAATAGTTAGAATAAGAATAGTCATAATACAGATTAGATATAGGGATGATCATGGACAATTATCAATCATTACTATAAACACTATTAATCATTAGCTTTTAATATTACTCTTTGTTGCATTGCTAATATAACCTAGGAATAACTGGCAGGTATAGGCTCAGGTGCTAAAGGGACATTGTGAGAAGTAACCTAGAAGGCAAGAGGTAGCCTTCTGTCACGCCTGCGTAAGGGCCGCTTGAGGGCTCCTTGGTCAAGTGGTAACGCTAGTGTCTGGGAAGGTACCCGTTACTTAGCAGACCACGAAAGGGAGTCTCCTTTCCTTGGAGGAGTCAGGGAACACTGCTCCACCAGCTTCTTGTGGAAGGCTGGATATTATCCAGGCCTGCCCGCAGTCATCCGGAGGCCTAAACCCCTCCCTGTGTTGCTGTGTTTCAGTGGTCACACACCTTGTCCACTTTCATGCTCCTCCCGTACTCCTGGTTCCCGTTTGAAGTTCGTAGTAGATAGCGGTAGAAGAAATAGTGAAAGTCTTAAAGTCTTTGATCTTTCTTTTAAGTGCGGAAAAGAAAATGCTGATATATGCTGCCTTCTCTCTCTGCTTCGGCTACCTAAAAGGGAAGGGCCCTCTATCCTGTAATCACGTGACTTGCTTCACCTTGTCAATCACTTAGAAGATTCACCCTCCTTACCCTGCCCCCTTGTCTTGTATGCGATAAATATCAGCGCGCCCAGCCGTTCGGGGCCACTACCGGTCTCCACGTCTTGGTGGTAGTGGTTCCCCGGGCCCAGCTGTTTTCTCCTTATCTCTTTGTCTTGTGTCTTTATTTATTACAATCCCTCATCTCCACACACGGGGAGAACACCCACTAAGCCCAGTAGGGCTGGACCCTACAACTTTAAGGTTGAGCAAACACAGTATTTTCAAAGAATCTGATTGCTACGTCATTTGGGAGTTTTATGGTATTTTTCTAGCATTTTCACTGTAGTTGATTGAACCAAAACTTTTTTTTTAGCTACTTGTCTTTGAGGCTCTCCAAAGCATTCAACCACATTTTCATAGATACCATTGACACTATTTTCACCTCCCATGTTATCAGTTTGTGTAATAATTAATAGCTTGCTAAATAATGTAGTTACAGTAACAAGTTGAAATGACATATGTGTTTTTTGAGCAAACCTGGTGAACTTTTGGTGCAAAACCAATATTGAGAGCGAATAGGCCAAAGCTTGCTTGAGAGAAGTCTCTCAGGCCATCACAGGCAGCCCCAGGAAGACAGGGCTGTCCAGCAGTTGGATAGGTGGGAGTGCCTGTTATTTGTTAAAAGGCTTTTCCCCTAACTTGTGAACGTTTTTTTTCCTCAACTAATTAAGGATATCAACGCATTGGTTGTATGTTGGAAATGTTTTTTTTTTTTTTTCCAAGTTTTCTTTTTTTCTTTTTTAAACTGGGTCTTGCTGTGTTATCCAGGGCTGAGGTGCAGTGACACAGTCACAGCTCGCTGCAGCCTCAACCTCCTGGACTCAAATGATCCTCCTGCCTCAGCCTCCTTAGGAGCTGGGACTGCAGGATCATGCCGCTGTGCCCAGCTAATTTTTAAAGACTTTTTTTGTAGAGACTAAGGTTCAGTATGTTGCCCAGGCTGGTCTTGAACTTCTGGCCTTCAGCGATCCTCCCGCCTTGACTTCCCAAAGCATTCGTATTACAGGCATGAGCCACCACACCTGACTGAATTTCTTAAATTTTTTATGTAGTCAAATCAGTTTTCTGCTGTGCAGTCTTTGCCTTTGCATTCACGCTTGGAAAGTTACTCCCTGAAATGGATATTAATCAACCAAGAGCAGCAGTTATCAGGCATGTCCCCTGGACCAGCAGCATTAATATCACCTGGGAATTCAATAAAAATGTACATTCCCAGGCCCCCACCCCAGACCTACTGAATCAGCACTGGGGTGGGGCTGGCAATCTGCGCTCTAATAAGTCCTCCAGGGGATCCTGATGCTCCCTAGCTTGAGAGCCACCCGTCTAGAGCAGGGGCTGTCTACTTTGTCTGTAAAGGGCTAGATAATATGTTTTAGGATTTGCGGGCCATATGGTTTCTGTTGCAATGATTCAACTCTGCCTTTGTCGTGCTAAAGCAGCTATACACAATATAAAAGTGATGGGCATTGTCGTGTTCCAATAAAACTTTATTTACAAAACCAGGCAGTGGGCCAGATTTGGCCAGCTCCTGGTCTAATCTAGAGGAGTAAGCAAGGGCTTTGGGGAAGCCTGGAAGTTGGCTGCCCTGGCTAGTTCTCACTTTTCTGAGCCTGTTGCAGTGGTGTGCTGGTAAATGTTTAGCACCAGGTCTTCAGGGGAAAAAAAGTCACTGTTTGTTTCCACAGTATAAATACGTTGGCCATAGCTGATTCATGCTGCCAAGGTGAAATGAGGAACTGGGAAGAGATAGTCACTTTTGGCTCTTGTAAGCCAGTTTGAGCCAGTCTAGCATAGCACTGCTCTGTTGTGTGTGTATAATATTGGGGTCACAAATTAAGGATGTTATAAATAGAATGAGGATGGTAATAATTAGAATAAAGGTTGGATTATTACTCTTGAGTCTTAGTACTTACAGGGAGATGAGTATATATTTTTAAACTATGTAATTTTACACACACATACTTTTAAAATATGAAATCTCATTTATATTTAGAGGCTTCTTAACAGTTTTTAAGATATCCTGAGGTCTTTATCTCATATCCCAAGAATACATTTAAGATATAAAAAGTAAATTCTATTACAAGGAGTACTCTTTTCATCCATATGTGCCTTTTTTTTTTTTAATGGTTAGCCAGGGTCTTGGTCTGTCACCCAGGCTAGAGTGCAGTGGCACAATCATGGCTCACGGCAGCTTTGATCTCTTAGGCTCACGTGATCATCCTCCCACCTCAGCCTCCCGAGTAGCTGCGACTACAGGCATGTGCTATCACAGTCGAAATTCTGTTTAGTGTTTGTAGAGATGAGGTCTAACTATGTTGCCCAGGGTGGTCTTGAACTCCTGGGCTCAAGTGATCCTCTTGCATTGGCCTCCCAAATTGCTGAGATTACAGGCGTGAGCCACTGTGCCCAGCCTCCAGTATATTTTAATACCATTTCTACAAGATTTAAATCAATTCCAAATCAAAATGAGTGCTCGTAGGAGGTATGAGTGCAGAGTCTTAAAATGAAAATCGTTAGAATTTTATTAGTCGGCAAGTTTCTTATTTACAACTCAGACTTTATCATTTTGAGTTTTCTACTTCTCTACGTCTTCAGGCCCTTGCACAGAGCTAAGAGATTTAATTGAAATCTACTGAAAAGAGTGGCTGACAGATCTTATAGCTACATTTACATGAATTAGATAAAAACCCAAAGCCTTCTCAAGAAGCCTTTTTTGAGATCTAAGGATACACGGCAATAGTTATTGTATGTTACAGCGTATGTTATAGGCAGTTCTGAAGGAAAGGATTCGATGACTATCTTTTCTGGCACAAATGTGATCCTTCTGGAGGCCAGAAGATAGATTCAATGGGCCCCAGTTCTTTTCAGGTTTAAGGAATAAGCGTTTTGGTCTATGAAAAATGGGGTTTGCCTAAAGTATAAGATTGTCTTATATTTATAAATGCCTGTGTTCATTGCTGTGGGTTCACTGCTTTCTCTTTTGGGCAGCCATATAAATAAAAGAACTACCTACTTGGACCCAAGACTGGCGTTTACTGTGGATGATAATCCGACCAAGCCAACTACCCGGCAAAGATACGACGGCAGCACCACTGCCATGGAAATTCTCCAGGGCCGGGATTTCACTGGCAAAGTGGTTGTGGTCACTGGAGCTAATTCCGGAATAGGTAGGCTCTTCACTTATTTATTTATCTTTGGGACTGCTATAATGAAATCCACTTAGATCTAACTATAATGGAAGTTTGTATAGTGGTTCTCTGATTTAAACATGACTTTTATCCTTTTCAGCTATCGTTTCATTAACATCACCACCTCTTTTTAAATCCTAATGTTGTCATGGAAGCCTGTGTAGGAGCTGACCGTGAAGTCTCTGAAAGCTGAACACTCAGCAAAAGACCGTGGCTATTTTGGTATTCAGGGGTAAGAGACAACAGGCTCCGTCTCAGAGTTTTTGACCTGGTCTACATGGTGTACGGGCATATTCCAATTACCTGGGTTATTCAAACCAAAATGGATTGGTAACAGAATATGGGGAACAACAAGGTATTATGTCTTTGGAACAAAGGATACTACAGGTTTCAACTGGTCACTGAGCATATCATTTTCTTTTGGGCACAGGATCTTATTTCTCTATAAAATTGGAGAATGAGTTCCTGTCTTCACCTCTAAATTAACCCTCTTAATTGCCAGCGTTTACCACAGGGCCCATCATGGGTAGATGGCTGGAGAGGGTATCCTTGCTTCAATATGATGGGCCATTAAGGAGTTAGGAGCAAGGCGGGAGCAAACCATAAAACCCTTCATAGGATTTTATTCTGATTTTGCTTTGATCTATTTACATCAGTATCTGAATCAATGAGAACCACGTGCTTTGAGTTTAGATACGCATCTTCGGATTTGTCGACAAATAAGACATTGCACTTGGCTGTCTTCTTTCAAGTTCTCTCTGTCCTTTTCATCGCCCCCCCAGCCCCCACATTGCCCCCTTGGTGGCCTCCTCTATTCGTTTGTTTCTCTTTCTTAATTTTGTTTTAATTTTTATTTTTTGTGGGTATATAAAGGTGTCTATATTATGGGGTTCATGAAATGTTTTGATACAGGGATGCAATGTGAAGTAGTCACATCATGGAGAATGGGGTATCCATCCCCTCAAGAATTTATCCTTTGAGTGATAAACAATTCAGTTATACCCTTTTAGATATTTCAAAATGTATAATTAAGTTATTATTAACTATAGTCAACTTGTTGTGCTATCAAATAGTAGGTCTTATTCTTTCTTTCTATCTTTTTTGTACCCATTAACCATCTGCACTTCTTTCTTAATTTTGAACAATTCCTTGAAGCTCCAGAAATATTTTCTAGCATGATAAGGGAGGCACAGGAGGTAAAAATATATTGTTCAAGGGTCAATTGTTGTGTTGTACAAGGTCTGAAATCTAACAGGCTGCCATCCGAGTGGAGAAGTTTTTACTGTACTTGCCTATGAAGGTAAAGAAGCAAATGGGATTTTTTTTTTTTAAGAATTGAAAGGGATTTATTTCAAATCAACTCTCATACCTCATCCTGGGCTCCAAATATGTTCAATCCACTTGTCTGAACTTCTGCATTGGAGTAAATTTTATATAATTGTCACTGAAGTCAAAACTGATGGTGTTATATTTAAAACAATGGCTGGATCTCCAATCCAAGAAGCAGTACATTTTGTTGATCATATTAACTACTGTTACGGTGAATGTGTGGATCCATATAATTGTGGAATAATTAAGAAAAAAGGGCTTAAAAATGTCTTTTTAAAAATTTAACAAGTTAACCAGAAACTTTAAAGATCTTATTCTCTCAATCTTCTAGCTAGACTGTTTTTCTCTAATGAGTAAGATATGTGACTACTGATTATTTTTTGTGTTAAGTGTTCCAACTGGTCCATGTGACATTAGATAGTAGGCTCTTGAATAGAGCTAATGCTCTTTCAAAGATTTGCAACAGCAGACCTACGACATTGTAATCTAGGACTGATAGAGTTGGTTCAGAATATTAAAAGGGTGATACCTAGTTAGACACATAAGTCTTGATGGAGAGGAGGAGATTCTGAAGCATTGAGAATAAATTTGTGGTTGTTGAGAATGGCCCTCACATATTGGAGTAAAGCCAGAAACTCTCTGTGCCTCTTCACAGCTCCCACTTCCCCCCAAGACTCTTCCTTCCTGATACCTATGATTCATTTTGCGGACACTGCAGGAGGTGTCTGCGGTCCAGTTGGAGGTTGTGGCAAATTGTAACGCTCAGAATGGCGCAGATGTCGCACAAGGTCTTAGGGAGACCAGCCTTTCCTATTCAGGTGCCCACAGCTCTTTCCCCAGCTGTCACCTTCCGCAGGAGTGGCCTTTAACACTGTCATCTCACCCCATTCCCCTCCACTCTTGGGAAGCATACGTCTAGGTGAGTGGTGAAGATTTTTATTCTGAATTTTTGAAATAATATCGTACTGCAAGTTCCAGGCAATCAAAAACTCACAAATCACTTTCACTCTGCAGCAGTGGTATCAGGTCTGAAGAAAGGAAGAGGCTGCAGATAGGCACATGGCTTTGCTAAGTTAGCTTTTATATCCTGCGTGGCTGCCTTAGAAAGTGTCCTCGCCCAAGTAGGCTGTGGCTTCTAGATAAAGTCCTTCTACTAAGCTATGAAACATGCCAATTTATAAATTGCTATCACTACTTTAGTTCCGCTCATTTAAAATGAAATAGCTGAATGCCGAGTGAGTGAATTGGGCATCTTTACTTCCAAGACTTCTGGGGCATTCAAGAGTCATCTTCTATCTAAGCTTTCATGGTGTTGGTGTTCCCTTTCCTTTGGCCACTCAAGGGAGCCTGTTTTCTTTGGATAAACAGTGAAACCTTTAACCTTGTGAATGTCCGTTTTCTCTAAGGCAGAGTGGGCTGAAACAAAACATAACAGGATTTGTTTTGAAAATGGTGACTCCGCAATAAAAACATAGATATCTAATTTGCTTTACAAAAGCCGATTTACAAATCTAGTATTTCCAGTGGTTCTTTTTTTTTTTTTTTTTTTTAAATGCCCTACATGCCACAGCTTTGTTGGAATTGCCATTGGTGAGGATCTCACTGATAAAGAAGGGGACATCCCTCCCTTGACAGATTTTAGGGTTGCACTAGAGCCATGCCCCCTTTGAAGTGGCCTCTAAGCAAACTCTGTCTTGTCATCATTTTCCTCTCTGCAGCTGTAAGTGATACGGAGCTGCATTTTGAGTTTTTGATACTGATATTACTAAGGCAATTGGAGGGATTCTTAATTCATCTAAAAAAATCAGGGATTCTGACAGATAAAAGGATTTGGAGGAAATGTCAGAATAAAGCATTGTGGGTTCATGAAGTCCTTGGTTTTGTAATGAAGGTTTATAGGCAGGTATTACCGCTGCTGACTGGATTCAGCTGTCTAGATTGGGAGTACACAAAGTACGATTTCTGGGCTAACTCTGACCCACTGCCTGATTTTGTAAGTAGAATTTTTTTTGGAACACAGCCATGCCCATTTATTCCCGTTCCTATAATGTTGAACTACTGTTTGTGTATATTCAGTTATTCCAAAATAATATGGCTGTTTGCATGTTACCAGAAGAGTCGCCCAATTATGGCAGAGATCATCTAGCTCGCAAAACTGTAAATATTTACTCTTTGGCCTTTCCCAGAAAAAAAGTGCCGTCTCCTGTATTAGATACTCCAGTTCATTCAAAGTGATATCACCCTAACATTCTCTAAATTAGCCACAGCTTAGATGAAATTTAGGCAAATGGAATGCCCCAGGCCGCAGGAAGATTGTGGCAGCACATTGTATGTAACTGTTGGGGATGTTGCCTCAAACTCCCCCTTTTTTTAGGCAGCTGCAAGGATTAGAATGTTGCCTCCTCAGAAACTAACACTCTTCTTTCCTTGACCTTTGTTTAACCAGCTTTCTGAACCTGAAGAACTTTGTAGATTGAAAGCTGTAGCTTGTGGACCTCTCTCTGTGGAGATCAGCATCTCAGTATCCAGGGGGAAGCCATCTCTTCACCCAAAGCTTCCGCTAGCAGATCAAGAGGCCCGGAACCCCGCAGTCCTGAATGCTAACCAGTAGAGACAAGGGAGGAGTTCATTTCTGTTTGTGTTCAACATAGACTGCGCAGGAAGGGCCAGGTGTTTTACGGCTGTTTGGAGTTAGCAGCTTGATGGCTCTGATTTGGTAAAAACAACGGAAATGCCTTCAGCACGGTGAACATTACATGCAAATGTTGGGAAGTGTTAGGAAAGGGAATTTTGGGCGAGGGAATTTCCCATTGAGGAAGGTCCCTGCTTCGTTTTTAGACACAGCCTATCAGTCAGCTAATTTGGCTATGCATATAAATACTTTAGTATAAAATGCTGCCCCCTGCTACCTGCAGGCTGACATGTTGCTCATCAAAGGCAGGATCCTTCTAATGAGGGATTAGTTGGATGCCTAAATGTGGGACCACCTACTCTGTTCATTGTCTTAATTAGCTAGATGTTTGTTGGAGTGCATGCAAATTATTTTCTGTAAGCAGACAGATTTATTATCATATTTAAGGAGCGATATCCAGGGTTTGTCAGACATCCATCAAATTTTTTTTTTTTTTTTTACTGTTTGAGATGGGGTCTCACTATGTTGCCCAGGTGTTGGTCTCGAACTCCTGGGTTCAAGTGATCCTCCCACCTCAGCCTCCCAAAGTACTGAGATTACTGGTGTGAGCCACTGTGCCCAGATGCTGTTAGCAAGTATGAACAAATTAGATATTTTCAGTCTACGCTTCTGTGGTAATGATGATAAAACTTCTTAACTTTCATTCCTAAACCAGCAGTGGCTAAAACTTGATTTTTAAAATTTTTTTCAGAGTTTGGTCCAGATGAAGTTTCTTTCACCTTGCGAACCTTTAGAACGCTGGGCTGCATCATATGTTGTAACTTGAAAGTTAAAATAGCCTAGCTTGGTTTCAGTTTTTGAGCCAAAGGAGCCATTAACAGAAATAAAACTTTTTTTCCTGCAAACAAATACAAGCTGGCCACATTGGTAAATACCAGTGAAATATATTTTGGGACTGACACTTGCATTTTCTATTGGTATTTATGTCACAAAATCACCTCTCTAAGGTGTATTGCATGGACCTATATATATGCATACTTACATATCAAAATGTATATATTTTGAGGTTTAAAAAGTACGTGCTCAAGGTATTGGTCCCTCCTCAATTTGTTTTCCTTGAAACAAAATGAAGGTATAAAAATTTCATGCAGGGGATCCCAAAATGTAATTATAGTGTGATGTTGAAATTGATTGTCTTAGCTTAGAGGCCTACTTTTTAAAACTTAGGGTCTTGTTTCTAAATCTTGTGTTGAAATTACAGTGTGAACTGTAGTTGCCATACTCTTTGATCCTACAAATCGTCACTACGATGAATTCATATCTGGTGCAAATTCTACCAGTTCCATGTGAATACAAGAAAATTACTTTTTCTTCATGTAGAGAAGGGTATTCATTCCTAAGATTTTAAATCCACACTTCCCAATTATGGACTATACCAGCTTCCTTTACACCTTTGCTTCTTTGTTTTCTTTTCCATACCTAAATGTTACTAAATTTTGCCTTTGAGCCTAAAGCATGCCATTGATGGTTTTTTTTTTCCAGTTATTCCAAAAGGTCCCATAAATCTGAGGCCATAGCTAAGTTACATTTAGTCATTTTCTTGGGTAAAACACACTCATATGAAATCATTGCACTTGGGATCTTGAAATGCCTGATTAGTTTCCTTTCTGATTGTTGACAAGACTTAAAACTAGTGGGATCTTGGCATTTATCTTTTTAAGAACCTGGTGCTCATTAAGAAAAGGAAAATATTCTGAAATAATCAAAATAACCTTTTGGGCATTGGAACTCCATTTTAATTAAAAACATTTGTGCCTACTATTATCTTACGCTAATAAGATAATAGTATTGTATTGTAAGTAAAATTATTTTGTAAGTAAAATTATTTTGAAGTTACTTTGTTCTAAGAAACTATGGAGATTCTTGACAATATTAGACAAAGTCCTTAAATGACATTATATAAAAATTGAGAATTAGTACCTTATGACTTAACCATTTTACATTGAAATATTATTGGACATTGAGTGTACATGGAAATCACGTGATCAAAGTATTTGAGAAGTAAATATCTAAAGGAAGAGACCAATTTAAAACATTCTAATGAGTGTCATCATAATTTGGTAATCTCATGTAAAATACTTATAATAGGGGTGTGTGTATGTTATATATATTTTTAAAATAGATTTGTAATCATGTATACAGTAGTCCCCCCTTACCTGTGGTGGTTCACTTTTTTTTTTTTTTTTTTTGAGACAGAGTCTTACTCTGTCGCCCAGGCTGGAGTACAGTGGCATGATCTCAGCTCACTGCAACCTTTGCCTCCCAGGGCCTAGTGATTCTCATGTCTCAGCCTCCTGAGTAGCTGGGATTACAGGTGCACACCACCATGCCCAGCTAATTTTATGTTTTTAGTAGAGACAGGGTTTTGCCATGTTGTCCATACAGGTCTCGAACTCCTGACCTTAGGCAATCTGCCTGCCTCAGCCTCCCCAAATGCTGGGATTACAGGTGTGAACCGCTGTGCCTGGCCGGTGTTTCACTTTTTGAGGTTTCAGTTACCTGAGGTCAACAGGCATCTGAAAATACTATTTTTGAGAGAGAGAGAGTGTGAGAGACCACATTTACATAACTTTCATACAGTACATTGTTATAGTTCTATTTTATTATTATTGTTGATCTCTTACTGTGCCTAATTTATAAATTAAAATTTATCCTAGGTATGTATGTATAGGTGAAAGCATAGAATATGTAGGGTTTGGTACTATCCAGTTTTCAGGCATCACTGTGGGTCTTGGAACGCATCTCCCGAGGATAAGGGGGCTACTGTCGGTGTGAACCTGATTAGATCTCAACTGAAACTTTTTTGTCACATGAGGTCATCAGTTGAATTTCACGCTTGCGTGTAGGTTTAGATTTTAATTACTTTTTTATGGTGTCAGCATAACAAATGAGAGTCATACAAACTATTGTTAAATGACAAAGTGGGTCAAACCCATAATTAAAAAAAATAATAATAGATTTTTGTTCTACTTGAGGTTTTGTAGTGTTACGTAAAGCTTGAAAACTTGGAAATTGTTTTACTTAAAACCCAATTAAAATAATTTGATCTTTTGCTTTTACATCATAGAGTGGCACAGTAAGAATTGTAATGGAAGATGTTATTTTACATATTTTTTCTTTTTTTTTTTTTTTTTTTGAGACGGTGCCTTGCTCTGTCACCCAGGCTGTAGTGCAGTGGCGTGATCTCAGCTCACTGCAACCTCCGCCTACCGGGTTCAAGTGATTCTCCTGCCTCAGCCTCCTGAATAGCTGGGATTACAGGCGTGAGCCACCATGCCTGGGTAATTTTTGTATTTTTAGTAGAGACAGGGATTCACCATGTTGGCCAAGCTGGTCTTGAACTCCTGAACTCAAGTGATCCACCCACCTTGGCCTCCCAAAGTGCTGGGATTACAGACATTAGCCACCATGCCCGGGGGTGTTCTACATATTTTCTTTAATCTAAAAGCAGAACCATCTTTGTATATTTTTATTTTTTTCCACTAGAGGGCTCTGTTGCCCTTTGATATAATTAAACAAAAGAGGCAGCATTGCAATATAGTTGTCTTCGTCTGGCTCCGTCTTGCTTTCATTTTGGTTAAATAATGTCTTTTACTTCTCTAACATATCTTTTAGGTCTTCTACTTCTCTGTGATGGAGTTCAAACTGAAGACTGTTACTAGTGTCATGTTTGTTTCTTTTTCTCTTTCTTTTGTTTTGTTTGTATAAAATGCCAGGGACGAAGGGATCCACTTAATAAAAAGGCCCATTGTGTTCAGGGAGCAGTCTGTTCTGCCAAATCACACAAGGGCATGTGTTTTCATGACATTATTGGTTTTGAGTGTGCTGGCCTAGCAATAATATGATTTTTTTTTCCTAAGTGGAAATTGTAATATTTACGTATTAATACCTCTGTTTAAGGTTCATTTTGAACGCCTTGGTGACCCTATGTTTTTTTCTTTGTTTTTTTTTTTTTTTTTTTTTTTTTTTTTGAGATGAAGTCTTCCTCTGTCGCCCAGGCTGGAGTGCAGTGGCGCAATCTTGGCTCACTCACTGCAACCTTCGCCTCCCGGGTTGAAGCAATTCTTCTGCCTCAGCCTCTCGAGTAGCTGGGAGTCCGGGTACCTGCCAACATGTCTGGCTAATTTTTGTGTTTTTAGTAGAAATGGGGTTTCACCATCTTGGCTAGGCTGGTCTTGAACTCCTGAACTCATGATCCACCCGTTTCGGCCTCCCAAAGTGCTGCAATTACAGGTGTGAGCTACTGCACCTGGCAACCCTATGTTTTTTTCTAAGAATATAGTGTCCCTTGCCCCCTGTTACCAGCCTTACCCAGTGTTACATAATTTATTGTAATTAAATTGTTTATTAATGATACATTCTTGCCGTAGAAGAAAACATGTCCTTTTGGGCTCAGTACAGTATATGTTTCTTAAATCAGAGAGATCGTATTAAACCAGCTACTTAATGTGAAGCAGATAGCCAGTGTTCTCCGTGTACAATCTTAAGGAGGGTAATTTTTGTTTTGGCTCTGTAATTATGGTTTGAGGCAGCCCATTAATCACATATTTCAGCTGTCAAATAGAAATTTGGCCCAGAAAGGAATACACTTTGGCTTTACAAAACTGCTTATTTTCAAATTTTTAAATGGGGACAAAAACGAATATGCTATATTATATACTTTTATTTACATAATTTTTTTTCTCAGCAACTTTTTCTCTTTCGAAAATGCAAGAGCCTGAAAAACATTGTGAATATACTTGTAACATTGCAAAGCTATTTCACGAGAGTAAAGATGTTTTGGTTGTTCATATACAAGTGTGTTTGATGTTTATCTAATAAATTGTTAAAACTAGATGGTGATTCTGGAAATTATTATAGACTTCATAATAAATAAGATGCTGACAGTTGAAACTCCCTTGACTGTTGCCTATTTGGTATGACACAGACCTTCTTGGACTTTTGTAGCCTATACATGAGCAGATCTGAATCCTCAGCCTTCTCCAAAAGAAGGTTTGGGTCACTAGGAGGCCTTCTTGGAAAGATCTCTTAAATTAAGGCACCAGTAGGTGGATCGAAAAGCAGGTTCCAATAGCTCGCTTTTAGTTTCTTGCCTAAATTTGTGATCTCCCTTTGGCTTCATAAATAACAGTACATTTCATGAAGTGCTGGTCTCAGTCTACAAAAGCCTAACTGAATGGGGTACATAGGAAGGGTTGCATTGTGTGACAAGGTTTAAATCTAATTGTTTTAAGTCTTTGAGTTATTTGCTCACCAGGCTGTGCTTGATGGTTTTACTTTTTGTGATTTTTGGAGCCTTCATGTTAGAAGCCATAGTCATATGGTGCTCTCTGAAAGCAAAACAAGGTTTCTTCACCAGCCTCTAAGAGGAGATCTGAGATGGTGTGCATGAACGAGAGGCAGAGAGAGATGGGGGCGGGGAGGAAACTCCTATTTCAGTGTCTCTACTATTTCTGCCTAGATGGAGGATAACTAGCCAGATGAACGGAGCTAAGCCTTTTGTATAAAGTTTATTTCATATAAAGAGAACAAAATCAGAATCAAATTTCTTCTGTAGTTGCACCGAAACTGAAGTTAAAGCTAATACAATCTTTTTCATTTTTACCCTTACCTCTAAAATGTACTTAATTGTTACAGATTAGTATTTATTGATTATAATATTGTATTACATTGATAGCCCTTTAAAATTTATGAGGATTCCGTACTTGTCATATTTAATTCTCACCACTGTGCTTACAGCTGTCTTGTGATAATGTCGAAAGAAAAGAGAAGGGAGGTGAGGTAACGTGCTTGAGATCATACAGCTCTTGGGTGGCGGGTGCCTGCAGGATAGATCAGAGGGTAACTGACTCCGTGCCTAGGGCCCCTTCTACTGTACATGCCACCGTCCTGTTCGGAGGAATAACAGCACAGTCCTGAACGAGCTCTTTCGAAGCAGCTCATTCAGTTTGTTAATCTGGAGTTTGGAATCAACCAATTTATTTAAACCCGTGAAGGCTCGCTCTGTGCCTGGTCAAGTGCTGGGAGTGGTATCTGCGGGGAGGGCCAAGGCAGATGTCATTTCTGGACTGCATTGGATCCTGGATTCAGAAGCTGAAGCTTAGGAGTGGGCATGGTGGTTCACGCCTGTAAACTCAGCCCTTTGGGAGGCTGAGGCAGGAGGATTGCTTGAGCTCAGGGGTTCGAGAGCAGCCTGGGTAACATAGCAAGACCCCATCTCTACCAAATCAAATTTTTTTTTTAAAGCTGAAGCTTTCTTTACCAAAACCTCTTTGTTATTATGATTGTAAAACAAATATTGAGGAATACATCTGGGGGAATGGGAAGTAGCATTCATCAAGCTCCTGTATATGCCAGGTGTTAGGCTAGATTAGCATGATGTGCCTTCTCATTTAATATAAGTAATTATTTTAAAGGTTATTGTGATTAACATGTATTCCTTATGGAAAATTTAGAAAGCGAAGAAAAATAAAAATAAGAATAAAATATTTAAAAAAACCCCCAAGTCTTACCAGTTAGAAGTATACTATTAATATTTAGCATGTATGATTGTAAGCGTGTTTTCCCTTCTTTCGTGATTTTTCTATTTAACTCTAAATTGTGATTATCTGTCTGTGTTGTTAAATACTCTACATCTTAAATGGCTGCATAGTATTCCATTATGTGGTTCCAGCTCTTCTCCCAGGGTGGTACATTCGGGTGGATTCCAGCTTTTTAATAGCTGTGGAATGGAGAAGCACATTTTGTAATTAATTGTTTGTACCCATCCGTGACTCCTCTATAGTTTTATTTTGTGGAGGTGCAATTGCTGAATCAAGTGATTTGCTCCCCAACCTTAATATCTTGATTTGTTTTGTCAAACTGCCCTGGAAGATTGCACCAATTTGAATTTGAAATTGTACCAATTTGATGCTCCTTTGCCCAGCATCCTTGCCAAACTTGAGAATTAGAATTTTTAAAAAATATCACTTAAATTTGCCTATCTCTGATGGTTAGCAAGATTGATAGGCTTTTCTTATGTCTGGCCATTTGTTTTTTAACGAATTGCCTTCTCATCTTATATGCATGACTATTGGATATGTATCGATTGCTAATTGATTGCTTGCCTCGTGCTATAATTTAATTTTCAAAATGTCCCTTAGAAGTTAATTTATAAAGTGTCTATTACTTTAAATACCTGTTCAATCCTGGGATCAAGAGGAAATTCACAGAGAAAGAAATTGGCCTAACTCCTCAGTTTGCTTCACTAAAATCTTTTAAGCACACATCTTGTCTGTGTTTCATTTGAGCTGCAACTCAAATCAAAGGCACTATTTCTTTGGTACCTGCATTTAAGGAGGAAATACCCCAGAAAACTTAAACTTGGCTGGCTTTGCAATGGTGGTGGAGTCCCAAGATGACACAGTAGGCGAGATTTGATTACTTTGGTCTTGCAAATTTCCCCTAGATCTTCTATTAATGACAGTAACAGCACTTCAGAGCTTTTCTACGCATTCTCTCATTTGATGAGCCTGCTCTCAGGTGGAGAAATTGTACCACTGCTGAAAATAGCTTTGCTGACAGTTAGGGCAAGCTTCGTCAGTAGCAGGTTTCTATCTGGAAAGACGTAGGAGAGGAACACTGACTCTAGAAGCAGACATGACCTAGTTTCGAAACCTGGGATAACCACTTCCTATCTGAATGACCCGAGCAAGTTACTTTCCTTCTTGGAACTCCTGTTCCACCTCTGTGCAATATGGACAGTACTACTTTGCAAAGTTGTTAAAGATGGGAACTCCAGAGTACCCAGGGAATTGTCTGCTCATCATTGCAGGCATTTAATAACGTGTAGCCGTTTCTGGAATGGGAGGCAAGAGGATCGAGTTACCAGTGAAATTAGTTTGGTATTTTCCTAGCTTCCTGCTTCCCAGATCCTCAAGAGGCTGCCATAATCTCTGTGCATTTGTCCTAAAATGACCTGTATAAATAACTGCTTTAGACATTGACTTGTCTTTGGTATGAAGGAAAACATTTTAGAATTTTTTTGGTTGGAGGTCAGTAGCTTCATCCAGAAAAGAATAATCAAACGGAAAAAAAAAAAAAAACAAAACCCACCGAGACAAGGTTATTTTTGTTACAGTCAAGGAACAAAAAAGGATATATTAAACTTGGGGGAAAAAGACAAGGAAAACTATTATTCTTTAAAACTGTTATACCATGCATCACGGTAACATCTTTGTTACTGAGAGTTCTGCATTAGCACACTTGTTCACCCAAGTTTGTGATAGTTTATAGGACTGCCTGGTGTATTAAGTAGAAATGCTCAACTTTGCTGTCCTATTTTTTTGATCATATCCAAAAAGTGTCAGTGTTTGAATATAGTTTTATTGCCACTTAAAAAGGTAGGACAGTTTTATTGGCATCTACTGGACATGGTAGGAAGAGAGCTGTAATTTGACACAGATTGTCCTTAACTTGGGTGACTTAAGGCAAGTCACTTAACCATTTGAGCCTTAATTTCCTTGTTTGTAAATTCAAGAGAATAATAACTTCTCTGTCACATACTGTTTTGTACAGATCAAGTAAAACAACATGTGAAATGCTGTCATGAAGAATTCCAATAGTGTATGAATATAAGGTTGCTGGCGTTTGGGGAAAAATAATAGTTATAGAAGAAAGACTCCTAAAGGGAAGATTAGGGTTGGAAGAAGATGGAGGAAGAGAGTAATTTAATTCCTTAATGGAAAGAATAAAATAAGAGCTCTTGACATTTTTTGTTGTTGTTGTTAGGATATGGGGAGAGGTTTCTGCAAATATCTTCTTCAGGGTTTACAGAGTGAACCGGATGTCCGGTAACAGGGTTGCATGTCATGCAATTGATTGGGTGGTGATGACTAAAATTTTAATGACGCGATCCCATTTAAAGTTGACAGGCTCTGACTCTAGCCAGATATTCAGCAGCAGAAACTTGATGCAATAAGAAGGGAACCTGCAGAGGCAGAAGCTTCTGTGGGTTGCAGTTGTGTTGAGATTACACAGGTGGAAATGTTGCAAGTTCTTGGGTGATGCAATTTCTTCCTGCTTGCCTTAAGTTTCACCTGCCCGGGTCCTTACTTCTGTTCACATTGCAGCACGAATTTAGATGCAGATTGGGGATTCAGAGACAAACGGGATGCTCCTTGCTTATGTCACATCAACAAAATTGCCGGCCACATCTTGATTATAGAAACTCTTTTTCCTGGTGATCACACAAAGCAAAATAATGAAAATAATCAATCTCTTTCAAATGGAGCGACTCCGCTGTGTCAGCCACCATTGGCTATAAGGATGAACTCTCAAAACTTTTTGTATCTTGCAATATAATGTCTTCCAACTGCCTTTGATTTTACTGTGTAGCTGTGTGGTACAGCAAGGCAGCTGTGGCTTCTAAATTCAGCAGCTAGGTTTGAGAAGCTTCTATCAGCTGAGAGATCATCAGTGCATTCCAAATGGCATTAAAAATGCTATTACAACTTTATCTATTAGCAAAGGAAGTTTCAATTCTAAGTTCATGTACAGTTACTAGATTGAGTGTTTGACAAGGTAGAGAGCTCTGTATTAGTAGATCCATATGGGGAACATCTCAGTTAGGGTGTGGAGTCAGATTTTTGGCAAGGGATACCATCCTTTCAGCCTGAAAAGCTGACTTGGGAGCTGTCAGCCTGTGTGCACGAGGGCCTTTTTCCTCCCAGGCTTAGCGTCGCCACTTGCCCAGTGTTTCTTTTTTATTGCCTGCTGGCCTGATCCGGGAGGGATTTGGGGAAGCTAGTCGCGTTGGTGTGTCATCATCATAACGCTGTTAGTGATTGACTTACCCGAGTGTACACATGTGTGCATCTCACTTGTATGTTCCTTACATGTTTACTTAATTATTGGGAAGGTGTATTAATGTCCTGTTGCTGCTATAATGGACCACCACAAACTCACTGGTTCTGTGCTGCAAACCTAAGATTATAGGCAGTTATAACACAGTGTTAAGTATTTGTGTATCTAAACATAGAAATGGTACAGTAAAAATACAGTGTTGTAATCTTATGGGACTGCCGTTGTGTGTAGTCCGTTGTCATGTGATAGTGATTAAGGGAGGTAGACATTTTTGTGTTTGCTTATTTCCATAAGCTCAAGGGTAAAGCTTCCCAATCAGCCTTTAGGACAGAGGTAAGAACTGGTTGGTGGCCTGGAGCCTGGATCTGGCCTCCAGATGTTTTTTGTATGGACCACACAAAAATGGTCTATAGTGGGATTTTTTTCTTTTTTTTATTGGACTACTTGCCAGCATACTAAAATCAGGATATTTTACTTAAATGTAGATTTATGACAGTTTTGAAAAATCAGAATGAGTATTGTGGACTAAATGTTTATGTCTTCCCCCAAAATTCCTATGTTGAAACCCTAATCTTAAGGTCATGGTATTTGGACATGGTTGTGTCCCCACCGAAATCTCATCTTGAACTATGGTTCCCATAAAACCCGTGTGTTGTGGGAGGGACCCGGTGGGAGATAATTGAATCATGGGGGCAGTTACCCTCATGCTGTTCTCATGATAGTGAGTGAGTTCTCATGAGATCTGATGGTTTTATAAGGGGCTTTCTTCCCTTTTGCTTGGCACTTCTCTTGCTGCTATCATGTGAAGAAGGACGTGTTTGCTTTCCCTCCTGCCATGATGGTAAGTTTCCTGAGGTCTCCTCAGCCACGCGGAAGTGTGAGTCAATTAAACCTTTTTTCTTTATAAATTTCCCAGTCTTCGGTGTGTCCTTATAGCAGCGTGAGAATAGACTAATACAGGGGCCTCTGGGAGGTGATTAGATCACGAGGGTGGAGCCCTCATAAGTAAGATTTGTGCCCCGATGAGAAGAGGATAGAGAGCTAACTGACTTTCCTTAAGCTATGTGAATGTGAGAACGCAGTGGGAAGGCAGCTATCTGTAACCAGTAGGAGGGCCCTCCCCAAGAATGTGACCGTGCTGCCACCTTGACCTTGGAGTTTAAGCCTCCAGAACTGTGTTAAAGAAATGTCCACTGTTTAAGCCACTCGGTCCATGATATTTTGTTACTGCAGCTTGAGCTGACTATGGCTTGTGTCTATCAAGGAACACAGTTGCACTGAGGTTGACCAGAGCTGTTCCTATAGGCTGACCCCCTGTAGGGCAGGCACAGGCTATTTTCCATGGTCAGTTTATCCGCCTGCTTCCTGTAGAGACTTGAGCTTAGAACCTTGGTTTAGAGTCTGCAATGAAAACTGTGTGAAGATATTGGACTGACTGGCTCATAGCCACTGCCATGCGCTTATTCAGTCTTTTGTGCAGTTAACAAACATTTATTGACGACTGAGTACCAGGTGCTAAGACTTCATTGTAGCAACAGACAGGGTCCCTGCCCTTATGGAGGATACAAAACACACCAAAATGCAGTCAGCTTCACTAAATGACAGAGATATGATCTGAGAAGTGTGTCAGGCAATGTCATCGTTGTGTGACCCTCATAGGATGTACTTTACACAATTCTACATGGTATAACCCACTATACACTGAGGCTATATGGGATAGCCTATTGCTTCCAGGCTGCAAACTTGTACAGCATGGTACCATACCGAATACTATAGACAGTCATAACACAGTGGTAAGTATTTGTGTATCTAAACACAGAAATGGTACAGTAAAAATACAGTGTTATAATCTTAGGGGACTGCCGTTGTATCTGCAGTCCATCGTTGATCAATGTGTTGTTATGCAGTGTGTGACTATATCAGCAGCTTGATCTTTGTGCTTTTAGAGAACACTTAAATTGATTTGCTTTTGTGAGACAGGGTCTTGCTCTGTCACCCAGGCTTGAGTGCATCAGCGTGATCATAGCTCATTGCAGCCTCTACCTCCCAGGCCAAGTGATCCTCTCACCTCAGCCTCCTGAGTAGCTTGGACTACAGGCACGTGCCACCATTCCTGGCTAATTTTTTTTGTATTTTTATTAGAGATGAGGTCTTGCTATGTTGCCCATGCTGGTCTTAAACTCCTGGGCTCAAGCAGTCCATGTGCCTCAGCCTCCCAAAGTACTGGGATTACAGGTGTGAGCCACCACATCTAGCCAAACTGGGTAGTTTCTAATTATTTCTGTATTTGTATTTAAAAGTACAGGATACTAAAATATATATTTTTTCTTTTTTTGAGATGGAGTCTTACTCTCTCGCCCAGGCTGGAGTGCAATGGCCCAATCTTGGCTCACTGCAACCTCCGCCTCCCAGGTTCAAGCGATTCTCCTGCCTCAGCCTCCTGAGTAGCTGGGATTACAGGCATGTGTGCCACCACGCCTGGCTATTTTTTTGTATTTTTAGTAGAGATGGGGTTTCATCATGTTGGCCAGGATGGTCTTGAACTCCTGACCTCGTGATCCTCCTACCTTGGCCTCCCAAAGTGCTGGGATTACAGGTGTGAGCCACCGCGCCCGGCAAGGATTTTTTTTTTTTTTTTTCATACTTGAGGAAACATCTAACAGCAAATATGTTCTTATAAGTTAAAAAGAACTTTTGCTATTTTGAATGACACTCTCATTAAGTCTTACTACTAGTCTCTGATTTTTCTTTTTTCTTTTTCTTTTTCTTTTTTTTTGAGACAGAGTCTCACTCTGTCGCCCAGGCTGAAGTGCAGTGGTGCTATCTCGGCTCACTGCAAGCTCCACCTCCCGGGTTCACACCATTCTCTTGCCTCAGCCTCCCAAGTAGCTGGGACTACAGGCACCCGCCACCATGCCCGGCTAATTTTTTTGTATTTTTTAGTAGAGACGGGGTTTCACCGTGTTAGCCAGGATGGTCTTGATCTCCTGACCTCGTGATCTGCCCACCTTGGCCTCCCAAAGTGCTGGGATTACAGGCGTGGCCTTGATTTTTCTTAACCTTTATTTCCACTTATGCATCTTCTGAGTAACTATAAAGAAAAGCAAAATCTACAATAGGTATGGAATGAGTGCAGAGTTACCATCAGCTTGAACAAATGTGTGTATCTGTGGTCAAGTTTAATTGCTTCTTCTGTAATTTATGTTAATCACGGTTCCATTGCTTGCCTTGTGTTAATAAGTATGCGGCCATGTGATGATTTTTTAAAAGGTCATCCAGTATCTTGATGTCCAGTCCATGCTTATAACCTGAGCAGTTTATGTACTCTTGAGATGGTATGTGCTAAAAATGAGTAGCTAGTCTGAGTGGCAGGCTTACCCATTTTATTTTGTGGGCAGATTTCTTTTAGTTGGCTTCTTTGCTTTGCTCCTGTTACGACTTAGCCCTGTAGCTCTGCGCTCTTCGATTCTCACGTGCTGATGGTGTAGCTGAGCTCTGCTAATGCTGGTTATTAATCTGACAATCTATACCAGGGAGGTTTTATAATTGCCATAATTCTTCTTTGCTCCATTCCATTTCCCAGCTTCTCAAATGGGGTGGCAGCTGCAAAGCACAGTATTTGAACATGAAGTAGAGAATCGTCACTTCAGCTTATGATTTTACATTCTGTCAAGGCTGCAGGGAAAGCAGTCATGTTTCTGGATGGTATTTGGATCTACAAATTCCAAGCAAACTTTTTACTTCTTATTATGTAAAATGGAAGAGTTAGCCAAATTAAGAGCTCACCATCAACCTTGAGGGAGTGACTTCTAGATGCCGTGTATTACTGGTTATAAAGCTAGTCTTGTTTGGATTGAAGAATTTGATCATGTTTAACTTTTCAAAGGATACTTTAAAAAAAAACTTTATCCATGTGTTATGTTTAAACTGAGAAGTACCTGAAAGTGAAATTTTTATTTATTTTTACTTTTTTTGAAAGATGGAGTCTTGCACTGTCACCCAGGCTTGAGTGCAGTGGCTCAATCTTGGCTCACTGCAAGGTCCACCTCCTGGGTAAAAGAGATTCTCCTGCTTCAGCTTCCCAACTAGCTGGGATAACAGGTGTGTGCCACCACGCCCAGCTAATTTTTGTATTTTTAGTAGAGACAGGTTTCACCATGTTGGCCAGGCTGGTCTTGAACTCCTGACCTCAAGTGATCTGCCCACCTTGGCCTCCCAAAGTGCTGGGATTACAGGCTCACGCCACCATGCCTAGCTAATTTTTGTATTTTTAGTAGAGATGGGGTTTCACCGTATTGGCCAGGCTGGTCTGGAACTCCTGACCTCAGGTGATCCACCTGCCTCGGCCTCCCAAAGTAGTGGGATCACAGACATGAGCCACCATGCCTGGCATGAAATAATTTCAAATTAACCCCTGAGGAACAAATGCTCACGACTTTAAATGAATAGAAAGATCAAACTACTAGAGCCTCCAGATTGCATGTCATGCGTAGAAGGATAATCCTAGGGAAGCTAGCTCACAAAAGCAAGGGAGATGCCTGCAAGGCTGAGTTCAGCTTGTAAGGGAAGAAAAATATTACAGAGTTGTCACATTTAGAAATAAGTGATTCCAAATTTGCAGTCAATGCACCGTAGATTCCTTCCATCTTCTTAAGAGATTTTGTGCCTCTTGCACAGGTATTATCCCTAAGATGTGTTTTCTTAAATGTACCTAGACTGTTTCCTTAAAGAATTGCTTTTGTATGGTACGACTCTATGTGTCTGTGTTTCTCATGGTGGTTAGGAGAACTAACCCTTGTGACAAATAAGAAATGGCAAACATTGTTAATGTTGACTTTACTATTTGCTCAAATATTAGTATTGGATTTTAGAGTCAACATGCTAGCAGGATGGCTTTATTTTAAAACCATGTGATAGAAAGTTATCTGCTATTATTAATAGCATTTCTGGATGGCTGTCAGAAGTCTTTCTTTAGAAATTTAACCATATTTTTAATGGTGGGCATTGCAGTCAACAATAGTACAGACTTTGCAAAGACTATTTTTTTTTTTTGGGTGCAGTGAATACTTCGCAATGCCTGCTGAATTTTACCTATTCTGTAAGTCTTTCTGGGAACCGTTGAGCCCCTCTTCTCTTAGTTTCCTTTGGCCTTTGTTTTTATTATGGCAATTGGTATGAAATTTTTCCTTTTCATTACTTCTTTTATTCAGAGCACATCTCTAGCTTATCTCTTCATTCTCTGTTTAGTTTCATGTTTTACTTTAATTTCTGTACATCAATATCTGCCATTATAGTATTTAAGCTCTTGGAAACATCAGGCATTTGTTAACTTCTTGAGAAAATAAAGCACTCCACTGTTGTTATGAGCTGCTTATGGCGAGTGAAAAATTCACAATATTTGGCCAAACTTAGGATCATTTAGGTGTTCTTTGCAATTAATGGCAGGAGATATTTTCCTTGTCGTTAAGTGTATAACGTTGGTTTTTAGAAAGCTTAATCAAGGTTTTTCTCCATGTTAGATGTGAAAAGAACCAGGAGAGTGTGAGGATATTGGTAATATTGTCATATGGTGATCCCACTGTGGATAAATACGCAAGAGAGAAAATCCAGAAGAAAGCATTTCACTGAAGTCTGGGGACATTTCTGGTGGCATATAGTGCTGATGGCACAGTGAGAACGGGAGAGGGCAGAAGCAATGCACAGATAGAAAGGGTGTCACCTGCACACTGAAAAATCCCAGTACCGTAACAATGCAGTCCTTGCAATACAGACAAACCTGACTCCCACCATTCCTGTAAATGAAGATGGGGCCTTGCTGAGAAATAGAGGATGCAGATTCCACCCTCAGGCTTCCCGTCTTGGGATGCAGAGAAAACTCACCCACGTGCAACAACTCAAGAGTCGTTATTTACCTAGCAAAGTGTTCACAGGACAGTGTTTGAAATGTGCAACATGCCTTTTCATGTTTAGTTTAGAGCTTGACACTAGCCAGCTCTACTGTGGTTTACCAAGTGTGAGGGACTATTTCTTTCTGAGAAGGAGGGGAAGCTTTAGTTTCCTTCAATGTCTAATAGTGTCTGAGTTTCCTTTTAGAAGCATAAAAGAAGTACGGTAGGCAGAATCTGGATTTTTAACTATACAGTTGCTGAAGTTATTATCTTCAATTCAAATCTTCTAAATTCAATTTTGTTAATGTTGTTCAGATATTATTATAGAAGCCAGCTTGACTGACTTCTGCATATTTAATCATAGGAGATTCTTCCATTCTGTGAACGTAGATTTCTTTTTTCTATCCATGACATTTATCTAAATCAGGCTTTCTTTTCTTTCTACTAATTTTTCCAATTACCAATAGGCTATGAGAATAATTAGACTGACAGTATTACTGAAAACAACAACAACAACAACAACAACAAAACACCATCCACTAAAACTGACCCAAAAAGATAATAGCAGGGAAAATGACATGTCGGTCTGTGATTCCTTTTTGACTTGTTGTCATTCCTTTTGGGAGGTGAACATATAAGCACATGTACCTGTATGTGACTTTTGAGACGTCTAGAATAGAGAATTCACCTTTGTAGCTGGAATTTATTCAGCATGCAAATGTGGGTGGGTGATTGTTTTATAGATGCCTGGTGTTGAATGATGGGTAGGTGTGATAACTATGTATAAAATTATATTAAAGTCCAAGAGGTGCTTTTATGAGGCAGGCTGGAAATGGCATCCGATTTTCTTATGGCTTTTTCATGTCCATTTTGATGAATCTATTTATTACTTCTATAATGAGTAGTACACATGGTTGGTTAGCCAAGTTATTGAACTTTATCAACCTTGGCTGAAATTCACAATGCGTGCCAAACTTGTTGTAACATGTAAGAAATTACATCGGGGCTAAAAGGTTCAATAATGATTACTCTTATAATGGAATCTTTTACAAAGCAAGGGATTTCATGATATGCCTATGCTTTTAAAAAATTATTGTGATACGGTGAAACAAGGAATAACATGTAGCTGGAAAAATAGTATTTGCTTGTAATATACATTCAGATTCATAATAGGCTTATTTGATTCCCAGGACAGGGTGAGCAAAGGATGCTGTTTCCTGGGTGTATGCTTTGTTGTTCATTGAGTCATGTCTCTCTTTTTAGACTTTACTGGATCTAGTCTTCGTCATGTGGCCTGTGAGCTCTTTCAAATCTAGAGGACAAAACCTAATAAAGTGCTGTCATATCACATCTGTTTATGAGTTTCAAACTGAAATGAAATGTGTAGCCATGCTATTCTTGAATTACAGAGACTTGAGGAACATAGAGCTTTTTACTCTCACTAGAGAAATCTAAGCACAGGTTGGTTTGTTAACCTGTAAAGAGATGTTGGGGTTTTGAGGGGTCTATCAGATAACACACTTTCCCTTTCCCAAGTTACTACCTAACTGAGCAGTAAGACCACCCATTAGGCAAATGGAAGACTAAAACATCACCTGAGTCATTCATGAAGCTGATACTGGAGAATATGTATAGCTGTGTGAGCTGGTGGGCTTTCTAATCCTGACCACCACAATTAGACAGGGTAGTGGGTCAGTGCTAGGTCAGGCCAGACCTCCCCAGAGGGCAGACCCTACTCCTGCAGCATGTTCAAAACAGTGCAGTAGAGCAGGCTGTGTGCTCTCTATGAGGAGAGGAGAGGCAGGGCTGCGTGTGCCCAGTTCTCACTCCTGGAATTACCATTCACATACCATTCACAACATAAGTTGAATGAGCAGGAATAAGTGAGTGGCAGAGGGGATCAGGGATGTTAACGCAAATGGAGATCCCTTCACCCAGAAAGACACATCTGAAATGGAGAAGATGCCTTTTTCCTCATGCAACCAATAAGAGAGTGATGAAAATTGTGACGCCTTGGGAAATAAGACTGCAACGTAAATGTGTGTCCACCCCCTAGTTTTCTTTTGGATTGTAAATCCTCACCCTCTGCTAACTAGACATGCTGTTTTGACGTCTATGCGTTCCAGCTTGCCAATTCTGGGGCCTGGCACAGTATTTTTCACCCCTGAGTCTCAGTTTTCTCATCTGTAAAATGGGAACCATGACATCGGCATCACAGAGTTGTGAGAATTCGACAAGGTGGAATGAAAGCAACTAGTGTGGTGTCTGACCGCTTGCGTTTGTTCATGAGGAATTCCCTTACTTATTGTTTGGTGCCTAGGACCAAGTTCTTATTTTCTTCTTATGGACGACTTCATATATATGCAACCACAGAGGGAATTACCGTTTTTCTTCATAGGTAAAAAGGAGCTGGGTTAAGATGCACCCTCATATGAAACAGGGAAAAAGGGTTTGCTTGGGTTTTAGATTCATGAAACAGTCTGCTGAGGGATTCTAAAGTTGTTGTGGTCTCTGTTCCACTTTGGGAGTTTGATAAAAATTGGCCTGTTTTATTTGACAGCTCTAAGGTAGTGTGCAGAATTATCAACAGATAATAAAAGTTTTTTGCAAAGCTATGGCTGTATGTGCTCTTCTTGAGCAGTATCCATACTCTTAATAGAATTGATAGATGAAAGCAGGTCTGTCTTTTTACATAACTGTTTAGATCCAAGTCTTATCCATAGTGTGGGATATCACAAACAGCACAAGAGGAAGTGAAAGGAACAGAGTGGATGAGCAAACCATTGTTCAAAGGAAATAGAACCTCGCTCAAGGGAAATGAGAATTCTTCTCATCAGCTTCTGAATGGATGCAATGAGGAAAGTTTGTCTAGCAGACTGTTCTTGGCCAACTGTCTAAATGGCTCACTCCATCCTCTTCACGAGAGCTGATGGTAGGGCTGTAGAAGAGTCACAAAACGTCACATGACAATGCCAGTCCCTCTGATAATCCTGCAAGAGCCAGCATAGTTTTGCTGACAGCACAGTCTGCTGTTTAATTATTGTGTGTTCAATGACTTACCTCTTTTTAGTTTAATTAAAATTATTTCTCAGATTAAGAGCCATGCTGTTATGCTTGCCAACGGACATTTAAAACATGCAACTGATTTGTTTTGTTTTTTATAATGCTTCAGTAGAACTCAGTTGAGCAGTAAAGATGTGCTCGTGATGTGGTTAGCTCAGAATAAGGATGTGAAAACCAAAAGGGAAAGGAGGAGAGGAGTGAATCTGGCACTTACCTTTCAGTGGGGCCTGAGTGCAAATTCATCCTACCTTCCATATGAGAGAACAGGGAAAATTAAAGAATAAATGTCTCTGGGTTTAATGCAACTTTACTAAGAAATGAAAGTCTGATAAGAATCCATATCTTTTGAAAGAATATTTTTTTAATTCCTTATTTTTCCTTCCTGCATGGTCATAAAACACACTGGAGACAGCCCACCCTGAGAAGTCGCCAGGCATCTGCCTGCCTTCAGTAGCAATCACCCAACTGCTGTAGACCGTAATCAAGCTTTCAAGAACCATGTGCAGCACGCTGCGGGAGGGTCCCAGCGAAGTGCTTAATACGCCACTCCACGGATGTGAGAGGGGAGCAAATGCTCAAAATGGGGCTTCTGAATTGCAATCATCTTTTGGCATCTCTATTACCTACAGCTGCTCAAAGATGTTCCCCCCATGCAACTGTTTCTTGCAACTCTTAACATTTGCAACAACAAGGCCTCTGATACAGACAACCCGTTTATACCTCTGGGTGGTTGAAACCTTCATGGTTTGTTGTAAAGAAAGGTACACAGTCCCACCAGTCAGACTGTATCTAGAATTTTATGTTCATTTAGGGGTGGTGCATAGACAGGCTAAATGATGGCAAAGTCATTGAGTCATGTCCTAGGAGCAACCCTTAAAAGAAGAGTGAATGGTTGGTTAGTTGGTAGAAGAAAAGATTTATGTAAATTAGTTCTCTCAGTAGCTATCTAGGAGAGAGATAATCCTAGCTTTCTTCAAGGGACAGAACCAGGACCAATGGACAGAATCTGCAAGGAGGCAGCATTTAACTGATTAGAATTGCGGGGCGTGGGGTTGGGGAGAGGGTGTTGCTTTTCTAATGATTCACATTGTATAAAAAGCAGACAGTAGGCCTGGCACTGTGGCTCATGCCTGCAATCCCAGCACTTTGGGAGGCCAAGGCAGGCAAATCATGAGGTCAAGGGTTCAAGACCAGCCTGGCCAACATGGTGAAACCCCTTCTCTACTAAAAATACAAAAAATTAGCTGGGCGTACTGGCAGGCGCCTATAATCCCAGCTTCTCGGGAGGCTGAGGCAGGAGAATTGCTTGAACCCAGGAGGCGGAGGTTGCAGTGAGCTGAGATGGCGCCACTGCACTCCAGCCCAGGCAAAAGAGTGAGACTCCGTCTCTACATACATACACAAATAAATAAAAGTAGACAGTAAGTTTTCTGTATTGAAAATGTTTTAAGAGGTCTTTGTCTTACCTTAGGTTCCTCCAAAAACAGAATCAGAGAAAAAGACATATTTATGCATAATTTGGGATGTGATTACAAAGAGAGGGAGATGGGGGAATTCAGGAAGGAGGGAAGAGGCAATATAAAAATGTGTTTTTTAGTTAGTCATTACTAGAGGCAACTAGTGCTCAAGTCCAGGCGCTTTAGGAAATGCATCTCATAGCTGTCTGCCTGCAGAATAAAGGGCATTTATCCACCAGCTTCTGACCCCATTGAACAAGGGGATCCCATAAGTTTTGATGTCCCAGGATTTTGGGTTTGCATATGTGCAAGTGCCAAGCAGGTTCTTGTAGGCATCCCATGCTGCAGAGTCAGAGAATCTCTAGGATGGAAATGAGGGGATCCATATTGTAGCCCCAGGTGAGGCCATGTGGTTGCATTTGTGTCAAGTTGGTTGAAAACTGCATGGTGGTTGTAACAATAGTTTGAGTAAAATGGAGCTGTGAGAATTTGAAGTGGTGCATGAGAGGTGCCCGATACAGTCCACCCCTTGCACCATGCTCAGATCTCTTAAGATCTCTTAAGTAGAGTCTACCATGGGGTAGCCTTAAAGTTAAAAGGCTCTCTGATGGGAATATAAATGAGTCCCAGTTTGATGAATTCTGGGGCTTTAGCCTTATTTGCTGTGATATGAATTTTCTGGGGCTGCTGTAGCAAAGTACCATAAACTGAGTGGCTTAGGACAACAGAAATTTATTGTTTCCAAGTTCTGGAGGCTAGAAGTCTGAAATCAAGGTGTTGGTAGGGCCATACTCCCTTTAAAATCTGTAGGGAAGGACGCTTCCTTGCCTCTTTTAGCTTCTGGTAGCCCTAGATGTTCACTGGCCTGTGGCAGGGTAATTCCAGTCTCTGCCTCCATCTGCACAAACCATTATCCCTGTATCTTTTCACATTATCTTCCCTCTATTCCTGTCTGTCTCTGTGTTCTGATCTCCTCTTCTTCTAAGGGTGACAGTTTTACTTGGTGAGAGCCCACCTTAATGCCCTCAGTTTAACTCGATGACCTCTGCAAAGGCCCTGTTTCCAAGTAAGGTCACATTCTGAGGTACTGGGCTTAGAACTTCAACATATCTTTTTGGGGGGACACAATTCGACCAATAGCAACTGTGCTATAAAGTAGATGTTGCTTTTCATCATTGATGCTATCCAGATGCATAGCAATCATTCAACAAGTCATTAGAAAGAAATAGGTATTTCCTGAGGGTCTAGTATATATCTCAGCTCTGCTCTAGGACCTGGTGATTACAGCAGTGAACAAAGTGCTCCTGCCTATGTGCAGCTTACTTTCTTATGGAGCATGATTTTCAGAAGTAATTGTTCTTTTGCCTCGTTATCACCAGACATTAGGAACCAAGGGGGGATTGCCTGCTTTGGGATCACAGAGCAAGCTGCCTTGAGCAAGTGAGTTCGAATTGCAAAGGTGTTTAAGCATTGCTTGGCAGCTGCTTAGTGAGGATGTTGCAGAGGCAATTTAAATGCCCAGCAGGGCTTTGGGTTTGTGATGGTTAAAGTCCATTTCCACGGTGGAGATGGTATGATTGTACGGATGGACGTGTTCTGGGCCTCTGTCTGTTTTGTCAAGTATACAACACTTCTGTTTATCTTTAAAGGGAACAAACAAAGTGTTTTCACAGCTCTCTGCTTAAATAAAAAGATTCTAGACCACTGGATGTCAACCCCACCATCACCCTGCTTTTTTTTTTTTTTTTGCATCCTGTACTCCTTTGAGAATATAGTGGAACCTCTGGCCCCATTCTACAGGGGAAAAATAAATGTATTCCTAGCCAGGCATTTGTGTACAATTTTGTGGGGGAGGAAAGGATTGTTCATAGACACTGAATTAAGAAATCCCTACACTTTATGGGAATTGTAATCATTAGTAGCTGTTACATACACATACTTCCATTAAATACACATACTTGCTTTAGAGAGTGTGTTTATTCATAAAAATTCATTGAATAGGATTAGGAATAAAAATATGCATAGAAATATTTGTTACTTTTTCATTGTAATGGTTTTTTTGGATAGAAATTTATCAGTGTGTAATTAATAAAGTATTATTGATTTCAGAATTCTATGGTGCTAAACAATGGAAATTTCCTAAATAACTGGCAGGTAATGAAAAAAAAATTCAGTTACTGACAGCCTGTCATAGTTGAATCTAAAAGCTAGGGGCAAAATACATACATTCTATGTAGTTTCCATTTCTAGACCCTGGATTTCTAAATTCTTCCTTATAAAATTTTAAATTTCTTTTTTTTTTTTTTTTAAAGATGGTGCTCCCTAACTGATTTCCTTCATTTTATTATCTCATAACAGATTTGATTTTCACAATGAAGGTAATTATTAAAATGCTTCCTTTGGTAGTCAATAAATATAATTAGTTTAAGAAAACTAGAAATATTTGTTGTTAGAATTAGGTGAACATCTAAGTGTCTTATTCCTGGAAGCAACATGGTCAATATTTATGGAATCGAATTGAGGCTTTGCAACACTTTCAACAGCTTTTTAAAAAGCAAAACAGTTACTGCCTCTGTGGAAATAGAAATTACCCAACTATTATGTAATGAAAAACGAACGTTGGTTTACTTAAATCAAAACTGTGTAGCAGTGTGTTATAGCCACAGGAACTCCTCAGCCAAATGTTAAGTTAATGCAATGAAAACATTTGTAAAAACATTATCAAGCTTCAAAAGAACTAGAAATGCTAGATACTCCCTAGTAGCTGGGTGTTCAAAAACACTTGTCATTCTCACAGTTATATTTGTGGTATCTTAGTGGTCATTCACCTTGGATGTGATTCCTCAAGTATGCCAGAAAAGCATCATCTTGTGCAAGTGTTGTATTTAGGAAGAACTTTTTGTGAAATCATGATTGTGGGTGAATAACTTTAGATAAATAAATCATTTTCCTTGATATACAATATTGTGCTACTTTCCACAGAAAGATGGAATCAATACTCTGTAATGGAGGTTTACAATTTTTCTAATTTCTTATTTAGGCTGATCTGAGCAAAGATGTTCAAATTTCCACTTATTTAAACAAGATAGAGTTTTTGCTATGTTGAAGGAATATTTTTAGCTTAGTAATTTACTTAGAAACTGCCTTATTCAATATTCGATGTTAAATTTGAACTAAAACACATAGCATCATATGACATGGAGTCTTACATTCACATTTTGTTGGACTGGAAACAGAATCAACATATTAGTCATCTTAATTCATTTAAGTTGGCTTTCTCCAGAATTCTAGTATCCAAAAACAACACATTTGTCAATTTTACACACCAAAGGAGAGGCAGGATGTAGTTTATAGTTAAACATCCAGCTTTGCAATGAAAAGCCAATGTAGCTATAGCACACTGAATGAAATTCTGGGTGAAACAAACTGTGTAATAAGATTTTGATGCATATTGAATACTTAGAAAATTTGTTTTATATTTGTTTTAATGAGATTCTCTTTATATCTGCTTTCACAGAAACTTGTAAATTGTCTAAAATTAAATTTTCTATGGTTGTCATCCACATGGGTTCTGAACTTGCTGTTATAATTATTCACATTTTCTTGCAGTGAAAATCTACAGGTCAAGGTCATCTTCACGTCTTTAGTTCTTGTTTTGCTTCAGGTCAGTTTAGAACCGAATGTTAAAAGGATATTGTCTATTCCAAGGGTCAGATTATGGCACATGGACCAAATCCAGCCCCCCGAGGCCGACTTTTGTAAATCAGGTTTTATTGGAACACAGGGGTGCTCATCATTTACATATTGTCCATGGCTGCTTTCACATCATAACAGCAGAATTGAGTAGCTGTGAGACCCTATGGCCAGCAAAGCCCAAGATATTTACTGCATTTATTTACTATATTTATGTTTCTTCTCTTGCCCTTTATAGAAAAAGTTTGGTAACCCGTGGTTTATTCTGTTAACATGTTTCCTATATAAGGATTCCTCTAATAAGTTTTCAGAATTATTAAGAAAACAAAGCTCATTCCTCCAAAAGAATTGGTATGCTTTTTTTTTTTTTTTTTTTTTTTTTTTTTTTTGGTGGTGGTCATTTAATGAGGAGGACATTATAAAGTATTATATTTCCTTTCCTTACCTTGGTTGCCAGGAAGCTCAGAACTTTAAACATTAAAATGTTTAAGTAACCAGCTCACTTCACGTTCCGGATCAGCTTTCTTTTTCTTAACACAGGGATACATTTCCACTTTAAAAAAAAATCAACTTTTTGAAGCATAATTTACATGTTGTAAAACCCATACATTTAAATCATACACATGAAGGTCTTGACAAGTGTGTACACACACAAAAGCCACCACCCCAGTAAAGATAATAGTATATTTACACCTGTAAGAAATTTCCCACCTGCCCCTTGACTCAGGCAATTTGTCAGTCTTACTGACAAATAATCAGTAGATTATTGTGTTATTTAAAACCCTGGGTTGTATGCAATTGTCTATTACGAGCTGTTTTAAATAGTTTTTGGTAGTGGCTGGGGCACTAATGATTAATAGTTGAATAGCATAGCTAGAGAAGTTAAGATTCATTTATTCTATTTAGTCTTCAATACAAATTTTTAGGTTTCCATAGGAGAATCTGAGATACAGCTCACATGGAGAGCCTTTTAGCTAATGTAGCAATAATAAGCTGGATAGCCTGATAGCCTGATGTTTTATTAGGGTGGTGCAAACGTGGTTTTTGCCATTACTATATATAGATAGATAGATAGATAGATAGATAGATAGATAGATAGAGATAGATATAGATATATATATATATATATATATTTTTTTGAGATGGAGTTTCACTCTGTCGCCCAGGCTGGAGTGCAGTGGCGCGATCTGAGCTCACTGCAACCTCTGCCTCCCAGGTTCAAGCAATTCTCCTGCCTCAGCCTCCCAATAGCTAGGATTACAGGTGCACGCTACCATGCCCGGCTGATTTTTGTATTTTTAGTAGAGGTGTGGTTTTGCTATATTTGCCAGGCCAGTCTCGAACTCCTGACCTCAAGAAATCTGCCCACCTTGGCCTACCAAAGTGCTGGGATTACAGGCGTGAGCCACCGTGCCTGGCCTGCCGTTACTTTTAATGGCAAAGATGATTCTTTTAATAATTGAAATTTGAAATAATTCTTTTAATAAGAATTTGCTGCTTGCCAAGAGCTTTGCAGTTATTTTATTCGATTTTCCTAACAGCTCTTAAGAGTACATCTTATTATTCCCCTTTCACAGATGAGGAAATTGAGGTTCACAGAAGTTAAGTCTATTAGTTTGCTAGAGCTGCTGTAACAAAGCACCACAAATTGGGTGGCTTAAACAACAAAATTTGTTGTCTCACAGTTCTGTAGGCCAGAAGGTTGAAGTCACGGTGTTGGCAGGTTGGTTCCTTCTGAGGACTGGGAGGAGATACCTGTTGCAGGCCTCTCTCCTTGGCTTGTAGCTGGGTGTATTAGTCAGGGTTCTCTAGAGGGGCAGAATAGGATAGATATATTAATACATATGAAGGGGAGTTTATTAAGGAGTATTGACTCCCACGGTCACATGGTGAAGTCCCACAATAGGCCGTCTGCAAGCTGAGGGACAAGGAAGCCAGTTTGAGTCCTCAAACCTCAAAAGTAGAGAAGCCGATAGTGTAGCCTTCAGGCTGTGGTCAAAGGCCTCAAGAGCCCCTGGCAAACCACTGGTGTAAGTCCAAGAGTCCAAAAGCTGAAGAACTTGGAGTCCGATGTTCAAGGGCAGGAAGGATCCAGCATGGGAGAAAGATAAAGGCCAGAAGACTCAGCAAGTGTGCTCTTCCATCTTCTCCTGCCTGCTTTTCTCTTGCCTCGCTGGCAGCTGATTAGATGGTACCAACCCAAATTGAGGGTGGGTCTGCCTCTCTTCATCCGCTGACTTAAATGTTAACCTCCTTTGGAAACGCCCGCACAGACACACCCAGGAACAGTATCTTGCATCCTTCAATCCAATCACGTTGACACTCAATATTAACCATCTCAGTGGGCTTCTCCATGTTCACATCGTCTCCTCACTGTGTGCTGTGTCCAGATTTCGCCTTTTCGTAAGGACACCAGTCCTATTGGATTAGGGCTCCCCCATTATGACCTCATTTATCCTTAATTATGACCGTAAAGGCCCCATCTCCAAATGTAGTCATGTCGGGGGTTAGGGCTTCAGTGTATGAGTTTGGGATGGCAGGGGAGCAATTCAGCTCGTAAGAATCGTAAGATTCCTGATCTGTTTCTCTTCCAAGAAATTGTTTGGTTTCATGTTGATTTTATCTCCTTTTCTGTATCTGTCTGAAAGCACTGAAGAAAATCAAGTCCACCTTGCCCTGATAAAGACTTTAAAATGGTGTTTGCTAAAATGGTGTGTGCTTAGGGGCAGCTTTGAGCCAGATAAACATTCTAGTTGCGCATGCTTCCATAAGCTGTCTACTCTAGGAAGGAGAATCTCCATTGGGATCTTGTGGGGAGTACTTGTCCCCCAAGTGCTTAGGCTCCCACTGCTGACAAGACCCTCTGCCTGGCAAGCCGTGCAGGTTGGAATCTTCTGTTAGGGTTCCAAAGCCTTCACCAACTCAGAGCTCTTTCTCTCTCTGTTTCTCTTTTTTCAATTTAAATTGATCCTAATCACAATGTTCACATTACCTATGTTGGGGAACGTACCAAGACCCTCTTTTTGGCCCAGAAGCAGCAGCGGGGTGAGGGGAATGAAACAAAAATTTACAGCTGTCGAGTCTCCAGAAGTCATGTAAAATCAGCCTCAGCTGGAAGCTCTTCCGTGCATCCCTCACATTCACACAAGCAGGTGCCTGATCACAGCTGATCGTTAGATTACACGTTTCCCGAGAGTTGTGGATTTTAACATTGGTGTATTTCACCCATCCCTTGTCATGGTATCCCCAAACAAAATATTATCAAATGAAAAACTCCTTCCCGTCTCTGCCTTCTGAGTGTCTAATTTTATTCAAACTCAGATGGCTTCTCAGATAGCGTAAAAAGTGATGGAGAATTTCTTTTATCTGGGTGCTTTAATCACTGAATGTGTTATAACCAAAAAGGTCAAACTCGCAATGATTCTGTGTGTTTTGTTCCGTGCATCCTGGCATGTGATGTACAGAAGTGAGGTACAGAGTATAATTTACTCCTTGTTTTAAAGCTAGCATTGCCCGTGCCTTCCACGCGGGACTGTTGTGGATATTTGACCACTGCAAGAAAACCCACAGAAGCAGAAACTTAGGGCTTGCTTTAAATGTTATCAATTTGAATTGAGATGGTGTCAGCATTATTTTTTTTAAAGACCAAAACAACAATAGTAACAAACACACACAAGCCACTGTTAGATTTTACAAAACTTTAAAAAGTAATTATATTAAAGATCTCTAAGATAGTGATCTGGTTACATAGATTATCAGAGATACTTTTTTTTTTTTGATTATCAGAGATACTTTTAAAAAAGCAACTACAAGGTAAAGATTATCCTTTAATTTGGTGTTTTTCTATTAAACTCAATTTGCTTTAAAGTTTTTTACATTTTGCCTCTTTTTTGTATGTTTGAGTACCACTTCCTAACCAATCACAATAAATGTCCGGTTTGGAGTTGGAGGAATCATTCATTTTAGGCAAAGTCATGGTGAGCCCACAGAGCACAGAGTTAATGGAACTCTGGCCATTGATGTAGCTTCGAAGCATGAATTTAAGTCATATTTTTGAAAAGTTGCATCTTAAAAAGTTATAAGCGATGGAGAATGAAAAGTCAATTTGGACACTTTAAAAGTGAGCCTCAAAAAACTGCTGAATTTTCCCAACATTGTGTTTTGAGCACTTCCACGTGACTTTGGGAGCATAAAGAATTTAATCTTTTCAAGAGGCAAAGTGATATACCACTTTTCGCTTTTTTAATGGTGAGAGCCAAGGTTAATCTGAATTTTTCTTTTTCTTTCTTTCTGTCTTTTTTTTTTTTTTTTTTTTTTTTTTTAAAGGTGCTTGAATTAGAAAGGTAGCACATTGTCCATGTGGATGGTGCAGGATGGGGCTGGCTTTTTCATTTCTGAGAGCTTGTAATGGAATGAAGGTCTTTCTTTTTTTTTTTCTTAATTTTTCTTTTTTAAACAATTCCCTCCTAAGCACTTCTTAATTGACAGGAGTGGAAACTACGTTGCCAACAGGGATCACAGCCCTTTTGGTCATTAAGTAAGTCAAGGAACGGGGTCTCTTTGGATGAGTGTGTGGGTATAGAATCCTGGTGGCTGGCCTGCTTGCTCTAAATCATAAAGAACCCTGTCTCGAGCAGACGAGAAAGAGTAACGGAGGCCTCAATGGTGAAAGGAAATCCTGTACCAGCTGTTAAAACAATGAGACATGTTCAGTAATAGAATATAGCGTGCTTACAAATTCAGAATTGGGTTCCTTCCCTTCTTCTCTTGAAGTGGCTATAAATTAATTCATCAAGAAAAAAGACCAAACTTCAGGATAAATCTTTCTACTTCTAAACACCCAGAAACACTTTGGTTGTCTTAGGAGATATGACTGTGAGTACAGAATTATAGGAAGTGAGACCATGGGTGTGTGTGTGCACGTGTGTGCACATGCCTGTGTGTGTCATTGGTTAGTTAACAAAAGGATTGCCCTCTGAAGAACATGAACTTGGGCCAGACAGCACACGTAGGGGGTGGAATTATGGAGCAATTGTTACTTTCTTGTATTAACAAGAAAGGGAGCAAAAGAGCTGTATCTTGTTGAGTGCCTTTAAAAGACACAGGGGTCTCTGCCTCTAAAAAGCTTGATTACATGTTTTTTTTAACAGGAGGCCTAAATTTTTTATTTTTTATTTTGTGCTGTTTTATTTTTCTTCCTAAGGTTCTCAGACAAGTTTATAAAAGTGCCATGTTGGCCGGGCACAGTGGCTCACGCCTGTAATCCCAGCACTTTGGGAGGCTGAGGCGGGTGGATCATGAGGTCAGGAGATCGAGACCATCCTGGCTAACATGGTGAAACCCCATCTCTGCTAAAAATACACAAAATTAGCCGGGTGTGGTGGCAGGTGCCTGTAGTCCCAGCTACTCGGGAGGCTGAGGCAGGAGAATGGCGTGAACCTAGGAGGCAGAGCTTGCAGTGAGCCGAGATTGCACCACTGCACTCCAGTCTGGGCGACAGAGAGAGACTCCGTTTCAAAAAAAAAAAAAAAAAAAAAATTGCAACATGGAGATGTTTCCGTGCATCTCCCTATCATTTCTCCTCATTCTTTTTAGGTGTAATACAGTATTTTGTCCTATTCATGCAATATAATTTATTTAACCTAATTGATAAAACATTTTGGTTGATTGCAGTCTGTTGTAGATAATGCCGTATTGAATATTCCTCCCACATATTTGCTCATGTCAGCAAGTCTATTTGTAGGATAAATTTCTGGTTGTGGCTAGGTCAAAGAGCATGTCCACTTCAAATTTGATAGCTGTGTCCCAACTGCCCCCAAATATGTTAAGCCATTTCCTATCCCCCCTCCTTCATTCATCTGTGAAGTTGCCTGGTTGCCCCAGATCTTTACCGACAGGAGTGCCGTTCGATGTAGTTACCCTTGTAGAATCTGTCTGCATTTGCCTGTCTAGGACCATGTTAATTGTAATCTTTGGGCATTTTTCTCACTCATTCCTAACCAGGACTGTCACTGGCAGGTTAAATGAGAACTTATTCACCCAGCACAGTGGCAGCACTAGTAGCCAGACTGGGGTCAGTCTTGCCTCTCGAGAGATCTCATGCAGTCAATTGGGATTTATCGTACAGCTTTACAAAACATTACAGCCTCAGCCTTGTACTGCCCAAAGCATGCAGATGCCGCCTGGTGTGTTTTAAAGATATTCCACATGAACTGACCCATTTCCCACTTCTCAAATTGGTATTTTTTTTGATAAATATATTTGAGATGTATTTATGTTATTAGGGCTATTTAGGAAGCTCTGTAGGGATTTGTTGCTCGCTGTATGAACCACATACTTTTAAAAAGTAGGGCTGGCTATGACTTATTTTTCTCTAGAGAGACCTGTGTAGTTTTGTAATTTCTTAAGATTTGACAGCTGTGGATCATGTTAAGTAAGCATGATCTCTAACTCTTTGGAACTCAGAACTATGTAATTGAAATGGCGTGGGAGGTAGATGTGATCATTCAGGTAATTAAAGTAACTACAGAAACAGCAGTATGGATTATCTAGTCATTGCAGATGTGGCATTGAGCATATAGGTGTGGTGAATGTACATCTTAGAACTTCATCTGGAAATGCCTGTGGGGGAGTTGGATTTCAAGATCATCGTCAACGTCATGTCACTGTAATTTCATTTACATTAATCAGATTAGTTTGGAAAGTATGGTCTTCCTACTTTTAGGAGGATATAAGAGAAACTCATCCTTAAAGCTAGTAGTTTGTTAATACAAAAACAGTCCCCACATTTGCATTGTCCCCATATCTAACCTAAGCTGAAAGACATTAGGCCTATCTTCTTGCTCTATACATAATGGCAGATCTCCAGGGAGGGAGAGGATGTGTGCTGGAAGATTCTACAACTTGTTGATTGGTTCCTAAAGATCATTTTAGTGCTATGTTTGCGGGGCGGGGCTGGAGGGGGCTGGAAATCACCATCTCTGTGGCCTTTTAATTGTGCCCAGTTACGAGTAACGTTTGTCCCCAGTGTTTCACAATTATAAATTAATAATAACAACCCATTGGAAATTACGGGTATTGTAAGCCCCAACTCCTTTGGGCATCTTAATAAAAATGATAATTAAAACCATAATTTACAGTAAATGGGGACACTGCCCAAGTACATCCACAATATGGAGAAAATTAAAAAACCTAAACCAGAAAGAACCTTCCTGGCATCAGGGAAAGAAGCTGCCTTTTTCTTAGCTCCTACTTCCATGGGAGCTTTGTCAGTATTTGAGGGGACAGGGTTCCCACCTTGATGTTTTTTGTGCCTGAGGATTCTGTGGGCGACTCTGTCCCCACCTGTCCAACCTACCAGTGAGTCTCATGGGGTACGGCTGCCTGCTCCGATGTTCTCCACCACCACGCCCAAGCCATTTCTCCCTTTGTGTTCCCTGTCTGGGTAAACAACTCGCTGAGCTCACCAGTGGCCCACGGGGCACCTTGGACACCTAGACTTAGGCGGTCACTGGCTTTGTAGATTTTTTTTGCTTCCTACATGATTTTCTAATTTATACCTTGAGCCGCTCAGGATAAGAGGGCATGTCGTCCATTCCTGGCTGGTCACAAGGCCACAGTATCTTGAGCAAGTCCACTGTGACCACTGGAGGTACTGTAAATGGATAAAACAATAATATGAATAATAACTCATAGTGTTTACTCCCTGCCTAAATCCACAGGCTCCCGCTGCCTACAGAGGAGTCCCACAGTTTTTGCTTGCTGCAAGGAGCTTCATCTCTGTTGTATTCATGTGATTTATTCACATGGAGTTGCTCCCCAATCCTTGATCTTTTTTTTTTGTTGTTTGTTTGTTTTTTTGGCCAAGCACCCTGCCTTTTTGCTTGTCTGTTTCATCTTCATCTCCTTCCAGTAAAGTTCTTGGCCCAGAGGTTCTGCTGCCACTCAGTGACATTTGTGAAATGCAAGGGACCTTGCACCATGGGTCCAAGCTCCTGCAGATCCCTGAGCCTGCTACCCTTGTGCTTCTCTGTCCACGCAAAGCCAAGTGCTACTGCGGGGTTTTCCAAGGCATAGCTAGCATCCTAATATTCTCATGCTTGACAGAGTAGGGTTTGACATGGTTTAAATAAAATCTCAACCGGATCAGTGGGAGATGTTCTTTGAGATTTGGTGACTGAGTTGTGAACATATGGACTGAGGGTGTTTTGTGGTAAGGCTTGAGTCATGTCTCTAGCAAGGACATTTCCTGGATAATTTGCACTGAGCATCAAGTGCCTGCAGTGGCCTGGTGGGTAATGCCAGCAGCACGGGTGATGACCATGGCCAACATCACCAACTAGAAAGCCCAAACCCCACATCTAGCTGACAGTGGCTTCTCAGCTAGCCTGTCACCACATGGGATTGGGGACCCAGTGGTGTAAGCATTTTCAGAGAAGCTACACATCTAGCTTTGGACCTGTGATCTCCCCAATGTTTGAATGCTGGCAACTAATTCAAATTAGGAAGGAAGGAAGAGATATTGGGAGGGAGAGAGAGAAAGAAGGAGCAAAGGAGGAAAGAAAGGAGAGAAGGAGCAAGGGAGGGAGGAAGGAAGGAAAGAAAAGGAAGGAAAGGAAAGGGAAGGAAGGAAGGGAAGGGAAGAAAGTATGGGCCACACAAAACAGGGTCTGTGGGCTTGACTTGTCCTCTCATCATCAGTTTGTGACCTCTGTTCTAAAGAGTGAAAACTATGTAAGATAAGATAAGTAGATATTTAAATTACTTTGCACCTTTTCCATTTTATAGAACTTGAATGCTTGTGTTCAAAGCTTAAAACCCAAGACAGTGAGCTATTAAGCCTCCATGGCCACGTCATTTTTCTGATTGGATCTGATGTAACAAGTGCTAGAAAAACTGATGCTGTTCATTGCTTTAAAACGTCTTTATTTTCTTGGTATTATTAGGTTTAAATATTCTTCCGAACACACTCTTGCCATCTCCGTGCACTTAAGCTAGTTCAATTTAAACATTGTCATAAAGTTAATTTTTTATAAGATGAATCAGGTTATTAAATTTAGTAAACCATTGCCTTCATTATTTTGCACAAACTTTGGCACTGTGCAGAATAGGCTTAGCACTACTACATTTAGCTAATTAAACTGGCCGTCAGCTGCAGTATTACCAGAGTGAGGGATGTTATTCTCTTGGGTTTTATCCAGGACTTTAACAGTAGGTAGCATTATTAAACTTTTTTTTTTATATAAAACTCCACACTCTAGAGATATGGTTTACTATAAAAGTGTTATTGTCCTTCCTGTTAAACTATCATCTTTTGAAATAGCCATGCTTTGTTTCTGTTCCAAAGGCAATTGTAAAGGGTAAGAGAATAGAGTTGTCTATTGCAGCTTTTAAAAGTAGACTAGCAACGGGTAATGCATTGTTTAGATAAAGGAAGATGTAAGAACCAGAGTGTAATTTCACAAGACACAGAGACAGATGGCTTACCCATAACTACAGTCAGGAATTCTCTGAAGGAGAGAGGGCAGAAGCTTGAGCCTGTAGCCTGTTGCTGCTGTCTTGTCAGATGTGCCCTTTCTGGTAATAAAAAGTCCTTTGCCGTGGGTTATTTTGTCAAGTGAGATAGCATGACTTAACAGGTTTGTTTGGGAAAATAAAATTTGATAGGAAAACGGCATGCTTTTCCCCCACAGATTTCTTGGTAGCATCATTCAAAACTATGGTGAGCAGTATCTTTGCAGGATTTTAATATTTATTCATTATTATAAAGGAAGGAAGAGGGCCATCCATGTTGCAGTTTCAAACAGCCTGGATTGTTTTAAAATAGTCCAGAACTGCAGCCTATTAGCAGTCTGCAAGAACCATTTGTTTCTTCAGCAGATATTTATTGAATCCTACTGGGTGCTAGTCTGGCGAAATACGGAGATGGGAGGGCGTAAGGCTCAAGGAGCTTACCACTAACCTGAGAAAGTGGATAAATAAAGCTCTGGACTGGGTGTGGTGGCTCATGCCTGTAATTCCAGCACTTTGGGAGGCCGAGGTGGGTGGATCACTTGAGGTCAGGAGTTCAAGACCAGCCTGGCCAACATGGTGAAACCCCCGTCTCTACTAAAAATACAAACATTAGCCGGGTGTGGTGGCATGCGCCTGTAATCCCAGCTGCTGGGGAGGCTGAGACATGAGAATCGCTTGAATCCTGGCGGTGGAGGTTCTAGTGAGCAGAGGTTGCAGATTGCGCCTCTGCACTCCAGCCCGGGTGACAGAGCGAGACTCTGTCTCAATCAGTCAATCAGTCAATCAATCAAGCTCTGGAACCTGCCTGGCCTTGTGTTATATCGATGCTTTCTCAATCTGTTAAAAAGTAGCTGCTAATGAATGACTAAGAATTGTGTTTACTCTCATTTTCACTCTCTTACATCATTTTTTTTTAATACCCTGTGATGAAATTGTGAAGAAAGATATTCCTGATCATTGCTTTGACCTGGAAATTTCAAAGGGACCCAGAGTCCACCATTCCCTCCGAGATCTTCTGGGTGTGTGAAGTCCCGGGCTCACAAGTACAGTTGTGTTTGGTCACTGTGTTGCTTGCATATGGCTGTCAGCATCTCATTAGCCTGATTGATGGGGCAGATAAGTAAGCAAGACTTTGTTCGGTGCCTGCCCCCAGCCAGCTGGGCTACAAAACCTGGCATTTTACTTCTCTCATTTTCCCCAAATGATCTAGGTGTCTTTTGCTCACTGGTGATAAGCGGTGACATTGGCATCACAGGTAAAAATGAATAAATTTGAGATTATTGTCGTCTTGCTTTAAAGGTTGGAGATACAGCTTCAAACACCTTTTACTACACACACACCCAAGGGGAGGCAAATGGATTTAGGTGTTAAATACTTGGGGTTTTAAGTCCTTTGTGCATTATTTCAGCATTTGATTTAAGTATCAGGGGTCATCTTTAGGTAATAAGTATTTTGGAATATGGGATTTGGCAAAATCTCAAAAAATAATTTCAGGTTGTCTCAGCAATGAGGTTAAATTGTGCTCCAGAGTCCATATTCAGACAAATGGAATGGTGGAGCCCATGGCTGATTTCTTGAATTCTGGTTGGTATTCAAGTCATTCAGCCCTCAGGTTACCATTGGTAGCACATCTAGGAGCAAGTTTTAATTTTTTAGTCATAGTGACTGTGCTGGATTTGGTAGGTCATACAAATTGGGGAAGAGGCATAGGACACCAAGGATTTTGCAAAAAGCAGGCAACTAACGTTTGTTTTCCACCTACTGTGATTATGTTAGGCTCTCAATATATGTTTACCACTTATTCCCCATTTTACAGAAACGATAACTGAGTTTCACATGGGTTCAAGGCGTGACCTTAGATCCCACAGCTTGTACGTGGTTAGAAGTGGCAGCAACACAACTATGTCCAACTTGAGTTTTCCTCTGTGCTATGCTGATTTTCCTTGAGAAGTATTCTATATAAGTAGACTGTTCTTTATGAAGATTAGGCCTGTGGGAGTGATATGAATGAATGAACTTTACTAGGCTCTTTCACGTGGTGATGTCAGGAAGGTAACGGTATGCTGATTTTCTGTGCCTATTAACATTATCTTGTAAACAATGATTTATGGCCATTTGACATGGGTTTGGCCGAATTACATTGCTGCCTTCTCTAGCAGAATTGACTACTTTGTTATTGTGCTGTACTCTGTATGGTCTTCCACCACAGATTACAAAATATGGTATTTGTTAGTTTAGAGCAATGGCTTGGTGTTCAAGCTCTGGATTAGACTGCCTCTTCTTTTTCCTCCCTCCCTCCCCTCCCCTCCTCTCCTTTCCCCTTTTTTGAGATGACTTTAAAATATAGATTCATATTTTTTTTAATATACAGAACCTCAGTTTTCCATTTCTTCTTGCGGCACCTTTTTTTGTAGTGTTTCTCTAGGAATTTGTCTTTTTTACCTGTATTGTAAATTCATTGGTATAAAGTTGTTCACCATATCTTAAGATCTTCTTAGGGTTCGTACGATCTGTAGTCTTTTTCTTTATTTTTCATTTTTAAAAACAACTTTATTGAGGTATGATTGACGTACAAAAAGCCTTACGTATTTGATGTATAGAACTTGATAAGTTTGGTGATAAGTATATACCTGTGAAACCATTATAATTTATAGGTACACGATACAATGTGAGCACAGTACTATGTGGTAGATCTCTAGGGCCTTTCCATCTGGCATACCTGAAACTTCATGCCCGTTGGCTAATACCTCCTTGTTTCTCTCTCTCCCCAGCCCTTTGCAACCACCATTCTATTTTTTGCCTCTATGAGTTTGAGTGTCTTAGATTCCTCATATAAACTGTATCATGTAGTATTTGTCCTTCTGTGTCTGGCTTATTTCACTTAGCATAATGTCCTTCAGGTTCATCCATGTTGTTGCAAATAGCAGAATTTCCTTCATTCCTAAGGCTGAATAATATTCCATTGTGTGTTTGTGTGTGTGTGTGTGTGTTTGTGTGTGTGTCTTCCACATTTCCTTTATCCATTCATTCATCAGTAGAAATTTAGGCTGCTTCCATGTCTTGGCTAGTATGAATAATGCTGCAGTGAACATGAGAGGGCACACATATTGTTGTGATCCTGATTTGAGTTCTTTTGGATATGTATCCAGAAGTAGGATTGCTGGATCATAATGCAGCAATTTTTAATTCTATGTTTAATTTTTTGAGGAACCTCCGTACTGTTTTTCATAATGGCTGCACCAATTTACATTCCACTAAGGAATGTAAGTTTCTCATGCACAAGGGATCTCTTGTTTCTACACCCTCAACCATACTTGTTATCTTTCATTTTATGATGAGAACCATCTTAACAGGTGTAAAGTGACATCTCACTGTGGTTTCAATTTGCATTTTCCTGAGGTTTAGTGACAGTGAGCCCCTTTTCGTACACTTGGCCATTTGTATGTTTTCTTTGGAGAAACGTCTATTCGGTTCCTTTGCTTGTTTTTAAAATCCGTGTGTTTTTTTTTTTTTTTTTTTTTTTTTTTTGCTATTGGGTTTTAGGAGTTCCTTATATATTTTGGATATGAACACTGTCAGTTATGAGATTTGCAAGTATTTTTTACTATTTTGTAGCTTGCCCTTTCAATGTCTTGATTGTTTTCTTTAACATGCAGAAGCTTTTTAGTTTTATGTAATCTCATTTGTCTAGTTTTGCTTTTGTTGCTGATGCTTTTATGTGGTATAATGATGTCCTTTTATTCATCCCTGATATTGGTTGTTCATGCCGTCTCTTTCTGTCTCTCTCTCTCTCTCTGTCAGTCTTGCTAGCCCTTTATCAATTTTATTAGTTTTTTCAATTGACAGACTTAGCTTCTTTTTTTCTCTGTATTTTATGTTTGTTTTAGATTTATAAGTTTCTCCTTTCTCCTTTTATTTCCATCATTCTGCTTTCTTTAGGCTTAATGTGCTGGGTTATTTTCCTAATGTAATGGATGCTTAGATCATCTTGGATGCTTAGATCATCTTCTTTTCTTTCTTTCTTTTTTTTTGGATTAGGATCTCACTCTGTCACCCAGGCTGGAGTGAAGTGGCATGATCATCTTCCTGAGTAGCTGGGACCACAGGTGTGCACCACCACACCCAGCTAATTTTTTGTAGAGATGGAATTTTGCCGTGTTGCCCAGGCTGGTCTCGAACTCCTGGGTTCAAGCGATCCACCCACCTTGGCCACCCAAATTCCTGGGATTACAGCCATGAATCACTGTGCCTGGCCTTCTTTTTAATATATGTAGTTAAGGCTATAGATTTTCTTTTAACCATGACTTTAGCTATACTCCTTAAGTTTGTGTATGTATTTGCAATTATTGAGTTTAAAATATTTCTAACTTTCATTGTAATTTTTTGAGCCATAATATCATATTTATTTATAAATATATTTCCAGAAACGAGAATTTTCTGGGATCTTGTTATTGATTTGTAATTTAATTCCATTGCGGTCAAAGAGCATGCTTTCTAATTTTAATCTTTTGAAATTCATTGAGACTTGCTTTTGGCCCTGCAAATCATCAGTTTTGGTAAGTATTCTTGAAGTACTTGAGTATATTTTGCTGTTGCTTTCAGTGTTTATCATATTCAATTATTTTCAGTTTATCAATTAAGTTGTTCAAATCTTCTATATACTTTGTATTTGTCTGCTTATTTTATCTGTTACTAAGAGGGATATGTTAAAATCTCCCATTGTAATTGTGAATTTCTCATTTATTCTCCTAATTCTGTCAATTTTTGACATATATGAGAGGCTCTATTATTAAGTACATATAAATTTAGAATTGTCATGTATTCTTGGTGGATTGAAATTTACCATTGTGAAATATTTAACGCTTTCTCTTGTAATGCTTCTTACTTTAGAGTCTGTTTTTTTCTGAAATTAGTACAGCTATATCAGATTTCTTTTGGCCCACGTTATACAGTATACCTTTTCTATTCTTTTACTTTAATTTTTTTATCCTTATGTTTAAATAAGGTATAAAACATAATGTACATTCCTTCATAAGGAGAATTTATGTATATTTATGTTTTCTTCAGTCTGACAAACTTTTTATTTTAATTGCCATGTTTAGGCCATTTATATTTTATGTAATGACAGATATATTTGGGTTTGGGCTTAAATATACCACCTTATTATTGGCTTCCTGTGAAGTTATTCTATATTCCTCTTTCCTTTCTTTCTCTTCTTTCTTTCTCTTTTTTCTTTTCCTTTTCTCTCTCTCTCTCTTTCTTTCTCTTCTTTCTTTCTCTTTTTTCTTTTCCTTCTCTCTCTCTCTCTTTCTCTTTCCTTTCTTCCTTTCATTTAAATTGAGATAGGGCCTTGCTCTGTCACCCAGGCTAGAGTGCAGTGGCATAATCATAGCTCACTATGGCCTTGAACTCTTGGACTCAAGCAATTCCCCGATGTCAGCCTTCTGAGTAGCTGGGACTACAGGTACCTGCCGCCATACCTGGCTATTTCTTTTTTAATTTTAATTTTTGTAGAGGCAGAGTTTTGCTATGTTGCTCAAGCTGGTCACAAGTGATCCTCATGCCTTGGCCTCCCACAGTGCTAGAATTACAGGCCACTGTACTTAGTCATCTTCTCTCCTTTCTTGCCTTTTTATTATTCTACTTTTCTTCTCCATTAGCTTTTTAAATTTGTAGAGATTTACAGCTTGCATCTTTGACTTATTAAAATCTAATATAAATCAGTATTATATTACTTCCTGGAGAAGACAAGAACCTTAGGATACTTTACTTCCATTACCCACCTCCTTGGTTAAGCATTGTTATTATTATTGATATAGTAATTTTTGCTATGTATTTTAAAACTCACAGAGTTCACTCTTACCATTTGGATCTTAATATGTCGTTACCCTTTATGTTGCTCTTTGTTACATTCTGCATCTCTGGGTTTACAGCTAGGGTCATTTTCCTCCTGCCCGAAGAGCATCCTTTAGTGTTTCCTCTAGTGTGGGTCTATACGCGACACTAGGTGTAGTGTAGGTGATAAACAAAAAGCAGCTTTCGTTTGCTTAAAATTTTTGCTCTCTTCCTTTATTTTTCAAGAATATTTTCACTAGGTATAGAATTCTAAGATGAAAGTTTTATTTTTTTCAGCTGTGGCTTCCATCATTTTCCTGAGAGGTATAACTATCAGTCTTGTAGCTACTAGTCTCTAACTACTTCTAAAACTATCTGCAGTTTTTAGCGGTTTTACTCTGATGTGCCTTGCTTTGACATGTATGTGTATATATGTGTATCTACACACACATACACACATACCGATATACACTCACATATATATTTCTGTCTGTGGCTCACACAGACAGAAATATATATATATATACACGTATATTTCTGCTTGTGGCTTGCACATATATATATATACACACACACATACATGTAGACACACACATTTATACATATACATGTCAACACATACATATTTCTGCTTATGTGTCAGGATACTTCTTGAATTTGTGGCTGTATATCTGTCATTGATTTTGTAACATTATCAGCCATTCTGTCTTCAAATATTGCTTATCTTAATCTATTTCACTTCTTTTGGAACTCAGATTACATGTATGTGTGAGAGCATGCGAGTATGTGTTTCATATGTCTCTTCTGTGCTTTGTTTTATTGTGTTATTTTTTCTTTTTATGCTTCACTTTGGATTTTTTTATTAACTTATTTTGTAGTTTCCTTAATCTTGTCATCAGCTGTGTCTTGTATTCTGTTAAACTATATGTTGAATTCTTCTTTACTCTTATTACTCTTATTTTGTTTAAGTTTCAGAATATCTATTTGATTTTTTTATTGTTTCTAATTCCCTGGCAAAATTCTCCATCTTGCCTTTTGTTCCTTGAACTTATCAGTCAGACTTACTGTAATCACTGTTTCTGAACAACTTGATTAGACAGATCTCCTGTGCATTTATTTCCATTTTTTTCCCCTGTGGCTTTTGGTGAAGTTTTTTCTTTTCGTATGCTTAGCTATTTTGTTTGAATGTCTGAGAGTTTATATGAGTATTTGAAATAATTATAGTGGTAATTTGAGACTCTAGATAATGGTATCTTCCTCCAGAGAATATTTTCTCTTGCTTCTGGAAATTGGATAGATAGGGACTGATCACTTTAATCAAACTAGAAATTGAAATGGCCTGAAGCTGAGTTTCCACTCTTGTGAAGGCTGGACTGTCTCTTGTTATTACAGCGAGGGTATAACTCTTTAGGATCCCAACCAAAGGTTTGGTATATTTACCGTGGCCCTTTCCTGGTGGGTCCTGAGCTCAAATTTGTGTCTTTTTTCCCTGTTATAAAATTGCCAAAAGCTCAGCCCATCTTCTCAGGCTTCCAACCACTATGTTTGGAAATGAAATATGCCTTGAAGGAAAAAAGCTGCCAAATGCTGGCCTTGCAATTTTTGCAGATCTTTGCCCCCAAAATTCTTAGTCATAGTGCCCTTCTGATGCCTTCAAACAGATATGGGTGTGTATGCACGTGTGTTATTTTGTCCATCTTTTCTAATTGTTCTCAGTAGGAAATGGGGCTAAGAAACCTAGGTAACACTGGTGGAAGCAGAGGTGCTGGGGACACTTACCATAGAGTAGAGCATAAAGTCCTTATCGTGGGCACAGGATCTGGTCATTATCGATGGTTAAATGGCTGGACATGCCGTGAGCTCTTCTATGTCCCAGTCTTCATCTTTGAAATCACTGCATCCCTGGGACAAGTTTTCTCACCATCACGGTGTTGACAGTCCGGGCCAGATGGTTCTGTGTTGTCGGGGGCTGCCCTGTTCATAGTAAGATATTTTGTAGCATGCCTGGTGTTTACCCACTAGATGCCAGTAGGACTCTACCCCACAACTGTGGCCACTGAAAATGTCTCCAGACATTTGTTCCTGTCCCCTGGGGGTCAAAATCACCCCTGGCTGAGAACTTGGGCTAATTTAAGTGGTGCTCCGGTAAAGGCCATTCAACATGACTCACTGTGTTGATGTTACGTTTTCTAACATTGACTTTCCTTCAAACCATAGGGTTCGAAACCGCGAAGTCTTTTGCCCTCCATGGTGCACATGTGATCTTGGCCTGCAGGAACATGGCAAGGGCGAGTGAAGCAGTGTCACGCATTTTAGAAGAATGGGTAAGCGCTTGACTGTTGTTGTTTTTTTAAATTGTCAAATACACATGCCGGGCTAACCACATGGAGATTTTAGTGGAGTGTGTAAAGTTTATTGCTCTTGGAATCATGTCTTTATTTTTAAAGTCATCTTCACTTTGTTTGTTTTATGAATGAAAGCATGAGCAAGTCTATTATTATTCATGCATTTGTTTATAGTTCATTGTCAGTGTCATCTGCTTTATTAGTCAGGGGTTTGAGAATGTTTATTCATTTAACTCATTTATTAAGAAAAATAAAACGTGGTGAACACCCATGATTGCAACTAGGAGACTGTTATGCTTATGGTTTTTAAGATTAGAAAGAAGGAGGCTTTAACCCTATCTCTGATTTCTTACTTTTCTCGATCTATGTAGAAGTTGATGTTGATATATGTCTACTTAAATATTTACTAAGGGCTTGCAATAATCTTGGGACCAAGGATATAGTATTAAACGAAACAGAATCCCTGCCCTCGTAGGCTTACCTTCTAGGTAGGAAAAATAGGCCATAATCAAGTTTAATATTTACCATAATGTCAGTAAATAAAGGTCTGTAAAGCAGAGGAAGGTGGGGGGAGTGACAGCGTGAGCGTGATGGAGTCATCAGCAGGGAGCCTTCCAAAATTGTGACATTTGATCTGAGACCTGAATGAAGTAGAGGTAAGCCATGCAAATGTCAAGAGAAGTATCTCTTAGCAGTGAGAACAGCATATGCTAAAGCTCAGAGGTAGGCACAAGTGTGGAGATTTCAAGGATCATCAGGGAAGCTAGTGTGGCTGCAGATCAATGGACTGGGTAAGGAGAGGTGCTGTTGGGGGATGGGTGTCTGGTGGACTCTGAGATAGCGGTGAGGAAGACATTAGAGGGTTTGAGCTAGAGAGTGATGCGAGCTGTTTGATTTTTGAAACATCACTGGATTTCAGAATGAAGTCTAGACTGCATTCATTCACTTTTCATTCATTCACATATTCATGAAGTGCACCTCTGTGATGGGTGCTGGGGTCTACTGTTAAGGACAACAGACATTGCCACGTCTTCTTAGAGCTTTCAGCCTATTGTGCAAGACAAACTTAGTCAAAAAACACAGATCTTAATGTAAACTTGAAAAAACAGTGAGTGGTCCTAGGAATCAGTAATGATGCCAGGGATTTGGGAGACCTTTGGGGTCCCCAAGGAAGAAGTGATTGAACTAAGATCTCAAGAAAGACCTGAAGAGGGTGGAAAAGGGTCAGATGGGGTAGGGGAATGGCAGGTGCAGAGGCCATGGGAGGAGAGGAGGAGGAGATAGAGCAGCATGTTTGGGAGCAGAGCCTGAAGGGGGCTGGATACACCCTGCAGAGGCCATCTTGATTTTCGAATGCTATGAAAGATTTCTTGCCATTTGAAGAAACAGACCACAGTGTACTTAAGAAAATTTTTTGTATTCTGGACTGAAAAGTTATGAAAATAAAGGAAAGGAAGATTTATTTCTGCTTTCTCAGTGTATTTATGATGAAATATTTGAAATTCAGTATATTTGAAATGAGCCCTTATCTTGAGCTCACTGGACTTATTATTTTGGGTTAAATAACAAAGAAAACACAGTCTTACTTTTTCTGATCATTTTATTCTCTTTCTGACTAACGTTAAAAAATAGTAACCTCTAGTAGGTGGGATAGTAGTAATCTTTAGAGATGTATTGAGAAGAGTACAAATGGGAGTACGTGCATCTTATTTGAATCTACATGCAGAATGGGAAGGTGAAAAATGAAATGTGCAAGTCTTTCTTGGTCCTTCTCTTGGAAGATAAACATTATGTATTCTTCCAGAAAAAGGTTATATATATACCAGCAAACATACTCACATTCTGTTCTGTACTTTTTTTTTTTTTAAACTTAGTACTACAGGAAATCTCTCGTTAGTGCATATAGATCTACTTCATTGTTTGAACTGCTGCATAATATTCCATCATGTGCTTATGTTATAACCAGTCTTCCCTTTGGTGGCCATTTAGGTTGTTTGCATTGTTTTGCTATTTGTTATTCCAAGCAATGGTGTTTCACAGTTCTCTCTTTCTTGCATCAGTCTTTCTTACAATTTCATCTGATATTGGGCCTAAACTATGCTGCTGTGAACATTCTTTATTTATGCATTTGTGAGTAAATGCCTAGGGCAGACGCTTAGCAGTGGACTCCTTGATTCAAAGGGCATATGCATTTAAAATTTTGGTAACAGTTCCCGAGTCATTTTCTTTTTCTTTTTTTTCTTTTTCTTTTTATTTTTTTTCAGACTGAGTTTCACTCTGTCGCCAGGCTGGAGTGCAGTGGCACGATCTCGACTCACTGCAACCTTCACCTCCTGGGTTCAAGCCATTCTCCTGCCTCAGCCTCCCGAGTAGCTGGGACTATAGGCGCGCGTCACCATGCCCAGCTAATTTTTATATTTTTAGTAGAGATGGGGTTTCACCATGTTGGCCAGGACAGTCTCGATCTCCTGATCTCATGATCTGCGCGCCTAGGCCTACCAAAGTGCTGGGATTACAGGCGTGAGCCACCACGCCCAACCTCCCGAGTCATTTCTTATCTTGTTGCTCCAATTTCCATTCCCACTGACAGTGTAGACCGACAACTGTTGAGGGCTTGCAGTGTACTTGGGACTAGCAGGAGGGCATGTCAAAATTGTAAACCTCTGCCCATTTGATGTAATATTTGAAACTAGAAAGGTAAAATTCCAGGGACGCTAGTGACACTATGATAACCTGATTGTACAGTGACATTCATGTTTAAACCAGTCTTGGAAGATAATGCTGTAGCACAACTGTTTTTGCATTATTAAATTTATCCTCTTCTTTTCTGAGAACACAATATATATGAGAACACGTTCATCTGCATTTATCCTATTTTAATTATTGTTTGATGCTTAGAGCAGAAATTCCTGGACCTGCCCCAATTAACGATGGGACCTTGGGTAAGCCTCTGGATCTATCTGGAGCCTCTGTTTCCTCATCTTTAAGGAAAAAGGTTGGATGGGATGATCTCAAAGACCCACTGTTCAGTCTTTCTTTCTTATATTTTGAGCCATAATTGGGTCCCTGTGAGTCAATTTCAGATGATAGAATTTACTGTTATATAGTTTAACTCTAACATATAGTGCCTTGAGGTAGACCAGTGATCCCAGACTAAGAATTATTCAAAATCATTCACCGTCGGGGACACAGAAAAAGGAAAATGGAACAGAAACAAAACTAATACCTGCGACTCCGAATGTTTAAAATTAGATTTGATAGGTTGCAGGCTGAAGAAACTCAACCTGTTCATCATCTCTCATCTTTTCACTTGTTCTCTGTGTATGCCATTATATTGTGTTCCTCATTTTCCCAAGATGATGATTATGGACACTCAAATTTAGCACCAGAAACTGTCATTACCATTTCATGCTATTGCAGCATTCATACCCTGCAGAGAGGATGTGAAGTTGTAAGGCCTTCTTGCTCTGGTGACATCTGTTAGGCTTGGTCTCTATATCATTCCCCAACTCCCTGACCCTTAATATTTGCTGGTCTGCTTCCCTTCAGGTCCTTCCTCACCTCACATCTCTGTGCAAGGATTTCATCTGGTATATCACTAAATATTACCTTCCTGTGTTTCTCAAGGTCAATTTGATAGACTCCAATTTTTCAAGCTGCTGGCCAGCTTGAGCGTATTCATATGTTACCTATGATGAATCACATCAGTGTCGGGGCCGGGAAGGTACTGCAACATATTGGTGCCTCACGGGAGGCTCTCAAAATGATCCAAAGTTTTTCGTTGCAGCAAAAGCTCATTCAGAAGTCTTTGGGCCGTTTGGCTCAGCGGAGGCTGTCATGTGCCAAGGCTCTGTAGGCATTCTTAGCTCTGCTTCTGGAGATAAGAGTTCATTCCTCCATCCCAACTTGTTCTTCCCTGCCCATTCTTCCTCTTCCTGCCTTCACTGCACATTCCAGGATCGCCATGTTCTAGAACATTCATGTCTGCCTCTTAGCCAGCAGAATGCTATTCTCACATCCACAGTGGGACAGCTAACAGCCCCCATTTATCAAATCCCTGTCATGTGCTGTGTTGGGCACTTTATATCCCTCATCCAGGAGGATGCAAAAACCTGGTGTTTTTTTTTTGCATTTTACAGACGAGCCAAGGGATGGCTCAGAAGGGTGAAGGAACTCACCCGAGTTGCACAGCTGGTGAGCTCAGAGTCAGGCTCCTTGCTCGGTCCATCTGGCTTCCAAACTCCAAGTCTGTCTGCTTCACCCCATGGCCCATCTTTTCTACCATGTTTAGTATCAATGTTCATACTTTGCAGATTTTGCTTTCAAATTCTCTAGCTGCGGTTTGAGTGATTAATTTCAGGATCCATCCTATTTCTTAGAGGAAGCCACTCTGATCTACCCTGTCGTCTCTTTATATTCAAGATATCCTTTATAGAGCTCTCAAATTACTTTTGGGGAGAAGCAGCTATTTAATAAAATATAACTTAAGTGAAAACACATTCCATATAGAAGTATATTAAGAACCTATATGTAATTACTAAGACTACTAATTATTTCATGGGAAAATGCCCTCCTGCTGAGCTGTTTTAGATGCTCCAAAGTTAGAAGTAAGAGAAGAAATGAAAACAATTAAAATAGGGTAACAGGGACAGTACAGAAGTAAACCACTGTCTTAAAAGGCCAATCCATTTGGCATAATTAAAAAAAGAGGGAGGAGAGGGAGGCACATCAGCCCCCATTCATATTTAAATAAAGAAAATGGGGCAGTGGGGCTTGTTCCTATGTTGTGGAACAGCATACAGATGTGATCTACCTCATTCACATCCTTATGTGAATTACACACTGGTGCCGTCACCTCTTAAGACAAGCACCTATCGTTTTCCTGTGTATTCCAAGAAGCCAGTGTGGCTAGCAGAATAAGATGTTTTCCTGTTTTCAAGATGGAGTGGACTCTCTTTTATTTAGCAGCAGTGTCTGCGTGTTAGGATTCCATGTGAGTTCTCTAAGTCTGGGACAATGATAGGTGTGTCTGAGTCCTGCATTACCATGGTTTATTCTTTCCTTTACCCAGTATCTATTGGAGTCGGGCTTCTGTTGCTTTATTTCTCCGGGTCTGGCATATCCCACTCCCTGTCTTGAGATCTCAGGACCTCCGAGGGGCATTGCATGTAAAGAACAACAGCTTATTAGGTATCAAAACACACTTCGTGAACAGCTATAGCAAGACCTTGATATTCCAGTGTAGAGCTCTTAAAAGACCCCAGTGGGGCTCTGAGTTCCTCCTTCTTCTGTTTCTATTAGATTTCTAAATTTTAGTTTCTAAATTTTAGATCCCCGGAACTTGGGATCTAAAACTCTGGTCCTGTGGAAGAAGGAGGTAGGGTAGAGTGGGAGCAGATGGACCTGATGTCATCCATCTCCCTACGTTGTTTGCAGGAGGAAAAGGGATGAGGCTGAGACTGGGAGGCAGGGGCGGTGGATTGAGAGAGAGGAGATGGATTGTTATAAGTAACCAATGTGCCTCATGCCTGCCAGGCCCTCACTAGATCTGTTTAACAGGGAGTGCAGAAGAGCTTCTGTTGGGGACTGGCCATTAGTATAGCGAGGGGCCCAAGAAGTGTTGTGAAACATCAGCATCTGCTGGACATTGAGATGGCCACTAGGTTGGTCAGAGAGGGCTGGTATGGGAAGAGGGGCAGGTGGCCCTCTCTTAGAGTTACTATTTGACTCACCCCTGACTTCCCAGAATGTGTCTTGAATCTATTCCCCTCTCATATGGGAGGGGTGACCCAAGTATGTTTGTGGCAACCAAAAATGTCTCCAGGCATTGCCAGATGTCTCCTAGGGGTGCAAATCATCCCCAGTTCATAACCATGACTATAAAACATACTGTATTATAGTGGCAAAGATTAGAATCAGATACATCTTATGACCTTGGGCAAGTTTCTTAACTTCTTTAAACCTCAGTTTCTTCATCTGTAAAATGCACATCATAATATCTCCATTCAGAGATATAGGTGGTTCTATTAAACACATCGACTCTGTGTATATAAAGTCTTAACCCATTGTGGAATAAAGTAAGTGCTCAATTAAATGGTAGCTGCTGCTATTAATAACAACAATAATAATATTTTCTTCACACATGAAAGTGCAAAGTGATGCTTACTTTTCTTAACCTCTCCAACTGGCTGAAAGAGGAGCTCTAGGGCAGATGTTTATCAGCCTGATTTCAATGGAGTTGCAATGAATTCTTTTTCTGTCTTCATATGTCTGGACTCCTACATTTTAATAGATGTGTATTTAGTTTGTTGATTAGTATTTTCCAGTGTAGCTCATATTAGCACTCAACTGTCATTTGAAAAGCCATCTTAATTATTTATGTGATTGCTTTTTCTTTTGTATTTACAAAGAAATACACTCTGCATATATTTAGGAAAGATGATTAAGGGATTAGTCATCAGGAACAGCAAGCAATGGTTTATATCAAAATGATTATTGAGAAAGCAGAGAGATGAGGGGTAAAAATAAAAGATTAGCCAGAGGTAATGGAATGTGCATGTTTTAGGGAGAGAGCGCATGCTCAGTTGATTGCAACCACAGGGTTTGCTGCTGAAGTGCTGTAATGATTCAGGTTTTCAATAGAGTTGATACCGGGTCTATTTATTTTGTGGGAGTGAAGGCATAGGGATAGTACTGACAGCATTATGTGATTGCAGCCTCATTGATAAGCATCGGAAATAATGACTTTAACACTATTTTCAGATAGGGAGCACTCAGTACCAACCATTATATTAGGCTCATGGGCTCAACACTTTGCTGTGCTTTTCATAGATACTGACACCTCTGTTTTCATTTTGTTGTTGTTGTTTGCCCTGCCGGGAAACTGCCACACCCTGTGTTTTCATGGCATGATATTAAGGAAAGATGGGCTAGGATGCTGAGGAGTAAATTGCTTGCACTTTTAAGGACTTCTGCAAAACTCCAGCTACTTTTAGGCTCCTTCAAATTCAGTGACTTTATGAGCTGGTATAGCTTCACTGTTTGTGGGAATTCCCCGCAATCTCCTTTGACACTAAAAGGTTAAGTCCCATGATTTGCCTTTGCGGATGGAAGGCCTTAGCCTTCTTTTATGGTATATGTGTTGGGGGGAGGCATGTGGTACGTGGGGCGGGTAAAATACGAGCCTCATGCGTGTCTAAGCTGGTGACTTGGCTTGGAAATAATGATCGTTCGTCAACGCATCACAAGTCACAGGGCTTATCCCCATTGTTCTGAACGATCTTTAGCTAAACAAAAAGATAAAAGCTATTAATATTATTAATAGTTGTAGATTATTGGGAAGAGCACATCCTAAATCAGTCATTAGATTTGTTCCTCATTTCTTTGCTTTACAAATTGTTTTTCTGTATAGTATTGGATTTTCAATAAATAAAGTATGATATAAACACGTCTGCAAATCAGCAAGAACTATATAAGCCACTTGCTCAAATCAATAAGTGCATGCTCACAAAGGAAGGTAAAGTTTCTGAAGTTCTTCTTTGGGGCGTTTGCAAAATGTCCTATTATTGTCACCTGCAGGTGGGGGGTTGGATATTCCTATTTGTCTTTGTACTAGGTACTGTGCTTAGCATTTAACAGTGAAGTATTTGTATTATGTGTGAAACCCATTGTGCAGACGAGGCAGTTTGGAGGCTGGAAGAGGCATAGACTTTCCCAGGATCACACAGCTGGGAGATAACGGGGTGGATCCAGGATTTGCAGCTGGTGTGTGGATGATGCCGGAAGATTGGCCTTTTTCAAGGACTTAGACAAGTATTGTACTCATACAGTATTTGCATTTATTTGTATGAATACTTCTGGGCTCCTAATATGAGGGTACCTAAAAAGTACATCCCCCATGCTGCTTGTATTCTGAGGGAGCTGATGAACATGGGCCAAGGAAGCTCTTTCCTTTGCCTTCCATTCCAGACTTCCTTTTCGAGTAGTATATAGTGTATTTACCATTCTACTTCAGTTGCCTGTTTGACCTTTCTTGTCACAGGCTCAGGGAAGATTCTTTTTTTATTTATTTATTTTATTTTATTTTATTTTTTTAAGTAGGAGTTTCACTCTTGTTGCCCAGGCTGGAGTGCAATGGCACAATCTTGGCTCATCACAACCTCTGCCTCCCAGGTTCAAGTGATTCTCCTGCCTCAGCCTCCCTAGTAGCTGGGATTACAGGCATGTGCCACCACGCTGAGCTAATTTTGTATTTTTAGTACAGACGGGGTTTCTCCATGTTGGTCAGGCTGGTCTCGAACTCCCGACCTCAGGTGATCCGCCCGCCTCGGCCTCCCAAAGAGCTGGGATTACAGGCATGAGCCACCGCGCCCGGCCTAGGGAACATTCTTTATCAGATAATAAATTATTCATTCCCCTCATAGACATAATCGGTTGCTAAAATATTCTGAGTTTCCTATCTCCAGAATATCTAAAACTTATGCTTGGTACTTATCCTCTAAGTTTTCCGTTTCATTTCTCATTCTGAAAATTTTGCACTGACTTAGTCTTGACTGTTATTCATTGTTCTTTGATCATTGTCTTTGTGTCTTCTCCTGTTTTTTTTTTTTTCCTGGCCGCCGCTCGCAGTCTTGAACCGAATCTTTCAAACTTTATATCCATTGTAACCTTTGTATAATGAGGGCTGTGATTAACCGCAGAGTTTTAAAGAGTGAAAGTCAAGCGTAGGTGGCTGGCTCCGAACCATCACTCCCAATAATGTGAAACCCAAAGCAGATGCATCCTTTCATTAATGTGGGCTCCCCTGAGTTCTTATTAAGCAATTTTGACATAGTTTGAAGAGACGGATTTCATCTTCAGACAGTGTTCAGCCAATGGCTGAAAGGCCTGCTTTTGGCCACTCGGCATTTAGGCTCCATTATTTAAGAGGGGAAAAATATGCCTGAGACTGTTTTTCACATTTATTGTGGGACATTTAGAGAATCTCAGACTAGCAGGTGTTAGATTAAACAGAGGAGAAACGGTCCTTGTGGTGATAAAACTTCTCTACGCAAGAACAAATAGAGAAACAACCGTAGATGAAGCAGCCAGTCTCAGGCTGGGGCAGCATGCCCTGCAATAGGTTAAGGTTTATTTTAGACAAATATTTAAAATGCAGCTAATTTTTACATATGCAGATGCAATCCAGTGGAATAGAGGTAGCCCCAGCTTTGGAGTCATACAGAGCTGGGGTTAAATCCCAGTGTGAATACTAACTCACTGGGTGTCCCTGGGCAAATCTGGTCATCTCTCTCTTTCTTTTTTTGAGATAGGGTTATTGCTCTGTCACCCAGGCTGGTGTTCAGTGGCACAATCATGGTTCACGCAAACTTGACCTCCTGGGCTCAAGTGATCCTCCCATCTCTGCCTCCCGAGTAGCTGGGACTACAGGCTTATGCCACCACACCTGGCTAATTTTTTTTTCTTTTTTTTTTTTAATGTAGAGGGAGGGCTTCACCACGTTGCCCAGGCTAGTCTCGAATTCCTCTGCTCAGGTGATCCTCCTGCCCGAGTCTCCCAAAGTGCTGGGATTACAGGCATGAGCCATCATGCCTGGCCTCAGTCATCTCTTTGAACCTTGGCTGATTTACCTGCAGATGCCAATATGACTCTCAGATTCTGGCACATAGTAAAGATTCAGTAAATGGTCGCTGCAGGGGAAGCTAACTTGTCCAATACAGATCCGTAAAATATACTCATAAATCTTGTTGGAGCAATATTTCTTCTTTGTCTTACTTCAGGCTAATAACAAAAATATCATACAGTGAGTGGCTTAAATATTTATTCTTACAGTTCTAGAGGCTGGAAGTCCGAGATGAGGGTGTCAACCTTGTTGAGTTCTTAGTGAGGTCCCTCTTTCTGGTTTTTAAGTAGCCTGTTTCTTGCTGTGTCCTCATATGGTAGAGAGCTGAGAGGAATTGAGAGAGAGAGAGAGAGAGGGCGCACTGTCTCATGTGTCTTATAAGGGCACTAATCCCTTCATGAGGATTCCACTCTCATCTAGTCACCTCTCAAAGGCCCCATCTCCAACTACCATCACGTGGGCAATTAGGATTTCACCATAATACTTTTGGAGGGACACTGTATTACTCCATTTTCATGCTTCTAATACAGACATACCCACAACTGGGAAGAAAAAGAGGTTTAACTGGACTTACAGTTCCACATGGCTGGGGAGGCTTCAGAATCATGGTAGGAGGCAAAAGCCACTTCTTATATGGTGTCAGCAAGAGAAAAATGAGGAAGAAGCAAAAGTGGAAACTCCTTGATAAACCCATCAGATCTCCTGAGACTTATTCACTATCATGAGAATAGCATGGGAAAGACCGGCCCCAGCGATTCAATTACCTCCCCCCGGGTCCCTCCCACAACATGTGGGAATTCTGGGAGATGCAATTCAAGTTGAGATTTCGGTGGGGACGTGGCCAAACCATATCAGACACAAACATTCAATTCACAGCATTCTACCCCAGCCCTCCAAAATTCATGTTCTTCTGACATGCCAAATACATTTATTACATCCAAATAGCCCCAAAATCTTAACTCATTCCAGCATCAGCTGTAAAGTCTATGTCTTTTTAATTTTTTTAAATGATCAAAACACTGGGAAGTAGCCACTTCTCTCTTCAGCTTCCCACCAATGTGTTAATAATCTGACTAAGGTGGCCGGGCGCGGTGGCTCACGCCTGTAATCCCAGCACTTTGGGAGGCCAAGGCAGGCGGATTGCCTGAGCTCAGAAGTTGGCGACCAGCCTGGGCAATACGGTGAAACCCCGTCTCTACTGAAAATACAAAAATTAGCCGGGTGTGGCGGCATGCGCCTGTAGTCCCAGCTACTGGGGAGGCTGAGGCAGGAGAATTGCTTTAACCTGGGAGATGGAGGTTGAAGTGAGCCGAGATTAGGCCACTGCACTCCAATCTGGGTGACAGAGTGAGACTCTGTCTCAAAAATAATAGTAATAATAATAATAATAATCTGACTAAGGTTATTAACCATTAAGGTATGCTGTGCTAAGGAGCAGGGGGCGCCTTCCATCCGTAGAGGGCAGAAAGGTGCCTATCATGTCTTCATTGCCAGTGCCCTGGTATGGAGCTAGCTGGCCTTCCACAGGGTCTGAGGTTAATGCTAGAGAGAAGTAGGGGTGGCAGAGCCTACCCTATGTTCCTAGGAGAGTTCATCTGGAGCTAGTCCCTGACCCTTAGGTGGAAGATGCAGCTATGCCCAAGGTTCTGAAGACCCTATAAAAGGAAGCCTTAGAAGTGGCTGTGATTGTTTTAAAGTCTGTCCACAAATTCTTTGATAATTCTCCTTTCAAGTAGAGGCTAATTCTCCTCCCTTGGAATATGGGCTCATATTAGTGACTCACTCTCCACGAATAGAATTTGGCAGAAATGGCCAGGTATGACTCCTGAGGTAGGTCCTAAAGGCTTCGTGGCTTCTCCTTGCTCACTCTCTTGGATCACTCACCAGCCGCCATGTTGTGATGAGACTCAAGCAGACCTGAGGAGAGGCCCATGCAACAAGGAATTGAGGCCACCAGCCTTGTGTATGATCCCCCTTGGAATCCTCCAGCCCAGTCAAGCCTTCAGATGACCAAGGCCCTGGCTGATTCATGTCATGAGAGATCTTGAGTCAGAACCACCCAGCAGCTAAGCCACTTCTGAATCCCTGACCCACAAAATTTGGTGAGATACCAAATGGTTACTGTTTTAAGCCACTATGCTCTGGGGGAATTTGTGATGTAGTGGTAGATAACTATTACAGGATCCATGGCCTCAAGGGGAGAAGGATCTTTGAGAGAGACTGGACAGTGAGTTCTAAGGACAAGACATGTATAACTACCCAGGAAGCTCCACTGTGTGCAAGGAATCATAAGTTCCCGGGGTTGCATCCGTCTCCCAGGTCACCTTGTCTGACCTCTCTCCAACACTTTTAATACATCCCTGATCAGGAATCACCCCGCTTTGGCATAAGCTCCTTTCTCCCCATGCTGCCCATCCCACTTCTGCACACCTCTTAATTAGTAAGTTCTCCCTCATATTGAAGGCAGAATCTTCCTCTGAGCGTCTTCTATGCACCGGCCCTGGTCCTGCCCTCCGAGTTCCACTGGCTGCCTTCTCATCAGAACCCAGCTAAAACTCACATCTCTCAAATTCCCTAAATAATAAATCCAAAGTTATTGAAGATATTGGGTTACTAAAAGTTGGCAGTGAGACTGGCCCCACTCATTTCTTTGTAACCCCTGTCCCTCTTTTTATTATTGAAGCTTGGGATGCACTTGGTAAGGCTAGGCAGCTGGGGAGCGTGCAGACTCAGGAGCCAATACCTGCTTTGCCTTCCCTGGAGTTAATGAATCAGCATGAATGAAGAGCACAGTCTTCTTTTAAATGGCAGAGGAACAGTGCACTTATTTACCGACAATTCTCAGATTCTAATTGTTCCGACTACAATGCGTCCTGTAAACCGGGTAGCTGGGAGAAACTTCAATGCATCTTTGTAATGGCTTTGTTGTTGTTCATTGAGAGGGACTAATTAACTTTGATTATTGAACTAATATTATGGCACTTTGACAGCCCTTCAGATTTATGACTCTGGGAAAATAAACAAATGAAATGCAGGTGCTGGAGCAGAAAGAATAAGTTATTACTGAACTTTAATTACTTGGAATGCATAGCCAGGAGAGAATTAGTTGATGAATTACAGGATGCTTAAAATCTACATCAAATTGTAAGCAATAAGAAGATAAAAATAAAAAGGAAGGGGCAGGAAGGGTGCTATTTTTAAGGCAGGGAAGGATAGGATGCATTTGCAGTGGTCTCTGTGGTGTTTCATTCATTAATCTCTGTGGTCTCCAATGCTGCAGATACGTACATGGTGCTACTCAAAGCATGGTCCCTGACCTGCAGCATCAGTGTCACCTGAGAGCTTGTTGGAAATGCAAATTCTTGGGCCCCACCCCAGACCTACTAGGTAAGAATCTCTGGAGGTGGGGCCCAGCCGTCTGTGATTTGCAGTTACTCCAGGAGATTTTGATATCTGCAGAAGTTGAGAAGCATGGCTCAACAGTTCTCATGCAGCTTGCTTTTTCTTTTATAAAAGGGCAGGCACACATTTTTATCTTTGCTTATGAAAATCAAATGTTTTCCCAACCCAGTTTACCAACTAGCTCCCAAATTTTCAGGCTATTTTAAAAGTTGGCTGCAATTTAAAAATTTTGGGAAATTTTAATTTATCCAACATCTATTACATGCTCGGTGGTAGAGTGAGTGACATAAGATAGTCTAGAAGGATTTTACTAATGAGGTGATACCCCTAAACTGTCATCGATGCCAGCGCCTGCGTAGTGTGGTAAGAGTGATAGTTCCATGACTCATGAAAGATGGTCTCCCCACGTGCTTCAAAGCAGGATGGTTGCAGGAGAAAGTATTGGTGGACTGTGAACAGCCCCCACGGCAAGGGTGCATCTGGAGCTGGAGGAAGAGCATCTGCAGAATGTAATCCCAGTTTGTCCTGGGAATGGAGATGTCAGGCTTGGGTGTGGTGTCGGGGAGAGGGCAGGCAGCTCCTCTATGAGGCCAGATCACTCAGGGCCTTGGATTCCAGTCTTAGGAGAATAGACTTTATTCTCTAGGTCCTGGCAGCCATCACTGGCTGAGTCTGAGTGGCGGTGATACAGTCCACACTCAGTGATTGAGATAGACAGACATTTGGGCTGAATTAGGGAGGGGAGTGCGGGGTCCGGAGACTCTGTTGGCCTGTTGGCCATGGTCCCGAGCGCAAAGAGCAGAAAAGGGCGCAAAGAGCAGAAAAGGACAAGACGGGGGCTGAACAGGCTTGCTCAGTTCCTGACATTCAAGGAAGAACTTTAACATCCATCCACGGAGCCTCAAAGGCTAAAAATAATCATCCCTTTCAATAGTTCCTGTTGTGAGGACCATTAACGAATTATAAGAGAAAGCGTTCGTCACTTGTAGAAACTCCATGAAAACAGACGTGTGTTTACTTATCTGCAACCCTGTGTTAGGAGGAGGGTGACGAGACACTTTACTGTTTGAATCAGGAAGTGCTGACACTGAAGGGAGGAGCTCTTCATAATTATACCCGGAGGGCAGGCAAGACAGCCACACACAAGTGGCCTGGCCTGGCTGGGTTTGGTACAGAGGGGATTAGGGCAGATTCAAACCTCACTGGCCCCCCGTCCCTGCACTTCTGTGCTGTCTGCCGTTACTGAGCACTTTTCCTGTTTAAGTTGTTGCTGTTTTCATTCCCTCAAAAGCTCAGCCAGCCTCCAGCCCAAAATTGTCTCTGTTTATTGGACAGTTGGAAATGTCACTGTGGCCCGACAGCCCTTGTTGTCAAGCAGGCTGCTAAGCTTTTATTCTAGAGCGTCTTTCATCTGATTTCCTCCACCGTCTGGAACCTTCTGGATTCTTCCTCTTATGGGTAGTGATGGGCACTTTAGGAGTAGGAATGCATGTCAGTGCTAGACCACATCCTTTCATACCCGGAATTCGCATAGTGATATTTAAAAATAGATAGCAGGCCAGGTGCAGTGGCTCACGCCTGTAATCCCAGCACTTTGGGAGGCCGAGGCGGGTGGATCACTTGAGGTTAGGAGTTCGAGACCAGCCTGGCAAACATGGTGAAACCGTCTGTACTAAAAATACAAAAATTAGCCAGTTGTCTTGGTGCGTGGCTGTAATCCCAGCTGCTCGGGAGGCTGAGGCAGGAGAATTCCTTGAACCTGGGAGGCAGAGGTTGCAGTGAGCCAAGATTGTGCCGCTGCATTCCAGCCTGGGCGACAGAGCGAGATTCCGTCTCAAAAAAAAAAAAAAAAAAAAAGTAGTCATTTTAGAATTGCTTTCTGTTTGGGATGGTTTAGTCTATAAACGCACATAACCGGGAGCTGGTCAAATGTTTACATGGGGCCGTGGGCCATTTTGTATCCTTGGAGGAGAAGCCAAGGCACTTGGCAGGGGTGTTAATGATGATAATCAGGTGGCTGGGTGGAGTCGCCATTTGTGGCATCCTCAAAGACTTGCCAACATAGACATTTTTGGGGAGACAGAAACACAGAAATAATTCTGCAATGTTTTAAAGAATCTGTTAAAAATCAAGTTTCTTTCAGTCATGTATGATCCATTGGGCTTTATATAACTTTTAGCCATTGCTTTGCAGGGACAGCAAAGATGTGAGCAAATTTGTGCAAACCTAATAGGATGAAAAATTGAGGTATGAATTAGCAAAGTCATTTGTCCTTCTGGAGAGAGTTATGGATTAACAGATTACATTTGGGTATATTGTGGTTGTAAAAAGGTAATATTCTCAGATTGGAAAGGACTTTCTGAGATAATCCAACTTAACTTTCCCCACTTGACAGACAAGAAAACTGAGGCCCACAGAAGGTAACTTAGGCAATTAATTAATTATAGTTAATAATTAATTCTGCCTGCAGAACAGGAATATGGCCCCTGACACTTCATGCTTAATTGGATGGCTTATTAAATTCTTATTTTTATATTAATAATGATGATGATGATAATAATAATAATAATAGTAGCTAGCATTGTTTTCCAGTGCTAAGCACTTTAAATGCATTAATTCAGTTCATCTTTACAACAACACCATGAGATAGCTAATATTATGAATCCTATTTTCGGATGAAAAGACTGAGTCTCAGGGAACAAACAGCCAAGAGATGAAATGCCACAGGGCTGTCTAGGTTCAAACAGCAGCAGAGGTGCAATACCATAGGGATGTGGAAGCCTTGCTTGTCTTGTTCCTCTTGGTATAACCCCAGTGACTAGCATAGTGCCCGCTCAATTGGAGGGATTTGGTAAATATTTACTGAGTGAGTAAGAGAGTAAAACAGCTGAGCCATTATAACCTGGGCAGCAGTAATCCTGCCATTGTAGGAAGGGACATATCGGCTGGTTGGTTTTTGGAAAGCAGACCAGCAGAACGTGCAAATAACTTGGTGTGTTTTCGTTAAGTACTGAGCTGTGTGAATTGGTTTCATGTTGATGCTACTGAAGTCTCCCCAATTCGTCATCTACCTTGTAGCTTGTTGAAGAAAGAGTCCTTATTTACAGTCTATTATGTTAAACGTATTTTATTCTAGTTCTTTGAAAATGACCCATCCTGATTTGGAAAATCTCTAGCTTGCCTGGTCATTCTGGAGCAGTGGGAGCAGGCTGTGATGCAGAGTGGACTCATAATCCAGCTTGATTTTGAGGGACAGAAACCTGGGCCTTTAGGTAGAATGAGCAGCTTAAAAGCCTGCACCTGAGAGTAGGGGACATACATTAGGGCTAGCGGGTAAATCCAGCTGTACCCGAGAGTTGGGGGCATACGTTAGCCCTACTAGGTAAATCTAGCTGCACCCGAGAGTAGCGGGTATACGTTAGGGCTAGTGCGTAAACCCAGCTGCACCCGAGATATGGGGTATACATGAGTGCTAGTGGGTAAACCCAGCTGCACCCGAGAGTAGGGGTATATGTTAGGGCTAGTGGGTAAATCCAGTTGCACCTGATAGTTGGGGCATACGTTAGGGCTAGTGGGTAAACCCAGCTGCACCCGAGAGTAGGGGTATATGTTAGGGCTAGTGGGTAAATCCAGTTGCACCTGATAGTTGGGGCATACGTTAGGGCTAGTGGGTAAACCCAGCTGCACCCGAGAGTAGTGGGTATATGTCAGGGCCAGTGGGTAAACCCAGCTCCACCCGAGATATGGGGTATACATGAGTGCTAGTGGGTAAATCCAGCTGTACACGAGAGTAGGGGGCATATGTTAGCGCTAGCAGGTAAACCCAGCTGCACCCCAGAGCAGGTGTATACATGAGTGCTAGTGTGTAAATCCAGCAGACATCCGGACTGTGCTTGAGGGTGTCATCGAGAGAGAGAAGGTTGATCCGAAGTTAGTGAAGGCTTTAAAAATTAAAAGGCTTGAGATGATGGTAGGGTTTTGGAGGTAAGTATAAAAACCTTCTTGTTTTCTACTACTTAAAGCTGAAAACCCAGCTGGGGTTGGCTTTGCTTCTAATATCCTTCTTCCTTTTTGTTTCATAAGTAATTGTCCTGAAGCCTGTCAAGATAAATGTATACTGAAAGAGAAATTAATGAGAGAGAAAGTGAGATACAGAGAGATAGACACAGAGGAGAGACAGGCATACAGAGAAAGAGAGATACACAGACACACAAAGGGGAGGTGAAGACACAGAGCAGGGACAGAAAGACAGAGAGAGAGAGAGAACCTGTCTAGCAGTGTTTTTATGAGGTTTTTAGTGCCGGGCTTTGCATGGTGGTGGCGGTGTGCGTGTGGGGTGTTGATCACTGTTTTCAGTGTTCTCTGATCATTTCTTGCTTAGAAAGAAGGAAATTAGAATTGTTGAGCTATGATTTGTTTTAATCAGAAAGAAATTGTCTAACATAAATCTCTTCGTGAGCACTGGAAAAGCCCCTAAAGCGGCCAGGAAAAAAATATCAATACTTAGCAAAGGAGGAATGATTGTTCCAATTCGTGGCTTAATTGACTTTAAGCCTTAATGAAACTCAGGCCGGAGCGGGCGGCGCACTCCATGGCTGGGATCCACAGTGAAATCTACACTGGGAGAGGAGGAATTTAGGGTGGTAATTTGGTTCTTTGCTATTGATGAAATTTTCTAATTGACTGGGGCTACTTAATACCAGATAATATTTTTTTTCTTGCTATAAAGAGAGTAAATTTGTTTTTTTCTGACGAACACAGTAATTTATTTTAAATTACAGCTTTTTCTATTGGAAGCATTCATTTATGTTGGATTATTGTTCCCTGAGTGAAATTTCACTGATGCTGTATAATTAAATATAGATTTTTTTTAGAGATAGTATATATTTTAGATGTATAAGTGGATAAACTGGAGGTATGGAAGGTCTTTATTTAAGGAGAATAAATAGCCCACCCCATCAACACGATGGCCCTTGGAAAGGACTCATTTAGCCTCCGCGAGTTCCTCTTCCGCACCAGGCTGCACTTACGGAAGGACTGCAAAAACTTGCTAATATCATCAGTCTGAAAGGATTGAGCTATAAAATGTGTTATGAGGGCCTAAGCAACACATCTGGAATTTAGCCTTTCCAAGTTCAAATCCTGTTTATGCCACTTATGAAAACCATGTGACCTTCACTTGTTCTTATTGCCTCAGTTTCCTCATCTGTAACTTGGGGGTTGATAATAGTACTTGGATCACAAGATTGTTGCGAAGATGAACTAAAGTGCTAATGTGAAATGTTCATGATGGTACCCGAGTACTTGCGGTGGTACCTAGCGTGTGCTTTCCAAGTGGTGGCAAAGAAAAGAAAATAATTGCTTGGGGTCCTGTCTACCTGTCTAGGCTCCTGTCTGGCCGTTCTCTTTCTTGTTCCAACCATATCAAACTCACTGCTGTTGCTAACCCTTCCTGTCTCTCTGCATCTTGGCACAGACTATGGCCTCTGCTTGGAAGGATCTCAGCTAAGCTTTTCCTCCCCACATCTGCCTCTGTATCCTGTGAGTCTCTGTTCAAGGGTATCTTTCCCACAAAGCTTTCCTGGGCTTCTCTTTCCTCTCTCCTGCCCTGCCTTCCTTCTTTTGTTCAGCACATCGTTGTCAACGTTCTTCTCTGGGTCAGGTAGAGCATTGAGCACCAATGATATGGCAGTGATAAAGAAAGCAAAGGTTCTGGCTGGGTGTGGTGGCTCACGCCTGTAATCCCAGCACTTTGGGAGGCCGAGGTGGGCGGATCACGAGGTCAGGAGATCGAGACCATCCTGGCTAACAAAGTGAAACCCCGTCTCTACTAAAAATACAAAAATTAGCGGGGCATGGTGGCGGGTGCCTGTAGTGCCAGCTACTTGGGAGACTGAGGCAAGACAATGGCGTGAACCCGGGAGGCGGAGCTTGCAGTGAGTCGAGATTGCGCCACTGCACTCTGGCCTGGGCGACAGAGCGAGACTCTGTCTCGAAAAAAAAAAAAAAAGAAAGAAAGCAAAGGTTCTTTCCTCCCAAGAGCTCATGGTCCAAGTTTTGGTTTTTAAGTATGCATCTATGACAACACTGATCACATAGTGCATTGATTGTTTGCCTGTAGGTCTCCTTATTTAGTCAACAAGCATGTTTTGATCCTTTATTCTACACCAGCAGTCTCACTGGACTCTCAGCACATATAGGTACACGAGATGTTGTCCTTGCCCTCAAGGAGTCTCAAGTGTGGAGACAGACACGTAAATTAATAGTAATAATAATATCTACCACCCACTAGGGGTCTGTGTGTGCATGTGTTGGGGGCAGTGTGGGTGGGGAGGGAAGCAAGGCCTCTATTATGGCCCAAGCTCAAGAATATTCGGGCAAGAGCAGATACAATGCCTGTATTTCTCATCACTTTTGGGTGGCATAGGACCAGTTGGTTATGAGCATGAAAGGTTTTCTTTGACTTTGGTGGTCTAGTTAGTGGTTGAGAACATGGATTTTGGAATCAGCCCAGTGGAGGTTGGAATCCTGGCTGCGCCGTTCTGTAGCAGTGTTGTGGATCTCAGACAAGGTGTTCCTGCATATGCCTCTCTATCTTCCTACAGGAAATGGAGATATTGCATCCCCGAACCGTAGGATGCTTGTCAGGATTAAATGAGATAACAGTGCCTGGTTAGTGGCACATGCTCAGTAACACCTGCCAAGTACCACTCACTGAGCCGAAAGCTCCTGAATACCACCCCTTCATGCCTTGCACATCCTGGGTTCTAACTCATTGAGGTGCCCCCTCCTTTCCTTCTTCCCGTCAACAACTCTTGTGCCCACGAGGGGCTGGCCTCCTCGGTGCCACACAGAGCCTCCTCTGAGTAGATTTGTGTCATGTTCAAACAAAGCTTCCTCGCTGCAGTATTGGATTTTGTAGGACGGTGACCGTTTCCAGAAACCTCTGGTCCGTGAGCCAATTTGGAGAAAATTGAATCATTCTCTGTGCCTTTAGGCTTGCATCCTAAAAGCCTGCACAAACACTTTGGGCAGGCTTCAGCAACTTCACATCAAGGGCTCAATTGCAGCTCCAGTATAAAAACCTCCCCCGTTGCTCTCTGCACGTGAAGCTGGATTCCATGCTTGGCACAGACCTCGGTGCGCACGGTAACGCTTCCTTCCACCATATCAGAAGGTCCTCAGCAGCCGCAGCCACTTAACATGTTCGGCGCTTCTCCATAGGAGGATTTTAAAAAGGCAGGAACTGTCAGGATCCCAAATGTTCAGTGGCACTTCAGCCAGAGGTAGGATAGGGATTTTGAAGTGTTTGGAGAAGTGTTTTCATATTTGAATTTACGGGGCTGGGGTGGGCTGGGGTAGGCAAGGGTCAGACTGTAGCGATTCGCTTGGTGTTTTCTCATGATGCCAGAGAAAATGACCTCATTATCCTCATGCTCACATTCGCCTTAGCCAGGACCCCTGTGTAGAAATAATCGTGAATTTAGTGACTGACAATCATAAGCGTTTTATGATTTGTGGAGGATTTATATATGAAGGAAAATGGATGAATTAAAAATATTAAACAGCTTAGCCGGCACCCACATGGATGAATCATTGAGATCTATTTTTTCCCCCTTTATACTATAAACATATGGCATGAATTTTCTGCTCTCATTACAGATGCTGAGAGAAGGCAAAGACAAATATTTATATTACATTCATGTTTTACAGTAAAAACACTGTTCGGTTTGTTTATACAGTTCCACTGTTACAGTTTTTATGGTCGGTAATGAAACCACTGTAAAACCAAGTCTGGGTTATATAGCAGATGCGATAAGCCCTCATACTCAGAGAGATGTCTGGGAAAGAATCGTTGATGTCACATGTACAGGATCAACAATGGAATTATGTGTTGGGACAGTCTAAGTTATGCTGTAATAACAAACAACCTCAAAATCTCCGGGGCTTGAAACAACAAAGGTTTATTTCTTGCTCAAACTGTATTTTCATCATGAGTTGCTTGGAGGGATCTGTGAGATGGGGATCTCACTCAGCCACCAGGGCCCACAGAGCAGCCTGCCCTGCTGGATGTTGTGACAGAGGAAGAGAGGGACGTGCTGACCCTCGCTCAAAAGCGACTCCTGCCATCTCTGCTCACATTCCATTGGCCAAAGCAAGTCTCAGGGCCAAGGAGCGAGCAGTGGTAGGGTGCGGTGTGTGTGCACAAACCCACCATATGTGCATAGAGGGAGGCCAAGAACTGGACTATCAGAGAATAGCGAAAGATTTCATTCCATGGTCGTGTCAAGCTGTTATTTAATTGATATTCTATTTTTAATGCAACATGGAATCAGAAGAATATAGAATATAGAACAGGCGTCAAAGACCCTCCTGCCTCTGCAACTGCACTGTTTAAAATTGATGAGATTCTGTCTTCATTTGAAGATGATCTGATAGGAAGGATTCACAGCTTTCCCCAAGAATACGCCACAGTGCATACAAATCCTCGAAGCCGCAGAACTTTTTCAAGTTGAACTGTGAACTGTGATTTTTTTTTTTTTTTAAGTAAGTTTACATGTAGAAGCTCATTGGTAGAGAGCTTTAGATATATTACTTCCCAGGGTGGTGCATCCTGTCACCATGAAGTAGGCATGAAATGCTGGAGATATGCATTCATTCAAAGGAAATAAAAAGGTGCAATTATGAAAAGCTCTCAAAGTGACTTTTTATTTTTTTATTTTTAGACAGAATCTCGCTCTGTTACCCAGGCTAGAGTGCAATAGTGTGATCTCAGCTCACTGCGGTCTCTGCCTCCCAGGTTCAAGTGATTCTCCTGCCTCAGCCTCCAGAGTAGCTGGGATTACAGGCACCCACCATCATGCCCAGCTCATTTTTGTATTTTTAGTAGAGATGGGGTTTCGCCATGTTGGTCAGGCTGGTCTTGAACTCCTGACCTCAAGTGATCCACCCACTTCGGCCTCCCAAAGCATTGGGATTACAGGTGTGAGCCAGAGCACCCGGCCTCAAAGTGACTTTAATAGCAACTTACAGGTGGCAGCTAGCTCTGCCCCATTCAGTATGGTAGCCACTGGCCACGTGTGGCAGTTGAGTGCTTGAAAGGTAGCTGGTCCAGATTGAAATGAGCCGTTGATGTAAAATAAAATGCCTCCCAGGTTTCAGACAGTATAAAAAAATTTAATTAACATTTTTATATTAGTTCCATGCTGAAATAATATTTGAGACATACTAGGTTAAATAAAATATCGTTGAAGTTCATTTAATCTGTTTCTTTTTACCTTTTTTTTTGACACAGCTACTAGAAAGGTTAACGATATGTAGGTGACCCTTTATTTTCATCAGACATTGCCGACCTAGATGGTAACCACTGGAGAGGAAAAAAGTACAATTTGGTATTTTTCTCGCAAATCCTTAATTGCTAGAACTCACAGTTTAACCTGACAGTCGATCAGTTGATATCCTTTGACTTGTTGGAATTTTCTTCTTTACATTCGTCTTTTAAAAAGCTTTATTTTGTGCCAGATGCAGTGACTCATGCCTGTAATGCCAGCACTTTGGGAGGCTGAGGCAGGTGGATCACTTGAGGTCAGGAGTTTGAGCCAGCCTGGCCAATATGGCGAAACCCTGTCTCTACTCAAAATACAAAAAGTTAGCCGGGCATGGTGGCACATGCCTGTAATCCCAGCTACTCAGGAGGCTGAGGTAGGAGAATTGCTGGAACTCGGGAGGCAGAGGTTGCAGTGAGCCAAGATCACGCCACTGCACTCCAGCCTGGGTGACAAAGCGAGACCCTGTCTCAAAAGAAAAATAAATGAAAAGCTTTGTTTTAAAATAAGTTCAGATTCTCATAGAAGTTGCGAAGAATAGTATAGAGGGTTCTGGGTACCTGTAACCCAGCTTCCCCAGTGATAATCACAGCATAACAATCAAGTCTGGGAAATTGACATTGGCACAATAATATTAACTAACTACAGATTTTATCCGAGTTCTGCTAGTGTTTGCGTGTACTCATTTGTGTGTGGCTCTCTCTGTGTGTGTGTGTAGTTCTATGAAAAGTTATCACATATATACATTTGGGTTACCAACATCACAGTCAGGATACAGAACTGTCCCATCTCCCCAAAGAAACACCCTTTACTTTAGTTTTTATTCTTTGAGTTATATCTTAACCAGGTTAACTGAGGGTAAATGTTTTAGGCAAGTTAGTAGCAAATGATGCTCTTGGTTCCTTGTCTGTCTTTTTGCCCATCCAACCCACCCTTCACACATGGCTGAGTAATGCCAAGCTTGGCAAGAGGTGCCAGGTGGGCACAAAGATAAAAGGACTGTGCTCAAGGAACTTAGTCTTTGAGGCCAAGCACGGTGGCTCACGCCTGTAATCCTAGCACTTTGGGAAGCTGACACAGGCAGATCACTTGAGGTCAGGAGTTCTAGACCAGCCTGGCCAACATGGTGAAAACCAGTCTCTACTAAAAATACAAAAAATTAGCTGGCCGTGGTGGTGCACACCCGTAGTCCCAGCTACTCGGGAGGCTGAGGCAGGAGAATTGCCTGAACCGGGGAGGCAGAGGTTGCAATAAGCCGAGATCGCGCCACTGCACTCCAGCCTGGTCCACACACAGATCGAGACTCTGAGACATTGAAACTCTGTCCCCAAAAAAAGACGCAAAGGAACTCAGTCTTTGGAGGGTTACAGAAATAGTTTCACTAGAAGGTGTGACATTGTGTAACAGAAATCGGTACCTTGACCTGCCAAAGGGAAGAAAATAGTGCGGAATCTTTTCTCCAGGTTTCAGGACCCATGTCTCTTGTCCTTCCTTTACCTTATCTTCAGCAGGGCAAGAATGGTTCAAGCCACATTAGAAAGCAGTTACTTTCTCACCCAATTTTAAAGGAGAAAGATAAATGTGGTGGGTTCTAGGGATTTCAGTGACGTAATAGGTGTTTCCCAGGCATTAAGACCTCGTAAGGTTTCCATTTCCATTAGGCATTATGGATGCATTCCCAGAATTTAATTACTATAACATCACTTCATTCATTGTAATTCCTTACTAGGGTTATGAGAACTTGGGATTGTGTGGTTTCTTATTCAGTTGGTTAAAAGGTACTTGCTATGGTTTTCTAACTAGCTATTTATATGAAATTTAGTACATCTCAATATGTATTAAATCAATACAGTTACATTTATCAAAGTGGTGAGAAGAGTTTACATCTGAACATAGAATAGATTGCTTGCCTTAGCCGGGCGTGGAAGCTCACACCTGTAATCCCAGCAGTTTGGGAGACCGAGGCAGGCAGATCATGAGGTCAGGAGATCGAGACCATCCTGGCTAACACGGTGAAACCCTGTCTCTACTAAAAATACAAAAAATTAGCTGGGTGTGGTGGCGGGCACCTGTAGTCCCAGCTATTCGGGAGGCTGAGGCAGGACAATGGCGTGAACCCAGGAGGTGGAGCTTGCCGTGAGCTGGGATTGCGCCATTGCACTCCAGCCTGGGCGACAGAGCGAGACTCCGTCTCAAAAAAAAAAAAAAAAAAAAAGAATAGATTGCTTGCCTCAGTTGGGAAAATATAAAGTTTTAAGGCTCTAGAATTGGAGTGACACAGCTTTACTTGAAAAATCCCAGAATAGTAGGACCATCATTTAGAAATTTTGAGGAGATAATATTAGGGAAAAATAACAGCAAATGTTACACAGACACTAAACTGGGCCATATGACATGACCCAGGCTGGAAAATCACTGGCTTACATAAAGGTATTGACAGACCTATGGGTGTTAAGATCCTTCATGGGTACTGGGGAGAAATGACAGGCCTTTTGAAATCGTATCAGTGATTTTCCCTGGGATCGCTGGAAAGAATACCCCTGTTTGACAAGATATGACACATGCTCTGTTTTGATTCTGCGTTTGACTAACAGAAAAGATTAGTGAAGATCAGAGTCTGCTTTAAAGTTATTGAAGCAGGGTACAAGGAAAAGGGTAAGGGAATAGAGGCTGCGGAGGAGAATGGGGGAAGGGGGCAGGAAGGTAAAATTTGGAGGTGCAGGCAGAGTCAAGGTCATGCCAGAGGCCGGACGTTCCTGTTGAAGCTGGTGTTTGATCCAAGCTGTGGCTGAAAGCATGCAGCTCATCTGGAGGGTAGAGTTGCAAGACATGGGTTCAGGTCTGAGCCAAGCCAGAAACTAGAGAAAGCGTGGCTTCTCAGGACTAGGAATACCTAGATTCCAGAGGTGGTGTGGGCATGCGGCACATTGTGACAAGTTAAAAGCAAGATCTTCAGAGCTGCAGCTCACCTGTGCCACGATGGTCTCCTAGGAGCCCCTTCCTGCTGTAGTCCCGCCCTGAGGGGTTTCACTTCCCATTGCCTCTTGGTAGCTGTGGGCACTTTCACTGCTCTGATGGTGTAAGATGGAGATTGTCCTTGTCTCCATCGCTGTCTTTACTGGTGCATGCCCATGAGGTTTGTCAAAGTCTGTATGTCTTTGTAATAATGTTGGATCATTTGTCCACCTTCAGGGACAACTGAAGACAGTTTTAAGTGAAATCACACAGAGGGCATATACAATTGGGACAAGAGCTCTGAAGTCTACTTTTGAGAAAGAGAAGAGGTCAAGTAGTTAACAGCCAGTGGCTATCATAATAATGGCACCTAAACAAATCCTTCTTTTTTATTTTATTTAATTAATTAATTAATTTATTTTTGAGATGGAGTTGTGCTGTGTCGCCCAGGCTGGAGTGCAATGGCGTGATCTCGGCTCACTGCAACCTCCACCTCCCAAGTTTAAGTGATTCTCCTGGCTCAGCCTCCTAAGTAGCTGGGATTACAGGCGCCTGCCACCACACTCGGCTAATTTTTGTATGTTTAGTAGAGATGAGGTTTCACCATGTTTGTCCCGCTAGTCCGGAACTCCTGACCTCAAGTGATCCACCAACCTCGGCCTTCCAAAGTGCTGGGATTACAGGAATGAGCCACCATGCCCGGCTCAAAGCCTTCTTACTTTTCCTCAAGAACTCACTTCCCACCCAAACCCTTCCTATTGTGGCCGCTGTTATCTTGTCCAGCACATCTGTCCACACTTGGTACTAATAGCTCCATCTTAGGAACTATGAAAGTGAGGGGGGCGGTGGTAATTTGCATGAACTGGTTTGGGCCAGTTATGGTCCATTACACCCTCGCTGAAGTGGTTGGTGCTAAGATGAGCACTTGGCTTAGGCCAGACCAGTCCCTAGCCGGTGGAGAAAGTGCAGTCTCTTATCTGAGGGCCTAGGAGGTGCAGGGATGTTTATATGGGCTGCTAGCAGCCTAGTTTCCTGGCACAAGGAGACAGAAAGGAGAAAGAAAGGGGAAGTCAACCTGAGGTGAGAGAGAGAGAGCAAAAACAGTTCTTTTGGCCAACTTGACTCCTGATCTTGAAATGTGGTGGAACTAGTAAATCCCCCTTTGTATTGGAGTGAGTTTTGGCTGGGTTTCTGTCACTTGCAACCACATCGGTCCTATCCAGTATACCTAGTGACTGTCTGGCCTCCAAAGGCTATGCCTGCTGGGTACTCAGTGTCTCCCCAACCAACCCCATTATGGCTACAGTGCATATCCCTTCCAGCCAACTTTTTTTTGCACACATATTTGGAGGGTGAGTTGGGCCCCAGGTAGAGTGATTTGGCTCAGATCCTGCATCCTTTCAGGGGCTGACTGTAATCACAGTGGCATGGCAGGGGAAAAGCATATTGGATTTCAGAGTCAAAACCACTTGGTATGAAACCCGGCTCATTTTCTAAGTGGATGTCCAACCTGAGCCAGATAATTAATCTTGGAGATGACGCTGCATACTTCATCAAGTTGTAAAGTTGACTGTGATAATGGAGAATGCTGGACAGGCTGCTTTCCATGTCATGGGTTCGCTATACTTTAGTTCCCATTATATCATCCTCCCAATCCCCATTTGTTGTTTTTTTGGGACCCAAGGTATCAGTCATCTGATCACTGTGAGACTTTCTCAAGGACCTTTACTTGAGTCTTGTACCTCTGATCCAAAATGCCCACATACCAGCTTTATGGTGACTTGTGTCATTCTCCATTCCCTTGTTAAGAGAAAATTGATTTTATGAGCCCTCTTTCCAACCCCAGTGATGAGGAGTAGATTAGGCAAGATGATGCTGCTGGACCACTGGATCCAGCTGGACTGCTGGACCACAGAGCCCCTGGAGCCTCCCAAGGCCAAGCCCGCCAGCCATACACACTTTTGTGAGAATTAAGAAAAGATGCCCCCTCCTCCTGGGGCCCACAGCTCCTCCAAGTGGGCACCCAGCCCGGTGAACAGGGTGCAGGCTGGGATGCAGCCCTACATTGCTTTTGGACCATTGAGCTACTAAGTTGGAGCAACGAGGCTTGGGAATCTTTCTTTGATCATAGGTAGGAAAGGTTAAAAAAAAAACATAAATCTGCCAACAGAAAATAGTATCGTAATGAGTTTCTACTATATTTGTTCGGGCTTTGAAAAATATGCCACCAAAATATGTCCATGTATGGTCCCAATGTTTTAGGAAGTTGCATTTAAAAAATCTTGGACACCTGTTTTGTACATATTATATATAGCATCCCGTGTGAATATGTTAATTCCTTTTTATGAGTTTCAGTCTTTTTTCCCCCTCCTATACATGATTGCTGTTTTATAGCTCCAGTTTGGTGGAATTAACATAGATTTCCCACATGGGGAAGGTTTTGGGTGAGGATTTAGGGCAAGGCAGGTTCTTGATCCTCGGGAGAGATTCTTATCTGAGGGGAGATTTGAGAATGGCATTGCAGAGTGGGAGGCGCTGCTATGTGGAAAAATGAACTGGAATAATTATTAGAACAGTTCTCAGAATTTACAGGATATTTGATCATAGGAGTAACTTTTCTCAGGAGTGATGGATGGAATGCCTGTACTTGGAATATTTTAAAATTAATCTATTTTCATTACATTGAAAGTGTGACACACAGAGAACACTAAAATTGGATGAGGCGCTACCTGGAATTATATAAAGAATGACAAAGATGAGGTTATCCATTTCTTTTCTAGGCAAGTTAGTTAGCCTCTCTGTGTTTCTATTTCTTTGTTTATAAAAGAGGGACAAAAATAGGACCTATTACTATCTAGGTGACAGGATCATTCATACCGCATACCTCAGCATAATGCAATATACTCATGTAACAAATCTGCATAGGTACCCCCTGAATCTGAAATAAAAGTTGAAATTATTAAAAAAGAAAACAAAGGCCGGGTACCGTGGCTCATGCCTGTAATCCCAGCATTTTGGGGTGCTGACGCGGGTGGATCACATGAGGTCAGGAGTTCGAGACCAGTCTGGCCAACATGGCAAAACCCCGTCTCTACTAAAAATTCAAAAATTAGGCTTGGTGGCATGTGCCTGTAGTCCCAAGCTACTCAGGAGGCTGAGGCAGGAGAATCACTTGAACCCAGTAGGCGGAGGTTGCAGTGAGCCGAGATTGCACCACTGCACTCCAGCCTAGGTGACAGAGTGAGACTCTGTCTCAAAAAAAAAAAAAAAAAAGAAAGAAAGAAAACAAAAACAAATAGGACCCATATCCCTGGATTGTTGAGGAAATACGTGAACGTATGTGGCACACATTATAGTGTCTGGCATACAATAAGTACTTTGTAATGTTACTGGTGTCTTCTTACCATTGTTGTCTTACTAGTGACCATTTGAAATGTTGAAGCTTTATTATTGCAGATAATGGTGGATATAGTCTCTTCCTTGTTTATTTTTTGACAGAATCTTTTTTAAAAAAATATTTTATTTATTAGGTGAGAATTGTTACAGGTCTAGTGCTGTTATAGTTGAATGCTTTGAATTATGTAACTTTCATGAAATATAAAGCTATGACTTGAATTTTGTGGTTAAAAATTTTCTAAGTTGATTGACGAGGATGGCATATTGGCCACCTTTTGCTGCAGTAACAAACAACCCCAGACTCTCAGGACTTGCAAAAATAAATGTGTGTTTGTTTGCTCATAACACATGTGGCTGAGGGTTGGCCGTGGCTCTGCAGTCACAGATGGGCTTTCCTGGGCTCAGCTTCTCACAGCATCTCCTTGCAGGGCCCAGGCTGTAGGAGATGTCATCAGGGCCTGCAGAGGGCAAAACCTCACAGAGGCTTCTGTTCATACGTTGTTGTACCTCATGTGTGCGTCATATTTTCATATATCAATGGCAGTAGCCAAGACCAACAGCAGTGGGGCAGGAAAGTGTATTCTGCCCACAGGAAAGTGAAGCAAAGGCAGGGAGGGAATGATAATTGTGAACAAAGAATTCACTTGACCAAAGATGGTTTTCTTGATATGGTTGCCACTTACCTTTCAGTAAAATAGCACTTTAGAAATTTGTTTAACGTTTTATCTCAAGCTCCCAGAAGTAGCTAAAACCACAAACATACATGTTGAAAATTTCAAAAGGGAAAAAAGAAAAGAAAGTTACATCTGAGTCAGGAAAACATTAACTAGTCTTATTTCTGAGAATCAAACCGGTGGTCTTTCCAGTGACCAGTCACCCCATTAATCACACATTAATGGCACAAGTAGGAAATGCCTGCTCAGAGTCCCCAAAAGAGGTATCCAGATTTATGGCTCATCCCAGACTTCTCTAATCGAGGCTGTTTTCCCTCTAGATACCTTAGTCAATCAGTAATTAATTTGAAATCCAAAGTTTCATTAAGTGTTATTGAGTTCTCGCACGCTGACATTTGTAGTGCTATATTTCTTTAACATCACAAACCATTTTTCATACTGTCGTTTGCATATTTTAACAGAAAAGATTGCGGTTGTGGTGTAAATGACCCGGTTTTCTGGATATATTTACTTGAATGTCATAAACTTATTATCCTTCTCTTCCACTTCATTGCTTTTCTGCTTTTCTGAAGTATTTTGAAATCATATTTAAAACATCATTATAGCCTCTGAATTCTATCTAAAGTATAACTAAATTTTATCGGGTGACTATTTTCAAAACAATACCAAGAAGCTGGTCTTATTTAGGTCCAGTCTTATATCATTGAAATATCATTAGAATTCTTATGGAAAATATGTTTTGGCTGTTTAGAAGATGCTAGGGGCTGGAAGTGAGAAGGTTTCAACACCATATGGATATGTGAGTATAGATGCTTACAAGAAGGTGGGCAGACTTAGCCAAAACTAATTTGGGATTTTTGTTTGTTTGAATTGTTGGAGGGTGGTTGAGAGTGAAGACGTATCCTTTTGAAACTTAATTTAATTTTTATTTATTATTATTATTATTTTTATTTATTTATTTATTTTTTTGAGATGACTCTGGCACTGTCGCCCAGGCTGGAGTGCAGTGGTGCGATCTCGGCTCACTGCAAGCTCCGCCTCCCGGGTTCACGTCATTCTCTTGCCTCAGCCTCCCGAGTAGCTGGGACTACAGGCGCCCGCCACCACGCCCGGCTAATTTTTTTATATTTTTAGTAGAGACCGGGTTTCACTGTGTTAGCCAGGATGGTCTCCATCTCCTGACCTCGTGATCCGTCTGCCTCGGCCTCCCAAAATGCTGGGATTACAGGCGTGAGCAACTTAATTTAATTTTTTAAAACAATATATGTCTCTTTGGAGTCAGGGAGTTTGTTGCAGTGATGTTTTGCAGACAGGTTTATTGGAACTGCTTGGTAGGTGATAGGTTTTTCTTTCTGTTTTTTAATTAAAAAATAAGATTGGCCGGGCGTGGTGTCTCACACCTGTAATCTCTGCACTTTGGGAGGCCGAGGTGGGTGGATCACCTGAGGTCAGGAGTTCAAGATCAGCCTGGCCAACATGGTGAAACCCTGTTTCTACTAAAAATACAAAAATCAGCCTGGCGTCGTGGTGGGCACCTGTAATCCCGGCTACTTGGGATGCTGAGGTGGGAGAATTGCTTGAACTTGGGAGGCGGAAGTTGCAGTGAGCTGAGATCGTGCTGCTGCACTCCAGGCTGGGCGACAGAATGAGACTCCATCTCAAGAAAAAAAAGATTTTTGTCAAGAATTCACATTTCTGGCCTCTGTTAAAAATATTGGAAGACATGGCAATAATTATCTGGGACTGAATAGCAGCTGCTTCTTTTTGGGCCAGGTGATCACCCCCAACCCCAAACCCCTATCCTTAACTCTTCTACTCCTTTGGATGTTATCCCTGCCTGGTTTAACCATCAACCCTGTAACTCCCCATCCTTTTAAACCTCCTCTACTCTTTTTATTCTTAGCACTTAGAACCCACTAACACTCTATGTAACTGTCTTACGTGTTCCATTTCTTGTTTCTAGACTGTCTCCCTCCAGTAGAATGTGCATTGTGCTATAGAGCAGCGCCATGTGATGCGATAGCAGGTCCTTTTTAAACATCTGTTGAAGGAGAAAATGAAGGCACACGTGGCCTTGCTGACATCTGAGTTTGCAACTTCTTTTATGCCTTCTGCTAACTGGGACCTCAGTGGGCTTCCCTGCTACACCCTCTGAGGTTCCCCACATCTGCCAAGCTGTTCCATCCCCAGTTCCTTGGTGCCTGCTGGTACTTCTGCCTGGAGAGCCCAGCCCTTCCACTTGTTCAGACCACAGTCTCTCATCTGGGAGGGACTGTTTGAGCACTATAACCTGTGTGAAGCTTTTCCCAGTGCCTGCAGACCGACTGGAACCTGCTCCTTCATTAAACCTGACAGGTGCATCCACCTGGCAGTTCTACCCTAAGACAATGAACTTCTTGAGGGAGGGAGATGTGACTTTTCATGCCTGGGACCCAGCAACTGGCTCACCTCCTACTGGTTAGTGGGTGATGACTGGATGGCTTCCAAATGAATTCAGGTGTCTTAACTACTGTTGGTCCTGACACCATGGCCACCTTCCAGAAATTTCCACATGTTAAGATTGCAGGCTGGGCATGTTAGTGGGTTCTAAGTGCTAAGATAAAAAAGAGTAGCTCACTCCTGTAATCTCAGCACTTTGGGAGGCTAAGGTGGGCAGATCACCCCAGGTCAGGAGTTTGAGACCAGCCTGAGCTACATGATGAAACCCTGTCTCTACTAAAAATACAAAAATTAGCCAGACATGGTGGCGGGCGCCTGTAATCCCAGCTAGTTGGGAGGCTGAGGCAGGAGAATTGCTTGAACTCCGGAGACAGAGGTTGCAGTGAGCCGAGATCACACCACTGCACTCCGGCCTGGGCGACAGAGCAAGACTGTCTCAAAAAAAAAAAAGAAAAAAAAAGATTGAACATGTGGAATATGAGAGAAATGAAAAAGACTGAATTCTGTTCCAACTGGGCTTTTGAATTTATTTTCGCACTTCCTATTTTTTGAGCTTGGGAATGCAAGGTGTAAGCTAAGAAAAGATAAGATGAAAGTATTGCTCTAACGCTCTGGCTTCCTTCTATTAGAGAAGAATGCAAATCTTTGCCTTATCTCAGTGATGGGCCCCACTTAACCCTTTGTCTTACTGAGAGCACTTTTCGGCAGATGATCAAGTGGAATTTACTATGATGGCCTGTCAAATCTTGAAATAATCTACCTTTCAAGGAAAAAAAGTTTAACTAGATGATTGTACCTTTTAGCCATATCTACAATTAATTTGAATGTATTGCAAGCTGTTTAAAATATTCCATTTATGAAGAAGGTAAGCCTAGCTTCTGGTAAATACACTACTAAGTGTTTATAGTACATTTCATATTTTACATGATTTCCTTTATAATTCTGCTTATCTTTTCATTCTAATTCCCTGAAGGACATATAAAAGAACCCCTGAAGAGAGTAATTACTGCTGTACTCTTTAACCAAGGCTCCTTTTGCAAAGAGAAATCTGAGCTGCTTTTTAAAGAAGGCCGTTTTTAAATAAAAATGCAAATAAGCTACTTTGTAACCACATTAATTACCCACCTAGCCTCTTATTACCATGTTTGTATTGTTTGCAAATACTATTTACAGTCGTGTGGAAATTAACATTACTGGTCCTGAGGAAAGATTGTGTTGGGGAGGTTGTGCTTTGGAACCAATTAGGGCGAACCTTGTCTCCACTGAGACTCTGGGGAAAAGCACAGCCTTGCAATGTCAAATAATAGCATTAGCTCTGACTGCATAGGCAGAGTGCTGTAATTATATTATTGGCCCTATTTTGCTTCTGCAATGAATTTCGTTGCCTGCATTGTAAAATCATCAGGTAGCAAAGTTTCTGCTAATGATTTAATGTACCCTCTGATCATTTTGGACAAAAGTCATGGTAAGATCCACAAGGCAATTTTATCACCCCCACTGACTACTGCCTGGTTTGAGCATTTTAAGTGAAGACAAAACATGATTCTCATCTCCTTGTTTCCTAGTGAATTCCTTCCCGCACAGAAGAGAAAATTACTTGTCTAATATATCATTTCAGGCATAAGGAGAAGGTGATATTGCATTGCAAATAATAGCAGTTAGTGGGAGTTGAGAGCCAGCACTGCAACAGACTCGTATCAGCCACTTGACCTCCATTATTCCTTATTCCTTGGTACCTCTGCGCCACCTGTGATATCAAATCCTTTTTAGTGCAAGGGAACAGAGGCTTGGCGATACTAAGAAACTCAGCCAGGGTCGGTCAGCTGTCAAGTGGCATTGCCGGCATCCAGATTGAGGGCCATCTGACTCCAAAGCCACCTGACTCTTTCCCATATACCACAGTTTCTAATACGATATTATACCCAGCTTTAATATGAGCACACCTCGTGGATGATGCTGTAAATTAGTTACCTCCCACCACACCACATCAAGTGTAATGGATATAATATGACTTTTCAGAATTCAGCTAATTACCAACTGAGCTTTACATTTTGTAACTTTTTTGACTGTCCATCAAAATGTCTTTGGGATTAAACATTTTTTTCATATGTTTTGAGGTCAATTTGAATCTAAGTTTAATAAACGTTACCATGAAACATTTCTGCCATCCTTTTAGGAAATATCTGTGAATAAACTCATTTTGTGACAGAAGGTTGTGTGTTTTTCCAGTGTTCATCCTAAGGAGAGAGGGGGAGAAGGGAAATAATACTTCATGTCTCTATTGCATGCCAAACGTTTATAGACATTATTTGATTTCATCCTTTAATAACCCCATGAAAAGGATGTCATTGTCTTCACTTGGCAAATGAGGGAGATGGCAGTGCAATCAAGACATATTGACAAGGAGAGGAGGTGAGCGACTTGCCCGAGGCCATGCTGCTGAGTCCTTGGCAGAAGCAGAATTTGAAAACAGAGCCCCCATATGTTTTAACTGCTCATTGGAAACTGACTAGGTCACGTACTCCTCCTCCTTCCCTGTGCTGGTAGTTTTTCTTTTATTTTCTTTAATTTCTTCCATTTCCTTTCCTTTTTACAGCAAATTTGTAGTTACAGTGGAGCAAAGGGCAGTTTTCACTCCTATTCCCTAAAACTGTAGTTTAACTAAAAAGTGGCCACTGCCTCCTGGTAGCAGTTGGTAAGCCATCCAGTCCCTGCAGGCGTCTACGCTCCAGGTCTCCAGTCTGAGGCTTGCCTCCTCGCTCCTGGGGCAGGTGCCTCTGGGGGTCTCTGCTAGGGCTTATCTGGTCATGCAGCTACTTCCAGACTGATTCCCAGATCTTGCATTTTTACATAGGACATCTCCAGCATTCAAAGAAGATCCTGGGAACTGGATTCCTACCAGAGGAATTAGAATGAAACCAGCAAAAACAAAAACGACACCCTCCCCCACCCCCCCGCACCCAATACACGTGCAAGGTAATATTTGATGTCAGTAGGAAAAAAATCCAGGGTTATAGGAGACAAACCATAGCAAGCAATGGCCTCTCACCTTTCCCTTCACACCCTCCACTCTGTCCACTTGTTTGTTCCTTCAATAAATACTGATGGAGAATGGGCTCTATGCCAGTGTTTCTCTGGATGTTGGCTGTAGGGATGAACAAAGGCAACTTCTAGGAGAAATTTCTGTTTTTGACGCTCTCGTGGCTGCTTCCTGTGTCTTAATATTGTGCTTAAACTGCCACTTCTTCAGCTATTGATTTCAGGCATTATCTAATGACTTTTGCTGTTATGGGCATGGATTTAGCTCATTTTTACCATCTTCCATAGTGGTATCACCTTCCTCCCATTATGTTTGTAACTTCAGATTTTGTATATTTTGCATATGTCCATATGTAAACATCTTTTATATATATATATATATATATATGCATGCACACACATGCATACATATATGTAATGGTATATATACATGTATGTTTCCATTTTTGCTCAAACTGCTCTGGACAGTTCTTTGCTCTGGGAGTTCTTTACTCCCTGTCTCATAAAGAAGAGGCAGTTTGTACCCTGATCATTCCCTCTACCTCTTCTTTCCCCTTTCACCCGTAACTTCTGCTACTTATACTTCTGCTTTATCGTGGTCCATAACATTCACCTTCCACTCTGTAGCCATAATTAACTCTCCCGTGCATTGCACTTTGGGAGGCTGAGGTGGATGGTCGAGGTCAGGAAATTGAGACCATCCTGGCTAACATGGTGAAACCCCGTTTCTACTAAAAATACAAAAAATTAGCCAGGCGTGGTGGCACATGCCTGTAATCCAAGCTACTCGGGAGGCTGAGGCAGGAGAATCACTTGAACCCAGGAGGCGGAGGTTGCAGTGAGCCCAGATCGTGCCACTGCACTCCAGTCTGGGTGACAGAGTGAGACTCCGTCTCAAAAACAAACAAACAAACAAACAAAGAACAACAACAACAAAAAACTCCCATGCATTATCTATGGATTGACTGTAAAAGATGAGAAGCAATAAATATGTCCATCACTATGGCCATCTAGAAATTTCTCACCCAAGGACCAACTACTCTTTCCCTGTGTTGTATTTCCTGCTCTGAGGGTCCGGCATCATGACTTTTGTACCACCCAGGAAAGCCAGTGTTCTCATGGGCTCTTCTCTTTTTTAAGCTCTACCAGATGCTAGCACTGTGGCATGCCATTAGCTCACTAGCAGCTTAAAGGGTACAGGTTCTGAATCTCCTTAGTGCTACTCACCTGTTATTTCTGAGCCTGAGTAGATGATCTTCTTTTATTCAGACGTCTGTGTCACGTATACATGACATCCTACCCCCTTCCCATAAAAAAATCACATTTGTAAATGTCTCTCTTAGGCTGAGTTCCAGACTCCAAGATCCCTCTTCCCTCTTGTCCGAATCCAGCAGCTGATGGCATTTATGTCTGTAGATTTCACTGTCAATGAGTCATTGACAGACTAAGCAGGCTGTTGGATGGAGTGATCAATGGCATGAGGGAAAACACTAATGTATGCAAGAAGAGCCATTTCCTAGTAGGAAAAAGATTTATGTATGGAGCCACAAAGGTGATGGCTTCAGTAGAAATCACCAAGGACCTGGTAGTCAATGTGCAACCTAATTTTCTTTTGAAAGCTGTAGGAATGGCAAGGGAGGAAATAAATAATGCATTTCTTTATATCTCCTGTTTTAAGTTACTGAGTGTCGCCAAGAGATTTCTAAGGCCAGACATCGAGTCAGCTATAAAACTGGAAGGAGCAATGTTTGCTGACTGTTGCCTCAGCTGCTGACCCTGATCTCCTCTGCACATAGTAGGCAGCTTAAAAATTCCTCCCCAGACTTCTGATTTTTATGTGACTCATTGCTAAGTTGTCTGGGTGTGTTTTAATTCCTTTCCCCCTGCTGACAGTTCTTTAAGCGGATGTCTATAAAGGTTGGGGCATTCGCTCTTACAACAATAAGGAAAAGAAAGGAGGAAGGAATAAAAAAGAGAGAAAAGGAATTAAAAAAAGGTTTGGTTTAGATGTCTGATTTCTCTGAGCCTCAGTTTCCCAGCATGTAAAATGTTGTGAGGGCTCACACTGGTATTTTCCAGGTGCTTAGCAGAGCATCCATTACACCATAAAGCATTACAAAAATTTTTAATATCATCATTATTACTGTGCTTTCCCTTGAGGTTTTTTTTTTTTTTTAAATCAGTTAATCCACATACGGGGAGATCTGACTTCCTTGTTTAAGGCCCTGGGGAATTTTTGTTATCTGTAGAGCTGGATTAATTTTAGAGTGTGGTGGCCTTTGCCCAAGGTGAATCTGTCTGTTTATAGAAAGTGTCACCAAGTTCTGTCTTGGGCCCGTCCACTCGGTTATGTGTGCTGGGACCCTGGGTGGAAGCAGTTTGCACGTGTGCATTCACAATGGGCTGTGCTGGAGGGGAATTCAGGCATCACTCCCAAATTCCATTCATGCAATTAAAAATTCCTTTCATTTTTATTTGTGAGAGGGTATGGGTGCACAGCGGACGGCAAACAGAAGAAAAGCTTTTGATTGAAAGGTAAACATTTACTTCTGCCTTTTAAATAGACACAGCAAGTCTCTTTACTCTCATGGAAGCAGTTATAAGGAACATAGAGCTGAAGAGAATATTACCATGTCTGGTCTTTCACTATGCCCATATTAATCCACCCTGGATAGAAGGGACTGTACTATTTGGAAATATCTAAATAAAATGTTTTTGTCATAAGGTGTTAAAATGTACTCATTAACGTGGCAGTGTATTCCTTTTCTTCTGTGATCATTGAAATAGGGAAGGAATTTCAACTAAGAACCAAAATGATTGTCTGTTAAGACACTTATTTTTTGAGAAGATAAATTAATATAACATTATTATGTGGGGAGTATGGAAAGGCTAAGGTTGTAAGGAAAACTTATTAAACTTATGAGAATATTGAAAGCATGAGAAGGCATGACCAGAACGTATTAATGATTTGGGCTTGGTTATTCTAAGACTGTATTCTAAGTCTAAAATGTTGATAATTAAGATCTCAAATTATAAATGTTTGGCAAAGTCAAATAAATGAGTAGCAGGTTGAAAAAAAAAGGCAAGAGAGAAGCAGGTATTAATAGTTTTCCAAAACAATTTAGTCCCTTGTGGAAGAGAGTCCTACCCTAGCCATGCCTACCAGGTTGTGTTTGTGGGATTATTTCTGAGTCACCCTTAAGCTCATCTTTACCCCCCTCCCAGACCCCCAGTCCCCTCACTGGGCATTCCTTGGATTATTTATTTATTTATTTATTTATTTATTTATTTATTTTTTGAGACAGTCTCACTTTGTCGCCAAGGCTGGAGTGCAGTGGCGTGATCTTGGCTCACTGCAACTTCTGCCTCCCAAGTGATTCTCTTGCCTCAGCCCCCTGAGTAGCTGGGACTACAGGCACGTGCCACCATGCCTGGCTAATTTTTTGTATTTTTAGTAGAGACGGGATTTTGCCATGTTGCCCAGGCTGGTCACGAACTCCTGAACTCAGGCAGTCCACCCACCTCGGCCTCCCAAAGTGCTAGGATTACGGGTGTGATCCACCACACCCAGCCTTCATTTTGTTTTTTATTTTTCCTCTTTAAACTCTACTTGTAACCACCCCTTTCCTTTCCCAAACTTTTACTAGCTTCTTCCATCCTGGTCTTGCAATCTGGCTGAAAACCTGCTAAATAAGGGAACAATTTTGACATGGCTCCTGGACTCCCCACAAACCTAGTTGATTCCAGACCAGTAATGTCTTGGGGACACTGTTGTCCCATCTTCCTTTCTAGGCTGGGCTCAGATTACTGACATGGAAGAGTTGTTGGTCCTGGTGCAACATGCCATGACCATAAGGCCTCTGGTAGAAAGGAAGGAATGAAGGGTGGTTCTCCAAGCCCTTGGCTCATGCCTCATCCTTCTATTCCCTTCCTTTTCCAGGTATGTAGCTGGTCAGGTTTCTTAAATTCAGTGGATCTGGCTTTATACATTTTAAGCCTTAGGTTGTTGGAACACAGCTAAGTTGGTCATCTTTTCAAGAACTGAATCTCAAAAAAGCCATCTAGACCTTGGTTGTAACCATCACATTCATTGACTTGGTTGTTGATCTGTTTGTCAGATCAGTTTTCTGTTTGGGGAACATTTTTGTAAGTGCATGTATTTCAGCTTTTAACATTTTAAAAATAAAATTTCATTGGGAAAGAAATTTCATTCGACTGGAGTACCAGGAACTTAGAATGAATCCATTTGTCAGCAGTATTTATACCCTGTCTAAAAGAGTGTCCTCCCAGTTCTCTGTCTCTGTACTGTGTCCCCACTTTAAAAAATAGCTCAACCTCTCATTATATTTGCAATTTTTTGTTTTTTTCATTGCCTGGTGGGTTTTTTTTTGTTTTGTTTTTTTAAATGCTCCATGAAGAAAAGACATTTGTTGTGTTTACCACTTGAATTCCTGGAATAGTTCCTGGAACAGTGTAGGTGAATAAATGAGCAATTATTTTGTCCTCAGCACTATAACTGATGTTGAGAAGGTCAAAACAGAAAATAAAAACATGTTTCAGTAGTACCAGTTCCTGCACAGGCTGTCTGCCAACTACAGAAGTAAAAGGAATAGAATTAGGCCATCTGGATTATGGTGGTAAAACAAAACACAATCACATCCCGCCTCAGCCTGTCCTTGAACTGGTGTCTTTAGAAAGGGGAGGTCAAGTAAAGGCCATAAGGCTAGATGGTGGGGAAGAAAGAGGCCTGGGGACAGGTGAGAAACTGCAGTGCCTGGCGGAGTTCATTTAACCTCACTGTGGTTCTGTTGGACTTAGTGCAAAATCAAGACACCCACCTTTGCCTGCCCATCCTGCAATGGTTTGGGGGGCCCCAAGAAGATGACTGGGGAAGTACATTTGGCAAACTGCAGCACTGATTCATGTTCTGGGACGAATCAATACTAAGCAAGTTTAATGATGGGTAGGTTCATTCAAAAGGGAAATATGTTTTAATGGAGAAGAGAAATTTGTTAGGTTGTATAATAAAAATTTTGAGTGTATTTGGATAGAAGTTTATGAAGGAAAAGGCAAAATTCTCTGTGTCTTTATGGGGAGATATTCAATATGCTTTTTCTTGGCAGAAATAAAACATATTCAATAATATAATTAGGCAAACTTGTTTTAGTTGACAAGAAGACCGTGTCTCCATCTGCAAGATGAAGGCAATATCAAGAGATGTCAGTTAACATTCTTGCGACCACAGGTAGGGAGGAGAACTGGGGAGGAATTTATGGATAGGTGAGAGCATAAAAATAGATGGGGAAGGGATGGGGGAGCAGGTAAAATAATGAGGCTCAGTGTTCAAGAAGGTCTTGGGCAAGCTCATGCTAGTCATTTTCCTCACTGGTGTGGTAGTGACAGATGAATCACATTTTACTCTCCTCCCTTTCTCATAGTGTGATTACATAAAGGAGACCTTCCCTGGAAAAAGCTGTATGCATGGCTTTTGAGAGTGGGCCTGGGCTAACAGTGAGTGTGGAAGCTTGCTGCCTTAAATTCTTTCCAATTCTGGAGAGTTGATGGGTAACAAGTGTGTATCTATAGTCTGCTTGGACATGGCGGTGTGGCCACTGACATGTTGTCAGCCATCCCCTCAACTCCAGGGACAGAAATGGTGAGAAGGTGGTGAGGGCGCTGTCTGCCCGGAGGCGGGACAGTTTGTAGTACCTGTAGCAAGAGCATGTCTTTGGGAGCCATAGCAGCTGGCTTCCTATTGGGAGAAAACAAGCATGTGAAAAGCTGTTTATTACCAGATGTGGGCAGACCCTCCAGCCTTTTTTTCTTCTTTTAAACCCTAATCTCTTTAAAAAAATTTTTTTATTTTTAATGTTTATGGGTACATAGTAGGTGTTTATTTGTGGGGTACATCTGATGTTTTGTTACAGGCATGCAATGTGAAATAATCACATATGAAGAATGGAGTATCCAACCCCTCAAACATTTATCCTTTGTGTTACAAACAATCCAATTACTCTCTTATTTAAAAATGTACTATTTAAGTTATTATTGACTATAGTCACCCTGTTGTATTGTCAAATAGTAGGTCTTATTCATTCCTTGTATTTTTTTTTGTACCCATTGACCATCCCCACCTCCCCATCAATCCCCCACTACCCTTCCCAGCTTCTGGTAACCATTTTTCTGCTCTCTATTTCCGTGAGTTCAGTTGTTTTGATTTTTAGATCCAAGAAACACAATCTTAGACGCATAGTAGGTGCATTCTGTTGCCATCTGAATCATGGGACTGCAGAATCAGAGAGTCAGGAAGGCCCTGAGAAATACCTGATTACACACCTAGGTGCTGGGATGAGAAATATGAGGGAAGGAGAGAAAAGATGAGCCTCAGATTGCATAGCAAGTCTGTGATGGAAGCAAAGTTAGACCCTGTTGATTTTTATGTCTTACCTCCTTGCCATTAGTTAGGTAAATTTAGACCACCATATTTTCTAAGATCAGAGAATAGAGAATTTTAAATTCTAGATTCTTGCCTTGTGGATGTTGAAAAGAAGAATGAAAAGTTATTTGGGACATCCAATCAGTTAATAAATAATTATGAATGAATGAACTGTTTTGTTGAAGACACTCTGTTATGGCAGACATGAACATGGGGCTTAAATCAGTCCTGACATCTAGAAGCTCAAATCCAGGAGGCAGAGAAGTTGGATATTAAAGAACTCTGTGGTGAGCTGGACAGGATGACATAACAATTATAGAAGTTCAGAGCACAGAGCAGTCTTTTCCGGTGATGGGGATGGAATATGGGGGTCATGGAAGACTTTGTGGAAGAGTTGGAAGTAGAATTATTATTGTTGAAAAGAGATGGGGAGGTAGGTAGACAAACAGAAAAAATGCCATAAAACAATAAGTTAGGATAGAAAAACTCCATGTATCCATATGTCAGTTGGCCCATCTGTTCGTTCATACATCCTTTCATTCTTCTATCCATCCAACCATCCATGCATCCATCTATCCATCCACACAACCACTCATTTTTCATTCATCTGCCCATCTGCCCAGCTACCCATCCACCCTTCCATACATTCATCTAGTAATCCATTCACCCATCCATCCACTCATCTATCCACCCATCCATCCACCCATCCATCTATCCATCCATCTGCCAATCCACCCACCCTTCCACTCACCCACCCATCCATCCACACTTCCATCTGCCTTTCCAATTATCCACCCTTCCATGCATCCATCTACCCACTCATCTACCCTTTCATACATCCATACACATCTATCTGTTCATTCATCTATCCATCCATGCATCCTTCCTTCGTTGTTTTATTCCTTCTATCCATCTATTCATCTACCCACCTACCCACCTATCCTTCACCCATCTGGCCATCCATCCTTCCACCCACACCTGTCTTCCTTCCTTCCTTCCTTCCTTCCTTCCTTCCTTCCTTCCTTCCTTCCTTTCTTCCTTCCTTCTTTCCTTCCTCCTGTCCTCCCTTCCTTCCTCCCGTCCTCCCTTCTTCCTCCCGTCTTCCTTTCCTTCCCTTCCTTCTCTTTCTTTCTTTTGTTCCTTCCTTTCTTTCCTCCTTCCCTTCCTCCCTTCCTCTCTCCATTATTAACTTGCTGGTATTTTGTTTCACCATTGCATTGTGTTTATCAATAGACGATTAGTGGAAGAAGAGAATAAATCAGGTGAAGTCTTTGTAGGATCTAGAATGTCTAGGCTAAGGAGTTTGAAATTTTTTATACTATGTTCTACTGGGAACCATTTCAGGGTTTTGAGGTATAGTATGATATAATAACAGCTATGCTAAATTCTTTGAAGTTATTGGTAGTGGAATATCAATCCAGAATGAAAATAAATAATTTTAGAAATGAGCCTGTCATTGAAATATACTTTATTTCTCGTTAAATTTCCCAGCAAAAGTATTTTAGTTGTTAAAATAAAGGAACAACCATTAGAAAGGAGGAGGAGAAGAATTAGAAGAAAAAAAAAAGGTAAAGGTAAAGTACCTTGGTATTTTAGGGTTTCTAAGATTAGGAACTTTAAATGTTGACCCCATTTTGGTCTTTACCTTCAAAAGATGGGAGAAAGACTGAGAGAAGTTTCTAAGCTGATGCTGCTCTACTACCTGGAGTAGGAATGAGAAACCATCTATAAATATTACCTTCAGTGTTTCCGTCAAAAATTTAGAATTTCACCCTATTCTATTTTTAATTCTGGTTTAAGACTGAAGGGGTTCTTGGTGAATACTTTTGTAGATACAACTAATAGTTATGAAAATCATTATCGATTACCTCCAGGGTTCAGAGTATTGGGCTGAATGTCTTCTCTCACCCTCAGAACTACCTTTTGACGAGAGTGTTAATTATTAACATATTTTAGATTATTCAGACAACTGCAATATTTAAGGAATACGTCCAAGGTCACACAACTAAAAAGAAGTGACAAAGTATGGTTTCAGACCCTTTTAGTCTTTTCTGTGTTGCAAAATTGAGATAATGATAATAGCTAATGATACCTCTCCCTTACTGAGAATTGAATGTTTTATGTGAATTAAAAAGTTTAATCTGCATAGTGTTTCATCAAGATAGATTCCTTGTTATCCTCATTTTGCAGATGAAGAGACTCAGGCATGCAAAGGTGAAGTAATTTTGCCAGGGCCAGAGGGCTAAGGAAAGGGAGAATTGGGATTAATTCTACATTGTCTGCTGGTAATACCTGTTGCTCATTTTTACCAGTTAAAACTGTTTTATGAGCTTTTGCCCACTTTCTAAAAATATGATGGTCTTAATTACTCACATGGACCTACTCTATCCCAGGCAGATGCCACAAATTATTTTGTGTTTTCTTTTTGTATGTATTTATGCTGTTTCCTCATCTTTAAATAATGGGCTTTGATGGCTCTTCTTCTACATAAATTGTTACATATCTGTATCATAGAATCTTAAAAATTATTTGATTCAAATGTATACATAATTTTCATATCCCTGATAGATATTGCCAAATGTTTACCAGAAGTGAATCAAGTAGTTTTTCTACCAACATCATCTAAGAGGGCTTGTCTTATTACATCTTTGTCAACACTAAGTATTATCTCTTACTTTTTTTTTTTGGTAATCTTTGTTACTTTGTTAGGATTAAAGTAGCTTTTCATTTTAATTTTCACTCCTTTAATTGAGAAGCAGAACGTATTCTTTTTTGGTGACTTGTTTCAGAGTCTCTTTAGTTTGAAGATGCAATAGATGTAGCATCTGTCATATCCGGTAACAGGATAACAGTGCATTGCTGGGATGATGAGGCTGCAGTGAGCTGTGATTGTGCTACTGCATTTTCAGCCTGGGTGACAGAGCAAGACCCTATTACAAAAAAAAAAAAAAGGGTCTGTTTCCAACCATGCTTTTTTATTTTATTTTATTTTATTTTATTTTATTTTCCTGTTTTTGAGATAGAGTCTCTTTTGCTCAGGCTGGAGTACAGTGGTGTGATCTTGGTTCACTGCAGCATCAACCTCCTGGGCTCAAGCAATCCTCCTACCTCAGCCTCCTGAGTACCTGGGATTACAGGTATTTGCCACCACGCCCAGCTAATTTTTGTATTTTTAGTAGAGACAGAGTTTCGCCATGTTTGCCAGGCTGGTTTCGGACTCCTGACCTCAGGTGATCCGCCCGCCTTGGCCTCCCAAAGTGCTGGTATTACAGGCATGAGCCTCTCCATCTGGCCTCAACAGTGCTCTTCTGACGAGGTTGATCATATGCCAATGTTTTATTCCTTCGTGGAGCTCAGAGTAAGCTTGTTTTACTGGACGTTTTCTATAATAAAGCTAGGTGATGGTGAATCACTCTAATTACCAAAAAGCTGTCTTTGATAACAGTGTAGGAGATAAGGAAGATAGAAATAACATTTGAGTAATTCTTTGCCATTCTGTCTCTGAATCTTGAAATAAATACTCTTGAATTTATATATTCTTGGTCCTTTAGGAGCCATAAAAACATACCGTTACATATGTATATGAAATGGTGAGAAACTGCATATTTATTAAGAGTCACGACCCTTAGGACTAGATAAATCAAATTAAATCTCATAAAAACCTGTTATGGAATATGAATACGTGGGACTATTTTTTCTTTTAGGGTCTCTTTATTAATTTTGTCATGTTTAATATGTTGCAGTTGCAAACAAAGGCATAAATGCATGCGTTCATTCCTAATTAATTTATGTAATTGGGTTTTATAAATTTAGGTGTTTAGGAAGCTGTGCATAACACACTCCATTTACTGTGTGCTGTAGCCAATAAAAGCATAATAGAAAGAAATATAGTTTGAAGCTCACTTCAATGGTAAATATAGATTAGCTGTAAATGATATCTTTGTAATGTTTATTTTAAATTTTGCGATGCTGCAGATTTTCTGAACATACCAATTAATGTTCTTATTTGAAATAATGACTAGTTAATTACTATAAATTCTAAGTGCTCCATCTCTGACAATTAAAAATTGTCTTACAGCTTTTTATTTATTTATTTATTTATTTTAGTTCTTTCCAAATTATATTAAGTGCAGCATCTGGAGAAAGAAGAATAGGAATGGAAGGAGTGTGTTTAAAATATGGGTGGTTTTGTCAATTCCTATTGGGAGTGCTTGTATTTGAATGTATATACATATGCACATTTATGTGTAATGTCTATTTCATGCTAAATAGGGCGTGAACAAGTTGAAAAATATGAAATGCAGTTTGAATTTTTAAAATAGGTTATAAATTATAACATGAAAATCAAATACAATGGGTAAAACCAGTAAATTTTAAATAAGTTTATGTTTGTCGTCGTGATGTGACGTGACGTTACCTGAGATCTCAACTCATCAAGGACCTCTGCAGCCCGAAAAGACCAACTAGAATGATTTGATCAGAAAGGGAATGGGTATTAGGCTGCTCCACTGATACTTTATCCACTTCGGGAGAGAGCCTGTTCCTTCGTCATCTAGCTCAAGCCAACTGTCAGAAATGCACGTCAGAGCTACACAATTCTATCCAAGGCGTTAACTGTTGTCAAGTCTGTTTTTTATGAATATGTTTCAATATAAGAAATTGTCTTAGGTCCAAAGTGAAACGTCTTCCTCCTTGACTCATAGCAAGCTCATGCAGCTATTTGAACATTGTTCTGTATAATATGTGCACCTTTGAGAAATCCCATGATTCTCGGTATTCTTTGTAAATCTAATACCTTCCATCCAGAGAGAGAGTATACATGTGGGGTCAATTGGGAGTACCTTTTGTATCCTCTAGTCTGAGCCTTACAGGTTAAAGGAGAATGTTGGATTTGCTTTTGAAAGTATGGGCTTGCGGAGATTAAAAAAACAAAAAAAGAAACCTTGAATAATCGTGTATAAATATAAATACTGTATGTAGAATAAGTGTAATGGATCACATTTATGATGAAATATGTATGTCTTTCCAAGGTAAGACCTTCATAATTCATTTATAAGTTACCTGCTTTCCCTTACATGTAAGTAGCAGAATAGTAATTTTCTTCGTTCTTTCTGAAGAATTGCCACACAGGGAATGAAAAGAAAAAAGGATAAACTTCTCTCAAACAGCAGAATGTCATTCAGAGATAACTGGAAAAAAGTACGAGAAAAGCCAAAAAGAAAAAAAAAAAAATTGCCGGTCCTGGTGATGTTGGAAAAATGACGTGTTAGCTGAAGTTCCAGACGCCGAGCTTCATCTATTTTGTCATGTTATGACAGAAATCATTACAAGGGTGATAGGTTTATTTATAAAGACTTGCTTCAATATTCAAAGTACATCTATTCTAGCATTCCTCATTTTGAGCCAGGCTGTGGATCAAGATGAAAGAAAAATTAAATTGTATATTGAAGAGCTCTTAATTGAGCTGTGCTGTATGTAATGGGGAAGCATCGGCTTCAGGCAGTCGATACTACTGAGGATTTTTAACGTCCTGCATCATGAGACTGTCAGTTTGCTTTGGAGAATGCAAACAGGCTAATGACAAAGCCCTGCAAACTTTTGTAGTTGCTGCTGGTCTCTTTGGAAGGCAAGTGCTAATTTACCCACAATTGAAACCTGGCATACACACACGCATGCACACACACACACACACACACTCTCTCTCTCTCTCTCTTTCTTTGTCTCTCTCTCACAAGGAACTAAATCCTGCATTTTCTCACCAGAGGGCTAATGACACACTTCTTAGTCACCCAAAACCTATTTCCTAAGGAGTCATTTTGGGGCTTGTTTAAAGTTTTTAATGTAAGGCGTTATATAATATTAGATTTCCCCTCTTTTTCCTTAATCAATGTAAATTCAATTGCATTTCAGAGGGTGGCTGAGTGGCATTTCATCATCTCTAATATCCATTTAAAAATGTTAGGTCTACCCAGTTATAATTCTCAAAAGTAGCCTATCAGTGGTTTAATATGTTATCTCCATTCTCTAAGGCAGTGTTAATTTCCTTTTGTAGTTAATCTATCCTACTACCAAATTTAGTATATTTATAGTTAAAGATTCTGTTAAGACCTAAGTGATTTAAGTACATCTGGGATAAAGTGGCCTTGGCTTTAACTATGAAACAAATTTTCTTTATTTCATTCTCTTCACTGATAAATCCATAGTAACTGGAGGCATTTTTAGAATTGTGGGCAATTTCAGCCTCTAAAGTTTGATTAAAGATACTTCAGATATTCCTACTGAGAAGCTAGAGGGCTGAAAGGAATTTATTTTGGGTTCTGGCCCTAGTGCGGCTCAGTGGAAGAGAACAGACACTGTGAGTTTAATTCCCACGCTGACAATTTCCCACGAGTCTAGGGTGGGTGTTACTTTTCAAGAAGGTGATGGTAGAACTGCTGGAGACTTCTTATGGCTGTGGCAGGGGACTCACACCTCACAAGGAGTCCAGAGGCATGGCTTTGAAGAGCTCTTTTCATTCATTCTTCCTTTTGTTCACTTGTTCATCAAATACGTGCGTGGGCCTACTGTGTGCTGAGCACTGATCTTGTCAGGTTCTTGGAGAAGACTTCATTGGTGAGGTGACCTTTGAGCTGAGTGTATGAGTGCAAGAGAGAGCGATCACACCTGAGAACTGCTTAATAAAGTCCCTGGTGTCTTGAAGACACTTGCAGACCTTGGCAGTTGCTGTTGCTCCTGCTGCTGCTGCTGCGATGATGTCTTGGAAACTTAGAAACCAATAGGCTGCTGGACTGTGTGCTTAGAATTAGTGTGCTAACTCTGTTACCAACCCTGTAGAAAAGTGGTTCCAGAAGGAAGAGTTCCCGGTGAGAATGAATAACGGAGTGGCTTTGCAGTGGGAACCTGGCTTTGCAGCACAGCTAGGATTGGAGAAGATCTTCCCAGCAGGGAGAAGAACTCAAAGAACATGCATGAAGGGAGGAAGGTTGCACGAGTGGGAGGGAGCAGAATATGGTGTGGAAAGAACGAGGTTCAAATCCAGGCTCTGTCATTAACTGCCCCTACCCTCTCTGAGCTGAATTTGTTTTGGACACTGGAGATAATGCATGTTAACATCCTGGTAGCTCTGTTTATTTGCTACCATGGTACATAATCATGGGGAGCTCTATTTATTTGATCATCTTCTTTTGTTATTATTATTTGGTGTATTTGGGAACGGCATGTGGGAGCAGCAAGCAGGTGAGCATCCTGTTTGGAATGCAGGGCTGGGAACTGCCCTGCCAAGTCCAGCCTCATTCCAGAGGCTAGCACCTGGCCTCAGCTGTAGAGCTGCTGGGAGCATTTCAGCTCTCTGCTTCTTTGGCAGTCTAGTGCTGTCACAGAAGGAAAGCTCACTCCATGGAGAAGGGGGGATTGATTTCTTCTCTGAGGGCAGCGGCTGATCAATCTAGACTGGTAGGAACAGATGTAACCTCAGAGGAAACAATTTGCATTGGCCAAAGCAAGTCAACGGCCATCCCCAAATTCAAAAGGACAGGGAAGTGTTATCCTACCGTGTGCCCTAAAGGATCCAGGCCCCAGGAATGGTGGTGATTTGCCAGGGGAAAATGGAGGAGTAACCCCTTCTTTGACTACCTCTGTAGTTTGTATTGGATTATGCAAAGACCCATGAGGACTGATAGATGGGCTGTGTCTGCATTTGAGTTTTGTAGCTGAAATGTAGGCGAGTTCACCTAGGTCCCCTTCATGACAAGGTGGTGAGAAACATTTTCTTGTTCTACAAATCTGAATTAGGTCCACGAAAGAGGGTATGCAGCATACAGAGGAACCAAAAAGGACGCAAGATTTAGGATAGATATTGCACCTCGGGAGGCCTTCCTGGTCTGCCCTTGATAACTCATGAACAGTCTGATAATCCTGGAAGGCAAAGTAAAAGCCAACCTCATGAGAAAGAGATGGAACACAGGATGGAACTTGAACTGCTTAAAATGGCTTTTCTCAGGCCGGCTGCACTGGAGTGTGCTGCTGTAACAAACACACCCGGATCTCAGCAGCTTAGCATGGTGAATTCATTTCCCATTCATGATATCTGACCACAGATGGGAGGTAAGGGGCTATGCTTTAAAGTCATTCAGGGATCTGGCTGGGTCCGATGCCTCACACCTGTAATCCCAGCACTTTGGGAGGTGGGCGGATCACTTGAGGTCAGAAGTTTGAGACCAGCCTGGCCGACATGGTGAAACTCCATCTCTACTAAAAATACAGATTAGTCAGGTATGGTGGCGTGCAACTGTAATCCTGGCTACATGGGAGACTGAGGCACAAGAATTGCTTGAACCCTGGAGGCAGAGGCTGCAGACGGCTGAGATCATGCCACTGTACTCCAGCCTGGGTGACAGAGTGAGACTCTGTCTCAAAAAAAAAAAAAAAAAAAAGTCCTTCAGGGATCCAGGCTGACTTCAGCACCATCTCTTACATGTGTCTCTGTTCTTTACCTAATATAAGGGCGCATGGGAGATTAGTGTCTGGCTTGAACACTTCCACTCAGAAATCTTGCTTCTCCACCACAATCCATTGGTGAAAGCAAGGCAATGGTCATGCCCCAATTAAAAAGATAAGTGCAGTCCTACTGTGTGCCCTAAAGAATTGAAGATCGGGATACTTGTGAGAAGCTCTCACAATTGCCATAGTGGCAATGCGAATGGCATCTATTTTTAATGTGACTGAGAAAATAATTGGTCAGATATTGCAGGATTTTTGTGGGGGAGAGGGTGGAAAAGAATTTACAGATTAAAAAAGAACTGGCATAGCACCTAGATTTTAAACAGAAGGAAAAGATGACACTGGGGACCAGAGACACAGAAATTTCACTTCTGTGCCATGACAAATACCAGGGAGATGTAATTGCAAAATGAGGCTGCAAATGTCTTACCCAGGGAACTAGGTAACAACCTGCTTGGCTTCATAAAGAAGGAATAATATCCAATTAGGCTAAGTGTATTCGGTGCCTGAGTGACAAGCCCTGGAGACCTCAGGGCCTCTGGGGCCCCCAGGGCGGTTTCAGGAGGCTGTCTCCAGACCTGTCCGGGGTGTGAGCATGTCACGCTCTGGCCCCACGCCTCCCCTCTACAGCTGCCTCTGCTCTTCTAAGCACTGAAATGAGAGGCGTAACCTGTGTTCCAGAGTCTGCCCCTCTCAGCCACTGGGGCAGGGGCACCTGGCCCGTCAGACTCACCTTGCCTCCCTGCTGCCCATGCCCTGCTGCCTAGGGCTGGGCTCATGACTGGGTCCACATCAGCTCCACATTGCAGGCTGACCCCCTGGACCCTCAAGTCTCAGGATCCCTATCTCCCTGTCAGTGCTTTGTCACCCAAAGTCACTGCAGCTCCTCTTGAGTGCTTTCAAGGTCAGACGGAGGGGTCCCAGTTCAAGCTAATTCCTACCTGTGCGATCACTAGCCAAGTACTGAACCTCTCTGAACTTCAATTTCCTCATCTGCAAAAGGTGGTTGGTTTGTAATTGTTCCTACCTCTTAGGGCTTTTGTGAGAGTTTAGATGAAAAACCACCAAGCAACAGTGGCTGGCATTCTGTGCACAATCAATGTCTGCTGCTGTTAGCTCTGTGGTTGCTGTCTGCACTCCCACCCCTGTCATCCTCCAAGTCTGATCTCCTCCCGAAGCCTCTTCCTGGACCTCAGCCCTCAGGGATTGCACCTCCCTCTGAATATGCTGTCCCTTCTAATCATGCCATTTAGCCGCACTGCCTAGCACTTTCTTTTTTGAATATTCATGTCCCAGGTCCCTGAAAAAGTTGCTAAGCCTGCTAAAAGCAAGGCCAGGCCTTTCTTTCTTTGTAACCTTAATGCCCAGCGATGCTCCATTCAGTTTGACCCTCAGTTGGCTTCATACTTTGATTTTATGTCTTTATTTGTTTGTTAATGAGCTACTTTATCATTGTGAAAATAGTTAAATATCAATAGTCAATGAATAAATATTACCAAAAAAAAAATCTTTGTCGTTTAAAAATTTGGAGATGAACTGGAAACTAGGGATACTACTTGGTATATTTTAGTTCTACTGATATGACAGTATTTGATACTTAATCATATTCAAGCAGCTTTACAGAGACTACCATGAGAATGGGTTAAATTAAGAGGATTGTCTTTGCTGTTTAGCCAATATGGGCCAAAGTTCAGTGGTTTGAGACATGGCGGGGTTTGGTAGTAGATGTAGGATATTGCTGGGCAAAGAGTGTTAGAGGATGGATGATTGCATGATATTTCTGGCTTTGCTCTTTAACTGTGCGCTCTTTGTAAAATCACTTAAGTCCCATGGGTCATTTTCTTCCCCATATCAAGCACCTGCTATGTATCAGGTGTTGTGCTCACGTGGTGTTTTATGCACAGTGTTTCATCTTTGTTAGTCTTCATGATGATTGATATGGTTTGGCTGTGTCCCCACCCAAATCTCATCTTGAACTGTAATCTCCATAATCCCCACGTGTCGAGGTAGGGACCTGGTAGGAAGTGATTGGCCCGTGGTGGCAGTTTCCCTCATGCTGTTCTTGTGATAGCACATGAGTTCTCGTGAGATCTGATAGTTTTATAAATGGCCGTTTCCTCTGGCCTTCATTCTCTTTCCTGCTGCTTTGTGAAGAAGGTACTCGCTTCTTCTTTGCCTTCTGCCATGATTGTAAGTTTCCTGAGGCCTCCCTAGCCATGCGGAACTGTGAGTCAATAAACCTCTTTCCTTTATACATTACCCAGTCTCGGGTAGTATCTTCCTAGTAGTGCAAAAATGGACTAATACAGGTTGGGCACAGTGGCTCATGCCTGTAATCCCAGCACTTTGGGAGGCCAAGGCGGGTGGATCACTTGAGGTCAGGAGTTCGAGACCAGCCTGGCCAACATGGTGAAACCCTGTCTCTGCTAAAAATACAAAACAGCCGGGCGTGGTGATGCGTGCCTGTAATCCCAGCTATTCGGTAGGCTGAGGCAGGAGAATCGCTTGAACCTGGGAGGTGGAGGTTGGAGTAAACCGAGATCATGCCATTGCACTCTAGCCTGGGTGATTCCATCTCAAAAAAAAGAGAAAGAAAACAGACTAATACAATGATCCATGAGATATTGGGACTGTTCTTATTCCCATTTCGCAGATGAGCCACTAAGTGGCTCCAGGCAGGACAGTGAATAAGGGGCACAACAGAGACACAAACACATGGCTAACCAATGGTCTCTTCCATCAGCCACACTGCCTCTCTCAGCATGGGCCCTGTGTGGACCATTCCATCTCAATTTGTTTCTGATTCTTGTCAATTAAATAAGAACAGCTGAAAAGTAAAATAATAAATATATACATAAAAACAATGAGGGGAGTAATAATGATAATAGATACAATTTTTTGGTCTTTATAATCCCCTGAGCCTGGCTTAATTATTTTAAAGTAAATCAACACTTTGAACACTTGCAGGTTAGAAAATCAATGGACTGATGGATGCATTGCAGCCATTGTTTCCAAGTGTATTAGTTTTCGCTTGCCGCTGTAACACATTATCACCAGTGTAGCAGCTAAACAACACAAATGTATTATCTTTCAGTTCTGTAAGATAGAAGTCCCACAGGGGTCTCCTTGGATTAAAATGTAGTTGTTGGCATTTCTTTCTGGAGGCTCTGGGGGAAGATCATTCCTTGGCCTTTTCCCATGACGTAGAGGCTGACACATTCCTCTGCTATGGCCTCTTCATCCATTTCTCAAAGCCAGCAAGGTTTTATCTCTCTGTCTTTCTTTTGTGGTCACATTTTACCAGGACCCTTCTCCTGCTTTTTTTTCCTACCTTTAGGGATCTTTGTGATTTTGTTTGGCCCACCTGGATAACCAGGGTCCTGTCCCTATTTATTTTTATTTTATTTGTGAGACAGAGCTTTGCTTTGTCGCCTAGACTGGAGTGCAGTGGCTTGATCTTGACTCACTGCAACCTCCGCCTCCTGGGTTCAAGCGATTCTCCTGCCTCAGCCTCCTGAGTACCTGGGACCACAGGCACATGCCACCACGCTGGCTAATTTTTAGTAGAGATGGGGTTTCAACATGTTGGCCAGGCTGGTCTCGAACTCCTGACCTCAAGTGATCTGCCTGCTTTGGCCTCCCAACGTGCTGGGATTACAGGTGTGAGCCACCACACCCAGCCCCTCTCCCTATTGTAATTCGAGCTAATTAACAACCTTAATTTCACCAGTAACCTGAATCCCCCTTTGCCACGCAGTCTACCCTATTCACGGGTTTCAGGGATTAGGACCTGGACATCTTTGGTCGGGAAATGGGCATCATTCTGTCTACCACAACGTGAGAGCACATTGCCCTGCATCCACAGTCATAAAAGTCTGTTCCCTTCCTCCCCGATTCTTCCTAACTTCTCCTGCCTGCCTTGCAGGATATGTGGAGTTGTTAGTTCCTAGCACCACTGGCCAAAGCAAGGATAGTTGGTTGCACTCCTACTTTCCAGCTGGTAGAAACAGCATGTATATAGGTACAACTCTGGTGTGGGAAAAATGCTAAAGATATAAAGTAGAAATAGCCTTTGTGTAATGTGAGCAGCACAACAAAAATCGAGGGTGCCAAATAATCATATGAAGTGGTGAACTGCCTAAGATGGAATATTGCTGTTCCTAAATCCTGGCTGTGTGGAGACACGTGATCCTGCCGATGAGATGAGAGCTGAACCACACTCTTCTGCCAGATTCTGGGCTTCCGACCTTAATAGAGACCCAGAAACTTAACAGAGGGCTCAGAAGGTTAATCTATTGAAAGTTACTAAGTGCCAGGTGTCTCGGAAAGTGTTTCACACATGCCTGAAACATTAAAGGCAAGATTCATCCATTCTCTCAGCAAACAGTTCTTCACTTACCGGGAAAGGGGGTGTAATATATGGGGGTATAGGGATAGATAATTCTGTGTGCCGTGCAGGCCGTGGAGACTCATCTTCTGCACAGGTCAGGTTCTGAAGTCAGCATATAAGCTGGAAGTGGAGTGAAGTCAAATGACCCTCAAAGAGCCTTCCAGACTTCATGCCCTTGGCAACTCAAAGTCAGTTTGGAAACTCACATGCTGGTTTCTTCCTTGTATTTATGCAGCAGCCTTGTTTTCCACAAAAAGCAGAGGCCAAGGCATCTCACCCCCTCAATTTTTTTACTGTCCCTCTCCCTCCCTGTGCTTGCCTTTCTTTTCTTTTCTTTTTTCTTTTTAAGACAGGCTCTCACTCTTGTCACCCAGGCTAGAATGCGGTGGTGCAATCACAGCTCACAGCAGCCTGGAACTCCCAGGCTCAAGCGATCCTCCTGCCTCAGCCTCCCAAGTAGCTTGTACTGCAGATATGTGTCACCATACCTGGCTGATTTATATTTATATTTATGTATGTGCATGTGTGTTTATATATATATATTTGTAGAGATGGGATTTTGCCATGTTTCCCAGGCTAGGCTCAAACTCCTGGGTTTAAGCAATCCTCCTCTGGCCTCACAAAGTGCTGGGATTACAGGCCTGAACCACCATGGCTGGCCTTTGCTTGCCGTTCTTAATGTCTTTGACAACTCATGTAAATGTGTGTATGATGTAACTCTATAGGACTAAGGGTGTGTGAGGAGGCCAGGAGGCTGCTGGTTGACAGGAGTCATGATTTGACTATATGAGGTCACAGACAATGCTTTTTAAATTTTACTGCCAACCCACAGGAAACTATTCTCCTTCCTCTAAGGAAAAAAAAAGGTCACGATAAAGCAGCTACATTAATGACAGGCACATCAAGGTTTGAACGTGTTCTCTAGATTTATGATGTCTAGAGTGATCTCCATTCTAGAAAGCAACGTAGGGAAAGCACGACTTTGGGGCCAGGGCTCTTCCTGGCTCAGGATGTCCCTGGCCAGTGTGCGCCATGCAGTGTGGAAGCACACTCCGGTGCGCATTTAAGTTAACGTGCTGTCTGTATTCATTAGAGTTTTTGAGTCTAATTGTTTTTAAACTGCCACTTTTGTTTGTTAAATATACAGATGTCTGGCCATAGAGGAAAGCAAGGTGGATTTATCGTTGCAATTAGATGCTTCACAATTTGAAAACTTATCACTTAAATTGGTGAAATGTCACTTTTATGCAACTTGATGTTTAGAAGTCCTTGGCATCCAGGACTAAACTCATGTGCAATTTAACAAGATCTTGGTGAGATAAAGGAAGTTGCACTTGAGGAAACATTGAAACACACCAGATGGAATTTTCCAATTCCCTCCTACATGATATAGAATAGGTGAAGGGAGATAGACCACAAATTGATTTTGTGTAACTTTTAAATTAAGTGGAGCAGAGTTAAAAAAAAAAAATCACTGAATTTGAAGTTGGCCTATGTTAGATTACTCCAAGGAAGTTAGTTAATATGTTAATATGAATCTAGACGAACATTGAGTGTTTTGCTCTTCTTGTTAATTTGCGCCATCTACTAATCTCTGGACAATGGAGAAAAAGTTGTAGGTTATAAGTTTTTTATTTATGGGCATTAAGCAATATCTTTAAAATGTAAAATAAAGCCGACAAAATGCACAGCCCGATAACAACAACAAATCTAATCTAAAGTGACAGGAAGAGACTCTCCCAGACGTTTTTCTCTTTAATGTAACATGACTTTAAATTGATGCAACCCCACAGTGATTGAAAAACTCTCAGAGCTTGTCTCCTATGATTACATTTCTGATCTGTACAACTTAATTTTTTAACTCGGTGAGTCTCAGTTTTGCGAATGAACAGTTCTCTTTTGCTTTCTCTCTCATATTGTTTGGGAAGAGAGATTATTTGGCATCCAGGCAAATAAAGCTCTGTTACCACGGCGAATACTGAGAAATCCTAAAACAATAAAGACCCCGAGAACTCACCCTGGAATATGTACCTTCAAGTCTCTTCTCTTTTCCTTCTCTCCTTCTCTTTGTTTTTCTTTCTCTTCCTGTTCTCTTGTTTTATCTTGACTTCTTTTGACTGTGATGATGGTCTGCATATATCTGCGATTGTACTGAAACTCACCAAACATTGTACGTTTTAAATGGGCAAAATGTATTTGAACTATATATATCACAATAAAACTGTAATACTCTTTTAAAGTGTCTCCTGAATCATTACCAGTATAATTACTCTGTGAACTATATTTTGATGAATTCAGAATTAATTTAAAATGGATTATCCCCCTGTAGAATGGGAGGTAATGCTGAATGATTGTGAATGATTGTGAATGTTTGTTTATTCGGGGTACTCCCTCAAATTCCTTATCCAGTGGTGTCTAGAACGTGTTGGGATTTTGTTTGATAGTTTCTTCAGTTGGAAGTTGCATTTCTTTGGCCTCCTGTGTGGGTATCAATGAGTTTTACGTGGTTTAAAGGCCGGTTATGTGATGGATACTTCTATTACCTTACGTCTTTCTGATTTCATACACTTAAATGTACAGTTTTCATCTTCCTTCAAAACCTTATTTTTCCAAGCAAATTTTACTTATTCAGTTTCAATCATTACTGAAGTGAATAACAAACATATAACAGATGCGATTTTGGGTCATAGCTGTTTTGCTAAGTAATACTTAAAGGCTTTCTGACTATATTTTTAATTTCTCGACAGTCTCCCATGGTTATTTTCTGATCCTAACTTGAAAATCAAAGCTTTCTGTTCAGTTTAACCATCTTTTAAAACTCAGTGGTTTTAGCTTGGGTATTAACCTTTAACATGGCTAGCGAAAATTGAAAATTTTTATTTGAAATATGCTTAATGTTGTCTTGTGTAAGACAAAAAGTTTAGGGACAAGTGAACCATTTACTTTTCTTTTAATGTGGAAAGCAGTTTACAAATGCTGGTGTGACTAACAAGAATGAAAGGACCAGAATGGCAGTTCTGAGCTAGAATGTGATGAGTAAGTACCACCATAGTTAGCGGCTAGGGAAGGGAGGTTGTTCTACAGAGAAACATGCTCATCATTTCTTCTGTTACCTGGTATTCACTCTGGCAATTTCTTTTTGGACTCATTCTAAAATCAGGATTAAGGATATCCACTGAGAAGCTTGCATTTATTACTCTAAGCAAGAAACTTCTATTTAATTTTTTTAACCATTCGATTCATATGTATTTAGATTTTAAAACTTCATTTTCTCTTATCCAAATGTATATCTTTAAGTAGGTGAATCTTGGAGTAGATTTTATTATATATCACATCACAGAGTTAAGCTCGGTTCATTTGGATTTTAAAAATCTCTACAGCTTTGAGAATGGCTTTGAAACACTCTTTACTGTTGGAGCTTAAAGAAAATAAATCTGTAATGTCCTCTATATTAATTCACCTGCTTGGAAAGTTAGAGATTAAAAGGTTTAGTAGGATTTTTATATTTTCTATAATTTCTATTTGTATTGGAGTAAACTGTTCTTTGTATGGAGGGGCTTAGCTTTCATAAAACAGAAAGATTCCTGTATTGAGAAAAGAAGAAGAAGGAAAAAAGTGTAATATAAATGCATAAAACTTCCTCTAGCTTTCTTGTATTATATGTAAAGGAGTTAGTACATTACTTTAATTAAGTGTACTTTGAAGAAAGCAATCTCCTATTTCCATTAATGGTGGACTCTGTGGGTAGAGACGTGGATATTTTTCCTTTTATAAGAAAGGTCTTGTCTTTCCTCAGAAGGCATTGTGAGCAAAATAAGGGAAGAAAAAGAGAAGTAGATAAGAAAAACAAATCACAATATTGAAGCAGGACCCGAGTACTACAGCCTTCCTCATATTTTGGTATCTGGAACTGAGGTTGCTAATTAATGACCCAAGAGCTAAGCCTTGTTTGATGAAATGCAAGATGTAATACACAGATTGCCTTTCAGTGATGTGTGATTATTACCATCCATTCATGTGTAATCCCGTATTTGAAGGTTTGTAATTTGTTTTTGACACATTTCTCTCTGATTTTATACACTCATGCATACAGGTCTCACCTCCCTCCAAAACCTTATTTCCAAAGCAGACTTTGTTTATTTGGTTTGGGTAATTCATTGGGCCCTATTTATCTTCCTTATACATAATCTATTTTCTTACTGCTGCCTCTGTCTTCCAAACCAACAATATAAAGAATGAAGCCTGGGGACTGGAACTTAAAACTTCTGCTGAGAAAAGAAAGTCAAGGCCTGTGGGCTCCTAAAACATCCTGTGGAATTCGCCTCAGATGCCCCTTCATTTGCACTGGTATATGGAGAATGTTTGAAAACCACCAGAACCTATTGTGTGCTTTGGAACAATGGCATTTTCCTGCTTGATTGTGAAGATGGCCGATGGAAAAGAAGCTGACTCCCAGGGGGCACGAGGGGCTAAGCTGTCTCCTGGGAAGTTAAGGGAGGCCAAGTGTTTTCCAGTTCATTTCCAACGCATATTTCTTCAGGGCCAAGGGTCCAGCTGTGCCTCATTAGGGGTGAGAGTTTGGCTGTGACACCACTTAATAGAAAAAAAAAAAAAAAAAAGGAGAAGTCCAACTAGCTAAGTGGCAACAGAACTTGGGACAACCTGTGCCCACAGCCTTTCATGTCCTGTAATAAGTGTGCCATTTGCTCACTGGGAGGAGAAAAAAATGACAGTATGCAACAGTCAACTTTTTCCTGAAGAAAGAGAGAAAAAAATACATATTTTGCAGCCGAGACATCGGGGTACCTGTTAACTTTAGGCACAGCACTAGTGTCAGCCCTGGAAAGAGACTCCCGGTGAACAGCACTTTTTACCATTTAATCAGCCTGTACTTCTTTGTATTTATAGCCCTGGCGAGGTTGGCCCATTGTTACAAGATGAAATTGTGATGTTCAGCAGTTTATACTTTGGGAGCTGGAAGCGTTTCTCCATGGTGAATTTGTAATATTAATTGGCCATGTCAGTTCATGGCAAATGTAGTGACATCTATTTCAAGTATTTCAGTTTTATGGTGCTGAAGAAGTGACACGCGCTCGAGATAAGTAATCTCACAAAAGATCCTCACGCTCACTGTGGATCGCCTCCAGAACATGCTCTCAGAGGAGACGCAAATAGGCTCAGGGTTCAGGGGGCTGTCCCCTTCCTTTTGCTCAAGGCTCAGAGGGGAGCCAGAGGAAGGCGGGGAGGGACGCACTCCCTGTCATTCCCCTTTCAGTCTCAGGAGATTCTGGTTGAAGCTCTGGCATGGACTTTCCTGCCCAAGAATTGTACTTGTGGTGATCATTTATGTGATTTGGGTACCTGCTGCTTGTAGGCTGTGACTGTCAGTAGCAGAAATAAATATATTGCCTTTCTCACTGTGTACAGTGGTGCTCTACCGAGGGTGACTCTGCCCATCAAGGGACACTTGTCTGGAGATATTTTGGTTGTCATATCTTGGAGGAGAATAGGCTGCTATTAGCATCTAGTGGGTAAGAGCAAGGGATGCTGTAGAACTTCCTACAATGCACAGGCGCATCCCACAACACAGAATTGTCTGGCCCCAAAAGTCAATAGTGCTGAGGCTGAGAAACCCTGCACTTGTGTGGACCATGCCCTTTTGTGCTTTTCAACCTTGAAGCACTAATAGGTCAGAGAAGAATGCCAGGGATGTGTTGATGGGTCCACAAGAGGTTGATGGGGGTGCTTGGGCTCCTACCACGTGGAAGGTGGTGTAGGCACAGAGAAGGATGCACAGGCATGTTGGACGGTGGAAGGCAGGGGCCGCTGAATGATGTGGCAGGAAACATGCAAAGTGCTCAGAGTCCCTGGGCGGTGCAGAGTCTTGGGAAGCAAGAGGATGGAGCCATCCTTTCAGTTTCCAACCTGGGTTTCCCAAAGGAGAGGGTGTTTGAGTTCAGTGGCAGAGATGGGGGAAAGAGTGTTGGAGCCCAGCTGAGTGACCACCTTTGTCAAATGGAGCTGAGAAATGATTTTCGCATGGCTGGCGTAATGGCGGAGTTTCCAAAACAGCAACACAACAAAATAGCCATTTACATGTCGAGACTATATTCATAGAATCCATATGTCTAAGGTGGGGAAGTTGTCATTATTCCTGTTTTATAGATGAGGAAACAGAGGCCCAGATGGAGTAAGTGACTGCTGAAGTACCCACGATTTGTCAGTAGAAGGGAAGAGACAAAAGGTGGCATCAACTTTATTTTTCCTTTTTTTTTTGAGACTGAAGTCTCGCTCTGTTGCCCAGGCTGGAATGCAGTGGGGCGATCTCGGCTCACTGCAAGCTCCGTCTCCCAGGTTCATGCCATTGTCCTGCCTCAGCCTCCCGAGTAGCTGGAACTATAGGCGCCTGCCACGATGCCCACTAATTTTTTTGTATTTTTAGTAGAGATGGGGTTTCACCGTGTTAGCCAGGATGGTCTTGATCTCCTGACCTCGTGATCTGCCCGCCTCGGCCTCCCAAAGTGCTGGGATTACAGGCATGAGCCACCGCCTCCGGCCTGTTTTTCCTTCTTTGTTAAGTGGAACAAGTCATTTTTTGGTGGTCATTTCTAATATGTAATTCCTGATAATACACATATGTATTATCTCTTTAAAAATTAAAAAAAAAAATAAGCCTTCCAAAAAAAGAAAATGGAAGTGTTCAAGAAACTGCCTTTTTTCACGTAATAGTATTTCTGTGTCACTAAATCCTTCAACAGCATTTTTAATAGCTGCCCAATGTCCTAATGGATGGGTGAGTCATGATTTACTTAACCAATCCCCTGTTGTTGGACATACAGGTTATTCACGGCTTTTCTCTATTGTAAGAGGAATTGCAATGAATGTTTTTGTAGTACACACCAGTGAGTGATTCCTTGGTGCGCTTGGAAGTGCTGGTTCCAAGAATAAGATAATCTGTAGACTTTGAGATTAATTGCCAAATTGTTTTCTTGAAATATTGAGAGGCTACTACTTTCCAGTATCTTCACTAGGAATAAGTAACATTTTTCTAAAGCTGAGTAGTAAGAGAAAGGTAGAATCTAATTTTACTGTGCATTTTATTGATTATTAGTGAAGCTAAATATTATTTTTTATGGATGTGTTGACAGTTTCTTTCGTTTGCAAATGATCTATTCATGTTCTGTGACTGATTTCTATCTTGGTGTCTTTATGTTTGTGAATGGTAAGAATTTTTATGTGTTCAGGAACTATTTAAATGTTCAGGACGTTAATCTGTGGTTATGTATATCACAGGTACAGTCACATCGCTTAACCAGGGAGATACATTCTGAAAAATGTATTGTCGGTATTTTGTCGTTGCATAAAGATCATAGAGTGTATTTACACAAGCCTAGATGGATAGCCGACTACACACCCAGGCTATATGGTATAGCCTGTTCCTCCAGGGCTATGAAGCTGTACAGTATATTACTGTAATGAACAGTGTATGCAGTTGTAATGCAATGGGACATATTTGTGCATCTAAAGACACCTAAATGTAGAAAAGGTACAGTGAAAATATGGTATTATAATCTGATGGGATCGTCATTGTGTACATAGTCCATTATTGACTGAAATGGTATGTGGTATATGACTGCGTTTTCTCACAACCTCTGCTTTTTTTGTCTTTAAATTTTTAATTTTTTGTTTTACTTTTGTATTTTAATTTTAATTCTATTGCAGCCAAATCTATCAGTCTGTCTTCTATGATCTCTGCTTTTAATTGTTATGCTTTAAAAATCCTTCTCCATGGTAACATTATATTGACTTATATGTCTTATTGGTTGAACGTGCCTGTGTTTGACTTTGAAATCATTAAATTCATTGAGGATTTGTTTTGCCATGAGGAATTGGGTAAGGATCCAGCTGATTTTCTCCAGATGAGTAGTTCATTGTCCCAACACCAGTTATTGCAATAAGTTATTCCTCTCCCAGGAAATATACCTGGGCTAATTAAGAAAACTGTGCTTCAATGTAATTATTCCATCTTAATTCATGAAATATTAGGTTAACATGGAAAAAACATGGCATCCCATGTTTTAGTATTTTTTCCTTATTTCCAAGCAGCACATCTCTTTGAATTATATTCTGTTCTCTGTTTTTACAATTTGACTCCCTTCTATGGTACATCTAAATAGTGCATTGTCTGTTTTCACCCAGGACTTGAAAAATAGTTCTAGTACTAATTGTATTTTTATTCTAATACTGCTATTCCTTTTACTGGTATTTCTGCATCTTAAAAAAACAAAACGAAACAACAAAAACTTGGCATGTTGGCTCACTTTGTGAATGAAAGTATATACTGTTCAGTTGTTTATTCTTCAGCAACATCTGAGTATCCTCGAGAAATGAGTGGAATGAACCGCTAGAGATGAATAGCCTTAAGCCCTCAAAGCTGAGCCCTTTGGGTAACATGCTCTAATTCTGCCCTCTCTAGTTTGAGTTTAGGTTAAATTCAGCTTGCAGACTGCACCAAGCCTGATGCCTCCCAGCCATCAAGGAAGAGGGTACCTAACATTTTGAATCTCCATTAACCTTACAGCTCAGATCCTGTGTATTAAATCTCAGCATTCTCAGGGATGTATACTCTGGCAGAAAAACTTTAATGATTTTTTTTTTCTGATGCTGCCCAGAAAATATTAGAAAGAAGACCCTTCTTTCCTTTCCTTTCTTGTCCTGTCCTGTCCTGTCCTGTCCTGTCCTGTCCTGTCCTGTCCTGTCCTGTCCTCCCTCCCTCCCTCCGTCCGTCCCTCCCTTCCTTCCTTCCTTCTTTCCTTCCTTCCTTCTTTCCTTCTCCTCCTCCTCCTCTCCTTTTCTTTTCTTTTCCTTCTTCTTCCTTTCTTCTTTTATTTCTTTCTTCCTGTGATATTTTCTTGTATTGCTGCCATTCTTGTGGAGAATAATAGGTAACAGAGGTGTGCACCTGGCCTCATTTATTGTCACACTGGGTAGATAATAGAGGCCAGCATGGCTGTGCTGTGGTTCCTGCTGATGGGCACACTATTCCCGGTGCATGATCAGTGTGTCATACGCAGGGAGTACGTTCCCACCAGCCTTCCCTACCTGCTGAGGGCTGCTCCCAGCCTAAGGATTTCATCCAGACAGATTCATAGCACTTCCAGTAAATGCACCCCTTGCCTTTCAAAGTTGAAAAAGAAATTACTTTGGACACAAAGAGGTGTTTCTTTTGACACAGCAGGTGTGTGAAAAAATAAGAAAAAAAACAAGAGGGATTTCTGTTAGCAGTGGCATGTGCTTCTCTTGTACTTCTTTAGTTCAGCATGCCAGTGGTTCAGCTTCCCGTTCTGATCCTCACTGCCCTGATCTCTTTATCTGTGCTTGCAATCACAGCCAGGCGGGCTCTCAATATTACCACGGAATCATTTTATCTGTTGGAATCTCTTTCCTATTCATTACTCATTTTTATCCCCAGATAGACAAACACCCTAAGTTTACCTCTTGTGAATTGTACGCTTTAAGATTAAAGAATTCGTAGTTGAATAAGAATGACTTTTCACACAAATTTGATGGAGTTTTATCTTCTGAGCCGAGGCTTTAATTAAGGAGTCTTGGGAGGTAAACATGTGTTACCTGAGACTCTCTTGCCATAGGATGTAGCTCCTTTCCATTGGAACACATGGGGACCTAGGGAATAAAGAACGTTTTCATCTCTGAAAATATCTCTCAGTCTTCTAATCAATGCTGCTCTTTTCTTGCGTATTGTATACTGGGAAGTATTTGTTTCGATTTGTGGTTAAATGTGTGTGTCCACTGGACTTCAGTATCCACCCCTTGAAGGACAGCAGGAGAAGTTGTTCAGGTAGAAACATACAGGGGCTGGATGCGGTGGCTCACACCTGTAATCCCAGCACTTTGGGAGGCCTAGGTGGGTGGATCACTTGAGGCCTGGAGTTTGAGACCAGCCTGGCCAACATGGTGAAACCCTGTCTGTAATAAAAATACAAAAATTAGCCAGGTGCGGTGGCGCAAACCTGTAATCCCAGCTACTTGGGAGGCTGAGGCAGGAGAATCGCTTGAACTCGGGAGGCGGAGTTTCCAGTGAGTCGAGATCGTGTCAGTGTACTCCAGCCTGGGTGACAGAACGAAACTCCATCTCAAAAAACAAACAAAAAGAAACATACAGGGAGATCAGGTTCTATTGAACCCCAGTGCAGCCATGGGTAGAATTTTAGGCTTATTTATATTCCATTTCACCACAAGATGTCACCAGGGCACTACACCAACATGGTCTATGGAACATCTCTCTGGCAAATAGAGTTCTGGTCATCAAACAGCACCTGCCCAGGGCTATGGGGAGAGGAAGCTGGTTGGCTTTGTCACAAATGCCTTGATGTCTCTTTCCTTCCCTGGGGCCCATCTCTTCCAGCCTTTGCATAGAGAGAGAAGGCAGGCAACAGGACACAAGAAGATTTTCCCAGAGTCCAGGGTGTTCTTTTACCCCTGAAATAGTTTCTTCACTGGATGGGAAGGCAGGTACCCAGGGGGAGATGGCATCAGATGCATAAACAGTTTTTCTCCTCAGTAGACATTTACATGAGTCAATAGGAATCATATTCTCTCTCTCTCTCTCTCTCCCTTTTTTTTTTGGAGATGGTCTCACTGTGTTACCCAGGCTGGAGTGCAGTGGTGTGATCTCAGCTCACTGCAGCCTTGACCTCCTGGGCTCAAGTGATCCTCCCACCTCAGCCTCCTGAGCAGCTGGGACTACAGGTGTGTGCCACCATGCCCAACTAACTTTTGTATTTTTTGTAGAGACGGGGTTTCACCACATTGCCCAGGCAGGTCTCAAACTCCCAGGCTCAAGCGATCCTCCCACCTTGGCCTCCCAAAGTGCTGGGATTACAGGTGTGAGCCACTGTGTCTGGCCTAGGAATCATATTCTCTTCATTGAAACATTTCAGATGACTTAAAAATTCACATTGTAGAACTTTTAAAATTGGAACTTTCTGGTGAACGTCATTAGTTGACAGATATGTCATTGAGGTTTCATCCTTCTTCATTTCAGAGTCTGCTGGAAGACCCTTCATTTACCACCCTCTCCTTCCTGGAGGTGTGGAAATGCTCTACCTGGGTGAGGCTCTCGTGGCTTTTTGTGCCAAGTGTCCGTAAACTTCAACTGAATTGTTTTAAATCCTTTGTGGTGATTATGCGGAAGGTCAAATCTAACAGGAAGCTCCATGTCCACTTGATGTGCACTTACTTTTACTTTTGCACCTTGTGTTATTTGTTATCCTGAATTATGCCAGGGCTGGTTTGTGCTAAGATACTTGTTATTTGACCTCATAATACCAGCATGTCCCATTTGTATAACCCTCTCTGTAGCTTCTTCCAGCATGTGATCATACATCTGCCTAACCTCTCCCATTGGTTGAATTTAATATACTAGTAAATTTTCCATTGCAAAGATGAGGTTATGGATCATAGTGTTCATACTCAGAAGGACTTTATAAATATTTTGCCTTTTTGAACTATACACAAGAAATGAAAAAAAAAGGAGTAAATAAAAAGAATAAAAACAGCCAGGACTAGAACCCACAATTCCTGACTCTTGATCAAATTGCTTTTCTTTTTAACTCTAGTTAAATATTTTCCATTCTTTTTAACTCAAGAAGCCTTTGTTTTTGTTGTCATCGTTTTATGATTTAACTTATATCTGGTCCTTTAGACATTTAGATTTTTTCTGTTATATATATCTCTCTCTCTATATATGTATCTATATATATCTCTCTATATAGATATCTATATATATATCTCTCTATATAGATATCTATATATATATCTCTCTATATAGATATCTATATATATATCTCTCTATATAGATATCTATATATATATCTCTCTATATAGATATCTATATATATCTCTCTATATATAGATATCTATATATATCTCTCTCTCTATATATATAGATATCTATAGAGAGAGATATATATAAAATAGTGAATGAAATGGACTGTTTGCAACCTCAGATGTATTTCTAGGACTTATAGTGATTAGCTTGAGGTGATGGTAGTTTCTGTTTTTGGAGTCTCTGTAGGTCTCAGACTCACAGTCTGTACTTTTTGTTTTGGGGCTAATTAAGTGGACAGTTTCAGTGTTTGTAGCTCATTTAAGCCATAAACATGCAGACCATGTGGAATCCCATTAGTCAAACCTTAGCAGAGTGCTTTGATCAGTACCTCCTTTTCTTACTGAATTCTATTAGCTGATGCTTTGTTCTTTCTCCCCAAGAGCCATATCTCAGCTATTTCTTTTCTTGTGTATAGTTCAACATCTTTCTTTTTTTTCGAAACAGGATCTCACTCTGTCACCCAGGCTGGAGTGCAGTGGCATGACCGTGGCTCACTGCAGCCTCGACCTCTTGGGCTCAAGCGATCCTTCTGCAACAGCCTCCCTAGTAGCTGGGACTACAGGTGCACGCCACCACACCCAGCTAATTTTTATATTCTTTGTAGAGATGGGGTTTTACCATGTTGCGTAGGCTGGTCTCGATCTCCTGGGCTCTAGCAATCCTCCCACCTCGGCCTCCCAAAGTGTTGGGATTACAGGTGTGAGCTACCGTGCCCGGCCTTACAGTTCAACATCTTTCAATCCATCTAATATGCAGTGCCAGGGAAGGTTTGAGAAAATATTTGAATCACAGAGTCACAAATAGTGAGAATATCTGCAGTTATGTTTGTGATGCTCTAATGAACTTACAAAAGGCCAGGCCTAGTATTTCAGCTGTGTCCATGATGTCTCTGATGGAAATGGACAGGTAACGTGATGTACACAAGCATTTGACTGTTGCATTCTTTGATTGTGCCATGTTCATGCAGCCAGCCTGAGAAAGCAATTAGGAGCTTTAAGCATGGGAAATCATATAAAAGTAAACCAAAATTGCATTTGAATTAATTGATGAACATGTTTGCTTGGTCATATCCTGCTGTTAGGCATCTTCAAGTTAACTTAAGTGGTTGATAAAACTTTCCAGAAAGAATACTATCAACTGCTGAGCACCTGTTGTCAAAGTTGTGGGTAATTCGCAAAGGTTTTCAAATGGAAAAGTTGTTTTCTCCTGCTAGGAAGCATGGTCTCAGATCCACTTCTAAGGTCAGTGTGAAAGGGAAGGCAAATTCACTTTGAGCAGGGGAGGCATGATCCGGAAGATAAAGCAGCTAGGAGTATAGACTAGGGGGCTGATGGAGGGGAACACCTATCAGAATATGTGTTCTCACACCAATGATATGTATTTTCCACACATTTAGATTATCCATGCCACTCCTTATCTCTTTAGTGCAGAAAACGGAGAGGAGGTTCAATATTCTTAAGAACCTCCCGTGATTGCTTTGAGGCAATGGATTTAAGAGGTATCTTTATCCCTTATTTACGCACTGACTGTGGTACTGAGTCATCCCTGGTGTTTCTGGATTTTATTGGCAATGCCAAGAGAGCAGGAAGACTGGGACGTTAACTGACAACATTTATGATTCTGGCAGCTTGACATCACCCAACTATTCTCTTTGTTTGGTTTTGCTTCAGACTTAGTTTAGTTTTGTTTTTTAAGGGCTGTGGTGGAGGCGAGGGGTTTGCTCTTGCAGTTTTCCTTTCAAACCAAACTCTTTCAAAGCCTTTTGCAAACTCTTTTATGGATTTTACTCACTGGTTGAGCAAGAGTTACTTATGAGATGTGGCTTCGGCGTTTTCACAGTGTCCATAAAAAAATGTATATTACTATACATTGCACATTTACCACTTAGAATTTCTGAATGCAAATTAATCAACTTGCGGCTGTGACTAACAATAAAACACAGGATAATGTACCTACAGAAATGAGGGCATTGGAAATCTGCTCTCAAGTGGCCATTGAAAATAGTCAGCCTGAGTGTTGCTACCTGTTTTCCATAATTGTGTAGCTTTGCCTTTCCGTAGTTAATCTGTTTAATAAACTCCTCTGCAGAATCCAAATGCTTAAATTCAGTTTCTTTTTGTCTTTATGGTGTTTATCATTGTTAACGTGGCATCGGAGTAGCTCGACTTTTGCATCATGATAAATTCATAACCCAGGAGAAGGCAGAAAACATAATTATTATCAATTGCCTCTCTCCCGGAATTGCCATTGGCTGAGTGGAGCAACATACGAACTTAAGGAGTAGCTGATTCAGAGAAATCCAGGATGGGAACGGGGCCCATCTTGATTTCATTGTCTTTGTTGAGGAGGCCTTCCCATTGCACTTCTCTTCAAGTTTGCCCAGAGAGTAAGTTCTACTAGACATGTCAATTTTTTTCTGAGGTCTAATGTTAATTTTTTTTTTTTTTTTTTGCACAATATGGAATTCAGTGTTTTTATTTAATCATTCAGTAAGTCTTGACTGCCTGCTATGGAGGTTAAGCCCTTTACTAAGTTCCAAGGATGTACCTGTGAATAAGGCAAGTTCCTTTTTATCATTGTCTTTGCAGTCTATTAGGGGCTGCACAATTTAAACAGAGAATATATATAAAATGGTAGAAAGTACAAGTAAGTATACATTATTTTTTTAAAAAATGAATGTGGTATTTCACCCACAGCCTCAAGAATCACTTTCCTTAAAATTGCCAGAGTAGGAAAACTTACAAGTGAAGAATTTCAGGTATTTATGGGAAAAATAGTATTAGGGCAATTGATGTCAAACACATTTGTCTGTTAGTTCAATTACAGCAGTAAGGATGGAAGTCTAAAGAGAGTTTCTACATGATCTTATTTATCCTACATTTATAAATACACAAATTCTTGTACAGTTAACTCAGTCTTTCACTCCTTGCTTGCTTGCAACTTGTCAGGTCGTTCCCTCCCCAGTAGTTGTGAACTTGTTTATGCTAGCTTCTTCCATCAGGGGCTCACAACCAGGGACTGTAGAGATTTGCAGAGGTAAATCTTGGTAGACAAGGATTTTATAAAAAGGGAGCTCACTGTTGGTGAAAAATCCTTGTTTCTACAGATTTTGGGTCAAGATAAGAAAAATTAATTTTTAAAATCTGAGGAATTTGGAGATTATCTCCAGGGGCTGAATATATTTTTATGGGAGAAATAAAATGGATAGTTTTAAACTTGAATTTAGTTTTTCCTAATGGAGGCTCTTTTGAAGATCAAATGGGATCTATAAAAACTCTTTGAAAAATGTAGACTGCTTCTTATGTGATTCTTACTGGTCTATTATTTATCAAGAAATTAAAAAGGAATGAATATTTGTAGCTGTTTTTCTTTTTCTTGCTTTTCTTTTTTTTTTTTTTTTAAGACAGAGTCTCGCTCTGTCACCGGGCTGGAGTGCAGTGGTGCTATTTCGGCTAACTGCAATCTCTGCTTCCCGGGTTCAAGCAATTCTCCTGCCTCAGCCTCCCAAGTTGCTGGGACTACAGGCGCGCGCCACCATGCCCAGCTAATTTGTAGTTTGTTTCTAAAAGGATATTCAGTGCTGTCACTGTCTTTTAGAAGTCTGTAGAAGGAGGACCAAGAAAGAAATACCCATTATTTTGGGTAAAGGTGATCACTTTAGCTGAAACCAGTTCAGGTTCAAAGTCAGACATTGGTACTATTTTCTTTTTTTTGAGATGGAGTTTCCTCTTGTTGCCCAGGCTGGAGTGCAATGGCGCAATCTCAGCTCACCACAATCTCCGCCTCCCGGGTTCAAGCGATTCTCCTGCCTCAGCCTCCCTAGTAGCTGGGATTACAGGCATGTGCCACCACGTCTGGCTAATTTTGTAATTTTTTTTTAGTAGTGGTGGGGTTTCTCCATGTTGGTCAGGGTGGTCTCGAATTCCCGATCTCAGGTGATCCGCCCGTCTCGGCCTCCCAAAGTGCTGGGATTGCAGGCATGAGCCACCGTTCCCGGCCTTTGGTGCTATTTTCATATATCTGATGTTCTGAAAAGATTACTGACAGTCAACATGCTGAACTGACATTTCACAGATATGTAGAATTATTTATCTCTGTTCAAGGTATGCCTTTTCCAATCATAATAGCCATGCAGAGGACATTAAACAAATATTTTATTGTGGTAAAAACACTTAACATGAGACCTACCCTTTTAACAAATTTTTAAGTATATAATTTATTATTATTGTTGGCTATAGGTAAAACAGGACATGTTTAATGTGCCGTGGTGGCCTATTGGACTTTCAGCCTCCCTGGGTGGATTTCACTGTATATATATGTACCATGTCAGCTTACCCTAGAATTTGAAACATTTTCCTTTGATGATTAATTTTTTTTTTTTTTTTTTTTTTTTTTTTTTTTTTTTGAGACGGAGTCTCGCTCGTCGCCCAGGCTGGAGTGCAGTGGCGCGATCTCGGCTCACTGCAAGCTCCGCCTCCCGGGTTCACGCCATTCTCCTGCCTCAGCCTCCTGAGTAGCTGGGACTACACGGGCCCGCCACTACACCCGGCTAATTTTTTTGTAGTTTTAGTAGAGATGGGGTTTCACCATGTTAGCCAGGATGGTGTCGATCTCCTGACCTGGTGATCCTCCCGTCTTGGCCTCCCAAAGTGCTAGGATTACAGGCGTGAGCCACCGCTCCTGGCCTGATGATTCAGTTTTTACCCCAAGATACAGTATGTGTCAGTCTCACCAAAACATGCCAATATGTTCTTCTTCTTGGGGATCAGGGCTGATTTCTTCTACTGGGAAAAGATATCTCCTTGTTTGGCCCCAGAGGCACCAGGGTAACCTGCTCTCTTCCAGTCTCAAAGCAGAAACAGTGTTCCTAACATTCTAAGCCTGGGAATAGGATGGCAGGTCGTGGGACCAGCATTTTAATTACCTAAAGGGAACTTATTGATTTTAGTCCAGAACATGGTGGGGAGGAATTCATATTCACTTTTTTTTTGAGTCTGGATTTTAGAATAAATTCACCATGTACATGGCTAGTCCATCTTTAAAAACCTTTGTGAATGCTAACTAATATACAGCCTTTATAAATTTGAGGTATAATGTTCAAAATGCTCTAATCCCTAAATTTTCCAGTCTAGGTTATTATATTTTTATGACTATTAATTTTGATGTAGGCCCTTTAAAATCAATTCCTCCCTGTAATTACAATGCTGCTTTATGGTATTTGTGATATATCATATGAATATACTTGAGGGTCATGAGAAGTTCATATGTGTGTGTGTAGTGTGGGCCCCAGACTTTCGCCACACCACTGGCTAAAGTGGCCATGTTTTTGTACGTCTCTGCAGAGCTTACAAGTTATTCAACAGCCAGATTTCTATTCTGATATGCCCTTTTAGTTTTCAAAGCATCGAAAAAGGGTAATCTTTAGAACCGAAGTATTTGGAAAACTCCTGGCCTTGAATAAGGTATTTTTGAATTTGAACAGCTAAGAACCCATCAAATCAAAATGCTAATAATTCTTCCAAGTCAAAAGGTAACTCTCATTCTATTATGCATTGACCACCATTCACTTTCTGTTGGACTGCTTTTGGAAAAAGAGCCATAGGTCTCTATTTTAAAAATAGAGGTAAAATGATAAAACAAAACAAAAACACACACACACACACAAAAAAAAAAACACACAAAAAAACCACACAAGTCTCATCAGCCAAGGGATTTAAAAATCAAATTTAACTTCAAAAAACTGAAGTTGATATAGCAGGATCTTGGAGATGGAGTTTCTTTACTTCTCTTTTTTTTCTAACTAAGGGATTAAGGATACAAACCCAACTTCGAATTTCTTTCTGGGTGGTCTTGAAAACTTAACAGTAGGTCCTCCTGTAAAGAGGTGGGGGAAATGAAAAGAAATCCTTTACTCTCATCTGCTGGTTTTAAAATGAGAAAAATACACACACACACACGTAATGATGTTCATGATGTTAATGGAGGGAAATATCATAAATAATTAAGAATTTGAAATTATTACAAAATATTTAGTATTGTTGTTACTGTTATTAGTAGGAAGGGGCCTTGCCATGCTTCCTTTCTTCAAACAGCTCAGTACTTTAAAATCGAGTGTGGCTGTGTTTGTCAGTCGTGGTTTGTGTTCTTTGATTTGTTCTGCGTGTTCTTCTTTTGGAGAGGATGTGTCACTTTGCCAGTCTTGGTCCTTGCTGTTGTCTGATGGAGGGAAACAAGCCTGCCAGGCCGGTTCATCTGACCCCTGGTGGCAGGGAGTGGAGGTGCACTCCGGATGCTCTTGGGGAAACATAAGGAGGATAAAGAAAGGGACAGCAGGACCCTGACAATCCCTGCCCCTAAGCATGGAAAAGCCTCCGGACCGGGTCTGGAGTGCAACAGAGGCCCCTGACCTTGTCTCTACCTCTCTTTCTGCATCTTCAGCGTGGCTTCACTGGTTTCCAAGTCTCTGTGTCCCCCCTCGTGTCTTTTTTCTTTTGCAGCCGGCTTGCAATCGCCTCCTCCTAACTCTCAAAAGGATGCATGGGATGGGCTCAGTGTAGTCACTGTTGTGCCTTTCGGACAAGGCTTTCCAGCCAGGCCACCCTGTCTACAAGGCTGCCCTCACATCACGGGTGTTCATATTGTCCAGACTACATGGTCAAGGTGATTGGGGGAAGGAGGCCACCAATTGCTAAGGAGCTGCCCAGAGATGCTGCCTCATTGGGAACCTGTGAGTGGGCTGGTTTCCCCCAGCAGAGGGGCTGTAGCATAGCAGGTACCCACAAGAGCTTGGGCATGGCCTTTTTCTCTAAAGGGCTGGATAGTCAATATTTTCAGCTTTGTGGGCTTTATGGTCTCTGTTGCAACTTCTCAACTCTCCTGTCACAGCAGGAAAGCAGCCGCAGATAATATATAAATGGACGGCTGTGTTCCAATAAAACTTTATTTATAGAAACAGGCAGTGGGCCAGATTCAGCCTGTGGGCCATAGGTTGACAACCTCTGACTCTAGTATTCAGATCACAGGCTTTGGATGTCTCATATCTGAATCTTTCTAATCTCATGAAAGGGCAAGGTAATTAAAATGTTAATACGTTAGTTTTCTCACCTGTCAATGGTTCAATGACATCATTTATGCAAAACATACAAAACTGAGAGTAAAATCTCAGCAAATGCTAGTTTCCTGGCCTCCTTTTACATACTTAAAAGGATGGTGGGAGATAGTTTGAGATTTGAGGCCTCTGGAGAATAGGTGTTTTTGTGATGATTTTGGCTTTTCAGTTTGACAGTTGGCTTTGCTTTTTTGACAGACACATTAAGAGCTTTAGGGGTCATTTCATGGTTTGTCCTTTCCATGTCAGGGACACCTTTCACGTGGCCATTTTAAGCACAGAAATTGACTTCAAGTAGTTTACTCATATGAACTTGTCTGTAATCATCTTTCCCCATTTGGATGGTAGGTTGCACATTTTAATTCAAGGTTTGTCTAATCTGTTAGTGCATATTCTTGGCTCAAGCAGGATAAGACACTAGTAACCATGAACCTGTATATCAAAAAGCGTGACTAGACTTTCACAGTTAAACATGTGCTGAAATCCATAGTGGATACCAGAGAGGGTCCTGGAATCTGAGAATGGATGACTTGTCCCATGATGATAATATCTGTGTTCCTGTGGCTGGGCCCGGTGGCTCACACCTGTAATCCCAGCACTTTGGGAGGCCGAGATGGGAGGATCACGAGGTCAGAAGTTGAAGACCACCCTGACCAATATGGTGAAACCCCATCTCTACTAAAAATACAAAAATTAGCCGGTGTGGTGGTGCATGCCTGTAATCACAGCTACTCAGGAGGCTGAGGCAGGAGAATCACTTGAACCCAGGAGGCGGAGGTTGCAGTGAGCTGAGATCACGCCATTGTACTCCAGCCTGGGCGACAGAGTGAGACTCCGTCTCAAAAAAAAAAAAAAAAAAAAAAAAAATCTGTGTTCCTGCCTGGCTTATTGAGCTCCATGGTAAACGTTCAGAGGCTGCAGGAATGATTCAAAGTCTGATTGATTTATGTGCATCGGGCATTTTGTTGATATCATTCAGATTAATGATGGCACTGAAAATGTGTAATGCAAATGAGAAGTTTGTATCCTGCCTGCTATACCATGATTCCAATTTAAGAGGGGGTAAAAACATTGCACTTTTTAATCTATTGTTTTTTGAAAGGGACTGTTTAAAACACTTAATTTTGCTAAGTTATGGCTCATATCGTCTTTGCTATTTTGGTTTTGAAAAATTGAGTAGGAAGCAATTGCCTTCTTAAATGACTTGAACATCAAAGGCAAGGAGTGTCTTGTTTTAGGAGCAGCCAGGCTCATATCCCTCTGATCCAGCCAAGTGCTTTCACTTGGTCCTACTCTGAGGAGTCACCAGTGGGTCTCACTCTGGGACAGGCCCCTGGTTGACCTGGAAAGACCTAGACCAAGAGTCACAAGCTACCGCCCATGGACAAAACACAGCCGGTACCTCTTTGGCTATGGCCTGCAGGCTCAGAATAGTTTTTACATTTTAAATCATCTGCAAAAAAGAATAAAGAGGAGAATATTATTTCTTGAAAGAGGAAAATGTTATGGAATTCTGATTTCAGTGTCATAAAGTTTTGAATTTCATCAATAAAAAATTTGCAGAAATTTGTTTTTCTCTCCTGTTATGTAAATACCTCTGTAATAGCCTCAGTTTTGCCTCTTGGCTCACAAAGCCTAACTTGTTTACTATTTAGCCCTTTACAAAAAAAGTTTGCGAACATCTGACATCCAACAACAATTTTCAGTCTTTTTTGTAGCTCCCAAATTCTTTCATTAAACCAGATCCCTTGAGGGAAGCCTGGTTTACAAAATAGATTAAGTGATGTGGCTGTTTGGAGCAGGAGGCTGTGGTCTGAGTCTTGCTGGCCTCAACCCCGAACTCACTTCCACACCTTACCTCCTGGGGATAAGGCTGCCTTCGTCTAGAAAGTGCCTCGGTTCCAGCTTGGAAATATCCATGTACAGTTCCTTTTTTGCTATTCCAAAAGCCAAAGAGCTCTGAAAAGCAAAAACAAATTTATTGTAAATTTATAGCAAATTTATTTGGTGGTGAAATTTGACTTCAGCTATAGCGTCCTTGTTTCTCCTTTCTAGTGTGAATATTCATTTTGTTTTGTTTTGTTTTTTTTGGAGGCAAGGTCTCACTTCATCACCCAGGCTGGAGTGCAGTAGTGTGATCACAGCTCAGGGAAGCCTCGACCTCGGGCTCAGGTGATCTTCCTGCTTTAGCCTCCCAAGTAGCTGGGACTCCAGGCATGTGCCACCATATCCAGCTAATTTTTGTATCTTTGTAGAGATGGGGTTTCTCTACCATGTTGGCCAGGCTGAATAATCATATTTTCACTGAAGAAATAGAAATGTCGTTGTTATAGGATGTTACCCAAACCCTGCAAAGGTATTTTGTAATATGTAGTATATGTGCTAAATTACTTTTTTTTGTTGTTGTTGAGATGGAGTTTCGCTCTTGTTGGCCAGGCTGGAGTGCAATGGTGTGATCTTGGCTCGCTGCGACCTCTACCTCCCGGGTTCAAGCGATTCTTCTGCCGCAGCCTCCCGAGTAGCTGGGATTGTAGGAATGCGCCACCACGCCCGGCTAATTTTGTATTTTTAGTAGAGATGGGGCTTCTCCATGTTGGTCAGGCTGGTCTCAAACTCTGGACCTCAGGTGATCCGCCTGCCTTGGCCTCCCAAAGTGCTGGGATTACAGTGCCTCGCCCAAAGTACCTTTCTAACATGGAGGAATTAGGAATACTGAAGGCATCGGCCCCCAAGGGTTTGATGTGCTCTTGCCGCCAAGGCCTGCAGATTTCCATCACCTCTCCACATTGTAGACTCCTCGTACCTGCATGATGCCAGGATGCTCTAACCTGGCCACGCATACTCCGTGGATTCTCAGCTGTTGTGTATTTCCTACTCAGGTGCCCACTGTGTCTGGTGCTCACCCACATTTTGGTTCATCCTGACTTTGCCACAGCCTCCCCAGTCTGCATTTCTCCCACGGCTTCTCCCAGCCGTGGCCCAGTAACACTGTAATGTAGACTGTGGCATTCCCTGGGTTTAAGCTGTTGACCAGCTCTTGATGGACAGATGCTGGTGGAGATGGGGAAGGTGCTGTTCCCTTCCTCCTGGGAAGGGCAAGGAAAGCAGGGTGGTCCTCCTATCCGCGTGAGGAAGGAAGAGCCTCATTCAGGCTGAGACGCTGATGGAGAACTGGGTCCAGGGATAATGTTTTGTGTTCCTGCTCATGGGACTGGTGTGTTATTGTCAAGGGATCTTACAGGCCTTGCTTCCCAGGCCCCTCTATCCCCTCTGTTCTTGCTTAGGCATTAGGGATTTGGCTCTTCTAGGTTTTTTTCTTTTTTTGAGACAGGATCTCACTTTGTCATGCAGGCTGGAGTGCAGCAGCGCGATCTTGGCTCACTGCAACCTCCGCCTCCTGGGTTCAAGTGATTCTCCTGCCTCAGTCTCCCGAGTAGGTGGGTCTACAGGCACACGCCACCACACCCAGCTAGTTTTTGTATTTTTTAGTAGAGATAGCGTTTCACATGTTGGCCAGGCTGGTCTCGAACTCCTGACCTCAGGTGATCCGCCTGTCTCGACCTCCCAAAATGCCGGGATTACAGATGTGAGCCACCACACCAAGCTGGCTCCTCTAGTTTTTGAAGCTCACTTTTCTTTTTTCCTCAAGACTCACAGGGAATGGGACCAGGCACCTGTCTTTATACATTCTCAAAGTCCAAGGTGACGATGCCATGCTCTGGTTCTAAGCCAGTTGGACAGACACAGGCAAGGGAAGCTGTCAGTGTGGGTGAGCTGCAATGTAAGGGTAGTGGGTGGAATAGCGTCTCCCCAAAATCCACACCCACACAGAACCGCAGATGTAAACTTATATGGAAACAGGGTCTTTGCAGATGTAATTAGTTAAGACTCTCAAGGTTAAATCATTCAGGCTTTAGAGTGGACCCTAAATACAATGACGGTTGTCCTCATGAGAAGAGGAAAGCAGGGGGCACAGTGGTGGGTGCGCCTGCAATCCCAGCTACTCGGGAGGCTGCGGAGGGGGCATCGCTTGAGCCCAGGAGTTCATTGCCAGCCTGGGCAATATAGCAAGACCCCATCTCTTAAAAAAAGAAAAAACACCGAAAGACAAAACAGAAAAAGGAGAAGAGGACAGGACACAGAGGAGAAGACTCTGTGAAGTCAGAGGCAGAGATTGGAGTGATGCATCTACAAGCCAAGAGATACCAAGGTCATGAGCAGCCCCTAGCACGGTTTCCACAAGGAGCCACCTGTGCCAACACCTTGGTTTCAGACTTCTGGTCTCCTGAACTGTGAGAGTCAGTTTCTTTTGAGCTTGTGCTGATTCTCTAGGGCAGCCCTAGCACACTGCCACATCTGGTTTCCTGGAGGAACTTCGCAGGGTCTTTGTTCTTGATCTACAGTCTCTGGAAGTCTCAGCAGCCTCCTGTGCTCACGACTGTCATTCCAGAGCAGCCGTCTCGTGTTATGCATTTGCTTACTCATAAATAAATATTTTACGAGAACCTGCGAGGGCCAGGCTGGGCCAGGCAGGTATTGCAGGTACAAGGATCTATATAAGACAGTGCCCTTTAGAAGATACCTGTCTCATTGAGAAGCGTTGAGTAAATGGGTCTCTGTGGTCATTCTCTCCAGAACATGAAACCAAAGGGCTGAGAGGGAGACTCCAAGAATGAATTAGTGTCCAGCAGCATATCCCTTGTCTCAAGATGACAACTTGCAATTTGGGGATCTCTCAACCTCCTGACCCCCATCTCAGTGGGCATGTTCCTCACCTGGCTGGCTGCCCCTGCTTACTGATGCAGCCTTCTGTCACGCGGTACTCACCTCTATTCACTGCATTCCACCAACACTGGCCTTGGGAGCCAGCGGTGTCCCCATTGTACAGATGAAAGTCTTATGACTACCGACATTAAAATGAGAATGATATTGACCCATGATACTTACCCAACTGTTCAGTGGATTCGGTGTGCCCTCAGCATGGTTCCCAGCACGTAGTAAGTGCTCTGTAAATGTCAGCATCTATTATTATCATTTGTGGTTTTTTTTTTTTTTTCCCCCTTTCCTGTCTTCCTTTCTTTCCCTCCTTGGTCTGCTTCCTCCTGTTACTATCAGAGCCTGCCTGCCTCATCCTTGTTCCAGCCTTGATGGCGATGATGATTGTAGCTGCTGTTGCTATTTGTTTTTTTGGTTTGTTTGTTTGTTTTGAGAGGGAATTCTGCTCTTGTCACCCAGGCTGGAGTGCAATGGCGCCATCTCGGCTCACTGCAGACTCTTCCTCTTGAAGCTGGGGAAGTTCAAGCAATTCTCCTGCCTTAGGCTCCTGAGTGGCTGGGACTACAGGCATGTGCCACCACGCCTGGCTAATTCTTTATAGTTTTAGTAGAGATGGGGTTTCACCATGTTGTCCAGGCTGGTCTCGAAGTCCTCAGCTCAAGTGATCTGCCCACCTCGGCCTTCCAAAGGGTTGGGATTACAGCTACTGTTGCTATTGATGATTATTATGACGTCATTGCTCAGATTCACTTGGCTCAGAGAGGGCGGAGTCAGAGTGACCCAGGTGGTCACTGCTCCCCTTCTTGTCCATCACATCAGCTGCCTCCAATAGTATTGCCTGGCAGCGTCACTTAGTAGCCCTCTCCCTCACAGGGCTTTTGAGGCAGACAAATGCCACTGATAAAGCAAAAGCAAATGTTTTGGGTGAATTCCCCATAGCTACACTAGATTTGAGGCTGAGAAATGGAATGCCTGTCACTGTTGACTGAAAAATACAGCTCTCCTAATAGAGTCTTGGTGCAGGAGCTGTTAGCCTTGCCGCCCTGCAGACTTGAAGAATTGCGACGTCGGCCTAACGTAATTCTGGTAACTTTGTCTGCTTCTGCCTCGGGTAGAAATAATTCAGATTTCACTCTCCATTTTCTTTAATGGGCTAAACAGCCACTTTGTAATACCTGTATTTTATGAGACATAATTCTGGATATTGTTTCTGCAGTGTTTTTGAAAAGACAAACCTGAGAGAGCCCGGCTATTTAACTTAAGCAATTTTAAAGTTATTTGTAAAATGATATGCTGTCTTTTTTGACCCAGTTACTTTATAAAGCTACATTCTTTGGCAAACATTAACACAACTTCTCCGTGTGTGGGCTAAATAAATATTCGGGCAACACTGATTGAGCGCTGCCTTGGGTAAATAATTCTCTCTCCACACATTTCCTAGTTTATAATGAGGAGTTTTCTTCGTGGTCTGACCAAATGTAACATTCCATTGAAAATGAGACATAAATCTTTGAGTGAGGGAGACGTGGAACCAGGGTTTGAGGAGGGTTATTAAAAAGGTGAGGGTAGCAGGGTGACCTCCTGAGTCCCCTGCTCCCCCGAGCTTTCTCTTCTCTCTGGAACCCATGGCTCATAGGGGACAGGAGAGAGCGGAAGCAGAAAGAATAAGAGACACGAAAGCCAGCCAGGCGCAGTGGCTCACGCCTGTAATCCTAGCACTTTGGGAGGCCGAGGCAGGCGGATCACTTGAGGTCAGGAGTTTGAGACCAGCCTGGCCAACATGGTGAAACCCCATCTCTACTAAAAATAACAAAATTAGCTGGGTATGGTGGTGTGCACCTGTAATTCCAGCTACTTGGAAGGCTGAGGCATGACAATTGCTTGAACCTGGGAGGTGGAGGTTGCAGTGAGCCGAGATCGCACCACTGCACTCCAGCCTGGGTGACAGAGGGAGACTGTCTCAAAACAAAACCAAAAGCAAAAAAAGAGACATGTGAGCCTTCCCTTCCCTCTCCCCATTCTAGCCTCCTCTCACCCAGGTCCATTCTTCCACTGTCATCCCATGATACTCTCTTGCATTTTAAAGTTTAGAAGCCCTTATTGCTTTGTTTTGTTTTTGAAATACAAATATCAAATTTTTTATTGTTCTATAGTAATACACATGTTTCTTCTATAGTACATTAAATCACAAGAGGTGGTAGTGTATCTACTAACACCTATACTTTTAAGTAGTGTTGAGTGTAAATGATACTTTGAAATATCTGCAGTAACTGATGTGATATGCAAACATCTGTGATTTCTTTTAATTTTTACTAATTTTCATTTTTTAAAAAACTTTAGTTTCTGGGGTACTCGTGCAGGGTTGTTAAATAGGTAAATGACATGTCATGGGGGTTTGGTATACAGATTCTTTTGTCACCCAGGTCAGAAGCATGGTACCAACAGGTGCTTTTTTGGTCCTCTCCCTCCTTCTGCCCTCTACCCTCAAGTAGGCCCCAGTGTCTATTGTTCCCTTCTTTTTTTGAGACAGAGTCTCACTCTGTCGTCCAGGCTGGAGTGCAGTGGCACCATCTCGGCTCACTGCAACCTCCACCTCCCGGGTTCAAGCGATTCTTGTGCCTCAGCCTCCTGAGTAGCTGGGACTACACGCGTGCACCACCACGCCCGGCTAAGTTTTGTATTTTGCGTAGAGGCAGGATTTCTCCATGTTGGCCAGGCTGGTCACAAACTCCTGACCTTGAGTGATCTCCCTGCCTCAGCCTCCCAAGGTGCTCAGATCACAGGCGTGAGCCACCGCACCCGGCCTATTGTTCCCTTCTTTACGTGCATGTGTACTCAATGCTCAGTTTCCACTTACAAATGAGAACATGTGGTAGTTGGTTTTCTCTTCCTGTGTTAATTCACTTCAGATAATGAAGCTCCTATCCTTGACCCAATCTCCACTCTACCGTTTGATGTCCAGTGTGGACTGCCCCTTTGAAAGCACTTCACTGCGGCTCAGCCTGAGGTGGAAGGTGTCCAAGGTGGCTGGAACACCTCCTGCTGGGGGTGTCAGTCTTGGCTTTCCTGTTTTCTGCCTGTGCAATGGTGGGTAGGTCCCTTGATACCTCGTAACCTCAGCATCCCTGTGGGTGATAAGGAGATGATAATAGTATCTTCCCGATGGGGGTTAAATAAAATAATTCTCGGAGTATGTGAAGCGGTACATGTGAAATGCTCAGCTTTGTGTCTGGCACATAAGGAAGTGGTCAGTGTTTAATCTTAGGGATCATAGATGCTGATAAATTGCCATTTATGGCACATTTCATGTATTGCCTCATTTAAACCTCCTTGCAATCTGTTATGACTCCTGCTGATGATGGGGAATTTGAGACTGTGAGAGGCTTGGCAAAAGGTCTAAGCTGTGAAGTATCTGGAATAGGATTCCACCTTCAGCCCTGCCTTAATGAAGACCATGGTCTTGCCACATTGCATCTCCCCGAGATTTTTATGGTTCTATTTTTAGTCACATTGGCTTGCGTTGGTAAATTTACCGTTCCTGGTCCTTTTGAGTAACTATCTCTGGAAAGGATTAAGTGCAATGATCAATCTAGCAGTGAAGTCCTGGAAGAAACCCATTTGTTAGTCTCCGGGCCTCCCCAGGCCTTATCAGGGCTTAGCCTTCGAGCAGCAGCAACACCTGCACCTGCAGTTACTAATTCCTGTGGAATGAAATAGGCGGGCCCGAAATGTACAGGCCTTATCCAGTGAATTCTCATAGGAGCAAAAAAAAAAGTGTTTTCTTTCCCCCTTGGAGTTCTGTTTCTTCTTAAAATTAGCTATTTCTTATACACAATAAGGACATATTCATAAACAAAGGAAAATACTCAAAAGTTGAAAAAAAGATTGAAAAAGAAAATCCTCCAATATATATCTACTCTTAGCATTTTGGCATATATTCTTACAGTAGTTTCAAATGCCCAGGCCATTTTGTTTTATTTTGTTTTTTTACAATTGTGGCATATGTACTCGTGATGGATTTGCTTGTTATCTCTGAATTAATTCTCCTACTACAATTCAAATATTCCAGAGATATGTATATTTTTAACACATTGTTAATTATCCCATATAGATAATAGTTTCTTTTCTCTCTTAACATTTTAAAAGCATGCCTCCAGGTTGTTCTAGATGGTCCTGAACAGTGCTTTGAATGGGGACATGATAGTAAACCAATGAGAGGAACCATGGTTTAGTTCATCATTCTCCTTCTGACTGGATTTTTAGGTTGTTACTAACTCTTTTCAGTTGTCGTTTCCATGGCCACGAACATCTTTGGTTCTAAAGCATTTTTCCCATTTAAAATTATTTCTATGGGATTGATTTGCCAGAAGTAGAATTTCTAGGTCAAAGGTACAAACGCTTGAGAAGTCCTGATACATATTAACTTGGGCCAGAAATCTACCATGTAATTGAGAGCACCTTGAGCTTGGCTTCAGAGCCAGGATGAGGACAGGAATACGTGGGCCTTTTGATTTGAAATGTTGAGATACGAATGTATTCTAGATGGGCCAAATAACCAGCTTATTTTATTTTAAAGTCAAGTGAATTTTCTGCCTCACTAATGTGCATGTCTTCAAAGACAAGTAGTGGGAACGGAGTGGGGATTTGTCATCCCGTAGAATGCCACCACATGGAATCGGTCCCGAGGCTTCTGAAAGGAGTTCCAAATTTGAATGCTTCCTAAGTTAGTTCTTGCGGTACAGCGCAGACAATATTCTTCTTCGACAATAGCAGAGACCCAAGTGCCCGGGCGCTTCAGGCGCTTCCAGGTCATGATTAACGTTCTTCAAAATAAGAGCAAAGAAAGGCAGGAAAAGGTCCTCTCCATTCCAGAAAGGAGAACAAAAAGGGAGAATTCTAACACTCTTGCCACCTCTGTTCTCATCCGTCCCATATTAAGAAGCATTCAAAGACTAGGATGGCATTTTGCAAACGTCTCATTCTCCCTGAATGGAAGGGCTCCACACTTTAGCACAACTCGTACAAATCTGCCTTCCCTCATTCTTTTTTGCAGATCATCTCCCTCCTCAACCCTTTCTTTATCATGACTCATTTGGAGCATCTGTGCATTTTTTAAAGGCTGGATTTTCTTTCTGTTGCCATTGAAACATTGCATTTGTACAGTAGAACTACTTAGTGGCACAGTTTGTTATTACATAGAATTAAATACAACCTATTTAAATCATGTACCGTGAAACCAAAGAGCTGTGTATGGAAAAAGCCTCATATAACCTAGTTTGCCAGGTCCTAACTCCCTTCATACATATACTAACATGAAAAAGACCTCCTAGCTTTTTTTTTTTCCCTTCTGTGTCTCTCTTGGTATAACACTACCCTGTTTTTGAAAGTACTTGTACTGCTAATTTATTCTTTAAAGAAGAGGGGGGAAACCTGTTGGTCCCCTCATAAAACAGTTAACAGGAAGCCCGAGACATCTTTTAGTGCCATTTTTGGCTGATGTTTGGAATGGTTCCATCAATCACCGCTATTCATGTATAGCTGGTTTTTATGTCAGTTAAACCATCTTCCATCAAGTTGGTGAAGCAGAGTCAGGGAACAAGATGAATAGCAAAACGTCTTCTGTGGCATGGAAAAGGCTTTGCTTTTAAATGCCCGTGTTGATTTCTTAATATTTTCAACTTCCTCTTCTGAAGCCAGTTCCCCCGGACCATCAGTCATGAGTCTGTTCTTTTAACCTTGTTCAGGTGGCGTGGGGCGGTGTGTGTGGTGGGGAGTGATGGGTGCTTGCCTGGAAGTGCGAGCAATTGATCAGCTGATGAGGGGTATTTATTATCTGTCCCTGACACCCCAGAGAGGGAAATAAATCCTTGGACCCCAGAGTGATTTTCGGAGCCACAAGAATGCAAGATGTCCTCTTTCCAGTCAGCCCGTAGCAGTATCAGTCTGTGCAGTTGGAATCTTGCATGGGGAGGTGTTTTTATTTCACACAAGAAAGAATGGCACGTCTTTCCTTGAAAGATGTATTTTGTATATCTTAATGTCAGTTATGTTTACGTGTTTGCTGCTCAGAAATCAACAGGATTTCTGCCCTTCCCCTGCCCCCTGTTTTTCAGTCCTTCAGAGAATATTTGTTGAGTGCAGTGTGTAAAATCATGGCGGTGCCAAGAGGGGGTGTGATGGGCATGGGCCCCCCCCACCGGCGGGAGGAATCTGTTTTCACTGACATTGTTTGGAATGGTGATGATAAAAAGCAGTTAAGCTTTGGTCAGTTTTATTAATGCTTTTAAGTCCATGGCAAGCAATGCACCCGTTATTACTTGCACCTAGTGGACATGGCTCTTATTGCTGCTGCCCCCCCTTTTTTTTTGCCATGGGTGCAAAAGGTGCCTCTGGGGGTCCCAGAGGACTCAGCATTGGTAAGGATGCAGTCCTAATCCTGAACGTGGGTACAGCTGACCAGGGAGGTAACGCATGAATGCAGCTGATAGGGCCAGTTGGACCCAGATTTCAACTGTGATCTCTATTTCCTTTGCATCTGTTGCATCTGCTCAAACACTCATTCTGCAATTTCCCAACACCTGCTCCCTGCCCTTTATAAAAGCTCATGGTTCCATCTGACTTTCCACTCCTGCATCTCTGGCCTTGGGGCAGGTCAGTCCCTGGATCACCTCACTGTCCTAGGGACGCTCTTCTGGTCCACACTGTGCCTACCTTGGATATGGAGTTCCACTTGTTCCCTTACCTTTCACCCGCCCATGCTCCTCACCCAAGCAGGCATTGATGGAGGGCTCATACCTTACTGAAGATGTGGGGAAAGAGGACACTTATGTAGAACCCAACTACAGGTGGAGCCTTGGCGATCCATAGCCCTCTGTAAAGTGGGGGATTGAAGCACATATCTTGCAAGGCTTGGGCATTTATCGCAGGGAGTGATGTGTATATGAATCATCAGCTATGCAACATAATGCTGATGCTAAGTAATAGCATTGATGGAGTGTTGGCATGAGCTGGGCACAGTGCTCCATCCTCTATGTGTGTATTAGTCCATTCTTGCACTGCTATGAAGAAATACCTGAGACTAGGTAATTTATTTAAAAGACACCTTTAATTGGCTCACAGTTCCACAGGCTGTACAGGAAGCATGATGCTAGCATCTGCTTGGCTTCTGGGGAGGCCTCAGGAAACTTACAATCATGGTGGAAGGCAAAGGGGAAGCAAAGCATCTCACATGGTGCAAACAGGAGCAAGAGAGGGAGCAAGGGGGTGGGTGCGAAACACTTTTCAACAACCAGATCTCATGAGAGCTGACTCACCACAGAGCAAACATTGCTAAACCAGGCATGAGAAATCTGTCCCCATGATCTAATCACCTCGCACCAGGCCCCACCTCCAACGTTAGGGATTACATTTGGACATGAAGGCTGGGTGCGGTGGCTCACGCTGTAATCCCAGCACTTTGGGAGGCCGAGGCAGGTGGATTGCTTGAGCTCAGTAGTTTGAGACCACCCTGGGCAATACAGTGAAGCCTCGTCTCTACTAAAATACAAAAATGTAGCCAGGCATGGCCGCACGTACCTGTAGTCACAGCTACTCAGGAGGCTGAGGCAGGAGAATTGCTTGAACCCGGGAGGTGGAGGTTGCAGTGAGGTGAGATCGCGCCACTGTACTCCAGCCTAGGTAACAGAGCGAGACCCCATTTCAAAAAAAAAAAAAAATAAATAAATAAATTTGACATGAAATTTGGTGGGGACACAGATCCAAACCATATCAACATGAATTAAATGACATCATTCAGTCCTCAGGACAACCCTCTGAGGAAGTACTCACGCCCCCCTGCCTTTTTTTTTTTTTTTTTGAGGCAGAGTCTTGCTCCATCACCAGGCTGGCACGATCTTGGCTCACTGCAAGATTCACCTCCCGGACTCAGGTGATTCTCCTGCCTCAGCCTCCTGAGCAGCTGGGACTACAGGAACGTGCGTCTATGCCCAGCTAATTTTTTTGTACTTTTAGTAGAGATGGAGTTTCACCAGGCCAGACTGGTCTTGATCTCCTGACCTCGTGATCCTCCCACCTCGACCTCCCAAAATGCTGAGATTACAGGTGTGAGCCACCGTGTCTGGCGTCGTGCCCCGTTTTATAGATGACAAGGCATGGAATGGTTAAATGTCTTTCCCAAGCTCATGGATTGGTGACGGTGGAGGTGTTGTGGATGTGAACCCAGGAAGTCCGCCTCCAGAGCTGCAGGCATTAATGCAAAGCTGCACTGCCTCATGAGGTCGCTGATGCACTCTCATTCCTTTTCCTCCAGGGACTCCTGCACCATGCCAGGCGCGGTCCAGAATGCCACTCGTATTGTTTATTTTAATGCTTAGTGATAGTAGCTACCTCCAGTGCACGCCGCATTAGCCTCTCCAGTGAGTTTCTCCTTTATTTTAAATGTAAATCTAGAGTTCCCTTAAACCCCTTAATTTTTAGTACGTGAATCTGAGGGCAGAAACATTTTCAGGAGCAGCCTGGGCTGAGTTTTTAATGTGGCAGCAGCCTCGGCTGGTTTCAGCGTGCAGGTGAGAAGGCCGTTCATCTGGAGCTTGGGCTACCCAACAGTGCAAGTAGGGAGATCAGAGCATGGAAAATGTTTTTGTTGAAACTTAGGTGGACCAAAATGATCATTTCAACAACATTTGGGACTTGATTTTTTGTATTTATATAGCCCCTTTCTTCCCAAGAATTGAAAGCCACAAACTAGAATGTGGCTTTTGAATGGTGAACATTCCACAAACATTTAATGCAGAGATGGCTGTGGGGTGGGGGCTGGAGGCTGGGGGCCTGGAAGGGGAGAAGGGGCACCAGAAGGGGAAATGGGAGGAAAGGGCGAGTGCGATAGCAAAGAGAATTCAGAAAGTAATAAAGCCCTGCAGTAATCAGAGGGCTGAGGCCAGGTCCCCAGTGAGTGGCTGAACACAGAGTGATTCAAACCCACTCCAGACCTGTGTTCTTAATCATTACCTTCACCTGGAGGGACAGACCTGGCCTTGGGCAAGCCACCCCCACTCCCTGGCTCTGTGACCTTGGCAGCTGACTGCCCCTCTCCAAGATCAGTTTCCTCATTTGTGTAACAGTAATAATCTCCAATTTAGGGGGCTGTATGGATATTAAATGAGAAAACACACACAGATCATTTCTTTAGCACAACGTCTATCTGGCACGTTAGCGAGAGCTCCAGAAATACCAATGCCAGGGTCACAAGCTTGGTTCTGGAGCTGGATGGCCAGGGTTTGATTCTTAACTCTCCTCCTTTCTAGCTGTGTAACTTTAGGCAAATAATTTAACCTCCATCTGCCTTTGTTTTTTCCTTGTAATAGAAGGAACAACAATGAACAACTTTTTTTTTTCTTTTTGGCAAGATTAAATGAGATCTTCCATTTGACATGCCTGGCTAATTGGCAGTGTCCAACAGATAGAAACAATTGGTATTGTAAGGACTGCTTACTGGGTACATATGCTGTGCCAGGGGAGGTGGAGGTGCTGTCATGCTGAACCTCTATTAACCTCAATAGGAAAGGTACCAGGTTCAAGAGCTGAAGAAGACACTCAGAGCCAACAGATAGACATGGGGTTTTATTAGGAGGTTACATATAGGGGAGAGAGTCCAGTGATGGCGGGCTGGATAGTACAACTGCCCACCTTACATACAGAAATGGTCCGGTGGCGGTAGGCTGGACAGGATATCCACCTCCCTACAGTCCAGTGGTGGCGGTGGGCTGGGCAGGAAAACCATAACCACCTGCAAATGTCATGTGGTTTATATCACACCTTCACTTAACACCCTCCCCCTAACAATCTCTACCTGGCAACCTTCATTTAACCCCAAACTCAGGACCTCAATCCCCTGTTTGGCCTGTGCTCCACGGGACAGGCATGGGGCACAGATGTCTGTTGTATATAGGGAACAAATCTCTGGGTTGGTCACTTCTGGATTCCCCAGCCTGGACCACACATTCAGGTGCATCTCCCACACAGGATCATTCTAAGGGTATGCTTACATTACCGCTGTTGGGTGTGTTTACCCTACAGGTGCAGAGATGGCAACCAAGGCAGCTGAGGATCAGGGAGTGGAGTAACTTGCCTACTTTTGGCTCTTCCCATCTGATGTGGCTGCACTAGATGTTGTTAGGAGGAGGAGGAAGCCTACTTTTGTTTTTTACCCAGTTTCCGTTCAAAGGTCGTATTTCATGGTGCCTCATCACAGTATGTTCTTATAGGCCCTGGCAAACAGAAGGTGCTCAATAAATGCTAGTTCATCAGGTCCCTCAATGAATACTCTGGCTTCCTCATCTTCCCTTGGCTTTGGTTAATTTGGTGCCCTCTTTTGCCGTTTCTGCAACCCTTAGTCATTGCTGTCAGCTGCTCATTACAAAGCATTGCCTGTTTCACTCTTTACAGGTGCCAGGCGTCTCTCAGCTCCTCTCTCTTTCCCATCCAACTGAGCAGCACCAGTAAATAGATAAGAAATCTGAAGGTCTACATCCAATCAGCTTCTATTGCTGCAAAACTCTTCTAGCTAACTTTGTTCTAAAAGCTGCCGGAAATATATTTACTTGCACCCAAGAAGATTCAAAAACATTACTGCTGAACCGCGATGCTTTGGGAACACATGGTGTCCTTGGCCACTTCCTTGCTTGTTACCTTGTCCAACAGCTGATTGGCATAGTACAGATGTAGACATCAAGTATTCTATTGTTAAAGGATTAGTCAGCCTCTCTCTACTCCCCACCCACTTATCTCAGTAAGGTTTAGTCAAGAAGCTGGAAATTAATGGGGAAGGAAGGTTTTGGGTTATGTGTGGATTTCATTTATCCATGCTATCTCTTCCCTCTATTAGCATGGTTAATTAAGAGTTGTCAATACATCTTTGTTGGAGTATTTGATTATTTTTTCAGCAGGGAAGATTAGAATGAAGTCTTCAGATCTGGCAAGTGTCATGGGACTTGTAAAGTAAATTGCAGGTTAAGCCCTCATTTTGATCTCCGGGATGAGAGCAAGCACAGTTTCATTGACATGTCATCAGCTATGATCTGAGGGAGCACACAGAGGTGCCCTTCGGGGAAAGAGGGGCATCTTGCACTTGTCTCCCATATTGAAAGGGTTCATTGCACAGTGAGTGTGTGCAAGTGAACAAATAGCAGACGGGTTAGAATGGACAGAAGCTAGCTCTGAGCACCTCCTGATTTATGCTTTATTTTTAAAAAAATCATACATATGTATATGTGCATACACATACATTGTTTTGTATATATTTGTCAGGTGGAGGTGTGTGTAAACAAATAACAGAAATGAGTTAAAATTGACAAGTTAGCTCGGTAAACATCTTGATTTATAATTTATTAAAAACTATGTGGGTATGTACATACATACAGACACACACACTTCTCCACCACCTGAACAAAAATCCCTTTTGAATCATCCTTCTTGCCTTCCAAACAAGTACACTAGCAAACACTTTTCCCAGATGGCAAATGACTATGCCCGTTAGGCATTTCTTTTAGCATTTGTGTTGACAATGGCCTTTATTTTTCCTTCTACTTAAGGGCGCTCACGTTCTAGAATACATCTTACCAGCGATTAATTATGCCTTGAGATTGCCAGGAGACGTAGACGAGCTTTTATTATTTTAGCCGCTGAATATACCTCTAGATAACACAATACATATTTACAATGACAAGCTTTGTATTATTTATAGGATTATAGCAAATCATCAAAAAACAACCCAAAAAGGGCCACTTAGACCAACATCCTTATTTCTCCCTCGGCTTCATCATTGAATTATGCATGCATTACAAATGGCAATAAGGAGTAAAGGTCGGTTTAGAACAACACAGATTGGAAAATTACACCATTTGTTTAAACAACATTCATTATTGATTATTCAGCATAGGGGCTGATAGAAACGCAAACAGTGGCAGTAATATCATCTATTTACGTAGGCCCTTTATAAATGTCAGACCATACCCTCTGTTTAGATCGGAACAATTGTTCAAATTTTCCAGCTCTGTTTTGCAAGAGAGTAAAGATGAATTTGGCATCTACTTCCTTGTGTCTTCTAATTTTTGAAAGATTTTTGGTTTTCTCCCTGTATCCCTGAAGAGAGAGAACTGGGGTTCAGATGGATTAAGTAATTTACTTAAGGTCATGCTTCTAAAGTTATAAGTACTGTTTCCATCATATAACACTTAGCATGTCTGAAGCCAGTAATTTATTAATAATAGTAATGATAATAATTATAACCATATCTAATACATATTAACTCTTATTTTACCAGTCCATGCACAAAGTGTTTTGCATGTGCTTTGACTTTCAGCCTTTACAGAAACCCTGTGAATAGACATTATTATGATGTTCACTTTATAGCTGAAACTGAGGTGCAAAGGAGTTAGATACCCTGCTCAAGATCACTGGATTAGTAAGTGGCAGAACTGGATGATGGAAGTCATCACTGTGTCCCGGTATCTGCAGAAGTGTCACACTTTTGTGCTTTGACCATCTCCTCATGACCCATGAATGCCATGATTTCATGAACCTGTTCGAACAGTATTGGTTTAATGGTTGATTCAAATGAGTGTTCCAAAGGTATCCTAAATATATTTAGGATATTAGAAATAAGATATTTAACTTTACTAACATAAAACTTCAATTTAGTTTTAAAGAGTCATAGAGCAGCATAAACAACATGACTTTCAACTAAAATGGAATTCACTAAATAAAACCCAAGAGATTAATTGTAGGAGCTATGTCCTGGTGACTTGGGAAAGAAAAATGTAAGGTGGTAAGCTTACTCACGTGCTTTCGGCGTACACTTCCCACCTCCAGCCTTGCATTCCCCTGGTACAACTCAACAGGCATTTCATTTTGCCGTGCAAATTGAGTACAACCAGGAAGCTCATCGCACAGTTGCTTACTCTGAAAATCTGGTCTAGCTAGCGTGGCTTAGCTAGTATAACTTTTGAGAGGTCTCCGTGTGATGGTCTTTTTTAATGTCTTTCATGAAGAATTCTTCTTTTTTTTTTTTTTTTTGAGACAATGAGTTGTTCTGTCACTCAGGCTAGAGTGCAGTGGCGTGATCATGGCTCACTGCAGTCTTAACCTCCCAGGCTCAAGCGATCCTCCTGCCTGGTAGGTGGGACTACAGGTGTTCCCCACCAAGCTCAGCTAAATTTTTTTTTTAAACTATTTGTAGAGATTGGTGGCAGGGTTGGGGGGGTGGGTCTCATTAAGTTGCCAGGGCTAGTCTCGAACTCCTGGGCTCAAGCAATCCTCCCACCTCGGCCTCCCAAAGTGTTGGGATTACAGGTGTGACCCACCACACCCAGCTGAATTCTTCTCTTGATCGTTAATCCCCACCCCTCCCCACCCCAGAAAATCCATGTTATCTTTTTGCTTAGAGGTTCACCACCTCTGTTCCATCACTTAGACGTTTGTTTGGGCAGCTGTCCGACTTCCCTCTCCTTTATTTTCTTTTTCTTTTCTTTTCTTTCTTTTTTTTTTTTTTTTTTTTTTGTTTGAGACAGGGTCTCACTCTGTGGCCCAGGCTAGTATGCAATGGAGCAATCTCAGCTCACTGCAACCTCTACCTCCCAGGCTCAAGTGATCCTCCCACCTCAGCCTCCCAAGTAGCTGGGACCACAGCCTCCCGAGCACCTGGGTGCATGCGACTGCCACTATGCCTGGCTGATTTTTTATATTTTTTGGTAGAGATGGGGTTTCACTCTGTTGCCCAGGCTGGTCTCGAACTCGCAAGTTCAAGCGATCTGCCTGCCTCATCTTCCCAAAGTGCTCGGATTACAGGTGTGAACCACCACATCTGGCTGACTTCCCTTTCTAAGAGCCCTCTTGGGGCTCTGATATGCACCTCTCATTCCTCAGCCCCTGTCAGGTTGTTGAAAACCCACTGTCTGCCCAGAGGCTGGGAGCACATCTTGGCCTGCCTGGTGTGGAGGGCTGGGAGGAGGATTGCAGGAACTGCTTAAGAGGCCTCACTTTGCAAGAGCAGTTCAGGATGTGTTTCCGGCAGTTTCCAACATGTGCCACCCATGGCTTCCCCTTTCATGTTCCTGGCCTTTATGCTAAGTTCTCACATTGTTATTTTTACAAGTCTTTTCCAAGACCTCTGATTTTCTAGACTGTTTAACATTTGCCATAACCAATAAGGGTATAACTGTCTTGGCACATTCAGAACCCCGTCCCCCTGCCGTCCTTCTAATCAGTTTCTGGCACACTATGTTTATGAGCTTACGGAACAGCTCCTAGGTTTTCTTACTTCCAAAACAGTGGGCAAGAACAGCTAGCTACCTTTTAGAAGCAGGAAAAAGAAACATAAATGAATAAACCTAAAGAATTTAAAAACTTGGAAGACGCTAAGAAACTATATTGCCGAGAAAGAGAAATGTAAATTCCGCTGGATTAATGAGCGTTTGTGGTTACTTCTCTCTTTGTTGCTTAAGCAGGGGAGAAACAGAAGTCATAGCAAAGAGAGAAGTAGCTACAAAAGCTAATTTATCCAAAAGAATTTAGATTTTTCTGTCTCAGCACTATAGGGGGCATGGTTACTCTCCTGATGTCTTTTGGGGAAGGCGAGGCACAAAAGAAGGGCATCTTTTTCCTTCATGCACTCACCCCACTTAGGAAAATATGTACACTTGAGATGCCAGAGACACACCCAAGTAGAACACATCCCAAGAACAGTCAATAATAATAATACCCATCATTTATTGAACATCCACAATAGCCATTCATTTTTCTAGTTCTTATAAATCCATGTACTCCTCCCAGTAGCTTTATGAGGTCTTATTATTCCCATTTTATTGATGAAGAACTTAAAGTTCAAAGAAAGGAGTAACTCATGGCCAGGAACAGTGGCTCACGCCTGTAATCTCAGCACTTTGAGAGGCTGAGGTGGGCAGATCACGAGGTCAGGGGTTTGAGACCAGCCTGGCCAACATGGTGAAACCCTGTCTCTATTAAAAATACAAAAATTAGCCGGGCATGGTGACATGTGCCTGTAGTCCCAGCTGCTCAGGAGGCTGAGGCAGGAGAATCACTTGAACCCAGGAGGCGGAGGTTGCAGTGAGCTTAGACTGCACCATTGTACTCCATCCTGGGTGGCAGAGCAAGACTCCATCTCAAAAAAAAAAAAAAAAAAAAAGGAGTAACTCATTCAAGGCTACATAATTACTCCATGAAGTGAGCACAATTCAGACTTCCAATCTTGTGTGGCCTGTCTACCACACCATGTGACTTCATGCGTCTCCTAAATGAGGGAAACAAAAGCTGGAAATTGTCACCCCCTGTCAGCCCACAGCGCTGATTTCTAAATCTACTGGCCTCTACTGCCTCACTTCTCACTGTAATCTGTCTGACCCTACCTTCCAGCTTCTCTTGAGAACTTGACTCTTAAATTCATTGGTGAGAAAGGAAATTTTTGCTCCAATAAACCAGGCAGCTCAGTCCAGGAGAGAAATGTACTGGACTCAGACTTGGAGGACACAGCTTTGCGACCCTCCTAGACCATGTAAGGACTCTCTGCTGGCCTCAGTTAACTAAGGCCAGCAGAGGGCCATTAGCAAACTGTCCTTTGCTAAATGGGACTAATGGGAAGAATAGTGTGTGCCAAATAAGGTGGTTGAAGGATTGGATGAGATTGACATTTCATTTGCATTTAGTGAATACTAGTTGAATGACTGAATGAATGGTTGATGAACAGAAACATGAAAAGAGAATAGAGCAGAACATAGGTGAATGGTAGTAGATTGGCTCTGACGCCCCCCTTTAGAATCACGCCAGCTGTCATCTGTGATTGCATACCTGTAGAAGTCTATCATTTCGTAGTCTATCTAAATGTTGACCAACTGAGTTGTTCAGTATACAGACTGAACAACCATACAGCGAATCCCTAATCTCCTGCACTGTGATTCAGAGTCAGACAGGTCCAGATGCATTTGCTTCAGGTGAGGCCAAGGCAGTCCACTCTTAATGGCACATTAGGCTTTGGACTGGAGGCCATGTCTTTTACATTTCTCAGCAATCAGAAGGAATGGGGTCGCCCCATGAATGTCTTAACCACATACAGGCTCCTGGCCTGGGGTCTTCATCTGGCTACTAGATTGTTTAAAGAAGGATTTTTGTGATTCTTCTAGGCTGACACATTGCCTGTCATCTGTTGTTTTTCTAATCTAGTAAACATTTGGAAAATGAAGGTTTAGGCATGTATGTTTCTCTTACGTAGGAAGGGGAAATAAGGCCATGAGATTGCATGAGTTTTCTTTCCAAGTTTGTAGAGATGCTGCTGCAGATCTGCACAATGATTGAAATATTTGCAACCTGTAGAGCAGCAGGGTATTTATTTGGCAGCAAACAGTATTGATGGATTCGGGGAATGCCATTTGACAGTTACAGGCTCCCGTGAGGCGGTGCAGGCTCCTTCGAGCCAGGGATGGAGCTGGGGATTGAATGACACAAGACTCTTTGGGTATGTCTCAAACAATATAAATCACCAGCAAAATCTCACTCCTACAAGGAGAACCTGCAGGGAGCTCCATGGGAGGCACTGCTGTTTACTCTCCTCATTCCCCACTGCAACCACACAATTAAAACCAAGGAATGGAATCTGATGTCTACCGCAGCGGTTTTTTCCATCTCCATTCCTTCTGCATTGGGAGGCTTAAAAAAAAGAAAAATTAGATCACAGATTCTTTATTCTTTTGGAAGGATTTGAAATGATTATCACTCATGCTCTGCTGCTTTGAATGGAAAAGTGATTTGATAACTTTCAGAACTCTTAGCCTTCTAAGACTTAGATTCTGATACTATCTCATTTATGTGACTTGGGACAAATGGCCACTCTCTTGCATAGGATTTTCTTTTCTTTCTAGAAGCAGGAACTGAGTATGTTTCCAGTTTTTTTTTAATTCTCCTAAAAAACATCAGAGACTATATATATAAAATCTCGCAAACTTTGTTTCCTGGAAAAACAACAATATTTAAATGCAGCTCATACTGTATGTAAGTATGACGCAGGAAAAACTGTTAATTGTGTGACAATTGTGACTTCTGAGCTGCTCATTTATTAAAATATTCTCCCTATAATTAAAAATATTTTATTTCAGAGGCATGGCTCCATTAATTTCACATTTCCTAATGATGTTTGAAGGAAGTTTTAAAAATCATGTTAGCCACTTGTACAAAAACAAACTAGTCATATTGTAGCATTAATAACAAAAAAATTCCACTGTTTAGTTAACGTACCAGCAAATTCTACCATATATTGTTTGCTCTCCGTTTAGTGGGACTAAAAAGGGATTTAGAAATAGGCTATATAAACTGAATGCAGTTTCACTGGAAGATTTAATGCCAACATGTTCTTTTTTGGTATTAATATATTGCAATGGTGTGAAAACTAAAATGCCTTCAGAGATGATCTTGTCCTTTGGAAAACCGGATTACCACTCGGATGCTACGAGGGGTAATCTGGTCTAAGTTTATGGTGTGTTTGCCAGGGCTCTGCTTTAAAAAACAAAATAAACCCTTTTGGAGGCCTTGACAGTTCCATGGAATTCCTAGGAACTGCCTAGAAGGTGAATGATCCAGCCCAGTTGTTTTATTCTGAGTTTGGCAAACATGATAGAGAAGAAAATGTACTTTTATGTGTTTGTTCGACAGTTAAAGAGTATTCCAGATTCCTCCCTCCAAAAAAAAAAAAAAAAAAAAAAAATGCATATTCCCTAGCCAAGGCCCACATGGCTTTTCTTTACTTTAAGTGCTCCTCATATTATCTTGACCTTAAAGTTTACAGGGTAAAAGAAACATTTATGGAACAGTTAAGACCAGTTAGAACATAACGACTTGCCTCATTATCACACTCCACAAATCTCCACTTTACAGAGTTCACTTCCCTGCTTGCTTTAAACATGTGTTTGGCCTGCAAAGAGCGTTACTAGTGCTCACATATGGAAACAGAGAACTTCTCATTCCTTACCTCAGACGTGCCAAAAATAAGAATCTTTAAGAACTCTTAAAGTAATTTAGCACCACATTAATAAAAGAAGCACAATTTTGAATTAGTTCTGTAAGTATGTGTTTGAGTTAGAAATAGAGTTTTAAAAAACTGTCTGTTCAGATAGTTCATCTGCTTAATAAGTAAACAGCTCTTTCAAATCAACAAGCTCAAATAAAACAAACAAATAATGGGACAACTGGCAAAACTCTAAAAAGTGATACAAAAGACCAATGAATATTTGAAAAATGTTTGAAGTTATTAGCAGAGAAGAAACAATTTAGAAGAGAGACTGTATTCCATTTCATTTTTATTTATTTATTTTTGAGACAGAGTCTTGCTCTGTCACCCAGGTTGGAGTACAGTGGCACAATCTCGGCTGACTTGCAAAGTCTGCCTCCCGGGTTCAAGCCATTCTCCTGCCTCAGTCTCCTGAGTAGCTGGGACTACAGACACGCCACTATTCCCAGCTAATTTTTGTAGAGATGGAGTTTCACCATGTTGGCCAGGATGGTTTTGAACTCCTGGGCTCAAGTGATCCACCCACCTTGGCTTCCCAAAGTGCTGGGATTACAGGCATGAGCCACCATGCTCGACCCCATTTTTATAAATGTAAAATTAACTTAGGTTTACACTATTAATACACAAGGTTGAGAAGTATAGAAGTGGGCATTCTAATATACTGTGGGTGGGAAGAACAATTGATTTTCATAGTTCTGAGATACAGTTTGGAGATCTCTATCAAAAGTTTTATAAATGTTTGTTTTTTTTTAACCTAGGAATTTCATATCTAGAAAAATATCATAAAGGAATATTTAAAGATATACCCACAAATTTATGTACAGTGATGTTTATGCTTATATTATTTATAGACTTTTAAAAAACTTAAAACATTTAACAATTGAGTTATTTTATGATGATCTAAACTGCATAGGATAAAATCCTATGCAGTTTACAGAAATATAAACTAAGTGCTTCATTAAATGGATCCTAGATCCCGTGCCTCCTGACTGAAACCCCCCAGCAGGGGTTGCCAGAGAACTTATACAGGAGCGTTTCTCCTGGCATCAGCTCGATGCCCCTTGGGGACAGAGACTCCCAGAGGAAGGAGCAGACAGCCATCCTTGCTGTGCTGCAGCCTCCACACCTCCACAGGTGACACCTCCCGGTGTGGGAGGGACCCAGTTGAACAGGGTCTGGAGTAGACCCCTAACAAACTACAGCAGTGTTACGGGGAAGAGGGGCCTGACTGTTAAAAGAGAAACAAACAGAAAACAACAACATCACTAACAACAACAAACAAGTTCCCACAAAGACCCCATCCAAAGGTCAGCAGCCTGAAAGATCGAAGCTAGATAAATTCACAAAAATGTAAGGCTCATTTACATTACAGGCTCATGCCTGTAATCCCAGCACTTTGGGAGGCTGAGGCGGGCAGATCACTTGAGGCCAGGAGTTTGAGACCAGCCTGGCCAACATGGTGAAATCCTGTTTCTACTAAAAATACAAAAAAATTAGCTGGGCCTGGTGGCGGGCACCTGTAATCCCACCTACTTGGGAGACTGAGGCAGGAGAATTGTTTGAACCTGGGAGGCAGAGGCTGCACTGAGCCGAGATTGCACCACTGCACTCCAGCCTGGGGGACAAAGCGAGACTCCATCCATCTCAAAAAAAAAAAAAAAAAAAATTAGTTATCTCAGCCCTTTCGGAGGCTGAGGCAGGCAGATCACTTGAGGAGTTTGAGCCTAGCCTGGGCAATGTGGTGAAACCCCGTCTCTACCAAACATACAAAAATTTGCTGGGTGTGGTGGCGCGCCTGTAATCCCAGCTATTGGGGAAGCTGAGGCAGAAGAATCACTTGAACTGGGGAGGTGGAGGTTGCAATGAGCCGAGATCACACCACTGCACTCCAGCTTGGGAAATAGAGTGAGACTCCATCTCAAAAAAAAAAAAAAAAAGTTATTGATTAACATTTAAATATAAATTACAAGTAATAATGAAAGTATGAAATTTTTTATTGATTCATAAATATTTGGTTTTAATGAAATATGATGTGAAGCTATAAGTAAAATTATTGATGTTTGAAGTTTATTTTTTTGAACGTTTAAATCATATCACATTCACATTTTTTAAGTAAAATGAAACAAGTTGAAATTTTAGCATAGAATGTTTATATGGTGGCCAGTAAAGCAGGTTGGTATCATGCTTTATGCGTGTTCATTCTAGTCCTACACATGTAGAAATGTAAGATTTTAATGTTTTAATATTAGCTGCCACTTATACCTGTTGTGAATTCTTGCCAATTAGTAAATATCTCTTAAATTATGAATTGGAACACAAAATAATGGATACTCTACTGCCGGGACACAATACCTTATTATGTAAGAATCTATCAGGTTTAGGCCAGCTGAGAGAAAGGATTTGACAAGTTTAATTAGTTTATCTTTTCTGGTATCTGAAGGCTTACAAGACGCAAAGCCTTCTGGCACCCAGAAACCTTTAGTGTTTCTGAGATGGAGAACGTTACGCCACTAACCATCAGGGCCTTCAGATACAAGTCAGAGAGTGAGAGATGGGGAGCAGCCATTTTCTGGGGCCTGAACCGTTTGTCATGAGAATGGATGCCAGGGTCACTTGTCACACCCTGCCAACGCTCAGCCACAGATCTTAAGGGTCAGAAACACCCATATATTTTCTAATACATTTATTTTGTGGGTGTTTGCTATGTGGTATTTTCTAAAGGTCAGAGTCAGGCTGGGTGCGGTGGCTCACGTCTGTAATCCCACCATTTTGGGAGGCTGAGGCGGGCGGATCACTTGAGGTCAGGAGTTTGAGACCAGCCTGACCAACATGGCAAAACCCTGTCCCTACTAAAAAAAACACAAAAATTAGCTGGGTGTGGTGGCATGTGCTTGTAGTCCCACCTACTCGGGCGGCTGAAGCAGGAGAATCCTTGAACCTGGGAGGCAGAGATTGCAGTGAGCCAAGATCGCACCACTGCACTCCAGCCTGGGTGACAGAGTGAGACCCTGTCTCAAAAAAATTAAGAAAGAAGGAAAGAAAGAAGGAAAGGAAGGAAGGAAGGAAAAAAGAAAGAAAGAAAAAGAAAGAAAGCAAAAGAAGGAAGGAAGGAAGGAGGGAAGGAAGGAAAGAAAGAAAGAAAGAAAGAGAAGGAAGGTAGGTCAGGGTCTAGGACAGTGGTCTGTCTTGCCCAGGTCTAAGGGTAATACTGTATTCAGACACTCATTCAACCAGTCAAGACAATGTGGCCCCCAGTGTTACTGGACAGCATTGAAAGCATTGGTGACGCAGCAGTGAATTCAGTGAAAACCTTCCCTCCTGGATGTTCTGTTCTACAGGATGTGTAGGAAAATTGGAAAGTGAGTTTTGATCAGCATGACGAAGGCTTTAAATGCCTGGCTTAGGAATTTGAACTCTAGGAATTGGTGAGTTTTTTGTTTTGGTTTTTTAATAGGAAATTGGTTATTTAGGGGAAGCAAGATTTTCATAAGATTTATCTAACAGCATTGTTTGAGGTCATAATTTAATTGATTATTAGGATAAAATATTAAACACTTCCAAAGCTTACGATTGAGTTATGTCAGTTCTAGACTGATTAATTGAGGGGCGGGGGCGGGTCACTGTTTTGTTTTTGTTTTTTAATAATAGTGAACTTGCCCTTTTCTTCCTAGGATTATTTTCTTGGCAAATAGTGACAAAAGAGAAGTTTAGGTTTCATACAAAAGCTTTGTTAATAGGTTGTTTCATTAACTGCAGGCTTACCAATTTTATGTTATTTTCTATTTACTTATAAAGGGACCAACTGATTTTGGTCATTTGTTTCAAGATAATTAATGTATTTGCAGAATATACCAGTGTTCCTAATTTTAGGTACTTTTTTTTTTTTTTGAGACAGAGTTTTGCTCTTGTTGCCCAGGCTGGAGTGCAATGGCACGATGTCGGCTCACCGCAACATCCACCTCCCAGGTTCAAGTGATTCTCCTGCCTTAGCCTCCCGAGTAGCTGGGATGACAGGCGTGCGCCACCGTGCCTGGCTACTTTTGTATTTTTAGTAGAGATGGGGTTTCACCCTGTTGGTCAGGCTGGTCTCAAACTCCAGACCTCAAGTGATCCGCCCACCTCAGCCTCCCAAAGTGCTGGGATTAGAGATGTGAGCCATCTTGCTTGGCTGAGGTTCTTAATACCTTAAATTCCATGAAGACAGTGACCTTTTTTAGCTTCCAGAAAGGGCTAGGCCATGGTAGGTAACATGCATATGAACAAATGAGTATTAAGCTGTATGACTCCATGCATAGCATTAAAGATTACAAGGATGGCATTCTAGTGAGTTGGCAAATATCAGAAATGAGGAGAATTTAATTTTACCAGCACCCTAATTAAAATGGGAAAGTTTCTTAGGATACCTTAGTACTCTGTTTTGTTCTCACTGTGGTGCATTTACCACTGAATTTTAATTTTTTTAACATTAAAACTATTTTATCAGCCTATGCAACATAACAGGAACCCATCTCTACAAAAAATAAATAATTAATAAAAATTAGCCAAGTGTGGTGGCGTGTGCCTGTAGTCCCAGCTACTTGGGAGGCTGAAGGAGGATTGTTTGAGTCCGGTGGTTCAAGGTTACACTGAGTTATGATTGCTTCACTGCACTCCAGTGTCCTATCTCTAACCATACAAATTAAAAAAAAAAAATTAAAAGGGAAGTGATAAAGACGTAACATTCATAGTGATTGTTGTCTGTTGCCATGTCTATATTCATTTTAGGTATTGTAGGACATATATCACGTGCAATTCATATAAATTATCTTCACAAGTGATTACTTATGCTTTTATACCTGTGTCTACTTGATTCTACAGCCCTGGAAGAGATTTGCTATCATCTATGTTTTGAACCTCAAATTCCTCATTCTGCTCTGGGACTTATGGATGAAGTGTGACTTCTTTCTATCCAAATTGTGCTTTATTTCCATGATGATTGAAATGACCACAATATGTATTAAAAAAATTATTTATTAGAAGTCCACTTGGCAGATAATGCCTTCAAAAATAAGCTGGTGGTGTGGTTAATACATAATCGATGGTCGTTAGGAAACAGGAACTGTCTGTCAATCATTTGGGAACACGTGGAAAGTATATCCCATGTCCTATTGACAAAACTCTGGCTTCCCCATGTTTTGTCTTGTCAATAGCTCACCTTTGGCCTGGCTTCAAGATGAGATTCACCTTGGATTCAAGATGAGAACATCTTTGATGTGCTGCATCTGTGTAGAATGTATAGCTCAGAGAAAAATGAATCTCAATAAGGCAGAATCCCATGTTTGGTAAGGGTGGGGACAGTTTACATTGCCTGCGCACCCTGGATACTAATATCTTGCCTACAGTACTTAATGGATTTCTTCACCTTTATGAAGACAACAAGAAGGACCAATAGGGAACATTCCTTTTATAATGGAAACCAGCTGTAGTTAATTATAACTGTTTGTAGCCACTATTGATCTACAGTGGGTTCTGATAAATCCTTCTGACTTCTCCAAGCAGAGGAGTACCATATTGTGACTAAGGTCATAGCTCCCCATTCTGATCTAGTCTGGGCTTCCTTGGTTTGGCTGATTCTATTGAAATTTTTCCTAGGGCCCCATGAATTTCCACACTATCTGTGCTGGGATTAGTGGTGTCTTTGTTTCTGATCTCTTATTGTTATTTATAGATGATTCTCAGTATCCTCTTACCTAATTTTATATGTATGTGTGTATGTATGTATGTATGTATGTATGTATCTATCTATCTATCTATCTATCTATCTATCTATCTATAAAATTTAAAAGCTGGTCACAGTGGCTCACATCTATAATCCCAGCACTTTGGGAGGCTGAGGTGGGTGGATCACTTGAGGCAGGAGTTCGAGAACAGCCTGAGCAACATGGTGAAACCCTGTCTCTACTAAAAATATAAAAATTAGCTGGGCATGGTGGTGCTCACCTGTAATCCCAAGTACTTTGGGGACTGAGGCAGGAGAATCACTTGAATCCAGGAGGCGGATGTTGCAGTGAGCTGAGATCCCGCCACTTCACTCCAGCCTGGGCGACAGAGCAAGACTCTGTCTCCAAACAAAACAAAACCAAAAAAAGCAACAACAAAAAAACAAACTTTAACCAGCATTTGCTGAGCAATTTCTTCTGAGACTTGCCATCTCCCCTTGGCCTCCCATCCCAACTCCATTGTACATTACCCAGCCTCCTGCTTCGTATACATGCAGGGGCAGTCCTGAATAATTCACTGAGATCTTGGCACAGGAAGCTGGGCAATGGGAGGGACATTTAATCTGCTTTTGTATGGGAGAGTTATGTTCTGTTTGGGTCACACCTGAAGACTGATGTTCCACTGGACAGAACCATTATTCTTCTTGTGCCACGCTGTTAAACAGTTGTCCACCCAGAGGAATAGCACAGGGACAGGTCTCTTTTGACATTTTCATGTGTACAGCATGTGGGCTACATTAGGCTTGGGCCTGGTCTTTCTTAACATACCTTACACACCACAGAGCCTTGGGGATGAGTCAGTGTGAGGTCTTGCTTTGATGATATTGTACTGTTTGTTTATAAGGAGATGTAATTAAAAAATGAAACTCAGTTGAAACTTTATGATGGACCATATAACTCGGGTGCTTTTCCTTTTTCTTTTCCCTTTTTAATGCATAAACCTCTCAAGGACGTTACAGAAATGGTACCTGGTCATGAAAATTACAGTGGTCTATAAATAATTGCCAAAAGATAAGAAATCTTTAATGCAAATTCCTGGGGACCTTGAGTAAGGTGTGGATTGTGGAGAAATAGTTCTTTACTTCTGGGCATATATAGCTCTGTTTAAATAGGAATTCATGATATGTTAATGGTATGATAGTTAACCTTCAGCTGGGGGATCATAAGTCCACCTTGACCCTAAGCCAACTTGCTGATTAAGATGATGTTGATGATGAGAGTAGCTACCATCATATTATAGCATCATATTACCAAACAATGCTAATAGCTACCATTTATTTTATGTCTACTGGGTTCTGATGCTGTCTTAGGTTCTCTGCACAGATCCTCATTTATTTGTTCTATCCTTATTCCTATGCTGTGAGTGGCATTGTCTTGGTTTTTCAGGAAGGGAAAATAAGGATAAGAAAAGTTATGACAACTGCCTAGAATTTGAAGTGAGGCTTGTAGGTCTGAATCATTCCTTAGAAGTCAGAATGCATGACAAAAGTGGTGCCCATCCTTTATGGCACCACCATCCCTTCTCAGTGCATCCATGTCATATTGAAAAAAGTGACATTGTTTTCTCCTTTTGAAATCTGTTGGGCCTGCTTTTGACCTGTGGCTCTGCCTGAGCAACTCTTCTCTTGTCCCCGTCCACATGGTCCATTGACCTCCTCCTATACCCCAGGCAGCAGAAGTAGCTTGTGGAGAGCCCAGCTCCTAATGTTTATGTGTGAGGATGGCTTCATTAGGAAGTTCCTGGCTACCTTCTTTGCTGTAGGAGTGTTTGATTTAGCGCCTTTCTGGTTCTCCCGTCTATGCTTCTAGGGTATCCACACTTTCAGACTTGCTCAGGAGCAACTGCGTTTGTTATGATCTTTGTCTCTGGATTTGTAGCTTCCCTTCTTCAGGTCTAGCTGGTGTGAAATGGCTACCTCTACTTACTGTCTTGTTAATATTCTCCCAGGAGACTCTGTCCAGCAACTGGTGGCTGAGGTGGGAGTGGGAGTGCTTACTGCTGAAAAGATGACTTTGGGAAGCTGAGGTGGGAGGAGCTATGAGCCCAGGAGCTATGATTGCACCACTGCATTCTAGCCTAGGCGACAGAGCAAGACCCTGTCTCTAAAAATAAATAAATAAGTAAGTAAATAAATAAATAAATAAATAAATAAATAAATATTTTGTAAAAGGTTTCATAGCTGTATAAAAAGAAAAGACTAAAAGGAAAGCCACTCAAATGCCATTTGTCTTCTGCAGGTTTTTTTTTTAGTCTTGTATTTCATCTGTGATTGACTGTATATGTATTTTTGCATATATACCTGCAAGCATTTGTCCTTTTAACTCTAGAAAAAAAAGTCTGATTGCAACTACATGTTTGGGAATAAGGGAGACTATGGAAGAACAATCTCAGATCTCAGCTTGAGGCTCCACTTGCAATATCACAATTTCTAAAACATGTTGTATGTGGGCCCATTTTCCATGTGTGTCTGTCTGTCTGTCTATCTACCTATCTGTCTATCTATCTATCTATCTATCTGGACATATATACTTATAATGTGGGGGGGTCTCGAATCATGGTTGTAAGTCACATTTTTCTCCACCAATTCTGATAACTTGCATTAAGAAATTGCCTGTGTAAGTTATATTTTAGATCAATAATGCAAATTGGAAGACCTAGTACAGGCCAAGGCCTCATTATATCTGAGTAGGGCTTTAAGAAAGCAAGAAAGAATCGCTTGAACCTGGGAGGCAGAGGTTGCAGTGAGCCGAGATCACGCCATTGCGCTCCAGCCTGGGCAACAAGAGTGAAACTCTGTCAAAACAACAAAAAAAAAAAAGGAAAGAAAGAGGAAATATACATCCTCCTATCCAGAGTGAATTACAAATAGTACCAGTTGGTTGTAAGTGGATTTAAAATTACTTTTTACTGCTAATGGGGCATCTGTCTTCATTCAACAAATATATTTTGGTCTCTGTTAGATACAGTGTGTCTCTGTTAGATACAGAGCATTCTGTTAGACACAGAGAATCTCTGGTAGATACAAAGTATTCTGCTATTCTAATCTTCCTGTTAGAAGATCAGAGTTACAGAGGTCTACATTTGCTCTCAAGGGACCTTCAGTCTGTTTGGAGCGATCTCTTTATTAATTTATTTATTCAGTAAATTTTATTCAGAACCAGCTATATGGCAAACCCTAGTCCTTATGCTGAGGATTCAGAGATGATAATGGGGGCAGATGCAGCCATTCAGTTGACTTCCTCTGGACCTGTCACCAGAGATGACAGGCCCCTGTCCCCAGCTTACCAACCAGCATATAAGGCATATATGCCCCTTTCCATGAAGTATAATGTAATGAGAACAGTCAGAGAAGGCCAGGCAAAGGAGACAGGACAGGAACTCAGGAGGATATTTAGACTTGCAGACTTCCCCTACCTAAGGTCCCACAGATGATCTGTGATGACAGATAGCCCCTGGACTACTAAGACTTGTGTCTTTAAATATAGGCCCATCTGGGCTGTGGGGAGGTGACAGCCTGAGAAAAAGTCATTCTTAGATGCTCTTACTCTGCTGATCATAAAAGTAGGAGCTGAAATTCTCATAGCCTGAGAAGCTATTTGCAGCATTCCCTGAGGGCTTTGAAACACTTTCCAACAACAAGGAGAGACAAAACAATTTTTAGCCCTGCTCAACTCTCATGGGCTTGCCTTGTTTCCTCGGGCCATGCTCTGTCTCCATCCCTTGGCTCTGCTTTCCTTACATTGGTCTTCTTGGGCATCCATCTTCCATTCCACACTGTAGCAAGCCAGAAGTTGGGGGAAACATGGTGCGTGCCTGTAATCTCAGCTACTGGAGAGGCTGAAGCCGGAGAATCACTTGAACCCAGGAGGTGGAGGTTGCAGTGAGCCAAGATTGCACCTCTGCACTCCAGCCTGGGTGACAGAGCGAGACTTCCTCTCAAAGAAATAAAAAACACCCTGTCCTCTCAGCAAGCCCAGGACAACAGTGAATCTCTTTCCCCAAAGTTCCAGTCAGTGCCCAGGGCCTCATGCAGATTGGACAGACCTGAGTCATGTAGCCATCTCCAATTGGTCCATCGAGGGCCATGCGCTCACCCCTTAATTCAGGAGGTGGGGTCAGGCTCCCCTGAAGTGCATAGAGAAGAGGGGTTGCCCAAAGGTGAATGGGGAGAAGGGGATATAAGTGCAGGACAGGTAAGAACAGCAAATGCTCATTAAGACCATGCAGTGATGAAACGCCTCTTAATCAACCCTTGTTGGCTGCAGTTGATTTGTTACTTACCGTGAGGTTCATAGCTTTGCGGAAACTTTGTGATGGGGCTGTCAACAGAGAGAGAGAGAGAAAGAAAAGAAGGAAGTGCCACCAGTCCATTTTGTTCCACTCAAATGTAGATCGTAATTTTTAGCTTTGTAATTACTGATGACAAGAATGCCTGAGCCAGAACTTCCCAGAGATTTATCTGCCACTTACCTGGAGTAAGTAGAAAGGATATCAGCTTTTCCCAGCACACCTACCTCCAACGAAGCCAACTCTCAGGCTCTAGAAGTCTCTGCCTTGGGATGGATTCACCAGTGTGCTTCTCAGGCTGGCCAGTGTGGAAGCAGCCTCGCTGTATTTCATCCTTTAAAAATACAGCCTGCTTGCCATCTCACGACTTTTCCCTTAATGCAACAAAGAAATATGTGTTTGGCTGTGAAACCTTTTTTTTTTTTTTTTTTTTGCTGTGGAGCGCAAAATGTTCATTTATCTCTGGATGGTTTGTTTCTGGCCACCTGCCCTAAGTGTATCTGTGAATACTGTAACGGTGATCACTTCTTGAGTCTTGGTCATTACGAAGTGACATTTGGCATTAATTTGCTCATCACCACAGAGGGCCCCAGGGAGCCACTTGGGAGAAGGTGAGTTATAACCCACAAGGTAACATTTCCCCTGGCGACTGGCCTGAAAGCCTATTTTGGGCCACCACACCAGTGTGTTGGGAGATGAGTTAAGAAGTTTTATTCTTACACATGTGGAAGAATTATGCCTTCTCGAGCCATGCTCAGGAGATGTCAGCCTTTTCCATTGTCTCCCCGCCCCCACTGCCAGCCCCACTGAAATTATCCCCTCTTTTTAAACAAAATGTCATAATCTTGGAAGTGGCATATCATGTTCCTTCTTTTTTAAGAGAGAAGGAGAAATTCCTGCAGATCATCAGGGACTGAGGCTAACTGGAGCTTTGGAATGGATACAGTGCTGCTCTCAGCTGAAACTACAAATCACTTGCATCACGTATATGAGATTCCTCTTGCAGCACTGCAGAGGGGTGATAGGCAAGAGTTGATCAACAACAGAACACCCACCCAATTTCTTGACTCATTCTTCAACAGGCAGGGTCTATACATGTGGTATGGCTGCAATATTTGTTGATAATCCCCACATTCACAAATTCATACATTGAAACCTATTTCCCAATGTGACAGTATTAAGCAATGGGGCCTTTGGGAGGTGATTAAGTCATGAGGATCCAGCCTTCATGAATAGGATCAATGCCTTATAAAATGGGCGCACTGGAACTTGTTTGCTGCCTTCTGCCATGTGAGGACACAGCAAGAAAGCACATATAGGAAGTAGAGATGGAGCCCTCATTAGACGCCAAATCTGCTGGTGCCATGATCTTGGACTTCCCAGCCTCTAGAACTGTAAGAAATCAGTATCTTTGTTTCGTTCCTTTCTTTTTCTTTCTGCCCTTCCTTTCCCTCCCCTCCCCTCCCCTCCCTTCCCTTTCTTTTTTTTTTTTTTTTTTTTTTTTTTTGAGACAGAATCTCACTCTGTCGTCCAGGTTGGAGTACAGTGGGATGATCTCAGTTCACTTAAACCTCTGCCTGCTGGGTTCAAGTGATTCTCCTTCTTCAGCCTCCCAAGTTGCTGGGATTACAGGTGCATGGCACCATCCCTGGCTAATTTTTGTATTTTTGGTAGAAACGGGTTTCATCATGTAGGCCAGGCTGGTCTCGAACTCCTGAACTCGAGGCCCACCTTGGCCTCCCAAAGTGCTGGAATTACAGGCATGAGCCACTGCACCCAGCCAAGAAGTTAATTTCTGTTGAACATATGTTGTTATAGCAGCCTGGATGGACTAAGAATCATGACAAAAAGTTGGGTTGCTTTCATATTTAGAAATATCTTGGAACGGGCAGGCGTGGTGGTGCACGCCTGTAATCCCAGCACTTTGAGAGGCTGAGGCAGGTGGATCATGAGGTCAGGAGTTCGAGACCAGCCTGACCAACATGGAGAAACCCCATCTCTACTAAAAATACAAAATTAGCTGGGCGTGGTGGTGCATTCCTGTAATCCCAGCTACTCGGGAGGCTGAGGCAGGAGAATCGCTTGAACCTGGGAGGCAGAAGTTGCAGTGAGCTGAGATTGTGCCGTTGCACTCCAGCCTGGGGAACAAGAGTGAAACTCCATGTCAAAAAAAAAAAGAAAAAGAATATCTTTTTTTGTCAGCTCCGATGAGGGCACAAAGTTGTATCAGCTTTTTTTTTCACAGCTGTGTCTTCATCCTAAAATAGTTTCTAGCACAGACCAGGACTCAGTAAGTGATTCGTCAAGTAAATAGACCCCTAAATAAATCATCTATCCTGTATCCAGTACAATGCTTGGCCTAACATACATCTGGTTTCATTTAATCCTCAAAACACATTGATGAAGTAGGTGTTATCCCTATTTTACAGATGTGGGAATTGAGGTGTAGAGCTGTTGAAGAACTTGCCCAGGGTTGCAGAGCTTTCACAGGGGCAGAGCACGGGCTGAACCCCAGGCCTGTCTCACACTAAAGGTGAAACAATTTCCCCTGCGTCAAACTATCTCTAATATAAAGGGTCTACAAACTGTGGTTTTGTGTCTGGAATTGGTGGGTTCTTGGTCTCACTGACTTCAAGAATGAAGCCGCGGACCCTCGCAGTGAGTGTTACAGTTCTTAAAGGTGGCGTGTCCGGAGTTTGCTCCTTCTGATGTTCAGATGTGTTTAGAGTTTCTTCCTTCTAGTGGGTTCGTGGTCTTGCTGGCTCAGGAGTGAAGCTGCAGACCTTCGTGGTGAGTGTTACAGCTCTTAAGGTGGCACGTCTGGAGTTGTTCGTTCCTCCTGGTGGGCTCGTGATCTCGCTGGCTTCAGGAGTAAAGCTGCAGACCTTCGCGGTGAGTGTTACAGCTCATAAAGGCAGTGTGGATCCAAAGAGTGAGCGGCAGCAAGATTTATTGCAAAGAGCGAAAGAACAAAGCTTCCACAGTGTGGAAGGGGACCCCAGCGGGTTGCCACTGCTGGCTGGGCAGCCTGCTTTTATTCTCTTATCTGGCCCCACCCACATCCTGCTGATTGGTAGAGCCGAGTGGTCTGTTTTGACAGGGCACTGATTGGTGCGTTTACAATCCCTGAGCTAGAGACAAAAGTTCTCCACCTCCCCACCAGATTAGCTAGATACAGAGTGTCCACACAAAGGTTCTCTAAGGCCCCACCAGAGTAGCTAGATACAGAGTGTCGGTTGGTGCATTCACAAACCCTGAGCTAGATACAGAGTGCTGATTGGTGTGTTTACAAACCTTGAGCTAGATACAGAGTGCCGATTGGTGTATTTACAATCCCTGAGCTAGACATAAAGGTTCTCCACGTCCCCACCAGACTCAGGAGCCCAGCTGGCTTCACCCAGTGGATCCCGCACTGGGGCTGCAGGTGGAGCTGCCTGCCAGTCCCGCGCCCCATGTGCCCACACTCCTCAGCCCTTGGGTGGTCGATGGGAGTGGGCAGCGTGGAGCAGGGGGCGGAGCTCATCAGGGAGGCTTGGGCCGCACAGGAGCCCGTGGAGGGGGTGGGAGGCTCAGGCATGGTGGGCTGCAGGTCCCGAGCCCTGCCCCGCGGGAAGGCAGCTAAGGCCGGGTGAGAAATCGATCGCAGCGCTGGTGGGCTGGCACTGCTGGGGGACCCAGTGCACCCTCCGCAGCCGCTGGCCCGGGTGCTAAGCCCCTGACTGCCCGGGCAGGCAGGGCCGGCGGGCTGCTCCGAGTGCGGGGCCCGCCAACCCATGCCCACCTGGAACTCCAGCTGGCCCACAAGCACGGCGCGCAGCCCTGGTTCCCGCTCGCGTCTCTCCCTCCACACCTCCCCGCAAGCTGAGGGAGCCGGCTCCGGCCTTGGCCAGCCCAGAAAGGGGGTCCCACAGTGCGGCGGTGGGCTGAAGGGCTCCTCAAGTGTCGCCAAAGTGGGAGTCCAGGCAGAGGAGGCACCGAGAGCGAGCGAGGGCTCTGAGGACTCCCAGCATGCTGTCACCTCTCAGTTTGAGGGTCAGATCTGGCCTGTCATGTTTTTGCACACCCCGAGAACTAAGAAGGGTTTCTACATTTGTAATTGTTTGGGGAAAAAAAACCCAATAGAGTAATGTTTTATTACATGTAAAAATTGTATGAAATTCAAATTTCAGTGTTCATAACTAAATTTTTAAAACTTTTATTGAAGTTCCAGAGAGATCTGAAGTAAAGTTTTATTGGAACACAGACTTACACACCTTCATTTATAAGTTATCTGTGGCTACTTTTGCACTATGCCAGCAAAGTTGCATAGTTGGGATGGGGACTATATGACCCATAAAGCCTAAAATACTCTCTGCTCCTTTCCAGAAAGCTTGGCAGCCCCTACTATCATCTCCACGTCTGCCTTTGTTCTTATTTGTCCCTTCCCTCTGAAGGCAGGATAGCATAGGGTGACCATAAGACTCTCTGGAACTAGCCTGCTTGAGTCTAGTCTTGGCTGTGTGCTGACTACCTGTAGGGATGTAGGTGAGCTTTTTTATTTTTCTTAACCATGGATTCCTCATCAAATGGAAGAAATAATGAGTATCCACTACCTTGGGTTGTATGGAATGAACCAAGTTAACTTAGCTAAACTAATCGCTTCCAACATCGCCTCCTATGCAATAAGTGCTTGATAAATGCAAGTTCTATTCTCTCTCTCTCTCTCTCCCTCTCTCTCATAGTGATAGGTTTGGCTGTGTCCCCCCTCCAAATCTCAACTTGAATTGCATCTCCCAGAATTCCCACGTGTTGTGGGAGGGACCCAGGGTGAGGTAGTTGAATCATGGGGGCCAGTCTTTCCCATGCTATTCTTATGATAGTGAGTAAGTCTCACAAGATCTGATGGGTTTATCAGAGGTTTTCGCTTTTGCTTCTTCCTCATTTTCTCTTGCCATCAGCATGTAAGAAGTGCCTTTGCCTCCTGCCATGATTCTGAGGCCTCCTCAGCCATGTAGAACTGTAAGTCCAATTAAATCTCTTTTTCTTCCAGGTCTTGGGTATGTCTTTTTCAACAGTGTGAAAATGAACTAATACACATAGACACATATGCACATGTACACACACACACACGTAATTTTTGTATCTAAGAAAGGGGAGAAAATACTTTTTAGTTGTTCTTTCTGCTTCATTTATGTGTGGAGTGCTTAATGTGGTCACACGGATATTAATTGCATGTTTTCTTGTTTTATAATTAAGAAATAAAAATGAATCAGTCTGACTTTTTGCTTCATTTTCTGCATTTGCACAATTTGGATATTTTATTTTGTAGTCTATTAAAATGTGAAAGTCAGTGTTAAGTGTCAGTAGCTTTCATGACTATTCTTAAAGGAAGGCCATCTGATTGGAATGCATTGTATCTGTCCTTCCCTCTTGCTGGGGTCAGCCCAGAACTTGAGGGGAATGAGCCCCTGAGGAAGGCACAGTCCTTGGCAGCGAAATCCAGGCATGGAAACCAAGTGAGACATGAGCTGCAGGACATCTGACACTGTTTTTTAAGAGACCTGCCTGTGAGGTCCTCATCCTGCTCCCTAGACTGCTTCAGATCCACTTGTCCACTTGTAGTGAGGGATAGTATCTGCTCCACCTGATTGACTGATTGATTGTGAAGCAGGGTCTCACTCTCATTGCCCAGGCTGGAGTGCCATGGTGCAATCTCAAGTCACTGCAGCCTTGACTTTCCAGGCTCAAGTGATCCTCCCACCTCAGCCTCCTGAGTAGCTGGGACTATAGGTGCATGCCCCCACGCCTGGCTAAGTTTTTGTATTTTTAGTAGAGACAGGGTTTTGCCATGTTGCCCAGGCTGGTCTCGAACCCCTTGGCTCAAGCGATCTGTCTGCCTTGTCCTCCCAAAGTGCTAGCATTACAGGTGTGAGCCACCATGTCTAGCTTGCTCCACGATTTTCATCTATGAATTCCACCTTTCCCATGGTGGGACCAAGGCTGGAAGTACTTCACAAAGGCTCCATTTGAAAAGTGGCTACAAATAAAAGGGAAAATATGGTATTCCTTAAAAAAAAAAAGTAGCATTCTATTTTTCCCCATTGGTAAGTAGTACAAATTTGAGAAAGTGTAAATTTGAATTCCTTAATAATCAGATCTCTGTCATGTGTTTTGCTTTTATCATCCTGGGTTGCCATCTTGGCCAAGTGTAGTTTATTCTGCTTTGGGTAGCCATACTGAGATCCTGGTGTGCACGAGGAAAGAGCTAACCTTTGTGGATGAAATCGTAGAGTCACTACCTGCACTTGCTGTAGCTCTTACACTTATTTTATTCTTGGAAGACATCAAGAGCATTGTCCAAAGCTGCATAGGTTGCAAGCGGGTGGAGCCAGAATTTCTCTCCAGGCCTGGTGGATTCTAAAGCTGTTTACTCTTGACCCACCATTTCCTAGGTCTGGTTTCTTGGTTAAATACGTGGAAGAGTGGATGGACAGAAAGACAGATTGATCAGTTCTCCACAGGGTTCCCCAAACTGGCCAGGTAGAAATAAGCTAAGCAAATAAACGACTTCCCCATTTTATAATTTTCTGCAAGTCACATAAGCCTTCATGTTGTTTATTTCTTGATTTTAGATTTTTTTAATTAATAAAGGACATTATTATACATTATTTGAATAATTTTTTAAAACTATAGAGCTGTCTAAAGAAGGCATTAAAAAAACCCTTTCTATTCCTCCGTCTAATTCTATCCCTCTGAGGCAACCATGATTAGTACTTTGTACTTCTTGTACATCCTCCTTCATGTTAATATAGATATACACATATGTAAGATTTTGTTCTCATTTTCTGAAATAAGTGGACACATACTCCACCATCCCTAGGTAGTGTACAGTGTGTGCCATTCCAGGCTAGTATGTACAGCTTTAAATCATTCCTTTGCAGAGCTGTGTAATATTCCACAATCCAGAGGAGCAGCTTGTAGCCAGCTAAAGTACATATATCCAAGTGGAATTAAGAGCTTCATGCATAATTTCTTGATTTTGATTAAGGTAGAAATTTGATTAGATAGAAATTTTTATGTCACAGGTGGGCCTAATTAACCTTGATTAATGTTCTGCACACCCGGATAGACTAGAGACTCAGAAAGGGACGCAAAAGCTAGCCTGGTTCCCATGTTAGTCCCCGCTCTGTGAGCATCTGCCACACAGTCATGCTGATGGCTCCTGCAGCAGCCATTCTGGTTTGACTGTGCTCGTGCTGCCCCATGACATATTGTTTAACACAGTGAGTTATGAGACAGGGAGAGAAATCAAGACTTTAGCCACCGATTTAACAAACTGGTGACTCGGAGATCAGCACTCCAGTGTTGCCATCCTCATCAGAAGCACTATCTTTATCTAAAATTTATTAGCCAGCTTCAAACCTGTTTGCCAGCTCACTAATGGAAGCCTTTTGAATCAATTTGCTCCTCTAATTTAAACAGCATTTCAATGTATATTGTCGAAGCAGAAAGGAGTTGCAGCTTCTGGCCAGTAGAATTAATTATTTATTATCCTTTTCATAAATACTTTCCAAGGCCGACATAACTGAGAATTGCTCAGGCTGTTTGAAAACACACACACACAGAGTTTTCCAGTGGCTAATTTGAAAAATGTCACTGTATGAGTTTTCATTTACATCTGTCAGGAAACATATCTATACATGAGGAATTTTTTTTTTTTTTTTTTTTTTTTTAACTCTCACCAGGTATTTTTTTGTGGAGTATGCATTTAATTCACATTTACAAATTGGTTTCTGTTTTTAACTAAAGGTACTTTTTCAGCAGAAATGATGTGTATGATGTCATATCTAACTTTTGACCTCACTGGTATTTGATGTTAAGCCTCAAAATCATCAATTTTTTTTTTTACGGCACTGAAAAAATACGTAAATCTGCTTGATTAGTTCATAGGAAAAGACCCCTCTGATTAAGGTAATGCTAGTTTTTGCATTTTCTCCTAGCTATCTTTGTTTGGACACAGTGATCCTCAGGTCTCTTGTGTTTTCACATGTCTTGGGAACAGAAGTGCTGGCAGCTTTGGTTTCAGGCCATCTTTCCAAGGAATGTTGTCTAGCAAAGAAACTTGGAAGGCAGAGATAGTGTCTCCCTCAGGAGCAGAGGACAGGATGGCTTTCTTTCCAGTATAATAAAGACAGTGCCTCTTCTAGGGCAATGTTTTGGCAGATTTGCTTGATAAAGGTTGGGGTTTCTAAGCTTGGGGCTCCTCAGCCATGACTGAAACGTACTATGAGCACGGCATCTACCGGGCTGTTCCACATCATCCCTGTGGGACTAGGGGCCAGGGCAATGGGAATCAGTGCAGAAATAAAGCTCATGCTGTTTGCTCTGCCGCGAGTAACGAAGTCCTCTGTATCTGATCCTGGGTCTCCTGTTTTCTGCTAGCTTCCTCAAAACTTGGTAGCTAACTCATTAACTTATAAGGAAGAGGGTGAACGTGTAGACCCTTCACAGTTTGAAAAATCACCTGATCAATAAATGAGATTATGAAAAGGTAGGAATGAATCAATTATGGCCCACAGGCTAACTCCAACCAGTAGCCTTTTATTTGTGACCCATTAAAAAAACAAAAATGAACAAAAAATCCAAAGAAGGCTGTGTGACAGAGATGACCCGTGGCCCGAAGATGAAGGTACTTAACTATCTGGCCCTTCACAGAGAAAATGTGCCAACCCTTTCTTGTTTTTGTTCAGGTCAAATAGTTGCATTGAAAGGCCTCATCTTACAAATGAATCAATATTTAGTGGTTTGAAAATATGTTGTTTAATTTGGGGTGATTCAATATCAAATTAAGATTTTTAGGTTTATTTATAGATCTCTAGAATTACATCAACATTAAGCTAATTACTTTAAATTGTGTTTTTAAGTAAGCAAGAATACATCTGTGGATGCTGTTCTGTGCCATCTTGAGTCATATTTTTAAAACGATTACCTTTGATGATTTCGTACGTTATCCCATTCACAGATGGTTTTTTCGTCCACCTGAGTTTCAAATCTGTTGTAGTCCTGGAAATTTTGCTTAAGTTGAAGGAATGAGTGCATGTATCTTGTCAAAGGAAATCACAAGCCCATGTAAACTCGCTCTTGCTTCCGTCACCTCGTGCTTGGAAACATAACCACAATGTGCTGAGGTTTCACATTGTTACATCCTACAAGCGTGCTCACATGCATCACCTTCCTGGGCTGTTTCAGCATTGGAATATCACTGGGAATCTCAAGATCCTAGGAACCAACCATGAGAGCTTCACAGCTCAGAATTTTCAAGATCTGGATGTAGTAATTAAAGTAAGCATCTCTTCTTCTTGTTTTCCTTATAGGATGATAGAAGGTCAGTGCTTGTTCACCCCAGTGAGGTGGAGCCTCTGCGGTGGGAGGTTTTCGCTCATCCTTGAGTTTATCTTTACTTCCTGGTCATTATGCAAGTTAATTTTTCTGGCAGTGAAAACAGTCACATGAGACTCTGCCAAGCGAGGGCATTGGGAGGCCTGGTGGAGAAGCAGTTTTAGCATCGTCCAGGCTTCTCTACCTAACAAGGAAATATGTGAGGTAAGGTAGGACATTTTGGCAGTACTCATACAATGCAAAGAGCATTGTGAATTTAATCAGTCTGCCACACCTGTATGGCCTTATGTTTTCCGGGATAACTTAACAAGCATTGTGTGCAGCCAGGTCAGGCAGACGGAGGTTCTAATCCAGGCTGCACACCTCATCAGCCAGGAGACTACAGATAAGTCAGCCAAACTTTTGGAGTAACAAGTAGCTCATCTGTAAAACGTGGATGTTCCAATTTATGTATAGCTGCATAATACATTACCGCAAAACTTAGAGGCTTAAAACAACAACCATTTTGTTTTATCTTGTGATTTCTCTAAGTTAGGGCTCAGTGGAGTGACTCTTCTGCCCCTTGTGGTGTTGACTGGGGTCAGTCAGTGGTGCTGTGCTGGAGGATGAATTGGACTGGCACTTCAGCTGGTCCAGAGTGGTCACCCATGGGTCTGGCACCTTCACAAGGATGACTGGGATGCTTGGCTCAGCTGAGGGACTGTTGCCCAGAGCTCTACACATGGCCTTTCCTGCATGGCAGATGTAGGGCCATCAGATTTCTTACATGGTGGTTCAGGGCTCCCAGAGGATTCCAAAAGAAAGTAACAGGAAGCTGCCAGTTTCTTATTGCCTGGCTTAGGGATTGGCACAGCATGACTGCTGTGGACTAAGCAGTTACAAAACCCACTCAGATTCAAGGGGAGCAGACATACACCTCACTTTCTTCTGGTAGAAGTGACAAAGAATTTGCAGCCATCTTTATTCCACCACAGCAGGTAATAATAGCATCTCCCTCATTACCCATAGAATAACTCCAAACTTTCTGATGATTAAGTGAGATATCATGTAAAGTACCAAGCACCTTGGATAGGCAATGGGAAATGTTCAGAACATTCCCATTTTTACCCACAACAGCAGTAGCAATAATGCTAATAATAATGATACTAATAATAAAATCAGGATAATGCTGTTTTTAATTCACCACACTGTATGCCATTTGTTTAAAATCAGAAAGGACTCATCGGAAAGGAGTAGGGTAGTAGTATCATTTTGGTCTGCCTTTCACCCCCACAAGACAATATCCTTAACAGCAGCTATGTTGAAGGTTTAGGAGTGCTTGTCATTAGGGTCTTATTTCCAAAATCTGGGACATAATAATAGATGGTTATTGATTACAGGGAGTTTTTTTGTTTGTTTGTTTGTTTGTTTCTTCTTGATAATCTCTTTCATTCATCATTCCTTCATTTCCACTCTTCCAATTATGGGCATTATATCTTTGTCAGAGATAGAGTCTTTTAGCTGTTTCTTCACCTCCCAAATCCACCTCCCAAATCCTTCTCAAGTCTGTTCTTCGCCTGCTGTGCCTTCCTATAGTGTAGCTCCAATTGCCTTCATCCTTAGAAGACCTTTAATGATATCCTATTCCAAACTTCCTAGCCTCCAGCTCTACCTTGAATTGGCCCTAGCCTAGTTTTCCAAACTTTATCCCCATGTGGTTGAACTTTCTAAGTTTCCCTAAGCTCATCAGTGTTTTGGGGTGGTATGGAACTCAGAATAAATCACTTTTTTTTATTGACTAACTCTGACCATAAGTATGCTTCTGTGCAAGCCTGACCTCCACAGTACCAGGCAGAGAACAACATGTATGCAGAGAACTCATTCACTCAGTAAACATTTCTTAAATCCAAGCCATGGGGATCCATAGGAGGAATTCAGAGCAGAGTTGTCGAATGATCAGATTTGCCTTTTAGAAGACCGTTCTGGCAGCCATATGAGAAAGGAGGGTGGGGAGACCTGCTGGGAAACAACTCTAGTCACCCAGGCACGAAATGGTGAGCTCTTGAGCAAAAGTGATTGCAGTGAGTACAGGCAGGAAGAGGAAACATTTTGATAGATACTTGGTAAAATCAACAAGATTTGGCCAACAGCTCTAAAGGGGATGACAGGTGTGTTGAATGGAGAAGGAAGCACAGAAGGCTAGTTTGGGGCTTCTGGCTTGGACAGTGTATTGTGTAGTGGAACCATCGCTGAAGATAGGAGGAGTCCTTTTCAGTCATACTGAATTCATGACATCTGTGGGGCACCCAAGTGGAAGTCATCCATTGGCACCTGGATTTAGATCTGGCACTCAGGAGGGATGGACAGGATAGAGGTTGACCAGACACAATTATATTGGCATATTTGGACTGGAGAACCCAGCATCTGACTTAAAGAGTCTGCTTGTCTTCAAAATTGCTTAGGTGTTTTCAAACTACAAGCAAATCCTCTCCCAAAACCTCAATAGATTCTCCCAGTATACCCTATATTTTGGCCAAACTGGAATCAGATCCTGGTCTCCCCAAACACTGCTTGCTTTTTGTTCCTTTCCTGCTCTTCCTTCTGATTGCAATGCACTCCCCATTTCCAGTCCCCATCCTCCAATCCCTTCATGTCCAGCTCCTGCTCATACTTTGAAACCCACTGGATTTTAAGATTCCATCTGACAAGAATGATCACTGTTCTTTCCAGTTCTTCAAGCACTTTTTCTGTTTTTGATGGGATTTATCACTTGAAAATGCATATTATAGTAATTTCTGAATTCATCCTGATTCTCCTACTGGTTTCTAAACTCTTCAGGTTAGAATTCCTGTTGGATATCCCTCTGGCCTGAAATTCCTGAATGAGTTAAGCAGGACACCTAGAACTATGCAGAGGTAATACCTCCCTTGACCTGTCCCTTTTCTGGGTCGGTTTGCCCTTCATGATTTCGGCAGGAGTGTGTCTCCTTCCATTCTGGTGAACACATCCAGTGTTCAATGTTGCTCATCAGGGTAAGAGTTCTAAGTCCATATGCCTTAGAGACAGGGGTTATCTAGCTTTGTCTTCTGCGTTGCTTCAGGCTTCACATCCTTCCTGGACATGTTCAATGCTGCTTTCGTTTCCTGGATGAGGGCCCTAGAATCACCTTAGACACCTTGCTCTAGACATGGCCCTATCGTGGTGTTCCCTTTTGAGAAGACAAAGATTTTAAAAATTCTTTCTCCCTTAATCCCTTATGAATGCCCAAGCAGCACTTCATGGAAGTACACTGAGTCTCTACTGCTTGCAGGGGTTAAACATAACGTTCTCAGCAGTGGTAAGAGAGCCTTTCCCTTCTCTTTGGCTCATTTTCAGTTTTTATTGATTTCCTATGCTTCTGGTCCATGAGTCCCAAGTCATGATGTGAGTCAGTTCAGTTCAGCAAGCACTGACGTCCCATGAAATAACAGGTTTTTTTTCCGAGCTGCGGCCCATGCAGAGTTTACTAAGACTTGGCTTTTGCCTTTACGCTTTAAGGATCCTAAAGAGAAGACGTGATTATAAGATCTAAAACATGGAGGGGGGTGGTGAATTCAGCCTGCAGGCATGTTGTATTTGCTGCCCCACCCCACATCCCCTTTTTTTAAAGTTCGCATAAAAACCTGGATTCTTGGTTTCTCTTAAAAAACTGGAAGGTCTGGCACCTTTGCTCCCACATTTCCCTGGAGCAGCCGTTGACTCACCCTGTACGGTGGCAGCCCCAGTTGGATGGATGGGGCTTGTGCCCACCAGGTCAGCTCACACCCACCAGCCCCTATTATTTTATACCCTGGCCCGCTTTCCAAATTGACATTACCTGGCTGGTCCGTACACATCCCCTGCAGTAACTGGCTTTCTGGAGGTGTGTGCTGAGGATCTCTTTGGCTACTGCATCTCAAAGGATGAGTGATTTAGCCAGGTGGAAAGGTTGGGGCGGTATCATGGATGAAAGCATAGCACAGACAAAAGCACTGAGTTGAAAACAGAACAGCATGGCAGGCTCCCAGTAATCCTATGAATCATATGTTCTGACCACATGGAATGGAGGGTGGAGGAGGGAGGAGGGAGGAGGTTGGGCCAGATCAAGCAGATTGTCCCCATTGGTCCATTTTAAACTTTTCCTTTTGGCAGTTGTCCCTTAAGGCAACACTTTCAGTCTCAGAAAAAATACAGTAAAGGGCAAACCAGTTTGGGTGAATTTCTTTGTTTTTGCAGCATGTCTGGTCCCAAAGTGGGACCTGGAGTCCTTCCGACGAGGAAGTGCAGCCTCTTGACGAAGAGTGCACTGGGAGGGGAGGCTGGACTTCTGGGCTCTGCTCTGCCTCTAATCTGCTGCCCAGCATCAGCTTTAGCCCAGACCCCCAAAGTTCCTGGGCTTCATTCTTCTTTGCATTCATCTCAAAGTTAAGCCTTCTGGCTGCCAGGGGTTTCTAAGATAGACTGACAGTATTAGCATGCTGCAATTTTGTGATGGCAAGAAGGAGGTTATGAAAGCCATTTTCATACACCCTAATTCATGAGTGGTAGCGAGTGGCCCCAGGTGGGAAGCGCAGGTGATTTGGAGCTGGCTAACCTCCTTCCTTTGGCTCTTACTCTCACCAGCTCTTAGACTTGGGGTAGGTTAGTTAGCTCCTCCCAGCCTCAGTTTCCCTGTTTGTCAAATGGGGTCATAGAGGGGGAGAATCAGAGTTTATGCAGGGCATAGCACTAGTGTAGTGCTGGGCAGAGAGTGAGCACCCAGCAAGTGGTTTTGACAGCGATATTAATTATAACCCAAGCGACACGTACAATTTAATCAGGCACTGTGTGTCCACAGCGACGTCAAGGAACAATGCACAAAGCAGAGTTTTTCCAGTCTCCTGATGTTTGAGCCCTACGCGAGCCCCACTCTTCTCCCTTTTCTCATAACCGCTGTGAGCAACCTCAAATCCTTCTGGAAGTAGGTTGGTTATGAATTATGAATAATTAAATAAATAAGCTCCAGCTCTGCAGCTGAAGTTGGGATCGCATGGAGAAAATAGAAAGTCCAATGTTTGTAGCCGTGATCTCTCAGCTGCTTGCGTGAATTGTGCTTTAAGATTGTAAAATTTTAGCCCATTAAAAATAAAATCTGTTGCTTTCCACCCACACCTGGAAATTTGGTGGGGGACGGGGGCTAGGATATTTACTGTCTGAAAGTTTTAGGGAGGCTTTTATGAACTGGGCCATCTCTCCTTGTCCCCATTTTTCTTTGCATCTCCGAACTCTCATTAATTTTTCACAGGCTTGTGATGGATAGTTTTTATTTATTCACGTCTGAGGTTCCGTTGTGTGAAAAGGACTCATTTTATAACATTACATATTCATGGCTTGGGATGGATGGGATAAGGAACTTATTATTAATGTGTCATTGTGGGAAACTTACTCTAGTTCATTTGCGAACCTTGTTAAATTCGGTGTGGTCAGCAGACCCGGTGAAGTTTTGGATACATTCTCTTAACAGAGGGCGAAGAGTTTGCTGTTGCTTTTCCGTGATTCAGTAAAACAAGTTTAAATCTTATTTAAATCGTTTGAAGTAGCAGTTTGAAAGGAGAGGAAAAAAAGGGGGATGGCTGAGATTAAGTAGAGAGAGAAGGTCGGATTTTCTTGTTGAATAGCTGTGTTTCCTCAGCATTCTGTAGATTTTTGGCCAGGTTTGTGTAAGGGATGAACGACTCTCTCTAAAATGATGTAAGGATCCTTTCTTTCCTGCCCATTGCCATTTCTAGCATTCTCTCCTTGAGGGAAGTTGCTGTTTTCTCCCTCTGTGTATTCATCCTTCTGACCTGTGCTCCGGATTCCAGGGAGTTCTCAATTTGAAGTTCTTACCGACATCCCAGAATTCCTTGCCTGGGACAAATAGAGGGAATATTAACAGAGCATCTTGTAAATCAAAGCTGGGTAGAGGGTGGGGGAGGGCACAGTGGGGAACCTGGCCCAATCTGCTTCAGTGTGAGCTTGGTAAGAAGGAAGCATATGTTCCATTTAGTTCTCTGCAAAGACAGGCGCTGCTCTCTGGCAGGGACAGCGTGTAGGGTTTGCAAGATTTGTGGGGCCGTTTCATGTTTGCACGGTTTGGCTTGGCTTGGGACATGGCCAGTGGTCACTGCAGTTTAACAGATTCCCCCCGGGTGAGAAGAAAAGTGAGATAAATGCAGGAAAAAGGATACATTTTGAAATCTGGAAATTTTACATAACAGGCATCAGATTTGAAGAATGTCCAAAATATTACTAATCATAGCACCACCTTTGCTAACACCATGGAAATTTTTAAACATGGAATTTGTTAATGCTGACTTGGCCCACCATGGGGTTAAAAAAAGTGAATTTCTTTTTGATAACCAAGGTGATGATCTTATGAAGTTGATGATGGGGTGTGAACGGTGTGAGTGGGGGACAAAGGAATGAAATATCCCTTAAAATGCATCCTCTGATGATGTTTCCATAATGCAAAACATTTGTTTCTCGCCAGGATCTCATTGGCGGTTTGCTGGTATTATATTGCCATTTATATTGGAAAGGCAGGCAGTGCGAAAACTGTGGTCTATTAAGAGTTTGTGAGTGTGTGTATGTGTATACAGTGAAATAATATCTAGTGTAATGTGAAGTGACAGTCAAAATTACAGCTTTTCTCTTGCCGCAAGGGTACTTCTCTGCCAAGTATAGTAATATTGTTGTAGCAGTGTTCAAGGTTGTCAGCAATTCTGGCTTACTCTGCAGAGAGCTATAATAGTGTGTGGAAGGAAGGAGCTTCCTGTCAGGGGAAATACTATAATTTTGATATATATTTGTTGGTGCCAAACTGCAATTAAATAGGAGGTGTTGGAAGAAGGTTTTATTTAACCAGCTTGAATTTGTTAATTGATTAGCAAAAACTTATCTTTGGAATGCTTCAAGAAACAGTTCTATGTTGTTCTCATAACTTAATTTTACACAACTCTCTTTTGTTTGTATCTTAAAGAAAACAAAATACCACCCTCCGCCAGAAAAGTGCAGAATAAAAATTTTCGACTAGCAAAAGAAGGAAAAAATAAAAGATCTCGAATAATCTCATCAATTACATCTTCTTTTGGGGGCATTTCTTGGTCTTTTCATGTTTTGACTTCTATCTTGGTGATCTGACAGACATGTACTATTTGCAACAACATCTATTATATGATTTAATTTATACCTTCATCAGTTTGCAGTTATGCTTTACGACTCTTCAGGTGACTAAAGAAAAAGAGGATGTTTTAAAGTGTGTGTGTTTGTGTGTGTGTGTATACGTGTATACATGTGTTTTTCTGTGTACATAAGTGTGTGTGTTTTAAATTGTTTGAAAAACACTAGTCCATCTCTATTGTATTATCTGAGGGATGCTAGCTCATTACTTGGGATAGTTAACAAGTTTCTTGGTGATAACTCCTCCTCCCATTGTCAGGGAAGACTGAGGATGTCACCAGAGTTCGCTGTCAATGGCTATTCAGATGAAAAATACCTTCTTTTTGAATAAGTAGAAAAACCATGGGGGATTGAAATAGCAACAATATATTAAAAGTTCCAAGGCAGTTATGTGTGAAGAAATAAAGAACAGAACAGAGAGATTGTGTTGTTTTAAAAAGGGCTATTTAAGAGTCTTGAAAAGAGTGTGTGTGTGTGTGGGGAAACCTCTCTCTCATATTAAGTATTTTGCAAATTAAATGAGTTTCATTCTCCTATAAAATATGAATCTAATCACATTTTATATGATCATAAAATGTGTCTACTTTTGTCTCTTTCATGGAAAAAAGAAATATTCCCAAAGTATATTATAAAAAATAATTAATAAGCAACTTTTCATCGTTATTTTCTGAGGTTAATTATTACCCTAAGAAATCAATTTCAATTTCTTCAGTTTGAAAGACTCATTTGTGATGGGGTGTTTCCAAAAAGAGAGTTAGTTAAATGCTGTATGGAAGCCTTCATTCCCTAAAGAAAATGCCTCTGCTGCCAGCAGTGATTTATCCAGAGCTGTCTCACCCATTTATGCCCCGTGCCAGGAGAATGTATGGAAAATGTAATAGAGCTATTAGAATCCAGTGTAGTAGATTGGTAATAGTAAGGAACAACAGTTGTCTTCACATTGTTAAAATAAAAGTGAGATACCCTTTAGTCTTCACAAAGGGAAATAACTCTTCTGCTAACCCTCCTGCCCGACCTGAGAGGAAGTATCAGGGGATGCAGTTTGGATGTATTTTCCTGATCATTGGTCCTGCTGTCCTGGGACCCAGGTGTGAGTACATAGGGAAAAGGGAGGAGAAATTTAATCCTGTAACTATCTCCTCATGGAAAACAGGAAACCACAAATGAATCAAATGAATCCGTTTCCCCTCTTTCTGATCCTCTGCAAAAGTCATCAAAATCACACTCTGTTCTCACCAGGCAACTGGAGTTTTGTGAGCTGAGTCTAGAGTGTTCCTGGCCGTTACAGCTAATCATGGCAGGCTCTACCCAACTGGGGGAACAATTTAGCTGTCGTGGGATTTCCCTTTAAATTAAATATGTTCTTCAGGTACAGTTTTTTAAAACCAGTTTTTCTCCCCGACTTTTAACCTACTTTATCGTACATTGCTGGGCCTAGAATTGCATGTCCATTGGCATGGTTGACATTATATATAAATATTTGGAATTGTAGTTGTAATGATAGTTATTATATATATTTCATATGTTTTAAGATTAACATATTAACAGTTTGTGATATTCAACAAAGAATGCAATAACTTCTGCGAAACAGGTAAGAGAAACAACCAGTCACTTGATCTGGATGTTGATACGTTACCTGTAGGATATGTATTAGGCTGTTCTTGCACTGCTGTAAAGAAATGCTTGAGACTGGGTAATTTATAAGAAAAGAGGTTTCATTGGCTCACAGTTTTGTAAGTTGTACAGGAAGCATAGCGGCTTCTGCTTCTGGGGAGGCCTCAGGAAACTTACAATCATGGCAGAAGGCAAAGAGAGAGCAGCAGGTGACATGGTGACAGCGGGAAGTGAGAGAGAGTGGGGTGGGGGTGGGAGGTGCCCCACTTTTAACCCTTTTCCTGTTTAGGAAAAAAAAGTACAGCTCACTGCCAGTGCTCATTTAATTTTACATAAACATGCTCTTTGAAGCTGAAGCAAATATGACTGATTTTCAATGTGATAATAAAATATAAAAACAGTTCTTGGAATTATTTCTGAACAGAACTAACATCAGAATCATCTGAATCATCAGAATTGTGTATTTTGGAAAAATCGGATTCATCAAATGAATCTTCAGCCAGCAACTGTTCGAGAATGATGTTAACATCACATGTAGGAATGCTACATTTTCTCGGATTTGACATTTTCAGTGATGGAGAACTATTATATTTTGTAAATGGAAATACCACTACTAAAAACAGAAGGCTATAAATAGAATGATATCCTTTGTTTCCAAAGTCGATATGCTAGAGTGATGTGAAAAAAATAATAAAAGCTAGATATTTCATGGCAAAGCTATCTCAGGGTAAACACTGCACACCAGTAAGTATTCTTGGGGCAAATGGGAAAAGGGTTAAAATGACCAGATCTCCAGAGATCTCACTCACTATCGTGAAGACAGCGCCAAGCCATGAGGACTCTGCCCCAGTGATTCAAATACCTCCCACTAGGGAGGTGTTTCAACATGAGATTTGGGCGGGGACAAATATCCAAACTATATCAGGATCCCAGCAGACTGGGTGGGTGGAGGTGTAGGGATATCTGGGAAGGACTAAGAATAGCTTTTTCTTTTAGTAGATCAGGAGTTTCCTCTGACACACAAAAAGCTCCAAATTCAAACCAGCTTAAGAGGAAAGGGTCATTACTGGCTGACAAAATGCAAAGTTTTGTGCAAGAGTCAGCAAAGTTTCTCTGTGATGGGATATCTAATAAATATTTTGGGGCCTTGTAGTGTTTGTTGCAACTACTCAACTCTGCCCTCATAGTGCAAAAACAGGCATAAACGATATGTAAAGGAGCAGGCATGGCTGCGAGAAACTTTATTTATGGATACTGGAATTTGAATTTCATATACATTTTCATGTGTCACAAAATATTATTCTTTCCCCCCCCGCCTCCAACCATTTAAAAATGTAAAGCATTTTTAGCCTGTGTGCTGTACAAGAACACAGCCGTGTTTGGCCCAGCAGTTATAGTTTGCCAACCCCTGCTTAGAATCTAGCTTTATTCAGAGCTTAAATATGTCATCGAGGTCCCCTCTTTATTTAATCCCTTAGTTTTGATGATCTTTTATGGGATATATTCTTCAAAGAGAAAATTCTCTCCGAATGGGGATGCCACTGGCAGACAAGCACTGTCCCATCTTGACTTGTTCCTCCAGTGACAAGAAGCTGTTTTCGCCACTAGCCTTGGCCCAAAAGCCACAGGGAGAACCAGGACTGGCCTAGTTTTAGGCAGATACCTATCCCTGAATCAGTCATGTCCCCGGATGATGCGGTTCTCTGCAGCCTGGGCAGTCAAGGCTGGAGATAATTCTCTGCCTCTCCACAGAGTCTGAGAGGCCCCATTCCCTAATGGAAAAATGAGGTCCAATTTTGCAAAAGGAGGCATCTGGGAAAACATTCTGGACACACAAATCTATAGCTTCTACCGTCAATCTGCTGTGATCGTTTTATGGTTCTGACGTTGCAATTTTATTTTTGCATGTTTCTAAAGACATCAGGAAGGGATCTTTTTGGGATGTGGCTTCAAAAAGGAGCCTGTTGGATGGTCTTTTACTAGTGGCCAGCAAAGATCAGTTCTTTTGTAAATTGTACTGCATTAAGAGCATTCATATTTCCATCTCATTGATACCTGCCTTGTGTTCTGTTACCTGGAAGCAGAGGTCAAGGTAGTTTTCTTGTTCCACTGATTTGATGGGGGTCAGGATGCTTTCAGAAAGGAAATGAGAAGAGTGGCTTAGAACAGGGAAAATGTGGCCGGGCGCGGTGGCTTACGCCTGTAATCCCAGCACTTTAGGAGGCCTAGGTGCGTGGATGACGAGGTCAGGAGATTGAGGCCAGGCTGGCCAATATGATGTGAGACCCCATCTCCACTAAAAATACAAAAAATTAGCCAGGAGTGGTGGCGTTCGCCTGTAGTCCCAGTTAGTCAGGAGGCTGAGCCAGGAGAATCGCTTGAACCTGGGAGGCGGAGGTTGCAGTGAGCCGAGATCGTGCCATTGCACTCCAGCCTGAGTGACAAGAGCAAGACTCTGTCGCAAACAAAACAAAACAAAACAAAAACAAACAAACAAACAAAAAAACTGCAGGGAATATGTCCAGGAAGGATGTGGTTTAGCTGAAGATCAGCTTCAGCTTGATCCCATGGGAAGCTCTGGAGGGTGAATTGTACAGCAGAGTTGGTCTTGTCTGAGACAAGGGCCTGGCTGACCTGTGGCAGTCAGCGATGAGCCAGTGTCTGCTGGGGAAGAGGGCGGCGTGGACATAGCCTCCCAAGTGGGGCAGGAAGGGGTAGCTGTGAGATACTAGCTAATTCTTACAGCTTTTTGGTGCACCAGCCTGGCAGGAGAATCTGGGTTGAGGAGGCAACATGACAACGTGCCCATCTTCACCAGAGAGACTGCTGTCAAAAATCACTCCATCCATGCAAGGAGGAACGATGCAGACACAGAAATTCTCTGCAGTGAGAGCCAGCACTGTAGTATTTACTGCCCTGCTCCCCCTTCCACACCTCCAAGTGCAGGTGTACAGACTGACATCAAACCTTCCATCCCGCCCTCGGCCTCGTACCTGCTTTCCACTCTCTGACCTATTTACTTCGATGGAGTCATTTTCAAATAATTTTTGTTTAGTGAAACTCAAGGCTTTTCAGGACGCTGTGCTAATGTCTTCCTTTTTTAATTGAGTAAATATATTATACACAGCTGGGTGGGTTGTTTCCTTGCTGGCCTTACTGCTACAATTTGAAAATGGATACAGTTGTCTTTAACTCACATAGGATGAATGTGGCATTTTTTCCTGGTTTCCTGTGACTCTCCTCCTTTAGAAAACGTATTTATATGGACGTTTTTGAAGCACTTCTTGAGACATCGAAAAATTTAAAAAGAAAAAAAAAAAGAGAAGAAAAATCTCTTTTCCCTCACCCAAACAATGGTTACATAGTGACAACAGTGGGTTGAGCTAAATTCAGCTACCTCAAGGAAGAGCAATAAAAGGAGATGGATTGTTCTCTAAGCTTCACTTTATTGGATATTGTAATTGACATATAGTTGTCATTTATAATCATCTGTCCATTCCTGTGAGGTGGGAGCAGTAAAGTTAATTGTGGCAGCTCATTTGCATTAATCTCACCTCTGAAGGGTACAGTAACCCATTAATATCACGTCATGATGAATTATCACAAATAACATTGAACATATTGATTAATGATCTCTGAGATTTGTATCTCGTTAAGACATTTTGTTAGCTCTTTAAACTTTTAAGCCAACAACCATTGCATGTAGGAGGGGTTTAGAGATCATCTGAGAGGTGGTGGTGGGTGGTGGTGTACATTGTAGGGTCACTGGTTTAAGGGGTTGGACAACCCGTTCCCATCTGATTTTCTTCTTCTTCGGGAGCCAAGTAGTTTTTGCTGGTAACTTCTGTCTACTTTTTGCAGGATAGTGGTTTCTTCAAAACAGTGTCTTCTTTGATCGTGAGGTGGCTTCGATTCTCAAATGGAATGATTTTCCTAAGATTTTTAAAAATTACCCCTTCAACACCTTAAGTGCTGGCTTTCTGAACCTCTTGCCTACCTAGGCATGCCTGCTACTTTGAAGTGGCAAAAGTTATCTTTGTCTATGACATCAACATTCCCAAACTTACATGTTAACATAAACATGGAGCTCCAAGGAAATGTGTTGTTTGAGATGAAATACCATCATTTCAAATGTCACTTACTTCTTGTTTTATAAATTGTCATTACTCTTTTCTTGGACACAGTCTCATCTTTGAGGTGTTTGCAGATTTTATCTCCTGTGGACATTTCTACAAAATCAATCAACAAACCTGAGCAGAGAAATCATCATACTAGCCACACACACTCTGCAGGCATTAATAAAATAATAGTAAATTCTCTTTAACCAAGTCCTTTGCAGAATTTCCTGGTAGAAGTTTAAATACAATAGATGCAGTAAAGAAAAGGGTTGGCATAAGAGCTGACTTACAAAGCTTGGCCCTAACAGCTTTTTCCTTTATCTGTTTCAAGAGTGATATGATATTTGATCTTTCAAACTTAGGTATTTCTTCCATTATGTTTAGTATTTGTTTCGTTTTCTCAAGATACATATTTAACAACTAGCAAAATGTTGGAAGCAGTCTCCCCTGCTGTCTATTTAGGGAAAATGGAACTGATCTTTCTGAAATGGGCATGCATGTAATGGTGATGTCATTGATGCTTGGCTAGCTTGGGTGGACTTAAACCCAGAGGGCAGTTCTGAAAAGGGGCAAAGTGTGTCTGCTTCTGCTTTGTTTATAGACTGTCAGCCTTGGATCTGTCACTCCCTCAGAAGGGAAGGATTGAGGCCAGGCAAGGTGGCTCACACCTATAATCCCAGAACTTTGGGAGGCGAGGTGGGAGGATCACTTGAGGCCAGGAGTTCGAGACTACCCTGGGCAACACAGTGAGACCCTGTCTCTACTAAAAAAAGAAAAAACAAAATTAACTGGGCTGGGTGGCACCCACCTGTAGTCCTTTGGAGGACTACTTGGGAGGCTGAGGTGGGAGGATCACTTGAGCCCAGGAGTTCAACGTTACAGTGAGCTGTGATTGCACCACTGTACTCCAGCTGGGTGACAAAGTGAGACCCTGTCTCTGAAAAATAAAAATTAAAAAAAATTAAATTAGAAGGGAGGGATTACGACCCTCATGCATATCAAGAAACAAGCTCCATGAAGCCCCGCAGGATGGCTTAGCACCAGAACGGGGTCTGAATGTTAAGCAAAGTCAAGTGCATGATGGCTGAACATTGCTGGGGGAAGATTTTGCGATTATGCATTGTTTGTGCCTTTAGCCAGCAGGTAAGGACAGTGGTACCATTCTGACAGACTCTCGGATGCTTGGTTTTATGGATGGATCTTAAAACAGTAATCGGCCCATATGTGCAGCAACCTTTGCGCCTAAATAACTAAGGACAAAGTAGGTTGCTTACTTCAAGAGCCCTTCCCTTTCTCTTCTTTGTCAGGCCTGTAATGTTCCTCACCCACTGAGTATTTAATATCTGTGTTTTCACATCAAAGAACAAGCTTTCTGTCTCCCAGGATAGTATCTTATAAAGCCAACCTCTTTATTACTTCACCAGTTTTAAGGCTTTATTACTTGCGACCTAAAGCCTGCTAGTGAATGATGCATGTTAGAACTCACAGCACCGTCTCTGCCCACTCTTCCGCCACCTTTTCGGGGGTCCAAAAAGTACAAGGCGAGCTCGACGTGTGTTCATTCCCATCCATGGTATTAATCCTTATTCATTTAAAAAAATCTGCTAACGGAAATATTTCCATTCAGCTCATTAATCAATTGTGATTTTCATTCCCTTGTTTTGTAAAAGCTGTTGCAATAAATACTTTTTTCACAAGGCGAAAATCCAAGAGATGGATGCAGCCAGCGTAATTAATTGCACCCAGTTACAGGAGATCAGCAAGTTTGTGAGATTCACATGCTGCTGTACCATATGGTTGCCCAGTAGGCGAAAAATTTGATTAATGTTTTGAAGTAGATTTTTTTCAGCAAATATTGCAGCCCCAGATGAGGTGGGGGTTTTCCCCCCCCTTTTACTTTCTAGTATTGTTAGACTTAGCCGAAGGAAACAATCCTCTGATTTAAAGCTTCATAATATTGTGATTCAGTGAAAACTTAACATGCGATAAAAATTACGTTTCTCTCATCTCTTGTGGATACAGAAAAATAATACATGATGTCTTCGTTTGTAATTAAGGAAAATGTGATCGTTGGATTCTAAAACTTGATTCTTGATTTTTTTTTTTCCCTAAGAAATGGAACTGTGGTTTTCGCTGATGCACTTTTGGTATGATTTATAAGTGGTATATTTGGGCAGACTCTTCATACTCGAAGCAGTAAAAAATAAAATAAAATAAAATACAATGAATCCACAAACAGCTTCTTCTTCATTATGTACCCCATACCTATTAGATCATCATGAAATATAACTATATGAGTGTCATAGAAGAGTTTAAAGCTGTCTCTACTCTGTTATGCTAAGATATATTAGTTTCATAACCACTCAATATATTCATAGTTAATTTATCCTTTATTGTAAAAAAAGTCCTGCACATTTTAAAATCAATTTTATAGATTCTTTTCTGTTTTTAGTTAGAAAGTTCATTTTATCTTAGCAGCTCCTTGTCATACTGGGCACCCATTCTCTTAGGATGCTGCCCTTCTGACTTTTTTCTCCAATACCTGGGAGGGAATTAGCCATTTGGTAATACAACGGGACAAGCTTATGGTAGGCCTGACCTCAGCATTCAAAAAAACAATGTGACATTTTTAATACGTGTCAGAACTGGCAATCAATGCCATAAGGACAATAAAATAAAATACATTTCTCCACTTTAGTAAATGAGGCTTCATGCTTCCTATGGCATAACTTTTTTGTTGTTGTTGTTTTTTCTTTTCTTTGAAATGGTTTTAAATTTCTAATTGCCTAAGCAATCTATGACTCTCCCTCAATCTTAATGTCTGTTGAAATGAACTAGTATCTCAAGCAGTTGGAGCATCGTCTTTGACTAGGCATCAACCTGGTTTTGAATCCTTTGAGTTTTGGCAAATAGAAAATTCATCCAGAGCCACAAAAAATATCTATAATTTTGACCCAGTCGTAGTCTAGAGAGATACTTAGTTCAAAAAGAATTGTGTTATCGTCATCAAGCAAAACAACAGTATATGCTATCATCTCTGAGATGTCACACGATTATTGCTTTTTTTTTCCTTTTAAATTTTTTCTTTGTGTCTAAAGCAGTTTAAGAGCTCTTAGTGTGCTCTGTTTTCTGATGGCTTAACAAGGGACTGGTTCAATCAAAATACAGAAGGAAAGGACACAGACCAGGCCAAAACGGCCATCTCGTCTGATTTTTGATTCATGATACAAATTTTTAAACAAAAAAGTTACAGTGTTTTTGGTACTTCCACTAGGCTTCTAATTTTTTTTCCTAAACTTTAAAAAAAATTTTTAAGATCAATTATGTAATAATTAGCCACAAAGGCGCAAGAACTGTTTCAGTAGTGGCCTGTTTTAATGTGCCATTCCAAAGAAACTGGTACAGCCTTTCTTTCCTGAGTTTGAGCTGAAACTCTCTCTTTCCCTTTTATCAGGTCGCTCAAAACAGATTTTTAGAGTGAAGCAGTTTTAGGGACAACATTTAAGAGAAACATTTCCCTAAGATTACCTAACATTTTTTTCTCTAATTTAGCCATTTCTAATGAATATTTTTTCACTGTGCAATTTAAGTAATGATTTTTTTAATGCCTGCTACCTTCAAGACACTTTGTGTGGTCACCTCCAATTATAGACTGGGTTTTTAAATGAAAAACGGAAATACTTTTAAATTTTTATTTAATATGGCAGGTGAAACATGAACAATATATGATCAGTTGGCAGGAGACAGTGTGATGAATTATTTATGAGTTTACTTTTTTTTTTGCTTTAACAGCACATACATATATGAAATTCATTACCAAGTGATAGGACAGGTAACCCAGAGGTTCTGATGAGGGCCAGGACCTCATGGTAATAAAAGTAACATTAGACCTATTCCTAGTAATTTGATCTAGGTTGGCCTGATTTTTGTTGTGGTGGCAGTGGTGGTTGTGGTTGTCGATTTAATGGAATGTATTTGGAAAGAGCAAGCTTCTTCCCAATGCAGTATTTTCCCTGCAAAGGAGAAGAAATATATTTCTTGCCTCTCTTTCCTTAGTCCTGTGTGCTTCCCCATGATTTCACCAGGACAATTTTATACCAATTCCTTGTATTTTAGAGGAGCCTGATACGTTTGCACGGTCTGTCTTTACATTCATGAATTTTGCATCCCTAGACATCATCCTTTTTGAGAGAGAAAATTCCGAGTGTCAGTTTCCTTTGACGGAACCTCCTTTTATTTGAACTAACCACAATGGGTCGTAATTTATAGGCCCAATCAGTGCACCATTGCTCAGATAGAGTCATTTACCTGCAAGTATCCATCAGTTAGGTGGGGGCTGCTAGATGTTTTAAGTGGGAAAAAAATCCAAACAGGTTTAGGAAGAAGAAGAAAAAATCATCCTGGGGGCAGAAGAACAACAACAACAAATTTTCCTTGGGGCCTTCCAATTTGAGATTGTTGAGTGTTGCCAAGCAAAACTAACACCCAGCGGGAAGGTTCTGCTTTTCTCACAAATTCTCGGTTAACACAAGGCGTGCCAACAGCTGGTAGAGCGAGAGTCAGGGTGCCAGGCTGAAATGGAGTGGAAGGCATCCCTGGCTGGAAGTCTTGCTGGGAACCTGGAGCGCTGGAAGGTAAAACTTTACCTGATGCTGGCAGCGTCACTTTGCCAGTCTGTTTCTTCCCGAGCTTCAGGCCTTGCTGATGTTCAAGTTGAATAAATGAGAGCTAATGATTTTTTAAGGCGTTTTCAGGGAATTGCCGTGGGAATGCTAAGTTGGCAAGAATAAAACCTAGGCAAAGAGAGTTGATTTTTGATGACCCAAAGAAGGCATGTCCTAGAGTGGTTTAGTAGAGCTCGAATAGTCTAAGATTGTTCCACATCAGGAAAAGTGTACAGTTATCAGAATTACTTACTAATGAAAAAAAGGGGAAAAAAGATTATTAGGCTGTAGGGTAGTGGGAAGGAACAGGGTAGCAACTCTATAGTGAATTGGTCTGAGAAACCCTCTAACTTGGATCCAGGGAAGTACTTCTCCCAATAATCGGTTCCACTGTCCTGCTGTGACCAGTAACAGGGGAAAAAAATAAAACTCCCCTAAAGGTAAATGATTCATCTCATGAACAAAGGGAAGAATAAGAGACCTAAGTTTATATACACAGATTCCAATTGTAAAATCAAACCTATTTTGTTTTCTAAATAAACAATATTTGAAAACACAACATTGCAGTCTTGTTTTCTTTAATACTGGCTAGGATGGTCTGGTCCTTTAGAGGAGGTCCTGAATAAAATAATATGGGCTGTAGAGAGAAACGCTGTTTGCTTGATAGGTGTTTTTGTAAAGGTTTTACTGGCCTACAGTGTGAGTCAGTACATTGCAAATTTAAGAATATTCACTTTTTCAGTAGCCACTTAAAAAAAATTTTTCTAAGCAATGATGTCATTGTATTTTACTTATAATCAGAAGTACATCAGCCCGTGAATTTAAAGGTTTTTAATGTCACTTTTGTTGCATTTTTACTGTGCAATTCATGTGCACACACACTTTTAAGCATTTTTGATTTATGTATCTCTCTGCATATTTTCTGCCTTGTGATGTGTTTAACGAATGACAGTGTCTTTAGTGCATAGCTATTTGGGGTTTCTACACTGGAAGCATAATCCGAGGCCTTGGAATTGGTCAAACAAAACTCACTTGGCAACATTTACTTAAAGAGCACTCTCCAAGCGGACATGTCAATATCAGCTCCCTCCCCGTTCCCCCCCCCAACGGCCCCCCCACCCCATGTTTATTTGTAATTAAAGTTAAGATGCTTGAGAATGGCTTTACCATTAATCTAGAAACATAGAGTTGTTTCCTGGTGAATGATGTATGACAGTTTTCTTTGTGCTTCCTCTGAATAGAGAATTGTTCTTGTGGCGTTGTTACAGAGAACAGCTTTCCTGTGGGGCTCACAGGCTCAACTGTTTCAAACTCCTGTTGTTCGGTAAATCTGTCAGAAGAGTCTGCAAGGGACCGTATTTATGAAGAGAGTGTAGAGTGGTCAGTCTAAAAAGCTCCTTAGTGTAGTACTTTGAATTTTAAATTACACACATAATTCAAAGGTAATGTAACTTGCCTTGTCGGACTTTAGTCCATTCCGTTAAATGGAGAAAAATGACTGACGTGAAGAATGACTTATTGATTCTCGGTGGGAAAATGACTTCTGTAATATAGGAAGTATGGTAAAAGGAGTAGCTTAATTATTTAGGGAGCACTTTTCAAAATATGCTTTTACAGCAGTACAAATTGTATATATACAAATTGTATGACTAGGTTCTTTTTTTAAAAATTCTTTCATAGGAGAAAGTTATGAGAAGGCTTATATTATTTCGTTGCTAAGGCAAAGTTTAATTTTGCTTAAATTCTTGTAAGACTAAGAAAGGTAGGAAGAGTGATGAGCAGTTTCTTAACCCTTTAAGAAATATGACTTGTTCTAATTGCCATTTCTTTTTTACATCATACTTAGGCTGGTGTTAGGATGCCGTGGCTGCCAAGTTTACACAATGCACTTTCTCTCTCTCTTTCTTCTTTTGGTTTATGATGTTTTTCAATAGTGTCATGGAACTCACTTAATCTGATTTCATCAAGTAAATATATGGGAAGTTGAGATGACATATTTTTATCTGACATTTGAAGAAATATTCATAAAATAGCAGATAAAATATTTATTTTGGCCTTTTCATTCTGATCTCTCTCGACTCGATGTGTATTCCTTGCTTAAGGACCACAGCCTAATGTTATTTTGACTGCATTTCACAGTGTTGGCAGCCTTTCAGATAAACAGCATATTTGTGGTTAATTGGTTGAACATGTTCTATAATTATAATTATATTAAAACCTTAATGTGCTTGAACGTTTGCCCGCGAAGGCCACTCACAGGAACTAAGTTATGTTTCTGTCGTTATAACTGAGCTGGCTGGCGGCTGCCGCTCAGCAATCCAGGCAGGACTGGGAACCTGGGAAAACTGCAGAGGTTTCTCTTATTATGTGGGTCTGAAACCGCTGTTTGGATAGTTTTAGAAGTTGACCATGAAAATTGCCTTCGGGTTGTAACTTGGATCCCCAGGTTTCAATCTGTGGGCTAACGTTTCTTTGGATTTTCAGAAAGGATTGGCTTGGCTTTTTATCAAAGTTACACAACGGCTGTAAAAAATAAATAAAAAAAAGCAAAATTAGCACTTTATCAAGTTTGGGGCATATTTCCAAGGCCACCAGGGAGCAGGGAAAGTCACCAAAAGACCGCTCCTTGAAACCAGGCAAGAAGCCATCTTTGCAGTGAGCTGAGAGGTCTGATGGCCGCCAGCTGAGGGAGGGAATTCCCCTTTTGTGCCTTCGGGATTGATAGAGAAGCCCAGTGGACTTAGCATCTGGGAATCCCAGACTGATCTTTTCTGGATATTGGTTCAACCATAAGATGGTACCTTTCCCTGTGTAACAAAGTCAGATTCTGTGAAACACCTGTTTTTTGTATGGCCCATGAGATAAGGATGATTTTTACCTTTTTTTTTTTGTTCCCTTGAGACAGTGTCATTCTATTGCCCAGGCTGGAGTGCAGTGGTGCAATCTCAGCTCATTAACTTCCGTTTTTTTACAGAAAAAGTTTGCCACCCTCTGATCTACATGATGTCCTTCAGTTTCTGTCTCTCACCAGACTGATGGTGCCATGAGGGCAGGGGCAACCCCTATCCTAAGGCATGGCCCATAGTAGGGGGTATTCATTAGAAGAATGAAAGATTGAATACATCAAAGCAATGAGTACAGAGCTGTCTGTCATTTTCTTATCTTTGGCCTAACAACTGAACACATTTTATGAAATTTGCAAATCTGTTTCCAAACATGTTTGAATGGATTTTTATGGTCTTTTAATTAACCCAATAAAAATGGTAACAACACAGCAATTTTAAGAAAATAACAGAGCCAAGTATTTTTTATAGCTATGCATGCAATCCACATTACACCCACATGCAGTATTTCTATGGTCCAAATAAGTATCTGTCGGACTTAGAATACTTTAAATTAGGATTTACTTGAAAGATTATGTTCTATATCATTTTTTTTTTAAAAAAAGGAAGAAAAATAAAGCTCTTCCTAAATTTATTTACATGATGGAGCAATTCTGGCACTGCTAAATAAGGCAGGAAATTCCATTAAGTTTAAATGTGCTGCCCTTACCCTAAAGTATTTGGAGGGCTTCGTAGAAGAGCCAAATAGATTCAGACAGATCTTATTTGTAGAGCTGAATGTGCACTTCATTAAAATACTTTGTAAGGTATTCAAGGATGGGCTAGGAGGGTGAGGATTCCAAATCAGAATCTTCAAGCCAGTGATCCAGGCCAAAGGTATTCTGCCAGAGTGTTAGGAAATTTCACAGCCTCATGGAGACAACTCCCCTCCCCACCCTTGTTGAACAGACTCTGGAAAAGTCACCATTTTTTGTTGGTCCTTTGCTCTTGGAGCATTCCTGGCCTGACCTGTCAACCACTTTAGCCTCCAAGGTATCTGAGCCTTTCTTTCGCCTCTCTACTTAGATCATATTCTTCCTGGATTTTGGAGTCAGGCTGGGACACGAGCCACCTCCTCCTCCATTGTAGCTGTGTGGCTCCAGGCAAGTGGCCTCACCTCTTTGAGCCACTAGTTAACTCAGCTGCCAAACAGGGATCATACATTTACCTCTTGGTGTTGCTGCAACAATTAACAAGGAGGATATTTGTAAATCTCCCTGGGAGCTAGATGGTGCTTAATAAGCAGGCATTAAGGGTTGATTATCTTTGCACTCTCTCCTGCCAGATTTTGTAACTGAGTCCAGGCATCTTTAGAAACAGAAATAAATGGTCCCTGCTCTTCTGTATCCCCTGGGATAACCCAGCATCATTTCGCTGGGTTACACATCCTCTCTTCTCTCCTGTATGTCTTCCCTCTTTCTTACGGTGGTTCTAAGCTCTGTGGATCACTTATCTTCTCCTCTGAGCAGGAACTGGGCAATTGGAGGTTCTTTCCCCGCCCATGCTGGTAGGAGAATTGTTTAGTAGGTCATAAAGTGGAATCTCCATTCCAGTCTGATCTGGTCAATTCTGGGAGGACTTCATCCAAGCACAAAGAAACCTTTGTTTTCATTCAAGACTTCCCTAAAAGGTGGCTGGGTGCGGTGGCTCAGGCCTGTAATCTCAGCACTTTGAGAGGCCAAGGCTGGCAGATCATGAGGTCAGGAGTTCGAGACCAGACTGGCCAACATGGTGAAGCCCTGTTTCTACTAAAAATACAAAAATTAGCCAGGTGTGTTGTCACGTGACTGTAATCCCAGCTGCTCGGGAGGCTGAGGCAGGAGAATTGCTTGAACCTCGGGAGGCGGAGGTTGCAGTGAGCCGATATCATATCACTGTACTCTAGCCTGGGCGACAGAGTGACACTCTGTCATAAAAAAAACAACAAAAAAAAAGACTTTCCTGAAAGGTGATTCACAGGCTTCTTAGGATCCCTTCATGTTTAGCAATTTGGATTTCCACACAGCCTTGCTGTGTCTTCTGCCCATTTGTCCTCTGCTGCTGGTCCCTGGGTGGGACAGCTCCCCTTTCTCCTTGTCTGGGTTGCTCAGATAGAGCCATAAGGATTCTCCCTGCCTCAAGAGCTGACTTCCTTCAATGAGTTCCTAACCACTTGTCCAGTTGATTCTTCTCTGGACCTGCCTTGGCATCTCTGTGCCAAGCCCAGTGCCGGGGTTGCAGATGCAGAGGCACTGGGGCATATTTCTTAAGTTGAAGAGCTTGCAACTGATGAGCCCCCTCCACTCATAAAAATGTTGTTCCTGGTCTTGCCACTGTCTGGAACCCACCAACACCTCCCCTTTCCAATATTGCTGGCTTCTACTTGTTCTATAAGATCCTTGTTCTACAAGTTCTGTATCGTGTGTGAGTCCCTCTCACTAAAAAATTTCCCTAGTCATCTCTTATTTATACTCCTTGATGCAGATTTCCATTTTACTCTTACCTCATTGTATTATAACTATCTATTTGTGTGTGTATGTATGTCCCCACTAGGCTGTGAGGTCTGTAAAAGGATAGTCTAAATACAGTTATCTATTGCAAATCTTATAATGTGACTCCATGATGAGATAGTTGGATATAGCCTTATGTTCCCAGCAGGAAGGAAGAAAGGAAAGGAGGGAGGGAGGTAAGGGTGGGAGAGAGACAAGAAAGAAAGGGAGGAAGGAAGGATGGGAAGGAGGGAAGAAGAGAGTTTGGTCAACATTTGTTGATTGTGAATGAACAAACTAATGAACACTAAATGAACAAATGAATGAATGAATGGACAAATGAATGAGTGTATGAGTGGGTCAAGAACAAGATTTGGCCCCAAGGAGATACGTGACTTTCTACTTTGTTTTCTATTTGGATTTCACACAAATGCTCTAAGATCTCCTGGTAGGCTGTGCTTAGAAGTCTAGGTTGTCGCCTGCCCAGGACAGGCTCACCCTGGCCTGTGTCCTAGGTATTGTGGGGCTGCTGTAGGAGGATGGTGGTTAAATCTTGGAGGAAATCCAGGAGTCTCATGTCCCCTTGGCTTCTGTCAGAACCAATACCTCTCATTTATTTTGAGGTCTTGGCTGAAGATGTATCATCTACAACCCTGCAGATCAGATGTGTTGGAGCAGAGAGAGTGGTGAGGATTAATCTAGACTGAAATGTGCAAATCAAGCTGTCTCAGATGCCATTTTCTGGATAGGGAGGAACAGCAGTTGGCCAGTTTAAGAGCAATATGGAGGAACCACTGGGGATTCTATGCATGATCTTAGGGGAAGTAGCCTTATTATCTCCAACACTGGCTGTTTACATTATCAGAATAAGAATGGTTCTCCAAGGCCAGGTGTGGTGGCTCACGCCTGTAATCCTAGCACTTTTGGAGGATGAGGTGGGTGGATCACCTGAAGTCAGGAGTTCAAGACCAGCCTGGCCAACACGGTGAACCCCTGTCTCTACTAAAATACAAAAATTAGCCGGACATGATGGCAAGTGCCTGTAATCTCAGCTACTCAGGAGGCTGAGACGGGAGAGTTGCTTGAACCCGGGAGATGGTGGTTGCAGTGAGTCAAGATCGCACCACTGGACTCCGGCCTGGGTGGCTGAGCGAGACTCAGTCTTAAAAAAAAAAAAACAAAAAAACTACTGGATCTCCAAATGAGCAGACACCAGAATCTCATGGAGGGATTTTTCGAACACGTAGCACAGGGCTTCGCCCCCAGCAGTTTTATTTTCGAACTTCTGGAGTGCAGCCCAAAGATTTGCATTTCTAGCAAGTTCCCAGATGATGTTGATGATGATGCCTGTTTGGGTATCACATTAGATGAAGGGCTTTGCTAATTTCAGCTGCAGAGTATTGACTCATGGTGTAGGATTCCTGCCATCTGCAGCTTCCTTGGGTCATCACTAGGGTTAGAATCTTATTTTCTGAGTATGAAAAGCATCAAAGTTATTTTAGTAAAATGCTTTTGCCGTCATTGCTTTAAAACTAGCTCTTCGAAGTGGGAAAACCAAAAGTTTTATTGAAGCAATTTGTTGTAAATATGAGTTCTGTATCACATTTGGGACATTTGTAAAGCCTTACTTTGAATGTCTTTTTCTTCACTCTATCTGTATTGTTTGGTGTTTTCTATATAAATTTATAAATTGAATGTACCTGCCACAGATGTCGGTTTTCTGGTAATAATACTTTTTTACATTAAAAAAAACTCCTGAAATGAAAATGTAACTTAGTCTTATTATTGTAATCTCCCCTTGCCTTTTTGCATGGATCATTTGTTTGTGAACTGGTTATTTCAGGAAGGGCTCGAAGGTAATTTCATGGTTTATAGCATTTATATTGGCGCCTTTAATGAGCAAAACATATTGTTTTCTAATACATGAAACCAGGAATTCATATATATATGTATATATATATTATTCTTATTTTCATTTTCTAATATTACGTGTAGTACATGTATATCAACTTCAAGACATTGAGCACAACCATGTACAGAAATTATACTTCTGTACACAGGGGAAATATGAAAGTTTTATAATGCAAAAAAATAAAAAAAAATCAACATTTGCAAGCTTATGAGATGATTTTGTTTTTAATGAATCCAAATGGTAGCAGGGAGCTGCTGTTGTGTTTGTGCATTGTACAGCAATTCATATCTAAAAATAAAGTAACATATGGCTTTGTTATTATTTAGTTTAGGAATTGATGCACCTAAAGGAGTTTTGAGAGCTCTGGGTCTCGTTCGATTGTTGTACATGGCAACCAAATAAGAGTAGCTGGAGCAGAGAGTTTCTCATCTTCAGATTATTAAGATTTGAGCAATTCATTTTTTTTGGATGGTGTTTATTAAAGTCAAGAAATCTTTTGCTTATTTGCTAATGATTCTCTCCCCTCTCTCTTATTATATTTTTGAAGGCTGAATTGGTAAAATTATCTGGCCCAATAAAAATATGTCCTGGGTTGGAAAAGAGCACAAGTTTCTTTTTCTAGCCCTGGAGTGAGGTGGCTCTCTGGCCTCTGGGTTCATCTGGTGTCCTGGGGAGTCATTGACACCCACACACTCCTAGTCACAAGACCTTTCCCTCCCATCCAGATTGTGTTTATTTTACGGCTCTCGCACGGAGCATGCAGCTGTGTAAACCTGAGAATGGTTTCTGCACAGCTTTGATCTTTGCATGGATCAACAGTTGCCCTCAGTCCCTGAACCCTGTTCCATGGCCCCATATTTCTTGGATTTTTCCATTTTCTGGTAATTATGGCATCATGTAGGGAGCCTTCCAACAGCATCCCCCACAGCTTTGGGTGGAGGATTTGGAAAATATGCCTTAAGTCTGTCATTTGTAGAACCATATTAAGTAGTGATTTCCATTTGATGCCAAAAAAATATGCCATTTAGTTTCTTCCTAAGAGGCAATCTGACAATTTCGAGTAGACTGCTGGAGTCTGACAAATTTGAATGTATTATGGACTGAATAAATGTTTATTGAACAAATGCCATTTTTTTAACTCTTAAAATGTTCAGTTCTTCCACCAAACATAGATGATACAACTGTTGGAGATGGAGCACTGGACCGATGCAGTGTAGCGTTATTTTGTAATCTACGAACTGGGAGCCTATGGAGACCTATGCATGGTGGAATACAAAAGTCATGACCTGTCTTTATATCCTAGTATGGGCAATAAAACCCCCCTTTAATAGCCTTAAACATGGTACCAGGAAACTGTGCAAGAGTTCCAGGGAAGGTGCCATTTTTCCATATGGAGTTGATATGGTCTGTGTGTCCCCACCCAAATCTCATCTTGAATTCTAATTGTAATCCCCATGTGCTAGGGGGAGGGACCTCGTGGGAGGTGATTGAATCATGGGGACTGTTCCCCCGTGCCATGAGTGAGTTCTCATGAGATCTGATGGTTTTGTGCGGGGCTTTTCCCCACTTTGCTCTGTACTTTTCTCTTTCTTCTCCTTCTTGCTGCCACGTGAAGAAGGACATATTTGCTTCTCCTTCCACCATGATTGTAAGTTTTCTGAGGCCTCTGCAGCCCTGTAGAACTGTGAATCAATTAAACCTCTTTCCTTTATAAATCACCCAGTCTCAGGTATTTCTTCTTAGCAGCATGAGAAGGGACTAATACAGGGGGTGGTCACAAACAGCCTGCAGACTGGGCCATCGTGCTTAGGCAGGATCTTGAGCTAGGAGATGAGAAGAGCTCTATAGGCAAAAAGAGTGACTTGGAAGGCCACATATGGCAGAGTAGCTAAGACTTTGGGATTTCCAGTTTCAGACAGACATGGGTTTGTATCCTGGCTCTGCCCCTCAATGCCTGTGTGATCCTGGGTGGTTTGCTTAATCCTTATGAGTCCCAGTTTTCTCATCTGTAAAAATGGGATTAATAATAATCATAGCTAGCTGGGCACAGTGGCTCACACCTGTAATCCCCGCACTTTGGGAGACCGAGGCGGGCAGATCACCTGAGGTCAGGAGTTCGAGACCAGCCTGACCAACATGGAGAAACCTTGTCTCTACTAAAAATATAAAATTTGCCAGGCTTGGTGACGCATGCCTGTAATCCCAGCTACTCAGGAGGCTGAGGCAGGAGAATCGCTTAAATCCGGGAGGCAGAGGTTGTGGTGAGCCAAGATCGCACCATTGCATGCCAGCCTGGGCAACAAGAGCGAAACTCCGTCTCAAAAAAAAAATTTTGTCCTTCTAGATTGTGAGGACTAAGCAAGACCACGCATTTAAATTGTTTAACACTGTCCCTGAGACATAGTAAGGCCTCAGTAACTGTTAGCTCTCTTATTGCTATAGGACAAGTGTTCTTATTTTCCCTTTTCTTCTTTTTCCTTTTCCTGTTCCTTGCCCTTCCTCTTTTGATGAAAGTTTACACCAAAAAGGATGAGCTGGGTTGCAGCCAGCATTCTAGTTTCACAGGAGCCTAGGAGATACATGGAGAATATTCTGAGGCTGGGTTAAATAGTTTGTCTCCAATATGGGTGTTAGTCATATTCTTATCAGTATCTGAAGAACCCAGAAGAGTGATTCTCAGAAAGGAAAACTCTTGGCTAGAGGATTCCGAAAGCCAGCGTGAAGTGGAGGCTGTTACTCAGTGGGTGCCATAACATGGCTCTGTCACCTAGCACCTTTTTATTCTCTAATCTCAGGAGTGAGTGCTTCCTCCTGCCATGCCTGGCCTCTTCTCACCTTCAGAGTCTTGGTATGCATAAATTCTTCGTCACTTAAGTGGAGTGAATCCTGATTACCTACATTTATTAATGAAAACAACCAAGAATAGTTGAGCCCAGAAGTACAAATCAATGTGCTGAATCAGTTTATGATGTCGCCCTAATTTCTCCACATCTGTTGAGCTGTGATTTCAAATTCCATTCCATTTCTTTTCTTTTCTTTCTTTTTTTTTTTTGAGACAGTGTCTTGCTGTCACCCAGCCTGGAGTGCAGTGGCGAGATCGTAGTTCACTGCAGCCTCCACCTCCTAGACTCAAGTGATACTCCCACCTCAGCCTCCCAAGTAGCTGGGACTACAAGGTTGTGCCACCATGCCCGGCTAATTTTTTGTATTTTTAGTAGAGATGGGGTTTTGCCATGTTGCCCAGGCTGTTCTCGAACTCCTGGGCTCAAGTGTTCTGCCCTGTTTGGCCTCCCAAAGTGCTGGGATTACAGGTGTCAGTTACTGCACTGTTCTGGAAATCCTATTTCTTGTCAAGCAGGACATCGAAGTTGAGATCTAAGAATTTGGACTAAAATTTGGGGCAGGTTGTTTCCACTACTGTGTATTGAGAGATGGCAGGGACCATCTTGCCGAGTCCAAGAGATTGTGAAGTCTAAAAGGCTTGGCTGCAGTGTTGGTTCATCTGTAACAGCTGCCTATAAGGAAATATTTGAGAAATACAGATTGCTGCATCTTATAAGAAGGACAGTGCTTAAAACAGAAAGAATTGAGTAGAAATTAAGATATAGCTTGATTTTTTCCAACAGAATCATGAAGTCTGTTCAATTTTCTTTTTAAAAAGTAATTTAATCTTCTAGAAGATATCTACATTTATTCATTAATTTCCTAGGTAGTCTTCAAAACCTTCCTTCCTCCCTCCCTCCCTCCTTCCCTCTCCCCTCTCCCCTCTGACCTTTCCCCTTTCCCCTCTCCACTTTCTCCTTTCCCCTGTCTCCTTCTCTCCCTCCCTTCCCTCCCTTCCTTTCACATCTGACATCTCTACTAATGGCTTGACTTTTTCGGGAAATGATTCATTACTTTATGATTTCAATTCAGTAACCATTTTCAGCTATGCCATAAATTTAAATCCTTTACTATCAAGATAATGTTTTTTTCTCCTGTCACTGAAATATTATGATTGGAAACTATTTTTAAAAGTTGACTGTGTTTGGGACAGCTCTTAGGGATTTGTCCTTTATACCAGCATATAACTTGTAGGTTGTCAGTGTCTCCAGGGGCCATATGTTCACCAACTAGACTCAACAGTTGCTAATGTTTTGCCATGTTTTGTCAGTTCATCTATCTGTCCATCTCTTTGTCCATCCATCCAACTACCCACTTACCCATCCATCCATCCTTGCATCCATCCATCCACCCACCCATCCATCCATGCATGTAAGTTGCAGACATCAACAAACTTTACCCTTAAGGACTTTGGCCGGCATCTCCTAAAACTAAAGGCATTGCTGTACATAATCACAACTATTATCATTATCATGTCTATGAAATTGGTAATAATTTGCTAACATAAAATAATACCTAGTCCATAACAAGATTTACTGAATTATCCACAAATTGTCTTTTATAGCTTTTTGTTTTCAATCAGGCTGTAAAGTTCACACATTACATTTGGTATTGTATCTTATTAGTCTGTTCATTAAAGAGTTTTTTTCAGGGATCAGGGTTAGAGGGAAGGCTCCTTTCTGGATACTGTGTATACTACTAATTTTCTTTATCGGCTACCAAGGTTTTCTTTATTTTTTTCATACTTTTCTTTCATTGAGGAAACATTTTTTTATACATTTTATTGTACCTTTATGAATCTGGTTTTGACTTCTGGCCCAGCTAAGAAGCTGGTTTCCTTTGGTGAAACATGGGAGAAGAGGGAAGAAAAATCTGTTAATTAGAATTGTGAGCGTGCACTCTGTTTATCTCTGACAGAATCGGCTTCCCATGGCTCTGAGCTGGAAAGGAAGATTCAAGTCTCAGGTTAAAAAACAAACCCTCCAAGACCTCAGGGCTGTTTGCCTGTGATTAGAGTCTAAGAAAGACTGAGAATTGGAGATCAGGACTGTCTCTGGTCACTGATGGTTCAACTACAGCACAGATACACTGGGTAACAGACACACTGCCAGGCCTCAGGATTACGTTACCTAGGGTAAGGACTGAGCCTTTCTTCCACCTTCTTGGGGTTGGAGGGCAGGAATTTAACACAGCTTAGATCACAGAGTAAGGGCTCTTCTACCCATAAGTTTTGGTTTGTACATCAAAGTAACATTCTAAAATTAGATGAGGATGGTTTTTTTTTTTTTTCCCCCCTTTTTGAGACAGGGTCTCACTCTGTTGCCCAGGCTGGAGTGCAATGGCACGATCTCAGCTAAATGTAACCTCCACCTCCCGGGTTCAAGCGATTCTCCTGCCTCAGCCTCTCTAGCAGCTGGGACTACAGGCGCCTGCCACCATGCCCGGCTAATTTTTGTATTTTTAGTAGAGAAGGGGTCTCACCATGTTGGCCAGGCTCGTCTCGAACTCCTGACCTCAGGTGATCCACCTGCCTTGGCCTCCCAAAGTGCTGGGGTTACAGGTGTGAGCCACTGTGCCCGGTCTTAGATGAGGTTTGTAGATGTGTTTTTCATATTCCCAAAGCCATGAAATTTGACAGGCAAATATATCAGTTATAAAAGTTTTAGGATTAATTATCAACTAACTCCCAGATGTTGCCTCAGCCTCTCTTTTTCAGCCTTGTCTTGCCCCAGCCTAGAGACAAGCCACAGCTATAGGTTTTATTTCTGAAGGAGAAAACTCAGTGGACCATTCCACTGCCTCAAGAGATATTGCCTACCTGCAGACATGTTTTGTCTTGTCCACACATGACGTAAAAACAAAATAAAAATGCTGAGAGAAATGCCAATTCAGAGGTTTCATATAAAAATATAGCTTTCCAATTTGACTTGAAAATTGGAAGAGGAGGTAACAATTGGCCAGTGCTGAGTAGAGGGCATGTGGTCTCTAGTCTGCCACAATCTCCACCATACCTTATTGTCTCCCTTCTCAGTCGAAGCAGCTTTACACACTCCTGCTACTTGCCAAGACACTGTACACATTTAAGTTTGCTACCTGTGACTTGGCATATCTCTTGGTTCCAAAGAGTTTTAGGTATTATGCAATTTGCTAGCTCCCTCAGCCCCTTTCCTGGCTCCAAACCTTTGGCTTTGGTTTGATGTTACTGGGTTGCTGCAGTAAAGTTCCCTGTGGACCTCACTACTTTATCAACTGTAATGGTCTTGTTGAAGACAAGGCTTAGAACATCATCAGACCCAGACCCTTTCTCAGAGGACCTGGGAGAACTCTCCATATGGATTTTCATTTGGGAAGATAGATTCTCCTATTGGAACAGCTGGTTTTCCCTTTAAAACAGGGAGTCCAGCAGCTTCTAGGATGCTTAGAATCAGAATTGTTGCTCACTTTTTAAGGTATAGAGTATTTGTCTTATTCTTAACTACATTTTATATCTTTGCCCTTTTCTCCCTTACTTTAAATAAAATCTATCTCTAATTTATGTTATTTAAGCAATGACAAATTCTTTTTCTGATAGACAAAGTAAAGTATAAATAAATAAGACATCCAAGTAATAATCAGAAGTATTTTTATGTTGGTCTCATTGCGGTCTTTTTAATCCCAGGCCTGATGCGCTTTAGGTACCAGCCTTGGTTGTTTGTAAGGGAAGAGGAACTTGAATAGCCTACACAGACATGAAAGTTGAGCAACTGAGCTCATGGACGTTGCTTTTAATCAGGATCCAGAACTAGGGAGTGAGTGAGCTCGGATTTGAGCTCCACTTTTCAAATTTTCACGACCTGTGCTCTTTCGTTTTTGTTTGTTTGTTTTTTGTTTTTTTTTGAGATGGAGTTTCGCTCTCGTTGCCCAGTCTGGAGTGCAATGGCACAGTCTCGGCTCACTGCAACCTCCGCCTCCCAGGTTCAAGCGATTCTCCTGCCTCAGACTTCTGAGTAGCTGGGATTACAGGCATGCGCCACCATGCCCAGGTAATTTTGTATTTTTAGTAGAGACGGGATTTCTCCATGTTGGTCAGGCTGGCCTCAAACTCCCGACTTCAGATGATTCGCCCGCCTTGGCCTCCCAAAATGCTGGGATTACAGGTGTGAGCCACCGTGCCCGGCCAGACCCGTGCTCTTTCTCCCACCACTACCCTGTGCCAACCACCACCCCCACTCCTATTCTGGAAAGAGCCAAGCCGTCAGCTACTGCTTTTGAATCTATACGCAATTCTAGCAGCTTCTCTTAGAGCCCTTTTAAATTAGCATTAAATAGTTTTACTAGCCCTGAGGTTTCAGCCAAGGAGCTTTAAAGGAGCCGGCCCTTTGTTTATTTATTTTTCCTCTTCTGAACATTTGGAAACATAGCTTCGGTGCTCCTTCTCCAAGATAGCTGAGTCATGACCTCCCCGTTTCCTTCCTTCCCGTGGCCTGTTCTCCTGATCAGCTGTTTGTTATCTGAGGGATTCATTAACAACCAGGATATCTGAGTCTCATCATTACTCATCCTCTGCTCACTCTCCTTTCTAATGCATAGGCCTTTAGCCTTTTACTTTCTACCTTTTTGAATGCTATACTTTTTTGTAAAGTTTTAATTAGGGTAATGCATTGACATTGTTCAACATTCAAACGACGGAAATGGTGAGTGTGGAGGTTTGGTTTCCCCGCTTTTCCCAGCCATCCTGTTGCCTTCTGCGGAGGCTTCTAGAATTTTCAGATGAATGAGAATCCTTTCAGAAATAGTCTCTGCAAACTCTAGCACACCCGTAGTGCTAGGGTGGGTCTTAGTAAAATGTCTGCAGGGTAAGCACACTGTTTTGCACTCTACACAATTCACTTCACATTATCTCATAGAGACTTTTTCATATTAATATATAAAGGGATATATACACGTGCTGCTTCATGATAATCCATTGCAGAGTTGGCCTGTAATTTTTTCAAGCATTCTTTGTTGATGGATGTTAGGGTTGTATCCATTATTTTGCTATTATGAACCACACCATAATGGGCAACCTTGCACACATTTCATGTCAACATGTATCACTGAATGGGAAGGATCTGTTCCTGGAAAGGATCTGTTCCTAGAAGAGGAATTCTGAACAATATGGCCAACTTTGTCTCTGTTGAGGTTGAACCATTTGACACATCTCATTAGCATTGGGAAAATCCCCATTTCCCTCGCTATCCATTTTTCTTCCTCTCTTGCCCTCCTCTTTTCCCTTCTTCCTCTTTTTTCTTTTCTTTCCTTCCCTTTTTCCTTTTCTTTCCTTCCTTCCTTGCCATTTAAAACATACTGATAACTTGGCAGCACAGAGCAGTGATTAAACTCAGCCACTCACCCCACCCTACCTGGGAATCTGAATTCTGTCTTTTCTGCTGCTGTGGATTCTCAGTCCGCAAGTCATGTAAATCAAAGCTTCTCCTGCCACGCTGGTGTGTATTAGGCCAGGACTTCATAGTGTGATTCAAATCACCAACTGAATTTTTTTTTCATTTTCTTCCCCTTTCTGGGGGAGTATGTTTTTCATGGAAAGCGGGGCCCACCAGCTGCTGTGATGATCCTCCCTTGCCAGGGAGGTGCTGTTAATAGCAAATGCCAAGTGAGCTGGTGTTCTGTCCCTCCGGCCTCCTTGCTCACAATAGCCAGGAGGAAAAAGCCATGTAACCTCTGGATGAGTCCCTTGGCCATTTAGAAGTGAAATGAACATCCAAGAAGAAGCATAGACAATGTGGAGGAAGAACTCTTCCAAATGATTGCAGGGATATTTGGAATCTTTCCCCCTGAGTTCCCTCCAGAAGTTAAAGCCCAGATCCCGTGAACTGATTAAAAAGCCCCAGACCGTTCCAGTTCCAGTCATCTTGAAACTGAGCAAGACCATGTCATCCATGGAGCTTGAACATAGGAGCACTTAAAAAAAAAAAAAAAAAAAAAAGAATGAAAAGCCGCTTTCTTGTTTTGGTAATGATTTAATGACAGAAAGTCACCCACCCACCACTTGGGTACCACGCAGCCCACATTAAACAATTGGCCCTTGACAGTGGATGGTTCAAATTAGTTTGAAATGAGAAATTGCCGGTGACCTGAAACCCATCATTATTAACCTTGTGGCACAACATTGCCATAACCAGTAGCCAACTCTCATTTTTTCTTTTTCTTTTTTTTGGTTGGAAGAAAGTCTCATTGATGAAAGTTGGCTCAGTTCTTTTTTGAGTTAAGTGGTCAGACCACCAAGAATTACTTTCCTTTGATTGGGAACAGGTTCTAATACAGATGTCCTTTACATGGGCAATCCACTTTTCTCATAGATTCCGCAGTCAATTCGGGCTGTGTTTATATATAGACACCTGCCCACAAAGACTATGTGGAGAAGCATCTGCGTCTCACCGCCTGTCTTCCAAAGGATTTGCCTTCTAGTAATTCATGTTTTTGTAGCTTAACTACATTTATAGTGAACGGATGGCTTCTTTCTTCATCCAAAGAAAGAACAAATGACAAAAAGAAAAATTTTGATGATTTGGGAACTGCATTTATGGAATAATAACATTCATGATATCTCTGGATAATGACGATAATTACAGTATATGATTCTAGAAGGGTGAGTCTAGCTGTTCCTAGTATGTCTCCATGGGTTGTTATGTGTTACTGGTCAGGCGATCAGGGATTTGCTGAAGATTTTCTTTCCCGTGTGGCAATAGGTATTTCAGAACCCTGCATCATGGTATCCACAGAAGTCCCCAGAGTTGTATGAGAGTTCATCTGGGCACCTTTCCCAAAGACAGGCCCCCTGTGCAGCTTCAACTATTCACTCTATTTATAATGTTATTCCTGGATATTGGGCTTGCTTCCACTCGTGGCCAGGAGAGGATATTTCTTACTCCAGATCAAAGAGTTGAGACATTGCCTTCCCACAATTCCCAGTGAGCCCAGCTCCTTACCACAATTCCCACCCCATGCCTTCCCCAAATTCCTGATGAGCCCCATGCCTTTCCACAATTCCCTGTAAATTTTGCTCCTTCCCACAACCTCAGTGAGCCCCACTCTGTCCCGTAATTCCCTGTAAATCTCACTCCTTCCCACAATCCCCACTGAGCCCCATTCCTTCTCACAATTCCCTGTAAATCTCACTCCTTCCCACAATCCCCACTGAGTCCCACCCCTTCCCACAATTCCCAGTGAACCCCACTTGTGTACTGTGTCTGTGAGTAGCCTGCCCACTCTCCTTATGACAGGTTTCCAGTATTATCTGTTTCATAACCCATTTCTAACCTTCTGGGTTTTTTCCTTCAACATTTCCTGTGACAGTTCTCCATTATATCTTTGTTAGATAATAGTTAGCAAGCCATTAATAACTTCCAACTTTTTGAGCCTCTACCATATCTTGTTTTCACTGGGATTTCTACACCGTGGCCACTTTGTGGAACCTGACTTATCAAGAACTTAAGCAGCATCTGTTAGAAGTAAGTAGGGAACTAACTACCTGTTCACTGCTGCCCGTTTATTGCTAGCACAATGCCAAGTGTCAAATAAATGCTTCTTGAACAAGTGAATAGAGCACGCTTCTAGGCTTCTGGAAACTGTGAATGTTGCTTTATGTGGCAAAAAGGGACTTTGGAGATGTGATCAAGTTCAGGATCTTGAAATGGGGAGATGAACCTGAATTACCGAAGTGGGCCCTAAGTACAATTGTAAGTGTTCTTATGAGAGGGAGGCAGAGGGGACTGTGACTACGAAAGAGGAGGAAACAGGGAGAAGAGGTGAAGCAGCTGTGAGGCAACAATCTGGTGGCTTCTAGCCCCTGAAAGAGGTGAGAAATGGATTATCATCTAGAGGATTCAGAAGGAACCAGCTGTGCTGACACCTTGATTTTGTAATCCAGTGAGGTTGATTTCGGACTTTTGACGTCCAGAATGATAAGAGAATAAATGTGTTGTTTTAAGACCTAAGATCATGGTTATTTGTTAGAGCAGTGATCAGAAACTCATACAAGAATGAATGCTAAGACTAAAGGCACCTGCCTCTGACATACTGGACCCTTAACATTCCTTTTCATGGGAGATTTTGCAGATTGCTACCCTCTTTGCTCTCCTTACTCTTCTCTTTTTACTGAAAAGATACTTACTAGATGTCTAGCGTGTTAAAGACTGTACCTTAAAAAAAAATCACACTCTAATTTAGCACAATTTCAATTGTGGTTAAGCACCATGCCATTCACACTTCAGAACCAAGCTCAGATCCATGTGTGACACCCTGGAATGTGGCAGCTGATGGAGGAGGGGGGCTGAAGTTGAATCTGCACTAGCTGAGTTAACCTTCCCATGGTGCCTGCACTAGCAGGGACTGGACTGAGACCCCAGGTTTCCCAGTCAGGCCTTCATTTTTCTCTCATGATGAGAGCTTTGGAAATAGGCAGTGCATTTGGAAATATTTGGAAATAGGAAGTGGGAGCCCTTCCCCTAGCATGTTAGTGGCCAGCACCATGTCACACAGCCACCCAGAACTGCAAGAGAGTATGCAGAGGTCATTGCCCCTTGCTAGGTGAGTGTAAACCAAAAATAAATTCTAAGCTCCCCAAGCAACTGAATGGATCCTTGCCTCTGGGCCAAGGGGATTCCGAAATAAACCTGAAAAACTAGTTCAGGCAGTGATGGGAAGAGGGGGTTGGATATGACTCATTATACCCTTCTTTTTTTGGAAGTCAGTCACAACTGAACAGCATTAGCATTAAAACAGATCTTAAGACTGACAAAACAGATTCTTTGTAGCAATAAGATACCAAATTTCAACCCCACTCTGTATAGGATCACTTTGCAGATAGCAGGCCCTGAAAGAAATCAAATTATTTTACCCCAAAATATATTTCTCTGGTATATTTCGAAATGGCCCTGCAAAGCTGTTTCTTCTCTACGTTCTGTAGAGAACACCCTTCTCTTTCCAGGTCTTTTCCTGATCCAGGAGAGATTCACTAGGAGTCTGGCACCTTTTTAGTTTTGATAAGAGATATTTATCATTTATTCTCTCTGAAGCCTATTTCCTGGAGGCTTCACCTGCATCATAAGAACCTTGGTCTTTTTATGGGCTTAACCCAGATAGTCCTTTCTACTGATGCCAGGTGTTTAGCTAATAACGCTTTTAACCAATTGCCAATCAGAAGATCCTTGAATCTACCTGATATGGTTTGGCCGCATCGCCACCCAAAATCAGACAGTCCTATCTATTGATCTCGGTTGTTTAGCTAGTAACTCCTTTAACCAATTTCCAATCACAGAATGCTTGAATCCACGTGATATGGTTTGGCTGCATCCCCACCCAAAATCAGTCCTTTCTATTGATCTCAGGTGTTTAGTTAATAACTCTTGTAACCAATTACCAATCTGAAAATCCTTGAATCCACCTGATACGGTTTGGCTGCATCCCCACCCCAAATCTCATCTTGAATTGTAATCCCCACAATCCCCACATAGCAAAGGAGAGACCAGGTGGATGTTGTTGAATCATATACTCCCGATAGTGAGTTCTCACATGATCTGATGGTTATAAATAAGTGTTTGGTAGTTCCCCTGCATTCTTTCCCTTTCCTGCCGCGTTGTGAACCTGGTGCTTTGCTTCCCCTCTGCCCTGATTGTAAGTTTCTTGAGGCCTCCCCAGCCATGCTGAACTGTGAGTTAATTAAACTTCTTTCCTTTATAAATTACCCAGTTTCAGGCAGTTCTTGGTAGCAATGTGAGAATGGACTAATATACCACGTATGACTTGGAAGCCCTCATCCCCATCCCTTTGAGTTGTCCTTCCTTTCTGGACCAAACCAATGTACCCCTTACATATATTGATAGAAGTCTGCCTGTAACTTTTTTTCCCCTAAAATGTATGAAATCAAGGTGTAACCCAACCACCTTGGGCACATGTTCCCAGGACCCCTTGAGATTGTCTTAGGCTTTGTTCACTCCTGTTTGGGTCGAGAATAAACCTCTTTAAATATATTAGAGTTTCACTCTTTTTATCAACATATGTGACTACCCAGAATTAAACTGGAATGCTGTCAATAAGAGAAATGAAAGGATGATGGGAGGTGTGCACCCAGCAATGTCTGTCTTGTGGTCCTGAAGTCTAACTCTAATCCTGGCTCCACTACCTGGACCGTGACAGGTTGCTTAATTGTTCTAGTTTGAGTGTTCTCCTATGTAAATAGGGATAATAATTGGATGTATGGTAGGATTTGGGGGAGGATTAAATTAGGTTATATGCATGAAGTGCTTAGAGCCAGGGTCTGGGCATTAATACGCATTTAGTTACTGTCACTCTTGTGATCTGCACAATTATTGTCATTATCTTCCCTTCCTCCTCCTTCCCCCGTTCTTTCTCCTTTTCTTTCTATCATCATCCATAGCTCTCTTGCCCCATTGTTTTAAACCTACCTGTTTTTGTTTCTGGTAACTGTATCCAAAAGTAATACAGAATTTTCCATAAGAACATTCATTTATTGTGTTTTCTTCTACCCACGAATTTTCTTATGCTACAGACACAATCCACTGAAATTTCACCTCCATTGTCTGTGGCTTTTCTAGAAATGTGTGCATCTGGGCTTTGTCTCACACCTCCTGGCCCGTGTTTGGCATGGGCTCACACGTGCACACACACACAGCCTGCACTCAGTTTGTTGATTGAATGAATTAATATTTCACAGAATAACAAACACATGCTGATTATACTCCTTGTGAAGCTAATTTGTTTTCATATCTGAGAGCAAGGCCAAATCACCAGATTGATGACTTTGGCTGTGTATCTAAAGGACGTGCCATTGCAGCTAAGTGGACCTGAATGTACAGTAAGACCTAGTGGTTACCAGAATGCATGCCACCCTTGTGCTTCTGCATGCAAAGGGTACAGGCCATGTGCCAGTCACAGTGGAAAAGGCATGCTTCGTGTCAGCACATTTGGCAACTCTCTGGGATCGGGGATTTATACCCCAAAACCTTGCTCTAGAGACTTGGCTTCCATTAGCAAGGGTAAGGCTAGTAAGAAAGGAGTTTTACTCACCCTTGCTTGCTCTCACAGCTGTGTCAGCCCATTTTCATCCCTTTTCAATGTTTTCACCCCTGAGAGAACCCAGTTCAATTCCCAGCAAGAAATGAGCCTCAGTAATGCAGCCCCAGACCCACCTTTGAGGGTAGGGGCACACTTGTTGTCACAATGGACAAGAGCCAGGCTTGGCATCGGAGTGGATGCTTGGGAAGCCCCAGAGAAATAGACATGAGTGAGTGTAAGAGCCAGCTGCCTGCGTGGCTTCGAGGAAAATTTCAAAGACCTAGTGCACTGAAAGTCTGACTTAATTTGTGATTTGCGAATAGTCTCCCAGAAGCCATGGGGTACAGATGCGGGACTTGTGAAAAATACCAGACATCCTGTGGGTTAAAGAAAAAGAAAGGGGGGCGGTGGGTGAAGTGTGAGCAATTTCTGGCAGCTTTGTAGGCATTTATTATGTCTAGGTGGCACAGCGTCGTTAGACTGGTCGGTTTCCTATCAGGTGCATTCCCTGTATGTCTTCAGCCAATTTTTTTGGTAATCCAAGGCCTGATGTATATAAACAAATTCCTCTCTTGATCATCTAAGCAATGAACACTTAACAGAGTCAAGCTTGGAGAATTCAGTTCCTACCACAAGGTCCGGAATGGAGAATTTATAACTGGAAGGGAGACAGAAGGTATGCTGAAAGGTACTCAAACTGTCACTTCCTTCACCCCCAGGAGCACTGAGCAGACACTGATTCCTCTGCAGTTGTTGGGCTTTTGAGCTACTTCCCTCCTGGGGAGATGCGTGTTAACTGTTTCATGACTGGCAATGCCGTAACAGTGAGCAAGCCAACATGACCTTACAAATATATGTGCAGAAATGCAGACAAGTGGGCATAAAGAATCCAGACTCAACTTACTTCTAGTGGTAATGGCTGTAGGAGAGATGGGGAGTAGGAGGAAAAAAAGCCAAAGGCAGACTTTAGTCTGGTTTATAATGCTTTAATTTTTTTTTTGAAGGAAGAAAAATGTTCATTACTTACTTAATAATTATTTTTAAAAAGTAGCCTGGGGGGGGTATTCATTTTCTATGGCTGCCATAACAAAGTACCTCAAACTGAGTGTCTTGAGACAAGACATTTATTTTCTTAAAGTTCTGGAGGTCAGAGGTCTGACACAGGCCTCCCTGGGCTAAAATCCAGGTGTCTTCAGAGCTGTGTTCTTTTGGATACTGTAGAGGAGAATACATTTCCTGTCCTTCCCCACGTTACAGACTGCCCATGTTCCTCGGTCCATGGCTCCTTTTCGGTCACCTTCCAGCCAGCAACATTGGGCTGAGTCTTTCAATGGCCATGTCTCTGGTTCTTTCTCTTTTGCTTCCTTCTCTTATTTTTAAGGACCCTTGTGATTTCACTGGTCTCAGCTGGATAGCTATCAAGGCTCACTTTAAGGTCAGCTGACTAGCAAACCTAATTCTATCTGCAACCTTAATTCATATAACCTGGCATAGTCTCGGATTTTATTTTAATTTTTTAATTGAATTCAGCTTTACTGTATCTTTTGTAGGGGGTAATTTTAGCTGCTTTTTCAGTTGAAAACTTCAAGGAAGGAAACACATTGCTAGTAAGTGGCCAGCTGGGGTTGTAGGTCTAATTCTTTTTTTTTTTTTGGACGGAGTTGTGCTCTTGTCACCTAGGCTGGAGTACAATGGCATAATTTCGGCTCACTGCAACCTCCGCCTCCTGGGTTCAAGCAATTCTCCTGCCTCAGCCTCATGAGTAGCTGGGATTACAGGTGCCTGCCACCATGCCCAGCTAACTTGTGAATTTTTAGTAGAGACGAGGTTTCACCACGTTGGCTAGGCTGGTCTCGAACTCCTGACCTGAGGTGATCCACCTACCTTGGCCTCCCAAAGTGCTGAGATTACAGGTGTGAGCCACTGTGCCTGGCTGGTTGTAGGCCTAATTCTAGCAATCTCAGCAACTGTAGGATTTCTCTGCGTTGGAGGAAGCAAGATTGAAGGTCGTCTGGCTTTATGGACAATGTGCTTAGAAGTTCATGCCATACCTCAGGTCCAGTCTTGTGACTGAACCAACCAGACAGGCCTAGGCTCTGCCCTAAGTGGTCAGCCCCCAAGGTGGTAGCACGCAGGGCCTCACTTCCCACTGCCTCTGTCTATGGGCATGTGCTATGTGCCATTCTCTCCCCTTATCAGTGGGTTCCCAGCTGCCTGGTGTACAGGAGGGTTAAGTAGATACCTGTTGAGTGATTGTGAATGTTTTCATTCATTGGAGCAGATTTGTGTCCTACTAATACCAGACATGTCCCGTTTTCATATTACTTCTTTTTCAACATCTGAGTACCTACAACATCTAAAGAATAACAGGAAAATACACCTGGGTGGCCAAAGTCAATGTAACGGGCAGAAAGGGCATGTCATAGGCTTGGAAATCAGACGTCTTAGACGCCAACACAGGGCTCTTCCACTTATTAGCTGTGGAACCTCAGACTGGGATCCTTGACTTCCTTATCTATAAAATATGGCTTATAACTCACCATGTATTATAGATCTGCTGGGAAAATGATAAAATGTCTGAACAGTGCTGGCTCATAGCAGGTGTTCAGAGATGTGTTTTATTGTTGTTTTTCTTTTTTCTTTTCTTTTTTTTTTTGAGTTGGAGTTTCACTCTTGCTGCCCAGGCTGGAGTGCAATGGTACAATCTCGGCTCACCACAACCTCTGCCTCCCGGGTTCAAGCAATTCTCCTGCCTTGGCCTCCCGAGTAGCTGGGATTACAGGCGTGTGCCACCACACCCAGCTAATTTTTGTGTTTTTAGTAGAGACGGGGTTTCTCCATGTTGGGCAGGCTGGTCTCGAATTCCTGACCTCACGTGATCTGCCTGCCTTGGCCTCCCAAGGTGCTGGGATTACGGGCATGAGCCACTGCGTCAGGCCTGTTGTTTTTCTTATTGTACCATGACTTCTTTCTCTCCTCTGTCGATGTCCCTGCCATCTAAATGCCGAGTCCCCTTGTCTACATTTTGAGGCTCTTCTATTATGGAAGAGGGCTAGAGAGGCCATCAGAACTTGCTTTCACTAGCCTTTGATCCTTCCTGTTTAAGGAGCTCAACATTCATCAGAATTCATTCTCAGATTAGAATTGTCCAGTCTCAAAGTGATTTTTGTCCCCAGTGACACTTTCCTTATATCCGTGCTGACACAGGTTCAGGAGACCAGGTCGAGTTGGAATCCTGGCTGTCCTGCTTTCTAACAAGCTGCTTTATCTTTCTGTGCCTCACTTACACATCTATAAAATGGAGCTGGGCATCCATCTCCTTCAGTTATGGTGAGAATTAAAATAAAAAACACAAAGCACTTTTAAAAAAAGTACAAGACAGGCCGGGCATGATGGCTCATGCCTGTAATCTCAGCACTTTGGGAGGCCGAGGCTGGCAGATCACGAGGTCAGGAGATGGAGACCATCGTGGCTAACACAGTGAAACCCCGTCTCTACTAAAATTACAAAAACAATTAGCCAGGCGTGGTGGTGGGCCTGTAGTCCCAGCTACTCGGGAGGCTGAGGCAGGAGAATGGTGTGAACCCAGGACGCAGAGGTTGCAGTGAGCCGAGATTGAGCCACTGCACTCCAGCCTGAGCAACAGAGTGAGACTCCGTCTCAAAAAAAAAAAAAAAAAAAAAAGTACAGGACATACGTAGGACCCCTGAACATTTATCCCCCTGCTGCCAGTACGCTACAGCAACCACCATGTCTACCTCTATCAGGATGGTGCCATTTTGTGGGTTTTTTTTTTTTTTTTTTTTTTTTGAGACAGAGTTTCGCTCTTGTCACCCAGGCTGGAGTGTTAGTGGCGTGATACTGGCTCACTGCAACCTCTACCTCCTGGGTTCAAGCAATTCTTCTGCCTCAGCCCCCTGAGTAGCTGGGACTATAGGCACACCCCACCCTGCTGGGCTATTTTTTTTTTTTTTTTTTGTATTTTCAGTAGAGACAGGGTTTCTTCACGTTGGCCTGGCTGGTCTCAATGTCCTGACCTTAGGCAAGCCACTCGCCTTGGCCTCCCAAAGTGCTGGGATTACAGGCATGAGCCATCATGCCTGGTGAAAGGTGTCATTTTGATGTAGTAAGCCATTTCAGTTTTTTCCAGCAATCTTCCCTCACCCTTGGGGTCAGCTAGAAAGTCAGTTCACACATGGGATGGGAGTTCTTGCCAATGTCTTTCATAAAAGAAGAACTTCTCCTTCACTCGGATGTCTTGGTCTTTTCTCAGCATTTCATTCTAGCCTTTCTGTCTCCATCCACCATCTATCAATCATCTATCATCTAGCTATCTATCGATTTCTCTTTTTTGGCTTTAATTTTGTCACTTTTTCTTCTGTCTGCTATAGAAATAGCAAATTTTCTTATGTAAGAAAACTCTGAACACGAGGCCAAAGTAGAATTTTCCCTGAAACAGCTACCTTTTCCTTGAAATTGTTCTGTACCTAAAATCACTAAATGAGGAGTAATAGAAATGGAGACATGAGAAGTGAAACTGTTTTTTTTCCTTGTAAAAGCTTCATTGTGCTCTTTAGAAGATACCTCTGTAGTTTGATATGATAAAAATAATTTTATGATTATGCTGAGTGTGGTGGCTTAAGCCTGTAATCCCAGCACTTGGGGAGGCCAAGGCCGGTGGATCTCTTGAGGTTAGGAGTTCGAGACCAGCCCGGCCAACATGGTGAGACCCCCGTCTCTGCTACAGATATAAAAATTGGCTGGGCATGGTGGGGTACACCTGTAATCCCAGCTGCTCAGGAGGCTGAGGCAGGCGAATCACTTGAACCCGGGAAGCAGAGGTTGCAGTGAGCTGAGATCATGCCACTGTACTCCAGCCTGGGCGACAGAGCAAGACTGTCTCAAAAAAGAATAAAAATGAATAAAAATTATGTGATTAGAGAGGGGAAAACAATCATTTCTTGTGTGCTAATACCACTCAGCAGGTGCTTACACTGTCTGGTTGATCCTCAAAATGACTCCATGTTATCGCCATTTTCAGATGGGTAACTCAGGTAGAAATATGATTCCATTAGTTTAAAAAAAACAAATACATAGAAGATAAGAAAAATCACCAAAAATTCCTAGCCACAGTAGGTGTATCTGTATTTAACTAGTCTCCTCGTGTTGAATATTTAGCAGGTTTCTCGTTTTCTTTTGTTTTTGTTGTAAGTGGCACTGCAGGCCAGTTGCGGTGACTCAAACCTGTAATCCCAGCACTTTGGGAGGCTGAGGTGGGCGGATCACTTCAGGTCAGGAGTTCAAGATTAGCCTGGCCCACATGGTGAAACCCTGTCTCTACTGAAAATAAAAAAAATTAGGCATGTTGGCATGGATGTGTGGTCCCAGCTACTTGGGAGGCTGCAGCAGGAGAATCGCTTGAACCTGGGAGGCAGAGGTTGCATTGAGTCGAGACTGTGCCACTGTACTCCAGTCTGGGCAACAGAGCCACATCTCAAAAAAGGTGGCACTGCAGCGAACAGCGTCCACATGTGTGCACAGAACATTGTTCTGCTTTGTACCTCAGATGGCTTTGTTAGGTTAGATTCCCTGAAGTGGAATGGCCAGGGAATTTAAAAAGGGTTTTGCTCTTGTCGCCCAGGTTGGGGTGCAATGGCGTGATCTTGGCTCACTGCAACCTCCAACCCCCCTGGGTTCAAGCGATTCTCCTGCCTCAGGCTCCTGAGTAGCTGGGATTACAGGCGCCTGCCACTATGCCTGGCTAATTTTTGTATTTTTAATAGAGACGTGGTTTTGCCGTGTTGGCCAGGCTGTTCTTGAACTCCTGGCCTCAGGTGTTCTGCCCATCTCGGCCTCCCAAAGTGCTGGGATTATAGGCCTGAGCCACGGTGCCTGGCCAAGTCTGTTTTTTAAATCTAGAAAATGGGACTTGTTAACTTCTGTATTGTCTTTTCTGCTGCTTTATCCAACTTTGCGATTTATAAGCTTCTGTTACTGGAAAACGGTGATGGTAAAGTAATTGCTTTCTTATGTTCCATCACAGAGGGTAGACTGCTAGCTCTAGTATTTTTCCATGCTGCTTTTTAAGTGATAGATTTATACCATTCAGTACCAACCCTGCACCCTGGGACATGCCTCCTTGCTGAAACTACCATTTCTCTTTGTGAATTCATTATTCGTTTTTCCAACAAACTTTTAGTGAACATCTAATAAGACCTGGACATCTGGCTGAATGCTGGAAGTGCAAAGATGAAGGAAAGTTGCTTCTTGGAAGGATATTAGAATCTAAAGGTGAAGCCTGCACAGCAAGTAGTCCAGTGGTGGGATAAGGGATCCACTGGCCCAGGAAATTGGAGGGACTTGGAGAAGGAGCATCTCAGCCATCCAAAGAATGGAGGAGTGAGGGAAGGCTTCTGGAAGGAAGTTGTGTTGAGGCTGGGTTTGGAAGGATGAATAGGAGTTAGGCAAGTGAGGAATGGGGTGAACAACTGCAGGAACTTGAGTGATACTTAAGGGTAAATTCTCTCTCTCTTCTGTCTCTCTCACTCACATGATAGGTAAAGCAGTGTTTCTTCCCCAGGGGTGATTGTGTTTGTTACAGTGTGATGGAGACTGGATACTGCATCTAGCAGATAGATGCTGTCAATCATCCTACAATGTGCAGGACCGTGCCCACACAAAGAATGATCCGTCCCCAAACGTCAATAGTATTGAGGCTGAGAAACCATGTACTAAGGCCCAGGACAAGTATCGGGTTGGATAATGGCAGAGGAAAGTACCTTACCTCCTTCCAGAACCTGAGGGTGTGTGACTGTGAGTGTGTGTGTGTGCACACACTTGTGTGAAGTGAGAAAAATCTGGTTTCTCTTTTCGAAGTCTGCCTCATTTAGGCTCTGGACTCCTGCTCTCTGTTGACTCTGTCCAGAGAGTAAGCGACTCAGCAGGTGTGCCTCCCCATGGGCCCCCTTCACGGTGTCCTCACCTTGATGTATTAGCACATTTTATTCCCCCATCAGTGTTTATGACATCCAAGGACTTGGTCGAACTGTGAGGAAATGAGAGTGGACAGTGAGACTATTATTCATTTTCACTCCCCGTAAACATCTTCTGTTTCTGCTTTAGAAGACATTGCTAATCCCCTCGTGCACTGGCTTTGCATATTTCTTTTTCAGCCTGGGTTTGAAAGCAAAGTTAGTAGTGACTTTTTCCTGATAGCTGCTGAAAAGGTTCCACAGTATTTGGACCGCTGCCTGCTTCTACCCTGGAGCACAAAAGATCCAGGCGTAGAAACTGGTTCTAACAGTATCCTTCTAGAGAACACCAAGGGGATGTGAGTCACTTTCCCTTTGATTTAAAGGCACTGCGTCCCTCAAATTCAGAGTTAGAGGGTGACATGTAGTTGATCTTTACTTCCCGGGGGCAGGGGACTATAATTAAATGGCTGTGGAAACCCAGAAGCAGCCTACAGAAACCCTTAGGAGCCCTGGGTCTGGGAGGAATTTTTTTTTTTTCCCCTGTATATCTGTGTTTACAGTTCTAGAAAAGTGTTGGTTTTGATGGCAGTGGAGACAGGAATAAGGAGAGATTGTATAAAGGAGAGGTTGCTGTGAGCCGAGATTGCGCCACTGCACTTCAGCCTGGGCGACAAGAGTGCAACTCTGTCAAAAATAAATAATATTATTCTGTTCTTTCCTAATTCTTGATTTGTGGTCCATATATTTGGTTCCTTAATTAAATTGGAGTTCTTAAAACAAATGTTAAGAACACAATATTTAGGCACACAATACTTGGATTCCAATAGCTTTGGATAAATTAATAAAATCCTTCCATTTTCTCAACCGTAGAATGGGAATAGTACCCACCTTATAGGCTTGCTGTGGGGAATAAGTGGGATAATAAATGTTAAGTGCTTTCAGCAGTACTGTACATACATAATTTCTGTAAGTATTGGCTATTTTAAAAATTATTTTAACACTTTATTCTGATATAGGAAGTTCCAAAAATAGCACAGAGGGGATCCCTGTGATTTTTACTCACTTTTCTACAATCGTGACTCCTTATATAACTATAGTACAGGATCAAAACCAGGAAACGTGCCTGGGTACAATGTGAGTGTATAATTCCAGGTAGGTAAAATAATGGCCCTTATTAGGATGTCTGCATCCTAATCCGTGGAAGCTATGGATATGCTTTGTTACGTGGAAGAGAAGAATTAAGATTGCAGATGAAATTCAGGTTACTGATCCTGTGAAGCTAAAATTGGGAGATTACCCAGGGTTATCTGGTTGGGCACAGTGTAATTGCCAGGATTCCTAAAAGGGGGAGAGGGAGTCGGATGAGTCAGGCAGTGAGATGGCAGCATGAGAAGGACTCCGCCACACATTGCTGGCTTTGAAGATGGAGGGAGGCGGGCATGAGCCACAGAAAGTAGGCAATGAGATAGATTCTACCGTAGAGCTACCAGAAGGGAGCACACCTTGCTGATGTCGTTTTACTATTTTCTTATTTATTTTTGAGACAGGGTTTTGCTCTCGCCCAAGCTGGAGTGCAGTGGCGCTATCATGGCTCACTGTGATCCTCCCACCTCAGCCTCCTAAGTAGCTGGGACTACAGCGTGTGCCACCACACCCGGCTAACTTTTTTGTATTTTTAGTAGAGATGGGGTTTCATCATGTTGCCCAGGCTGGTCTCAAACCCCTGGGCTCAAGGGGTCCTCCCTCGTTGGCCTCCCAATCTGCTGAGATTACAGGACCCTGCTGATGTCTTAATCTTAGCCCCTTCAGATCCCAGTTGGTCTTCTGACTCTAGAGCTATAAAAGAATACATGAGTGTTACTTCAAGCTGTGAATTTCTTATTAATGTGTCACATAGCAATGGAAAAATACACGTTCTATGCCATTTTTATCACATGCGTAGGTTCATTTAACCACCGCCACTACTAAAATACAGGACTGTTCCATCTGCACCGAGGTCTCTCTGTGCTACCCCTTGAAGTCACACTTGCCACCCTCCGCCCTTAGCCTTTCTTTCAGCCTGTGAGGAAGCAAAGCTTTTACTCTTCAGGCATCACCTCACACTGTCTCTTCTGCCTGGGAGGCACTTTCTCCAGTTTCCCTGGTGAAACAGTCATCTTTTAAGTCTTCTGACAACCCCTCTCTGAGCATCTAATCCCAATCAGAATTCCCTCCTAATGTAAACTATCATTATATCTCTTAACTTTATTTCGTAGCACTTATCATGCTGTATGGATAATGGTATATTTGGGTGAGAGTATTTGTTTCTCTTTCTCCCTAAGTAGCCTGGAAACTGCATGAGGGCAAAAACTTAGCTTTACTCAATGTTTTCTCAGCTTCATGTACGTGACTGTATACAGAGTCTGAGCCGAGAAAATCTTCCTTGCATATACGAGCAAATGACAGTATTCAAGGTACAGAACTGAAATTTTCTGTGGGTTTTTAAGTGGAAGAGTACACAAGCATTATAAGCAATTATACCTGCATTTACTGAACAGACTTTTGTTTTTTATCTCCTTCGGTGTAGGTTGTCATACTAAACTGGTTCAGATTCGGTATTTGGGGGTAGTTAGACTTCTGTGAACTTCAAGTAGATGGTTGAACATGACTGAACTTGTACAGTGGACACATTTGGCATTTGTTTTTAACTCCCTAGCTGTTTCCAGAAATAGTTTGGTTAATTCATACCGATAAAATAAATCCCCGTAAGAGCATTATTCCCCAAAGAAAGTGGGCTTCCTTTGCCAAACATAATTATCTGGAGAAGGGATTGAAGAAGTCAGCTTACCTCTTGGCCAAATGCTTTCTAGAATTATTCAACCAAAGACAGCAAGCTGCACCTAGGGGAAGCCAAACATCTGGATGAAGAATGAAATATCCAGATGTTTTCAAGTATCTGGATGTTTCTAACCGTCTGTTTCTCTTGGTTATTGACAAGTGATCCAGCTGTTTTGCAGAAGATGGTATACCTTGCCTAACAGAAGAGAGAAGTAACATTCTTAGAAAACTTTGATGTCATCTCATATGTACTAACACAGCGTCTCTGTCTTTAATTGAAGCCATGACGATCACAAAAATGAAAATAGCTTCATGTGTTTCTGAAGCTGTTGTCTTGCTTTGAGCGCCAGACTGCACAGGATTTTAGGTTAATTGTCTTGTTTACCATTAGAGTCTGCATTGTTTGTAGCTTGATTCTATTTATAATGTACTCACACCTTAACCAATAGCTTCACAGATGGCATATGAGAATACTGATATTCAGTGCTGCTAAGAACAGCCTACTGCCTGAACACCAGAGTGTCTTTTAAAGCGTAGAAAAGTTGGGTACATAAAATTTCTGTTGTAAAAAGGAATGTATAGGCCTTAATTGAAAATGCATCTTTCTAGAACAGGAGTTTTGGAGGCTGAGTACCACCCACTCCCTTGCTCCATAATTTTCTTTTGTTTAAGGCAACGCATAGGTTCTTATTATATATATATATATATTTAAATAATGTTAAGGCTAGAGTAGAATGACATCATGGGAAGGCTTACTGAAACTTGGAGTGGATTCGTAGTCTGCCACAAGAATCCTTGTCTGATGTTTGTGGGTCTGTAGGACTGAATTTGAAGTCCTTAAATGGATGTCCTAACAGTGAATAAAGACGTGGGGCTTGAATTTATGTGTTATCTTATTACGCTGTCATTTTCTTGAGTGGTACACCAGAGTGCATGGAAAAGTAAATGATAGGAAGCCGTGTGGTAGTTAAGGGTGATGAAGTAGGAGTGAGAACACAGGCTTGCTGCCTGGCGTCAGCACGCACATCACAGGCCCTCCCTGTCAGTGGCTGTTGTCTGTTAGTGTTTCCAGCACAGCTCTAAAGAGCGACGCTTGGAGGCTGGGGAGAGGGGGTTGGAGAGGCATATGATTCTGTTGACATTTAGTGACATGCGCTCTTCCCAACCAAACAGATGCAAATGGATTTTAGTTGTGAGTGTTTGTTAAACACCTGCGTAAGTGACAGACCTGCAGAGACAGGTTGTGGACGGAAAGGAAATTCAAATCAGTGCATGAGAACAGCAGCTAAAGTGGACAGACTCAAATGTTTTGCCTAAATACTTGGCTCCAAATTTTACAAAAAGCCGAATGGTTTCAATTTCATCCTATATAAACCAGATGATTGTGTATTTACTTCTCACTTGCCCTGCCAGTGGGATGGTTGGTGGGGGGAAGACAAGGACAAACAATTGGAAACAGCAAATGAGCCAAAATCCATCTGGACTTTGTTAATGCTGATTGTATAGTTTGTTCTGTTGTTTTTAATGTCTTCCAAGCCTTCTGTGTATTAGCCAGCATTAAGGGGAAAAAATGACATTTTGACTTTGACTTCCTTTGTAATGTAATGCATTATGTATTTCTGAAGTTTTTCTTAAAGAAATAGTATATGATAATAATGACTAGCACTCACTGAGTGTTTGCCATGGCCAGGATCAGGCCAAAGGTTTTCACGCTTGTCCCTTTTTAAACTTCTCAACAATCCAGTGAGATAGATGTTATTAGCCCAATTTAAGGGTGGGGAAAGTGCGGATTCACAGATTAAATAACTTGCCCCTAGCATCGTACAGCCAGTGAGTGTGAGAGGTAGGATTCAAACCCAGGTAGACCTGAATTAAATCTTCTGAATCAACTCTTCATCACCAGGTGTGGCTACCTCCAATGATTACTTTGTTTTTATGATTATCAACAAAGTTACTCTGTGGAACAGGGGCAGGCAAACATTTTCTGTAAGGGACAGACAGTATTTTATGCTTTGCAGTACAGTCTCTTGCAACTATTCAACTTTGTGACTACAGCACAGGAGCAGCCGTGGACGATACGTAAGTAAATGAGTATGGGAGTGTTTCAATTGAAATTATGTATGGACATGGAAATGTGAACTTTGTATGATTTTCATGATCGCAACTTATTCTGATTTTTTTCAACCATTTAAAAATGTGAAAACCATTCTTAGTTTACAAGCCCTACAAACATTGGCATTGGGTTAGGTGTGGATGATGGGCCATTGCACTCCAGCCTGGGTGACAGAATGAGACTCTGTCTCAAAGAAAAAGAAGAAAATAAAACAGACATTGCTTATCTACAGCCTGTTATGATTTGGGGTTCTTGTATTTTTTTTTTTTTTGAGACGGAGTCTTGCTCTGTTGCCCAGGCTGGAGTGCAGTGGCATGATCTCGGCTCACTACAACTCTGCCTCCCGGGTTCACACCATTCTCCTGCCTCAGCCTCACTCAGGACTACAGGCATCAGCCACCATGCCTGGCTAATTTTTTGTATTTTTAGTAGAGACAGGGTTTCACTGTGTTAGCCAGGATGGTCTTGATCTCCTGACCTCGTGATCTGCCAGCCTCCGCCTCCTAAAGTGCTGGGATTACAGGCATGAGCCATCACGCCCAGCTGGGGATCTTGTATTAATAGCAGGGAGACAGTAAGCACACAGGGCTCGATTAATGATAAATTGTTATCAGAAGATCCAGCAGCTTCTGCTTTTTCTACCCTCCTCTTTGAGCTCTATTTAAACCAATAGGTTACTGGGTTTGAACATGCCATGCAGTGGGAAAAGGAGGGAACCCCACTGAGTTGTCCTCTAAGTGAATCATGCCCACTGTTCGGTTGTGAGGCTGTGGACTTTGCTTTTCATGCATGACATTGAAAAAACAGGGAAGGGTGGATTCCCCATCTCCTCTTCCTCTGTGGAATCAGGAAAACATGTTTCTATTCTAAATGTTCTTTGATAAATAAGATTGCGTGTTCCTGGCTACTGTAACATATATTTTCTTTTTCTTCTGTCCAGCATACTTGACTAATTATAGAGCTTGTTGAGCCTAAAACTGGATAGGAACTCAGTGCATGCACTCTTAAGGACTTAGAGGCCTGCCCAAGGTTATGTGCGGTATGAGCTGAATAATAAGCATAGATGCCCCTTTCCTGAGCAGCAGCTCGATGCTGGGCACTCTGCTAGGCATTTTTGGATGCATTTACTCCTCCAACATTCACTTTCCCCTATGAGGTTATTTCCTCTGTGTTAGAGACAAGAAAAATCAATTTACAAGTAGTTTAAGTGACTTGTTCAAGGCTACGGTAAGCTTGAAGTGGCAAGGATGGGATTTGAACCTCTGTCTGCTTGATTGCAAAACCGTGGCCTTTCTCATTCAGGTTATGCTGCTTCCCTCAAGGCAAGGAACTGAGGTTTTCTGTTGGCGGTGAGGTGGTGGCTTCTTGTTTCCCTGGTCTTAGATACTGCTCACTTCGCAGTTGAAATGTAGAAGTGAAAAGTCAGACAGTAGCAGGTGTTGCTGGGAATGTGGAAAAGTTGGAACCCTCAAACACTGTTGGTGGGGATGTAAAATGGTACATACAGCTAACTTGGAAAACAGTCGGAGGTTCCTCCAATAGTCAAGAGTTCCCATATGACCTAGTGATTACACTCCTAGGTACGTATCAAAGAGAAATGAAAACATGGACAAAGACTTGTACATGAATGTTAATAGCTGCATTGTTCTTAATAGGCAATAGGTGGAAAAAACCCTAATGTCCATCAATGGACAAATGGATAAATACATTGTGGTAAACATGTGTAATGGAATATTCCATTTTTTATTCATAAAAATGGACAAAGTCCTGAGGCATTCTATAATGTGAGTGAACCTGGTAAACATGAGGCTAAGTGAAAGAAGTTAGTTACAAAAGTCCACATATGGTGAGATTCCATTCTATGATATGTCCAGAATAGAGAAATTTAGAGATAGAAAAGAGATGAGTGATTGCTCAGGGTTGGGGGAGTTTGGGGTGGGTGGGATAGGAGGGGTATAGGTAAAGGTGATGAAAATGTTTTGCATTTGTCTGAATTGTTTGCACAACTCTGTAAATGTACTAAAAATCATTGAAAGTGAAAGCGGCAATTAATCTTTGCCCCCAGAGAGAAAGCACTCAGGGCCTGACCTGCTCATGGACACAAAAACCCATTCCTCAGATACCTTGGCCGGGCTGGAAGCCTGGCTTGTGTGAGAGCCTCAAGTCTCTGTAACAGACTGGGAGTGTTGGTCCTGTCACAGGGCTGTGGCAGCCTTTAAAGCTAGAAGGAATTGCTCAGAGTAACTGGTTCCTTTGAATCCTTTCCTTTCTGTCACAATGCAAATGTTTATGAGCTCTAATCAGGAGAAATGAGAAATCACATGTCTAATTTTAAATATGTTGCCTCTGATCACAGGTGTTGTTAAAACAGCTCTTTTATGACTTTATAAATACTCAGATTTATTTTGAAGCAACGTTTCATTATTCCTATACTATGATTAAATATTGAGACTATTGCTTTTCCAATTGTTCTATTGCAGTATTTAATGAGTGCAATTAAATGGAAAAATTGCCTTTTTAACTGATGATAGTCCATTAGTGTCTCTGTCTCTTCAGAAAAGAAAAAAAGTGAATTATTGGAATGACAAATGAGGCAAAGTTACCACCGTGATGGAGAGGTGCGATTTCCTTCCACATAATCTTCAATTAGTGATCTCTGTAAGAGGATGTTTTTCAAAAGGGTAATAGAGAAGTAATGAGATCAGAAGGAGGTCAACCCGGCCTTCTCCGTTTGGCAGCTTGATTAATTTATTTCTCCTTCTTGGAGATTGCTGCAAGGGGCTTTTGTCACCCTGTGTTTTTCATGGGACTGTAACCTGAGTGGCTGCTGATATATTAGCCTTGCAGGCAAGGAAGCAAGTCCGTTGCCCTGGAATGGAAGCCATAGAAGTTAAGGGTTTGTTTGCTTTTGCAACTTGAACACACTCATTGGGAGCTTTGGATAATGACAACAATGATGACGATGATTTTAAGAATTAATCAAATTAAAGGCTATGAAATGATGCCCACTGTGGATCCTGTGCCTGGTGCTCAGCACACACAACATCATTTCATTTTCACAGCCCTTGCGACATGATAGGGCTCTTTTGCAGATGAGGAAATGCAGGCTCGGAGAGCTATCTAGCATTGTACCCTTAAGCAGAAGGGAGGTAGGAGTGAATCTCTGTCTGCCTCTAAACTTTTGAGCTCCCCTCCAGAAGTCCAGGGCCCTTAGAAACTTTGTACTCAACCATTAAATTGTTTCCATTGTGCTGAGGAGCAAGGAAACTGGGATCACACAGTTAGATCGCAATGGGGGAACCTGAACTATGGGGATGCTCACAAAAGGGCAAAACACAACGGTTGCTGTCATTTGATGCTTTATGTTAAGTGTGCATATGCTCAGTTGCAGAAACCTAAATTGCTAAATTGCAAGGCTGTATACGATGTGCCAATTTGGCATATTCTGTCTTTTTATATTCTGCCACCCCCATCATATTTATGAAAATGCCAGGTTGTAATCATCCACTGGGAGAAACAAGGGGTTGAACATTGTTATCGTGCAAAGGAAGCTGGGCCTAGTAAAGGAACGTAAATACTAAAATCCCAGCACCACTGCTACTTCCTGTGTTTCTCTGAACATATTACTCAACCTCTCTGACTTTATTTCTGCCCACCCTCCCCCCGCCCCCCCCAATGCCTCAATCTGTGGCAGAGTTGTTACATTACTGAAAAAGAACATAAAGCATATTTTCTGGCATACAGCATATGTTTAATTTATAATTTTTGTTTTTATCATTAATACCAATGGATTGCTGTATTCTTGCCAGCCACTGATATGGGCTTAATTGTTTCATTTAGACATTTAAATGTACAATATACTTAAAATGCAGATATAACTTTAATTGTCAAAACATGCTTATTTTAAGAAATGTCTTTCTCCAGTAAAGCTCAGTATCTGGGGCTTTTTCGGTTGTATTCTATATGAATCTTGAATGCTGAAGTTTCTCACCACGGAGATGACAAACACATGAAATGTTTACTTTGCAAACTGAATTTCTCTTGCTGCTTTTTCTTAAGGTCCACGGAGGCTCCTTATCATCAACACCATCAATTAATAGTCATCCTTGGCTTCCTGGATCCTCAGCACTGTACTGGGCACTGCCCCCCCAGGAGCATCCATGCACCTCAAACCCTGACCTTGTGACTTTAAAGTCCCTAAGCGACCCCACACTGAAGAATCTGGCGAAGCCCATGCAAGCCCAGGGTTCATTTAAGTGGCAGCGATGGGACTAAATTAGAGGCCAGGTCTGTCTTAAGAAAGATGATAAATGGATGTGTCATATTGGGAAAGAAATTACTCTGTCATCATATGACAGGCTGGCTTGATTTCTTTGCATCGGTGTCCCTAAAAGTTGGGATGGGGGTGTGAAGCGTGCCAACTTTCAAAACCAGTTGTCACTCCATTTTGTGCTGTACCTCCCCAGTTATGAATCGGGGGCATCTTCACTGGGCTCTCCAAGCCCCAGTACCCTCAGTGTGGAAGGAGAAAGCATGACCCACTGGGCAGGACATAGAAGGCTTCAGTGAGAATGAAGCTCGATCATGCTTGTAGAACGTGGAGCACTCAGCAAATACAAATCACAGCCCATCTCCTCCAATCATTTGGGGTATTAGGACTCCCTTTCCTCCAACTCCCACTGGGAAACCTCTTTGCCATGACACAAAGCTTCCACAACCTTCTATTTTTATTTACAAAATTTTTTAAAGAGTGATCTTTGGTTTTCTCAGTAGAGATGCTTTCTTCTGAATAGCAAGCAGATAAAGTTCTCCTTCAGACCCCCAACCGTGGCTATATTGTTTAGTCTACAGTGGTTCTTTGTACAAAGTGCTTCTGCAAAGCTCTTAGAGCACCCAGAGCTGGCTTTGGAAAGCAAGACATTAGGAATGAGCTAGCCTGAATGAGTCCTGATTCTTATTTTTTATTTATTTATTTTTTTTGAGGTGGTCTCCTTCTGTTGCCCAGGCTGGAGTACAGGGGCACAATCTTGGCTCATGGCAACCTCAAACTTGTGGGCTCAAGCCATCTGCCCATCTCAGCCACTTAGTTGCTTGGATTATAGGTTTGTACCACCTTGCCTGGCCAATTTTTGTATTTTTAGTAGAGTTGACGTTTTGCCTTGTTGGCCAGGCTGGTCTTGAACTCCTGGCCTCATGTGATTCCCACAACCTCAGCCTCCCAAAGTGTTGGGATTATAGGCATGAGCCTCTGTACCTGAGTTCTGATTTCTTAAATTTTGTAATCCCTTACCTGTAACTCAGAAATTCCCAAACCTTCAAAAAACAACAAAGTTCTTAAGTTTGTGGCAAACTCAAATTCAAGTGGCAGCAAAACTTGAGTTGGAATTGTCATGGTCTTGTTTATAATCTTCACTTTTCTTGTCATGTGATTTGATGTTTGGGTATATGTTAACACCCCACTAGGGATATTTCATAGCATATGATTGATGTAGGTCGTAAAAAATTTAGAATCCTTCAACACATACTTGGATTTTAGATGAAGAATCATAGATTTTTATTTGTGTATCTTTGGATGAGCTGTTTAATTTTCATTTCAAGTTGCTGGTAAGATGATGATGATAATAGAGATAATCCTATAAGAATGTTGGAAAGGTTTAGTACTTTATTCTTGCAACAAATATTTATTGTAGGCCTGTATTCAAAGGAGAATAAGATAAATAAGATCAAATGTGGAAATTAGATGAATCTGGAGTTAGTGCAATGAAAGTTACTAGAGAGAACAGAAATACTGTCGATAATGCTGATGTGACTGGAGTTTTGACAAGCAGTCTGGGACTTCTGCTGAAAAGTGCTCTTGAAGCCGAGCAAAATCATTTCCACACCCTCAGCACCTCCAGTTTTTCCTGGCTGTAGTCTCAGGGCAGTTGACCTTTTGCCGATGTGTTTCTCTTTTTTTTTTTTTTTTTTTTTTTTTTGACAGTCTCGCTCTGTCGCCCAGGCTGGGGGGTGCAGTGGTGTGATCTCAGCTCACTGCAGCCTCTGCCTCCCAGGTTGAAGCGATTCTCCTGCCTCAGCCTCCCGAATACCCGGGACTACAGGCGCCCATCACCACGACAGGCTGATTTTTGTATTTTTGTAGGATGAGGTTTCAGCATGTTTGCCAGGCTGGTCTTGGATTCCTGACCTCACATGATTGACCAGACTTGGCCTCCCAAAGTGCTGGGATTACAGGTGTGAGCCACCGCACCCAGCCTGCTGATGTATTTTTAATTATCATAAGAAACAGTTAAAGTGAAATTGCAACCCCACGGTATCGGTGGACTGAACGTTTGGTTCTCATTTCCTTGAGATGGTACAATTTCCTCCTCTGGCTACTTTTGTCCAGCCAGTTCTCCTCTGTGGGCATTTGGAGAAGGGCTGTCTGATAGAAATATGAAATGATGAGGGATGCAAAAAACATGGTTTGTTGCTTAGAACAACCTCCACCACGAAGGTTCCAGAAAGAGTGACATTTCTGCATTTGCTGACCCTGTCGCCAGTAGCCTGGAATAAACAGCAAAAATAGTTGTTGAGGCTTTGTGGCAAATGTGACCTGTCTTTGTAGTTCTTGGGTAGGTGTGTGACTGTGGCGTATGAATGAGGCCAACTTGCAAGGTCTTTGGATGAACTTTGTGGCATCTGGCAATGTCCCCAATGCAACCTATGTAAAAGTATAGCAGTTTCCTGCGCACACTTAAGGGAAGAAACAGTTGTGGGGAAGCGTGCTCTGTTATTCTTGCCAATGTAGCCAAGACATACTTGGGGAGGTCTTTTGTATGTTTTATGTTTTATGGTTTTTTCTTTTTTTTTTTTTGAGACGGGGCCTTGCTCTGTCACCCTGGCTCAAGTGCAGTGGTAGAATCATAGCTCACTGCAGCCTCAAACTCTTTGCCTCCAGTGATCCTCCCACCTCAGCCTCCCAAGTAGCTGGGACTACAGGCATGTACCACCATGACCAGCTAATCTTTCAGTTTTTGTAGAGACAAGGTCTCGCTATATTGCCCACAGTAACACAGTAAGTCTCGAATTCCTGGCCTCAAGCGATCCTCCAGCCTTGTCCTCCCAAAGTACTGGATTACAGGCATGAGTCACTGCCTGGTGCTTTCTTTTTGTCTTTTTCTAATAACCATTGCTATAGATGGTTGACCTTAATGCGTAAATGTTTAAAATACCTAAACGCCTAAATGTTTGAAAACATTCCTTAAAAATTAAAGTTATCACATAGTAACAAGTGTTCATTTTTATAATTGCTGATTTAAGTTAATAAAAACCAATAACTATGAATATCCTTAATGCCACTGAATTCTTCACTTAAAGTGGTTAAAATGATAAATTTTGTTATGTATATTTTACCACAAATTAAAGAAAATTAACATTTCCAACAAGCCAAAGCTCTATGTAAATGTCCTAAATTAATGTGTTTTACAAGAAAATTTCACCAGTGATTTTTTTTTTTTTTTTTTTTTTTTTGAGAAAGTCTTGCTCTGTTGCCAGGCTAGAGTGCAGTGGCGTGATCTCAGCTCACTACAATCTCTGCCTCCCGGGTTCAAGCAATTCTCCTGCCTCAGCCTCCCAAGTAGCTGAGACTACAGACGCATGCCACCACCGCCGGCTGATTTTTGTATTTTTAGTACAGATGGGGTTTCACCGTGTTGGCCAGGATGCTCTCGATCTTTTGACCTCGTGATCCGCCTGCCTTGGCCTCCCAAAGTGCTGGGATTATAGGCGTAAGCCACCGCGCCCGTCAGGGAGTAACATTTCTATACAACTATATGTGGGTGCATTTTTCTGAACATGTCAGTGAAGTTTAAATATTCCTCTCACTTCTTTCAGTCACCCTCAAAGAGGAATTTAATTTACAAACTTCATTTGTACTTTTCAAACTTCCTCCTGGAAACAGAAGAAAATAAAATTAGATTTTTGTAAGCTGAGATGATATGCATGTTCTTATTTTCAATATAGTTAGTCTCTCCACTTTATTTTTAACACAACCTCATAATATAAATAGTCTTTTCTGGAGCAGTCTATTTATTCAGACAGGTGGAAGTTGATGCTAAAGATTGGTGTTAAATTGAGGAAACCATTCATGTAGTAAATAAGATAATTTGTTTCTGCCCCCCAAAAGATTAAAGTATAGATTTTTTTCAAAGTCTTTTTTTTTTTTTTAACACCTACGGTCCCTGAATGTGTTCGATTGAGATTTGTGTCTGTAATTTGGAAGGGCTTTTTGTTGCAACTAAAATATTCTTCATTTGCAGAAATTATCACTGAGGGTGTTTGCTTCTTTATGCTTGAGTTTCTTGCATTTGTCACTAAATAAAACATTTAGAAGTCATGTCGATTCTCAAAATGATAGTTAAGGATGAAGGTAATATTGGCATATTTATTTTTATCTGTGTACTTTTTGCCACTTATAACCCCTTCAGGTCCAAATAAAACAGGCAACCAGGTAATAAACCAATTACATTCTAATACGGATTGCTTCATGACAGTGTCTTATTTTCCAGTTTATATGTAGCTGAGATACTTTGGAGACCGTCTTCATAATATAGCTAGTTTTTGCCCATTGATTTTGCTTTGACTTCCTTGTATAGGTACAAAGGTGTAAGTGGGAGAGTGGACCAGACAGCACACAGACGTGGCCCTGTAACCACCCTTGTGTAAAATCAGAGTAATCCTCCCTATCCTTGCTTATTTCACTGGGTTCATGGGTGATGACTGTAAATGACACAGGAGACAGGGAAGTAGAGTTTTGTTATCCTGAGACACACATTCTTAAATGCCTCTTGCTGTGTAGACATTGGTTTGTCCATATTAATTGTATTTTATGAAGTGCCAGTTGTGTGCCTGGTTTGTGGCATATGCTTTGGCATTCATTGCTTTATTTAATTCTTCCAACAACGTGTCAGATGTCTGTTCAAATTATCCCCCCTTTACAGACACAGATACTAAGATTTAGAGAGGCTATGCAATGTGCCAACTGGGAGAAGTTGGAGCTGGAATTTGGACCAGGCTGGCTGACTCCAAAGCTGTGTCCTCAAGCAGTACCTCACAGCTGAAGGAAGGTCAAGTTTGGACGCCATTTAGCTGCTCTCAGGGAGTCTGATCCATCCCTATTTCTGTGTTGAGGCTGAGCTCAAGCCTTCCCTGGGCCGTGAAAGACAACTTAGGTCTGGGTGTCCTGTGTCTGTACCTTGTTTTGTGCCCACCTACATCCTGGGTTATGTCTTTCCCCACCCCAAGCCTTTTTTGCCATCTCTTTTTCCCAGAAAGACTGGAAACTTGCCTAAAGAGACAGAATCCCAGAACCCAGATGGATCTACTATTTTAGAATCTCTGTTTCTGCATTTCTAAAATCCTTCCCAGAGAATTATTTGACCAGTTAAAGCTTAAGAAACACCCCAGTGGATTATGAGTGCCTTCAAGCCAAGAACGAGTGTTTCCTCTCTGCAGTCTCAGGGCCCGGGACACTCCTGCAGCGGAGTAGCCTGTGATTTGTATGGGCTGCATGAATTCCTGCACTAACAAGCTAAAAGGACGATGTTAAAGAAAGCCGAGATCTTTTGGGTCCATGCTATAAGGTGAAAGGCTTATTTCATTTGCTCAAGAACAAACATCCATTTGTCCACCCCAAGTATTTATATAGTTCAATTAAGTGGGCAGGTAAACTCATTTTTTGGGTGGTTAATGATCTGATGATTTTCCTCTGTCATTACGATTGGATATGATAATCTGAGAGTTGCCCAAATTACTGCCTTTATTGTAGTTATAATAATGTGGTAATGATGACTGAGGATCACTAACGGACTGTTCCTTTTGCTCTGTTAGGTGTGCATTCAGAACTTTACAAACATTATGGGTTCCACAAGAAATATTAGCCCCATTTTGCAAATGAAGAGGCTGAGGCTCAGAAATTTTAAATTGCTTAATGTCGCACAGTTCAGTGTAATGTTGCAATGCAAACTAAGATGTTTCCATTGCTTATAATCTTAACTATAATAATCATAAACCATGTTCTGTTGCTCAGAACCATTGTACATATAGTATAAAACAATCTTTTTAATCAAGATTCTTTACTTGGGTATTCTGAGTAGCATGGAAGAACATTATACTTTTTTTTTCTTTTTTTTTTTTTTTTTTTTTTTGAGACAGAGTCTAGCTCTGTCACCCAGGCTGGAGTGCAATGGTGTGATCTCGGCACACTGCAACCTCCACCTCCCAGGTTCAAGCGATTCTCCTGCCTCAGCCTCCTGGGTAGCTGGGACTACAGGAGCGCACTACCACGCCCAGGTAATTTTTGCATTTTTAGTAGAGACGGGGTTTCACTGTCTTGGCCAGACTGGTCTCAATCTCCTGACCTCAGGTGATCCGCCTGCCTTGGCCTCCCAAAGTGCTGGGATTACAGACATGAGCCACCACACCTGGTCAATTTTGTATGGTGGGTGTTACATTTTTTTAAGATTTTATTTTAATGTTTACATAGAAAAAGTTGCCTTATCAACCATTATAATCATGGGATTTAGTGAGTGTAATCTGTTCTGATGTGATACTTAGTTTAACTGGTAAAAAATATTTTGACAGAATTTAAGATTAGTTCTTTTTGCTTTCTCCATCAATGTGAAATAATCAGTATTTCATATTTATAGAATTCTGCTAAAATGTGCATATATACATAAACACATATTCATCTTAATTGATGTTAATTGAAACGTAGGAGTACTTCATTTCAATTCTCATATATTCTGGAGAATTTCATAAGCAGGAGGCATATGTTTGTGTATATGTATATACATAGACTTCATATACATACACATGCAATAAAACTTCAAATGGTTCCTCTGTTCGGCAAATGTGACCCAAAGTTTTGGCTTAAGTTATTTGGCATTTTGTTTTCTTTAAGACATACTTGAATTTTAAATGGTTAATCCACTTAAGAAGTTTCAGTTAAGGTACTGTTAAAAAACACAGAACAACACAGGGATAGCAGAAAAGGTATCATCTCCTCCCCCTCTTCTCTTTCTTTTAGAAGCCTTCTGTGATCCATTGATGGTAAATATTTCATGTACTTTGCATATCAGCCTGAGTTCCTTTTGTGAAGTCAGGTAAATGGAATGTAAATCCCCTCGTCCTCCAGACAGTAAAACGGTATTATTTGATGTTACATCGCATAAAGATGCAGATTTGATTCCCCCTTTACTCACACTATAAAAACAAAGTTTTTAAAGTGGTTAGCCATACCTGGAAATGTAAATGCATTCGCCTAATGTAATGCCAAAGAAAAATTAAGACAAATGATACCACATCGCTGCCACAAACTGCGGCTCATACAAAATTCACTTTAGTTATTATGCTGTGAATATGGGCTCTCACCCTCTTCTGTGAATGCACAATTTATGTTGAATGCAACATGAATCATTTTAATAGACCGAGCAAAAAGTCCCCAAAGTCGATTTTCAAATTATGAACCTTGGAACAGAATATAACAGCGAACAACACATAGTTCAGACTTTACTCTGAGCTATGAGTGAACCATTAAAGATACAGCAAACACTTTCGGTGAGGTGTTACACCATTCATAGCCTAATGGCAAAAATATCAGAAATGGGGGATTTTTTAATGCTGTTTTTCCAGCCATCATTCTGTTCAATTATTTTCACATTTGTGTAATCAAGATATTCCCAAACAGAACATAGAGTTGTGTATTGTTGGGAACTAATTATATGTATTATAAATCCAAGAATTAATTTAAATGACCCAGTTTCCACAGAGAAAAAGCCACATTGTTTTTAAATAGCTAACTAAACAAAATGCTAACCCACATGGGAGAAATTTCCAAAGAATTAAAACCACCCACCAGGAAAATGGGAAAGTCTCCCCTCCACACACACACACACACACACACATGCACAGAAAATCACCAGATCATACCTGAACAAGAGGAAGAAAATTAAACTCATTGAGGAGATACGATCATTTTTTAAAAAAATATTCAGGCAGCAAAAGGTGAGATGGGCGTTTATTATGAGATACACGAAGACAGAGACCGGAGGTTCCCCAAGTAGCCCCTGGACCTGCAGTGTCAGCATCACCTGGTAGCTTGTTAGACATAGAAATTCTTGGGCTTTATTCCAGACATACTGAATCAGAAGCTTATGGGGTGAGGCCTGCAATCTGAGGTTTATTTTTTCTAAAACTTTTAAGTTCCAGGGTACATGTATAAGATGTGCAGGTTTGTTATATAGGTAATCATCTGCCACAGTGGTTTGCTGCACAGATCAAGTTGATACCTAGGTACAAAGCCCAGCATCCATTAGCTGTTCTTCCTGATGTTCTTCCCACCACCCGCAAGCCCCAGTGTGTGTTATCCGCCTCCACCGTGTGTCCATGTGTTCTCATCATGCAGCTGCCACTTATAAACAAGAGCATGCAGTGTTTGGTTTTCAGTTTCTGCATAAGTTTGCCTAGGATAACAGCTTCCAGCTCCATGTTGCTGCAGAGGACATGATCTCATTCCTTTTTATGGCTGTATAATATTCCACGGTTTATATGTACCATATTTTCTTCATCCAGTCTATCACTTACGGGCATTTGGAGTGATTCCATGTCCTTGCTTTTGTGAAATACCATTTGACCCAGCAATCCCATTACTAGGTATATAACCAAAGGAATATCAATCATTGTATTATAAAGGTACATGTACATGTATGTTGATTGCAGCAGTATTCACAGTAGAAAAGACATGGAATTCACCCAATCTGAATTTTAACAAGTCTTCCATGTGATTCTGTGACAGTCTCATGTTCGTGTGGTTCTGGTTCTGCAGAACTGAGGTGGGCCCCAAAATTTGCATTTCTAAAAGGTACTAGCTGAGCATGATGACTCACATTTGTAATCCCAGCACTTTGTGAGGCCAAGGTGGGTGGATCGCTTGAGGCCAGGAGTTTGAGACCAGCCTTGCCAACATGGTGAAACTCCATGTCTACTAAAAATATAAAAATTTGCCAGGTGTGGTGGTGTACACCTGTAGTCCCAGCTATTTGGAAGGCTGAGGCAGGAGAATCCCTTGAACCTGGGAGGTAGATGTTGCAGTGAGCCGAGATCAGGGCACTGCACTCCAACCTGAGTGACAGAGCCAGACTGAGTCTCAAAAAAAAAAAAAAAAAAAACAAACTAAATGTGTAAAATGTACCCAGGTGATGTTGATGTTACTTGTCTTGGCCAATGAAATGAAAAGCCTACAGGCCAGGCATGGTGGCCCATGCCTGTGATCCACAACTGTGGGAGGCCAAGGCCGGCAGATCACTTGAAGTCAGGAGTTCAAAACCAGCCTGACCAACATGGTGAAACTCCATCCCTACTAAAAATACAAAAAAAAAAGCTAGGCATGGTGACGTGGCCTATAGTCCCAGCTACTCAGGAGGCTGAGGCAGGAGAATCTCTTGAACCCAGGAGGTGAACATTGCAGTGACCCAAGATCTCACCACCGTACTCTAGCCTAAACTTCAGAGAGAGACTCCGTCTCAAAAAAAAAAAAAAAAAAAAAAAAAAAGCCCACAGTTGACAGGCAGATAACAGAGGGAGCAAAGGAGTCTTGTCGAAGACAATAGGGAGTGGTGAGGACCTGTCAAACAACCCAATCCCCATCCGTACTTCGGGAGGTAAGGACTTCTCAGTTCCAGCTGCCTGTTGCCATGGGTGAACACAGACCCAGAGCTGCCATCTTTTCCAATTTTTTTTTAAATTAGAGGCTAAAAGTTTTGGCTTGTAGAAATGGTATTTCCTGAGTTTTTACAATTATAGTACTAAGATATTCCTAGGTTTTTGTTTGTTTTTCAGACGAAGTTTTGCTCTCGTTTCCCGGGCTGGAGTGCGGTGGTGCAATCTCCTCTGCCTCCCAGTTCAAGCCATTCTCCTGCCTCAGCCTCCCCAGTATCTGGGATTACAGGCGCTTGCCACCGTGCCCGGCTAATTTTTTGTAGTTTTTAGTACAGACAGGGTTTCATCATGTTGGCCAGGCTGATCTCAAACTCCTGACCTCACGTGATCCACCTGCGTCGGCCTCCCAAAGGGTTGGGATTACAGGGGTTAACTACTGCACCTGACCCTAGGATAATCTTAAGTAACTGGTAACTCATAAATGTTTTAAACATTCTGCAGTTCAAAGAAAACATGTTTGTGGTAGGTAGCCAGTTTATAACCTGTGTAAGAATGTGTTATTAGCAAATCCCTCAATGTGTTGACCAAGAATGGGTAGGAATCCTGGAGGAAGAATCTGTTGAAGGTGGTTTGTTTGTTTGTTTTTTTCCTTTATAAGTACAGTTGTAGATTTACAAAGTAATTGAGTATATAGTACATAAGGTCCTATGTACCCACTGATCGCAATTGAGCATATAGGACATCCAGTCCTGTGTACCCACTGATCCCTGGTCCTGCCCCTGGTATGAGGGTATTAACATCTTGGATTAGTGTGGCACATTTGGTACAATTAATAAACCAATATTGATATATTATTAACTAGTCTATAGTTTACACGAGGGACTGCTTCTTGTGTTGTACATTCTATAGGTTTGTTCAATGCATAATGACAGGTATCTACCATTCCAGTTTGACACAGCATAGTTTCACACCTCTAAAAGTCCTCTGAAAGTGTTTTTAAAAGTACTATCTGGCCATGTCCTCATTTCCCCAGCAAAGTCCTTCTGAGAATTTAGGCTCTTTAGGCTAGAGGATCTCAGTGCTCAGAATGAAATATCTCTGTACTCCAAGATGCCTCCAGCAATTATAATTGAATTGAAGCTAGAGTTTCTTGGCTATCCTATTTCCCTTTTGTTTCCGCCGTGAAGAAGTGGAGACCCATGTGACCTCAGTGGTAGAGCTGGTGTAGAAGCGCCCTCTCTGTTCCTGGCAGTGCCTGTCCTGCTAACCTCGTGTCTCTTGCTGGGGTCTTGAACAGTAAGAGACCTCACAAGATGCTTTATCAGGTCACTTGGCAACCAAGCTGATGCGGATAGCAGTTTTTTTTTGTTCTTTTAAAACATATATAAAATTATTTTTTCAAACATGACAGATCAAAAGCCTTCTGGAAAGGAGAGATGGTGACTAATTTAGACAGTGTCTTTCGCTTTCACATGGTGTACTCAGTACTATTAATATGAATTTTTCACATGGAAACAAACTTAAAAAATTCATTTTGTGAATTAAAGCAGCATGCAAATTTACTATCGTATTCGGCAACCAAAATTTTATCACTTGCCTGATGCTGCCTGGTGAGCAGGTGGAAATGTAGACACCAGCAGTCTCATGGATTCCCAGCCCCTGAGAGTTTCAATAGTGTGTTAAATCCGTAGAGACAAAATTGTTGTTTTCCCCAGTCATAAAGTGTGCAATTTTATCCCTGCAAAATTGTCTTTTTTTTTTTTTTTGCCCTTTTGGGGACAAAATGTCTTCATGTTAAATTGTTTTATTATTGTTATCTTAATGGAGTTGAGGGCACATAAAATATTCTTACAGAGAGAGATTCTGTAGTTTCCACAAGTAACCGGAGAATTATTGATGGCAGAGAATTATTTTTTTCAATGCCTATTTTCCCCTGCATTTTTTGGGGGAGTTAGAGATAGGAAAATACCATAATCTGCTGTAAATTCAGTTGAAAAATAGAAATAGTGAGAAATCCAGGTTGTGCTCTGTCATAATTTAAGGCTAATATGTGATTCTCTACATATTTACAAGTTATCGCCTTTTTATTCCTTCTTTTTGTTTTGTTCTTCCATTTTTATGTTTTGCTATGCTATTCATTCATTCTGTTCTTTTCATTTCGTTTTGTTTTTCTTCTTGTAAAAATTATACAGAGTTTAAAATTAGTCAGGTATGTCTATTTTTACGTAAAAAGTTAAAGCAGCCCTCAGCATCAACTTTTTCTTCATTTCTAACTCACTTAGTGAATTCAGCTGGTCTTTATGTAGCTTTAAGTAATTCAATGTAAACTGTTACTTCTTGGTTTTCTAGTCTTAGATATTATCTGTAGGTTTTTCAATAAGAAGGAAATTTAGCTTCCTTCTACTTTGATCCCCCATGATGATGTGCATCTTTTTTATTTCTGCATCATGTGAATATAGTGATATCATATATAATGATTTTTAAGAAGACAGTTTTTTTGTTTAAATTGTTATGAACAAGTAAATGTATGCATCACTATGCCATGTAGCATATCAAGATTTATTTTTCTTACCTGAACCTTGTATTTTCCCTGGAGTTAATACTCATCTTTTTTTAGAAATTTGCTGAGTTTTTGATGTACCTATCAGTCATTCAACCTCAGACTTTCATGTGATTGGCTAAATCTCAGTTACTTTTATTAGAAAAAAAAAAACTCCCCTGGAGCCTTTGTACCTTCTGCAGTTTGGGGTTGTTGTCCTCTATGCTTGGTGCACAGGAATGCTTGGTGATGTTCTCTTTAAAACTGCCCTCACATTATATCCTGGAAAGTTCATTTACCTGTAACCGGAGTTGGAGCTTCTCTTCCACATCTTCTCCTGTATTGGTTTGCTTATTGTTTTGTGGGAGCATTTCTTGTAGTAGCTTTCTGAAAAAGGATGATGCAATATGTGTGTGTGCCTGTGTGTGTGTATTGCAGGTTTCAAAATGTTTCTGTTCCACCCTCATTTTATTCATTGTTAGGGATAAAATTACAGATTTAAAATCAATTTTTCTTCAGAGTTTTAAATTGTATTTTATGGCTTTCTGTGTTGTTCTCGGGAAGTACAAACCCTTGTGACCCCTGTTCTTTCATTTCTCTCTGCTTCTCTCTTGGGCGTACCATGGGAGGCATAGCATCAACCCTTTGCTGCTATCCAAATAGGAGACTGTTCCCTTTCAAGAGAATTTTAGGTATTCAGATCCTTAGATCTCCCAGATGGTCTCATAATTATTTTTATCCTCTATTTATCTTTGTCTTTGTGTTACTTTCAGGGATAGTTCTTGTAGTCTTTCCATGGATTTTGGGGGGGGAGGTGTTTCTATTTCCTTTATGTTTGATAACATTCTATTCTTGTTTCATGGATGACGTTACTCTTTTATCTCTCTGATGTTAATGATAATTATTTTAATTTTTCTTCTCTGGTTTCTATCTTCTCAGAATTGTTTTCATTTGTTTTGGTAATTGTGTTTGATGATTTTTTTTTTTTTTTTTTTTTTTTGAGGTGGAGTCTCACTCTGTCACCTAGGCTGCAGTGCAGTGGTGTGATTCTGGCTCACTGCAACCTCCACCTCCCAGGTTCAAGTGATTCTCCTGCCTCATCCTCCCAAGTCGTTGGGACTACAAGTGCATGTCACCACGCCAAACTAATTTATTTTTATTTTTATTTTTTGTATTTTTAGTAGAGATGGAGTGTTTACCCTGTTGGCCAGGCTGGTCTTGAACTCCTGACCTCGGGTGATCTGCCCGTCTCAGCCTCCCGGTGTGCTAGGATTACAGGCATGAGCTACCACACCTGGCCTGTTGATAGTCTTTCCCCAAATGTTCTGATCTGTGCATGTCTGTTTCTGTCTAAGAATAGAATTCAAAATTACTGCTGCCAACTCTTAGCACATGGCCACGGCCAGTTAACTGTGGACTCCTCTGAAGGATGATCTGGCTGGACTATTTCTTGGGAAAACCACTGTGTTTGAATATTTGTGTGTTTCCTGTCGGCAGAACAAATATACCAGAGAAGGATCTTCTAATCTTCTGCTTGGGGAGGGTGTAGCTCTGACTGCTAGAGTTCTAGAGTCAAGCGAGGGGAGAGTGCTGAGTCTCTGCATTCAGTAGGTGAACATTTACAAAGTCTGTGTTTTCAGTATCATGCCACTGTTCTCACCTGTTTATGTTCTCTTCAGATGATAAAGTTTTGTCATTTTTCTGGAGTTATGAAATGATGGTACCCTGCTGGGCTGAGTGGGGAGGGATTCTCAAGCTGTACATACCTGACACGCAGGTTTCTAAAAGGTTGTCTTTTACTCTCATTTTCAGAAGTACCAGGTTCCACAGTTTCTGAGCCTTTGCTGACTCTCTGATAGGAATTCTGTTACTTCTTAGCTGTCCCCATGGCTAGCTTAAGACTCAGCTCTCTTGAATCTCTTAAGTCACTTCCTAGTTGTCCATCTGCTTTCCAGCATCCAACTGTAATTTTCTTTTTCTTTTTTTTTTTTTTTTAAGAGATATGAGGTCTCATTTTGTTTCCCAGGCTGGTCTTACTGTAACTCCTGGGCTCAAGTTACCCTCTCGCCTTGGCCTCCCAAACTGCTGGGATTATAGGCATGAATCGCTGTGTCTAGACTCAACTTTAAATTTTTACATTAAATAATCTTTGATTTGTATTGTCGTGTTTTATAGCAGTTACTGCTGTTTTAGTGGGATTTGGGATGAAAAATTTTAAAAAATGAATATGTATAATCCACCATCTTTGTCCCTTTTATTTTTATGTTACTCATTCTTTTAAGCTTGTCTTGGATCTGAGTGGTGTTTTATTTGGCTGGGAGAACAATTTGGGAAAATTTGAGCAGAAAACCGTAAGTTTCTTAGTGTCTGTGTACTTGGAGCTCTGAATCACTATTGTCACTTAGGGAGTGGACAGGAAGTGATGCTGAGATAAGTCTAGATGGGATAGGTGGGCAACATGCAGGAGAAACCTCCTGGGAAAGGTGAGCAAGGGCACACAGGTGAGACATAGCACTGAGTATGGAAACCTCCATGGGTGGCAGGTCAGTGTTCCTGAGGGATGCGGACATGTCTGAGGCCAAATAGATGAGTCCCTATTGGGTTTTGTTTCTCCACAATCTAGAGGAATATTTATGGAAGGTTAACAGGGCATGGTGGTGCACACATGTAATTCTAGCACATTGGGAGGCTGAGGTGAGAGGATTGCTTGACTTACAGGAGTTCAAGAACAGCCTTGACAACATAGCAAGACCTCATCTCTACTTGGAAAAAAAAAAATTAGCTGGGCATGATGGTGCTCACCTATAGTACCAGCTACTTAAGAGGCTGAGGCAGCAGAATTGCTTGAGCCTGGGAGATCAAGGCTTCAGTGAGCTGCGATTGTGCCACTGCACTCTAATTTAGGCAGCAGAGTGAGACCATGTCTCAAGAAAATGTTAAAGGAGAAATACAAACTATTGAAAAAGGAAGGCTGAATGTTTTATCAGAAAACTGGATTTGGAGGGGACCTTTCAGGGTCTTTTAGTCAGGGTATGTAAGTGTCAGCTGCTACAACAAACAACTTGTAACATCTCATTATCTTCATACAACAAAGGCTGATTTGTTCCTTTCATTGCATATTCAGTGTGAGTTGGCTGGAAAGTCCACCCTACACAGCCACTCACGAAGGCAGACTGAAGGGGGACTCCAGTGTCTTGGAGCTGCACTCTAAAACAAATAGCCTCCAAAGTCAAGGACTGTGTAACAGAGGATGAAGCAGCATTTTTTATGGGCAAGTTTGCAAGTGGCATTTGTTGCTTCCATCAACATTCCACTGGCCAGAGTGAGTCCCTGGCCCCTATCTAATTATGAGGGAGGCTGAGATGTGAGAAGCACGTGGGTGTTGGGAGACCACTAAAGGTCTCTAGCCCAGAAGCATGACCTCCAGCCAAGTGAGACAGGGAAGCCCAGAAAAATGAGTCAGTCACAGAATTTCTGGCTTCAGAATCTGATTCCCAGGCATGCTTTCCACCATACGCATAGACATTTGCACCCCAGGGATAGCACCATTACTCCCGAAAATTGCAGCTTTGAAAGGGTATCTAAAAACAAGCCACCAGCTTGTCCCATTCCACCATCATTCTGCCATCAACACCGAGGTGTCGGAGTAACAGTAGAACCATATATTTCTTAGTGAGGGGGCCCGGATGAATCCTTTTGTGCTAGAGGATCTGAGTTCATTTCATGAAACTGAGGCATCTTCTTGGAGCTATAAACTCACCTTGGGATGGGCCCTTGCAGATGACGATAAAGGTATTTTGGCACATTAAAAAAACTGCTCAGCACACCTTGTATTTGTATTTCCTTTGACGTGAACCATGGCCATCCAGGAGGCCATGCAACATTCCCACTGCCATGTTGGCTTGTTTTTCTTTTGTTTTCTTTTCAACATAAGCCTCATGAGACATCAGCGGGATGCAAGATTGTACAATGTCACCATGACTCTGCCTTCTGGGTGTCCTCTGTGTGCTCTCAGCGGTGTCCCCGATGTGGAGGATCTTCTTATTCTGTGTGTGTGCCCTCTGCTGTTGAAAGTTGCCTATCACCCATGATCCTGTGCTGATGGAGCAAACTAATCCATAACTCACTGCCACGTTCCTCGGCTACTTGCTTCTAGGCACATTAAACGGTCGGTGCACAGGTCCTCATTTTTCTCATGCTTCCATTTCTATATGAATTCTCAATCAATCATGGATGGCCAGCTGTCAACAGGCACCATTTTTGATGGGACCTGAAGATATATATCCCTTGTTTTCAGATTCCTCGCCTCTCCTCATGTAACATGATGCTCTGAGCTGGGTCTTAATGCTGCTTTGCTCAGCCCCCTTGAGTCTTCATTATGGCAAATCTAGTACAGGTGCTGAGAAGAGGTAACTCTTTAAAGGGACAGGATACAGAAATGTGGCTTCATGGACAGTATTTTAGTATATTTCTGTAAATAGCATGTGTGCTAAATATCACATTTGTGTATGGATATGCACCCAGCTAGGGACCTCTTTAATGGTCATTCATTTGGGAGATGACCTTTGGTTCCTAAACTTTGGTGGACATACCAAGGACTAAAGGAGTGACTTGCTGTCAGTTCTTTGTCATTTAGCTGCTTTAATATTAATATGACATCAGTTTTGGCCTTGAAAAGTTTCCCTTTTGCTGAGAAATGATGATGGTGACAATGATAATGACGATGACCCTTGGTTGGAGCAAGTCTAAATGTGGTTGCATCATCTTGTTTCTTCCTTTGCCTTCCTCCCTTGCTCTTTTTCTGCCCCTCATGCCTGCCCCTTCCTCCCACATCACTCCACCTTTTTTTTTTTTTTTTTTTTTATTTCTCCCCACTGTCAAAAAATGCTCCAGAACGCCATTATTGTTCCTTACCACAGTCAGGTATATCATCCTAAGGGCAGAGGGTGAAGATGCGTAATTAGTGCATTTCACCAGACTGAGCTTTATCCTCGGGCAGGTGCAGGGGAGAATGGCTGGGATTTATAGTGAATGGCAGCGTTTTGACAGGATGATGAATAAATATGCTGGGCTCAGAGGACTCCAGGTGATAAGCATTTGTTTGTGGTCTGGTAAGTGATAGCACCCACCGCTTAATTTCTCTAAAATCTGCATTTGTCAATTTTGTATTTTTTTATTTGAAAGGTATTTGCCTAAATAAATAGGCCATATAAATCTAGCTCTCAATGTCCATTTTCAAATGATGTCCAGCAAGGAAGATGGAATTACCACGAGGAACCTGTTCTCTTGCGTTTCCGCTTAGATGGCTGGGTCTATACCAGGCTTTATTTAGAAGAACACAGGAAATGCCATTCACCTTTACCATGAATGGGAATCTTTGCCTTTGACTCTATCATGTGAATTAGCAGAGCTTGGCTATTATTCCCCTGCTTCGGTAGATACTGGCTGTACAGAAGGGAACCCCACTTTCAATGAGTACCTGTGTGCTGGGCACGTAGCTGGTTTTTACACACATACTTCATTTGAAGGGAAGGAATTGACTGAAAAGAATTCCCCATTCCACCTTCCCAACTCAATTGCCATTTGGCCCTGATAAAGCTGTACTTTCTCACTTGTTCCTTATTTAAAATAAAGAAAAGTGCATTAAGCTCTTGCTAATCTGTCAGGCCTTCCTAAGATGTCTGAAGAAGTTAGTTTGGTGAACATGGGCTTCAGGGTCAGACTGCTTGTGTTCCAGTCTTGATCCTATCACTTCCTTGCTGCGGGAACTCTGGAAAGTCACTTAACCTCTCTGAGCAAGCTTCCATTTTCCCAGGTGAAAACGGGAGTTAATCCTAGTCCCCACTTGATAAGATGGTTGTGGAAAGTATAGTGCATCATGGACCTAAAGTACCTAAGAGATTGTCCTGGATGTCATTTACTCATAAAGTTGACTATGGTTATTGGTGCTACTAGTATGACTGTCAAATCAGTCAAGTGGCTGAGGAGCAGTACGTGGGGGGTATACAGAGTGCAGGCCTCAGAACTGCAGAACTTCTGCACAATCTCCAGCAAGCTAACCTCTCTGGACATCATATTCCTCATCTGTAAAAGGGAGACTTCAATCTTATTTAATGGCAAAAGTCACAATTACTTTTTTACCAACATAATAGAATTAAGTAAAATAAGGCTAGACATGCTGGCTCATACCTTTAATCCCAGCACTTTGCGAGGCCAAGGTGGGCAGATTACTTGAGCCCAGGTGTTGGAGACCAGCCTGAGCACCATGGCAAAACCCCATCTCTACCAAAAAAAAAAAAAAAAAAATTTAGTCGGGTGTAATGGCACACCTGTAGTCCCAGCTACTTGGGAGGCTGAGGTGGGAGGATTGACTAAGCCTGGGAAGTCAAGACTGCAGTGAGCTGTGATCCTGTCTCTGCACCTCAGTCTGGGTGGCAGAGCAAGATCCTGTCTCCAAAAAAAAAAAAAAAAAAAAAAAAGTAAAATAATGCATGGGAAGTCCCTTAGACAGTTTGTGATATGGGTAGACACTTAGTGAAATGGCCATTAATACTGCTGTTCTTAATTCTGAAAACAGAGTGGGCCATTTGAATGCTCACTTTGATATTTTTTTAAAGGAAAAATGTGAGGGATTTGACACATGCCTTTTGCTTACTTGCTTGGATTGGTTTGATCAACTTTGTTGCGGTCTAATTTATGTATAATAAATTGCATCCATTTAAATATACAATTCAATGAGTTTTGACAGATGCACATGCCCATGAAACCACCACGAAAATAAAAAAAAAAACCAAACATTTCCATCACCTCAAAAAGATTTCAAATGCCACTTCTGTGGTGTATGACTCTGAGTCCAGACAGCCCCAGCTCTAGGAAAACCCTGGTCTGTTTTCTGTCACTGTTGATGAATTTGCATTTTCTGGAATTTTAGATAAGTGAAGTTTTATAGTACTTGTTCTGTATCTGGTTTCTTTCACTTGACATAATGACCTCGGGATGTACCCATGCTGCTGCCTGTATCAGTGGCTTACTCATTGTCATTGGTGAGTAGTACTCCATTGTGTGGAGAAATCACATATTTTAAAAGATACCTAATTACCTGCTGATAGACATTTGGGTTGTTTCCAGATTTTAGCTGTTGTAAATGGATACTAATGTGAATGAAGCCACCATGAATATTTATGCACTGGTCCTTTTGTCGACATATATCTGTTTTATCTTGGGATAATACTCTGGAGTGGAATGGGCAGGGTGGTGCGTATAGGGCTGTGTTTAACTTTTTAAGAGGTTGGCAAATACTTCCCTAAAGTGGTCATCCCATTTTACATTCTTGCCAACAGTATTTAAGGATCCACTTCCTCTACATCCTTAATAATACTTGATATTATCGGTCTTCTAAATTTTCTGTTTGGACATAGTGGTGTTTTGTTGTATATATTTTTTTAATTGTGAAATATGTGACTAATGATGAATAATGATTTTGAACATGAAAACTATGCTTATTGCTCATATCTATGTTATTTTATTATTTACTTTTTTTGAGATGGAGTCTCGCTCTGTTGCCCAGTCTGGAGAGCAGTGGTGTGATCTTGGCTTACTGCAACCTCTGTCTACTGGGTTCAAGCGATTCTCCTGCCTCAGTCTCTTGAGTAGCTGGTGTTACAGAAGCCTGCTACCATGCCTGGCTAATTTTTGTGTTGTTTTATTTTTATTTTTATTTTTTTTAGCAGAGACAGGGTTTCACCATGTTGACCAGGCTGATTTTGACTCCTGACCTCAGGTGATCTGCCTGCCTCGGCCTCCCAAAGTGCTGGGATTACAGGCGTGAGCCACAGCGCCCGGTGGTCATCTCTCTTTTTTGCATTTTTGTGGGGGTTGGGGTAATAGGTTTATTGAGATATAATTCATATACCACAGAGTTTCATTTTTAGTGTATTCACAGGTGTGCAGTCATCGTCACAATCAAGCCATAGCTTCTTTTAAACTTTGTCTTCCTTCTCTTTTTAATCATCCCCTTCCCCCACCCCCTCCATTCTCTTTCCATCCTTTAAATGTCAATGTCCCCCACAATTATGTTGCTGACCCTTTCTCCCTTTGGCCAATGCTCCTTCCCCTGTAGATCATACCCATTCCCAAGATTTCAGTCATCAAATCCATTCCAATCTGACTCCTGTATCCATATGTCCAGTTCCAAGTATCTGTCCATGGTGTTGGTCCCAGGTTATTCGCAACTCATACGTCGTTGGCACAGCACTCTTGACAGCTCATAAAGTCAGGCTGTTACCCCCACAATGTCCCCCCACATATCATTCCTGTCCCTCCCCGACACCCCCACCTCCTGCATGTTCCTGAGCTTCTTAGGGGTGTTGCATCTTCCTGACCTTCCCAGTCCAAAGCCCAAGGAGACACTTGATAAATATTCACCTAATAAATAAATGAACTTGTATTCTCCAGATTGCTTGAAAATATGCTTCACTTTTATCTTTTTTAGAAATTAATTGCATTACTATCTTATTAAAGGTCAAGAAAAATAATTCATACCACAATTCATGAGACTGCTAAATAGTTGCCCTGGCAATTTCTGATTATAATTTTAGAAATATTTCTAACCTCTGGCCTTTTTTCTTATCTCTACTTAAAGCTTTTCTGGAAGGAATTCAATTTCCACCTTCCTTAATGTTCCTTAAATGTTGTACATATCTTAAAAGTGGATTCCTTATAAAACAATATGGACTATGGTCTTATTCTGTTTAACGGTATGAAAGCTCGCCTGAAAGGACAAGAATAAGACTCTCTTAAAATCATGTCCAAGTTTTAAAGGAATATAAAACTTTCTCTTTAAAAATATACCTTTCTGCTTTCATCCCCTAACCCACAAAGCTCAGGTCTAGTTTAATTCAGACTTGGAAATAGTTCTTTTATTATTGCTCCCTGCAATGGGAACAGAGCTGAGGCTCCTAAGGTCTAGAGTCGACATGTAAATACCTTTGCTTCTGGGCCATAGCTGTGTTTCTTCTTAACAAGGCAGAAGCCCAGAAGAGACTTCATGTACTGCGACTGTAATAAAGAGGGCTGTAAGTAGAGAAGCTGGAATTTGAAAGGTTATGTACAACTCAAGCTGTCTCTGTAATGTCACTTATGTCCAGGAAAGTGTGGCAAAGAACCATCCCAGCAGATAGCTTGAGGGTGGGGTAGGGAGATAGGTTGTTGATAATATGGAATAGGAGGAAAAAAGATCATAGAGACAAAGAGCTCGATACATATACTGATGCGGTGTTTATTTTAGTTTTTTGAGAAAGGGTCTCTGTCGCTCAGGCTGGATTGAGTGCAGTCGTGCAATCTCGGCTCACTGTAGCCTCTGCCTCCTGAGCTCAGGCAATCCTTCTGCCTCAGCCCCTCCAGTAGCTGGGACTAGAGGCATGTGCCACTATACCCAGTTAATTATTACATTTTTTGTAGAGATGGGCTTTCCCCATGTTGCCCACGCTGGTCTCTAACTCCTGAGCTCAAGCGATCCACCCGCCTCTGCCTCCCAAAGTGCTAGGATTACAGGTGTGAGCCACAGTGCCATGCCCTGATATGATGTTTAAATTCAGAAATTGGGAAGGAGGGTCAGGTAGCTATAACCAAAATATAAGAGAAATGTAAGACAAAGAAAGACTTGTATCTGTTGTTAGTGAGTTTTTGTGGTGATGATACATTAATGGAGGCAATAGAGGGTCAGAAATCAGGGAAATCAGTGTGGAAAATAGCCCAGCAGAGGAGAAAACAGGAAGTCTGAACGAGGGCCACATTGCAGATAGAGGCTGGTGTACTGGTCTGCTCAGGCTGCCATAACAAAATATCACAGGCTGGATGACTTGAACCACAAAAATGTATTTTCTCATAGTTGTGGAGCCTAGAATTCCAAGGTCAAGGTGCCAGCGCAGTTGCTGTCTTCTGAGGTCTCCCTCCTCGGCTTGCAGACAGCCACCTTCCCACCGTGTTCTCACGTGACCTCCCTGCTGTGTGCACGTATCCCTGGTTTCTTTTCCTGTGTCCAGATACATCCCCTTCTTTGAAGGACACCAGTCAGATTGCAATAGGACCTGCCTTGATGGATTCATTTTTTACATAATTACCTCTTTAAAGGCCGTACCTCCAAATACAGTCACATTCTGAGGTAGTAGGGGTTAGGTCTTCAGCATATGAATTTTGGGGAAACAGAATCCAGCTAACAGCAGTTGGGGATGAGGCTATAACAAATACCACTGCCTAATGTTTGCATGGGGATATCATGCTTTGCAGAGACCATCTGCATCCTTATCTCACTTAATCCTTGCCCCACTGTTTAGGAGAAGCCAGGAGGAGGTCCTAGTCAGCTGATGTGAGATTACCTGACCCTGACTGTTTTGCCTGGTGCTGCAGGCCACCTTCACAGCCTTGCCACATCTCTTCCCATTTATCCATGGAGTGGTATGAGCCCTAATGGTGCACCCTTCCGACAATCCTTCATCCTTCCCAGACGTTTCATCAGCCAAGTGAAATTTGCAATTGTTTCAGTGATTGAAATTATGCTTGGAGTGCAGGTGTCATGGATGAAATAGCAATGCCTTGGGGTGACAAATTCAGTATAGAAATAATTTTAGCAAGCCCAATGATTGGAAAACAATGACTCAACTTTGAGCTATATTGATTTTGTATTTCCGGGCTCAGCCTCATTTCCCAGAAATAATCCCTGTTAACATTTTGGTTTGTGTTACGGAAGTGTTTTCTCTTCTATGAATTTCCTAATGCCCATACAATACATAGGCCTGCATTTGTACACTCTTAAGCCAAATAACATTGTGCTGTGTATTATTCTCTAGTAGCCTGCTTTTCATTGAACTTAATGATAAATTGCAAACATTTGACCATGTCAATTAAGCTGCTTACCATGATCTCTAACAGCTAGGCAATATTCTGTCATATGGGTATACCATACTTTTCTCAATCCACAATCTCATCAGAGTCCCAATAGTTGCCTGATATGCCCCCATCAGTTGTGAGGTATGTTTCAAATGATTTATTACTAGAAATTCTTAGTGTGCTGAAGTTTGTAAGTTTTCTCAAACTACTTTTATTGATATATAACACAGATACCATAAACTTTGCCCATTCAAAATGTACAATTCAGCGTATATTCAGAGTTTTTCAGCTGTCACCACAGTCAAGTTTAGAATATTTTCATTTTCTCAAAAAGAAACCCTTGGCTGGCATCCTTTTCCTCACTTTGTTTTCTCTCCACTCCCAACCTCTGTCCCAGGCCCAGGCAACCACTCATCTACTTTCTGTCTCTATATAGATTTGCCTATTCTAGACTTTTCATATAAATAAATCAGATACTGTGTGGTCCTTTGTGTCTCGATCCTTTCACTTAGCATCATGTTTTCAAGGGTCATCCATGTTGTAGCATGTATCAGTACTTCTTTTTTTAGGGTTGAGTAATGTTCCATTGTATGGATATGCCACATTTCATCTATCCATTCAGTTCATGGACATGTGGGTTGTTTCCACGTTTTGGCTATTGTCCATAATGCTTCCAGGTACACTTGTCTACACATTTTTGTGTGGATATAGGTTTTCCTTTTTTGGGGTATGCTCCTAAGAGTGCAATTTCTGGATCACATGGAACTCCTTGTTTAACCTTTTGAGGAGCCACCAGATTGTTCTCCACAGCAGCCGCACCCATCTAGTGCAGTGTAGGAAGGTCCTGATTTCTCCATATCTTCACCAACACTCGCTGTCATTTTTCTTTTTAGTCTTGTCATTTTACGGGGTATGAAGCGGTATGGCATTGTGATTTTGATTTTGATTTTCTTGATGGCTAAGGATATTGAACATCTCTTCATGTGATTATTGGATGGACGATTTTTTCAGTGGTTATCAGGTCACCCGTGTAATCACACCCACCTCATTTTCTTACAGTGCAGTGTGTGCTTTTAGGCACATACCTAGAGCTTACAGAGATCCTCCTGGTTCAGAGGAAGGATTCACATCCCCAACAGACACTGCTCCCAGATTACAATATAGAGAGGCTAAATGATAGCCCATATCACTTTTCCTTTAAATCCCTTTACTTTTTTGTGCTACAAGAGTTTGAGAATAATAATTCTGCAGAAAATAGTACCCGTTGTCCGGCAGTTGTGTAAGGTAGGAAACTGGGATGCCCGACTGCATTGGTTTAGCCAGAACTATGGCCATGAAACTTTGCCTAGCCCACGGGGATGGGGTGAGGGGGGATATCATATAAGCTTTAGGTGGGGCAGAGGGGTGGTCTGCCCCTGTGCAGGCAGGAATGTTCAGGAAGCAAGCTGCCTCTGCTTCTAAATATTTAACATTCACTGATGGCATGGATCCTGACTAAGCGGAGCAGATGCTGGCTCTGTATTGCACATAGCTCCTGAATATCAGCCCTGCTTAGCTATGCATGTGTTTTTTGTTTTTTGTTGGCACGATGTTGGCTCACTGCAAACCCTGCCTCCCAGGTTCAAGCGATTCTCCTGTTCCAGCCTCCCGAGTCTCTGGGATTACAGACGTTCATCACCAGGCCCAGCTAATTTTGATATTTTTACTGGAGATGGGGTTTCACCATGTTGGCCAGGCTGGTCTCGAACTTGTGACCTCAGGTGATATGCCCCCCTCAGCCTCCCAAAGTGCTGGGATTATAGGCATGAGCCACCACGCCCAGCAGTATGTTTTTCTTCAAACCTAGACCAAGAGTCAAACACTCAAATGTTGGACGGGAGCAGTTGACGAACCAGAGCTTTGGATTCAGCGAGACAGTAGAGAGTGGTGGAGATGGTGGCGCACAAGAGGGTCAGTGCCCCATCTCAAGGAACAGCTGCAACTCGGCCTACCCGATTGTGAAAATGTGAGCATATGCAGACCAGACCTTGGCTTCTCTGTCTTCATTTTTCACAGGAGCCAGAAGTTTGGATGTGCAATGTGAAATCTCACAAATTAAAAATGTTTCATAACTGTTTTGTTTCCTATCTCTGCTATAACAAATTTTCTCAATGTTAGTGACTTACAACCACACAAAAGTTACACTTTACAGTTTTGGAGGTCAGTGGTCCAAAATAGGTCTCAGTGGGTTAAAATCAATGTGTCAGCAGGACACCATTTCTTTCTGTAGGTTCTAGGAGAGAACTCACTTCCTTGCTGTTTCCAGCTTCCAGGGACTGCCCAAATCCTTTGGCTCATGGCCCCTTCCTCTATCTTCAAAGCCAGGGATGGCTGCTCAAGTCCTTCTGAAACTGCCCTATCCCTGGTTCTCTCTCTTCTGCTTCTGCTTTTAAGGAAACTTGTAACTTCAGGGAGCCTACCCTGATAATCCGGGATAATCTGCCTATTTGAAGGTCAGCCAATTAGCAACATTAATGCCATCTACAATCTTAATTACCATTTGCTGTGTAACATAATATATTTACAGATTTCAGGGATTAGTGCATGAACATCTTGGGTCAGAGGGCATTCCACATACAGCAGTACCTATAATGTATATGCTTCTTAAAGAATGCATGTGTCTTAAATTTATTCTGTGTCCTTGGAGTATATAGCAGAGTTAGATAGATCCTTCTGGATTGGCGGTTGATTGAATATTGGCTCTACAAAGGAACTGGATAGGAGTGTAGAGAAAAGATCAATCATAGCACTAGCTTATAGTTTATTTTATTCTTTAATGATTTTTTAAAAATATTTCTCTCACTTGAAAAGCAGTCTTAGAAATTAACTGGAATGGGTAATTTATTCGTGTTTCTTCTTTTGTAAAATAATGGCAGTTTGTAACTCAGATTTTAGTATGAGGAATAAATAAAATATTGTCTGTTTTCCTTTCATCTTTCTATCTGTGGTCCAGCCAGCCAGCTAACTATGCATTCCCTTTTCTGCCTTTTCATCATAACACCTATCTTAGCAACTCTTCATTGCTGTTTTGCAAAGAGGATTTGAGATTATTTATGTAGGGGCCCATGTATAATACCTCAAGAGAAAAAGACGCCGATGAGGCTATTAGGATTAAAGGAAAATCAAGTAAATCTGTCCAGAAATATTGGCCAGAAGCTATGAACAGATGCCACAGCTGGGCTGAAGAGTTATCTGTGAGCCTTCCAGGGGTGTAAGCCAAGAGAAAGACAGTTCACCAAATCTGTCGATTAATAGAAATCATCCAGCAGCAGTGCCACTATGAGATGTTCAATACCTTACACCTTTGTGTCCCTCCTCCTCTTGCCACTTGGGACAGGATTAGCAAGCCAAAGGCTTTTTGAAATAATCCTTAGCTATATTCTTGGTATTTACCAAGGAATTTACCAATATGCAAAGACTTGGGGATAATTAGTATTATCTTTGCCATTATTTGCAGTAATATTATGAAGATTAGAAATGCAACTCTCTGTCCTCAAGAATTAGTCTGTGGCTCACCTTGGAGAAGAACTTAAGAACTTACTGAAGTGAGCAGGTTCACCTGCCTTTGCTCAGAGCCACATCACCTGCAGGCAGGATCCACAAGGTCAGCAGTTAGCATCAAGTTGCACAGCCTGGGCTTGGGTGGCGTTCGCTCTACCCTTGCCCTTGATGTGGTGCCGAGTTGTCAGGATTCTCGTAAAATTCCTGGGTGATGGCTTCTTCTGTTCTCTTTATTTCCTTAAGTGAACATCTGTCTAATGGTTCACCTCCATCGCTTTAGTGCTTTCCTCATGCTTTCTCTCTTTCCAGACAATAAACTTTATTTTCTTCATAAGAATTCAGTCTACGCAAGGGTATTAGGCAGCTTGTTTGCACCTTTTAATTCCTGGATGTTTTCCAGAAAGCCTCTTTGCAGTAGTTCCAATGGGTTCATCTGTGAATCAGGGAAGACAATGCAGCTTTGTGTTTGGGTTTTTATCAGTTACCTTCTGTTTGTAAACATATGTTTGGAAACGCTTGCTGGTGCCCACCCCAGCACCCCCCACCCCAGCCAGAAATAAAGGGATTAATCTCTTTTTGCTTGGCATAGGGAGAAGACAGTATCTGCTGATGTGCTTAACTTTTTTTTTTTTTTGGTCAGGTGCGTAGGTATGTGACTGAAACCCATAGACTTTGCACATATTGTCAAATGACTTTCCAGAGGGACTCAGGCACTTTATTTCATTAATGGCGATGAAGCCCATTAATCCGCTCATTACTGCAGTTTAATTTTGATGCTGGTTTTTGATGATGTATTGAAAAACTGTATAAACTGGCAATTACAGCTGGAAAACATTTCTAGTTTAGAAGAGACCCTTATTTTTCATATGCTTAGAAATATCCAGCAAGCCACTTTTAAAGGCTTTTTTTTTAAATCACATTTTATTCTTAATCTTTCTGAATTCCTTATTATATTTTGCCTGATAAATAGTTGGATTTTGTTTTTTGGTTCAATATAAGAATATTCTTAAACTAGGTAAACTATTTTAATTGTTTGTCGTTATGTTCTCTCATTCTGTTAAATTTTGTTTTCTATTTTTCATGTTTTTGGGTTTTTCTAGATGGCCTGTCTTTAAAACTTCTTGATATTTTTGATTAAATTTTCATATATCTTCAAAAATAGAGATGACAGCCAGGGGTGGTGGTGCATACCTATAATCCCAACACTTTCGGTGGCCAAGGTGAGGAGATCAACTGAGGTCAGGAATTCAAGACTACTGGGCAACATGGTGAAGCTCTGTCTATACTAAAAATAGAAAAATTGGCTGGGAGTGGTGGTGCATGTCTGTAGTCAAAGCTACTTGGGAGGCTGAGGCGGGAGAATTGCTTGAACCTGGGAGGTGGAGGTTGCAGTGAGCTGAGATGGAACCACTGCACTCCAGCCTGGGTGACAGAGGGAGACTCTATCTCAAAAGAAAAGAAAAGTAGAGAGGATAGTATAATGAGGCTCCTGTCTGCCAGTCACCCTATAGTAACTATTACGAAACCCCTTTTTTCTCTTACGTCATTGCTCCTGTGTGTGTGTGTCTGTATATAGAAAAATATGTATGTATACATATATGTATATGTATATGTATAGATAAAAATGCATATATGGGGCCGGGCGCAGTGGCTCACGCCTGTAATCCCAGCACTTTGGGAGGCTGAGGCGGGCAAATCACGAGGTCGGGAGATCGAGACCATCCTGGCTAACATGGTGAAATCCGGTCTCTACTAAAAATACAAAATATTAGCCTGGCGTGGTGGCGGGCGCCTGTAGTCCCAGCTACTCGGGAGGCTGAGACGGAAGAATCTCTTGATGAAACATGGCGGATGACGTAGACCAGCAGCAATCTACCTACACTGTAGAGGAGCCCCCGGATCTTACAGGCTCAGCCTAGAGGAGCGAATTTATGTGAAAATGAGAAACGACCGAGAGCTTCGAGGCAGATTACATACTTATGATCAGCATTTAAATATGATCTTGGGAGATGTGGAAGAAACTGTGACTACTATAGAAGTTGATGAAGAAACATATGAAGAGACATATAAATCAACAAAACGGAGTATTCCAATGCTCGTTGTCCGGGGAGATGGCGTTTTCCTGGTTGCCCCTCCACTGAGAGTTGGCTGAAACAAAGAATTTGTCCTGTATGGAAAACAAGAGACTTCGTACAGTGGCCTCTCTAAATGCGCAAGACATTCAAAAGAGAAACCCGCATACATTTGGATATTAAGAAATAATTCTGGGGATTCTTCCACTCCTGAAATGAGTTGATTTGCAGATAATTCACAACTTCTTAAGCTAAATGGTATTTTCATTTTTCTCAAGCTCTTCCAATAAATATGACCACCAAGATGCAGGAAAAAAAAAAAAAAGAAGAATCGCTTGAACCCTGGAGGTGGAGGTTGCAGTGAGCCGAGATCACGCCACTGCACTCCAGCTTGGGTGACAGAGCGAGACTCTGTCTCAAAATAAATAAATAAAAATGCATATATGTATATTGGTGTGAACCATATACACATATATAAAATATATGTAACATATACATATATAACACGTTTCTTTTTCTAGTGTGTGTGTACCTTGATTTATGTCTCACATATTCAAAATACTCGTTTAAAATAAGAGCACAACTTATTTAAGTAGTAAAGATTCAAAGCCTTGTTCTAAAATGCTTAATTTTCCTGTGGATTTGTGGACCCGTGGGAAAATCTCAGTCCCCAGGCAGGAAGGAAGGAGATATGACACATCTCTAGTTCGTTGTAAGTCGCCTACCCTGGACCTCATCTCCAGTGCTCTGAATGTAGCAGAGGTAGGTGCAGGGCAGTGGGACAGAGAGGTGCACTTTGAAAGACTATCACATGGAAACGAAAGTTCCAGCGGGGCACGGTGGCTCACGCCTGTAATCCCAGCACTTTGGGAGGCCAAGGCGAGCGGATCACGAGGTCAGCAGTTCAAGACCAGTCTGGCCAGCATGGTGAAACCCCGTTTCTACTAAAAATAGAAAAAATTAGCAGGGCATAGTGGCGTGAGCCTGTAATCCCAGAGACTCCGGAGGCTAAGGCAGGAGAATTGCTTGAACCCGGGAGGTGGAGGTTGAAGTCAGCTGAGATCGCACCATTGCACTCCAGCCTGGGCGACAGAGTGAGACTCCATCACAAAAACAAAACAAAAAAAAGTTCCAATACACAATATGTTATATGGGATCTTCACCCAATCAAGGATTAAATGGCCAATTCCTAAATGATGCCTACCTTTTTATGGCCATGTATACCTTTGCCTCAGTATTACTGACATTTGCTGAAATCCATTTATCAAGATACAGGGATGGATTTCTAGAAGGCCCAGGCAGGGGTGCTGGCCAGGAGACACCAGGCATAGACTCTCCTTTCTCAGAGCCTTCATGGCCCCTAGTTTGAGTCTTTCAGTCACTGCAGTAAAGTTCCTGATGTTTGACAGTACTCCTTATGAAGGGAGTCATGTGAGTTGCTAGCTGGGTTCTCTAGATGGTGGTTTCATGCCAACATGGGAGCCACTAGCAGGAAGAACATGCTAGGTTCTGTTGAGACCTGACTTTGGAAATAGCGTAGGTACTTACCTTTCTCAACACCACACAAACACCCTCCAGAATGCAAAGGAACCTGCACTGTGCCATCTTGCTTCTCCCTGCATAGCCACTTCTCTTTCCAGTGGTGTTTGTATTTTGGTTCATTCAATCAATGAATGATGGATTGAATCAACCACTTGGTCCCTTCAATCTGTAACTTTCCTGCAACACTGTCTTTGTGATGTTATCCTAACCTTGATTTTTGAGGGATAGAACTGGGCATAATCAGAGAAAATGTGATCTGGGACACATTTGTGGGCTATTCTATGCTAAACGTTTCCATATCATTAATGTTCAACACAGCTTTGTGGGGTTGGAGATAGGATTATCATTGTTACGATTGTTATTATCAATGCTAGCTGTGATTATTGATCACTTCCACATGCCAGGCACAGTGCTGGGTGCTATATGTTTATTATCTAATTTATAGCTTGCTGCACTCTTGCTGGGTATATGTAATTATTCCCATTTCACCAGATCTCTGGGAGTTTGGTGGATTAATCACCCAGCATCCAAATAGCTAACTGGTAGCAGAGCTGGGATTCAAACTCAGTTAGGCTGACTTCTGTGCCTTTTTTCTTGCCTAAGCGGTGGACGCATTGAGTAGGAGAAGGCCAGTTATTCCTCTTTGTCACTCATACAACTGGGGACCTGTTCCCGGAGATGTGGAGCTGTGCATTAGGGCTGGGTAGAACACACATCCATGAACCATATGTGCGAGAACTTTCTCATCTTTCTGCATACACTTGGAACTAGTTCTTTGTTTTTGTAAAAAAATCATACACCAGGTAAAATGTTTAATAACACAGAGAAATCTAATTGTCAAGTATCTTCTCAACACACATTAATCAACAATTCTCCTATCGAAAGATAACCTCTTGTATTTACGAAAAAAAGAAAAAATGCTGTCATCAGTAAATTCATTCATGTATGTTATACACTCACATACAAAACGTATCTATTTGATTAAATTAGAACTCTTCTAATGAATTACTTTCCTTGGTCGCACAGTAATAAAGTCAATGTTGTAAATATAATAATTATAGCCAGGTGCGGTGGCTCACACCTGTAATCCTGGCACTTTGGGAGGCTGAGGTTGGCAGATCACTTGAGGTCAGGAGTTCGAGACCAGCCTGGCCAACATGGTGAAACCCTGTCTCTGCTAAAAATAAAAAAATTAGCTGGGTGTGGTGGCACATGCCTGTAATTCCAGCTACTCAGGGGGCTGAGGACGGAGAATCGCTTGAACCTGGGAGGTGGAGTTTGCAGTGAGCCGAGATAGTGCCACCGCACTCCAGCCTGAGCAACAGAGCAATACTCCGTGTCAAAAAACAAATAATATGTGTGTGTGTGTGTCTGTGTGTGTATATATGTACATGAATTTATATACAAATGAGGGAAAATATACAAATGAGTTGAATATATACAAATGGAAAAATTGTTCCATGTGTCAGGAACAATTACTGTGAATTTTGTGTAGCTCTTCCTGACTTTTTAAAATTCAAATATATTTCATAAAGTTGAAATCACATTGTGGTCTTTTTTTTTTTTTTTTTTTTTTTTTTTTAAACCAGGCATATAGTGGCCATGTTTCTATATCAATACATACTCTTTGGCAGTACAGTTGTACTGACTTTACATTATATCTTCATAACTTATTAAATTAATCCCTTATTGCTGGGCACAGATTCTGTTTTCCATTTTTTCAGTCATGAGCAACGTTGCTGGTTTACCTGGGCTAAATAAGAATTTTAAATGCAAATAGATAATTATTGAGAAAGCTTCTTCCCGTATATACTCTTTCTCCAGCAGTGTCTGAGTGTCTGTACCTTCCTATACCTTCACCATATCATGTATTTATCATTTTATAGTGAGTTGTATTACTTGCTAGATGAACTTGGATCTCCTTTGATAATGCAAAAGAAGGCCTGGGTTTGCTTGGCAATTTGTTCCAATATTCTTTTCAGTTTTAAATAAGTTTTGAACAAAAAGCTTTAGCATTTTACATAAAAACCTCTAAAGCTCTCAGGCTAATTAGTAATGTAGCATATGCAAAGTAAGTTTTTTCCTGCTGTGCTTAATTCTTATTAACACACTAATCATGAGGGCCCCCAAATTGCTATAAGGAGCACATTTAGAAAACATACAAAGGATCGATAGTTGGTACTTAGGAAATCGTTGAAACACCTTTTCTTTTTTAATCTATCTTGGAGCTGAAAGATAAAAAGACTTAAAATGAGTTAGAATATGAGTTTTTCAGCATCTTATAGCTTATGTGTTAAAGCAAGATTTAAAAAATACATTTAACATACTAAATATTTCAAAAGCTACAGAGATAAGTGTAACATTTTAAAAAATAACTTTAATTTTCATTGTGGAAATCAACGGCAACAAAAACACAACCTTTTACGAGACAACGAGATGTGCATGAGCAGCCCTGATGTTGAGAAGCTCATAATTCTGTGTGAGAAACACAGAAGGCATGGTGCCATTCCCATCCTGGGACGAACAGGGAAGACTTCCTGGGAGAGGTGACTCTGGACTTAATTTTGCTTTGACACAGCAACCATATGAGGAATGAATTTTGTGACTGGAAGATTGTTAGTTTTCTGTGGAGGGAACAACACTCATCTTGCAAATTTGCCTTCACTATTCAATCATTAGAAAATAATTTTAAAAGAGCTTAGTAGTTCTCAGAATTTTGGATTTCAGGAAACAAACTTTTTAAAAAGAAAACAAAAATGAGGATACCAATTTAAGCTTGCCAAAAAAGATTTTCCCCCAAAAGAAAAACACTTTAAAAACAACGACAAAAATCAACAAAAGCTAACACTTTGCCCCCATCAACAATCAACATGACTTTCTAAAAGCAAGGACATTTTGACACCGGATGTTGTGGGGACATCCACCTGCTCTAAGGGACAGCCATGTCACTGGTGTTTTGTCAATTTTTATTTTGAACTAATTTTAGACTCACATAGAAGTTGGAGAAGTAGGCTGGGCACAGTGGCTCATGCCTGTAATCCCAGCACTTAGGGAGGCCGAGGCAGGCTGATCCCTTGAGGCCAGGAGTTCGAGACCAGCCTGGTCAAATGATGAAACCCTGTCTCTACTAAAAATACAAAAATTAGCCTGGCATGGTGGCGCACACCTGTAATCCCAGATACATGGGAGGCTGAGACATGAGAATCACTTGAAGCTGGGAGCTGGAGGCTACAGTGAGCCAAGATCTTGCCACTGCACTCCAGCCTGGGTGACAGAGTGATACTATGTCTCAAAAAAAAAAAAAAAAAAAGTTGCAGAAATAGCAATAGTTCACAGTACCTCTGCTTTCTTCTAATTTTAGCAATTTACCTAATCATGGTATAATAAAACTAGAAAATAGACATTGGTACTAAATATTAACTATACTGTGTTACTCAAATTTCACCACTAACGCAGTGTCGTCTTTTTATTCCAGGGTTTATTCCAGTATGCTACATTATATTTAGTTGTTGTATCTCCTTGGTGCCTTTTTTTCTGAGACAGGGCCTCACTCTGTCACCCAGGCTGAAGCGCAGTGGTACTATCACGGCTTACTGCAGCCTCCACCTCCTAGGCTCAAGTGATCCTCCCACCTCAGCCTCCTGAGTAGCTGGGACTATAGGCATGCACCACCATGCCTGGCTAATTTTTGTATTTGTTTTGATCAAGGCAGGGTTTCATCATGTTGCACAGGCTGGTCTTTAGCTCCTGGGCTTAAGAAATCCGCCTGCCTCGGCTTCCCAAAGTGCTGGGATTACAGGCGTGAGCCACTTCACCTGGCTTGGAGCCTGCAATCTTTGATAGTTGCTCGCTTATTTCCTTTTTTTCTGATCTTGAGACTTTGATTTGTCTGATATTTTCTCATCATTACGCTGAGTGTAAACATTTTTTGGCAAGAACATTATAAAAATCATGTGGTGTCTTTCTTAGTATATTATCTCAGGTAGAACATAATGTTGATCTGTCTTATCCCTGGTAATGTTAACCCTGATCACTTGGTTAAGGTGATGTCTGCTGAGTTTTTCCAATGTAATGTTATTAATTTTTCCTTTGAAATTCATAATTATTTGAAGGGAGATGTTTTGAGATTATGCTAGCAGCACAGTTTTCCTTAAACTTTCACAGGCTGACTTTCCATTGTTGGATCTTGCCTGCAGCAGTGTTTACCATGATGCTTGGCTAGTGGTTACTATGTATTTCCCTTATTCTGTTTACACTCACTAATTGGAATTCTTCTGAAGAAAGAGCTATCCCTTTTCCTCCATTTCTTTCTCTTCTTTTCTTTTTATTGAGATAAAATTTCACTCTTGTCGCGGAGGCTGGAGTGTAATGGTGTGATCTCGGCTCCCTGCAACCTCTGCCTCCCGTGTTCAGGCGATTCTCCTGTCTCAGCCTCCCAAGTAGCTGGGATTACAGGTCCACGCCACCATGCCCAGCTAATTTTTATATTTTTAGTAGAGATGGGGTTTCACCATGTTGACCAGGCTGTTCTCAAATTGCTCATCTCAGGTGATCCTCCCACCTCGGACTCCCAAAGTGCTGGCCCCTACCCTGTTTATTTCTGATTCAATTACTTTATATTAGCATAGATTCACAGGTATTTCTTTTTTTTTTTTTTTTTTTTTGATTTCTTAATACCTCCATTTATTCTGTTGCTGAAACCATTCCAGCTTTTTCTGGTTGGCTTCTATGAAGGATGCTATTTTAATGGGGTGATTTTTTTCTTCTCACTACATTCTTCCTCACTCCCCACTTTTTATGTCTGGTTGCCATAGGCTGGTGAGAACTTGGTTTTGAACAGTTGAAGGTCTGCTGTTAGGGACGTGCTAGCCTAGGGAATGGTACTGAACTCGTGGGAGCATGTTAGTATCAGATGTGTGCCTTGTCTCTCTTGCTTGTAGGAAGAACAAGAGACGAGACACAGCAAGGTGGTGATGGGTATGTGAAGCAGGATAAAGAAAAAAACAGGACAGGCATTACAGGCTTAAGCCTGTAATCCCAGCACTTTGGGAGGCCAATGTGGGTGGATCACCTGATGACAGGAGTTCAAGACCAGCCTCAACGACATGGTGAAACCCCATCCCTATTAAAAATATAAAAATTAACCAGGCGTGGTGGCGGACATCTGTGGTCCCAGGTACTCGGGAGGCTAAGGCAGCAGAATTGCCTGAACTCAGGAGGTGGAGGTCGCAGTTAGCCGAGATGGCAGCACTGCACTCCAGCCTGGGCAATAGAGCAAGACTCTATCTACCCCCAACCCTACAAAAAAAGAAAAAAGAAAAGAAAAATCTTGGTGCTTGTAGGAGAGGCATTTATTTCTTTTAGGATTGGATGGGGCTTGGAGGGTTTCCAGGAAACAGCCTCAACCTGAAAATAGTAGACACAGTTCATGAAGAACTTACTATGTGTCCAGTAGATAAATATACCACAGCATTATCTTCTGTAATCATCTCACAGTCTTATGAAGGAGATACTAATATTTTGCTTGCAAAGATGAGGGAAGTGAGTTTCCAAAGTTGCTAAATGCATAAAGGAGGTGGTGGTGTCAGAATGGCATCTTGCTCAGATGGTTGCCTGGGACTGTGTCCAGAAGAAGACCTCTGGTTCCTTCCCCAGCATTAGGCAATATTCAAGTCTTCAGTTCCATAGGTAGGGGAGAAGACTTTCCATCTACTCTCTAATGGCAGTGGTACCCACACCCATATTCCACCATAAAATCTTTTTTATCCAGTATTAGGAAAAAAGAAATACCTTTCTATCCAGTGGTCACTCTCTGTGTGTGTGTGTTCGTGTGTGTGTTCGTGTGTGTGTGTGTGTGTTCACCATGCTGTGTGAATTGTAGCTTTAAATGTATTCCTGTCAATTCCATATATTTTTAAAATGTTGGTTTTAGAGTATGTGCAAGTTTGGGGCATTTTTGAGGGCTTTTTCTTTTTTTTTTTTGACAAGGTCTTAATATGTCATCCAGGCTGCAGTGCAGTGGCGTGATGACAGCCCACTCCAGCCCCAAACTTCCAAGCTCCGGTGATCCTCCTTCCTTAGATCGCCAGGTAGCTGGGACCACAGGTGCACACCACCACTTCCAGCTGATTATTTTAAAAAAATTTCGTAGTGACAGTGTCTTGCTATGTTTCCCAGGCTGTTCTTGAACTCCTGGGCACAAAGTGATCTTCCCACCTTGGCCTCCCAAAGTGCTGGGAATACAGGTGTGAGCCACTGTCCCGGGCCAGTTTTAACTCTCAGTGATTTCATAAGAAATCCACATCTGAGAGTCCCAGAAGGTAAAGTATTCCCCTTTCTTCTAAATATACTTGACCACCACCATTCATGTTCTTCTATTAACCCTCCTATATTTGCCAACCCTCAACCTGTTAGAAACAAGAAATGGGACTCTGGAGTAGATCTTAGCGACATCATGAGATTCAACCCCTCCATCTTACAGCCGAGACAGTGAGGTCCTGTAGGAGGAGGTTGGAGAGCAGGAACTTGCCCAAGATCATGTGCAGAGTTTGAGGCAGGGCCTGGATGGGAAGCCCAGCATGGAGGCCCCAGGCCGTCTCTCCGCCATCTTGTTGTGATGCTCCTGGAAGAAAGCCTGCCACTTCTGCTGACATCCGACTGACCAAGTGGGCAAGAGGAATTCTTCAAAACAATTTAATAAATGCTTACATTTTCTCTTGGCCCCATGCCACATCCCCTCACTCAGTCTTGTTTTCAAGGTTGAAGGTTCCTTTAGAGCTAGTGACCTTGCCCTTCCTGGCCTGTGGATGTCGCTCTCTATCCGTAACCCTCCTTTCCAGCGACCCTGTTTGCAGCAAAGTCTATAATTTTATTTTGGGCTTGGATATACTGATTACATTTTAGCTTCTGGTATATTTTCTTACCTGTCACAGCCATTAAATTTATTTTAATAGTTACTCTACTCTCCTGATAGCCACTAAAGGGGGAATTGGATATTGTCTATCAATTGGTTGGTCTGTGAACTAAGGCTGTATCTAATTACAAGGCATTGTATCGGTTCTGATTTATTAACCATTTACTTGGCTTTGGAGAAGGCAGCATTTTTAGTAGTACTGTTGAGCCTGCACGTAGCTTTTCCAGGAGGGCAGGGTGCCTGGAATATCTGATCTTACAGTTATTACTTTGTGTCATATATAATCTTGTTTTTTCCCTGCAACAAATAAATCTTTGGGATTCCTGAAGAGAAAAAAAAATGGGAAAGGAAAAAAAAAACATTTGTGGTTACAGTATAATAAAAATAAACTGTTTGTCGTGACTGCAGCTGACATTTATCAGCCTGTTTGTGGGTGCTCTTTCTCTCTATAATACAGAACATAATTTGTCACTTTGTAAATACATTCCAGTCTAAATCCCTGCCAGCATCTGTTAGTGTTTGAAGGATTAATGTGCTACCCTGTGTATGTCTGCACTTCCAGGGAACAGTGTAGCATCTGATTACGGATCGTGGGAGAGCAGGAGGGAACAAGGTGTTTTCTGTGCTTTTTCCTACATGCAGTCGTTTTGGCCTTTTTCTGATTTTTCTTGTCTTTATCCCATTCTGTCTAGGTACCTGGAATTTCATCCTTTGCAAGGATGTTCCTGGACCCCAACCTTTCTTCTGTCTGTGATAGTCACAGTTGAAGTTGTAGTGTTTCATGTGTACCATGGGTTGAGCTATGGATAATTCTTTGGGGCCAGTTAGACTGGGATTCAAATTCTTTCTACAGCTAGTTTATGAGCTTAAGTTATGTGATTTCCATTTCTTCACTTGCAAAATGAAGATGCTAATACCTACTTCTTGAAGATGCTGGGGATGAAGGAAGAAATAAATGTTAATGCAAAGTGCCCAGTTTAGTGCCTGCCATGAGTAACTGGTGGGTCTGTGTCACCTTCTGACATCATCAGTGTGATTGTCTTCAACGCATCCATGGAAGTGAAAGCACTGGAGGAAGCTAATGCCGTGAGCCAGCTGGTGGTTATGTTTTTGTTTTGTTTTTCTTTTTTTCTTGCTGGATAGTGGGTTCTGTTTATTGAGAAATATTTACATCCCTCTAAATCAGGTGCTTGCTAGGGTTCTTGGCACACAGAGCATCCCGCCAATAAACTGTGGTTCCCAACAAGGCTTGCAACTGAATCTGGGCAACAATGAACATGACTTCAATAATGACAAAAAGATTCAGATTCTTGCTGGAAGGTCCATGTATGCTGTCCCCAGTAGGATCCTGGAATTTCCTGAATCATAGTGTTGCTTGTAATTCTTTCCACATTATGAAGTGGCTCTATAGACTGCCTACCACCTTGTATCTACTGCTGTCATTTAGATTAGGAACAGATTGCCAGATGTGGAAGAAATAACCTCATTAGTAACTTTTCTGTAAGCAGTCTCCTTATTTCTTGTTTTTGTCTTTTGTTTTTTATGTGTGCTTCTGCGTGCCCCTCCTCTATGGCTCCCCCCACCAAATTTCTGTGTCTTCATTTGCAACTCTCTTTTCTCCAGTAAAGAGGAAAGTGTATAGTTCTCCTTTCATTAGAGAAACATTATTTTGTTACTGTTGTTTTGGTTTGGGTTTCTGAAGTATAAATGCGTATGAACTGGACAGAAATATTATGCCCATGTGCCCCGTGGCCAAGATGGGGCTTGTGATTTGAAGCTTCTTTTCCTAGATTCAGGAAAGTATCACCAGTTGATCAGGGAATACATCTTTGGGCCCATTGCAAAATGTCTGTTCTTAGCACCCTAAATGCCCAGGTATTAGCATACTTGGGAAATGTCTAGAAACCCCTATTTCAATTTACTGACCATTTTTGGTAAATTCCGAGAGATGCCAAAATGCATTTCAAAAAGCTTTCATGTTCAAGAAGACATGTGGAATGATAGAAAACATTTAATGCTGTTATGTACAAAGTGAAATACTGTTAAACTTTTAGATTATTTAATAGAAGACACGTTATACGAGGCAAAGTGTTTAGATATGCTCCCTCCTGTGCCTATCCACACATCCTTAACTCTTCATGTCGTTTGAGACTGTTAGGCTGTTTTTTTATTGTATATTTCATCAAATAGTGGGTGATAAAACAACAGACACTCTAAGGAATGGCATGACATTCTCCTTTCTTCTCATGCATTCATTGGAACCTGAATGTAGTATTAATTATAAGACTGTTAGACTTCAGGGGACTACACTCTTATTGTAAAATAGTGGTCAACTAACTGTGCCCTTCAGGTAGAATTCCTGCCGAGTACCCAGCTTTGTAATTAAAGTTTTACTGGAACAGAGGAATGCCAATTTATTTATGTATCGTCTACGGCCACTTTTGCTTTCATGCTATTAAAGGTGAGTATTTGGGAGATACTTGAAAAATCTAAAATGCTTACTATCTGGCCCTTTAGAGAAAAGGTTTGCCAGTCCCTGTTCTAGAGGACTCGTGGTCATTTGGAAAGACAAGTATGTCAAGTCAAAATGAGCAGGTGGTTGGGTTAGTGTTTTCTTTATACATATACGGGAACAGTTCCTACCATACCTGACTCAGTTGTCAAACTTGCTTAATCCAAAGCCTGGGGGTTGGATGTAGGAGAGAAGTTGAAATTAGCTGGGTTTTGTGTGTGTGTGTGTGTGTGTGTGTATCAGAAAAGCTACAATTTTAATGGTCTAAATCAAACTTGTTCAACCTGTAGCCTGTGGGCACATTTGGCCCAGGACAGCTCTGTGGCCCAACACAAATGTATAAACTCGCTGAAAACATGATGAGATTTTTTTTTTGCCATTTTTTTTTTTTTTAGCTCATTAGCTATCATTAAGGTTAGTGTATTAATATTTTATGCGCAGCCCAAGATAATTCTTTTTCCAGTGTCACCCAGGGAAGCCAAAAGATGGAACACCCCTGGAAATAAGACAGAAAAAAGTTGTGAAAGGCTTTGAGTTCATGAACAGAACAACATTTTTGTAAGTAAAGTACTTACGGATGTGGCCCCTTCGTAATCTCCTGGGCTCGGGGATAATTTCCAGGCTGGGGAGAAGGTTGTGGCATCGAGACAGCAGCACTGTTTTGGAAGAAGAATTGACTTGTCACAATGGAGGGAGAACTACCATCCCAGCTGGGCCAACCTCCTCTTCTTCTTTTTTTTTTCTTTGAGACGGAGTCTCGCTCTGTCACCAGGCTGGAGTGCAGTGGTGCCATCTCAGCTCACTGCAACCTCTACCTCCCGGGTTCAAGCTATTCTTCTGTCTCAGCCTCCTGAGTAGCTGGGATTACAGGCGCTTGACACCACACCCTGCTAATTTTTGCATTTTTAGTGAAGATGGGATTTCACCATGTTGGTCAGGCTGGTCTCAAACTCCTGACCTTAGGTGATCTGCCCGCCTCAGCCTCCCAAAGTGCTGGGATTACAGGTGTGAGCCACTGTGCCCGGCTTCTGCCAGCTTATAATTATGATTTTTGAGCAGATTTCGCATGCTTTTTCAGCCTTTGTTTTGTTTATAAACTAGAAGTAATTATGTCAGCTTTGTAAGGGCTCAGTAGGGTACAATAAGGCCATGTCTGTAATCTCCCGTTCTGTGAACAGAGGGTACGTTCTCAAAAGCCTTCAATTAACATGAGTGGAATGGATTTTCTAAATTTATACAGAGGAGAAAGTTGTAGGTCCTATATGAGTGATGACAGGTGATACTTAAGTTAACTGGAACATATGGCCCTCAGCCACAATTTCTCCACATCCCCTTCTGGGGGATGCTTTGTAGACCTGATATCCCAGAAAGGAGTGTGGCCTCGTAAAGCCACTGCTGTCCTTTGGTTTTCCTGATGTACCAAATGTAGTAAGGCCTCTTTTCAGTGTGGTGAAAGCTCTGGGCCACCCCATCAGGCTGCAAGTGTTAGAAGCTCTTCCCATAGAGAACATCTATATCCTCAAGCCAAGGAGAAAAAGGAAGCTGCTGTTTATAAATATTGAAGAGGCAGGGAGAGCTCGCACTGAGGCCAGGCTGTATTAAATGCATGCCATCGTGAAGTGGCTTCTAATGGACATTTGTAAGGTGGTGTCCCCTCCCTTCCCCTCCCCCCTCTAATGCTGCCTGGGTTGCTCTTTGCAACACATGCAGTCTGCAACTTAGCTGGCTTTTAGCAAAATTACCCATCGCGATTGATTTGTCCCATTGGGCCACGGGAGAGGTGACCACAGAGCCAGATTCAAACGTGGCCCTGTGCCAGTGCCCAAACCAGCAGGCTGCACGTGTTCACTGACAGGATGGTACATCCCACCACTGCTCTGTGTCTGTGCGACTGTCAGCTGCTCTCTACTGCTCCTCATAGACTTCCTGTCTGCCTTTCTCTGCATTTCTCAGTCTCCCCATCTCCCTTTCTTCTCATCTCATCCCCTTTCTTCCTCTATCCTTTTTCTTTCCCGTTTTTTTTTTTTTTTTTTTTTTACTACTTCTTTAGAGTTTGTTTTCTTATTGAACTTGTGACGTGTACGTTAAAGGAAAACCCATTAATGTGGAAAATTAGGAACATCATAGCTAATGTATGCTCAGGGCTTACTGTGTGCTAGACATTATTCTGAGTTTACACAGTGATGTCAGATTTCTCCTCTGTCACAGTAAGTTCTGAAAGATAGTGAAGAATATTGCAGTGAAAACACTGAAACTCACATATTTCATACTCAGGGGTATCTTTTAAGTGTGAAGCAAGAGAAAAAACATGGAAAAAAAAAAGACTTAGGAAATGCTTTCCATTTAGCTTTCTTGACTAACTTACTGGAAGACTTTTTCCAAATTATAAAGAAAAGAACCAAAATAAAGAGTTTAAGAATGAAGGGGTGTGCAGCGACTGGTAGGGTCGAGTCTCCTCAGGTACAACATGCAACCAAGGAGGGGCAGCTTACCCGGCCTGCGCTGGCCACACAGATGGACCTGCCACAATATTGAGGGGCTGGACTGATTTCTCATTAATGTCTGGGCAAAACTCAAAGAGGCAAACATTTTCATTACATACTGTTAACCATCCTATCGTGGGACCAATTTCTCCAGAAAGGTCTCTCTCGGTGGGAGGATTAATAAACACCATCAGAAATCCAATTAAACCCAATTGTTAAAATCCAACAAATACGTTACTTGTGGATACAGATGTGTATAGTAATGTGTATGGTGATGGCCTATCATATAGGAATGATAGAGGCAGCACAGTGCTGTAATGGAAACCACAAGGCCGGGCACAATGGCTCACGCCTGTAATCCCAGCACTTCGGGAGGCCGAGGTGGAAGGATCACATGAGGCCGGGAGTTTGAGACCAGCCTGGCCAACGTGGTGAAACCCCATCTCTACTAAAACTACAAAAATAGCCAGGTGTCCTGGTGCATATCTGTAATCCCAGCTACTTGGGAGGTTGAAGCATCAGAATCGCTTCAACTTCGGAGATGGAGGTTGCAGCCAGCCAAGATCACACCACTGCTCTCCATCCTGGGAGACAGAGCAAGACTCTGTCTCCAAAAAAAAAAAAAAAAAAAAAAAAAGGCATGTATCTAGGTGCCAGACAATCTGGGTGCATATTTTTGCTCCAAAAGCAAAGATTGTAAACTGTCTTTACAATCTTGGGGAAGTTAGCTAATCTCTGCTTCAGTTCCCTCCTTGGCAAGATGGGATGATATTACCACCTACCTCAGAGAGTTGTTAAATGGGTGAATTCATAAATTCATATGTAAGTGTTCTTAGAACAGAGCTCAGTACATAGTAAGTACTATTTAAGAATTGGCTATCATTAATATTATTCATTGGATAACTATCAAATTGAAAATACCGTTTACATTGGGGAAGGGAAAAAGGAGAGAAATATATGAGAGAGGTATGCTGGGGGTATCTACAATGTTTTCTTCTTTTTTTTTTTTATGTCATTTTAAATGTTTCTATTCTTCTGTCCTGTTCTTAAAGTATACCTGTAATTATTAGGTTATAATTATAGATTCTGTCTTATTTATTTTTTAATCTTCTTATTGTGTCTATCTTTTGTCTTTCTCCATATTCTGGGAGAAACATCTAAGTTTCCATTCCTTATAAATGATTATTTTTCTTGGGATCAATTCTGGTCTTTACCATCTGCCAATGTGAGTTTTTGTTCCTCTATAAACTTTTAAACTTTTTTTCTTTTTGGGCAATCCATTCTTAACCCCCTTCCACTTTTTCTCAGCCTATTCTTTTTTGTTTGTTTTTGTTTTCTATTTCTGTTTCATTGAGATGCATACAAAGTGGAAGATGGCCAACATGTCTAAAAATTTTGTTTCCTGACATAGAGAATGTTTAGAGCTCAGGTTGCTCTGAGACTTTGTTGTGATTTTTTTTTTTTTTTTTTTTTTTTTTTTACTTGTTTGTCCTTTTATTATCTCTTGCTTTTATCCTGACTTTTCTTTGCTGTTGTTCATCCTTTAATTAGCATTCAAACTAATCATTATTAGAGTATGTAACATGATCTTTGATATACCTAGGTAATTTTATTTAAGTATATGAGTTAAGTTGATATGCACAGTTCCTCAGCATCAATGTCATTGTTTTGCAAATTTTAGTTGATGGTGACATCACTGTACTAAAATTTTCTTGTGCATCCACTTCCTAGCTGTGACTCTCTACAGATGGATATAACTTTTTCATTTTAAGATGAAAACCATTTATTTTCAATTTCTAGTTTAACTGTATCACAGTAAAAAAGTGTAGTTTTTGTGATGGCAAGAATGTGAAGTATGTTGAAACTGCCTTTGTCATCTGGCTCATGATTAACTTCAAGAATGTATGAAAATACATATTTTTATGTGTAGTGTTCTATAGCTCTTTTACTTGGTTTATACTCTTTTAATGGTCTGTTGACCATTTTATCTAAATATTCCATTTTGTCTGCTTTTACTTATTTCTATTATAAATGGTTATTCTCTTCCACTAAGATTGTTAAATTCATCTTTTCGTTTATGGCTGTGTTATTTGGCACATGCAAGTTCATGATTGTTACATATTCTTGCTTAATTATTTCTCCCTTTATGCATTATCCATTTTTATCTTTAGTGTTTAGTGTTTATTTTTATTTTGCCTAACATTTTATTTTTAGGCTAATATTTGTATACTAGCTATTCTGCTTTCAAAATGTTCCTGATAATTTTCTTTCTTTATCTTTATCATTTATCTTTAACCTTTTTATATTTCTCTGTTTTAATCATGTGTGTTAGGTAGGCAAGGATAGCTGCTAGGACAAATATTTTCTGATGTTTTAATAGCTTAACACAATGGTAATTTATTTCCAGCTTATGTAACAGTGCTTGTTGGGCTCTCAATTGAGGCTGGAAGTAGACATGTGAGTGTTTTATGGACTAGGCCTTGAAGAGGTGTACCTTCCTTAGATTTATATTCCACTGGCCAACTCTAAGTCTCACGGCTATGCCTAATTGTGAAGGAGACTGGGCAATGATTCTAGTTGAGTGCCCTGGAAACTAAGACACACGGATTTGGTGAACAGCTGGTAGTCTGCATTACAGTTCTCACATCTGGACACCAAATACCTTTTGCTGCCTTGTTCCCACACAGAGAACATATTCACTTTTCTTCCAAAGGCAGAGTCTCAAAATCCCATTTAATTCTTCAATTCTGTGCAAATTCTAGGGTCTCCTTCATGCTTAGATATGGTTCCTTATGGTCCTGTAGCTTTCAAAAAGGCAGCCTATTCATGCCTGCTACCCCCCTGCTGCCCTACACAATAGAAGGTGGAGTAGAGACAGAATATTAGCAGCAAAATCTCCATTTTCAAAAGAAAAGAATGAGAAACATGTTGCTCCATGACAATCAATGATAGAATCATGCTGGGGAGGTAAAGAAACTTGTAGTAAGAGAGGATTCTTTATCCAGGTCTTAAATCTGCTTTCTGGAGGGAAGTGCCCTGTCCATTATCCTCCATGGTCCCATCTGAACTGGATCTAGAGAAGGGTTACTCTCCTTAGGGGAATTAGCAGCTATCAGCCCACTTCCTGCTGGTGCATGGTTGAGGCTCAGTTATTTTGTTTTTAGCAGTTATAGGCTTTTAAGGTCAGATTAATCTTTATTTAATTTCTTAATAATCTTATAGGATTCAGATGTATTTGTTTCCAGTTAATTCATGAGTAGTAGCCACACCAGTCTTTTCTAGACTTGAATCTCAAGTTGCTTTATTTTTCTAATTTGTTATCATCATGCCTGTCTTTCAACTCAGTAGCAGCTACTATGAGGCTCTCTGGAATAATGAGCTTGGTTTGAAAAGTAGCATCATTAATCTGATATATGCTACTGGGCTGAATTATTTGAATTTGTAATGGGCTATTGTCTCTCAAAGACTTTTGCATGCTTATTTTATGCTTTTTGGACTCCAGAATCAATTGACTTTTTCAACTCTATAATGTCCTAACTTTCATTTCTGCTTGCAAACTGAACAATGCTTTTTTTCAGGAGCACATCTCTTTCTTGCAATATCTTTGTAAAAGCAGCGTGGAGCACCCAGCACACAATGACATTTTAGCTCTTCCCTAGAGCTTCAGACTCAATAGGTACTAGATCTACATTTTGAGTTATGGCAGAGCACAATTTTACCAAATGTCTTTTGTCGTAAAGACACAGATCCACATGGGTGTCTCTGATTGACAGTTGGCTTTGTCTATTTGGTGAGTAGGATATCCAAGCTCATTTCATTTAGTGGCTGTATTGTCCCCTAGGAACTTATTATAACTTAATGTTTATCTCATGGAAGGTTGAAGTATGGGGAATCCAGTTCATATGAGAAATAGCCCAGGAGTTACATTCTCTTCTGCTCAGTGACCATTAGTGGAAATGTAAATATCTCACCTCAATGCAGTGTAGGTCACGAAATGTGGGTTTCTGTCTAGTCAACCTCTTTTTCCTATACTGTGGAAAGAAGAGAATATTCTGAGGGACAGCTAGTTCTCTCTATCTGCAGTGTATCTTTTTTATACAGCATAGAACTATTTTTTTTAAATTCTATTCTTGGTTTCTGCCTTTTAATATGTGAATTTAAGTTCATGTTTCTTACGATTACTGATAAATTTGAAATAATTTCTGTATTTCATTGTGTTTTCTTCATTGCCAAGTTTTTCTTATTTTTAAAATTTTCTGAGCATATATATGTATATTTTTTGAGACAGAGTCTCACTGTCACCCAGGCTGGAATGCAGTGGCGTGATCTCGGCTCACTGCAAACTCTGCCTCCTGAGTTCAAGTGATCCTCCCACCTCAGCCTCCCAACTAGCTGGCATTAAATACGTGTGCCACCAGGCCCAGCCAATTTTTGTATTTTTAGTAGAGATGGAATTTCACCATGTTGGCCAGGCTGGTCTTGAACTCCTGACCTCGAGTGGTCTGCCTGCCTTGGCCTCCCATAGTGTGGGGATTATAGGCGTAAGCCATTGTGCCTGGCCACTAGGCATATTTTGGAATTGATCAAATTTCTTTTTATCTGTGTTACGCCATACATCATTTTTTCTCCCTCTTGCTCATTTGGAAGCTAATGATTCTTTCCTCCCTTTTTTCCTTTCTGTCTTTCTCTGTTTTCCTCTCTCCCTGTTAGTCTTGAAAGTCTTACATACATGTTTAAATTTTTTCTTAGAGTATCAAGTTATTTAATGTCTATCGTTCTAATCAACAAAGCCAGACCCTGCATGATTTAATGGCTCAGTGAAATCCTTCCCCCCATAAAACAAACTTCACTTGTTAGTGTTGTTTTAGTTGCTTCTTCAATTTATTTTCAGTATAATTTATTTGGTCCTGCAGCTACTCCAAATGACATACAAAATTTGGCTATACTGATGACTCTTTTTGTGTTTATGGTGTTTTGAGTCCTCAACTTTTTCTGTCTTGATTTTTTTTTTTTTTTTTTTTTTTTTTTTTTTTTTTTTTTAAGACAGAGTCTCTCTCTGTTGCCCAGGCTGGAGGGCAGTGGCGAGATCTTGGCTCACTGCAAGCTGCACCTCCTGGGTTCACGCCATTCTCCTGCCTCAGCCTCCCGAGTAGCTGGGACTATAGGTGCCTGCCACCACGCCTGGCTAATTTTTTTTGTATTTTTAGTAGAGATGGGGTTTCACGCTGTTAGCCAGGATGGTCTTGATCTCCTGACCTCGTGATCCGTCCGCCTCAGCCTCCCAAAGTGCTGAGATTACAGGCATGAGCCACCGTGCCTGGCCTTTTTTTGCATTTTTAGTAGAGACGGGTTTTCACCAGGTTGGCCAGCCTGGTCTCAAACTGTTGACCTCAGGTGATCTGCCTACCTTGGCCTCCCAATGTGCTGAGATAACAGGCGTGAGCCAACCGCGCCTGGCTACATTTTCTGTCTTTACTAGTATTATGGTGGGAACCCATAAACCACTGCGAGGCAGATACCATTTTAAGCAGGAAACCTTATTTTTTCCTGAAGCACATTTAAAAATATTTTCCAGTTTATCTATTAAACTTCCTGCTTTGCTCTTGGAGATCCTCTGAAAGATTTATCTCTTTAGATTCATCTGTAAAGTAAAAATAACTGTCGTGGTCATTTCTCAAGCATGATGATACTGTTACATGTTTACTGCATATTCTGCATACCAAGCACATATCCGTCACACACAGTGTGGCCAACTTCCGAGTGGCCGGCGTTCAGCCAAACAGCCTGAAGCACCAGGAGAAATGCCTGGGTTTCCAAATGGCTTATGGAAAATTGTTGCTGCCACTATGAGTAGCCTACTTGCATTTCTACTTACGGCTTTTCCCCATATTTGATGGTATGTTAAATAGTCATTCATTCATTTTCTAAATTAAAGCCTGTCCTGAAAACGTGCTCAGTGCTATTGACTGTGCATCAGGTATTAGAGACACAGATATGAAACTGTACATTTTAATTTACGATAAATGTCAGTGTGAATTATTGGTTGTTTTGCTTTTCTTTCGTAGTCTCCTGTAGGGTTCTTGGGAATGGAAATTGGTATAACCTTTTTGGAGGACCATCAGTAAAAAGCTATCAAAATTTAAAATGTGGGTATCTCTTGATCTAGTGAGTCTACTTCCAGGAATTAATCTTAAAGAAAAAAATTATATTTTCCCAAGTATTTGTATTGCAGCATTGCTTTCAGTGGCAAAACAAAAAAACAAAAAAAACAAACAAACTGGAAACAACATAAAATAATATTAAAACAGAAACAATGAGTAACATTTATAGGATTATTATTATTATTTTTTTTTTGACAGAGTCTTGCTCTGTTGCCCAGGCTCGAGTGCAGTGGCACGACGTTGGCTCACTGCAACCTCCTCCTGGGTTCAAGCGGTTCTTCTGCCTCAGCCTTCCAATTAGCAGGGACTACCAGTGCGTGTCACCACGCCTGGCTAATTTTTGTAGGGATGGGGTTTCACCATCATGGCCAGGCTGGTCTCGAACTCTTGACCTCAAGTGATCCACTTGCCTCAGCCTCCCAAAGTGCTGGGATTACAGGCATGAGCCACCGTGCCCGGCCACTTCTCGTAGATATTACCCAGCAATTCTCATAGTAACTTCAAGGAAGAGATTGTTCTGTAATGTCTGTTTTTACTGATAAGGAAGCTTAGGCGTAGAGAATGGTAAGTAAAAAGTTCACAAAGCTAGTTAAGTATGTGGGGGCGGTTTTTAATGAATGATTGAACATTCTTTAGTGGGCCACACATACTGGTGACAAAGAATGGGCGTAGAGCTCTGTTTAGATAGATTCAATTATGTATTATTGAGGAAAACTAGATTGTGAAGCAACCACGTGAACTACAATACGACGTTTTTAGGAAAAGTTGCACGATGTTTTTACATGGGTAGAAAATATACTCTGGAAGGAGTTGAACCAGGCTGTCCCTGTACTTATCTTGGGGCAGTAGGACTTGGGGCACGTTTTCACTTTGTACATTATCCACTTCTGTATTATTTGTAATATAATGAACCAGTTTTATTTTTGCGACTAACAGTAAGTATAAATAGTTGATGACCACTTGGGGTGAACTGAAGTGCCTATGACCAACCACACGCAGGCATCCTCGGGACTATTGAGGCCAGAGAATCCTTTGTTATGGGGGCCGTCCTGTGAATTGTAAGATACTGAGTAGCATCTCTGGCCTCTGCCCCCTGGATGCTAGTTCACTTTCCAACAAGTTGCAACAAGCAGAAATGTCTGCAGACATTAGCAGATGTCTGCTGGCAGTTAGAATGGCCCCTGATTGAGAACCAGAGCAGACTCTGCTCATACTGGGCTATCAGGGTATAGTTCTCTCCCTCCCAACAGCTGGAACCGAGACCATCTCCCTCCATTTGAGGATCATGCAGACTTCACAAGTCCGCCGTGTGGAATGTAAAATCCTTTCAACCAGAACAGACAAATCTTGTTTTTGTCTTTTTATTCAATTTAACCACTATTGGCTTGCGACTTGGGGCAATCACCAGGTCCCAGATCTCTGTGTTTGGAGCTACACATGTTTCTGAATCGAGGAGGTGGGGCACTGATGTTTCTTTTATCACTGACTTCCCCAAAGTGGGAAGTTCCAGTGCTTAACAAGTTTCGTTAAGAACACAGCTATTAAATATTCAGAATATACAGACTGTTGCTGTTGAGAATGTAATTATACAGTAAATTAGCTGATGTCCAGTACTTTGCCTTTTAAGCACATCTTTGATGTTTGCAGTACTTAAATAAGATATAGGGCATGTTTATTAAGAGTCTTCAACTGTGTATAAAACTAGAGCAGTCAAAAGTAATGGTGTCTGCTGAAGGGTTCTTTATCATATAAATTTACCTTCAGTCATCTATTATTTATTTCAGCTATTTTATATGCCATTATAATAAATATTATGACAGAGAAAGCTTTTACGCTTCAACTTATTGTACTCCTCTTTACTTGCCTGCAATCCTTCAGGCAAATGTAACCATGCTTTACCTATAGTTAACGTAAATCATCACTTACATTAGAATGAAAAATTCACTATGAAAAAAAGCTCTTTCTTCAATAGCAAGGCATAAATGCACAATCATGTTGACTGCCAACCTCCTGTGTCATTCACTGTCCTTCCTTAAACTGTTTTTAAGCTGCAAAGTGAATATATTGCATAGAGGGAAATGGGAAGGTTTTGGATTATTTTCATGTTAGTTTCTGGCAAGATAAGCATTTTTTATCCGGATTGCAAAATATTGCCAATTACTGTCTAAGCATTTTTAATAGTTTTGCTTTCCATGGCACGCAACTCATATACTAAATTAAATAAGCTGTTATCTGGTGCAATTTCTCCTTGAATAGACTCAGAATTACCTATAGATATTGACACGGTTATTTTATAAATTGAGTTTCAGCAGCACAAGGCAAAAATTTTGGCCTGTATGTAATGAAGGAAGAGTTGTCATCATTTTCTTATTAGGGATGTTTGTGTATTTTGGCAGGGGGAGGTAGGAAGGGGACCTGGTGGAGGGCCCTGGAGTGAAGGTTGATGCTGGATGGTTGATTTGAAGGGTTAGGAATGGCAAACTCAGCCTCTGTTCTTCAAGAATCCCCCCGGGGCTCCCCCCGGCCCCCGCCCCCCGCCCCCCGCCCCCCGCCCCCCGCCAAAAAAGAAGGAAATCCAGGGTTTTGCCAGGGATCATTTTTGGTGTGGTTCTGTATTTTAAAATGTGGAATCATCTCCAAGAGTGTTTGTTTATTAAAAGCAAAGTGATAAAATGTGTCAAGCCAGTGAAGAGACTCTCAAACTCCCCTTTCCTGTGAATCCTATCAGAAAGAACATTTATGAGGGCATACTTTTCATCTTCAGGCTTGGCAAAGATGGGTCAAACTCCCCATTAGACTGGCACACGATGCTGTTTCAGGTTTGACTAAGAGATACAAGAATCACTAGTCAATGAAAGCAACTGTGTCTCCATGCATTTTCCAGTGAAGATGCAGTCACCCATCGCCACCATTACCATCGCTTAAATAATACTAGAGGAATTAGTGTTATGAAGTCCCACATACGATATTGATGAATTATTAAACCAGTTGAGTTAGATCTCTATTGTAGTTCAGTGAATAATGTCATGTCAATACTATGCTCAACGCCAGTGTCTCTTGCTGTTGTAAATGTCACAGCTCCTATTTAAGGTTTTAGAACATAAAATCAGGACTGAGAGTATGTAAAGCGGAAGGGTGAGAGACATCAGCATAATGCAATTAAGGCCCATTGGATTAGAATTTGCAGGATGCCATTAGCAATAAGCTCTGAGTATAGATTATTGCCGTGCTTACATTTTCTCCTTCAGCAGTAACACTTCTCTTGTAAATTCTAAGTGGGTAAAATAAATATGATATAAAACAGACACAAATAAGAATATATAGATGATGTTAATGTCTTCAGAGCTTCCCGGTGTTACGTATTGAAGAATATGACGACAGGGGAACAGCCCAGTGTGGCAGTCTTGTGACGACATGAGCATTGGAACCAGCCACATCTCATTTGGAAATGTGTATCTGTGTCTTACTAGCTTGGCCACTTTAACGTCACTCAGCCTCTGTTTTCTCATCTGCAAAATGGGGAAAATTATAGATGCTTCAAAAGATATTTGCTGTCACTATTAAATGAAAACAAGCATGTCATCGGTGCTTACTATTTTTGTTGCTTTTATGATCAATAAATACATGCAAATGAGAGCTTTGTGAATGAGATTCTGGAAATAAGTTTTTCTGTATGTATAAGGGAGGGGTAGATACATAGCCATCCAATCAGCATCGATGGGTACCTTGAAGTGAGATCACAAAATAGCTAATTCCCTGTAAACAGCAACCCTTGTCTCTGCAGTTGCATATGACAAGTCCCCCAGCTAAAAGAGAATTTCCTCCGGATATAATGGAGGCCACGTTCAGCACAGCCATCTAGTGTACCTGGGCTTCTTCCATCTCCAGCCACTGTACCGATGTGTTCCTTTATTTGACCCACATAGTGATGATGCTTTCAACACAGCATAACAAAGAGCTGCTGCTTTGTGCTGCTAGATGTGCCAAAAGTGTGTGCCAGGGATTCTTTTGTTGGAGGTAAGTGGAGAACGCAAGGCCCACATGCATGAGACGGGAGTGTTTTGAAGCATGCTCAGTAAGACCCAACAGTTTGGGCCGCAGACCAACTACTTCGGTTTGCTATGGCGAGAAGTGGGATAGGAGAGCGAACTCATTGATACCCTCCCAGCTAATTCCTAGGCAATTTACAATTGTAATACTTTACAAATGATTGTAAAGTAATAATTTGTGGTTTTGAAAACTAGGTTTGATCATTAGAATTATTCTTATCCTATGTTCTAAAGGCCTATTTCCTTGAGATGTTTTTTCTCCTCCCATTGTTGGTAAGCATAATGTAGGTATAAGACGTTGCCTTTGAAGTGGTGGAATGATGGAGAGGAAAGAAGAAAATGGAGATTGAATCTGGAAAACGCAGTTAACTTTAGAGGCAGTGTTAATAAATACATGAATTTAGTCCTGTAAATGTTTTCTCCCTTATTTGGGGCTTGGTGTATTGAAGGTGTCCGTTAACTGTGCTACCAATGAGTGCCCCTGTATCCGAGGGAAACGGGAGAAGTGTATTTGGGCTACCAGGTTACCAAGATCAGGACAGCATGAGGCAGTTACAGATCTGATGGTTTCTCCTGGTCTGTGTCTCAGCTGCCATGAGGGCTTCTAAGGGGCAAGGAGGGTTGGGGGATGAGAGGACCGGTACATTGTGTGGATTCATGGAATATGGAATAGTGATTGAAATCTTGCAGCTGTGCACGAGCCTTTTGAACCTCAACTTCTGCATCTGTGAAATAGGTGGATGACAGTGACTGCACCCTTCAAAGTTGCTATAGGGATAAATAACTGCTGTGAGGCAAGGACTGAAATGGTCATTATTTTGAGATGGCTTTTATCATTGGCCAGTGATGACCCATTCAGCCCTATCCGTGAAGAGTGAAGAACTGCACTCTTTATGGATAGGGCTGAATGGGTTATCACCCATTCAGCGGTGACCACCACATCTTATGCGTTGTGATGATCACGATGATTAAAACAGTACACAATCACAATATAAGGATCTAGAGTTATGAACTACTGATCAGGCATCATGTTCTGCTCCAACCGCTTTAGATACATTGCCTCACTTCCCCATAGGGCAGGTGCTGTTATTACTCTCACTTCGCAGAGGAGCAAACTAAATACACAAGAAGCAGTAACTTACCCAGCCCCAAACCACTCCCTGAAAAAAGAAAACAAGGGAGACCCACAGGTATTAAAATGCATTATTATTGGAAAACAATGGGCATCACATTTTAGCAGTGGCCTTCAAAATAATGATAATAGCATATTTTGAGAGCCCATTGTGTGGCTCATACCTTATATTCAATCTATCTAATCTTCACTCTAACCATAGAAGGCAATACTATTATGCTGATTCATAACTAAGGCAATTGAAGCCCAGAACATTCCAGTAGCTTCCCTGAAGTCAAGTTGCCAGTGTATTGGACATGCTGGGCTGTGGTTCCAGGGCAGCCTGGCTCTGGTGTCTTTGTGTCTTTGCTGCAGATGACCATATCTCCCCATTTCTCTGTTTAAATACCACACACTCCCCATATGGTTTCTTTGGTTTCAGGCAGTATCGCATCAGAGTCACACATGGCTAATTTATAGTCATAGAATGATACTAGAGATCACTGTTGCATAACAACAAGAAACCCGTTTGATTCCACACTTACAGACTCTCGAGTCACTAACACAGGTTTTAGAATATATAAAGAATAGATAAAGAAGACTTAGTGTATTAAGGTGTCAGTGAACTGTGCTACCGATGAGTGCCCCTGTATCCGAGGGAAATGGGAGACATGCATCTGGGTTGTTTGATTATGTCTTTCTGGCTGAGCCCTGCATGTTGGGAGCAGGTGGGCTTCTGAGCTACCTAGAAGTTGCCTCATGCTTCACATGTGGGATGCCACCTGTGTGGCTCTGTTTTAAAATGATGGGTAGTAGAGTCTGTATACATAATTTAAAATACATTAACATTTCTGTTTTGCCTGAGATAAGCTTGTACTGGTGTGATCAGAAGGAAGAATGAGGATTTGGGGAAGGAAAATTTTGAGAGCCATTTTACAGCATTTCAAGATTCAGTGATCTCAGAGTGAACCTCTTTTGGTTAAACAAGCATGGGAGGATGGATGATTGGATGGATGGATGAATGGATAGGTAGGTGGGAAGATAAATGGATAGACATATAGGTGGGAAGGAAGGAGGGATATATGGAAGGCTAGAAGTTTATTTTATGGTGGTGGGATTTTTTTCTTTTCCTTTTTTACTCAGACAGTCTTGCTCTGTTGCCCAGGCTGGAGTGCAGTGGCACGATCACGTCTCACGGCAGCCTCGACCTCCCAGGTTCAAGTGATCTTCCTGCTGCCGTCTCCTGTGTAGCAGGTGCACACCGCTATGCCCAGCCAGTTATATTTTAGATGCTTTTTTATATGGCCCATATTCATATGTCTTTGTGACTTTTTTTTATAATGGATGTGAGTGTGAAGTAGGAGTTGGCCTGAAACAAGCCCAGAGAGGTAGACAGGGACCATGTCATGGACTGAGTTAGTTGTTGTTGTTCCTCACTGTCTGTTTTTATTTCTCCTCTTTCTGGACGCATAGCATGTTGCACCTTCTGGAAGCTAACACAGCCATGTGACTTTGTCAAGGAAATGTGAGCAGAAGCAACACCAGTCACTATTAAGTGGAAGCCTTTGAGATGCCATGTGCAACTCACCACGTTGCCTTCCACATGCCATAGAGGCTGGCGATGTTATAGACGACAGAGGCTCCGTCCACCTGGTCCCTGGCTGGCCATGGTCAGCTGGGCCCACTGACCTACAATGAGTGTGAAGTGTGAGCAAGTCATAATTCTGGATTGTTCTAATTAATGGAGATTTGGGAGTTGTTCCTTACTGAAGCACATCCTGATTGATGCAGAAGATCTTGTGAGCAATGCTAAGGAATTCAGACCACGTCTTACTGGCCACTCTGACGTACTAAAGGGTTGGTTTTGCCAGTGAAGAGAGCAGGCTGTGACTGAATGAGGCCTGAACTTTTCATGTTCTAGGTGGCGTGTGCTGATTCTAACACTTCCTGATGAAAGTCATGGTTTGCTTGGTGGTGATGGAACAGTTCTATGTCTTGAATGTGGTGATGGTTATATGAATACATACACATGATAAAATGTCTTAGAATTATGCACAAAGGTATAGCAAAGAAAATAAACGCATCTCAACTTGTGTTAGTTCTTTCTCACACTGCTATATAAACATACCTGAGACTGTGTTATTTATAAAGAAAACAGGCTTAATTGGCTCATTGTTGTGTGTTCATGTTCTGCTTCTGGATAGGCCTCAGAAAACTTCCAATCATGGCAGAAGGCCAAGAGGAAGCCGGCACATCTTAGCGGGAGCAGGAAGACGAGTAGGGGGAGATGATACACACTTTTAAACAGGCAGATCTTAGGCAAACTGGATCACAAGACAGCACTAGGGGGATGGCACTAAACCATTTTTAACCAGCCCCATGATCCAATCACCTCCCACCAGGCCCCACCTCCAGTATTGGGGATTACAATTTAATATGAGATTTGGGTAGGGACACAGAGCCAAACCACATCAGGTGACATCCCAGTAATGACTGTGGTCTAGTAAATTGTGTTGTGCTGATGTTGATTTTCAGGTTTTGCCAGTGTATTGTATGTATGTAAGATGTATATATGGGGGAAGCTGGATGATGGGTATAGGGTGTTCTCTGTACCAGTTTGGCCATGTTTTGTGCATCTATAAGTAGTTTCAAATAAAAGTTAACAACAAAAAGATCATGAGTTAAACCAAGAAAGTGAATTATGGTCAGTTGCAGATTCACTGCCAGACCTGGCAGGAAATCTCACCTTGGCAGATTGAGTCTCTCGTCCTCACCTAACAATCAGCAGTTCACCCCTCAAAAAGGGATTCCGTATGCAATCTGTCAGCCACTACCTTCTTATTTAGAGTGTGTCCCACTACAAACATTTCTATAAAGCTACTAAGTTTGTTAGACAATCAGAAGTGCAAACCACCAACACACACATAAACACATATGCACACCCTAATTTAAAGGCTGCATTTTCCTTCTCCTGGACTTACTGTGTTGCCTCCAGTTTCTCTCCATTTCTCAGGATTGGTAGCAGAAACGGGAAACCTGATTCCTAGGGCAAGCGAATCACCTGAATAACAGTGTGTGGACTTGAATCACTATCCCCAGGAGCCTAGTAACCCACAGCTTGTGGATTAGTCTGTTGAACTACTTGATGACTTGTGACCCTTTTTTCCCGTAGAGGTGTATGTTCTGATTTTCTTCTTATTGGTAGTGGCAGCTCTGTGCTTTATTTTGAAGGGAAGCAGGAGAACAAAAAGAAAACTTAGCAGTTGTACGTTACTTATAGAGAAGACTGTATGGGCTAGTTGGCTGTGCTATCATTTTTGTTGAAATACTGCTTTGGGGTCGCCATCTGGGAATGTTCTTCCTGTTTTATGGGGGAAATACAGACATGCGTTTTTATAATATGTAGTCTGCATATCCCTTGGGGTTTCTACTGGGGGTTTGGCTGAGCAGAATAATTTCTTTACCACCCCCTCCGCAACATAATGAATGGCTCTGCCTTTCCTCCAGTGATACATTCACATTCTCCACGTGGCAGTGAGTGTCATGCTCCAAGTAAAAGGAGGCAGGGACCAGAGGACTTAGGATGAGGATTAAAGGTCACTTTGTTTGCTGACTCTGAATGTCAAGTAGTTGTGTTTATGAGGCATGAGCATCTCTGTGGGGTATTGACACATTTTACACTTTGAAAAGATTTTTAATCATCAGATAAATATCAGTTACTCAGACAGCTTGTGGGGATTCTGCTCCTCATCTGGAGGTCCACACCTTTCACAGGGTGTGACTTCACTCACATGCCTTCAGTCTTCTTGGTGGCAGTTTCCCTCTTTATAGGAGGGATGTGGCCTCACCTTACAGCAGACCCTCTAGCTCTATTATTCCCTGAAGGTAGGAAACTAACAACCCACGTGTTGGCATTTTCCCCTTTTCTTAGATCAGGTTCATGTTTCTCCTCCTCGTTCCAAAATCTGCACATTTTGGCATCTGCCGCTGTTAACCAAGACCAGGAATTTAAATCTGTGTTGACCAGTTTGCCTCCACCACTGATGTGCTGTTGGGGTTTGGGGACATAATTTCATCACTTTCCTACCACTTTTCCTTAAAACTAGGCTTTGTGCCAGGTGCGGTGGCTCACGCCTGTAATCCTAGCAGTTTTGGAGGCCAGGGTGGGTGGATCGCGAGGTCAAGAGATTGAGACCATCCTGGCCAACATGGTGAAACCCCGTCTGTACTAAAAATACAAAAATAAGCTGAGTGTGGTGGCACGTACCTGTAGTCCCAGCTACTCGGGAGGCTGAGGCAGGAGAATCGCTTGAACCCAGGAGGTGGAGGTTGCAATGAGCCAAGATCGTGCCACTGCACTCCAGCCTGGGCAACAGAGTGAGACTCCATCTGAACACACACACATACACACACACACACACACACACACACACACACACACACACAAACACACAAAAGCACAGGGCTTTGTTAGCAGGCATGACTTGGATTCTTTAGGATCCTTCCCTCAGTAATCTGGTCTGATGTGGCCTTCAGGGAGGATCTTTGGACATCATTGCCATCCATCTATCCAGTGTGCTGGACTGTAACCCACCCAGACTACCATTTATTGCCAAGTGGCACCGGGACAAGACTTTGGCACAAGAGACATCTTCTCTGCTAGTTAAATTAATTAGATACTTTGTCTTCCAGACAGGATGTTAGGAACTTATGAACATGTATCCTTACAAACCTATGAGTAGATGACTAATGTTCATCTTTTACAGATAAGGAAACTGAGGCTCAACAGTGTTAAATGGTCCAGAATGAGTGTGTTTTCTAGCTGTCACTGCCTGATGTTTACTGCTCAAAGCTTAGGACTTGGGTTAGAGCCCAGGACTTGGCGGCCAAGATAAACCGGCTGCAAATACACTGAACGTCTCAGCCTAGCTCCTGTCCGTCCCCGAACAGGACACTTAGGGTATAGGATGTTCTCAGCAGTGCCATTTGCATCTCCCTTCATAGCCTTAAAGGTATCATGTTATCCTCCTTAATCTTACTTAAGCATCACAGTCTAGACTAGAATTCCCAAGTCAACAGTTTGTTTTACGGGACTCTTGTTATTTGAATAGGCAGGTGGCCCTGTGTTCTTGGCTTTTCGTCCTTTCAAGGAGCTAGGTCTAAGAAGTGATAGTATTTAATCTCGCACTCTGAAGCGCACCCAGATTTAAAAGTTTGGAGTGGCCCATACACACAAGACTAGTGGGAGGGGCAGCCCGGAGGTTTGTCCTTGCAGAATGATGCCACGAAGAACATGGCCAATGGAACACCATTGCTTCACATCCTGACCTCTCCAGTTCTCCTAGTTTCTTGCCAGGAGGGAACTTGGGCTTCTTTATCAGACTGACTGGGGTCAGTTCTTGTACTCAACTTCTCATCTCTGTGATCTCTTGTAAGATGCTGCATTGTCAAATGGAGAAAACATTGTCTTTGAGTTGTTAGGAGCCTTAAGTGAGATGGTGTGCCAGCCCGTGGCAGGCCCTGAATACACAGTAGCCATTATTACCATTATTATTCCTGTCACCAGCATGTACTCCACCTGTTGATAGAGTTTTCTGGGTATACTAAGCCAGGGTGTTGTCTTTGGGATCGAGGTCCGTCAGAATCCATTGGTATAAATGAGTCTTTCTGCTTTTGTACTTTCTATAAAGGAGTTGTCTTTGATTTTTGATGCAGGTTTAGTGGAGATATTTCAGAACCTGGATGGCAGCTTTTGAAATTAAGATATTGTCCACTGCATCTTTCCATGATCCGGGCCTTGTCATGTGTTCCCCTCCTTACAGCGTTTTAGGATGCAGATTGAGAGGAGATAACATTAGCCCGAACTCCCTTTGCAGCCTCTTCTGTGTGGCTGAAACACAGCACAACCCACCCCCCGGCCCTGCCCCCCGGCCTGTAGGTTTAGCAGAATCCCAGCCTCACATCCTCCCCGAACTTGGCAGTAAAAGCCCTGTTCTTCCATTCATTCTGATGATTTATATTCTCTCTGGGCGCCTTATATTAAACAGGGGAATTCCGACATGTTCCATAACACATTTACTGTAACTTGATACCATGAACTAAACTTGCTGTTATTTATCATTTCTTTTTATTTTCTCTCATTCCAGCATAAAGCCAAGGTAGAAGCAGTGACCCTGGACCTCGCTCTGCTCCGTAGCGTGCAGCATTTTGCTGAAGCATTCAAGGCCAAGAATGTGTGAGTGTTCCAGTGGAGGGTTATAGATCATAATTTCTTGCTATTGTAATATCTTTATCAGATGAACACAATTGGGAGAACGCAAGGCTGTTGTGTTGTCTTGGTGTCCAAACAGGAGGCTCATTTATATTGGCCCTGTTAAGGTGAACCATATTTTCTTGACTCACAGTCACCTTCATTATGAGATGTGTCATCAATCTGATAACAGCTTCCCAGATACCAAAAGAGAAGACACTATTAAAGCACTAGTAAAAGTGGCTAATAAAAGCTTGGCAATAGTAAGATGCATCCTGATTATAAGATTTTTTGCAGTGTATTTCAGAATCGAGTAAGAGTATATTTAAATTGCATTCAGGAACAAGTAAACTCAGTTATCCAGTATGGCAGGGAGGTTGACAATCCAAGCACCCAAAAGACCTCCAGTTTGTAAAGCCTTCCATGATTCGATGTGGTACATGGATGTGGTTCCAAAAAATATGGACTCACATTCCTTCTATTTATTTTTTTTTCATCCTTTTCAGTCTTTCGAAATTCTAGTTGGAGAAAGCCTTAGTTAGGGCCTAGCATATTTTGATGCTATCATATGCTAGCATCCCTTTCTAACAGAGAAGGTTGTAGGAGAAAGGGAGAGAAGTGGAAGGGGGGGTGGGGAGACAGACAGGAGGCCTCAAACTCTGAAACCCTGAGCTAAGGAAAGCTATCATGGCAAGCTACACTAATTACGATACTTTGTTTCCAAGTGTTTATTTTTACTCATATTTAGGGCAGGCAATCCTGGTTTCTCATTTAACATAGAGGTTTGAATTTCATTAATAAATAACTTCATTTATTTTTTTTCAGTGACTTGACTCAAACATGAGGATTAAGTTAATAATAGCACAGGTGGTGCCAAGGATAAGAAAATTACACAAGAGGCACCAGAACCACTGAATGTGGAGAACTCTCATAAATGACAAGCTGCCTTTGGGTTAGGCTCTGTTGGGAACATTGGTTCCGCAGTGTTCCAAGCAGCTGAAGGATGTGAGGGAAGGGATCTTACACCAGATATTCAAATGGCCCTGTGGGGAGCTGACACCACACTGCTGTCTAGTATCCAATTCTCCTTGCACAGCTCTGTCACCCAGGTTGGAGCACAGTACATGATCTCGCCTCACTGCAACGTCCCACTCTGGGCCCAAGCGATTTTCCTGTCCCAGCCTCCCGAGTAGCTGGGACTACAGGTGCCTGCCACCATGGCCTGATAATTTTTGTATTTTTAGTAGAGATAGGGTTTCACTACATTGGTCAGACTGGTCTCGAACTCCTGACCTCAGGTCATCCACCCACCTTGGCCTCCCAAAGTGCTGGGATTACAGACAAGAGCCACCACACCCAGCCACTCTACTTTATTAGATTTAAAAAGTTTGCTCTCAGCTGGGTACAGTGGCTCATGCCTGAAATCCCAGCACTTTGGGAGGCCAAGGCGGGAGGATCATGAGGTCAAGAGATCAAGACCATCCTGGCCAACATGGTGAAACCCCATCTCTATTAAAGATATAAAAAATTAGCTGGGTGTAGTGGTGCACACCTCTAGTCCTAGCTATTTGGGAGGCTGAGGCAGGAGAATTGCTTGAACCTGGGAGGCAGAGGTTGCAGTGAGCCGAGATGGCACCACTGCACTCCAGCCTGGTGACAGAGTGAGACTCAGTCTCAAAAAAAAAAAAAAAAAATGTTTGTACTCAACTTGGCGTGCTGGCTTACGCTTGTAATCCCAGCACTTTGGGAGGTCGAGGTGGGCAGATCATCTGAAGTCAGGAGTTCGAGACCAGCCTGGGCAACATGGTGAAACCCCGTCTCTACTAAAAATACAAAATTAGCTGGGCAGGGAGGCACATGCCTGTAATCCCAGCTACTCGAGAGGCTGAGGCAGGAGAATTGCTTGAACCTGGGAGGTGGAGGTTGTAGTGAGCTGAGACTGAACCAGTGTACTCCAGTCTGGGTGACAAGAGCAAAACTGTGTCTCAAAAAAAAAAAAAAAAAAGTAGACTCTCTCAGGCTCTTGCTGGAGTAAGCCAGTGTCCCAAGTCCTTGAGGTCTACATCAGAGTCAGAGTCTTAGTGAGAGTTGCAACATCCCCTAAGTGCAGACCCCAAGCTGGCTTGTAGGAACAGTGAGATAACATCCCCCAGCCAGCCAGATCTGAGAGAGCCCTCCTGTGTGTGTGCTTTGCAGCGCTTGGCTGTTAGTAGCTGCCACCCTTTGCCAGAACTATCAAGAGGCACCTCAACAGGCTGCGACACTAGCATTCGAGACATTTGTTCACTGATTTGCTTCATCATTCATTTATCCACCTGTTCCTTCACTTCACACACATTTCAGGAGCACCTCTAAAGCCCCAGGCATTCTTCTGGGCTCTGGGAAGAGAGTGGTGGCCCTGGAAGCCACAGTAACCCACACAAGCTATCACCTCAGTTGTCAGCTATTATGGATGGCTGACTCCTCAAACTCATCTGTCTGTGGTTTGGGAGGAATGATAATGACAAGAACAGCAGCAGAGGTAGCAGCTCATTTACTGAGGGCTTATGGGCCATACGTGGAAAATGTTTTGCATGTATGTTGTGATTCAATTCTCAAAGCAATCCTTGGGAGTAGATGCTATTAATATCTCTACTATACAGATAAGGAAAGTGAGGCTAGAGAGGACAAGTAATTTATCCAAGGCATGTAGAATGTAGGTAGAGGGGTGATTTAGCCTCTCCAGGGCTCCAACTTGACCACCATACTATACCGTTTCATTTTATTTTATTTTTTATTTATTTTTTGAGACAGGGCCTCACTCTGTTGCCCTGGCTGAAGTGCAGTGGTGCAATCTCTGTTCAGTGCAACCTCTGGCCTCGGGTTCAAGTGATTCTCATGCCTCATCCTCCAGAGTAGCTGGGATTACAGGTACGTGTTACCACACACAGCTAATTTTTGTATTTTCTGGAGAGATGAGGTTTCACCATGTTGGCCAGGCTAGTCAACTCCTGACCTCAAGTGATCTGTCTGCCTCAGCCTCCCAAACTGCTGGAATTACAGGCATGAGCCACCGTGCCCGACCCTTTCATTTTAAATGTGATAGAAACAGACTCAGGGAATGTGAGTGACTTTCGCAGGGTCACTTTGCAGGTTGGTGACGGGCATGGGGTTTCACTCCAGTCTACCTCTTGTTGTTTCCCTCATAGCATGCGAGATCTCACATTCACTGCCGCTGAATAACTTTCTCCAGTTCCTCTGTCAGAATGTGTTGGAAGTGAGCAGCTTTGCTGAAGAGAGCCAACTGTTACATAATAGGATCATCTTCCACGTCTTAACTGGACCATTAGTTTTTAACCATTAAGTAGTTGGGAAATCATCAAGTTCAAGTGCCTTTTGTAATCACCAAGCTCAAAACCTTGGAGGAAACTCTCACCCATTTTGCCCTAATCCCAGATGTTAGCACAGGACTTTGAGTTTTTAGAAAATACTTCTAGGTTGAGAAACAAGGGTGATTTGCCATTTAGAGCCCTCTGTAGCACAAACCTCTTTGTGTCCCAGGAGAGTACAGGATTTTACATGGCTTAGAGAAATACTGTGGTAGTGAAAATATGCATAAAAAAGCGAGAGATTTTACTTCTGAAATGCTGCCAAAGTGAAATCTCTCATGGATAGGCAGATGACAGTTTAGTACTTGCAGGTCTTTCGATTCTGAGAACTGTCAAGTGAATTTAAGTGCTGGTGACTAGGCTGACAGAGAAACAACATGTAACTCTATTCTTATCACCCCCCATCTTCAGACATTAAAATTTCCTTGTGTGTAAAACATAATAACAAATGAAAGAAAGGCTGCCAGTTCAGAACCAATCTCTTTTCGTGCTGTTGCATCGAGGAGAGGAAAAAATCCCTTAAATTTAAATTCCATGTGGATGCTCTTATTTAATATACCGTTTCAAAGCCTGTATGCGATCAAGCCAGAGTATTATCAGGCTCTGAGTTCCTGTGTGTATTCCCTTGGTCCAGGCTCCAGCTCAAGTGTTTCTTCACACTGGGATAGGCAGCATATTGTGTAGTCTTAGAGAAGAAAAGGTAGAAACAGATGCGTAGTACAAACACTGGTGGGAAAAGCAGCTTATTGTACTGTGGAACCACCCTCCATCTGCCTTCTGCGGGAGATGGGGATCAGCCTCTTGTTGGATATCTTCTTTTTATTCTGGGTGCTGGGAGGAGAGGGTACAGAGGAGGCTGTTGTAGAGGGAGCCCTCCTAACCATGATTATGTAAACAATAGCTGCTTGCCAACTTGTTGTTTGTTTTGTGCAAGGCAATGTGCTAAGCACTTATATACATGTATTCTGTCTTTAATTTGTTATAAGAGTCCTGGACACTTAAGCATGATTATCCCTACTTTACAAATTATGAGGTTGCAGTGCAGAGAGCCTAAGAAACTTTCTGAACCTGAGCAAGTAGGAGATCCAGAATTTGAACCCAAATCTCTCTGAATCCAAAACGACTTTTTGTTACTTCTCACGCTTCAGTCATAGGAATTTCAGTGTGGATTTCTGTATTGGTTATGTATTGCCGAGTAAGAAATTACTCTGGCCAGGCACAGTGGCTCACACATGTAATCCCAGCACTTGGGGAGGCCGCAGTTGGTGGTTTGCTTGAGGCCAGGAGTTCGAGACCAGCCTGGCCAACATGGCGAAACTCCATCTGTACTAAAAATACAAAAATTAGCCGGGCATGGTGATGCATACCTGAAGTCCCAGCTGCTCAGGAGGCTGAGGCATGAGAATTGCTTGAACTCTGGGGTGGGCAGAGGTTGCAGTGAATTGAGATCATGTCTGGGGGAGAGAGTGAGGCTCTGTCTCAAATTACTCCAAAATTTAGTGGCTAAAAAACAATGTAAAACCAGAAACATTTCTGTTGTCCCTCCTCTTTTCTTCCCTCCCTCTTTCTCTTAGTTAATTTGTTTGAATCAGGATTCAAATAAGGTCGATGCATTTTTAATCTATAGGTTTTCTCTCCTTTTTTTTTTCTTCCTTAAAAAAATTTCTTTTAATGCAACATATTTAAAGGAGCAGGGTGTTCTCTAGAGCGGGGGTCCCTGACCTCTAGGCCACAAACCAATAGCGGAACCATGACCTGTTATGAAGTGGGTGGCATGGCAGGGAATGAGTGGTGGGCAAGCAAATGAAGCTGCATCTGTGCTTAGAGCCGCTCTCTGTCACTCTCATTACTGCCTCAGCTCCGCCTCCTGTCAGATCAGCAACAGCATTAGTCTCATAGGAGCGCAAACCCTATTGTGAGCCACGCATACAAGGGATCTAGGGTGCGTGCTCCTTATGAGAATCTAGTGCCTGATGATCTGTCACTGCCTCCCATCACCTTCAAGATGGGATCGTCTAGTTCTAGGAAAACAAGCTCAGCGCGCCCACTGATTGTACATTATGATGAGTTGGATAACTATTTCATTATATATTACAACTTAATAATAATAGAAATAAAGTGCACAATAAATGTCACGCGCTTGAATCGTCCCAAAGCCACCCGCACTCCTGTGAGTCTATGGAAAAATTGTCTTCCAGAAAACCAGTCCCTGGTGCCAAAAAAAATTGGAAACCGCTGCTCTAGAGATTTCTGCAGTCTGTACTTTGATGATTGCATCTCTGTGGTGTCTTTTAACATACTCTTTTGTCTCCTGAGTTTCCCGTGAAAGGGTAGATAACTCAAGAGACTCAATCAACTTTGTGTTTAATGTTTTCGTAAGAATACTTCAGAGGCAGTGGTGTAATCGTCCAAGAGGACCCACAGGCCTGATCGCCAAAGCCAGTTTTCTTCAGGCCCAGCATGTCCTGACCTCCTGACTCCTCTGCCCGCTCTCTGTTTACCCACTCCCATTTTCATTCATTGATTCTGTTATTCTCCACTCAGTTTTCTGGGTGGTCAGCCCAGGAAGCCTCAGCCTGCTTCCAGAAAGTTCTCCTCAGAGTTAGAGGTAGCGGCGGTCATCGGCCAGTGTGTCTCGGGTCAAATTATTTTGGGCATTACTGGAAAGTTCCAAACCAAAGCCTGTGGTAAGTTCCACCCAAACTGGCTTGTGAGGGATATTTTTGTTTAAACTGCATCCCTGGAGAGGAGCCAGACTTCCCACTGCCTGGCAGCAGTGGTGTCCATAGGAGTATGAAGAGCTGGGACCCTTTCTAATCACTCAGACCAAATATTGGAGTTTTCTGAAACGGACTGAGAAATAACAGTATGTTTTTATGATGGCTTTGCGTGTTTTCCTTCCTAGCGGTAGCTGCTTAGTTTACTGAAAAGTGCATATTTTGAACAGGGCCTGGAAGAGTTAACAGCTCCTAGAGAGAGAAGTGCTCTGTAATACTTCTTCTTCAAAAAATGGTTTATGGCCGGGCACAATGGTTCATGCCTATAATCCCAGCACTTTGGGAGGCCAAGGTGGGAGGACTGCTTAAGCCCAGAAACATGAGACCAGCCTGGGCAACGTAGTGAGATGCTGTCTCTATATTATAAAATTTTTTTAAAAAATGGTTTATAGGTCCATATGTCCCTGATAAAATAGATAACTGAATTGCAATCCTGGAACTTAAACAGTTGGTGACGACACCTGAGATATTTATTACTTAGATTTCCCTTGCCAGTCAGCTTGTATAATACTGACCAAGGGTTTTGATTCTTTCTGGAATTGATAGGAAATTCATATTAAAATAATTACCCAAGTCCAAACATTTTTAGAACTTCATTTTTGATCATGGATTTTTATGTCTCTTCTGAACTTTCTGTCTCCAGTATAATTTAAAGAAATTATACTTAAGCTTTGTCTCACTTAGAAGATAATATAGAACAGTGGTGTTTTTTAAATTAAAAAAAAGGTTAAAATAGTGGTTTTCTATCCTTGCTTTACTTCTTAAACATTTGAGAGGAAAAAAAAAATCTTTAACGAGGTTATTTATTTTCATTTTCTGCTAAATTACTTTCAGAACTTGAATCTACTAATCGCAGATATAATATTCTTGGATTCATATTCCAAATTTTGCTGTCTCAAATCCATCTATGGAAGTGGGTGGGCTATAAATCATAAATAAATTCCAAATTTTGTGGGATAAATTACCCTGAAGACCAACGTGTAAATTACATATTAATCTTTCTTTTTCTCCCTAGCTCAGTTTTAAGAATAATGTTTTAGCCAACATATCTGCATTACTCTTGGCTCAACATGAGAAATCCATTCTTGGTTTGCCTAACAGAAGATCACGTTGCTTTGCTTCTCTACACAGTATGAAAACCCAAAGAAAAGAAAAACAGAGGCAGTTTTTTGCTGTAATGAATGCTCTAAATCTAGCTCTTAATTATGATTTTTTTAGGAAAATTTTGAAAAGTCTACAAGTTAAATTTTTTTCTGTCCCATACATTTTCCATCCTAAGGCATTGAAAAATCATACTGTGAAATACTTGGTGTATCTAGAAACATCAGGGAAGAATGCTTCCCTCCTAAGTAAATTTTTCCTTCTGAAACTTTTTCAGCATTCAGTCTTTTTATATAATACTTTGAAAAATATTTCTGAAATAGATTATACACTCTCTTCCCAAAAGCATCAAAGTATGACCATAAAGGGCAGAGGTAGGTAAACTGATTGTAAGGGACCAGAGAGTAAATATTTGAGAATTTTCAGGCTATTAAGATCTCTGTCGCAACTGCTTGCTTCTGCCATGGTAGCCTGAAAGCAGCCATAGATAGTGTGCAAATGGATTATCATGGCAGTGTTCCAATAAAACTTTACAAAACAGACAATGGGCCAGATTGGCCAGGGACCATAGTATGCTACCCCTGGGCAACAACCTGTATGCCCTGGAGTACTGTAAAGAACATGGGTGTTGGGGGTCAACTGACGCTTCCAGCTCTACCACTTACTGGCTGTGTGACTTTGGTCAAACGACTGAAAATCTCTCAGCCTCACTTTCCAAGTCTGTGTAATGTGTATTTTCACAGTGCTTTGCAGGTTGTTGATTGTTGAAAATAGCCATAATGCATGAAATTACCAGACACATCTCACTTTATGGAGCCTGGGACTCTTGGTAATTTGCATTTGTTTCTCATCTTGATCCTAAAATAATCTAAGAAAGGTTTCTGAGAATATATAGAGTTTAAGACAGAAATAAGAAAACTAATTAATTAAACAGGAAAAGGAGATAGATGTGCTCAGAGAGGAAGTGTGGATCTCATAAGGGCTTTCACAATGGTTTAAAATGAGAGGACACGTGTGGTGGCTCATGCCTGTTATCCCAGCACTTTGGGAGGCCAAGGCAGGCAGGTTGCTTGAGTTCAGGAGTTTGAGACCAGCCTCGGTAACTTGGCAAAACCTTGTCTCTACAAAAATTACAGAAATTAGTTGGGTATGATGGTGCACGCTTGTAGTCCCAGCTGCTTGGGAGGCTGACAAGTAAGGATAACTTGAGCCAGCGTGGTGGAGGCTGCCGTGATCATGCTACTGCACTCCAGCCTGGGCAACAGAGCCAGAACCTGTCTTGTAAAGAAAAGGAAAAAGAGAGAGAAGGGAAGAAAGAAAGAAGGGAAGGAAGAAAGGAAAATTGGGCCCAGGAATGATCTTTGCAATGCCTGGCAACCAAGAGAAGAAGGGAAATGAGCTTCACATTGCCTGCAAGCTCTAGGGTGACAAGAGCCAAGAGAAGTCATTGTTACTGTAGTGATGTTCTACTGAGGATCATAAAGTACTTCATTACTTTACTGAGTATGTTTTTTTTTTCTTTTTCTTTTTCTTTTTTGGTACTGTTTTGTTATTCTTGATTTACGCTGATGGAAAGCCATGGACCCAAGGATGCTTCACAGTTTTCTTTCGGAGTAAATGTTTAGATTCCATTTTCTTTGATATTACTACGTCTGTTCCTCTTGATTTTAGGCATCTTTTTCAGATGAGTTGCCGTAAAAGCAGCCTACTCTGGATAAGTGAGGTACAGCAGGACACACTGCAAATACTAGGAATCCTTAAGTACAGTGGGACCCCAGAACACTGTACCTGCTTTCTTTCTCACCTCCTTAAAAACTTTTTTTCCCTCGCCTCATCATTTATTCAGCACTCACAACAGTGCCAGGAACTTGGCTAGACATTGGAAATAAAGCTTATGCCTTCTCATATCTCCTCTACCTTATTTCTTTCTTACAGTAGTTGTGATGCTTAGCAGTTTTTTGATAACTTTTTATGATGCCAACCTTCAAAAACCCACCTCTGGTGGAGAGAATAATTATTACATCAATTAGGGGTCATTTAGCATGACATTTGTGGGAAAAAAAAATCTTAGTGAGCCCTTTTGCCATATTAAAAGTCATCACTGCCTAGACATAAACGAAAATGTGTTCGAATTAACCACACCAATGTTCACAAAATAAACATTTTTGATTTCCCAACAGAATCCTAGGTTTAACTATCACTATCATGTTTCATGAAATCAAAGTGATATATGTAAATTGAAGACACAAAAAACCTTCCTTTCCATAGAGAGTAAAAACCACGCTTTGGAGGGTAGATACAATTACCCCAGGGTTGTCTTTTCCAACTCCTCACAATCCCACCAGTGCACATGCAAGGTGTTGTCCTTCCTTTAGCTACAGCAAATCATGTTAATTGTTGTTGGTGTTAAATAATGATTATGTGAAGCACTGGACTAGACATTCGTCGGCAAAGTTTTACTGCAAAGAATCAGATAGTAAGTATTTTTGCTCTTATCAGCCAGACGGTCTCTGCGGCAACCATTCAAGCATTGTTGAATACATTGTTGAGTGTTACATGAGACTGTTGTAATATAAAAGTAGCCTGAGACAACACATAAATAACTGGGTGTGGCTGTGTCCTAATGAAACTTTATTTACAAAGAACAGGAAGTGGCTTGGATTTGGTATCTGGCCTGGCAGCTGTGGTTTACTACTCCTTGGACGGTAGCCCAGAGACCCTTGAAATGAAATTCATTTTAATAGCACCCTTTTTTATCATGAGAAATATATTCTGTTTTTCTTAGAAAATGGGTTATGTTAGGTCTGGTCAAGGTAAATAAGTGTTGAGAGTCGATGTCGTGTGCATAGTTAATTTCAATTCTTTGAAGAAACTCCCCCATGATATTTCACGGCTGAGAGAAGAGGGAAGAGTTTGAGTGGAACAATGTGCTTTGCTGAGCTTTGGAAATATTACCATATGGGGAAGCAGGTCAATAAGACAACTAAGTGCTGTTTAAATAATGAAGATACTGAAGCACTAATTGGAGTATGGAACCATATAATGATGATAATAATTGCTAATATTTATCAGCTATTTATCATGTGTCATGTACAGCTAAGCACTTACATACCATCCCATTTTATCCTTAAAACGACTCTAAGGGTGGGTTAAAAAATGGCAGAAGAATGGCAGTGTTTAATGGTTCAGCCTGGTGCAATGATTAACCACATTTCACAGATTAAGGAATTAAGAACCTCAACCAAGTTCATGTTAGCTAGTACGCAGTAAGGCTAGAACTTAGTCCAAAATCTCTTCTTCTGTTGAGCTCAGCTTGGATAGTAGCTTGGAGAATCAGAAAGATCTGTCTCATTTGGGAAATGTACCATGTAGAACACATTGTTTCTAAAGGAGATTTGTCCCACGAGTAAAATAGATGATGGACAGCCACTGCCTAGTGGGACAATTACGAAGGTCAGTTCAAGGTTGGAGGAGTTGCTTCTTTCAGCCAGTTTTCCTTTTTCTCAGGATCACCTCAGGTGATCCGCCCACCTCATCCTCCCAAACTGCTGGGATTATAGGCGTGAGCCACCGCTCCTGGCCTTTCAGCCAATTTTCTATCACCAAAGGGAAATCGTTTTGCTGAAATATGTGTAAAGGAGGTTAAAGTCAGAAGAGGTTAAAGTCATCCACTCAGTTAGGGTACTCAGACTATTTTCCACCCAATCAAGAGGGTGCTGCTTCATGGAGTTCGTTTAAGCTGAAGCGGCAGCTGTTGACTGTCATTTGCATCATCTATACGTTTACTGTAAATGTCACTGTCCATTTCCCCTTTCTTTCTACTTGTCTTCACATTGATGCTTATCAAGTAGATAGAAGAAGACCAAGGGGTCGTTTTGCTATTTACACCTCCAAATTGATGGTGTGATCACTCTCAAATGCAAACCCAGCCCTGACACTGTCCTGTTTGGCAACGTCCTGCTGTCTGACCTGCAAATAGCTACACTTCCTGCTGTGGCCCACCCAGGCTTCTGGGATCTGATCCCTTCTCGCCTGTCACCTGTGGCCATGTCTTCCCCAACCCGGGGTTCTCTACTCTGCTGCTCACGTTCTGGATCCTGACACAAGCCTTTGCTTGTGTGGCTCCTCTCCCACTTGTCCATCATCATGTCAGTTATGGTAAGCATAGATTCCAAAGTGACAGTGAGGGTGGTTAGGATGGCAAGAGGAGAAAAAACCAAGCTGGATTCATGGATTGCTTGTGTCATGTCCTCTACAGAGCCTCCCTTCTACCTGCTCTTACCCGGGCACCACAGTTGATGAGTTATTTTTTGGACCATCAGCAACACACCCAATCATTGTATATGGAATACTTTGGGGATGCTTTTTTCTATATTGATGTTACTTCATTAAACTGAGCCCAGAGGAGCAGAAACTTTGGCTAATACATCTTGGTCTTAGCTTGTAATATCTGTGCTGCAACTTACTAAGATGGTGACGCTGGCAAATTCCTTCATCTTTCTAATTCTTACTTTCATCAGCAAAGATGGGAAAGGATAGTAACACCACTCTGGGTTGTTCGGGGGATTCAATAACATAATGTTTATAAAGCGTAGTACCTGATACTTAATAAAAAAGCAAATTTTAACCTGTGTCATCATTGTCATCATCTTTATCATCCTTTGCAATTATTACATTTGCTGCCTTCTAGTACAAGGAAGGGAATGGGTGGCTGGCTGGCAGATGGATAGAAGGATGGAAGAGTTAAGTACAAGGAAGGGGATGAGTGGCTGGCTGGCTAGATGGATAGAAAGATGGAACAGGTAAGTATAAGGAAGGGGGATGGGTGGCTGCCTGGATAGATGGATGGAAGGGGGTGGAAGGGGTAAGTACAAGGAAGGGGATGGGTGGCTGGCTGGCTAGATGGATAGAAGGATGGAAGAGGTAAGTACAAGGAAGGGGATGAGTGGATCGCTGGCTAGATAGATGGAAAGATGGAACAGGTAAATATAAGGAAGGGGATGGGTGGCTGGCTGGCTAGATGGATAGAAGGGGGTGGAAGGGGATGGAAGAGGTAAGTACAAGGAAGGAGATGGGTGGCTGGCTGGCTAGATGGATAGAAGGATGGAAGAGAGGAAGGATGGAACGGAAGAAGAGGGAACAAAAATGGAAACACGTAGTACTGTTGGGTGAACTGAACTTTTAAGGTGCCGATTCTCAGAGAATCTTGAATTGATACCTCCTTGGGTGGCATGGAGCCTATACATTTGTAGATCTTGGGAAACAACTTTTAAAGTAATCATAGTTACAACAATAGTTATTTTAGGCACATAACCCAAAGGTTTTCTTGCAAGGAATCTATGAACCTTGAGAGTGAGGGCTTCTGTTAAGAGTAAGGGCTTCCCTGGAGTGGATATGGATCATGGGACCGAGCCAGCCTGGCATTGCTTGGGTTGAACAGGGAGCGAACTCTGAGCCCAGTCTATCAAGCCTGCTTTTTGACCTGCAGTGAGACCACCCACACAGACATCAATGCAGCAAATCCCTGGCGTCAGAGTTTCAACATTTGGTTGCTCTCAGAGAACTCTCGATTTATGTAAGACTTGGAAAAAGCGTTTGAGTTTCTGTGGTTTACAATTATATTTCTCAACTTGGCCCATGAATCCAGCTTGGTTTTTCTCCTCTTAGCATCCTAACCACCCTCATTGTCACTTTGGAATCTACACTTACATAATTGACATGTTGAGAAGCTGTGCTAAAACCACACTGAAATCACATTTTAATAACATGGGAACCATCTTTTCCCAGTAAATTGTTGAGAAGCTAATTCTTCTCAGCCTAAAAACTTGAATATACATTTGAATAAATCAGCGGTGCTACACCGTGGCAGCCGGCTGAAAATCCCCAAGGAAGATTATATTTTTAGTTGAGCTACTTGTCACTGCACTGTGTTTTTAATATTGCAAGTCCTTTCTTGTGTTCATTTTTGAAGAATCTATTCCATACCTTGTCATTCAGAAAAACATAAACGGGACCTCTCAATTAGTGGTAAAGTTCCTCAGTTTAACTTTTAAGCTTAAACTGCTGTTATAGTTCGGTCATTGACTTGTCATCAAAAAGATATTTGAGCTGATATTATGCAATAATTCATAACCAAAAACAGGAGAAAATGGTCTCTGGTTGTCTCAGAAGTACAAGTTATACATAAGGTGACAAATTACACAGCTTTGGGAAATGGGTCTTAGTGGAATGCACCAGGCTAATAGAAAAGCAGTGCCTCGATTTCCCACCTCAGATCTGAAAACTTCTGAGAATGACAGGGCGGTTCCCCAGCTTGGCTGTGTGAGGAGTCAACTGGGAATCCTTGAACACTGCAGTCTGGCTGTCACCTCCAGGATTCTAATGTAATTGTTCTGCATTGTGGATGGATGGATGGATGGATGGATGGCTGGACAGAAGGAAGACTTGGAAAAAATCTTTGAGTTTCTGTGGTTTACAATTTTATTTCCCAACTTGGCCCATGAATCCAGCTTGGTTTTTCTCCTCTTACCATCCTAAGGAGGGAGGGAGGGAGGGAGGAAAAGGGGGAAGGAAGCAGGTAGAAAGGGAACAGGGAAGGGAGGACTGGAGGAAGGAAAGAAGGGATCATTCTGGAGTGTACACTGGGCATTTGCTTTTAAAGCAAATCCAAGAGATTTTTAAATTTGTATCAATGAATACACTGTTACCCCTCAATTAACACTACAATTCATATATCAGAATAGCACTTTGTTACTTGTTTCTGAGATAGGGCTGGCTCTGTCACCCAGACTGGAGTGCAGTGGCACGATCACAGCTCACTATGGCCTCAGCCTCCTGGGTTCAAGCGATCCTTCCACTGAGCCTCCTGAGTAGTTGGGACTACAGGCATGCACCATCATGCCTGGCTAATTTTTATTTTTGTAGAGACGAGGTCTCCTTATGTTGTCCAGGCTGACCTCATACTTTTGGAATCAAGTGATCCTCCTGCCTCTGCCTCCCAAAATACTGGGATTACAGGCATGAGCCATGTCCAGCTGTCTGGTTTTTTTCTTTGAAGAGAATTATAGACCTTCTGTAGGAAAAATATTAAATATGTGTGTGCAGAAATAAAGATTTCAAATATTTTTGCAAGATATTTTTTCTAATACCACTTTTTTCTACATTTTCCATAATTCAGTGAAGATAGTAAATTAACAAAATAAAGTGGAAAAGACTGAATATTTTAAGAAAAACCAAGTTTAAAAATTTTGAACCTAATATTTCTTAAAATAGCTAAAATTCAGATATTGAGAATAAATTCAACTTGACATGGTAAAATTCTAATAGGCTGAAATAATGTTCTGGTCTAGAACTATGTAGCTTTGTGTAGCCCATCAATTGTCAAAAAAAAGAGCAATCTATTTTTGTGGAACTCGCTGTATCTTGTAACCTGTATCCTGTCTTGGTATGGTGGGAGTATATATGATTTAGGGGAAAGGGTCTGGAGAGACCTTAAGTCTGCTTTAGGGAGAGGGTGAGGAACCCTGCTGAAGGCTACTTAACGCATTTTGAGAATGTCAAGAAAGATTTCTCAGAGCCCAGGGATTTTTATTTTTTAGACATAATTTACATACAATAAAATTCCTTTTATCGAGACAAAGTCTTGGTTTGTCGCCCAGGCTGGAGTGTGGTGGTGTGATCTTGGCTCACTGCAACCTCTGCCTCCTGGGTTCAAGCAATTCTCCTGCCTCAGCCTACCGAGTAGCCGGGATTACAGGCACGCGCCACCACACCCAGCTAATTTTTGTATTTTTAGTAGACACAGGGTTTCACCATGTTGGTTAGGCTCGTCTCAAACTCCTGACCTCTAGATCCGCCTGCCTCTGTAATCCCAAAGTGCTGGGATTACAGGCGTGAGCCCCTGTGCCCAGCCAAAATTCATTATTTTAAGCTGTACAATTGAGTGATTTTTACTGCATTCACAAAGTTACATTACCATTACCACTTTTGAATTCCAGAACAATTTTATCACCCCAAAAAGAAATCCCATAACAATTAGCAGTTATTTTCCATCGCTACTTCCTCCAGCCCCAAGGCAATCACCAGTCTGCTTTCTATCTCTACCTTTTTGCCTATTCTGGACATTTCATGTGAGTGGAATTAGATAATACATGGTCTTTTGTGACTGGCTTTCACTTAGCATAATGTTCTAGAGGTTTATTTATGTTATTGCAAAAATCAGTACTTCTTTTTATGGCTGAAAAAAATTCCATTATGTGGATGTGCCATATTTGTTTATCTGGTTGTCAGTTGGTGGATATTTCTGTTGTTCCTACTTCTTGGCTACTGTAAATGATGCTGCTATGAAAATTATTGTGATTATTATACCTTATTTGTAAACATCATGGGTGGCGGGTTGCAGTAAACATGTTGGAAAGTGGGGTTGGAGGTCTGTGGAAATTGGGGGCTTCAGCACTTCCCCCAAGCTCAACAGCAACCCCCTTTCTGAGCCCCTCTTGAAGGAGAGTTCCCTGGGACGTACCTGTTATTGGTACAGTCACTCAGGAAGCATTTTTCCTGGGGAGAAACTTACAAGTCCACGATCAAAGCCACCAAGAGACAAGGTGTTACATGACTCATTTTTGCTTTAAGAAGTGACAGGCTGAATCTAAGTTGGGTTCAATTATTTTGTTAAAGCGTTTTGCTTATTTGACTTATGCTGACCTCGGAAATAATTCCAACCAATCAGTGCTGGCTCCCATTGGCCCTGGGGTCTGGTTGCTTTACAGCTGGTGACAGGGGGACCACACCACTACCACATGTGAATTAATCCTCAACTCCAGAGCCAAGTGCCATTCTCCAGCAAGGTTGTATTTCTTCATTAGCTATTCCCAGGGCCCAGAAAGTCCCAGAGGATGTCAGAGTACATTAATTTTTATCATAACATGGAATCTTTCAGGTCTGAATGGCAGCACACAGCTGTCAGGGGCTTCTGAACTCTATTACAGCTCCATATATCTCTAGGCAAAACAGAGGAAAGAGTCGTCATTGGCAAGGGAAATGTACAAAATGCATGAGATGTTTTATTGTTTGAGTGGCTTGACCATGTGCTTAAGCACATTCCCCAAACAATTTTTTTCTTATTGTTCATGTAAGTTCACCTTTGCCGCCACCTATTAAAGCCCCTTCCCTGCATTAAGACTGTATAAAGTGTATTTAAATAAACTCTCTTTGCATGATGTGAATGAAATCATCTGGTACTTAAAACTATTCTATAAATTTATTAAAAAATTAATGTTCCCTTCCCATGATTTTTCTGCAGAATTTATGCATCCATGATACTGCAGAAGTTCATAAATAATGGCTTGTAATGCTACTTTAGTATTGCTTTGTGCCTACAAAATATAATGTTAATTTGTAGCAATGCTAATGTGTTTTCAGGAGGGCTCGTTATTTGTTTATTGCCTTTATTTTCCCCACTTACCAAGTTAGTAAAATGCTTTGAGGGATGCATTTTATGTATTCAGGAAGCCCAGGTATTATTTTAATAGAAGCACTGTTGAAAAATACCAGTCATCCCACCTGTGCCAGGCCCTGGATGAGGCACTGCTTGGCATGGGGGCTCCCCAGATTCTCCCACAAGAAAAGCATAGTCAAAGGCAAAGTTTTCAGTTGTAAGAGTAAATGTGTTCTGCTTGGGCGTTGTCAGGTAATTTACTGCCAGCTCTAGCCCTTCATTCAAGTTTCCTGGATACTTTTGACTTCTTGGCCATGGATGTGTTTGAAGCCTGCATGGACCTTCACTTAATTACTCGCACTGCAGATCAGCCTAAGTGCATGAGCTCTGTGGACCACAGAGCAGAGTTTTCCAAAGTTCACCAAGACAAATACTGCATTATCTTAACATATATTCATTTCTTAATACTGAAAATCAGAAGAGCAACTCCACTTAGCAGAAGTCTTTTGCAAACGGCAAGGCGAGGCTAAGAAGTATAGATGAGTTGGTTTCCAGTGCAATTTTATAAACACAGATGGTCCTTAAATTAAGCAAATGGTACCTAAATGACTGTGTTGTGGATAATGTTAACAGAGGGAGGGACTCGGGGTTTTTTAAAAAAGTACTGATGGTATGCAGTGTTTCAAATAGATAACTGTGATCTTAATGTGATCAAAGATGCAGGGAGATTTCATCAGTGGTATCTTATTATTTTTTGGGGATTTCATAATTCAACAAAATTCTGTTGTATGCTTGGCATAATCCTAGGTGTGAGAGCACAGGGTGACTTCAGATACCACCTCTATCCTTCAGGGGTTTGGGGCCCGTTATTACGACTGAATCCATTTTGGGCGTGAGAAGCTGAGGGTCACAGAAGGAACCAATTCCCTCTTTAAATAACGCCACCCCAACCCTCCTCATCTGCCAGCTCTTTCCCTTCTTCTGTTTGTATGAATAATAGTCACTTTCTCTTGTGGAGTTTGCTAAATTCTACTTTGGCCTATCAAATTTCTTTCATATCACAACTGAATTTCCTTAGGACAAGACTATGATTCATTTGTCAGATGAACAAATGGGAATTTGCCAAGAGAGTCTTGGGTTAATTTACATCTTTTCCATCCAAGGGCGCTATGTTCAAGTGAGGCTAGTAGGTCACGAGTGTAGTTGAAGTTACTTTTTCTTACTTCCCCCACCAGCGCCCATCCTTACTGCACTTACAGTTGATTGTCCATTTTATTAAATGTCCCCAGGAAGCCAGAACACAGGGCAATAAAGTGCTGAATGCAAAGGGCAGGAGAAAAATGGAAACAACCAGAACTGTAACACCAAGGAATCAGACCTGCGTGTCAGATATCATGCCCATTGCACTAAGTGCCATTGGGGCACAATTATCAAATGGATGCGTTTTCCCTAGAAAATCATCTTGGAGAGCATGTAGATGTACTTCTATTTTACATTTCCCCCCATTTAGAATCAATGAGATTGAGATTTTGCTGCTGGGACTGCTGATGATGGAATGGGAAAATATTATCAAGGTAATGCACATGAGGCAAAAATTTAAGGAAATGACAAAAACAAAAGTATTTCCATTTTCTGTTCAGTGTATGTACTGATGTTCTGGAATTCACTATAAGAAGTTGCAAATGGTGCATGAAATGAAAAATTCCTGGTGGTCTCCAGGGGACGCAGCCAGTGCTGTTCTCCACTCTGGGTAATTGTTTTGGATTATTTTCTCTATTCCAACTGAAATAAAAAAAATTAATTAAATGTGGCTAAGTTATCTTGACAGCAGAATCCACTCCCAGTTAATTATTATTTTAATACTTGATGGTGTCTGTCAAATTCTGGACATGTGAAAGTCCTTTCAAATTTAGAGGCACGGCTAATGGTCATTGGCCACCCAAGCTGATACTGATTTTATGTGTGGATATTTCTCATTTTATTTGCTCTCTTTCCTTGAATATTTATTCAGGACATTCTCTACCAGAGATATTGAGTAAGGGCAACAGAAACAATACATAAGTATCTTATAAATGTGGAAGACAATGTATATGTGTTTTTTATCTCTCAATTATTGGTGGGTACCATATCCCCAAAGCAGAATGAGCATTTGAGAAAAAAGGAAATATCCTCTTTTAGGCACCATCTCTGTCAAGGCTGCTGCTGGGCTTTTTATATATTTTCTCTAATTCTTGTGGCTGTCAAACAAGGTGGGCATTATCATTCCCTTTACAGGGGACACAGCTGTGGCTCAGAGGGGTTTATTCACTTTCCTGAGGGCCACACACATAATGAGAGGCAGACACAGGTGACAAAGTGAGTTTTCCCTGTCACGCCATCTTATCTGTCACATACCTCTCTGACATGCTAGAATTGCACTAAACAAAAGAATTCTCTTATGAACGTATCATGCAAAAGATGTTCTTTAACTGGGGATCATGTTTCTCATCCTGTCAATAGAATGACTCACATTTTCTGAGGGTGTCTCACGTGAAAGTAAATCGCTCATGTTTGTCTGTTCTTTCTAAAAGATGCCCTTCGTATTGTGTATCTTGCAGCGTTGCTTTCTCAAACTTAAGCCAATTATGTCGTCATTTTTGCAAAATCACTGCATCAGTTTACTATTATTTAATGTTTATTGCTACCAATTTTAAGAAATGCTTTACAGGAGTATTTGTGAAGTTGATTTTACGAGTATGGTGATATAATTTCCATTATATTACAGCATATAAATATATATACATATATATATTTTTGAGATGGAGTCTTGCTCTGTCGCCAGGCTGGAGTGCAGTGGCGTGATCTCGGCTCACTGTAACCTCCGCCGCCCGGGTTCAAGCGATTCCCCTGCCTTAGCCTCCTGAGTAGCTGGGACTACAGGCATGTGCCACCACACTCAGCTAATTTTTTGTATTTTAGTAGAGACGGTTTCACCATGTTGGCGAGGATGGTCTCAGTCTCCTGACCTCGTGATCTGCCTGCCTTGGCCTCCCAAAGTGCTGGGATATAATTTTTTTTTTTTTTTTTTTTTTTAAGAGATGGAGTGTCACTCTATTGCCCAGGCTGGAGTGTAGTGCCGCAATCTCGGCTCACTGCAACCTCCGCCTCCCCGATTCAAGTGATTCTCCTGCCTCAGCCTCCCGAGTAGCTGGGATTACAGTTGTGTGCCACCATGCCTGGTTAGTTTTTGTATTTTTAGTAGAGATGGATTTCACTGTGTTGGCTAAGCTGGTCTCAAACTCCTGACCTCAAGTGATCTGCCTGCTTCAGCGTCCCACAGTGCTGGGATTACAGGCGTCAGCCACTGCGCCCGGCCGGATAGAAATAATTTTTGCAAACTCCTTGGATGCCACCTAAAATCATCTTGTTTTGCTAGTGGCACACTCTGCATTTTGGGCAGCTGTGGCCTTGGTGGATTGCTGAAGTAGATTTCACCTTACCTGGACTGAGGCAGCTGTTGAAGGGGATTGCTGTGTTCAGTGTATGCTGCCATCCATGATTTCATGAAACCAGCTCTAGCTATTTAAGCAGGGGTCAAACTTAGAACTCTACAGTATTTTTTTCCCTTTTCTGGGAGAAAAGACAGCTGAACACCAGCAAAGACTAAGAAGTTTCTTAGAAGACTGTGGGTCCTTAGGCCCTTTCTATTGAATTTCAGAGTATTTCCAAATAATATGAATTCTTGCAGCTTAGTTGAGAAATGCCCCAGATGGTGTGACATTCTGCTTCCAGGAGGGATTGGAAAGTATTTCCTTTTACATAACATTCCACTCAGCTTATTCCTTTGTTGTGTCTGAAATTGAATCCCCCAAAGCCACAATTATCTTAACATTCAGAAGAGTGTTTATTTAACCTGCAAAATCTTGCCTCATTTTTGGGGAGCATGTTAACAATTTCACTTACAAATCTTCTGTGTAACTCAACCCCATGGTGGCGGCTACTGCTGCTCCTAGACTCTTTAAAGCACCTTTCTCATCTCAGGTTTGAAATGATATGTCTCATTCTTGGGTTCCTTGAGTCCTAATGGGCTTGTCTTGTCTCCACAGCATAAATGACTGTTTCTTGATCAACTAGAACCACATCAACTTTTTCCCTCCAGCTTCAGTAATATATTGTGAAACATGGCTATTCAGTGTTCTGTAGACCAAATGCCATAAGGAAAATAGCATTGATTCAGATGTATCCATCCAGATATGTACAAAAGTTTTACTTGTTACCACATCTTGACTCTGGGCAAACACACACTTCCTATGGACATTGATTACTGTCTACTGTAGAGATAATATTTGCACATACAGATTATGGCACATGGTAGAAAGTATTAAGTAATGTAGGAATGGACATATCCCAAGCAGAATTGGAAGCCAAGTCCCCTGGCCCTGCTCAAGTTGGTATGACGGGTATATGGTGCCTTAATGGGTACTTAAAGTCCAGGTGAGAGTGGCAGGAGGCAGCCAAATGCCTAGGTAGATAGGAGCCGGTCCCTGTTGAAACCCCACTTCCAAGTTGAAGACAGTTTAAAGACTGAAAGCCAAGCTACAAGTTAAATCCTCGGACCAGATTGAGAACTTGTCTTCTTATTTGGTGCACTCTTCTGACTGATCCCTATTTACATATACCTGCCCTTCCCTAACTGGTTTCCTACACTGTCATGCCTACCTTTGAGTGTTGCCTTCCCTTTAACCTTCTGTGCATGCTCACGAAGTGATTAGCATGTACCTTCCATTCTGAGTTAATATAAGGCCCCAGACCCAGCCACACAGGGCAACTTCCCTGCCTTCAGGTAGGGGAACCACCCCCACCACGTTCCCTCTCCACTGAGAGTTTTCCTTTTAGTTACTAAATTCGGCTGCACTCACTCTCCATTGTCTGCATGCCTAATTCTTCCTGATTGTGAGACAAGCACTTGGACCTAGCTGGGCTAAGGAGCAGAAAGACTGTATCACAGGGAACTTGCATAACAGCTCAATCTTCTGTCCTATGTAGCTATCTATTGGTAAGAAGTTGAAGGAACTTGTGTCATTTCATTGTGCCTGTCGTCTTGACCTTATAAAAGGTCTTGGGAAAGCATGCAAGAACTTTTGAAGAGGGGAGATACAGCTAATTTGCAGATGAAGAGCAAGGGAAGAATTCCTGGAGAAAGGAAGAGTCTCCTGAGTCGCCTTTGGGAGGTAGGGAGGGTTTGACATGTAGGCTGGGCATCTGGGACCGAGTGAGGGATTCTGTGAGCCCCATCTCAGTGGACCACTCAAGGAAGGTGGGTAAGAAGTGGGTATAAGTGTGTAAGCAGGGAACAGAAAGTACTGTGATTTAAACTGTGTTAATTTTTCTACTGTACAGATAAGAGCCAGTTTGGAGATGGGCTGAAGCTCAAGCATCTTACCTCCCTCTGATTTCTTAATGCCACATTATAAGGCTGCTGCTTGTAGCTCTTGAGGTCACTCCAAAAACAGATCAGTGAGACCCTGTTGCTAAAGTCCCACTGGGTGTAGATTATTCACAGATATATACACAGTGGCTCATTCCAGGTAGGATGTGATCAGTGCTTTTAGAAATACAGAAAGTCCTATTGGTTTAAAAAAAATTTTTTTTTAGTGAATTGAGTTTTAAAGCTAGCACTGTATAATAAAAGGGCGAATTTCACTATGAATTATGACAAACACAGTCATAGAGCCACCATCATCACTGTCAAGATATAGAACAGTGCTATCACCCCCCAAATGTCCTCTGTGCCTTACTGTAGTCATACCTGCTCCTGACACCTAGCCCCTGGGAACCATCGATCTTTTTTCTGTCCCTAGTTGTTTGTCTTCTCTGGAATATTACATAAACAGAAATATTCTGCGTGTCACTTTTGGAGTTTGGATTCATTCACATAGCGTAATGCATGCACTATTTGTCTGTTGCTGCTAAATTACCCCCAAGACTTAACGACTTAAAACAGCAAACGTATAGTATCTCACTCTATTAGTTTTCCATTGCTGTTGTAATAAATTACCACAAACTTATGTGCTTAAAACCCAAAGCTATTATCTGACAGCTCTGTAGGTTAAAGGTTTGTCATGGGTCTCACTGGGCTAAAATTAAGGTGTCGGTATGGCTCTGCTGCTTTCTAGAGACTCCAGGGAGAATATTTTTCCTTGCCTTTTCCAGCTTCTAAAGGTCACCCACATCTTCAAAACCAGCACTGTTGCATCTCTGACCTTAGTCCTGCAGTCCCATCTCCCTCTAGCCACAATCGGGAAAGGATCTCAGGACTGTTGTGATGACACTGTGCTTACCTAGATTATCTAGCAGGAGCTCCCTATCTCAAGGTGATAGAGTTTGCATGTTTTTCTCCTGCACATGCCATGTTGAAACATAATCCCTAGTGTTGGCAGTGGGTGTGCTGGGAGGTATTTGGATCATGGGGGTGGAACCCTCATGCATGATTTATGGCCATCCCCTTGGTGATAAGTGAGTTCACATGATATCTGGCACCTTCCTCCTTCTCTTGCTCTTGCCCTTGCCCTCACCCTCACCGTGTTAGCTGCCTGACTCCCCTTTTGCCTTCCGCCATGACTGTAAGCCTTCTGAGGCCTCACCGGAAGCCAAGCACATGCTTCTTGTATAGCCTGCAGAATTGGAGCCAATTAAATCTCTTTTCATTATAAATTATCCAGCCTCAGTTACTTCGTAATTGCAGTGTAAGAACAGCTTAACACACAAGGTCTTAACCTTGACCACGGTCTACAGCATGTCTTTTACCATGTCATATGTTCAGTGGCTGTGGGGGTTAGGATGTGGACTTCTTTGGGGGACTATTATTTTTCCCACTTATTATTTTTGTGACTCAGGAATTTAGGGACAGTTTGGCTGGTTCTTTCTGGCTCAGGGTCTTTCTTAGGCTGCAGTCAAGATGTCAGCTGGGGACTGGGAATGGTGGCTCTCTCCTGTTACCACAGCATTTTGGGAGGTCGAGGTGGGTGGACCATTTGAGGTCAGGAGTTTGAGACCAACCTGGCCAACATGGTGAAACGCCACACTAAAAGTACAAAAATTAGTTGGGCATGGTGGCACATGCATGTAATCCCAGTTACTTGGGAGGCTGAGGCAGGAGAATAGCTTCAAAACAGGAGGCGGAGGTTGTGGTGAGCTGAGATCACACCACTGTACTCCAGCCTGGGTAAAAGAGCAAGGCCCCATCTCATATTAAAAAAAAAAAAAAAAAAAAAAAAAGTTAGCTGGGGCCAAGGTCATCTCAAGGCTTGACTATGAAAGGACCTAACGTCATGCATGGCTGTTGGCAGAGGTCAGTTCCTCATGAGCATTAAACTGAAAGCTGTAATTCCTGACTGTTGACCAGAGGCCAACCTCAATTCCCTGCCATGTGGGCCTCTCCATGGGGTAGTTGATAACACAGCAGTTAGCTTCCATTGGATTGAGTAAGCAAGAGAGCAAGAACAGGAGTGATACAGAAGTCAGCATCTTTTTGTAAACCAATCTCAGAAGAATTGTCCATCATTTTTTCTACATTCTGTTGGTTAGAAGCAAATTGCTAGGTCTATCCCACCCTCGAGGTGAGGGGATTACACAAAAGTATGACTACCAGGAAGCAGGGAGCACTGGGAGTCATTGTGACCCTGCCTAGGACAGTGCGTTTGAGATCCATATTATTCTATCCATTAGTAGTAGTTTGCTTCTTTTTCATGTTGAGTAATATGCCATTGTGTGTTTACATATTGCTAATGGATTTTAAAGAGGGCTAATCAAGGTGTTGATTAGAAGGAAAATTTCTTCAGTGAAATAATACTTGAGCAAAACCTTGAAGAACAATTAGGAATTTGACAGAGGGAATGGCACGAATAAAGACCCAGACCTAATCAAGTGAGGGGCGTACTCATCCATGGGGCAGTGGATGATTCAGCCTGCCTGGAGCTTAAGGAGAGAGGGGTGTAGTTGTGGCTGTTGCTCAGAAGGACCTGAATGTCAGGATGCGTTTATGTTTAATTTAGCAGACATTTAGGAACCATTAAAAGTTTTTGAGAATGGGTAGGTAAGATTAGAATAGTATTTTAGTCAGTTTAACTAGGCTTTAACCAGTATTCATAAAAAGTCAGGTGAGAGAATGTAGAGGTGAGAAGACCAGGTGTGGGCTATTGCAGTGACTACACCTAAAAGTAACAGAGCTAGAAACATGGAGTGACATGGAGTCGTTGTCTTAGGTTGGTGATACTAGCAGCTGAGTGTGGGATGGGGATTCTTGTTCATATGATCGATTAGGGGACTGTTCCCAGAAGAGAGCAGAGAGGGAAGCAGCTTTGGTTTCTGCTGGAAATCTGTTTCAGCCCGATTCCATTGGAAGCTCTGGAGAAGGAATTGTATCACCGAGTTGGTCTTCCTTGTCAACAGAGCATGTGTGTGGGGGTGATGACTTCCCAGATGTGAGGGTGCCCTCTGGCAATGGACAGTTATCTGGAGGAGTTCATACTCCAGAGGTAGCGCCTACCTCTGTGGAGATGTAGGGGACGGGACCATTTTTTAGGGGTTCCTAATGAGCCTAGAGATACTGACCTTGGCCAGTCACGGAGACTAAAGGAGAAGATGGGATAGCACATTGTTTTCCTAAGTGTTTGTAATCGGGTGACTGGTTTGCAAATATCAGCCATTACAGAAATAAAGGGTATCAGGAAGGGGAGGAGATGTGAGGAGAGATGAAGAGTTTAGATTTAGGCATGTTGACCCTGAAGTTGTGGGAAGGTATCCAGGAAGATAAGACTGACAGGTGGGAATGAGATTCTGGAACTTGGAAAGAACACAGTGGATAGAGCTAAGGGTTTGAAGTCTTCATGGAATTTTTGTTTGGAGTCATGAATTTGGAAGAAAGTGCTGCAGGAAAGATTTTAGAGACGGAATCAAAAGAGATTGGTGATGGAACAATGGGCAAAAGAGGAAGGGTTGGAGGAGACAAAAAATGGAGTGGTAGTGGCATCGGGAGGTACAAGAGTGGACGGTATCACAGAAGCCAAGACAGGAAAGTGAGCCAGAAGTGAGGGAGGAGCAGGATCCTCTGCAACAGGGCAGTCTAGTCTTAGCAGAGAGGAGGTTGCTGGGTTTATTGATTGAGAAGCCACTCCTCTCCAGGCAGTTTCGAGAGGTTCTGGATGGTGATAGAATGGAATTCATTCAGCTGATGATGAGAAGTACATTTGGGGCAGGGAAGGAGACTGAACGGAGATGAATATTTCAAAACTATAGACCATAAATGGGAAGAGAGAGGCTAGTGCAACCTACCTAGGTCAAGTGAATGTCCTTTTTTCTCTTTCCAGCCCTTGTCTTTTTCACCCTGTTTGTTTTCTGCGTTTCTTTCCTTCTGTTCTGATTTTTCCTTACCTGATGGTCAGAAAGATCTGATTGAGCTGACGTGCAGCAAGAATGAGCCAGTGGAGAGGAAAATGTAACCGCATAATGGGTTCGCCTTTCCTGCTGGCTAGACAGAGCTGATTTATCAAGACAGGGGTACTGCAAATAGAGAAAGAGTTTAATCCACACAGAGCCAGCTGTATGGGAAACCGGAGTTTTATTACTCAAATCAGTCTCCCCGAGAATTCAGGGATCGGAGTCTTTAAGGAAAAATTTGGTGGATAGGGAGCCAGTGAGTGATCCCAGAGTGCTGATTGTCTCACGTGTCCGTTTGAAGAGACCGCCAAACAGGGTTTGTGTGAACAGCAAAGCTGTTTATTTCACCTGGGTGCAGGTGGGCTGAGTCCGAAAAAGGAGTCAGCAAAGGGTGATGGGGGATTATCATTAGTTCTTACAGGTTTTGGGATAGGCGGTAGAGTTAGGAGCAATGTTTTTCGGGCAGGGGGTGGATCTCACAAAGTATGTTCTCAAGGGTGGGGAGAATTACAAAGAACCTTCTTAAGGGTGGGGGAGATTACAAAGTACCTTGATCAGTTAGGGTGGGACAGAAATATCACAACGGTGGGATGTCATCAGTTAAGGCTATTTTCACTTCTTTTGTGGATCTTCAGTTGCTTCAGGCCATCTGGATGTATACATGCAGGTCACTGGGGATATGATGGCTTAGCTTGGGCTCAGAGGCCTGACACTGATTGGTTGGCTTGACGATGAAATCACAGGGAATTCAAGGTGCCCTCCTGTGCTGACTCAGTTCCTGGGTGGGGGCCACGGGACTGGTTGGCAGGTCTGCGTGGGGCCACCCTGTTGTCAGAAATGCAATAATCTGGCTGGTGCAATGGCATACCCCTGTAATCTCAGTACTTTGGGAGGCTGAGGTTGTCAGGCCTCTGAGCCCAAGCTGAGCCGTCCTAACCCCTGTGACCTGCACATATACATCCAGATGGCCTGAAGCAATTGAAAAACCACAAAAGAAGTGAAATAGCCAGTTCTTGCCTTATGTGATGACATTCCATCAGTGTGATTTGTTCCTGCCCCACCCTAACTGATCAGTTGATCTTGTGACATTCCTTCTCCTGGACAGTGAGTCTCAGGAGCTCCCCCACTGAGCACCTTGTGACCCCCACCCCTGCCTGCAAGAGAAAACCCCCTTTAACTGTAATTTTCCACTACCCACCCAAATCCTAATAAAACTGCCCTACCCCTATTTCCCTTTGCTGACCCCTTTTTCAAACTCAGTCTGCCTGCACCCAGGTGATTAAAAAGCTTTATTGCTCACACAAAGCCTGTTTGGTAGTCACTTCCCATGGACACATGTAACAGAGGTGGGCAGATCACTTGAGGTCAGGAGTTCAAGACCAGCCTGGCCAACGTGGTGAAACCCTGCATCTACTAAAAATACAAAAATTAGCTGGGCATGGTGGTGTGCACCTGTAATCCCAGCTACTCAGGAGGTTGAGGCATGAGAATCACTTAAACCCGGGAGGTGGAGATTGCAGTGAGCCAATTGCGCCACTGCACTGCAGCCTGCAATGCAGAGTGAAACTGTCTTAAAAAAAAAAATTTAAAAAAATGCAAAAATATGAAAAGATATCTCAAAAACCAATCTTAGGTTCTACAACAGTGATGTTATCTGCAGGAATAATTCAGAAAGTTTCAAATCTTGTGACCTCTGGAATAATGGCTGGTAATTATTTAAAACTGAAGCCTCTCTTATCCTAAAGTGGTAGCCTTTCATTCATTGTATAGGAACAGTTTAGTTTTGGGGGAAAGCTGTTATTTAAACTATAAACGAAATTTCTCCCAAAGTTAGTTTGGCCCATGCCCAGGAATGACCAAAGACAGCTAACCAGTTACCGGAAACGGGTCCCAATCCAGACCCCAAGAGAGAGTTCTTGGATCTTGGGCAAGAAAGAATTTGGGGTGAGTCCATAAAATTAAAGTAATTTTATTAAGAAAGTAAAGAAATAAAAGAATGGCTATTCCATAGGCAGAGCAGCAACTTTGGCTGTTGGACTAAGGATATTTACAGTTAATTATTGATTAGCTATAATATATTTTAATATTATATATAATTATAATACAATATTGTATATATAATATATATTATATGTAACTATAAACAGGGGTAGATTACTCATGAATTTTCAGGGAAAGGGGTAGGCAGTTCCCGGAAGTGAGGGTTCTTCCCCTTTTTAGACCCTATAGGGTAACTTCTTGATGTTGCCATGGCATGTGTACACTGTCATGGTGCTGGTGGGAGTGTCTCTCAGAATGCTAATGGATTCATATTAGTGTATAATGAGCAGTAAGGATGACCAAAGGTCGTTGCCGTATTTGTTTTGGTGGGTTTTGGCCGGCTTCTTTACTGCAACCTGTTTTATTAGCAAGGTCTTTATGACCTGTATCTTGTGCCGACCTCCTATGTTATCCCGTAACTTAGAATGCCTAACCTCCTGGGAATGCAGCCCAGTAGGTCTCAATCTTATCTTACCCAGCCCCTATTCAAAATGGAGTCACTCTGGTTTGAATGCTTCTGACAAACCTGTGAGACGAAGGACAAGATGGAGTCTGTTAGGTTAGATTTAATTTCCTCAGTTATTATTTCACACAGGGGGTTTCAGAAAGATAGAAAATGCTAGAAAGAGACGGGGTAGTCAGTGGTAGGGATCTTGAGGGGTTAAAAAAGGGAAGGAGCTGGTCCCTTTGCAGTAGGAAGTGCCACCAAAGTCCACTCTTGCCAGAAAGCCTGGCTCTGTCATGAGGAATCTTGGCCCATTGTCACTCTCATTGATGACAACCCCCGCCCCCACCACTACCACCTTAACTACTGAGGGGATGTCCTCTGGCCCAGAAGGAATGCATTGGCTCTAGTTGAAGGGGTTGCTGGTTTGTAAATACCATCCCCACAGTCAGCAGACACAGAGAATGCCATGGGGCCACTCATCAGAGAGGTGGAGGGGCTTTATCTGTGGGCAGATGAGAGCTATGGAGAACCTGCATGCTGCCCTCCATTGGAATCTCAGGCTCTAAACAAGGAGGACAACGTTTTCTGCCCTTAATCACCACTCACAGATGAGAATCCACCCAAGAAGAAAAAGAATAATCAGCCCCTTAAAATGCTGACTAGTAACATCAGTTTTTGGAAGGATACTATTTTTGTTTCCATTCTGTCTTTATAGTTTGAACTTTTCCTTTTGATAGTCTGTAAATATTCATCTCAGAGCCTTTTGAATTGCAATGGCTTTTAGTCAAAACAGAGCAAAATGTGCCATTTGAATAATGAAAACCTCATTAAAGTGAGGCAAAAGTAATTCTTTTCCTTTTGTACAAGCCAATTAAGTGTCTTTACAATGAAAACAAAGTCAAGCACTTTATAGTTTTCATATTCCATAAGCCTGTTTTTAATTAATAGAGGTGACAAGTTTTAGGTACAGGATACATATTTTGCCTCTGGTGTTGTGCAATTAACATTAATGAAGGGTATTAAAATTTGGTGAGAGAGGAAAGGGTTTTCCCAGGTCCTCTGTGGGTTCTTGCCTCCAGGCCTAAGTCTTTGGTAGCACGTTCCTTGGTTTGCTGAGGTTTGCATTTTCTTGAGAAAATGTACAGGCAAGAATAAAGGTAACTAGAAGAGACATTGTTGTTATTTAGAAGTATGAAGTTAAAATTCCCCATGTCCAGGCCTGTCTTAAAGTTAGGTAAACACTGCAGAAACGATCTTTGAGGAATTTAATGTTGTCTTGTGGATAAAAGTGAAGGATAAAGAGACAAAGGAAATAACAATTACCTAACCTGGCAGGCCAGCAAGATACTGGGGCTTTACTCCTCACAACCATGGGAGGAGTTTATTTAGTTTACAGGAGAGGACACAGGTTCACAGGGGCGAACTAACTGGCCATGAGTCAGATAAGGAGAATAACATGGCTGAGCTACAGTTTCTCTAAGAACTTGGCTCTGTCCATTCCAGGGAGCTTATGTAAGACAGAAGGTATTGTGCAATAGCCTTGAAGTCAGGTGACCCTTTTTGTGTGTGTGTTTGCTTCTTTCTATTAGCTGTTTTTTCTTTTTGAGACAGGGTGTTGCTCTTCCTCAGTTGCCCAGGCTGGAGAGCAGTGGGGTGATTACAGCTCACTGCAGGCACAACCTCCCAGGTTCAAGAGGTCCTCCTACCTCAGCTTCCCAAGTAGCTGAGACTACAGGTGCATGCCACTGGCTATTTTTATTTTTTTCTTTTTAGTTTTGAGTTTTTAATTTTTTGTGGAGATGAGGTCTTGCTATGTTGTTCAGGTTGGTCTTGAACCCCTGAGCCCAAAAGATGCTCCTGTCTTGGTCTCCCAACGTGCTGAGATTGCAGGCATGAGCCACCATACCTGGCCTATGTTAGCTATTTCTGACACTTCATTTCTGTCTGTAAGTGGCAATCATAATATATGTCACCTAAGGTTCTTAAATACAAAAAGCTCTTAAAAAGTGCCTAACCCATAGTTAGTACTCAAAAAACAGCCCTGGAAAAGTGATCGAAATATTTCAGATACAACCTGAAAGGAGCTCAAATGTAAGTCTCTCTTCACTTTGCCCATCTTTCCCTCTTCCCCGCAAGGTTTTTAGCAACGGTCCTGTCTTACTACAATATATGAATTATCCCTGCTACAAATTAGTAGATTCTGCTTTGATTTGAAGCAGAGTCTAAAGAGTGTTACAGGTAGGCTCGGTGCTTCAAAGCATTTGTGCCTATCTCTTCAGAGAGTAGCTGGGCTATTGAGGGACTGTGTATTGACAACTGTAGTGGGCACCATATGTGGAAAACAGGTGTTCTCAAATAACTACAGCTGACCCCAACCACACCATGACTTTTCAGGTTTTAGGTAAGGGATGGGTGGGAAAACAGATGAGGCAACAGAATGAATTATTCCTTAATGAGATCCAGATTACCCAGTGATAATAAGATTTGCATGACTACTTCAAACAACAACAGTGATTAAATAAGTTTTTCTAGTTAAAAAATTAATGAGTGCTTTCCAGCAAGCACTTAGAGAATTAATACCGGCCGGGAACAGTGGCTCACGCCTGTAATCCCAACACTTTGGGCGGCTGAGGTGGATGGATCACGAGGTCAGGAGGTCAAGACCATCCTGGCTACCACGGTGAAACCCCGTCTCTACTAAAAATACAAAAACAAGATTAGTGGTGCGTGGTGGCGGGCACCTGTAGGCCCAGCTACTTGGGAGGCTGAGGCAGGAGAATGGCATGAACCCGGGAGGCAGAGCTTGCAGTGAGCCGAGATTGCGCTACTGCACTCCAGCCTGGGCAGGCGACAGAGTGAGACTCCATCTCATAAAAAATAAATAAATAAATAAATAACAATTCTGCACAAACTCTTTTAAAAACACAGAAGAGGAGGAAACACTTTCCAACTGACTCTGTGAAGCCACTATTACTCTGACAACAGAACCAAAGATATCACAAGAAAAGGAAACTTTAGATCACTTTCACTTATGAATAGAGATGCAACAATTTTGTACAAAATGCTAGCAAGCCAAATGCAGCCACATATAAAAAGGGTTGTACATTATGACTAAGTGGAATTTATCCAAGGAATTCAAGGTTGGTTTTATATTAAAAAATCAGTCAATATAATATACCATAATAGTAGAATAAAAGATCCTCTCAATACATACATAAAAACACGTTTTAAAAAGGTCCAGCACTCTTTCGTGATGAAAACTTTTAGTAAACTTGGAACAAAGTGGCACTTTCTCAACTCACTGAAGGGCATCTGCAAAAAACCCACAAATGACATCATACTTAATGCTGAAAGATTGAGTACCGTCCCCTTAAGATCAAGAAACAAGACAAGGATATTCATTCTCAGCACTTTAATTTAATATTCTACTAGAAATCCTAGCTGGGGCAATTGGGCAAAAAACAAAAAAGCAAAAGAATGAAAAAAAAGATCCAGATTGAAAAGAAGTAAAACTATCTTTATTTGCAAATGAAATCACTTTATCTGTAGAAAATCCTAGAAATGTACTTAAAAAATATTAAAACTAACAAGTTCAGCCAGGATAAAAGTAGGATAAAAGTTTAATATGCATAAGTCAATTGTATTTCTATATACTAGCAATGAAGGCATCCCATGTTCATGTATCAGAAGATTTAATATTGTATAGCTGACCAAACTCTCCAAATTATCTACAAATTTAGTGCAATCTCTATTAAAATTTCAGTTGACTTTTTTGCAGAAATTGAAAAGCTGATCCTACATTTTGTATATGAATGCAAAGGAACCTGAATAACCAAAACAAGCTTCAAAAAGAAGAGCATTGGAGGGCTTCCATTTCTCAATTCAAAACTTTCTATAAATCCTTAGTAATAAAGACAGTGTCATATTGGCATAAGAATAGATCTATAGATAATAAAATAGACTTGAGAGTCCAGAAATGAATCCATGTATGTTGTGAATTGATTTTCAGCAAGGATGCCAAGACAATTCAAACTAGTCTTTTCAACAATGATGCTGCAAAAGAATGAGGTTAGATCACACTTGCATAAACTACACAGAAAAAAATAGCAAAAAAAAAAAAGGGTCAGAGACTTAAATGTAAGAGCTAAAACTATACAACTTTTAGAAGCAAACGTAGGAGTATATTTTTGTGATGTTGGCTTAGACAATGATTTCTTAGATACAACCCCGACAGCACAAGTGACAAAAGAAAAAGATATCCAGAATGATCCAGAATGAAAAGTTTGTGCTGCAAATGATACCGTCAAGAAAGTGTACAGATGACCTACAGAATGGGGGAAATACTTACAAATTAAATATCAAATAAGGGCTTTGTATCTAGAATAAATAACTTTTACAATTCAATAACAAAAACTCAGTTAAAAAATGAGCATAAAATCTAAATAGATATTCCTCCAAATATGATACACAAATTGCCAATGAATACATAAAAGATGTTCAACGTCATTAGTCATTAGGGAAATGCAAATGAAAGCCACAATGAGATTCCACTTCTTACTAGGATGGCTAAAATAAAAAAGTCAGATAACAAAATACTTACTAAGACATGGAGAGATGAAAGTTCAAATACAGTCCTGGTGGAAATGTAAAATTGTACGGCCACACTGGGAAACAGTTTGGCCATTCTTCGAAAAGTTAAACATTGAGTTACCATATGACCCAGCAATCCTACTCCTAGATGTATCCTTAAGAGAAATGAAAACATGCATTTCCATAGCATCTTACAAATGAATGTACATAGTAGTGATATTCCTAATAGCCAATAAATGGAAACAATCCAAATATCCACCATTGGTGAATGGATAAACAAAGCGTGGTATATTCATATAATGGAATATTATTTGCCCATTAAAAAGAAATGAATTACTGATATATGCTACAACATGGATGAACCCTGCAAACATCATGCCAAGGGACAGAAGTCAGTCACGAAAGACTACGTATTGTATGGCTCCATTTAGTATATACAATGTCCAGAATGGGTGAATCTATAGGACAGAAAGTACACTGATGGTGTTTTGGGGATAAGAGTGTAGGTAGGTAGAGGGTGGCTAGTGATTGCTAATGGTTTTTTTTGTTTTTGTTTTTTGAGTTAAAAAAGTGCTATAAAATTAGAATGTAGTTATGGTTGTACAACTATCTGAGTATACTAAAGCAGTTGTACAGTGTACATAGGTAGATTTTATGGTATGTGAATTATATTTCAGTAAAGTTCTTTAATTAGTTTATGCTTATTGTAGAAAAGTTGGAACATACCAAAAACCATAAACAGGAAATAGGAAATAAAGTAATCCTGACTGTATATCTGGAAATCTTTTGGTGGGGTATGGGGTATGAATCACACATATTAAATTTAATTTCCTGCTTTTTCAATTAAATTGAGAAAGTTTGGGAACCTCTGGCTTAATCATTATTTATCCACTCCTCTGTCGTTGGATGTTAGATTGCTTCTAGTTCATATGTAATTTTATAATTTTAGTTGACATGTCATCATGGATTCTTGGGCATAAACTTTTATACGAATTTTGAATATTAGGAAATAATCTTGGAAGCTATATTAGTTTTCTAAAGCTATTATAACAAATTACCACAGATTGAGTGCCTCAAAACAACAGAATTTTAGTCTCTCACAGTTTCAGAGACCAAACATCTGAAATCAAGTGGTCTGCAGCGTTGGCTCCTTCTGGAGGCTTGAAGGAGCTCCTGTTCCATGCCTTTCTTCTAGCTTCCCCTGACTGCCAGCCATCCTTGGAATTTCTTGGCTTTTATCTAAGTCGGTCTAATCTCTGCCTCTGTCTTTCCATCTCCTTCTCTGTGGGTGTTCCTTTTCCCCTTCTCTTTTGTAAGGATAGTCCTGTCATTGGATTTAAGGCCCACCTTAATCCAAGATGATCTCATTTTAAGATGTGGGACTTAATCACACTGGCAAAGACCCTTGTTCCAAATAAGGTCACACTGACAGATCCCTACCATTCAATTCACTATGGAAGCAATGGGGTGGGAGGTACCATTCAACTCACAGATTCCTACCATTCAACCCACTATAAAGCAGTGGCGTATGAAAAGGATGGGAGGTAGCTGTGGGAATGGTCTGGCCCACGTGCAGGTAAAATGGGGAAGCATTTTGTATAGAATGGAAAAACAACAGTAAAGCTGACTAAAACTTGATCTGCTTTTTCCAATCATGTGCTGACAATTCTAAACATTATCAATGATAAAATACTTCTCCCTAGTGGTATTAACTGTGCCATTTCTGCTGCCCCTGCTACATACATGCTTTACTGCTTGGAAACAGGATTACTTGGTGAAATAATGTGAATCTTTCAATTCTCATGATAGATGTTTTCAACTTAATATCCAGGGTGCAGGAATATATATTCCCACCAACTTTATACAAGATAATACAAATATAATAGTATGAATAAATATGCTAATTTGATAGGAAATATTTTAATATTTACTACTAGTGTAGTTGGACATGTTAAATATTGCACTGGTTATTTGTAATCTGGCTTTATAAAATTTCTAATGACTATTACTGTTAGACTCTTAAGAAGATATGTGTTTGTCACATAGATTTGTAAGAACTTTATATAGTAAAAATATGGGGCCTCTATATGATTGCATATATTCGTCACTTTTGTTTCACTTTTTTAGAGAGCAGAATATTTTAATTTCTTTAAAGATTTTTATGTTTCCCTTTATTGCATGCCAATGTTTGTTTTTTAAAAACTTGTAACTCTTAGGCTGCGATGTGAAGAGTGTCTTTCTTTTTTTCGATTTGGAAACAGAGTCTTGCTCTGATGCATGCAGTGGTATGATCATAGCTCAATGCAGCCTCGAACTCCTGGGCTCAAGTATTCCTCCTATCTCAGCCTCTCAAGTAGCTGGGACTACAGGCACACACCACCACACCTGGCTCACTTTCGGGTGGTTGTTGTTCAGATGGGGTCTTGCTGTGTTGCTCAGGCTGGTTTTGAATACTGGGCTCAAGTGATTATCCTGCCTTAGCCTCCCAAAGTGCTGGAATTTCAGAGGTGAGCCGCTGTGCCCAGCCTCCTATTTTTTTACATGTATATGTGTGTGTGTGTATATATATATATATATATATTTTTTTTTTTCTTTGAGATGGAGTCTCTCTCTGTTGCCCAGGCTGGAGTGCAGAGGTGTGATCTTGGCTCACTACAACCTCTGCCTCCTGGGTTCAAACGATTCTCCTGCCTTAGCCTCCTGAGTAGCTGGGATTACAGGCGTGTGCCACCACGCTGGGCTCATTTTTGTATTTTTAGTAGAGACGGGGTTTCACCATGTTGGTCAGGCTGGTCTTGAACTTCTGACCTCGTGATTTGCCTGCGTCAGCCTCCCAAAGTGCTGAGATTACAGGCGTGAGCCACTGAACCCACCCTTATTTTTATATATCTTTCATAACTTTTCTATCTCTGTCTTTCTCTTTCTCTGTTTCTGTGTGTGTCTGTGTCTGATAATAAAATACACTAAATTTTATTTTATAACAAATGTTTTATAAGGTCAGTAGATTTGTTTATGATTTTAATGGCTGCATAGTATTCTATCATATGGATATATTCTAAATGTAATAATTCCTCAATGGTATATTTAGTTTACTTCTAATTTGCTGTTTTAGTTTGTCACAAACACTGTGGATAGCCTTGTATATATTTTGTTGTATAGTTCTATTGGTACAGTATGATTTTTCACAAGTATACAGTTACTTTCTTTCTTTCTTTTTTTTTTTTTTGAGACGGAGTTTCACTCTTTTGCCCAGGCTGGAGTGCAGTGGCGCTATCTCGGCTCACTGCAAGCTCCGCTTCCCGGGTTCACGCCATTCTCCTGCCTCAGCCTCCCGAGTAGCTTGGACTACAGGCGCCCGCCACAGCGCCCAGCTAATTTTTTGTATTTTTAGTAGAGACGGGGTTGCACCGTGTTAGCCAGGATGATCTCGATCTCCTGACCTCGTGATCCGCACGCCTTGGCCTCCCAAAGTGCTGGGATTACAGGCGTGAGCCACCGCGCCCGGCCACAATTACTTTCTGAGAATTTAGCTTTTTGATTCACGTGAAAGGCTTACTTGTATTGTTAACAATTTTATTATGTTTGTGAGGCCTAGGCAGGAGGATTGCTTGAGACCAGGAACTCAGGACCACCTTGTGCAACATAGGGGGAGCCCATCTCTACAAAAATAAAAAATAAGAAATAAAATAGCCATGCATGGTGGTGTGCCCCTGTAGTCCCAGTTACTTGGGAGGTAAGGTGGAAGGATCGTCTGAGCCTAGGAGTTTGAGACTGCAGTGAGTTATGACCACACCACTGCACTCCAGCCTGGACGACAGAGTAAGATCTTTTCAAAAAAAAAAAAAAAAGAAAAAAAAAATATATATATACACACATACACAAAATAAGGGAGAATATTATGACAGGCTTCTACTTACGTATCTTTAGGCTTCTTTATAAAGTGTTCATTTAATCTGATCTCCACAAGAAATTCTGTATCCTTAAACAACATGTGCCCTTCTCTTTAGACAGAGCGTTTACCCCCTTGCTGTGTTTGATTAGCACCTAGCAAGTGCTGGGTCCTGTGTCAGTTGTTTTGTTTTTTCTTTTTCTTTGGTTTTTTCTTTTCTTTTCTTTTTTTTTTTTTTGGAGATAGAGTCTTGCTCTGTCGGTCAGGCTGGAGTGCAGTGGCATGATCTCGGCTCACTGCAACCTCTGCCTCCCGGGTTCAAGTGATTCTCTGGCCTTAGCCTCCTGAGTAATTGGGATTACAGACATACACCACCACACCTGGCTAATTTTTTTGTGTGTTTTGATAGAGATGGGGTTTCACCATGTTGGTCAGGCTGGTCTCAAACTCCTGACATCAGATGATCCACCTGCCTCGGCCTCCCGAAGTGGTGGGATTACAGCCGTGAGTCCCCACACTTGGCCCTGTGGCAGCCTTTTTAACAGCATAATTTCTCCTTTATTACTCGTAACTATTTTAAGGGCTATTTGGATTTACAGACAAAGTGAGACTTGGATGAATTAAGAAAGACAGAATTAATCAGGTGGTTGAACCTGAGTTCCAACTAGGGTGACAACTCTTCCCGGATTGCCTGCCACTGTCCTGATTTACACACTGAAAGTTCTGTATCCTAATAAGCCTCTCATCCTCAGCAACGGAGGACGGTTGCCCACTCAAAGCCTTGTGAATTCTAGGGTATCCTATTTCCAAATGGTGGGAATCTAGAAGACGGAGAAAGAATTTCTCATTCCTGAAGGAGCATTGATTATCCTTGGTTGTAGTGTTTATGTCCACATCACGTGGAATATTTTATTTTTCAGGCCTCTTCATGTGCTTGTGTGCAACGCAGCAACTTTTGCTCTACCCTGGAGTCTCACCAAAGACGGCCTGGAGACCACCTTTCAAGTGAATCATCTGGGGCACTTCTACCTTGTCCAGCTCCTCCAGGATGTTTTGTGCCGCTCAGCTCCTGCCCGTGTCATTGTGGTCTCCTCAGAGTCCCATCGGTGGGTTTGAATTGCATATTTGTTCACTTATCCCCTTTCTCATACCAGCTAATATTCCCCCAAGGCTCTCATTCTGAAAGTAATTTTCATTAGTCGTACTTGAGACATGTGGGTGGACTCAGCTTGGCTCACTTGATTTTTCCAGGTCTTTTTTGTTTGCCTGTGATTGTGGGGGACTGTTTAGAAGGACTGTCTAGAGCAACGAAGATTGTTTTTACGACTATACTTCAAGCTCCTCATTGATTTTGCTTAGAGATGGAATAATAATTGATGAAATCTGAATGGCATGACCTTTATTGATTTGTAATTCAACAACTTCAACATCTTAGCAAGAAGAATGTGCAGTTATTCTAGCAGGAGAAACAATGCAATTAAAGCCTGCGAGATGAAATCCAATTGTTTTATAATGAGAAATTAGGGAATTCGATGCAGACATTAGCTGTGTAATTGTGGAAAGGGAAGAACTGTAGTTAGAGCATATTAGAAATCTGGCCATGCCTCTTTTGGTTAAAATTTCAATTAAAACATCAGATGGCACTTTTTTCCTATTGCCATTAGGAGAATATTCAATTGACTGAAAAAGACATTTGAAAATTTCATCGTATTTTCAGCATATTTGTTTCTAGAGTTGGATAAACAACTATTTGTCTAGAGAGAAATACTCCGAAAAAGACAAAGGCCTTGCTGGGTGAGGCTGGATTTAATACGTGTTAGGGAGATTTCTCTTTCCTATTTGCTTGGTGTGTGTTTGGCAGGGAGAGGTTACACTCTTAGCAGAGTAGCTAGAAAAAAAAATAACGTGCAAGGGGCCTATTTTTTCCTCCTTCTTCTCCGTCTTAAGTCCTGAAATGTTTTAGTGACCCAGAATGAAGCTTATTTTTTTAATCATACTTCCATAAAATGTAACCCCTGGGACTTGGAAGAGAGAGACCAGCCAAGGGTTAGCTTGAACCCTTTATCACTCCCAAACACAGGGGCTTATGGTATAAGTGACACACTGCAGATAGATTTACTTTTGCCATTTTAAATTTATGATGGTTGGAATGAAAGGTAAATGCCAGTAATAATCCTCCCCCGTGTTAAAAGACATGAAACATCTAGTAATTAGGTGGTAACAAAATCTGGACAGCCTTATCTTTGCAAATCACACCAGGTTTGTGAAGGAAAGTGGAGTGGCCCTGTTAAGGGGTGAGGGAGGCTACTGTGGGGGCAGGCAGCAGAGAGAGCTCCAGAAATAAATCTTCCAGCCCCAGTCATCCACCAGATGTGGAGGGCACCACGGGATATGTTTAAATGAGCTGGTATTTAATGGGAGATTATGTTGAATTGTCAGCTGCTCACTCTCCTTGTAAATCTGTATCTCAAATGGTATTTCTTGTGACGTCTTTGTTCTTTCCTTAACTATGGTGTAATTCATGCCTACTTCAGAGATCTGAATCTTAGCATCATTTAAAAGATTAGTTTGAAAGGAAAGGGACTTGGGCTCTTGAATTAGACGTATGTTAGTTTATAGGGAGGCCTTCTTGAAAAGTGTTGTCAGGCTCGCTCCTGTCTGATGGCTGGTGCTGGTTTTATGCTTTCCAATTCTTTGCACATCGTTATAATTATTATTGTTATTATTATTATTTGAGATGGAGTCTTGCTCTGTCGCCAGGCTGCAGAGCAGTGGCGGGATCCCGGCTCACCACAACCTCAGACTCCCAGGTTTAAGCGATCTCCTGCCTCAGCCTCCCAAGTAGCTGGGACCACAGGTGCCCACCACCACGCCCGGCTAATATTTGTGTTTTTAGTAGAGACGGGGCTTTCACCATGTTGGCCAGGATGGTCTCGATCTCTTGACCCTGTGATCCGCCCGCCTTGGCTTCCCAAAGTGCTGTGATTACAGGCGTGAGCCACCACGCCCATCCTCTTTGCACATTATTTAAGGGTGTTTTAACAAAATGGCAATTTCGCCAGGCTGGCTTGCGTATTACCTTTGGATGGCATCCCGTGGCTCCCATGACTGAGCGTGGTGACTTGGTGCATAGGCGGTATGTAAAGACACTTGCTCACTACCCAAGAACTCAGGGCCCTAAACCATGATGTAAAATGCAAGTGCTGATATCTAATTACCTCCATCAACCTTGGCAGAATCTCTTCGTTGGAGTCAAGACCCCCTGTTAGGGGAAAAAATAAAGTCCTGTGTTTGCAGAAAATATTATACTAGATTGCCCCAAGGCAAAATATTTATTAGCCTTCCTTTGTCTTCACTGTGTTTTAGTTACTTATCTGGAATCTGAGCAACTGAATTCAGCTTCTGCATACCTAAAATACATCATAGTGAAATGAGAAGTTGACTTCCTTACCGTGAAAAAATTTCGGATAACAATTAAAGTAGAATGAAAAGAGCAGAGTGCTGGTTGAACAACCCTCAGTGGCTGCAGCTGCATGGAGTGCCAAATTGCTCTACCACACCCCACACATGAAATCACACAATCTCTCACACACACACACACACACACACACACACACACACACACACGGAGTTTCTCAGCTTCTGTGTAGATAGAATCCAGCCTAATTATTTTAGGCGGGACTTTTTAAAATCCTCAATAAAATTGGGCTTGGTAGCACATGCCTGTAATCTCATCTAGTAAGAGGCTGAGGTGGGAGGATGGCTTTGAGCCCAGGAGTTTGAGGTTGCAGTAAGCTTTGATTCTGCCACTACATTCCAGCCTGGGTGACTGAGTGAGACCCCATCTCTAAAATAAAAATTAAAAATTATTAATTAAAAAAATGCAGTATAGGCCAGGCACAGTGGCTCACGCCTGTAATCTCAGCACTCAGGAGTTTGAGATCAGCCTGGCCAGCATGGCGAAACCCCATCTCTACTAAAAATACAAAAATTAGCCAGGTATGGTGGTGCACACCTATAATGCCAGCTATTTGGGAGGCTGAGGCAGGAGAATTGCTTGAACCTGGGAGATGGAGATCGCAGTGAGTGGAGATTGCACCAGTGCACTCCAGCCTGGGTGACAGAGCAAGACCCTGTCTCAGAAAACACAAAAATCCAAAAAGCAAAACCCCCACAGTATATATAGAAATGAAAGATTCGGGGTGGGGGTCCCCTACAAAGCAAGTGTTACTGTCCGCAGAGCAAATGTCAATATTTTAATGTACTAGTAAGGGAAAATTCTATTAAGATGTAATTGTTTCGCTTTGTCAGTTTGTCAACTTGAAAATAGAGTCAGCAGCATCTGAAGAGTTGTTTTACTACTTCTGGAGCTGAGAGGTGAACATAGTCGTTTTTCAGGAAGCCTTTTTTGGCTCAGAGAGATCAGAAGCTGGCCCACCCTTGCCACTTCCTGGAGGACTGTCAGTGCTAGCTAGTGAGACTGTAGAAGTGGAATATCTGCCCAGGAGACAGTGGGGAAGGAAATCAGGGGTCAACCTTATAGCGAAGGGCTGTTTGCAGAGAGAGTGCCTGATATGTAGCAGCTGGTACTTCTCCATCTTGAAACTGTCCTTCCTGGTTCTGTCTAATTTCTCATCATGGGATTTTTTTGACTTGTTTCTAGATTAGGGATCAAGAACAAATGACTTTCTCCTCTTAGACATTTAATTTACTTAGTGTTCCCTAAATACCTAAGCAGGGACCTTATTCTTAACAGTAGAAAATCACTGAGTACGATGATAATGTATACCTGTAATACCAGCTACTCAGGAAGCTGAGGCAGGAGGATCCCTTGAGCTCAGGAGTTGAGATTAGCATGGGCAGCAAAGCAAGACCTTGTCTCTAAAAAAATAAGCAAAAACCAAAAGCCCTAAACACGAGGAAGTTCCACATGTAAACATTAATGGAAAACATAGAAGAGTTGAACCTAGTGGTGAATTTTACCTTTAGAGCAAGACTTGAAACAAGGGAAACTGTCAAATTTTCATCGTGGTATTTGTGTTCCTTTGTTTTTTTTATTAAGGACTTGGTCCTTGGATTGGAATTCCAAACCCATGACCAAACTTTAATCGTCTAATTCTGTATTGAGTCCTTACTACGTGTCAGGCACTGTAGTAAGCAACAGTCAAGAATCTTACAGTCTACTTTCCAAGAATTCACAGTCTAGTTTTGGAATCAGGTGATTAATTGACTTATAGTCTGGTATGGTGATGACAGAGGAACAATTTACAGATAGAACATAAAGATGGCAGAGTGAGCCTTTTCACCGATCTTGGAAGGCCAGTAATGTCACTGAACACTAGGAATGGTGTCATGGCCTGGGTCCTGAAGAGTGGATACTTAACGTCCATGGAGACATGTAGTTTTATCTGCCTTGCATGGCTTCTTTCATTCTCTCCCTGACTTCCACCCCAAAAATCACCATGATATCCAGCTGTGGAAGAGTTCATTATGGAGAGCTTCCTGGAAGAAGTAGTCCCTGAACTGGGTCGGGCTAAACAAGTATGCCAAGAAGGGTTTCCAGAAGCAGTTGATGAAAGATGAGTAGAGACAGGGAATGGGTGGTGCTATGTTTATTCCATACCTTTTAGATACTCTCTAAATCCTTGTCCCTGTTTTCTATGCCATGTAGGTAGAGTTTTCAAGTCATGTCCCATACCTTGGATCATTGGATTCTCAACTCAGTAGCACCTTTGTGTGACAACTCTTCTGTAATACCTTATTATGTTGAAATAAAGTTAGCAAATAACATAACTTACATGCACAAATATATTTTCCATTTGATATGATAGCTTTACTGTAATCAAAGAAAAAATAACTGAAATAAAATGGCATGTGTTTCAACATGTAAATGCTTGGGCCAGGCTACAGGAAACATGGGACATATGTATCCGTGGATGAATCACCTTGAACGGACTCTCAAAAAAGAAAACACACCATTACCAGGTGTGTGGTATTGCAGACTCCAGCACCACCAACCTTGAGTGAAGCCTGACTGTATTAGTCTGTTCTCATGCTGCTAAGAAAGACATACCTGAGACTGGGTAATTTATAAAGGCAACAGGTTTAATGGGCTCACAGTTCCACATGGCTGGGGAGGCCTCACAATCATGGCGGAAGATGAAGGAAGAGCAAAGGGATGTCTTACATGACATCAGGCGAGAGAGCATGTGCAGGGGAATTCCCATTTATAAAACTCTCAGATCTCGTGAGACTTATTCACTACTACGAGAACAGTATGGGAGAAACCGCCCCCATGATTCACTTATCTCCACCTGGCTCTGCCCTTGACACATGGAGGTTATTTCAATTCAATGTGAGATTTGGGTGGGGACACAGCCAAACCATATCAGTCACCCTCCAAAAATCACACAAAATCTGAAAGTGCCTTTATTCATTCTACGTGTAAATAGTTGTTGCACTACCCACCTGGAAATTCAGTGGATGTTTCTAGGCTCAGATAATTATCCACAGGCTTTTTATCTCCATGAGTGTCCACTGGGGCATTCTTCATTGAGCAAGACATCTGCATTGCAAGACATCTACCTGCTACCATCACCAGCAATCATCATGACAACCAGAAGAAGGCCCTCATATATTTTCAAATTTCCTGCTGAGTTCCACTGCCTTAGACAATTAAGACTGCCTTAGACAATTAAGCTTGGAAGTCAGACTCTTCCTGTGGTTTGGGTACTAGAAAAAAGCAGCCAACAATTCGTTTCAAGGTCTCATTGCTGTATCCTTGATGACGTTTCTGGCCATCAGCTTTGTTGATGACTTTAGAGCAGCTATGTCATTTAACACTAGAAATTGGATGTCACTGAGTCCTGTGGAAGGCATATTTAATTTCCATTAAAACATGAATTTCATCTGCCCTTGCCATGCTTTTCTTGGTCTTAGCCCAACCTGAGCTGCTGATATTAAGGAATAATAGGATGATTCCATAATTTTCATTTTACCTTTTGCTTTTTGTTTTCCATAGCAGTTTTCTAGAGGATTCCCATTATGCTTCCTCATTACCCAGTGCCCGGAATGAACATATAGAAGCAGAATATGAGGGGTCCTTTGACAAAGATGAGACCGTTTAGAAAATTCCTTTTGTTTGTTGTGATCCATTTTGTAAGCGAAGTCACTATATTTTTGTTATTTAAGAGAAAGAGACAAAGGGAAAGAAACAGCTGGTGTTTAACGACTCCGTCAGACCCAATTATAAAACATCAACTAGTTATGTTGATTTGTGTACATCCATGCCATGGGTATACTTAAAAACATTAGACTTTGCCAGAACTCATCTTGGCTTTGTTTACATTTATCTTTTAAACGTATAAGACTATTGATGGTACCTCACCAAGGTTATAACCCCTTTATAATCATTAATTTTTAATCTAGAAAAGAGTCTTGGAGGCAACAAGACTCATCTATAATTTCTTGGATGCTCAAATGAAAATATACAGGACTCAAGCATTAGCTAAAATAATCCAGGAAAGCCCTGTCAAAGGTTAGGAATGTGATATCTCTCTGTTTCCAAAAGCAGCAGCCCTTTATTCAAGATGCTTTTCTGTTTAATTTAATTATCTTTGAACTTCCTGTTGAAGGTTTTGAACAATATATGTTAGAGGATAGGGAGAGAGTTCAGCGTGTCAGGACTGCTACATTTATGAGTGTGGGTCTTTATTGAAGTCCATCTTTGGCACCAATGCTTTTTTTTTTTAATTTTTAAATTTTAAATTCTTACTTTTAGAGATGGGAGTCTCACTCTGTTGCCCAGGCTAGAGTTCAGTGGCACAATCATAGCTCACTGCAACCTCAACCTCCTAGGCTGAAGTGATCCTCCTGCCTCAGCCCCCCAAGTAGCTGGGACCACAGGCATGTGCCACCATACTCAACTAATTGTTTATTTTTTGTAGACATGGTGTCTCCCTATGTTGCCTAAGCTGGTCTTGAACTCCTACGCTCAAGCAGTCCCCCCGCCTCAGCTTCCTAAAGTGCTGGGATTACAGGCATGAGCCACTAGACATGACCTGTGTTTACACTGTTAAATCACCATTGTCAATCTTTAAAGGAGACTTTGTTTTGATGTATGCAAGATTGAGTTTTTAGTCATCTCTACATAGTTTCCTCAGATTCCTTTTTTTTTTTTTTTTTTTTTTTTTTTTGAGACCGAGTCTAGCTCTGTCACCCAGGCTGGAGTGCAGTGGCACAATCTTCGCTCACTGCAACCTCCGCCTCCCATGTTCCAGTGATTCTCTTGCTTCAGCTTCCCAGGTACAGGCATGCCACCACACCTGGCTAATTTTTGTATTTTTAGTAGAGATGGGGTTTTGCTGTGTTGGCCAGGTTGGTCTTGAACTCCCGACCTCAGGTGATCCACTCGTCTCGGCCTCCCAGAGTGCTGGGGTTACAGATGTGAGCCACTGCACCCAGCATTCCTTAGATTTCCAGTAAAAATAAAAAGCTGTATGGGAAGTCAGAACTTGGTTGCTTCACGTCATATTTCCTATTTTTAAGATTTACAGATATTAACGACTCCTTGGGAAAACTGGACTTCAGTCGCCTGTCTCCAACAAAAAACGACTATTGGGCGATGCTGGCTTATAACAGGTCCAAGCTCTGCAACGTCCTCTTCTCCAACGAGCTGCACCGTCGCCTCTCCCCGCGCGGGGTCACGTCGAACGCAGTGCATCCTGGAAATATGATGTACTCCAACATTCATCGCAGCTGGTGGGTGTACACACTGCTGTTTACCTTGGCGAGGCCTTTCACCAAGTCTATGGTAAGAGAACAGCTTCTGGCGCCGCAAACACCTTGGGTCCTAGAGAAACCTGCGCACGTGTGTCTCCACCTTTTTACCTCTTGCAGGCATGAGTCTGGTCTCAGTAATAACATTGTCCAGCCCATCATAAAGGGCTCTTGAACACATTTTCATCAACTTTAGATTACATCCGTTTGGGTAAATGCGTCTTGAAGGGCTGGGTAGAAGATGGGTTTCAGTATCATGTTAAGTATGGCTGAAAGTCATTATGGAAATGATGATTTTTTTTTTCTTGTTTTTTTTGCGGGGGGCTTATTTGGAAACTTTGAAAATCTATTTCGTTGAGTGGAGCACTTGCAAACTGCTGTTTTGTGTCAGTAGGTAAACAACATGGATTTGTGACTACTGAATTTTGAGCAGATGTGATTCCTTTGTTTCACAGAAAATCTGTATCTGATGTTCTAAATTTTTCTTCTAATGGGTATAATCCTCTGTTGGAGAATCCTTTGATGGCTAGGAGTGTGTTTTCTTCTTTACTTTCCTAAAGACGATTTTGGATGAATCACGATACTGTGGTTACATTTGGAAGTGTTTACAAAGGTGATATGATGTTTTTATAATTTGATGTTCATTTATCAACCATGTTAAGAACGTTCTTCTATGAAACGGGTTTAGTAGCAAGTAATTTGAATGAAGAAAGCATATTTTCCACAATATATTTGGTAGATTATTTTTCAAAACCAAAGAACTTCAAAAATGTCTTCCTATTAGTGGACACCAGTATTCCAGTTACCCAAACTTAAAATCTACTCGACAGAAATCACCCTTTTCCCAAACACATTTGCCTTTTAGCAATATCACAGGCCTTCAAAGTTGGACCTAGGATGTTAATAAAACAAAGCAAAACAACAACAAAAAAAGAACTATTGCAGGCCTGTTATCCTCAAACTGATCTCACGGCCTTGGAAACTGTCTGCTGCCTTCTCTTACACTCATTCCCACCTGCCATCCTTAACCTTTGTATTTGGGGATGACTTAAAACCACATCAAAAGTCTTTTGAACTGCTTAGGAGGAGGTAAGTAAGTATATCTTTTATTCTAATCACCCAAGTGATTTTTATGCAAAGTAAACAGACATATTCCAAGAGTTGAATACTTAGGATCAGTTGCAGTGAAGTGAAAGGACCTATGGACAATGGTGTTTCATGCCGCAGGGTGGGATTGATCTCTAGGAAGGAAATGAATGAAACTTACCTGTAGGTGGATCACAGGGTTTTGAAATTTCCCCATCACTTTGCTCTTGATGACTGCATAGCGCAGTCTCTTCATGAAAGTTTCTTTGACCGTGGTTATGCCTCATACTTTGTTCTGTCCTTCAGTTTACATGAAAAGAAGGAATATGGATCTGAACTGGGTGCTAGTGCCATTTAAATGAGGCATTTAGGAATGGGGAGAGGAGAGAGGTGGATTCTTCCTTATTTTCTGCTGGCCCAGTGCCTTCCGCATTAACAAGCCTAGTCAACCATCATTTGTAATCTTTGGGTCTTGAGTCATCTCACTTGTATTTGATCATTGATGGGTTCTAAGGAGCGCGGTTCGGTGGCATCAGAGAGTTCATTTTCTCCTTCTTCCGTAAGGTCCCTAATCAGAGGAACGTGACGGGAAAGATTTAGAGATGAGTCTGTGACTATGGAATTTGGTGAAGGGTGATATAACCATCTTGCCATTTGTTGTAGACTCGAATGGATGAGGAGTTGTTGACAGAAAGTAGTGGAAACTCTTATTCTGTGGCCTGATCCCATTGCTTTAGGGACTCTGTGCCAGGGCAGGTGGGAAAAGAAGGAAGACAAGTTTTGCTAAAATACAAAGTCAGGGTAAATATTTTTATTTATTGGAGAAGAGTTGATTATTATCTAATATTTAATATAATATGCTTAATAAAGTCAGACTTGAATGTTGGCTGGTTGGACCTAATAGGAGTATCTCTAAAAAATACTAGCAAATTAAGTTGGGTTGGTGACTGTATTATGATATCAGAGTGTTAGCTGTTTTGGGGGTACGTGTGCTCAGGACTTGGGCTGAGTGGAAAACCAGAGTATGGGGTTAGAAATGGAGGCAGAAGAATTACCATGTGGGGGAGGATGCACAATGAATTGGACGAAGGTTGCAACTCAATGAGCACCATACCTGTAGTGTGTCTTAGTAACAGCAGATGCCCAACCTCCATGCCTAACTCCTTTGCCTACCCCACCAGTGTGCGGCAGCCTCGGCCACACCCTACCGCAGTCTCTCCTATTTCCCTGGCAGGAGAGCTCAGAGACTACTTGTGGACAGGCCTTAATGCCTATAGCAAGGCAAAGCTTGGGAGAAACAAATGTCCTCCGGGAGCAGCCTTGGGTAAAAGATTAACTGTGCACTGAGCTTTAGATCCCTGGGTGAGAAAGCTGTGGGGAAATGAGTGGGTAGCTCATGAGAGGGTTTGGAGAAAAGTGGTGACATCGCAAAAATCCCAGGTTTTGTTGAAGTTGTCTGGGGAGGGGCACTCATAGAAAGGGCAGGGGACGTGAGCATTTCCCTTGTACTTGAGGTGGGATTTGACATGGCTTCCTGGTGGAGGCAAGAGAAGAAAGTGGCAACCTGGGACAGTGGACCTCACAACTCTCCTGCTAATGGTGCTGATGGCTAAGCTCAGCTCTTACCCTTGACCACTGGAACAACTTAGACATGTCACCAGCTTTCTGAGCCTGTCTCATTACAATGAAAATTGTGATACAGGTTAGTGTAAGGACCGACAATAATGCATATAACATCAATAATGATGGATATAGAATTTCTGCAATGATTATAATCTGGCTCTCCAGTATGGTAGCCGTGGGTCACATGCGGCTATTGAGTTCTAAAAATGTGGCTAATAGAACTGAGGAAGTGAATTTTTAATTTGATTTCATGTTAGTTAATTCGAACTGAAAAACACCACGTGTGCCAAGTGGCTGCCATATTGGAGAGCACAGTCAAATGACGTGCCTAGCACAGTGCCTCTCGCATAGGAGGTATGCAGTACTTCTTGCCACAATGGCTGTTACTCTTGTTGTTGTGAGCAGTACCTTGGTCCCGATGGTGACTCTCCAAAATGCAATCTCTGCTGACAGAACAAGAGTGTGCAAATTGGGAGTCTGGAAAGGGAAGGGAAGGGCTTTGTCCCTGGCCCCAAAGACTCAGGGAGAGGTTTACTGGCCAGGTAAGAAGGGCATCCAGGTGGAAGGACCCTGGTTCAGTGATCTCCAATCTGCACGTCTCATTTGTGAGGAAGCCGTAGGGTGTGGACTTTTCTTGTTTCTGACCTGAAGTGATTAGAAAATAGCAGCTTTTATATGTCACAAATGGACTTTAGATAAGCATGAAGATGACGAAGACTGTGGAATATGGAGCTAAGATTCTTACTAAAATCCTCTCCAGTATATTTGTATATTTAAGCATTTGGTAGTACTTTTTTAGCCATCAGGGTTCTCTATATTAAGTTGATACAAAAGCTATTGCGGTTTTTGCCATTGAAAGCAATACGTCACTTCATGCAGAGGTGGAATGGGCCTTCTGAGCTTACTTGTCAAATTCGCAGGCATTCACTTTTCTTTCAGAAACATATATTTAGGACTCTGTATTTAGGAGAGGAATCACCGTCAATGTAGACCTTGGTTGGTCATTTTCCTAGTAAGATAGACTAGACTGACTGGAAAAGTCACCCTCTTGGGCTATCCTGCGTATGTGGCTCTTCATTGCTTCCGTCAGGATGAGGCATCTGTTTCTTGGACAAAGGGTGCACTTCTGCTATTTTAATGCAGACATATTTTTGGATATAAACCACGCAGTTGCATCCCATTTCTTCCCTAGGTAAAGGCTGGGTTTCTAATCGTGATTGAGAAGCTTAGCATAGATACAATCTCCCTATCACCAGATGGCTAAGTGTGCTCTGCCTTGTCTGCCTTTTACCTTAGAAAGGGTGTTTCCTTCTGACACGAGTATTGCTGGAGTACACATTCTGTTGCATGAGGTCAGGGGAGCAAGAAATACAACCCAGACTTGCGCTCGGAAGCCCTCCCTTCATTTCTTCCCTGTAGCTGGCTCCCTTAAGTATTAAACAGCAGTATTCTAATATCAACGTCCCTTTTTTATTTGCTGTGACTTGCTGTGACTACGGTGATTTTAGTTACAGTAATTAGGTCACCCTTCATGGAGTCAGGCTATTTTAAGTGCCTCTTTAAGGAATATTGTTGCAGATCAGTAATTTTACAATTGGATGTTCTTGTGCAGCTTTATTAAATGTAATCTGTCTTTTAAATGTTGCCCTTTTACAGTTATACATTTCTAATTGTTGCTGTAAATGCATTATCACTTTGAAATTAATTAATTTTTCCATTTTGGCTGCCTGCAGTATAATAATCACTAATGAGAAACTCACAGGAATCAATTCTCAGCACAGCGGCCCCTACTGGTAAAGCCATGTCTCTGCGTCCCTCTTCCTCTTGAGATCCAGAGAACTGGACTAGTGTATTGGGGGGTCCTGGGGGAGAAGTGTTTGTTTCTTCCTCCCTCCAATTTATGGTAAAATAAAAATCACAGATAAACTTGGAAATTGAGTTATTTTTAAGTGTCATTCTAAAAAAGATGCAAGATACTTCAAATCGCTGCTTCTAAAATATGTTAAAGGAAACTAACATTTGCTGAGCACTTTCTAATAATGAAGTCACATCATGCGTGCATTACATGTTTTCTTGACTCTAGAGCATTCTTTTATGCAGTTAAATTACTGTAAAATGTTTTGCACATGCATGCATTAATGTGTATTGTTTGATAAGAACTTCCGAGTTGGTGAAAAAATGTATTTTAGTATCTATATTTATATGTACATATTATTCTATGGGTTTTAATTCACAAAACCAGGCGTTGTATCTGGTGCACATAAGGGGTTTTCAAGGCTAATCTTGGCTTTTTGCAGTTGTAACCATGTGTGATGACTTCAGAATCCTACCACACTTCCAAATAGAGATGCCGACTGGCAATTTTCCCAGATACCATGATGCTTTATGTATCAGCATATATTTTCATTAATTTCTCATAATTTCTGTTAGAATTAATAATTCCAAGTTCTGCCATCTTAGAATTATTATCTTTATTTTGTAGTTGAAAAGCACAGAGAACTCACCCAGCGTGTTCAAGAAAATGATACACCAGCCTTGTAAACTTACTTGCTAATTGCAGCTGCATTTGCTTTGTCCAATGCACAGTAATGCCCGTGGCATCTATATCTAGTTATGCAATTATGCTTCCTTTTTAAAATATTTGACAGCACCTTCACTGAAATGAATGCCGCCCCGACCGCCAACCCCACCTTTTTTTTCCACATAAGCTTTCATTTCTGGTAAACACATCCTTGCCAGAGTTCCCAGGTCCAAGCCAGTCTTTTGTGGACCAGTATGCAAATTTGAAGCTGAGCACTGTCACGTGCCTCTTAGGAGTGTTATGTGCAACCAAATATTTGTGTTGGCAGGTAACAGGAGAAAGAATATCATGTGTTAGGGTAGCGAGAGCTTAGCAGATGTTTTAGGGAACTGCATTTTCAAATCATTTTACATTAAAAAATGGCTTACGTTTATGGAACTTCTGCGATGATCGGGTTACGTTTCCTGTGCCCGTGTAAAGCCAGTCATCGTGCTGAGTTTTAACGGATGTGCAGCTACCCTGCTAATGGATGGGCCGGCAATGCTCGTTCTGTTGCAAAGTTATAAATTATAACTAGAAAAAGCACAAGATGTTATTCTTCTAACCTTCGTGAAAGCCAAACAGGGTAATTCTGCCCTTGAATAACCTGCTGCAGGGTGATTTATAGTTGTATAATTTAAAACATAATGAAGGAGATACTAGATGTTGATTTGTTCCGGAAATTAGTATTTTAGAAAAATACTTCTCCCCCTTTCCACCTTTAAATACCTGCAGCTGACTACACTATAAATACTATCAAGGGCAAAGCCCCCTGTTTGAATGTGTATTGGTACGTTGGTATATCACATACAAGGCAGAGGGTATATAAAACAGGCTTCTTTCTGTTGCGAGGGGGAAATATGATTTTCAAAGTGGAAATTTCATTGTATTCTTCATGAATCTAAACATTCTGAGACTCCTGAGTGAGGGTTGAATTCTCTGGTTGCCTTTCTCTTGCCAGTCCGGTTATGTTAGAAAACTGGACTCTCAGGACCCCTCTGTGGTTGGACCACACTGGCGCTTTCCTGCAGTTGCCTGTCAACAGAAGGACCTGGTAGCTGGCTTGGCTCCTCTTACACCACTGAGGCCACCTTCTTACAGCCTGAAGCATTCTTCTTCCTGCCCTGGATTAGCATTAGCATTGGTTTCAGTAGTCTTTCGTCATTATGTCCAAAGCTTTTAAGTTTACAGTGCTTGCTTAGTCCAGCGACCAATGGATATAAATAAGTTGGAAAAGGGCAAAGGATTTAGAATCTTGAGGGTTGTATTCAAAATGCAGCCTCTGCTCCCTTTTAGTTATATAATTTTGAAATGATTTGACCTTTCTGAGGTTAATTTTCTACATCAGTTTAGCTGCTTTAGGTCACAAGTTATTAACGCTCACTTAAAGGTGGTTGGAATAATAGAGGTTTTGCTTTCCCATGTATCCAGGGGTGCTGAGGCAGCAAGGGTTGTGTTTGGCTACTATATGAGTAGCTCCTTTGTGATGATATTCACCTTTCCGTCATGATTACAAGATGGCTTCTGTGGTGCCAGCCATTGCATCCTATTTGATAAGATCTGAAGGCACAGATGGGAGGGATGAGGCTCCTCATTGCATGCCTTTTTCCTTTATTGAGAGAGAGAGAGCGTTCTGCTTCAGAACTGTCCTCCTGAGTTGACTTCCCCGTCAGATCCCACTGATTGGGACTGAGTCATCTATTTGTATCCTAGTTATAAAGGAGACTAGAAAAGTGCATAACTGGCTTTTTGAGCCTCTAGAGTGGGAGGCGAACTCTGATTTTGAGGAAAAATGATAGGGTAATGGTGTTGACACAGGCACTGTTGAATAGGTAGGTACATATTTTAATAGTTTTCTCATTAATCAAATGGAAATGCTATCAATTGTATAGGGTGGTTGTGAGAGGAAGTGAGAATTGAAATGAAAGGCATCTAGTCTTACCCGCTCCCCATCCACTTGACCCAACATACCTCAAACCACTTCTGGCTTCATGGTCTTTCTTTCCTTAGGGTTTTGAAACATGTTCTTCAGCCTAGAATACTTCTCCTCCACTCTTAATTTCTACCCATCCTGCAAAACTCAGTCCGAACAGCACACGTCAAGGAAGCAGTTTTGGTCTCTCAGATTATATCAAGCTCTCCAATATGTTCTTTCAGAACAGCCAGTGCCTAGAAAACTGCCTGACTCCTAGTAGCACTCCTTATGTGCTGAGTAAATTTCATGAGTAAATGAAGAGTCCCTGGAATTTCTTCTTCATAACATTTAACACAACTGCAATTTGAAAACATAATTTCTGTAGTTGTTGTTTTTCTTTTTTCTTTTTTTTGAGACGGAGTGTCTCTCTGTTGCCCAGATTGGAGTGTAGTGGCACAATCCCGGCTCACTGCAACCTCTGTGCCTCCCAGGTTCAAGCGATTCTCCTGCCTCAGCCTCCCAAGTACCTGGGATTACAAGCACTGGCCACCACACCCGGCTAATTTATATATTTTTAGTAGAAGCGGGGTTTCACCATGTTAGCCAGGCTGGTCTCAAACTCGTGACCTCAGATAATCCACCTGCCTTGGCCTCCCAAAGTGTGCTGGGATTACAGGCATGAGCCACCGTGCCTGGCCTGTAGTTTCTTTTTCTTTTTTCTTTTCTTTTCTTTTTTTTGAGATGAAGTCTTGCTCTGTCACCTAGGCTGGAATGCAGTGGCGCAATCTTGGCTCACTGCAACCTCCACCTCCCAGGTTCAAGCGATTCTCCTGTGTCAGCCTCCTGAGTAGCTGAGATTACAGGCGTGCACCACCACGCACGGCTGATGTTTGTATTTTTAGTAGAGACGGGATTTCAACATGTTGGCCAAGCTGGTCTCGAACCCGCCTCAGCCTCCCAAAGTGCTGGGATTACAGACGTGAGCCACTGCGCCCAGCCTGTAGTTTCTTATTTAATGTCTGTCTCCCCTTCTCTTGACAGTGGTGTTTTTGCCTTCACACTACTGTATCCCTGGTCCATACAGTAAATTTTCTGTAAATGTTTGTAAATGAATGCATGAAAGATGACCAGGTGCTCAATCAATGGGAGTCCTTAATGTACTTCTTATCATTTATCCCTCCGAGGTAGGCAAGGGATTGTGGTTTAGAATGTGTAAATACATAAAAGATAAGGCAAGGAGACCTGCTCAGAGTCACACAGCAAGCCCCGAAGGTCCCACAGGCTCATGGTCAAATGACATGTAATGGACGTATCCAGCGGTGTGGGTATGTATGGAGGGAATGAATGTAAGGAGAGAGAGGTGAGGTACAGGAGGGTCAGGATGAGCTTTAGAGGTAGACAGCTCTCGGGTCCAACCCTAGCTCTCTCCCATTCTAACTCTTGGGCAAGGTTAAAAACCTGATTAAGATTCATGCATAAAACTGAGATGTTAGAGCTACCTCATGGGCTTGTCTTGAGAATTAAAGATGTTATGAACTTAAGGCCTCTACAGTGTGCTAGATGCTTAAGAAATGTTAACTACTATTGTTATTGGCTTGCGGTAGAAATGAAAGATTATGAATGTTCAGCATTCAGAACATACTAGATACTCAATAAGCATTATTGCTGTCATTATTAACATTATTTTCCCCAGCTTTACTAAGGTATGAGTGACAAAAATTTCATATATGTGCACGAGTGTATGTGTGTGTGTGTGCGTGCGTGTGTTTGTGGCTGGGCATGGTGGCTCGTGCCTATAATCCTAACAGTTGAGGAGGCCAAGCTGGGAGGATTACTTGAGCCTGGGAGTTCGAGGCTGCAGTGAGCTATAATGGTGCCCCTGCACTCCAGCCTGGGTGACATAGCAAGACCCTATCTCTAAAGGAAAAAAAAAAAAATAGGTATTCATGGTGTGAAATGTGATGTTTTGATATACATATGCATTGTGAAATGACTACCACAATCAAGCTAATTAACACATCCATCACCTTACATAGCTATCATTTTTTGTGTGTGGCAAGAACATTGAAAGTCTAGTCTCAGCAATTTTCAAGTATATAATACATTATTATTATTACTATCGTTAACTGTATTCACCGTGCTGTACAATAGATCTCCAGAATGTATTCATTCTGTCTAACTGAAACTTAGGATCCTTTGACCACTATCTCCCCATTTACCACCCCCTCCCACTTCCCCACTACCAGCCGCTACCAGGAACTGCCTCTACTCTCTGCTTCTGTGAGTTTGACTGCTTTTCCACACAAAAAGTGAGATCATAGACTATTTGTCTTTCTGCACCTGGCTTATTTCATGAGAAATTGATTGCTTCTCTTCCCATTGTTTATAGATACCCATTCTCCTAATGATGGCACTCTGTCTGTCATAGAAAGCCTAATTCTCCCTGTTAACATTGAACATAAAAACCTCATACGGGCCGGGCACAGTGGCTCATGCCTGTAATCCCAGCGCTTTGGGAGGCCGAGGCGGATGAATCACCTGAGGTCAGGAGTTCGAGACCAGCCTGGTCAACATTGTGAAACTCTGTCTCTACTAAAAAGATACAAAAAAATTCGCTGGCCAGGTGTGGTGGCTCACGCCTGTAATCTCAGCACTTTGGGAGGCTGAGATGGGTGGATCACGAGGTGAGGAGATCGAGACCATCCTAGCTAACATGGTGAAACCCCGTCTCTACTAAAAATACAAAAAAATTAGCTGGGCGTGGTGGAGGGCACCTCTAGTCCCAGCTACTCAGGAGGCTGAGGCAGGAGAATGGCGTGAACCCAGGAGGCGGAGGTCGCAGTGAGCCGAGGTCGCGCCACTGCACTCCAGCCTGCATGACAGAGCGAGACTCCGTCTCAAAAAAAAAAAAAAAAATTGGCTGGGTGTGGTGGCTCGTGTCTGTTGTCCCAGCTACTTGGGAGGCTGAGACGTGAAAATCACTTGAACCTCGGAGGTGGAGGTTGCAGTGAGCTGACATTGCATCACTGCACTCCAGCCTGGGTGACAGAGTGAGACTGAAAAAAAACAAAAAAAAAAAAACAAAAAAAACTATGTCCAAGCCTCAGGAACCACTAAGACAGATTACACAATGGTCATCAGAACTCAGTAGGCTTCCACAGTGCAGATTTTAAGCCCTCCGGTTGCCTGTTTTACCAGCACCAAGAGCACACCTTAGCTTGGAGGAACCATTGGCCACTTTCTTGTTAAAAACAAAGAGAAGGAAACTAGATCTGCCTTTGTGAGGCTGCAGCACCTCATCAGTGTATTTTTTCTGCCTTGCTTTATAGTGTTTTAAATCCACCTCGGCCTTTGTTCCTGAATGAGCACCCGGGAGGGGGAGAAAGTGACTATCTGGCCTTAATATGTGTGACAAATTATTTAATGAACATTTAACCAAGATTTGCAATTCCCCTAGTTTTATCTTCCCGGTTTCCTTTTCTTCTGTGCCCGTGGGCATTTTGGTAATGCGCTGCCTCTTTGTAACTCTTTGTAGCTCTTTTATTACTTTTCTTTTCTTTTTTCTTTTAAGTTTGTGGTGCCTTCTTTGATCCTCCCCTCTTTCAGTTTCCTTTTCTCCAATTTCATACTTATTTCCAGTGATTTTTGGCTGCAACGTAGTTTAGATATTGGAGGCCAGCGTGATTAAACCGAGGCCAAGAGTTTGTATTGCCCCATGACGATGTTTCTGGAATGTTTCTTCTGTGAACACTGATTTTTGTATAACTCACTGGACATGTTGATTTTTCCCTGTGAGGTGTAAGGTAATGTTTTCCTAGCAAAAACAAAGAGGGCTGAAACCTGGTGATCGGAATCGTTTGGAAACGGAACCCCTCTCCCTCTTCTTTTTACACCAAGATAAAGGAATACTTTGCAAATCAGCTGAGTACATGTTCCCAGCTCCGTGCCGGGCTCTGTGGTCATGGGTTTCCTTCTTTATGTCTTACTCATCTAATGTAATTTTAGAGTGTGCTCTCTTTAGACAATTGTGTGTCTCTGAGCAAATCACTTATCCTCTCTGGTCCTCAGTTTTCTTATCTGTAAAATGAATCAGTTAACCAAGAATAGTCATCCTGTGGGTTAATCGAACAGTTTAATTTGAAAGGAAATAAAAAAAGGAGACTAACATGAGCCCACAGACATTGTATTTCATAAATTTTGGATGAAAACTGAACCTACCATCATTTATTAACAGAATGAATATTTTCATGTCGAAAATTATAGGAAGGATACAGTTATGGGACGAGCAGCAGTTCTTTTTTTTTTTTTTTTTCCTGAGGTGGAGTCTCACTCTGTCACCAGACTGGAGTGCAGTGGGGCGATCTCGGCTCACTGCAACCTCTGCCTCCCGGGTTCAAGCAATTCTCCTGCCTCAGACTCCCGAGTAGCTGGGACTACAGGTGCGTGTCACCACACCCGGCTAATTTTTTGTATTCTTAGTAGAGACGAGGTTTCACGGTGTTAGCCAGGATGGTCTCAATCTCCTGACCTCGTGATCTGCCCGCCTTGGCCTCCCAAAGTGCTGGGATTACAGGCGTGAGCCACTGCACCCGGCCTGCGAGGAGCAGTTCTTTCAATGGAATATATTTGACTTCAGGGAGAACTCACTCAAATGCTGCTGTTACTGTTTTTCCCTTTGTTGGAAGTGATGGGGTTGTACTTGGAATGACTGGCCTAGAAAACCCTACAGGTACCATTTAAGCTCCATAGTTCTTCTGTGTATGTTTCGGATCCCAGGTTCCAAAGCTGCAGTAAAACTTTTTGCTGCATCTCAGCTAGTCGTGTAGTGAGCCAAGTGAGCTCATCTGTGAAATGCAGACCTTTCTGGACGTACCACCTCGTGGGGTGAAGGGAAAGAAATGATACAGGTTTACATCAGGGTATAAGCTGTCCTAGAGTCTAGATTCTTTTTATCCAGAAGCCATTCTTTCAGCCTGTGCCTTTTTGTAAATACCATACCCCAATCTGTTTCCAGAAAGGATTTGGGGCATTAATGAGTAAAGGGGGAAAATGTTCTAGAAGAAGGGCTCTCACCTGAGTAAATTGACGTGCGGGCCACAAAAACCTTGGCACAAGATCTTTTTGATGTGCATGCATTCATTCATTCAACAAATATTATTCAGCATCTAACATGAGCCAGGTGCTTTGCTAGGGACAGAATGCTAAACAAGGTCCCTGTCCTCATGGGGAGCATATGTTGCGAAGATGGATGATAGGCATGGAAATGAAGAGACAAACCACTCCGACTTCAGCCCAGGAAGGAGCTTTAATTTGAGTAATTGTTTTCACTAATTCATCATTTCAATAATTTTGTTATTCAGAAATAATATGATCACCTTCGGTTAGTAAACAAAACAAATAAGCAAACAGGTTTACAGGCTGAGGTGGGCTGGATCACTTGAGGCCGGGAGTTTGAAACCAGCCTAGCTAACACGGTGAAACCCTGTCTGTACTAAAAATACAAAAAAATTATCTGGGCGTGGTGGTGCTTTCCTGTAGTCCCAGCTACTCTAGAGGCTGAAGCATGAGAATCACTTCAACCCAGGAGGTGGAGGTTACCATGAGCAGAGATCGTGCCACTGTACTCCAGCCTGGGTGATGGAGCAAGACTCTGTCTTGGGGCGGGGGGTGGGGTGGGGGCAGGAGGTAAAGAAGAGAAACAGCTTTACTTATGTTTTTGATGAGCCTAGCCTTTGCTGTGCTTTGGAGAATGGGCTGCGTAATTTGGCCGAAATAGTCAAATGCGTAGCTGGCTGTATGTGGACTGATAACTGGGCTTATTTTGCTTCTTTTAGATCTGGAAAGACTAAGTGCAAAATAGAAATGCTAATGGTATTGATGTCTTTTTCCTTCTTTGGTGTGATGAAAAGGTATCAGTAGGGATCATCCATAAAACTAGTTAGTAAACTATCAGTTTAATGTACAAAGGTCAAGAAATATACACATCCTACTTGAGACCATGTTCCAGAGAGTATTTTGTAACCTGTGAAGCTCTTTTCAAGTCTTAGAGAGGCAGTATGGAAAGAGCATGGGCTTTTGACTGAGGAGGTCTTGGGTTTAAAGGTCAAATTTTGCCACTTGCCTTCTCCACGGCCTTGGTCAACATCCTGAAGTCTCAGGTCCTTGTCTGCCTTTGCTTTGACACCAGATGTTGCCTGCCTCAGGCGGTTGTTGCAAGGATTAAAATCAGGAAGGCCTGGAAAGACTTGGAAGCATTTCTGTCACATCCCAGAAACTCAGTAAATGCCAGCAAGTGTTAGATTATTGTGAGGATTTTACTACTACTATTATTGATATTATAAATAATATTATAATTGTTCATTATTACCTTATAAAAATTACGTATGATATGTTTTTCTTACTATTTGGTGAACATCGACTTTAGTGCCAAGTGTGTACTTTTTTTTTTTCTTTGAGATGGAGTCTCCCTCTGTCTCCCAGGCTGGATTGCAGTGGCATTATCTCGGCTCACTGCAGCCTCCGCTTCCCGAGTTCAAGCCATTCTCCAGTCTCAGCCTCCTGACTAGCTGGGATTACAGCCATGTGCCACTACACCCAGCAAATTTTTATATTTTTAGTAGAGGCAGAGTTTTGCCATGTTCACCAGGCTGGACATGAACTTCTGACCTCAGGGGATCCACCTACCTTGGCCTCCCAAAGTGCTGGGATGACAGGTGTGAGCCACTGCCAATTATATACTTCTTTTAGGTGTATTATGCTGTGCCCTGTGCTTTTCTTTGCTATACTGGAAGGTCTTGATGGCAGGATGTCTCATTTATGCTTCTCTGTACTCTGTCCAGTCCAGTGCCTTGCAGAAGTACGGTTTTTAGAAACGTTTGAGTTATTTCCTGTTTTCTGAACCAGACAGGCAGAGTATTTGATCTTACAAAAATCTGGCTCAGTTCAAGTTTGCTGTGTAGCCTTGGAAGGGACCCTGGGCAGATGGATTTTCTAAAATTACAGAGGAAACTAGATCTGTAACTTTGTACATTTACTCCTATGCCAGTAACAATGGCAATATTTTAATACTGTAATAAATTTTTTCTTAAGCATTTGCTGTAAATTAGTAAATCTGTGTAAAGCAGCTTATTTCATCATCATGTAGAATTTCTACATCCTGTAGAAGTTCAAGGAAATTGTCTTCCTTTTACAGACAAGGAAACTGAAGTTTAGAAGTACTAAGTAAACTGTCTTAGATCACTTAGCTAGTAAGTGACAGGGATGGAATTGAATCTGTATTTATCAGAGTTGAAAGTGAACATGTAATTATTCAACTATACTTATGTAAATATCCGCATACATGCATGTCCCCCCTTAGACTCCATTGTTCTAAAAGATAATGATAACAAATTAAAAATTAGTCGGAAGTGGAAGGAAATGCAAAAGTGGACATTTACTTGAGAAAGAAAAAAGAAACCATGCAGGATTCCGTTTCACAAACCTGTACAGCTGTTGCTGGGGAGTCGGTGAAGGGGTACTGGAGGAAGGCAGACTTTGTTCTAAGCTACTAGCAGCCAAGGAAAGCAGAAGAAACTGTTATTACTATTTTTATTATTATTCGAGTTGGATTCTCCTTCTGTCATCCAGGCTGAAGTGCAGTGGCATAGTCTCTGCTTTCTACAACATCCACCTCCTGGGTTTGATCGATCCTCCTGCCTTAGCCTCCCAAGTAGCTGGGATTACAGGCACCCACAACTACATCCAGCTGACTTTTGTATTTTTACTGGATACAGGGTTTCACCCTACTGGCCCAGCTGGTCTTGAACTCCTGACCTCAGGTGATCTGCCTGCCTCAGCCTCCCGATGTGTTGGGATTACAGGTGTGAGCCACTGCTTCTGGCCTAGAAACTATTATTAATAGAAGTTCTGGGACGATGGCCCTGCTCTCATTACTTGCCCCCAATCCATGCAATGAAATACTGGCCTGTGAGTCTGTGGTCCGTTCAGCTCATTTTCTGAAGCTGTCCAAAGGACCACAGTAATTCATATCAGGGGAGTAAAATTCCTCAGGATGAGCAAAACAGGCAGAAATTAATAAAACTCTATGTATGAGTTATCTATCACTGCATAACAAATTACCTCAATATTTAGCAGGTTAATACAATGCACATCTGTTATTTTACAGTCTCTGTAGATTAGGAACCAGCCATGGCTTAGCTGGGCCATCTGCTTTAGAGTCTCACATGCTTCAATCAAGGTGTCCACTTCTTACTGACAAAGCTGGTGCCCCAAAAGAATGGGGTCTTTTCCTGTTGGGTGTCATGAAGCCAACACACAAAACCGAAAGTAGTGTCAAGCAGTACAGGCTTTATTCAATGGCCATGGAATTGAAAAGCAGGAGCATGGCTCACGAATTCACAAATCAGCTTCTCCACTAATGAGGGGTGAGGAAGTTAAAATACAGACTTTGTTGTTGTTGCTGTTTTAATGAAGAGGCTGGACATTAAAATCAAGGGGAGGAGTAATCATGTCTTCTCTTGAAATGGGCAGTGAACTTCCCGGAAGCAGAGTGTTGCCTTCCTTTTTATCCTTTTATGGCTTCTTCTGATCATTGTCATGGTGATTGTCAACTGTCATGGCGCTGGTGAGGGGGCTGTTTAGCATGGAAATAGGATTATAATGAAACCTGAGGTCTTTTTGAAGTCTTTGCGTCAGCTATCTTGGTTCTAACAAATCTCAGCTGGTCTGGTTACAGAGGGAACTTTTCATCACAGGTGTCCTGTTTCTTAAAGATAAGCAGCGTTATTACAGGGTAGAAATCAGCTATGTCAAGTAGGCATTATACCAGGTAACAATCTCAAGGCTCAGCAGGGAAGGATCCACTTCCGAGCCCACATGGTTGCTGGTAGGACTCAGTTCCTTATGGCCCAGTGGATTGAGGGCTTCCTTTCCTTCCTGGTGTTTGGTTCCTTGCCACGTAGGGATCTCCTTCATGGCTGCTGGCTTTATGGAAGCATGTAAGCCAAGAAGGAAATAGAATCCATTGGTAAAATGAAAGTCACAGTTCTTTGTAACATAACCACGGAAGTGACATCTTACTGCTTTTGCCATATTCTTTTTGTAGAAGGAAATCACTGACTCTGATCCTTGTTAAAGGGGAAAGGATTTCACAGTGGTATGAATCCTGAGAGGCAGGGGTCATCAGGGCCAGCTACCACACTCTACAACTTGAATTTTGTTTTGGATTTTAGTGCCTTTTGGGGACCCTGCTACATTGTGGTAGATTTACTCACAGGACTTGATGATTTTTCTTGACCTGCCTGAAGCCATAGCATTTATTATGGATAAGTTTGTCTTTTCTTCGTTCTTTTTCTTTTTGCATCCTTTCGTCATCCTTATCTTCCCTCTTTCTGGGCTGAGAGAGACACCAAATGCACCCATTTAAAATATATATGCATTTCTGCTTTCTGATGGGAGGTAAGATTTAGTCATTTAATAAGAAAGCTTATGAAAAGAAGAAACAAACTGGTAGATAATGTATCCTAAAGTCAAGTATTTGTTTTCGTGTTGCTTTAGTAGAAGGGGCCCATGTTAATCGATGGCCCAAATCGTCCTTCTAAAGAAATGTGTATTGCAGAATTTGGATTTGAGTTAGAAAAACTAGCCAGAAAGCGTGAACTTTTTTTTTAAGCCATAAAGCTTGATAAGGCTAGCCAATCATTTCAAAGTCTGTGTAGAATATCTAGACTATATGTAATCCTAGGATTTGTTGTTGTTTTGTTATGTTTTTTTTTAAGCAAGAAGCTAAAAAAAATAACCACCCTTTACTTTGCTGCTTTTAGAAAATAGGTTTGAGATTGATTTTGAATACTAAAGTTTGGTTTTCATGTTATAAAGCCAACCATGTTAAAAATGTATAATAAAGTATCTAATTTAGCAAAATTCAAATTTCCCTTGTGAAATATCAAGCTCTTTTACTGAGCTGGATTTTCTGCTTCTTCAAATGCCACCTTGTGTAGAATTTGAACCACTTTAAACATTGCATCCTTGAGTTTCATATGATGGGATCTCTTGAATCATTTACATTTTGAAAAAAGAAAGTGAAATATTCTTTAAGAAGCCAAAGTAATCCACGGGAATGTATGGTGTTTGTTCAGCTGGATATCTTATTTATTTGAAGTACTGAGAGAGAAATCTCTTCTGACTGCTCAGAAAAGGGAAGAATAAACAGTCACAGTGTCCAAGTAATCTGAGCTAGAAAGTTCCTTCTTTCAGAGAAAAGTTATAAAAAGTTTATTTGCCGGATCCAAAAAAAATACTGTATATCAACTACTGAGACCTGCATAATGTTTTCTTAGTATTCTCACTCTTTAAAAGAAAAAAGAAAACCTGTAAAATTTGAGAACTTAAACTTTTTTTGGTATCTTAATATTTCTAGGCAGGTGAGTGCAATAAGTCTGTTTTTTGATCTTAGAACATAACATTTCTTGTTGGCTATTGTGTGTGCTGTGTGTATGATTTGTCTCTGTTAATTCTCTGTAACTATAAAAGAGCAAGTAATGAAATTACCATGGCTGAATTCTGAATATTAACTCAGAGCAGATTTCCTCTAAGAAAGATTATAAGAAGATGCTTAAAAGAAAAATTATAATATATTTCAAAATAATTAGATTCTGAAATATACCCAATAATGAGAACAATACAGTTTTCTTCTGCTTTTTGTCCTTCCTGTTCCAAGCACTGGGAAGGAGCTGGCATACTTCTTATGTATGAAAAGTAGAATAATATATTGGATTCCTTTATCCCTAACCTGGAAGAGTCTTTCTTGGACTGCAGTTTGCTTTCCCGTTATACTTAAGCTTGTTTATTGCATCTTCCAATGTCACATTATCTCATTGCCAAGCTAAAGGCTCTGTTGGGTTCTTATTTGAACCCAGAGCGGATGCCAATTTCATCCAAAGCCATTTTTTTTTTTAATTAGAAATTAAACTCACCTTTGCCAAGTCCTCCTGACCATGGATAGGTCCTCATGTTAGTCTGTAATGTGAAGATATGAAATGTATTTGATAAAATAGGAGGTTCACTGTGATTTTTCACACAGAACTAGAAGATGAAGATAATCAAACAATTCACATTTCTTAAGACTCAGGTTGGTCAGGCTCTGTTCCAAGTACCTTTCATGTGTCAAACTAATTTATTTTTCACAGTCCACTACCAACGTGGTGGGATGGGGAGAAGCTGAGAAGAGCATATTTCGCTGAGTTTGGTTGCAGAAGGATGCAATGTGAGGTAGCAGAAGGGCCATAAGAACACAGGATTTTGAAGTTGAAGAAACCAGCCTGGAAGGAATTCCCAGCCCTTCCTTTTAGTGACCTGCTGGCCAGCCACATTACCTCCTTGGGCTTTGGATTTTCTTTTTCACTGTAAAATGGGGAAAGTAGTTCCCACATCTTTGGGCTGTTGGTGGGAGGTGTGTAGGACACAGCTCAAACCTTTGGTGTATAGTAGATACTAAGGCAATGCGAGTCTTCTTCGTGTGCTACCAGTTAGTATGAATTTTATTGACACCTTTACTGATTTTTGAGGGCATACAGACACTTATTGTCAAGGATATTATTGATTATCTGATGCCCAAACATACGGAGTTACATCACTGCTGGTGAGAAATACCCTTCAACTCTTGTCTCTAAGGAAAATCCTTGGGGAACCACCATCATTCCTTCCATTTGATAATGCAATTATAACGTAATGTATTGTCGGAACCCTTAGTTCAACACTGTCTTTTTTCAGGCCATATTAATGCAGTGGTTAGCATACAAACTTCCTTCCATTTTTAGTGACTCTAATACATTATATTCTCCTTGGTCTCTGCATGTTCTTTCTTTAAGTCATGTTAGATCCCTTTTTTGGAAGCAGGTCAAATTTGAATTAATAAAATGATTTATGTTGAAGTACAGGTATATCCCACAGAATCTCTTAATACCAGGCCAAAAGTAACTTTATCTTGATTTGTACTTCGGACATATTTCTTGGATTGTCCGCGCTCAAAAAAAGAGATTGCGTAACACCCTTCGAACAAATGTATATTTGAGAACCATCCTGTCTTCAGATTTAGATTTTTTCAGCTTTTTTTACTGTCATGTGATTCAAATGCTAGTTATTGATTGTTATCATGCAGTCTGCCAGCAGCCCAGATGGCAGATCTTTTAATTAGATATGTATGTGTTTGTGTGTGTATGCATGTGTGTGTATATATAATCACAGTTCATCAAGGACCTAATAAATATTTCCTTCTCTCTCTCTCTCTTTTTTTTTTTTTTGAGATGGATTCTCATTCTGTTGCCCAGGCTGGAGTGCCATGGCGTGATCTTGGCTCATTGCAACCTCTGACTCCCAGGTTCAAGGGATTCTCTTGCCTCAGCCTCCCGAGTAGCTGGGACTATAGGCATGCACTACCATACCTGGCTAATTTTTATGTTTTTAATAGAGACTAGGTTTTACCGTGTTGGCCAGGTTGGTACTGAACTCCTGATCTCCATGTGATCTGCATGCCTTGGCCTCCGAAAGTTCTGGGATTACAGGCATGAACCACTGTGCCTAGCCTTAATAAATACATATTTATGTCTTTCGATCTTTTTCTGTTTTTCTACTATTCCCTTTCCCCTATGGCTGCTATTGTTTTCCAGTGAGCTATTTATATCCTTTTTTTTTTTTTTTTTTTTTGAGAGGGCATCTTACTCTGTTGCCCAGGCTAAAGTACAGTGGCAAGATGATGGCTCACTGCAGCCTCATGAGCCTCAACCTTCTCGGCCTAAGTGATCCTCCTCTCTCAGCCTCCTGAGTAGCTGGGATTACAGGCACCTGCCTTCATGCCTGGCTAATTTTTGTATTTTTGTGAAGACAGGTTTCATCATGTTGGCCAGGCTGCAGCTATTTATATCTTAAATGTGTATTTGTAAAAAATTTTTTTCTCAGCCCTGCGTGGTAGCTCACTTCTGTAATCCTAGTACTTTGGGAGGCCGAGGTGGGAGAATCACCTAAGGTCAGGAGTTTGAGAAAACAGCCTGGCCAATATGGTGAAACCCTGTCTGTACTAAAAATACAGAAATTAGTTGGGCATGGTAGCGGTGACTGTAATCCCAGTTGCTTGGGAGGCTGAGGCAGGAAAATCGTTTGAACCCGTGAGGTGGAGGTGGCAGTGAGTGGGGATCCCGCCACAGCACTTCAGCCTGGGCGCATGAGTGAGACTATGTCTCAAAAAAAAAAAAAAAATTCTTATTCAGTTCATTTAAGATGGTTTATAAAGACAACAGGAGCTAGCGATAGCAATGCAAATGGACGCTTGTAGGCAGTAAGGACTCAATACGTGGGTGTCTTCAAGTTATATCGTGCAGACAGGCATGTGCAGTTAGGAAATCTGTCTAGGGTAGGGAGAGATAAAACCAGCCACTTCAGCCCTGCTATTTTTATCCTGAAGATTTTTTTTTTACTCTGTTTATGAATAAAACATTTTAATCAGTGCTGTATCAACACTGATCAGTTTTTTTCATGGAAGTGTAATACAGGGTGAATTCCATTAAGTCAATTAAATACTTTGATCCAGTTTTTAAACAGTGCAAAGACAGTTAAGCTCTTCTTTTATTGAAAGGCTTTTTACCAAAACCGTTTTTTATATTTATTTTATAGTGAAGATTTCATGTATCTGTTTTCTTTACATGCCAAGTTTTACAGCTTTTTCTATCGTGAGTTTTCTTCTGCATCAGTTATTTCCAGCAAGTCTGACTTTTAGATTGGGCAGATCTGGATTTCACCACATCTGGTTCTCGTTGTCATTGAGTTTTTGTGATGCGGTGATTTCAGTGAGAAATATATGCCATTAATTTGATGAAAAATCAATATTTATTTATTAACTAATACCCAAGAAATTCCCCAGTAAGCCTCCTCCAGTATTCTAGAGTTTCTCATTTCTCGAGCATTGGTCTCCGGGCATGCTCCTAATCTAATTGTTTCCCAAACTTTCAATGTTTTGGATGACTTTGGAAGCCTTGATTTCTGTAGGCTGTGGCAGGACAAATTCTGATGGACAGATCAGGATGTTCTATGTTGCTCTAAAACAGCATCTCTCAAAGTTTTTTGGACCACTACGTAAGTTTTTTCTGTTACAACCCAATACATTTATACTTATGTATATTCGTGTGTGTGTGTGTGTGTGTGTGTGTGTATTATATGCATGTGTGTGTATTTGTCTGAAATAAAAGTTTCACAAAATGATACTTTTATCTATGAGCAGTGTCCCGCTGTTTTTTTTTTCTTGGTTGTATTTGTGTGTGTGTGTGTGTTTTATTATGTTGTTTTTTTGTTTGTTTTTGAGACAGAATTTCACTTTTGTTGCCCAGGCTGGAGTGCAATGGCACGATCTCTGCTGACCCGAAGCTCCACCTCCCAGGATCAGGCAATTTTCCTGCCTCAGCCTCCTGAGTAGCTGGGATTACAGGCATGTGCCACCATGCGTGGTGAATTTTTTTTTTGTATTTTTAGCAGAGATTGTTGATCAGGCTGGTCTCGAACTCTCAACCTCAGGTGATCCATCCTCCTCAGCCTCCCAAAGTGCTGGAATTGCAGGCTTGAGCCACCGTGCCCAGCTGTGTTTTTTGTTTTGTTTTGTTTTTGTGTGTGTGCCAATGATGACCCAGTTTCAATACCAACTGTTGGTTTCACCACCCACTATTGGTTCCACCACCCCACTAGATCACAGTCTGGCCTTTGACAGTCACTGCTCCAATACTGTTTGATCTGCTCCCGTCTGATAAACGTTCATTGAGTGCACCACATGTCAGGTACTGACTTAAGGCATAGCAAATGCAAAAATGAGCAAGGTGTTCTCTCGGCTGTATGGGTGCCTACCTTAGAAGGATGGAGATGGGAAGAATGTGAAAGGGAGGTGAGATGAGCAGCGCTGGGATGCGTGTCTTTTTTGTCTTGAGGGTAGATACAAGAGGAGTCAGATAAAGTTGCAGAACAGAGATGATGTCTTTACTGAGACTTGAATGACGTGTTGGAGACAAACATGTTGACACAAACGAGAGAATTTTAGGTTCCCTTTGTAGCTGTGGCTGTGCTGGGACAAGGACTATGAACAAAGTTATGGGGGTGCTAAAAATCTCAGTAATGAAGATAAATGATATTTTAACCTAATATTTTAAAAACTTGAGGCTGGGCGTGGTGGCTCACGCCTGTAATCCCAGCACTTTGGGAGGCCAAGGTGGACGGATCACTAGAGTTCAGGAGTTCAAGACCAGCCTGGCCAAAATGATGAAACTCCATCTCTACTAAAAACACAAAAATTAGCTGGGTATGGTAGTGTGTGCCTGTAGTCCCAGATACTCCGGATGCTAAGGCACGAGAATTGCTTGAACCTGGGAGTAGGAGGCTGCAGTAAGCTGAGATCAAGCCACTGCGCTTCAGCCTGGGTAACAGAGCAAGACTCCCGTCTCAAAAAAAAACAAAAAAAAACAAAAAAAACCAAAATTAATGCAAAAAATATGATAAAATTTCAAAATTTAAATCAAGACAAATTCAGTATTATAGCAAAGGCTCAAGTAATGAACATGAATTTGTATTGATGCCTCGGGGAGGTGAAGGTAAAAAAAAAAAAAAAAGGCCACCAAGGACCTCATGGTAAAGCTGATGATGACGGAATTGAGCAGTGATGATGAGATTTAAAAAACTAACTTTTATTTTTACATTATTTTAACTAGGATTTGTGTTAACATTATTTTAGTTAGCTGTGTACTTAAGGGAGATGGCATAGTCTGGCAGTGGCTATAGGCCAGGACCTGTGCTATGTAGCTTATCTATTTCTCATGCTGATTCTACCTTTGTTACTACCAAAGGAGCTTAGAGGGAATCAGTGACGTGCACAAGGCTACGTAACTAAAGGGGGTGGAGTAGGATTCAAGCCCCTTGCAACGGACTGAAGTGCCCAAGCTCTAAATCCCTGCCACCCACAGCCTCTGTTGGCCCCAGGTTGTGTCTGAGTTTCAGAGATTGTTTTATAGCAGCAACACAGTAAGTTGGGAAGAGGGAGACATTTTTAACATAGATACCAAAAGAGAGGGTGGAAGAGTTGACCACTTAGAAATGTCACGAGTGTCTGTGAATAGTGTTGGGGGCTGGGAGGCAAGAGAAAAAATAGTCCTAATGTTGCACAAGTAGCAATAGAAACAAACTTTTTAAAAAAATTTAATTTTGTTTATGCATGTCTGCATAAACAAAGTAATAGAAAATATTTGATATTTAAGATTGATTTAGCACTTAACAAAATACTTTGTCTTTTTTTGGTTTGCTGTCTTAAGCAATAGCATTAAATTCTTGTCCCAGGGATACCTGATAGAGCTAATGTAGAACAATATTTTAACATAATTTGAAGTATTTTTTTCTTCTGATGGGTATGTAGTTCATTTTTGTAAAAAATTTTAAAAATTGTCAATCTGTGGTGTTTCTGAAACATCCTGATATATCTTTTTGTTGATGACTCTTAACAAAGGATGTAAGACAGATTCTAGGAAGAGAAAAGCTAGAATATCCACATGTGTCAGTTTCATAATATGTGTAAAAATTATCATGCCCATTCATTATTTAAAGTGCTGTGGCCTTTTAGTGAATACCAACATTAACAAACCATGTTAACATGATTTAAAATATGTAATGAAATTTGCAATGCATCTGATGACGGAACTATCAAATTAGTGCACGTGGCGTTGACTGATCACCCTTATGAAGAGTTACTTGCATTGTTTGAAGAGGGAAGATGCACATCCCCTTGTGGGCTGGCAGCATTTTTGCTAACACTGCCTTAAAGGATGCTACTGGTAGTATGGTTTATATGATGTTGACATGTCACACAATATGTGCCCACCCTACGATTTGAATCTGTGCAGTTAAGGGAATTGGCAATGTTCAGACTAAATGGTAACATTCTCTCTGATTGTGTCCGTGTCTGCACCCTTTTTTGTTTTGTTTCTGTTGTCTTCATCAATAGACGTTTCAGAAACCTTCCTCGGATCTCAGGTAACAGTTCTTCTGGAACAGGATTACCCAGAGGTAGCAAAAGCTCTCCTGCAAATATTCCATTGCACGACTTTAAATCAGCAAAAAGTCTTTTCATTCAGTTCAGATTTGCTACTTGTTCTCTTGGTTCCTTCAAAGTAATGACTAAGTACAGGTCTTTAGATAGAGAGCTGCACCAAGCAGGTATTGCTTCGTGTCTTCCACGTACATCCTGAGAAAGCGAAGGTGAATTTCACCAGTTGGTAGGTGGAAATAGAAAAACTCTTGATTATTTTTTTCATTCACCAATCTTTTTTTTCCCCAAATGCTAAGCTTTGTTTGGGGACATCTTAACAGCCATTTTTATAAGACTCTGCATTTACGACATTTGTGGGGGCCGCAGAGGGTGCACATGAAAGTAACATGAACTGGCCAGGTGCGGTGGCTCATGCCTGTAATCCCAGCACTTTGGAAGGCCGAGGCAGGTGGATCACCTGAGGTCAGGAGTTCGAGACCAGCTTGGCCAACACGGTGAAACCTCATCTCTACTAAAAATACAAAAATTAGCTGGGTGTAGTGGCAGATGCCTGTAATCACAGCTATCGGGAGGCTGAGGCACGAGAACTGCTTGAACCTGGGAGGCGGAGGTTGCAGTGAGCCAAGATGGCGCCACTGCACTTCAGCCTGGGTGACAAAAAAAAGCTTTCCCTGGGCTTAGTAACTTTCCTGACTTCTCATGCTGGAGTTCGTATCCCCATGTTTCTAGAAGAGAAATCCCTCAGATATGACGGTGTGTTCCATGATTTTGCCGAACTTGCCCTACATACTGTTTTATTATATATTCTGCCCTCTTCTGTTCCCTGCCAGTTAATTAATTGTTTCATTGGTTCAGCTTTTTTTTTTTTTTTTTTTTTTTTGAGACAGGGTCTTGCTGTGTTATCCAGGCTAGAGTACAGTGGCGTGATCACAGCTCACTGCAGTCTTGGCCTCCCAGGCTCAAGCAATCCTCTGGCCTCAGCCTCCCAAGTAGCTGGGACTATAGGCAATGCCACCATGTTCGGCTAATGTTTTTGATTTTTTATAGAGACAAGGTCTCCCTGTGTTGCCCAGGCTGGTCTGGAACTCCTGTGCTCAAGCCATCCTCCCACCTCAGTCTCACAAAGTGCTGGGATTACAGGTACAAGCCACCATGCCAGGCCATTGGTATACCATTGTTTTTCTTAAACATTTATTTATTTTCTTATATTTATGGCATATGTGGTCATTTAAAATTATTTTATAGCATATAAAAGTAAAAAGAATATAAATTAATTTTTTAGCGTTAATATTAGGGAAGACAATCTGACATTTAAAAATACATGTCTATATGTGTATACATACACAGAAGTATATATATAAATACATACAAGTACTAGTGGCTGCTAATAGGTGGCGCCACTTTTTATGTGTTTGTGTTGGGGGTGGAATTAGCATGTAGGGGTTGGGAAAGGGGCAGGAGGCTCTGGGATGATTAGTATATTCTTATTTGGCCTGGGAGGGAAAAAAAAATCTTTCATTTCCAACAATATTCATTCTCTGTGTCACCTCAACATTTAATTTACTTCCCTCACACAACTACTTGAAGTTGTCCCAGGCTAGTTGGTCCTATTAATTACAACCTAGAGGGATTCTATTAGTAAACTAATGGATTACAGTATCTAAATGGAAGCCAGCAGATGACTTTGGAAGGACTGATCCGCAAGGGCCTTCTGTGGGAAGATTAAATGAAGCTTCCTTTAGCCTTCTCAGGTGGCCACAGTTTCCCATAACCTTAGAGATTATCTAGGCCAAGGCTATTAATTTAGAGATTAAGAAGCCAAACCCAGAAAGGTTAAAAGACTGTCGTAAGTTCACACTGAAAGAGAGCGGTGTAATGCCCTTTTCACCAGGCTCCAAGAAATTTGCCTATTTCATGTTTTAACGGACATGGTATCCCCAGCATTTTAAATAAATGCCCTTTTCTTGCATAAGTAACTGGATATTTCCGAGGGGCCTACAAGTGGAGCGTGAGTTCATCTTTCATCAGGAGAAGCAGCTTTTCCTCCTCTTGTATCCATTTTCTTCCTTTTCTAACCATCAAGGTCATGCGGTATCTGCCATTTTGCATATTCTTGCTTTGCTTCATGTTTTCCTTAAACTCTGTGCACATGAATATTTGTGGTATATGGCTTAATTGTAAGCGATCAGGCATCAATGGCTTTTTATGAGGCAAAATTTACTTTCTGCACTTGCGTGTGCCATTATTACAGATTGCTGATGTTTGCCAATGGATATTCTTGGAAATCGTCTTCTGGTTTAAATGCAGTTAAGTATTTAAAAATAATACCAGTGACATGTTTGCATTTACATTCAGCCTGACGGCCTACTTGATGCTGCAAATGAAAAATTGTTAGACTAGATTTTATTTTATTTTAATTCTTTTTGAGACAGGGTCTTACTCTGTCACCTAGGCTGGAGTGCAGTGGTGCAATCATGGCTCACTGCAGTCTGGACCACCCTGGCTCAGGTGATCCTTCCACCTCAGCTTCCCGGGTAGTTAGGACTACAGGCACACACCAGCATGCCCAGCTAATTTTTTGTATTATTTATAGAGATGGGTTTTTCACCATGTTGTTCAGGCTGGTGTTGAACTCCTGGGCTCAAGCAATCCGCCCACCTCGGCCTCCCAAAGTGCTGGGATTACAGGCATGAGCCACTGTACCTGGACTCCACTATGCCTTCTCCTCCCCTTCCCTCCCTTCCCCACCCTACAGAGTCTTGCTCTTCTGCCCAGGCTTCACTGCAGTGGCACTATCTGGGCTCACTGCAACCTGTGCCTCCCGGATTCAAGAGATTCTTGTGTCTCAGCCTTCCAAGTAGCTGGTTTTACAGGCATGCACCACCACACCCAGCTAGTTTTTGTATTTTTAGTAGAGATGGGGTTTCACCATGTTGGCCAGGTTGCTTTCGAACTCCTGACCTCTCCTCGGCCTTGCAAAGTGCTGGGATTATAGGTACCCCGCCTGGCTGATACTTTCCTTAGTTGTTTTCAGTGTAATAAGCTGTCTTCAGTCTACTCTATGTCCTTTTCTCTCCTTTCCTCCCTGAATACTCATGCTTCCAATGCATAGATTTCTCCAACCCTGAATATGATTGATACCAACACCATACTAGCTGTTCCACAGATGCCTGTTTGTTTTGCAGAACATTGGCCTGAATGACTCAGACTTGGAGTTTGGAAGAGGGAGAACTGATGTGACCTGTGGCAGACATGTGCAATGACCTGCTGTGTCCTTGTTTTTGAAGAACTAAAGAGTAGACTTGACCACTTTTTAAACATGATATTCGATCCACGTGGCATAGCAAGGATGGGATCCACAAGATGGACTGATCTTTAGGCAATCCTCGTGACCATAAATACTAAACGAATGCTCTATTTCAGTTGAGTTTTTAGTTTGCTCTGTTACGTGAGGACACATTACTTGCACCTCACTGTGAGTTTGAAAGTGTTTTCTATGGAGAATAATCCTGAAGAAATAGGCCCTCCAGATATCAGCAGGGACAGGGGTGTCACTAATCTTGATTATTAAGTTCTTGCCACAGATAGAAGCCATGCTACTGCGCAAGTTTCATACTTGAAGAGTGGGCATCTGACACAGCGTTGGTGGTTGTTAAAGTGTATGGCTATTACTGTGTTGCTTTGAAAGCTTGATGCCGCAACAAAAGTGCAGAATTCCATGTTTGATACTTTTTTGACTTGATTAAAATGACTTGTGGATACTGATTTCACTATCCGTGACTGCTGGTCTTAACTTTCTCATGTACTTATTTTAAACCAGAGAGCCCACCTGTCCAATTCTAGCTTTTCCTGGGCGTCCTGTATTTGACACAGGCCCTCCCAGCATTCTGAGTCACCGTCTGGTGCTCTTGCACTGTCCGTTATCCAAGTGAGGAACTCATCAGTAAGGCCAGAAAGGAAAGGGAGAGGAAAAAAAAAAAAAAAAAAGAAAAAAAGAGTGTATTTACAGATGGTAAAGAATTCTGGGCATGAGACACCCAGCCAAACAAGTAGAATGTGTGCATAGGTGGGACTGCTGATCTTGTTTTATGAAAGAAATAAAGGCAAGTCAGACAGATCCTTTTGCAAGGATCCCCATGTGTGTATGTCTAACCCAGTGACAGGTAAGGCAGCCAGGAGCTGCTGTTATTTCAGTGCAAAGCTGTTTTCACAATCACAGCCATGCACAGCTCAAAAACCTTCACAGGTCATGGCTGAATACCTTCAGTGTGCCCCATGTAAAAATACACTGCAAGTCGATTGGACATGCCCTATGAATTATACCTTATTTATGATCATTGAGCCCTCCCTTTTCCCGTCATGCTTTAGAATTATGGGCTGGAGCAGTTTTTAATACTCTATTTATTTTAGGGGAGGAAAATGTTTTTCTTTAACCACAACATTCATGCAATACCAACTGCTGGCAGTTTCCCCAGCATTTAAGGAAATATTGTTGTAAGACTTTTATGTTCTGTACTTCAATCAGCCAGAGCCAGCAGTATCCCAATAGAAGGACCCTCAACAGACCATTTTCAGCATTTTGCTACAATTAAACTCCTCTGGTTTTAGCCCTCAGGCAAGTTAGTACCTTTTTACATATGCACATTATGAACTTTTGACCAGAGTCTAGCAGTCGTATATTAGAGTGCTGCTCTTGAAGGCAGGCTTAACAAGTTCCTCTGAGTATTACAGTTGGAGTCAGTTGTGGAAAAGGTAATTTAAGCAACTTGCAGTGAGGCCATTCAGAATCTCAGCGATGATCCTAAATATCTTTTTTTCTTGCTCACACTCTTTTTTTTTTTTTTCTTGTTTCCTCTGGAAGCTGGTAGCAGGAGCTTTCAAAGTCTGTGATTGATCTTTTATTCAGTAGCTAACGAGGGCTGTGATTCTATTAGCGCGCTACAAGGCAAGAGAACAGTGATTTAATGAAGTGTCTAGTGAGCCGGCCATAGATTTATCCTGTTGTCGCTAATTTGCAGCGCCCTTGCCAGCATAAAGGAAACTGCACTCACACTGCTATTAAGCAGGTATTTCCTTAGTAAATTGTTGTAAGGTCAGGTACAGTTATCTGAGCAAAAGCAATGCCTTACCTCTTCAGTGTCTGCAAATGACAGCCGCCGTGCTGAGCGCTCACTGAAGTGGAACCGGGAGATCAGAGGTCCGTCTCCAAGTCGCCCTTAGCGGAGGCAGGAGCAGCCGAACTGCCAAGCAGGAGTAATAGAGTCATAATTGGTGATTAGAACTGGAAAGGTGCAATAACATCTTAATACAAACTGGCGTATGTTATAGTTACTGTCAGTTGTTGTAAACTCGTCCTGCCGCCTGGACTAGTTACGTTTCCCTTGATTAGCTCTGAGAAACGAGGCAGCGGGCACTGGGGCAGCCCACACAGACAACATCCAAATTTTTGTTGCTTTCCTGGGTCTTGCCCTGTCCTTACTGTTTTCCTTGGGCACCCTGTTCACCCCTTAGAACATACTACAGTAACCTTTTCCCACCACCGTGGGAGGACTGTGATTTTGTAAATGTCCTCTGATCTTTCCTCTTTGCAGGCGCAGTGACATTTATGCACACTGGCTTTGAGGCTCATTGAACTTTTGTTTTATTTGCCTTTGCTGAGGCGGGGGCAGGTCTTTGCTTCATGTTAGATCCGTATCCCACTGCAATTCTGTGTTACTGTAGCAAATTTGGGGTTGGCGTGCCAGAGTGAAAACACGAAAGAAAATAAATAGGCAGCACTGAGAAATTATACACTTGAGGTTGGCATTTTTCTGAACGCAGAGCTATTTTAGGTGCAGTGCGCATGTTGGAGGTGCCCTTGCAGGTATAGGTAGGCAATGTCCACCCGTGGTAAAAAGCAATCAAAGAAATTCTTATCCGATGCTTAATGAATTGCCAGGCTGGTTAAAAAGGATAACCCTTGAAACCTAGGGTGTCCAAGTGCTAATTTATATAGACTGGAGATATTTCCATGCCTCGCAGCAGAATTTTTCTTTAAATTCACAGAAGCAGCAGCTATCCAGCATTGTCCAGATGTGCTGAGTAGCTGTCATTATTGATAAACATGTAACTGGTCATTTGTATTGTTTTGAGTAGGATGTAGCTTATCAGGATGCATAGTAGAGAAAAATGAGATGAGGTAATGAGATCACATACACTGAAGCATCTTTCGAACCTGACACATAGTAGGTTCTCAATAAATATTTTTTGATTCTGTGACTGTTAGAATCTGTTGGCTGAAACTCTGTCATCTGGCTCTCACTCTGCTCCATAAAACTTGGGTAATTCTAATGCTTACTTCACCCCAGGACTGATGTGTGTTAGGTTAGGGTTTATGATCAAGTAAAGAGTTTAAAGAAGTGTTTTATGAGGGAGTTCTGTTTGCAAATGATCACCTGGTAATTTAATAGGGTGAGCTAAGCTTCCTAATTTTCTAATATGGACCTTTGGGGCTCAGGACGAGGATGTTCAATTTGTACTGCTGGTGGAGCTGCCATTCCATTAAGGGAGATTTTCTCCAAGGGAACAGAAATCTTAGGTGGTTGTTCTGGAGATCAGAACCTAGGACAGGCAAGGCCGTGGGCTGTTATAGAGTAGATGAAGCTGATCAGAGCACACCCACACCAGTGACAACCGGTCAGGACCTGGGAAGGGCTCTGACCCGTTCATCTCAGAGAGATGTGACATGAGGAACACTGAGACCTAACGCTTATTGCTTAATATTGTGGACAAGGGACTCTCTGGGTTGTCTAGTACTAAGCAGAATGGAAGGGAAGGATGGAAGGAAGAGAGGGAGAGACGGAGGGAGATGGAGGACGACAGGGAGATGGAGGGAGGCAAAAAGAAAAAGGGAGAGGAGAAGAGAGAGAAGGAGGAAGAGAGGGAAGGAGGCACAGAGGTAGAGAGGCAGGGAGATAATGGAGATCCTGGCCAAAAGTTAATGCTCAGTTTCTAGTAGTCCACAGAAAGCACCTTGACCAAGTGATTGAATACAAATAGTACCACAAACTACTAGGATTTCTTGGGTGCTTACCATGTGCCACATTTCCTTGAATCTTCATGGCGATCCTTCAAGGGATCCTTGTTTTCTAGAGAGTAAAGGTGCAGGTTAGTGGCTATGTCAGAAGCAAGTCAGGATTTGAAGGCAGATCTGTCTGCATTTCCCCCTCTGTAAATCCAGAGCTGCTGCCTCATTTCTTATGTTGCCCCCACCCATGCAGCAATTCTTCCTGGGAGGCCTCATTGTTCATATTCGTAAAGGGCCCCATTCAGTCCCCTTTTTGGAGAAATGGCCACTGCAACTCTCTGTTCTGACCTGGGGAAATGTTAGACCCTCAATAAGGAAAATCAGAGAAAGAAGAAATAAAACATATTACTCCATTCTCATACGACTGTAAAGAAATACCCGAGACTGGGTAATTTACAAAGAGAAAGAGATTTACGGAACTCAATTGTTCCACCTGGCTGGGAAGGCCTCAAAATCATGGCAGAAGGCAAAGGAGGAGCAAACGCACATCTTACATGGCAGCAGACGAAAAAGCGTGTGCAGGGGAACTGTCCTTTATAAAATCATCAGATCTCGTGAGATTTATTCACTATCAAGAGAACAGCACAGGCAGATCCCGTGGCTGTGACTCGGTTACCTCCCATTGGGTCCCTACCATGACACATGGGAATTATGGGAACTATAGTTCAAGATGAGATTTGGGTGGGGACACAGACAAATAGTATCATAGAATCATAAAAGTTCCTATTTCTAAGGCAGATGAATAATCCCAGTTGGAAATCATACTGATTTAGACTTAAAACCATTCAGCCTTCTTTACCATTTCTGCATGTGGCCCTGAGGGGGGATTTGTCTTTTGCTATTTTCTTTTTTTAAGAGATGGGGTCTTGCTGTGTTGCCCAGGCCATGCTCCAACTCCTGAGCTCAAGCAATCCACCTGCCTCAGCCTCCCAAAGTGCTGGGCTTACAGGTGTGAGCCATCACACCCAGCCTGGGGGAGGGTTTATTAAAGAACTGTCTGTTTTATCACATAACCACGAGTTAAAATGTTGGGCAGTGTCCCGGAATGATATCTTTTCACTAGGAACTCACATGGACCCATAATCTCTGAATTTAACATGCTTTTCAGGAATGTGTTCATATTTTCCACCTATAAAACCTGTTTTAGTAATTTACTCCCTTGTAAATGTTCCTTGGTATGTAAATTTAGCATATTTCCTTTTAATTGCCCAGGTAAATAATATCCATCATTAAAGGGCACCAGTAGTGTAATCAACTTGTTTTTTAAAATGTATTCTGTGTTTCATGATTTTTTCTGAATAACTGATCTTTACAGTCTGAATTGCATTCTGTTGGGCTTGACTTATTTTTAAATTAAAAGAGGCTGACACATTAAACACAAGAGGTCACATATGATATTCCATTTATATAAAATATACAGAGTAGGCAAATTCATAAAGACAGAATATGAATTGGTGGTTTCTGGGGCAGCAGAGGGTAAGGGGAGTAGGGAATGACTGTTAAAGGGTGCAAGTTTCTTTTGTTTTTTTGTTTTTTTTTTTTTGAGACGGAGTCTCACTCTGTCGCCCAGGCTGGAGTGCAGTGGTGTGATCTTGGCTCACTGCAAGCTCCACCTCCCAGGTTCACACCATTCTCCTGCCTCAGCCTTCCGAGTAGCTGGGACTACAGGCGCTCGCCACCATGCTCGGCTAATTTTTTGTATTTGTAGTAGAGATGGGGTTTCATCGTGTTAGCCAGGATGGTCTCGATCTCCTGACCTTGTGATCCACCTGCCTTGGCCTCCCAAATTGCTGGGATTACAGGCGTGAGCCACCGTGCCTGGCCGTTGGAGACAAGTTTCCTTTGGGGTGGCGAAACTGTTTTGGAACTAGTTAGAGGTGATAGCTCTACAACACTGAATGTACTAAATGACACTAAATTGTACACTTTGAAATAATTTATGTTATGTGAATTTCATCTCAGCAAAAAGAGGCTAACACATAAGGAGATATATTTTGACACATGTGGCATATTAAGCTGCTGCTGTTTTTTTTTAAATATTCCAGCTGCGTGCAGTGGCTCATGTCTGTAATCCCAGCACTTTGGGAGGCCGAGGTGGGTGGATTGCTTGAGGTCAGGAGTTCGAGACCAGCCTGGCCAACATGGTGAAACCCTGTCTCTACTATAAACTCCGTCTCTACTATAAATATAAAAATTAGCCGGGCTTGGTGGGTGGGTGCCTGTAATCCCAGCTACTCAGGAGCCTGAGACACGAGAATCACTTGAACCCGAGAGGCAGAGGTCGCAGTGAGCCAATATCTCAGCTCTGCACTCCAGCCTGGGCAACAGAGTGAGACTCCGTCTCAAAAAAAAAGAAAAAAAAATTTTTTTTTTCTTCCATCTGTATCACACAGTTTCACCGTTGTAGCATGGGCAGGAAATAATTGGGTTGTATGTAATGCCCAGGTAAAGTAAACAGATCTTGGAGAGGGACAGCGATCCCTACCCTGCACGGGATTATTCACAGAGCCGTGGGGACACTAAACGTACCTTATCTCTTGACCATGCTATTGATTAGTTATGTGTTTGCCTGTGTTATTAATAATGTATATCTTGAAAAATCTATGTGCATTATAGTCTTTGATCTTGTCATGAATTTCAAAGCCGAAGATTCCATTTTCTTTTAAAAAAAAAACTTTTCAAAGAGGTAGGCTGGAAGTAAATTTAAAACTTTTCCCCTTTCTAGCAGAGGACTTTTTCCTGATCACCATGCATGTTAATTAGATATGCACGTATGTGTATGTATGATGTATATACCCATATACACACATAGTCTGTATATACATGTATATGCACATACACATATATACACATATTTTAAGGAGAGAATTATAAAATGATCAATTCAAGCTTACTATATTCTAGAGGTGAGGAATATTTGAATACAAGACTTATCTAGTAGATTAAAACAGAAATTAAAGACTGTAGACTAAGGCATGATCAAAGGACCTCTTTTCATTGTTCTTTTATTGTTTATTGACTTCAAAAAGACTTTTTAGTTTAAACTGACTTTAATGTGTCTTGAACGCTCTTTTGTAAAATGACTTTGAAAACTCGGGGATAATGTCTTCATTAAGTGGAGAAAAATCTTGGGAAAAATATAACTGTAACTTGGCTTTCATTAGAGTAGAAAGAGATAAAGCTTTGCTTAATTAATGGCTGTTTTCCCTCTGTTCAGAAGTATAAGGAAAAAGGGGACTGAAATTAGTGCTGATAAAAGCTTGAAATAGACATTATAGCACTGAAACTTTATTTTCTTCAACATATTTCATACAATGCTATGAAGCATATTGGAAGATTTTTAGGTGCCCTGTCTTCCTGGATATAAAATGACTCCAAACCCAGTGATACTGATCACCCTGGCTTCTTTTCCACCTTTCTCACTTCATTGTCTATTTGTGTGTTTCTGACATCTCTTTACAAATGGATAATCTTGGGGATGGGGGGGGGGTTCTATTGGTATATTTTCTTTACTCCTTAACAAAACTCAAAACTCTCTCTGCTCTTTTCCAAGCCACCAATCAAAACTGACCCTTTCTGAGTGTCCTCATTGCTCTCTGGGAATGTTCATGGCCTCTGGGAGTCCAAGAATTACTTTTACACTGGATCTTTATCACTTCTACTATTCTGTGACTTTCTATCAGTTCTCTGCTCAGCTTCTCTTTTCTGGAGACGTGATCTGCTTTCTTAGCTTAGAATGCTGTTCTAGGCTGCCTTTTTTTTTTTTTTTTTTAAACTTCATGGTGAGCAGAACACTGGACCCCAGACTGTGAGGCCCCACCTGTGCAGCCTGCTGGCTCCTCATACCAACTCCCTTGTCACCTTAACCCCACCTGTTGTTGCAACGGCAAAGAGAATTGCACAGAGGAGCACCACCTATCAGAGTTCACACTGAGTTTGCAGATTCATCCTTTTGCTTCCACCCATCCCAAGGAATGCCGTTCTTGGACGAGTCATCTCATGGTCCATTGTCGACCCTCTTAGAAGAGATTTCAGGCCTTCCTTTGTAGCTTGATAGTTACAAGGAGTGCTAGGGTAAGTGGAAAAAGCACATGACTTGGAATAAAGACCTAGTACAAATCCCATGTCTGATTTATACTAACGAGTTCGTGGACCTAGCCTAGGTTACTACAACTTTTTGAGCCTCAGTTTTCCCATCTGCAAAGGAAGGATGATAGTACTTACTCCAAAGAATTGTAGTTGGATCAAATGAGTTGGAGTGGGATACAGCAACAATCTGTATTCTGATTTCAGCAACACTATGCAATGTAATTCCATATTATATTATAACACATCTTCTGTGGGTCTTTCTTTGGGGGAAGCTAACATTTTAAAAGGTTTCCCTTTTTAACCTGTGACCCCCTCTACCCTGAAAGTATATTCAAGAGCGAAACTTTTGGTATGACGATGTCTTACATCAGTAGTTCTGAATGACTTGACTTAGCTATCTTTTTTGAGTCTCTCAATAGATAGATGGATGGATAGATTGATTTTGTTGTTAACACCTGTGCAGTCTTGCTGGCCTTACTCGTTTTCAAATACTCAAATGCCATTGAGTCAGATTTCAGAGGCAGATGGTGATACCTCAGGTTTTAAGTTGCAAGAAGTCACCACAGGTTTGTTACGGAAACCATCAGGGATATTTATTCCCTCTCCTGAGAAGCTTAATTGAGCCTCCAAACCACCCACCAAGATATCTGCCTGTAAAATATTTAGGAACTGCTACTATGAAGACATTTCCCTTATGCAATTTGTTTTCCATCTAAGAGCAGAACAAGGAAAATATAGCTGACTATAAGTTACAAAGCCAAAGTCTTAAGCCACAAAATGCATCTCTTCACAGTAGCACTTGGAGAAGGGCTGAAGGCAAACCAAAAGTGAGCAGAAAGGAGACCAGTGTTCTGAAGCAGAGATGACAGGCCCCACAGTGCAGGGTGATGATGGTGTTATGAATTACCCATTCAGTTTTAGACTAGACATTCCCTGGAAGCATGTCACAGGGTGTGCAGAAGGGCTTTTGGATAAAAGGGGTCTAGTTAAGAGACGTTAAAAAAAACAAACTTGAAAAGCATAGCGGGCTGCTGGGACATGTCTGAGTACCTCGCAGATAGTGGGGAATAGTCTATGGATTCTGCTTACACCATGGACGACCAGGCTGGGCCGTGGGTTGTGGTTTTTTCCCCCTCAATTTATAGAAATGTTACCAGGCATATTTTCCCTGTTTCCCTAAGAAGAGCATCCTCTCAGTGCTAGCCAGCCATAGGGCCAAGTGACAGCTAGAGGTGATCCTTTGGTTATTTGCTAAACAGATCTAAAACAAACCGATATCTGTAACCTGGGATTAGATAGAGCCAATAAGATGTGACTGAAATTCACAGGGATTCTAAGACGTCTACATTTTAAGTTGGTATATTATTAAAGGTGATTCTAGCTGCTGTAACAAATAAGCACACCTGTGCACAGAGGCTCAAACATAGTAAAAGTTTATTTCTTGTTTATATAAGATCCAAAATTACTCTTGTCGATTAGCAGGCTGCTGTCTTCCAAATGGTGACCCAGGGACTCAAGCTCTTTGCATCTTGTGGCTCAGCCGTCCTACACATGTGGCTTCCAGGGCTGCCCTGCTGTTGTCTGCACGAAGCTGGTGGAAGAAGTGGGAATTTGCAGGACCATATGTGGAACATTTTGTGGATGAGGCCTGGGAGTGGCACAAATCTTGGAACTCCAGGAGGCTAGGAAATAGAGTGTAGCCATGTGCCCAGGAAGACGCGGGGCATAGTACACCTTTGCCTCACTTGATATATTGTTGTTTGTTTAAAATCACTTTGGATTCTCATTTACCTTTTCCACCTCAAGATCTTTATGTTTTTGACTTTGGAGATAACCAGAAATAACTTAGCATGCTTCCTGTCCTCTACGATTTCATCCTCATGGGGAAGCAAGACCCTACTCTTTTATTTTTATGTATGTATGTATATATGTATGTATGCATGTATGTATGTATGTTTGAGACTGCATCTTGCTCTGTCACCCAGGCTGGAGTGCAGTGGCACCATCTTGACTTACTGAAACCTCCTCCTCCTGGATTCAAGCAATTCTCCTGCCTCAGCCTCCCGAGTAGCTGGGATTACAGGCACGCCACCACATCTGGCTAATTTTTGTATTTTTAGTAGAGATGGGGGTTTCACCATGTGGGCCAGGCTGGTCTCGAACTCCTGACCTCAGGCGATCCACTCACCTCGGCCTCCCAAAGTGCTGGGATTACAGTCATGAGTCACCATGCCTGGCCAGCAAGACCGCACTGCTATTGTCCAGTGTGGTAAGTGTCTTTGCCTACCTTGTACTATACAGGCTGGAAGAGGTGATACTATGCCCACCTTCACAGCCTCCCTAGCAACTGAGGATGGCTATATGACAGGTTCCAGCCAACAAGTAAAATCAGAAACCAACAGCATGTTTCCTTGAATACCTTTTGCTTTCTATAAATTGGCGTGGCATTGCTGGTATTTTCACTCTTCCTTCCTACCCTGGATGCAGATTTGATGCGTCCAGCCTTAGCGGTCTTCTTGCTTCTAGGACCCAACAGGGAAGAGGGAAGAGTCAAAAGAATGACAGAAGGCCCTCACATTGCAGAACACTGACCAATGTTGGCAACTACAGGACAATCAGGCATGATTCTTCATCCAGGATCTGCTTTTCCCTGTCCTGCCAATTCGTGAGCTGCTAATAAACATTCTGATGCAAATATGGAATACAGATTTCAGAGGGATTCTGGGTAACCCTCGGAGATGAGGATGCTTTGCGAATGTAACAGGCATCTCTCACCTCATTTTTCTGGTGGAATGTTTCAAATGCTAATTAAGTTTTGCTTCAAATGGGGAACAGTCCTGTGCAGTGTTTCTAGGAAGCTACCAGTTTCATCATAGGAAGACGTTCTCCATCGTTTGGATCTTTCTCACCAGCACCTTTTGGTTGTGGTGGTTTGGGATGTGATGATCTCAGAACTTTACATCCTCCATGAAATCTCTGCAGTGATGATAGTTGAATGTCTTGCCTTTTCTATTATTGCCCTTTTTCTTGTGTGACTTTGTACTGAGACACATTTATATTACGGTAATTGCCTCATGGTATTTGAAAATCTTTATTTGGGCCACATTGGTTGGAAGATAAAAATATATAAGCAATAGTCCCTGAACATCATTTGGCCTGAACTAGGCTAGAGTTTCTCTTGATCAAAATAATAACGATGATTTCTCCATGCCGAGGAATGGTGTCATATCATGGAGTAGATTTATGTACACATTAAATAAACTTTTAAAGCATTTTAATGCATCAATTTGCAATTTTTTTCTATTCACCAAAATATTCCAGATAATGGTTATCAGTTTTTGATTCTACACATACTTCAAATACTATTAATGCAAAATCCTTCTTTAGAAATGTTAACTAATTCCAATGTTTCACTTTATTCAGCGAAGACATTCCTTTGATTATTCCAGTTAGGTGTTGTGACGCCAATTTGCCCACACGTTTTTTTCTTAGGCGCCTATGCTTACAGTAGACAGAGAGTTGATGAAAGCTCAAGGTCAAAACAGGAAAAAGTAACACAGTAAATACGTATTTCTGTACATAATTCAAATTAAAACCCCAACCACCTAGAAGCACCAATACAAGGAACTGGCTGCATAATGCATTCCTGTGACCTGCTGTATTAATGATGGAATGAATAACGAGGATCAGAGGGAATGTGGTCAGCCTCCTATCTCATAAGCCAAATGCTGCATATTCCAAGCCTGTCAATTCTGAAAGCCCTTTTTCATTTTTAAATAATGAAAAACTTTGGGGCCTTGTTCATTGTTTCTAAAGGAAGACATTTAGAAAATTTAGAATATAAATTTCTGTTAGTAGAAACTAATTTATCTTGCTCTTCTCTAAAATATACCTGATTTGGAATATGTGCCCTCAAGTTTTGCTACATTGAAAAAAATGATGGGCTGGGCGCAGTGGCTCACGCCTGTAATCCCAGCACTTTGGAAGGCCAAGGCGGGTGGATCACCTGAGGTCAGGAGTTTGAGACCAGCCTGATCAACATGGTGAAACCATTTCTCTACTGAAAATACAAAAATTATCCAGGCGTGGTGGTACACACCTGTAGTCCCAGCTACTTGGGAGGCTGAGGCAGGAGAATTGCTTGAACCCGGGAGGTGGAGGTTGCAGTGAGCCGAGATCGTGCCACTGTTCTCCAGCCTGGGTGACAAGAGTGAAACTCCGTCTCAAAAAAAAAAAAAAAAATTTGTCATTTCGTTGTCAGAGCATCAGCAGAATAAATCTTAGATCAAGATGGGATTACTGCGCTACTCCCTTCTCGCCTAGTCTGTGGTTTAGCACAGGAAAAAGCAAACTAGGGCCCTTGGGCCAAATCTGACCTGCAGCCTGTTTTTGTGCTGCCTGCAAGAGAACATTTTTAAATTGTTGAAAAAATATGAAAGGAAAAATATTTCAAGGTGTGTGAAAACTACATGAAGTTTAAACTTGAGTGTCCTTAAGTAAAGTTTTATTGAAACACCGTGTTGCTTATCTTTTATGTATCGTTTGTTTGCTTTGAGACTGAGTCTCACTCTGTCACCCAGGCTAGAGTGCAGTGGTGCGATCTCTGCTCACTGCAGCCTGCATCTCCCACGTTCAAGCGATTGTCCTGCCTCAGCCTCCCAAGTGGCTTGGAGTATAGGCACGTGGCACCACGCCTGGGTAATTTTTGTAGTTGTAATGCAGACAGGATTTCACCATGTTGGCCAGGCTAGTCTTGAACTCCTGACCTCAAGTGATAGACCCGCCTCAGCCTCCCAAAGTGCTAAGATTACAGGTGTGAGCCACCATTCCCGACCTTTTTATGTATTGTTCATACAGTATGACAGGGGAAGACTTAACTGATTGCAACAGATTAGAGCACAGCATGAAGAGCTGACAATATTGACCGACTGACCCTCTCAGACAAAGTTTACCAACACCCAGGTGAGCAGATATACTTATCTGTGAGCAGACATGATTCAGGGGAGATTGTTGTCCCTCCTTTCCCAAGGAAATGTGGAAAGATGAGAATGTTGCCACCAGTGCTGATATGGAGCATTTTTTTTTGGAGTTCTCTTAAACAAGTCCCAACCTTGACTTTGTCTGTGTACCCTAGTCTTTACTCCCAGGTCTTTGCAAGGTAAGCCATCAGGTGTTAGCTGAAGATACGGCAGCCCAGCAGTGGTCCCCTGAGTGCCAACAAGAGTCACCTCTAAGATGATCCAGCCGTTGCGTGGTGTAGCATGCCACGTCATTTCAGCACGCACGCTGCCATTCTTCTCCGTTGTTACCGTATTAATTTAGGGATGATGAGGAGAAAGTGGCCTCCCTTTACCTGTTAATTCCTTGGAGGAACTTCTGTTCGAAATGAATGGTCTTGAAATATGTAATAAAGTTACCTATCAGGACCACTTTTACAGAGATTTAAATGTGATAATAAGAATACAAGAAAATGAAGTGACATTGAGGGCGTCTTCTTTTATAACAGCTCTTGGTCTTGCCTGTTAAGCACCCTGTAAAATGACTTTTACACATTTATGGATTGAAATGGTTCTGCTGAAATTTTAAGTGTTAACATTGTTCAAACTTCCATTACTAACACCTCTCACATTGTTAGAAAACAGTTTTATATTTGACATTTTGATCATACTAACCTGGGACATTTTATGCTAAAGTTCTCATTTCATGCCTTAGGAATCCCCTGCTTATTTTGATTTTAGCACCTTTCTGTAGGAACCCAATAGATTATGTTTGCACATCTTACCCTGATGCAGTCTCTAAACCCATCATCACAGAAGATATTTTGTAGTGATGGAGAAAGCTTAAATGTCTCATTTGTGAGGTTGGCTTCGGTAAAAAATAAGGATTTCCACCCCTCATCCTGGTTCCTTCCCTTTTAGATTTTCTTGTTTGCTTTTCTTTAAAGCTGCTGTTACTCAAACGACAGTCCGTAAACTGCACTTTATTTTTTATAACAGCTTTATTGAGAGATAATTTACATGCTATACAATTCATGCATTTAAAGTGTACAATTCAATGGCTCAGTCTATTCACAGAGTTGTGCAACCATCGCCACAGTCCGTTTTCTTACCTGAAGGAGAAAGCCTGCACCCCGTATTTTTCACCTCCCATTCCCCACTTCAACTCTTCCCCAGCCCCTGCAAACCCCTAGTCTGCTCTTCATCTCCATGCGTTTGTATATTGTGGACATTTCTCATTAATGGGCTCACACAATATGTGGTTCTTTGTGAGTGGTCCTTTCACTTTGCATCCATCATGTTTTCAAGATACTGCATCTTATTTTTCAGTTCCTTGTTTTTTCTTACAAATACATTTTTAAAAATGAGTAAACATATGTATAAAAAAATTTATTTAGGCACACCAGGTTTATGAGATTCATCTTTGTAGCCACCAAGAGCCACTAGATGTGTTTGTCAGGTGCGTACATCTGTGATTGATAAAGCCACTGCTCATTACGTGGTCCTTAAACTCTCCCTCAGTATAGCTGTAGGGACATGCAAAACAAAGGCTGGCTCATTAATAGGATATGTTGAGAGTTCTCCTTTAGAAATCATAATGTGGACATCTTTGATTTCTCTGATGCTGGAAGCTGCTGCTGCTGCTTCGTCTTTATCTTCTCCTCCCTGTGTATTGAGAGCAGGGACCTCCTTGTGCTGTTTTGGGCTCTCCTTGTTTACCCAGATTGGCTGCATCAGCACCTTCTTAAAATATTAGTGTTGCTGAGATAGGAGCTTTTGGTAGATGGATAAATTGGGATTTGTAAATATTTTGCTTAGATTTTCCCAGAGTTTTGCAGAAGAGAATAAGGTGTTGGTTTGTTATAAGGTGGTCCTTGATAAAGTTTAGACCTGTTTTAATAAGGCTGACTTGGAATGAAGATAACTAGAGCCATGATTTTCATCTTGATGGACAAAGGGTGCTCACTCTACTTTTTTATTTTATACTTTTATTTTATTTTATTTCATTTCATTTAAGATAGCGTCTCTGTCTGTTACCCAGGCTGGAGTGCAGTGACATGATCTCGGCTCACTGCAACCTACACCTCCTGGGTTCAAGTGATTCTGATGTCTCAGCCTCCCCAGTAGCTGGGATTACAGGCATGTGCCACCGCACCGGCTCATTTTATGTATTTTTTAGTAGAGATGCGGTTTCACTATGTTGGCCAGGCTGGTCTCGAACTCCTGAATTCAAATGATCTGCCTGCCTCAACCTCCCAAAATGCTGCGATTACATTTTAAAACTCTACCTTTTAAAAATAAGAACCTGGACAAAGAGGTATTAAAGAATGTGTCTCTTATTAATTTATTATGGTAATGAGAAGAGTTTGGATTTGGACCCACCTAGGTTTTTCTTTCCTCCAGCCCCCCCGCCCCAACTCCTTACTCATGCTTCCTCTGTAAAATGATCACTCCCCAGTTTGACAGGAATTGCCCTTGGAATCCCATCTGGTGTTGTAATTGTTACCAAATCCAGGCAAATCTTGCCTGTGAGACAGGTGGTGAAGCTACTGGATAGAACTGGAGCATCTGACTGGTGTGAGATGGTATCTCATTGTGGTTTTGATTTGCATTTCTCTGATGGCCAGTGATGATGAGCATTTTTTCATGTGTCTGTTGGCTGCATAAATGTCTTCTTTTGAGCAGTGTCTGTTCATATCCTTCGCCCACTTGCATGGATGAAGCTGGAAACCATCATTCTCAGCAAACTATCCCAAGGACAAAAAACCAAACACTGCGTGTTCTCACTCATAGGTGAGAATTGAACAATGAGAACACTTGGACACAGGAAGGGGAACATCACACACCGGGGCCTGTTGTGGGGTGAGGGGAGGGGGGAAGGATAGCATTAGGAGATATACCTAATGTAAACGACAAGTTAACGGGTGCAGCACACCAACATAGCACATGTATACATACGTAACAAACCTGCACGTTGTGCACATGTTCCCTAGAACTTAAAGTACAATAAAAAATACATATTTAAAAAAAAAAAAAAGAACCGCAGCATCGACTTTTGTTTTCAAGACCTGTCCCCCATGATCACAAAGGATGAAAAGTCTGCTTAAATTATAAGGTAGCCAATTGCTTCTTCAGTTGAAGACCTAAATGAGTTTTAAGGTGAAATGCGTATCTCTAAGGGCTAAGTAGCCAACACAATAGGCAATTGAGATAGTAAAGACTAATTTAGAAAAGGTTGTTTTGTTCGTTTTTCTTTTTCCTTCCCTCCAGTCCTGATTTCCCATCTTCTTCCTCCCTCTTCTCTCCCCTCTTCTCTCCCCTCTTCTCTCCCCTCTCCCCCTTCTCCTTTCCTTCCTTCCTCCTTTGGTTCCCTCTTTCCTCTTTTTCCCCCTTTTATTTAACCATTATAAATGCGATGGGATTGTGTCTGCAGCTTTTGCTGGTAATTAAATAAATTATTTATACATTTAACACAATCTTGAATTACTAGGTGATCATCTTAGGCACTCAAAAGCATGAGAGCCCTTGAAAGCAATATCTAAGCACAGATATTCCATAGCACGTCTTACAATCTAAATATTGCTTTTAGTGTAATCGAAGCAGCAAGAGTAGTCACAGCAGTTGATGGACTATTTTTCAAATTGATTTCAAAAATGTATTTAAGGGGATGATCTTCTAGTCTAGATTACCTATTGATTTTTAATATGAAAAGCTCATTATGTAAGCAGTAACTGCATATAAAAACCTAGCAAACCTTTGCATAAATCCTTTAATTGAATTTCCAGAGCCTGTGGTTCTACTTTTTTTTTAATTAAATCTATTTCTTTTTTTAAGTGTTACTGTGTAATTTGCATGCTGTGAAGAGGCCCTGTCCCAGATAAAGTGCCATTGATCCTTATTAAACCTCACCTCTGGGCTTGCTTAAAACTAACTGGAAAAATTAAAGTGTTCATGCCGCAATGCACTTATAGCTTGTGTGATAGGATTATGGAAAAAATAATAAAACTAATTTCCAGGGGAGAATTTATAATGTGAGATTTTATTTTTTTTCAATTTGATAATTAATAGTGAAATCATATCATATATATAAATCATATTTTAGCCTATAAACTGAAATGGCAATTAGGAAAGATAATATATACTTGATGTAAAACCATGTTACGTGTGGATAATCTTTTAGCACTTTAATTTTTTAATTGTAGAAGGAGAGAATTATGAATTCAAGTCAAACACATTAAATGGTGGGTTTCATCTGAAAAATCTGATTCTTTTACTATGTACTATATTAATGGATTTATAATATCAGTGTGAGGAAGTATAAAAGCTATGGAAAAAGATATTCTGGTTATGTTTGTGCTAAAATGTGTGTATTAGAATTACCAGGGGAAAGAAAAATATAAAAGCTGCAATAGGTTTTTCTATTTTTTAATACCTAACATTTGTTATTTTAAAAGCAATAAAATCCCCTAAAGAAATATTCATAATCAATAAGAACACAAAATATGGAATATATTAACTGAGTTATAAAAATGTTTGTAGTATAGCACAAAATGAAAAACACAGCAAGTTATGTACGGTTTAAAGTTAATCAATTTTGAGGTTGTATACAAGGATATAAATGATAAATACAAGTAGCATTTTTAGTAAAGGCTGTTACAAAATACTGTATTTATGGCCTATTCCATTCTTTTTATAGCTCATTAATGTAGAAAACAAACACAGTGTATCCGTCTTCTCAGACAGTTTAAAATTCCCTTAAATGATGTTTTTAAATGTAAATAACTGAGCTCATTTGATCTGGTTCTTCCTTAAGCCAGTGTTAGCATGAATGGCCATATTCACCACCCCGGGGTTCCTTTTCAGACTCCGGAAAGAAAAAGTGATGATAATGACGTATTTCCCTCCCTTCCACAAAACAGGGCCAGGTGTAACATTGTAAGAACAAATGGCTTGGCAGCCTACTCTCCTCTCTCAAAACCCCATGCCCACCTTGCTCTTGCACCCCCCACCCCAAAGAAAGCCTTCCCACCTTTGGAAGCTGCATTAATTCTGCCGGGCCACAAGGGGGCCATTGAGTTACTGGTTCAATGTACTGGCTGGCAGGAAAGAGTTTTAAAGCAGGCTCCAAAGGTGCTTAATTTCCTGTGGTCCTTATGAATATGCATACAGTATGTGCTCAGCAATCTAGCAGTTCAAACTAGACAGCTGGTTCTGGTGGTGAGGGTTTTTTAAATTTATTTTTTATTTATTTATTTTTTCTCTCCCCTTTCCTTGGACAAGCCCTTTCTGAGTAAGCCGAATCTGTAGTATAATTTCATTAACTCATTTCCAGTATTTAATTTGGTTTTGATATTTCCATCATGGCCCCTTTTCTCCTTTGATTTTGTCATTCTGTAGCAGTCGATAATCTGTATTATGATCAACAAGACATGTTGCCATGACTGTAGGAATCACCAATTTAGATATCCAGGCTTCCTAAAATATAAGTAAGTCAGATTTAGCAATACTGTTTTCCTGAATGTAGGAGTATTCGGGAAAGGAAAAAAAATAAACATACATCTTGGAAAGCAGAGAAAGGTGTTTTGTTTTCTTTCTGTTTGGATTAACGTAACCTATTCTCCATCACTGTGTAACTTCATCCAATATGTATTGAATACCTACTATGTGTCTGGCACCGCTTCAGACAGTAAGGATATGGATATGAATTTGTATCAGTCAAGCCTTCCAGGATCTTATTATCTAGAGAGGAAGATTAAAACGTATGCAAATAATTTTGATACAAGCAAAGACCTAACTCAGCCTGAGAGAAGGTTGGGTTTAGAGAACGCTTTCATTGTAATGTTTTAAAGCTTTTGTATTTATAACTATAGTTTATTTGGACTTTATGATTTACCAGGTAACTTTAGATGCAAATATGGTAGTACTATGAAGATTATGGTTTTTGAATGAAGTCACTTTGTGGCATGATGGTATAGAGTAAGATATTTTCATAGTGAAAATGGAGGTAAGACATGCCCCATTCCCTAGAATAGACTGTCACTGCTCTGGTTGCCTCCAAGGAGGAAACTGTTATAGGAATGATTGACATGGAGGTTCATCTGTAGAATATGGGCAGCCATCTACAAATTGGGAGCAAGGGCCAGGACACGAAATAAAGTGACAGCCTGTGGCCTGGTAGTCTAGACAGTGGTCAAAGGCAGGAGTCATGGTGTTTCCCAAGATGAGATTCAAGACCCAAACTGGGAATGAAAGCCAGGCTGAAGTTGGCACCAAGTAGAGGCCTCCAATAATGTTGACCCAGCGGGGCTGCATTGTTCACTGCCCCTTCCTGGGAAGGAGGAGCCAATGACAGTGGAGCATCTAAGAGATAAGAGAAAGGGAGTGTAAAGGTGAGGATTCCATGGCTTTACCCTCCAGAAACTCAGGCTAGCTTGTTCTCATTGAAGCAGTCATACCTTCTTGAAGGCAACTAGATGGATTACAGAATTGTGCTGGGTCCTGTGGAGTGTCAGAAATAGTGAAGCTTCTGGAGCTTCACTGTCCAATATGGTAGGCACATGTGACTATTAAAATGAGAGTTAATAAAATTAAAAGTTCAATTGCTCTGAAATACCAGCCACATTTCAAATCTTCAGTAGCCAGATGTGGTTATTGGCTACCATATGGGGTAGCACCGATATAGAACATTTCTACCATAGCAGAACGCTCTATTGGATAGATCTGCTTTAAAGCATTAGTCCCCAAAGTGTGAAGGATGAACCACTTGGGTTCCAAGAGGAAACATTATAACTTCTGTTTATCCATTAAACTCTTTCATTTATTATTAAACATCTCAACACACTTATTGGGTGGCAGGTACTGTTTTAAGTGTTTTGCATATATTTACATGTACTATCCTTTCAAATATTCTTTGAAATAGGACTTTATTGTCCATATTTCGCAGATGAGGAAAGAGATGTGCTAAGAAAAGAGGTGGCAGAGTAGGGATTCCAGCTCAGCAGCCACGTTCAGGGTCCCATACTTTTCAATGTAAGCATATTGGCTCTCAATTTAAAAATGTTATTTTTTACTAATAGCACACAGATGCATTGACACAGGTACCCTCTCCAGTCCTCTGATGGTCAGGAATTGTGTGCAATATGCAGTACATTCTAAAGTGAGGCTGGCCATTTCCCCAGGGAGAGGGTCCATGTTGGAACCTTTGCTGCTTGTGGACTTTAGCTTTGAAATGTATTGTAGTTTTGCATGTGTGCTTAGTTGGATGGATTGAGACATTAGATTATGTGGTCTGAACTAAAGCAACCATCACAAAATGAACAAGAGACTTACAAACATTTGTGCAAAAAGATCAGTGTTTGGATATAGTTCTTAAAATAGCAAATAGTAAGAAAAGAGCAGGATTGGTACTTCACCTACTCCTAATAAAAGCCCTTCATCTTGTGCAAAGTAAACACAATCACAGTTTGATCAGAAGTGGTCAGTCGAAAAACAGAAATCTAAATTAGCAAAGAGAAATGTGAAATTGCATGCATTATTTTTAAGGATGAACATTACTTTAACCTATACCATTCCTGGAGGTAGTAGCTAATAGAATGATCCAAGTTTATAATTTGTAAATAAGTAGACATCTATTGAGGCATATGCCCTTAATTTTTCTAACTGATGAAAGCCTACTTCCATCAACTCAAGAGAGTTCAAAGCAGCCTGGAGCCTCTTGGATTTTAAAAGGACTCTTTGACCTCTGTCTGTCTTGGTTTTCAGTGCTTAGCTGAGGTCTACTCTGTTTATCCTCTGCCTCCTAGAAGGATATCCTTTCAATAGAGTTGAAAATCCTGAAATAAAAGGTTTCGTAAGGGGAAAAAAAGTCATGGATTGAAAGAGTCATGGCGTAGATACTGAACTTTTGATGGGAACTTTGCAGGATGTTCGTTTGTTTATCATTAGCCCTGGGAGAGCCATCCCTCGCCTCCCTCCACCCCTTAATTTAAAGGTATTTAAAATATTTTCAGGTACATCCTGATATCAGCACATGGTACACTGAGCCTAGTTGATGGAATTGTGAAAAAAAAAATTAAGGATAGAATGTTTTCCCAACATTTTGGCCATATTTGCCAGAACTTTTTCAAGAATGCTATGACTTTTGCTCAGGGCAAGGGAAGTGTGTATGTGTGCACCTGCATGTGTACTGTGGACGTGATAAGAACTGTGTTTGTGAAAACTGTGAAGACATAACACATATCTATGAACCTTTTCTGTTAATCTTCTTGGGGCTGGAGCTTTAAAATAAAATATATAACTTTTGTGCAGAAAGAGAACCTTTCCTTACCCAAAGATTTTGTAACTTTCTCACATCCTTGGTTAAGGCTGAGCTGCCTAGCTATCTGCATTTCTGATAGGTTTTGCTTTCATACACATTTCAAGGACTTAAAAAATCTGTTTCTAAAGAATAACTTAGAATGTGCTTGTTATGGTCCCACCTATTATGGGGAATAGGTGGATATTATACATTTATTTAGGTGGAATGGTGGATCAGATGGCTTCATGTCTTTTTACATCACAGTTCCACAACCCTCATTAGTGAAGCAGAGGTTGAAGGAGGTCACTTGCTTTTTGCCCCAATGTCAAATAACTCCATAATTTTTTTATTATTTTTTGAGACAGAGTCTTGCTCTGTTGGCCAGGCTAGAGTGCAGTGGCGCGATCTCGGCTCACTGCAACCTCTGTCGATTCTCCTGCCTCGGCCTCCGTAGTAGTCGGGACTACAGGCATGCACCACCATACCTGACTAATTTTTGTGTTTTTAGTTAGACACCGGGTTTCACCACGTTAGCCATGCTGACCTCGAACTCCTGACTTCAGGTGATCTGACCGCCTTGGCCTCCCAAAGTGCTGGGATGAGAGGCGTGACCTGCCTTGCTCAGCCAAATAACTCTATTATTTAAGAAAAATTAACCAATATTTATTGAATACTTACTGGGCCCTGTGCTAAGTGCTTTCCATATGATTTCTAATTTCCTGACCATTCTGTGAAGTGGCTACTATTATTATCCTGATTTTCGAGGCAGAGAAACTGAGGCTTAGAGAGTTGAAGTAATCAACTGGGTGTTAGAAAGCTGGTAAGTGGCAGAGCGCTTACTGGCGCTAAGACTGTTTCTCAGGACCTTGTTGTACGAGAGTCTGTGATAAGATGCAGAACATATGTTTCATTTTTCTTGGGAAGGATCCACCTCACTCATCTGCCTTCCTGTGTCTAGCAAGAGCGCCAGGCACATAAAAGACACATGGTACAATCTGTTAAAAGGCATGAAAAAGAAACAGTCATTCATATCTGTTCGTAGGAGTGGGCATCAAGATTTTGGTGCACTGAGATTTACGCATGTTGTGGGCCCACTTTAAGAAAAGGAGTCGAACGTTTAGTGTGGAATACTGGAAGAGGTCCCTAGACATGAAGGGCCTCTTCACCCTACCTTTTGATGGCTTCAAGGTTATGCCAAATTTTGCAAAGTCAAGTTGGAGATGCCTCTCGATATTCATGAGTGTGTTAGACTGCTTTTCTTCTATTTTTAAAAAATGCATCCAAATGTAAAAGATACTTTTGATGTCGAAGGTCATTTGAAAAATACTCTGTCTTTATTCTTTGAAATGGATTTACTCTCAAGAAAGTTGCATGTCACCTTCCTTGGAAGAGAAGGGTCTCAGGGAGGTGTGCCTCCGCTTTCATGAAAAGTCTTCCGTCTGCAGAAGCTTTGGCTGACATGGAAGAATTTTCTTTTTCTTTTTTTTTTTTTTTAATGCTTTTCTTTTTGCCGGCATCTGGGTAGAATTTTTTTTTTTTGGTAGTTTCTTAATGGTCTTTAGCAAAGGAAGTAAGTGACACTGATCAGTGAAGGCAGACAGTAAGATTTATAATGTATTTGTGCTAGCTGATTGCCAACAGAACCGGCCTTTCCCAGTGGTGCTGTACGCAGACTCAGAAAATCAATAGGGATTAACCTTTGACCCCCTTCACATACTTATACTGTGGGCTGCATCGCTTACCAATATTTCATCTGTTTCACTTAGCTGCTGTTACTTACTCAATAATGTGTGGCCAATCTGGCAAGATACTAATTAATTTTTTAAAATGCAGCATCACTTGAAGTTGTGATAAAATATCACACCTTTGGAAATCAAGGCTCTTCTGGTTTATTTATTAAACTCACATTAATTAGCCTTAATTAAAAAAAAATGAGAAGAGCCAGCATCATGATGCAGGCATTTACTTTGCTCACAAAAACATCTTGTGGTTGACAGTGGGACTTAGGGGGCAGGTTTTGTGGCTGTGACAGAACACGTGGCCCCTAGTGTGTCTGTTGGAAGATGGGCCCCTTTCAGGAAAATCGCTTACCTTACTTTTTAGACCTAATTTTTGTTTTCTGTTAAAGGGTCATTTATAGATAAACATGCTCCCTTGCAATGCAATGAACCCACTTTATCAATTTTGAAGGAATCAAAATTAACTTGAATCCATTGTCTTTTTGCATATGTATGTAGCGGTTTGTATAAACATATGAATTTGTAGGAGCTGCTCTTAATGATTATTACTGCATAGGCTGGAATACAAGCAAAATTTGCAGTAATACACTTTTGTACCTTTAAGCCTTGGCATATATTAAAGTACTATACATTTGTCTTAAAAATTGAAATTGTTGTAGATTATTTTCATCTAAGACCCTTTTGTTCACAGATTTTTTTTTTTTTTTCCAAGTATACCTATTCCCCAGAGTTTACTTACAGTTTGCTATTGATCCAGCAGCTGGTATTTGAATTGGTCGATATACTCTGTAACTTGTTTAAGATACCCTACCTGAGCTATTAGTTTAAATAATGTATTCATAAATTGATTAATCATTACAGTAAGACTTATTATCTGCATTTATATCTGTGTGTTATCCACAATTGACTTACAGTCTAATAATCACGCATACTTAAGCAGAAGTTGGGTTTTACATTACAATTTAATAATTATCAAGGTGGCAAACAATAGTGTTTGTGTGTAGAAGTTGAGTGGATGTGGAGCTTTAAAGGCGGGAGTCTCTAAGCAGGTTGCTAATTTTGCTTTTCCTAGATAAAACAATTCTCTCTCCCAAAATGAAATACAGGAAGTGGACCAAATTGTGTCAGCCTGAAAGAAGTGATTGAGTTTGCGGAAGCTGTCCTGAAGTCGGGGTTCTGGAAGATGGGTGGGGCGGGGCGAAGCGAATGTGAAGTGCCATCATGTTTGTCTCCATTTCTGGCCCGGTTACATCAAGGCTGGGAGGAGGTCTTTCCACTGGTTTTCCAGGCTGTTTCTGTACTGCACAGCCTGTGTACCTGGCAAGACACACTCTGCCCTGCCCTGCCCTCCAATGAGCTGACGAACACCTTATAGATGAGGTTCCCTTAGAACAAAAGATGCCCCATGAAACTCCCTAGGATGAATGTTGAAAGTCCTTCCAACTGGGATTCCCAGGCAGAAAGGAAACAGTTCATCTGACTACAGGGTTTAGGTTTACATGTACTTTAAAAAAAATTAATAAAGTTTATTTTTACAGTAATTTTAAGTTCACAGCAAAACTGAGTGGGAAGTTTAGAGTTTCATATACTCCCTGTCCTCACACATGCACAGCCTCCTCCAGCTATGCACATTTTCAATCAAACTACATGTTCATTAAAAACGATCTTTTGGGTGGTCGGTGTTCAATTTTGGCTCTGTGTTGGGCCTGCCCAGTGAGGTCCTTTCTGACTCCCTAAGGGGCCCTGTTTTGGGTTTCTTTTGAGGCTGAAGATATTTCAGACTCTTTCCCCCTCAACTTCCATAGGAACCAAACTCCCTTTCTTCCTCCCGTTTGGTTGGAAAGTTATTTTGCCTCACTGCATGATTTTTTTACTGCATCAACTCCTCTTTCAAACATTATTCCACAACATGCTAAATTAATGTATACTGTGTTCTTTGGGTAATGGGGAGGGGAGCCTGTCTCACAGCATGCATTTGTTCAGCTCTGTGTTGAAAGAGCACTGCCCGCCGCGTGAAGGACATCTGCTCACAAGTGAGCAATTGTGCTTCTGATTTGGGGCAGCACCTTTGCTTGAATGCTGGCTCCAGATGAAAGAACAGATTGCCGCGGAGCCGCTTTTCCAAGGATCCCTCTCCCCAGCATGGGGCTTCATACATTATTGAGAGCAAACCCACTTTCCACCGCTACTCCTTGACGCACTTACTTTGCTAGCCTTATTCAGAATGTCAGCATGGATCACCTGGCAACAAAGGCCTGAAGGGCCAGCCAGGAAGCTTCCACGGATACGTTATTTATGGTGTTTAATTATTATTGTACAGATTTATTAAATGACTCTGTTACCTAGGAGTCCATGTAGTTGCTGAAAAGAGTTTGCTAAACTTTGAATCGTAGATGTTTTATCTGAAAACAAAATTTCTTTGTGAATGCTGTTACCATATTCCTGGTGTCTATGTGAGGGGGTGTGTGGTGGTATGCTGGTAAGTGTTGAACAACCTGCTCTATTGGCGGGAGCTAGGGGAAACAAATGCTGTTTTGTAGTATTTGCTGATTACTGTGGTGTAAATACTCACACCTTAGCTGATTTCAAGTTGCAGCTTGGAACTCTGAGATGCGTAGTCTCATACCATTTTATGTACGTAAAGTATTTGTACTATGCCGATGTATGTAATAGGTGTGAATAACCTCATGAGCATAGATAATAGTTATGTCTACTAAGATTATTCAGAAGTATTGAGCTTTGAGTATTTTTTACCTTTTTAATATAGCTTATTGAATCATACATTTATCTACTTTAATACTTAATAATGAGTGTGCCCAACAACTAGCTCTTAAAGTTCCTGATAGTTTAGCAGCGTGCTCTCTTAAGCCAGTTGGACGTGGTTGTTGTACGCTACTGGGTGTGTTTAATTGACAGCCAGTTTTTTTTTGTTGTTTTTTTTTTTTTGAGACAATCTCGCTCTGTCGCCCAGGCTGGAGTGCAGTGGCGTGATGTCGGCTCACTGCAGCCTCTGCCTCCTAGGTTTAAGGAATTCTCTGCCTTAGCCTCCCACATAGTTGGGATTACAGGTGCGTGCCACCATGCCCAGCTGATTTTTCTATTTTCAGTAGAGATAAGGTTTTACCATCTTGGCCGGGCTGGTCTTGAGCTCCTGACTTCGTGATCCACTCACCTCGGCCTCCCAAAGTGCTGGGATTACAGGCATGAGCCACCGCGCCCTACCATTGTCTGCCAGGTTTAAATTGCACCTTGGGTTCGGGTGAAGTTGATGATCTATTCCTAATGCAGGCTCATTCCTAACAGGGCATCCCTGCACAGTTTTCCGCTGGGGTGTGATGAGCTGCTTCGCATCCTGCTAAGTGTCCTCAACAGCGAGCAGACACATGTACCCTGCTTGGTACATGCCAGATGATGCTGTTGTAGTGATATTAAGGACAACAGTATTTTGCCAGAAGCTATAACAAGATGATTCTGTAACAACAGCATGGTGACACCAGACTGTGTTTTGCAATTTTCTTTAATATTTATGCTGGATAAATAATTTATCTTTTTTCTCAGTTTTTTTTTCCTTTTTTTTCCCCCCCACATCTTGAACATGTTGCTATAGACAGGTGCTAGGTTTCCTTGAATGACTAAAGCAGAGATTTGGTTATTTTCCTCCCAGGAAAAGTAGATGCGTCAGCAGAGTTGAGCCCCTGGGCATTATTTCCCCAATTCCGTATCCCATCTACTAATACAAACTAATGAGATCTATTAAGGATGAGTCCACAAGTTTGAAGGGAGTCTCTTTTTAATGTTCCATCTTTGCATGGTGTTATAACAGCGGGACCATTTTACACTGAGGGTTTGGGAGAGGCATGGCTCACCTGTTACATATTTGGGACTTATTGCAGATGCTCCCTCTGGTTCAGGGTGTTGAGGCTTCGTGCTGTTAATATTGGAAGGTGGGTCATTTGTACTGGGGGTCTGTCCTGTATCTTGGAGATGTTTAGTAACATCCCTGGCCTCTAGCCATTAGATACCATCTCTCCCAGTAGGGATAATAAAAACATATCTCCAGACATTGGCAAATGTCTGCCCTTCTGGGGAGCAAAATGGCCCCTGGTTGGAAACTAGTGTTCCAGAGCTACATTCTTAGCTGCTTAATGCATCATTGTTTTTAGCCCTCCTTTTCTCTGGCTTCTAGGAACCACCAATCCCCCAACACTAGAACTGGGCATAAGGCAACCTTATGTCACCAAATTAACGTCCGCCTAGGCAACCTGGACTGCGGAAAGAGAAGCAGTATGTCTACCCTAGGATCACTATCCCACCTTCCCCAAGCTTCGAAAGAGGTACAGGAGGCCTCAGAAATGGGGCCTCTAAAGTAAGTGGAACTGGGACCTCTTCTCTCTCAGGCTGTTACTTGTTGTGGTTCCAGCCTAGTTTCTGAGCTGTGGAGCAGGGAGAGATCTCACAGGAAACTGGGGAATGTACATTTTAGAGGACTTGAAAGGTTCCTGCTACCTTCGGCTGGGGATGGAGGGAACATGGAAGATGGGTCTTTATTTAGAGGAAGCTCTTTATCCCGGTACCCTGGAAGTTGGCATAGTCTTAGCAGTCAGTCCAGATGTGAATTTCAGGATTATTCTGTGAATCTTCCAAGTCCTGTCTCAGCAGTGAAATAGGCTCAGTGTAGCTTATGTCTAGGTGGCTGAGTTCATTTTCTAGTCTAGGGAAAGGGCACTTCCTGTAATTGAATTGTGTGAAACCTGCACAGTGGTACACCTGAGCCCTTTTTTAGGACCCAAGAGTGCTGAGATTGGCTTTTCCTGAGATTCCCTCTGTAAGGATGAGACTTTCTGATTTTTCAGCTGGATTTACCATTGTGGCAGCTGCACATGAGCAGACTGATTGCTTTTTGGCCCTCCCTTGAGCCTGGGTCCTCAGGTAGCTGACCCGAGAGACCGTGGAGCTGCTTATGATACACAATGTCAGTGCTCTGAGCTCATCAGGCGTCATCGGAGACAGTGGCGGTAGGGGAGGGCAGGTAGGCTCTGAGTCAAGCAGACCTGGAATTTTCTTCATGGGCCATTAGGAACTGTGTGACGCTGGGGCATCTGACTTCACCTCTCTGAGTCTTAGTTTCCTTACCTATTGAATAGGTCTAATGATAACATTGTGGCAGATCAGTGGGACGATTGAGTCAAATAACATGCCCCATGCCTCTTTTTCAGAGTAGGCTTTCAGTGGGCCACATCTGTTGTCACTATTATTTTGTTCTTTCTGCCATTTGGGACATGCTTTCTGATAATGGCACTAGGCTGCCTTGTCGCCTCCTGCCTGTAGAACACAGAACTTCCGAGTCTCTGCAGAGTGTGTAAATCCTGCACTCGGCAGGCCCTTTCAGAAACACTTCAGGTGATCAATAGTTATCTGCTTACCTTTCTAGCTGAGATGAGGTTTTATGCTTGTTACTAGCAGATCAATAGTGAAAGCAGGTTCTGTTAAGTTTTTCATAGGAGTCATTAATCTCCCTCAGCCTCAGTTTCCCTATCTGTGAAGTGAGTCTAACCAGGATGATAATGAAGAGTTAGGTCAAGTGAGGTTGGCAGCCAGACACCCACCACCAGCTGTAACATAAGAACAGATGTTCTCTCCAGACCCCCAGGTCAGCCGAGGTCGCTCCACTTGGAATAATGAACTGCCACATTGAGGATTTTTTTCCTCTCTTTACTTGGCCAAATATCCAAGTGGAAACTCTCACTCTGAACCTGCTAACATAAATTTCAATATCTACAAAATGTCTTTTGAGAGAAAACAGTAGGGACATTTGGGAGCTCTTTTTTTTTTTCTAACCACTGTCCCAGTGAGACTTCAGTTTTCATTCTCCCCTCAGCAGCTTTCAAATATGAATGTAACACAAATGTTACATGTTTGAGCATTTAAACTGAATTTGGACAGGGCTTCTATTTCCAGAACCTTCTAGCTCTGTTTCTTTGTGACCTAATAGTCTTGCTCTCCAGGGTAAAAGAATAGGATGTAAATGGCCACGGGGCGCCTGAGCTGGGCCCTGGCATTATGGCAAGATGCCGTTCTGGGTTCACTGGGATGGCTCAAGGGGAGTTTGGAAACCCTTCTAACATGTCATCTGAAATCTGGGACCAGAGTTCTGGCTGGAACACTTGTCACTAAAGCTGCTGATAACCAAAGGGTGTATCACTGGTATGGGTAACAGTTGTGGGAGGAGGAGGGGTCTGACAGATAGCCGGATGATTTTAATGTTTATATTCCACTGGGGTAAGCTCTAACAAAGACCCATCATTTCCCAGATAACCAATTCTTTTAAAAGAACATCTGTTGAAACTGGCAATTTACATTCTTCTTAAAATACGGAGCGACATAATTAACCCTCTGGGGAGACTAATATTAGTTTATTAGAGACAATTTCTAGTTCTGTTTATTTTTAACACTAAACGATTTGTTCAGATTGGGGAAAAAAAATTTTTTTTTTTTTTTGGTTGTGGTGGCATTGGCTTTTAGTTGGGGTTGACCTTTCCTTATCAAGGACATACAAGGTGAATAGCTGGGTGATAATATATGGTCCCATGATCATCAACCAAGCACCAAGCGAAGCCTTTTGGAAGTGCACAGTATTGTTTAACACACAAATAACTCAGCATTTAGTAACTTTCAGGTACAATCAGTCTATTTTAAAGGGACCTCATGTGTTATTCATGTATGTGCACATGTGTTTATGCAGTTACCTTTGTCTTCATTGCTTTGGACTCCTTTGGTGCTCATAATTAGTGAAATTCTCTTGTGATCATTGCTGTAGTTCCTGCAAATCTATTTACGCTGTTCACAAGGAGGTCATGAACACGAGTTGTTTTCAATGCTGGGCTAGTTTCAGACTTCTGGCTTGTTGTGGGATGGAGGAGAAAGAAGACAGGGCATTTTGACATGGTGCAGAGACCAAATGAAACAAACGATCCTCTGATTGCTCAGATGTCTTCTTTGACTTGGAAAGCACCCACGTGAATGTTGAACCATTTGGCCCTCAGTTCTCTGTCCTGCAGCAAACTGCATTGACTCCTATTTTCTACACGATGGTTGTCAACTACGCTTTACCAAGCACCCCTTACCAAGCAAACCCGGCTTCTCTTTCCCAGGCGGAGCAGTCAGTTACTCAGCCTAGGAAATGGCTCCGAGAAGCTCACCCATCACCATTTGCTCTACTGCAAAACAGGACTCATTAGCAGGACCTGATAAAATGAAACTGGCAATGAGCTCATATGGAAGAGGCATCATGGGCAACTCGGCTTGGCTCACCAGCCCCTGAGCTGGCCCCGAGTGACCGCTCCAGCCTTCTTTCCTTCCACTTCTCCCTCTTGGCCAACTTCATGCTTCAGCCAAACTGAACTGAGCTCACCAGGCTGAGTCATCTGTGCCAGCTGTGCCCTCTCCCCGAGGCTGCCTGCCCTGCTCGTGCTTTCTTGTCTGTTGGCAAAAGGCTCTCCATCCTTCAAAATCCAGCTCTTGGCCTCATATCTTCCACAAAGCCTTCCCAGACCTTTACTCACCTGGGCCATTAATCACCTTCCCTCTCAGTCAGCTCCGACACCATGAGTGCTTCTGTATCGTGACTGTCTGGTTACAAGGTCATCTTTTCCCCTGGATGACACGCCCTTTGGGGAAAGGACCAAGTTTTATTTCCTGTTTAACCTTCGCCTGACAACCTAGTAGGTGCTCAGTGAACAGTTCTTGAATTTAATTCTCTCCCTTTCCCTACACTGATGTGTATTTAAGCTCCAGTGGTACTCGATGTGTTGTTTTCTTTGTTCTTTTTTTTGAGACAGGGTTTTACTGTCACCCAGGCTGGAGTGCAGTGGCACAGTCTCTGCTCACTGCAGCCTCTGCCTCCCAGGTTCAAGTGATCCTCCAACCTCAGCCTCCTGAGTAGGTGGGACTACAGGTGTGCACTACCCCACCTGGCTACCATGTCTTATTTTCAACACGGTACGTAAGAGGGTGCATTGTGTACCTGTGGGAGTGATTACAGAATCCCATCAAAATGGGAATCACTGACTCAAAACTGGAGTTTATTTGCAAGCTGGGAGATGGGAGCTGAATTTGAAACCCCAGGAGAAAATAGGGGCATATAAAGCCATTTTAAATAACTATCATTTGCAGAGGAGGGGGGGGCACAGATGCCTCCAGTGGCCCAAGACTCCGCTCCACACACTGCCGTTCCCTTGCCTTCCACTCCGCTTTTCATTACCCTTATCAAGATTCTGCAGCCCAGGGTGCTGCTTGTTGATGGACATCTTCACCTGACTTTCTCCCTGGTCCGGGTGCATTTTAAGCATGGAAGGTGACACTTGCCATTCTCAATGGACAAAGGGAGTGGGGAGTGTGGGGGTGTGTTTTGGGGTTAGTCTCTAGGTTTTCGAAACTTAGCATTCTCAGATTCCCGGCCAGCTGGTTTCACATGACAAGTATATCAGGAACCTGGAAGATGAGTGGCGATTCCACACATAGGCAAGAAGATAGTTCCATTAGGTGACAGTGTGTTCACAGTTTATGGAGGATGAAGCGGAAAACCTGAGCCACAAGGCAGTAGAGGTTGGATGAGACACTCATTCCAAAGGGGGGTGTGTATGTGCAAACTGTGTAATTTTTTTCTTCTTTTCTATCTGCTAGCAAAGTGGGTAAGTTGACCCATGACATGGTCCACTGGAGGGACCACATTTGTGACTCTAGCAATTAAGCCTCCCTTCTCATCTGTGGATAAAACTGACCTCCCAGTGTGCTGGAGTCAAATATATTCAGCATCCAATCCACATTGGACTGTTTGCTTATAACGTACAGAACACTCATTCGTCTACATCTAGGACCATAACAGTGAGCAGGAGACAGTCCCTGACCCTGGGGACTAAGCCCAGGACCTGCCACTAGGAGATATTCATGGAATCACTCTTTCCCCTCCTTCTCAAAGAAGACTGAAGTTATGTTGAAACTTTCTTCATATATTGGCTTAGAGAAATTCTGTTGTGCTTATATGCTCTGGATAATTTTCAATGACTTACAAAGTTATAATTCAGGGAGTAATTGGTTCTGAGAGAATATGCATAATCACATCAAGGTGTATTTTTTTCCACCATTTGTAGCCTTTTGACAAATTTCTGGGAGCCTCATGCCTGCTAGGCCAAATACTTGTGTCCCTTGAGCCTGGAGATGGCAAGTACCCAGTGTGCATGCATGCACTCCCAAAGTCCTTTATTCATGACAGACATCACTAATCAATCAGTCATGCTTAGCATACTACTCCAAGTAGTCATTACTAATCGTCTGTAGTCAGCATGGGAGATACTCTTTACCATCCCGGTCAAGTGACGTTTTGATGAAAACAGCATGGTTCTTCCTGCAGAGAACAGACTAGCCCCCTGTACAGCACACAACTTGGGGAATTTTAGGTCTGGTGATTTGCTGCTGTTGGAGCCTGGCCTTCTTCCTGGGAGAAGGCTGGAAAAACTTCAAGTCAGTTACCTAATGGAATAATATATGTTTCCTGCTTCCATTGTCTGCCTGGACCTGACACTCACTCTTTAACCATAAGCAGAAGCCACATACAAAAATGTCCTATGTTAAGAATCTTTATTTAAGCCAGGTGGCTAGCATTATTTGGGTCCAGAAGCTTCCCTGGAAAGAAAGGATTCACTGCAAGATCGACAGGCTTACCCAGTTCATTTAGGCATGGCTTGATTTATGCACACAATGTTTTGGGAACATATCTGTCACATCGAGCTAGGTCCACTTGTGTGAGTAACTGACATGTTTATTTATGATTTTCTTTAACAGCACAGAAGAGCAATTGCATTTGGTCATTCTAGTATCCATTGAGTTCTTTATAAAATATCTTTGGGGTGTTTAAGGAGAATTATTTTTTTTACAAGTTCCGATTAATGACACTGCAAAAGTGAAAATAATGAATGAGCTAATATGTATATAGTACTTGCCATCCATTTATATGTATATAAGTGTATAATCCACAGCATTCCTTCTGAATACGTTACATAAATGGAACCCTCACGACAGTCTTATCCCCATTGTAGAGATGAGAAAACTGAGGCATATAGAAGAGATGGAACTAGGCCAAGAGTATAGAGCTGGAATTGTTGTGTGAGCCTGTAGAGTCCATGTTCTTACCCACTGCATGATGTGTGATCATCCTCAATTTTCTTTCCATTTGGATAGATGAATAGTAACACTTCCCTACTAGGTAGAGCAATGATTCCAGAATTTTATAATAATTGGAAAGTGTATTAGTCGATTCTCACACTGCTATAAAGACATTCCTGAGACTGGGCAATTTATAAAGAATAGAGGTTTAGTCGGCTCATGGTTCTGCAGACTGTATAGGCTTCTGCCTCTCGGGAGGCCTCAGGAAACTTACAGTCATGGCAGAAGGTGAAGGGGAAGCAGGTAAGGTCTTCACATGGGTGGCGCTGGAGGAAGAGAGAAAGTAGGGAGGTGCTAGACACTTCTAAACAAACACATCTCAGGAGAACTCTTTCACAAGACAGCACTAGGGGGATGGTGATTAGAAAGCACCTCATGATCCAATCCAGTTCCTGCAGAGAACAGACTAGCCCCCTGTGCAGCTCACACCTTTGTGAGGTCCCTCCTCCAACACAGGGATTACAATTCAACCTGAGACGTGGGTGGGGACACAGAGCCAAACCACACTGGAAGGTAAAAAAGTTGGGAACCAGAGGCTTAGAGGATGTTCACATCTCAAAGTGATGTCTTTCCTTTTGCATTTTGGATGGTTTAATAAATAAGATTGATACAAACACAAAGCATTAAGCAAACAAAAGGAAATAAAAACGGCAACAAATAAAACTTCTGTGCTTTTTGAAATTTTGTTTTTGGCAGGCAAAACTCCAAAGATCTTTTTCATTTAAAGCCCAGGAGTCTTCTGTGTGAACCCCACACAGGTACCTTGGAAAGACCGCATCTCCTGGATTTTGCATGGTTCTAGCTTAATGGATAACATATCAGTCATTTTTTGAAGAAAATAAATTTAAGGCTTGGTCATCGGTCCTTGAGTCAGCACATTGAGCGTTTTGTCAATTAGCTCCTCCCCCCATCTTTATGGTATGGCTTTTCCTGTAATTACAGTCAAGATCCTATAGCCGGAGGAAGGCCTGTCAATTGAGTAAGAGGCTGATGTTCATCGCACAGTGACAGCCCATTCGGAGGGTTTTAGGCCTGTCCTTAGAGAGGCTTGTTATTTCCTCCTTAGGTACTTTGCTGCAACCCAGTTCACTGCCATCAGATGAATGGAGGTCTCTTATGCTGTGGCTAAACCCAGGGGGTCAAGCCCCTCGGACATGATGTACTGCAAAGTGAGGATGTTTCATTGATTTACATTTTTTAAATTAAAAATAATTATTTAACCTGCATCTGTGTGCTTATAGGAAAAGATTTAGAAAGATTAGTAGTAGACTGTTGTCTTCTCTTTTTTTTTTTTTTTTTTTTTTGAGATAGACTCTCGCTCTGTCGTCTAGGCTACAGTGTGGTGGCACCTCGGCTCACTGCAACCTTTGCCTCCCGGATTCAGGCGATTGTCCTGCCTCAGCCTCCTGAGTAGCTGGGATTACACGCGCCCGCCACCACACCCAGCTAATTTTTGTATTTTTAGTACAGACGGGGTTTCACCATGTTGGCCAGGCTGGTCTCTAACTGTTGACCTCAGATGATCTGCCCGCCTCGGCCTCCCAAAGTGCTGGGATTACAGGCATGAGCCACTGAGCCCGGCCAGTAGTAGACTCTTGATAGGGTTTTTTTTTTTTTTCTCAGGGTGTAGGTTTGGCTAGGAAGTCATAGAAAAATGTTTTTTTTTTAAAATTAATTAATTAATTTTTTTTTTTGGAGATGAAGTCTCACTTTGTCACCCAGGCTGGAGTGCAGTGGTGCGATCTCGGCTTACTGCAACCTGCACCTCCTGGGTTCAAGTGACTCTCCTGCCGCCAAGCGACTCTCCTGCCTCAGCGTCCTGAGTAGCTGGGACTACAGGCCAGCATCACAGCACCTGGCTAATTTTTGTATTTTTAGTAGAGTTGGGATTTTACCATGTTGGCCAGGGTGGTCTCGAACTCCTGACCTCAAATGATTCACTGCCTCCACCTCCCAAAGTGCTGGGATTACAGGCTTGGGTCACTGTGCCTGGCCAGAAAAATGGTCATGTTTTACTTTGAACCAATCTGTGCTTGGTTTATTTTATTTTTTTCAGTGAGTTTGGATTTCGTTTATAACTTTCAATTACCAGTTAGGTAAAGAATCAAAATTAACACATTTATAATTCTCAGAGATTCCTTGGGAGAGGAACATCTTTAAATGGATAACCACAGTCTTCTAAACACCTGAAAGTGTGTCTTTTGCTGAATTATGGGTTTTTATTTTTGCTTTAGAATTTTTGGATGATTAGTCTTGTACTTCTTTTAGGCTATTTTTCCACCTGGTGCTATTTGGCTTCACTGACTGCCCTCATTCTCCACACACCACCTTGTTTTCTTCAGATTCCCCTAAGTCTTCATTCTCGTCCCACCTCCCCATCACTCCTGACTCCTTGAAACACGACCTCTGTCCTCAGAAGGCAGCAGTGTTCCCTTCTCCCGTTCATTTTTCATTTTCCCGTTGCTTAAAAAAATCAAGCATATGTTTGCAGTCATCACTGGTGTTCTGCCTCGTCATCTAAAGTTATAGATGAGTGCCAAGTTGGCAGAGCATGTAGAAAGATCTCTGCAGATGTCCTTGTCGTGTTGACCTTATTGGAGAATTTCCTATCTGTGATGAGCTGTAAATGGAATTTAAGGGAGGAATCACGCATGCTAGCAAGGGGTTGGCGTTGTGTGGCTGTTTTCAATTAACTTGACCAGTGTCATAACATCAAAGGTGTGTGTACCATTCTATGACCATTGAATCTCCACGGACATGTTTTGGGAAATGGATTTGTCCCATTACACTGCTTTCTTTAGCACATAAGATCTTGAAGGGAAGGATGCATTCTATGCACCCCAAGTTTCTGGTTTACTTGTGGTTTCAGGAGTCTCTTTAGACAACATCACTGACAACTCACTGTGTAAAACCAAACAAATTATTAGCTTTCTTACCGTGTGTTTGCATTTGCTATGCCCAGGGAAATGGGAAGCACATTGAGGAAGAGGCCCCAAGACATGGAGAGGTCACTCCGACTTTCCGGGAACACCTTTTGCTGTGCCATGTGCACGGAAGGAGAGGACTGAATGACTGTTGGAGCCACGTGGCCTTGCTCATTGATTCTCTCCTTTCCCGCCCTCTCAGGCCACCCAGAAGGAGAATGAAATGCTCAAATCAAGGGAGTTAACTATGGCCAAGATGTTAGTAATGGGAAACTTTGGAGGAAGGCAAAGTCAGAAACTATTCTTCAGGGAGATTTGGGGATGTTGGGTGCTAAGGCCCAAGCCCTCTATTGTATGCCTTTTGCTTTGGCATAAAACAACAGATGACCTTCTGTTAGGTGTATCTCTGCTCATGCTTGAGAGTGGTGGTGTTTGGAAAGACTCAAAGGCATATGCACATGAGAAAGTTGACCAAATGATTCCACAGGACATACTCATTTTTTGTACTGATTCTAGCTTTTCCTCCAATTTTATTCAGAATTTGTTCTTTTCTTACCTCACACCATATAGAAAAATCAACTCAAAGTGGATTGGAGACTTAAACATAAGATCTGACAGTGTAAAATTACTAGAAGAAAACAAGGAGGAAAGCTCCATGACATTGGTCTGCGCAATGGGTTTTTTTGTATATGAACCCAAGAACAGGTAGCAAAAGCAAAAATAGACAACTGGGATTACAACAATCTAAAAAAATTCTGTACAGAAAGGAAGCAATCAACAGAGTGAAGCAGCATCCTACAGAAAGAGAGAAAATATTTGCAAACCACACATCTGATAAGGGGTTAATATTCAAAATGTACACACAGCATAAATGCAAGAAAAGAATCTGATGTAAAAATGGCCCTTCCAACACCTAGCATTATTGTGTGTTGAATAAATACTTGTTTGATTAGGTCTAATCACTCTTCATGATTGGATTTCCAAAATGTGGACTCTCAGCCGTACATTACAGGGACAGTGGCTGGGTCTGGAGATGTCACCCTTAGCTGTTTTTTACAACAAGAGGTTGTTTTATCATAAATAAATCAATAAATGGCAGATTATACACCGGAGCTACTGATACTTACCAAAAAAAAAAAAAAAAAAACAACCCCACATTTTAAAGGGAATTTGGTATTTTTAACAAAGCATCAGGGGGCCGGGAGCAGTGGCTCACGCCTGTAATCCCAGCACTTTGGGAGGCCGAGGCGGGTGGATCACAAGATTGGGAGATCGAGACCATCCTGGCTAACATGGTGAAATGCTGTCTCTACTAAAAATACAAAAAGAAATTAGCTGTGCGTGGTGGTGGGCGCCTGTAGTCCCAGCTACTCGGGAGGCTGAGGCAGGAGAATGGTGTGAACACGGGAGGCAGAGCTTGCAGTGAGCCGAGATTGTGCCACTGCACTCCAGCCTGGGCAACAGAGCAAGACTCCATCTCAAAAAAGAAAAAAGAAAAAAAAAAGCATCAGAGTTGTCACCATGAAGCAGGAGGAGAAAAATAATGCTGTTAGGCTTCTTATAGGGTATTTTGTGGTTTATTTTTATTGCTGTGTAAATTGCAGGCTGTAATTCACGGGGCTCAGGCCAGTGATTTCACAGTTTATAGAGCAGGCACGTCTCTTCCCACCCCTTCCCCACCTAGGGGCAGGGTTTTCAGGAAGAGCCCCTCTTCTAAACCACACATGGCCTGCTCACAAAGCTTATGATAAAACTCTACCCACTGAGAAGCACAAGGTGTGAGGCTATTGATGGGGAGTTGAAGGTGATAGAGACCGAGAAAGGGCTGCACACCTTTGGCCTAAAGGGTAATGAGCAACACACAAGCATTGGGAGCTGTTCATGGCAAGAAAAATTCAGAAGGGACATTGTTGTTTCACTAATGCTGTAAAGGAGAGCAGTGGCATTTATTTAGGCCGATTCACCATTCTCTCTCTCTTTTTCTTTTTAAACAGACAGATCTCGCTCTGTTGCCCAGGCTGAGTGCAGTGGCATGATGGCATGATCATAGTTCACTATAATCTCTAACTCCTGGTTTCAAGCAGTCTTCCTGCCTTGGCCTCCCAAAATGCTAGGAATATAGGCAGGAGCCACTGTTACTAGCCTGTTTTTTTCCTTAAATACGTAGGCAACTTCCTCGATTGTCTCTCCTTTATTGGCATTGAGAGATAAGCACAATAATGATTGTTAAGATGGGATATTATGAAGGCTCAAGGAATACTTCTGAAGGCTTTTTGTCTATTAAGTACACGAGGTTTCTTAATAGTTTGGCGTCTGGCAAAAATGGTTTTATTGTAGTTTCATCCTTGTTGAGTCAATAATTAACTGAGTTTGATTAAAACTGAATTTTCCTAAGTATGAAAACCATGTGGGCCCTTCTCTTTCCTCGTGACACATGGTGTTAGTGCGTATCTAACACTTGAAGGTGTCCAGGCTGGCCCTAGCTCAGTGAGATGGCTTTGCTTGTGGGGGGGGCGGAGGTGGTGGAAAGGCAGCAAGCTATGATGTTCTTGTGGGTGTGGCCTTGCTCCTGGTGGCGGGGTGGCACACATGCTCTGCAGTCTTTCTGGATGGGTTTGGCCCACGGGAGACCCCCTGGCTGTCCACCAGCCCCTTTGTAATAGTCTTATTTTTCTTCTGGCTTCTATCCCACCTGTTCACTTTTTACCGTAGCTAACCTTTTTAAGTGGTCAGGTGGGACTCATGGAGATTTTCCGTTCTTTGGAGACTGGCAGTGACTGCAGATCACTGATCAGCTGTCTCCTTGGGTCCACGATGCCGGGTGGTGGATGGATTTCCTGCCTTCTGGCCCAGGGCCCCTTTGCTGGCTCTTAGTAGAGCACTAGTTGTACCATCTGGTAGTTGTTTGTGCGTGTGACTCTCTTCCTTATTAGGCTTTGACTCCTTAAGGATAAGAACCATGTCTTATTTTTTTTTAATCTGTAGCTCCAGTATCCAGCCCAGGACTTGACACCAGCCTCTGTCAAATACATCCATGGAACGCATTTATGAGAAATCGAGGCCAAGGCAGTGGAAGTCCCATTGTCTCTGGATGCTGAGACCTTGAATTTCATGCCATGGACCCCTCCCTTACATTCCATCTTTAATGTGCTATAAATAGACATTCCTGGCTTTGCCTAAATAGGATTAAGTGGTACCAAATGGTCCTTACCGTTCTGAGGCCTCACTGAGACTCATTTTGAATCTTTAAAGAAAGCAGTAGAGAGATGGAGAAGAAGTGGGTCAAAACCTGGTTTCTGCCTGTGGGAAAATACAAAACAACACAACAAACAGCAAAGCAGACTAGCACGGTTCTAAGCACATATTGAGGTTTTTGGTGTGCCATGCTAATGCGTGAGCTCATATTGAGCCAAGGATAGCTTTTTGGTTTAGAAGTTTGCCAGCCCTGGTATGCTACTACTTACGGTCAGTGCAGGACTAATTGTGTGTGTCTTTGTGCAATGGGGAAAGGTGGGGCTTTAAAATAAAACAGAAGGTATAAACTGCTTGGCATTTGCTGTGGGTCCTAAGTCTCCATTCCACTTCCCAAGATTAAATTGAATTATTCCCACTGCCATTCAGTTTTACCCTGCACAAAATACAGCCAACATTTTTGCATTTCTTTCTTCCTTCCTCCTTTTCTTCTTTCTTTCCTTCCTTCCTTCCTTTCTCCCTTCATCTATCTTTGTTCCACTTTTGTTTGTTTGTTTGTTTTAGATCGCTGCATGCTGCCACGTTGGGTTCACCATGGTAGCATTTTACCATGACAAGCCATAGCAAGATGTGCCAGGTGCATGCTGCTGGAACACCTGGCTGAGGCTCCGACAGCATTTTCCTGTGACTGAGGGTAGGGTAGGTAGATGACTCATTACAATTTATAAAATGGGGGGCTCAGCTTGGGTATCATCTTGGTTATTCCAAGCAGTCTTCCAGCTGGACTAGCTTTTCGGGAACACGTGTGTGTTTGTGTTGGAAGCCCCAGTAATATCATTTAATTCAAAAGCTTTTTTCTATGATGAATTGTTCAGGCAGTGTTTACCAAAATTGTCATTGATCAGTACAGACCCAGAGAGCATGTACAACAGCGCCTGTGCTGGGCCTGCTAGGAGTCGATATTTTCTGGCTCAAAGAAGTTCCAAAAGAAAGAATTCATAGCCAGTGTGTCTCTTTCTCTGGATGGCAAAGTAATGCAGGTACCACGCTTCGGTTTGCTGGTGTTTAGCTTGGCTTAAAACCTAGCCAGGGAAATATGTTTCGCTTTGCTGGGGTACAGGTGGAGGAGGCTATTATTCTTAGGCATTCAACAGTGAAGAATGTTAGGCAGGACAGAGGGTCAGCTGAATGGTAGGGATTCCAGGTCTCAGTTAATGCCCACAAATTTCTGAACTTTGAACATGAATACCCTCACTGCAATACATATTTTCTTTCTTTTCTTTATTTTTTATTTTTTTTTGAAAAACTTGTTTGGAGCAGCGCCTGCCTGTTGTAAAAAAAAACAAAATAAAATAATAAAAGCAGACCGCTTGGTTCTGATATCTTTGTTTGTGTAAACATTTTGGCATTCTTTGTGAAAATCTTCAGATTTTCAAGAGCTCAAGATTACCTCCTCTAGCCAGCTGCAGCAGTGTCTAGGTATCTGTGAAGGTGTAAGAAATTGAGACAGCCTGCAAAATAGCTCACCCAGCTTTTCTTTAAAGTTCTGACCTTTTTGCTGACTCTCTTTCAAACTGTATTGCTTACCTTGGGCTGTATGTTAGAACCATCTGAGAAGTTGTTTCTCTTTTTCTTTTCTTTTTTTTTTTGGAGATGGAGTCTTGCTCTGTCGCCCAGGCTGGAGTGCGGTGGTGGGATCTTGGCTCACTGCAACCTCTGTCTCCTGGGTTCATGCCATTCTCCTGCCTGAGCCTCCCGAGTAACTAGGATTACAGGCGTCCGCCACCATGCTCGGGTAACTTTTGTCCTTTTAGTAGAGACAGAGTTTTACCATGTTGGCCAGGCTGGTCTCGAACTCCTGACCTGAAGTGATCCACCCACCTCGGCGTCCCAAACTGCCGGAATCTGAGAAGTTATGTGAAACTAGCGATGCCCTGGGCCAATGAAATCAGGATCCATGGTGGGGAAGGATGTTGCGGTGGGGTTGGGGTGGCAATGAAAGATGAAAACCACTGTGATCCCACCTGCCCATCATCAGATCTCAGTTCCTCTCAGAGTTAACGTAGAAGGTTTCCGGGGGCATGGACCTGAGTCCTATCCCCTTTGCAAAAGTAAGAATTGTATCCTAGCCTGACTCAGGGTTTTAGCCAACTTCTCTGGATGCTAACGCTATTCTCTTCTTCTTATACTTGTCCTCCCTCCCAGGCACACATCCACTGGAGCTTTGCAGGGCCTACCTGCCCTTAGCCCTCCAATGTCCTTTTTATTTTAACAGTTTTATTGATATATAATGTGCCTACCATATAATTCATCTGCTTAAAAGTGTACCATTCAGTGGCTTTTAGTGTATTCAGAGTTTGCATCCACCATCACAATCAGTTTTAGAACATTTTCATTAACCCAAGAAAATGACCCCTTAGTCATCACCCCAAATACCTCCTCTCTCCAGTTCCTGGTAACCACTAACCAATCTACTTGCTGTTTCTATGGATTTACCTATTCTGGATACCTCATATAAATAGAGTGATATGTTAGTGGTCTTTTGTGTCTGGTTTCTTCCTCTTAGCATCGTGTTTTGAAAGTTTATCCCTATGACAGCATCTACCAGTTCTTCATTTCTTTTTGTGGCTAAGTAATACTCCATTGTATGGATATACCACATTTTGTGTATCCATTCATTAGTTCATGGATTTTGTGTCTATTATGAATAATGCTGCCATGAGCATCTGTGTTGTCCACAAGTTTCAGCGTGGACTTCTGTTTTCATTCCAATATCCTTTGATGACATGTCTTGGCAGTGATGTCTATGACACTGGGCAAGTGTCTTAAAATGTTTTGCATCAGAAAAAAGTCATCATTGCCAAGGCCAGCAGATCTCGAAAAGGGGGCTGGGATATGTCGGTGATTTTTTTCATGCTCTACTTACAGTATGACTCGTAACTGTTAATGGCTGAGCTCCTCCATAGGTGAAGAAGGAAGGTGATGGCATTTTCTATTCTGGGCTTCCCTGCTTCCAGTGATAGCAAGGAGCGAAATGAGATGCTTTCTGAGAAAGGAAGGTGCTGCGATCTTTGATTACTACACAGCTTCGGCAGTGTTTGTATGATTAATGAGTCCACGTTTCAAACGTTCCCATTTAATGTATTTGAGCCGTCTAACAACATTGCCTTTCATGTGTTGCTGACTGTTTTTGAGATTTATGAGGCCTAACTCGCAAACAATGTGTGTGTGGATTAAGAGAACCTGAGAATCTCTATTTATGTCTGACCCCAGGAAATTCCCTTTAAGCTGCTTGTCAGAGGTGCATGCTGAGAGCATGATGGGAAGATGGAGTCCTCCATCCGCTGGTAAAATCTGGAATCTGCTCTCATTTCATTTTCACTGAACTGAAAATAAGCTAACAGACCCTAAGGTCTACCTGTAAGTACCTTCCAACTCTTCCACTTTTGTAAATTTAGTTTAAATAACACATATGCTGAAATTCCTATATCCTCCCCATACTCCAGGTCTTCAGTGTGGCATTTAAATATAATTCCTTATTTAAAAAAAAAAATCATCAGGGTTATTTTGATAAACTAAATGCATCTTTAATTTTACTCACAGCAAACCGACTCTTTATTTTCTCTCTAAAAGCACAACTAATGTGCCACAATCTTTGTCTTTGCATTTTTAAAACTGAAAGAACATTTCCACACCATTAAAAATAAGGTTTCTTCTTAAAAATATTCACAAGGTGCAAACACTTACATGTGTAGATGCATGATTTCACCACCAGGGGGCATTGTGGTTTGACTGTCGATTTAAACAGCCTGCGTTCTATCAGTTTACCCAGAAAATAGAAGGCCTGTGAGTATTTCTGATTCCTTCCAAGAAGGAATCATATCTGGAAGAGAACAGATGTCGATTCTTTTTCCTCACTAGCAAACGGTAGTGTTGTCAAATTTGCTAAACTTAGCCAGTTGAAGATTAACATGCAATATATAATATGCATGCGCCTAAGTGTACAATAAATAGTAAATCACATTTTTATGCTTTCTCTGAACTTGGAAGCTGCAAGTTATGTTTTCTTTATTCCCTAGGTGTGATGAAATAAATAACGTTCAAATACATTTTAAAGATGTCAGTCAGGGGGGAAAAAAAGTGCTTGGCAACTGTGTTTGATAGATTTCTTTTATGATTAATTTTCCTATTAAGTTTTAATGACTTTAAAGATATAAAGCTAGAAACTACAAAACTAGACATGGTTAATAAATAACCGAAATACCAGGTGTATAGAAATGCATCTGTGGAAAAATGAAATCATATATTCTCTAGGATGTATTAGGAAATGGCTCCTTGGCAAGTCTAGGGGGGTAAAGTATCCCTGAAGGGGGAAAAGGTTTAAAAACAGTAAACTAAAGAAGATTGCTTTTCTGAAAGAAATTCCCAGGAGAAAGGTACTTTCTGAGATTCACATATGTAGATTACATTGTTATGAACCAATATTTATTAGCAAGGTTGATCTCTCAGAATGCGTTTGTCCATCTCAGATTTTTAAGGATCCTCGTACAAATTTCCCAGGGTTTCCACCTCGCAGTCTTCTTCCAGGGTTGCTATGGCATGGAAAGTACATTGCTATTTTGTTTTGTAAATGCTCAACAGACTGGCTCATTCCAGAAGTGGGCGTCGTGGTGCCAGTGTCTTCGTAATACTATCTTTCTTTCCCCTCTAGCACCCAGAACTTATGAAGTATGACTCGGTTTATCCTGAACACATCTCTGTGCATTGGGGAGGATGGGAGAATTAATTCCAGTTTCTCAATTGCAAAAGTGAGGCTGGTCATGGGGCTTGGAACCACGCCACGGTCGCATGAAGCTTCCCCGTTTACATGCCAAATCCAGAGCTTATGCATCCGTGCTCAGGGCTCTCTGTGGTAGGCAACAGCTGGATTATTCACTTTCTAGAACATCTCGAGTTCTTAATCTGAGCAGTTTAGACACCTAACCCACATTAATTAATATAAATAATGACTGGGAAGCATTGCAGAACTCCCAGGAGAAGAATGTATAAATGGATATGTTTTTGTATATGCATATGTATATGCCTTTGTGCACGAAAGGAGATAGTGTATTTCACACAGTTCCTTCTCCTCCACTAAGGGATATTATTGTTCCTGAATTTTTCTGAGCCGCCAAAGCACAATAGGGTTTAGAGCGTTCACACCAGGCAGCCCCCACTCTTCAGAACTTCAAATCTAAAGATCTTTTAAATACACAGAACTTACTTTTGAAAGCTGTGGCCCATCCCAGATGAATTCTAATCCTCAGCCTCTAAAATGCCTGGAGTGAGAAAACAGAGAATATTGTTCTTTTCTGTTTATATTATTTCATACTGAGTTAACACACTTGCCAAGAGTCTGAGGCAGCTTCTGGCTTGACAATGCCTTCTTCAATTAGCCTAGTTTCTAGAATAAAGTTCGGGTCCACCAGGCCCTCTCAGTGGGGCTCAGGACACCCTGAGATGGAAGAGACTGTAGAAAGCCAATCTGTTTCTCCCCGAAAATCATCTTACTTTTTTAAGGCTTCATACCTAGATTTGGCCTGGGCAGCCCAGGGAGACTGTTCAAGCACTGGATACCTAGATTCTGCTGGGCTCTAAAGAAGTGCTGGGCTACAGCCCCCAGTGCCCTACCTCTTGGGGCCAGCCAGCCTCACCAAAAAATCAGGCTTCTGGCTTGCTCCAAACTCAGGAAGTTGCTGGGAAGTCTGGCTAGCAACACTCTCATTCCCAGTCCTGGCCATGCCTCTCGGCTCTCGCTAGCACAGGGAGCATGCAGGCTTAAGGCTGGAAGAAACCCCAAGCATTTGGCCAGGAAGAGGCAACTAGTTCCAGCTGGTCCATGCACTGTGCTTTAAAAATTACCCAGATGATCTGATTCTGTAGAGAGAGTGGGTGGAAAGGACTCCAGGGCCATGGAGGAAGATTCGGCCTTTCCCTAATCATGAGCAATGTGATTTGGAGAAAGAAGGACCCGGTTGGCTCTGCAAACCACATTTCCTTGGCTGAATGCCAGAGGAGAGAAATGATCCGGCAAGAAGGCACGCCATCCCCGGTCAGCCCCTTCCAGACCCTTGCACCCCTGGATCTTCTGCTGAGTATCGGGTTGGTCTGTGCCCAAGAGCTCCTCACTTGGCCAGCAGGGGCTGCCTGGAGAAGGGGAGGACAGGCTTCGAGTTTTTTGGGTAGTGACTTCTGTGGACGTGAAAAGCCTGCATCAGAAATCGGAGGCAGCCCTCCAAACATAACTTGGCCTCTTTGTTCTCCCTGTGGACACACAGGCCGTGTTCTCCTGGCCAAGAGTCCAAGCCGGTTTTTGGCGCGTGCTGACATTCTATATCGCTTTTGCCTCGGAAATGAATCTGGTCAGTGACTTAGCCATTCTATAAAAATGAAGAGTACAGCTCGAGTGCTTATAACATGTCATTTTTACCCAAGAAAGAGAAGAAAAATGAAAGAGAGCCTGAGCATTCTTTTGATTCCCTCCACCCCCGGAAGGTATATTCAGAGTGTCCAAGACTGCCTCTGCCCACTCATATGTTTATGGCCCAGTGAGACTGCATCCTCCTTTTCTATATCTGTCCCTTTTCTGGACGCAGGGACACAGAATCCCCCAAGTGGGAAGAGCTTTGGAGTGGAGGCTGTTCAAAGTTCTGTGGTGATGAATTATTACCTACCCAAGGTCTGGTCATTGCTATACTTGAGTTCTTTTCAGGCTCGATGTCTCTTCCTTTGTGTATGTGTGTGTTTTTTTTGGACAGAGTCTCGCTGTGTCGTCCAGGCTGAAGTGCAGTGGAACAATCTCTCTATGCTCCCTGCAACCTCTGGCTCCGGGTTCAAGTGATTCTCCTGCCTCAGCCTCCTAAGTAGCTGGAACTACAGGTGCCCGCCTCCATGCCTGGCTAATTTTTTGTATTTTTAATAGAGACAGGAATTCACCATGTTGGCCAGATTGGTCTTGAACTCCTGACCTCAAGTGATCCTCCCACCTCGGCTGCCCAAGGTGCTGGGATCACAGGCGTGAGCCACCATGCATGACCGCAGGGTCCCTTCTAATCTGTGCTGTTGTCATAAACCCTGGAGGAGAAGCAAGATCTTTCTCGCAAGAGCAGCATCATCCCAAATAAAGTGATAGACTTTGATAGTGTTCTTCTATTCATTCAGCCAACAGAGAACAAATGAAAAGAATCAGGAGTCTTTTGAGGAGACAGAACATGAGTGATTTCTGTGTGCTGACTATTTTTAAAGACAAGATTAGCAATAATATATAAACATAAATAAGATTTTTTTTTTCCCCAGCCAAGAACCATGGATTGGATTTCACATTCAAAATGTAAATTGTGCCTAGGAAACATCAATGCTTATTTTGAGCAACTGACCCTTGGGATAAAAATAAAAAGTCAAAAGGAAACAAACAATGTTACTGAGTAGTGATAGAATATTCTAGTTTATATCTCAGTCATTTTACAGCTCTGGCATTTCTGGGGAACACTTTAGAATACTTCTAGTCCAGTTGGTCCATAAAAAGCTGTCTGTGTTTTTATGTTTTGAAAATACACACAGACAGGCCCACTGCATGTCATATTAGGCATCTTATCCTTGAGTAAGCCGGCATGCAACATCGGTGTCACACACACATATCACCCCCACAATCGACATCCTTTGAGAAATGCCTTGGTCCCGTCTCCAGCCAGATCAGCATTGCACCTCTTGGCATGCGTTCTTACCTGTTGAGGATTTGCTTGAATTATAATATGGTAGAGGAGGAAACACAGTCTTAACTGTGCCGTGTGCTGAGCGCAGGGCCATTCTCAGCATTCGGCCTTGATTAATAAGGCGTGAAAGATCCTCCAAATTTGCACCTGTTCAGACAAGCTTGTCCAACCCATGGCCCCCGGGTCGCATGTGGCCCAGGACAGCTTTGAATGTGGCCCAATACGTATTCGTAAACTTTCTTAGAACATCAGGATATTTATGCATGGACCTTTTATGCGTGGACTGTGGTGTTTTTTGATTTTTGGTTGCACGCGTGCGTGTGTGTGTGAGACAGACTCTTGCTCTTGTCACTCAGGTTGTAGTGTAGTGGCATGATCTCAGCTCACTGCATCCTCTGCCTCCCAGGTTCAAGCAATTCTCCGTATCTCAATCTGCCTAGTAGCTGAGATTACAGGTGCCTGCCAGCAAGCTTTGCTAATTTTTGTATTTTTCAGTAGAGACAGGGTTTTGCCATGTTGGCCAGGCTGGTCTTGAACTCCTGATCTCAGGTGATCCTCCTGCCTCAGCCACCCAAAGTGCTGGGATTATAGGCATGAGCCACTGCGCCCGGCCTTTTTTTTTTTTAACGCTCATCAGCTATTGTTAGTGTTAGTGTATTTTATGTGTGGCCCAAGACAATTCTTCTTCCAGTGTGGCCCAGGGAAGCTAAAAGATTGGACACCTGTAAACAAAAACAACACAGCCATCTAGCTGCAAGATGTAGCTAATTGCTCTGCAGAACAGGGTTGGCCAGCCAGGCCTTGACGTCGGAGTGTCTCTGTGTTCTCTAGACCTCACACCCAGTCCCTATTCTTAGGTTTCATTTCTCAAACCAGGTTTTGCCTGAGAAATGACAGCAAATGATTCAGAGCACAATGATGTTGCTCGTTTTTGATAAGTAGTTGAAAGCTGATGGTGCCCTCCATTTCAAAGCAACAGAAGAAACGCCGGTGGTCATGGAGAAAGAGTTGGGAAGCAGAGCATGAATGCTGGGATCTGCAGATCTAAACACTGTGCCTGCAGCCGATGTCTCTCCACAGGGCTGATCTGGTGGCTGGGGTGCCCCTGGTCAGAAGGGGTGATTACTGTTTCTTCTCTCTTTGGTCTCTGTCGAACCTACCAACTCTTTTCAGGAACACGGATATTTAATTATCTTCTGCTGTTACATCTGCATCATGTATTGGCTGGCTGTTCAAAAGTATCCTCTCTAGGCAAATAACGAGGAGATTTTGCCAGCAGGATCTCCTGTTAAAGGTGTGCATGTGTGGGTGTGTAGACACGTATGTGTGTGTGCGTGCACACCTGCGTGCCCTTGCACAGTGGGCACTGTTTCCAGTGTGCAGTGAGGCCCTCCCCTCGTGTAGAACAGGACAGGACAATGACAAAGTTATTCAATTAATAATTGAAGCTTGCCGGGCATGGTGGTTCACGCTTGTAATCCCAGCCCTTTGGGATGCCGAGGCAGGCAGATCACCTGAGGTCAGAAGTTCAAGACCATTCTGGCCAACATGGCGAAACTCTGTCTGTAGTAAACAATACAAAAATTAGCCGAGCATGGTGGCCAGCACCTGTGGTCCCAGCTACTTAGGTAGCTGAGGCAGGAGACTCGCTTGAACCCGGGAGGCGGAGGCTGCAGTGAGCTGAGTTTGCACCATTGCATTCCAGCCTGGGTGACACAGCGAGACTCAGTCTCAGAAAAAAAAAAATAATAATAATTGCACCTCAATACTCTGTAGCCATTTTACCGCATGTGACTATTAGCTGTGCTTTTGTGGCTATCTAGGTCTGTTGTGTCTATACGGTGGAGTATTTGCAGACGCTCTGCCAGTGCGCAATAATCCCCAGCCCTGCATTCAGGGATACCAACTTGGGAGCTGAAAAGGAGCGATGGCAGGACTATTTATACCATGGAAACAGGCAAAAACTACCTATTAAGCCTTCATTGTTTTGTTTATATTGTCTTGACTTAGAAAGTGATTGCAATGTTAATAATGCAGATTACATTGGAGAGTACAGTGCCTATAAACCATTACGTTATGAATAGCATAAAAAATTGAGAAGGCCATGTGGCTCATGAACTCATCACTTTGGGAGGCCAAGGCAGGAGGATCACTTGAGCCTGGGAGTTCGAAACCAGCCTGGGCAACATAGTGAGACCTCATCTATTTAAAAAAAAAAAGAAAAAGAAAAATTAGCTGGCATGGTGGCAGATGCCTGTAGTCCCAGCTACTGGGGATGCTGCAGTGAGCCATGATTGTGCCACTGCACTCTGGCCTGGGCAACAAAGGGAGATTCTGTCTCCAAGTCTCTCTCTCTCTCTCTCTCTCTCTCTCTCAATCTCTCGTGAATATTCCTTCAGTATATTAGTAAAGAAGTGACTTATGAGTCACTTATGCCCTTGAAGAGTGAGTGATGTACCAAAATATGTCTGTCTTTATTGTTTCACTTTCATCCTTCTTTTTTTGGAAATGGAGTCTTGCTCTGTTGACCAGTCTAGAGGTGGCGCGATCTCCGCTCACCTCAACCTCCACCTCCTGAGTTCAACTGATTCTCCTGCCTCCGCTTTCCAAGTAGCTGGGATTATAGACACCCACCACCATGCACAGCTAATTTTTGTATTTTTAGTAGAGACGGAGTTTCACCCTTTTGGTTGGCTGGCCAGGATGGTCTCAAACTCCTGACCTCAAGTGATCCACCTGCCTCACCTCCCAAAGTGCTGGGATTACAGGCATGAGCCACCGTGCCCGGCCACTTTCATCTTTCTGATTAACTAAAAAGTATCAAGTACTACTTACATGAAACTGCACTTTCTCATTAACTGCAACCATAATTTAGCTATGGATACAAGAGTTGGGCACAAATCCATGAAAGCACTGAGTAAGAATCAATTGGCTCTGCGGGATTTACGATAAAGAATATTGTTTATTTTTATTTGTAAATTGTGTGCTACAGATCCTTCGTATCAGTAAAATGTATGATAAACATGTGTGCATATTCACACACACCCTTTCATTTTGGCAAGAGTGTTTGTTAAACATTTATCACAGCACTGGATTCACTTCCATCAGCTGCTAACTGACGAAGATGTTTGAGGATGCGTGACCTGTGCAATGCACCTGTTTCGGTGCCTGGCACAGAGTCGCAAAGCCGCAAAGATGGTGCTTGTTGGTTGTATGTGTTGTTTCCATCTGATATCACCATTGGGGGGAGCAAGATGACATGTGCCTGCCCCACGTGTCCAGCAGCAAAGCCACCCGGCATAGTGGGGGCTGCTCAGCGTGCCTGGTTCATACTGCGTGTTTATAGTCCTAGGGTGTTTTCAGAGAGCAAAAGTCCTTTATGGTTAGCAAATTGCAGGTCCTCCCCTTTCTGATATTTACAGCCCTTCCAACCGCCTGTACAAAAATCGGGAAAAGGCAGAGGACGGCTGTCATTAATGTAAAAGCAGCTGGTTACCTCCCCCTCCCCAGTGCACACATCGTCTCCTAGTACAATTAGTCACCATCTCTGTTCCCTTCCGTCAAGCCTTTCAGCAGAGTTCACAGGGATGCCTTCGGTCCAGACACTCTGACCGTTGATGAAGGATTTGAAATATTTCGAGAACTCTGAAATAATGCACACCAGAAACGTCCAGCTGAAAACAAAAAGGGAACAAGATGACATTTTGCAATCTCATGCACATTGCAGGCACGTTGAATGTGAAAGGTCAGTAGTATTTCAGAGGGCAGGCATTCTATCCCCCAAGCCTGTTGCCTAAGAAATGTCCAGGCCCTTTGAACAAAATGGTTTCTAGTGATTACAGCACGTCCTTACTTACATCTCCTAATATATTTCTTGTTATTCTCGTTGAGTACTGCATTCAGACAGAGGTTGCCAATAAAGTTTATTGTAGGAGCTAAGTGTCAATATCTGTAGTACCCCCCGCCTACGGTGCTGGTAATTAAAATGCCACAGATAGTCTGGGAGAGGCATGAAAATTTGATGGCAAATTGATTTCAGGTTCATCTTGAAATTTGTCCTCAGCTGGACTCGATACTTCTGGCAGACATGGGATGGCTTTTGTCAGAAGGCTCTGCTGGAATGAGACAGAGATGTCTCGATCTGAATATTAAATGCAACATGGTGTTTGTGACAGATTATCCGTTTAGTGCTAAAACACCCAGCTACTTCTGTTTACACATTCTTCTGCATTGAATGGGTAAGATAGCATCTCATAGATCCACTTTACATATGAAAAGAAGTTGTATCAAACTTGCTGGGCATCAGAAATAAAGGATTTTAGACACACTGGCTTCAAACACAAGTTATTCCATCCAAGATTCTAAACTTAGCAATGCAACTTGCACTTCATTTTAAAAAGCTGGAAAAATAATGATAAAGATTGTGTGGTCAAGTATAGCAGCCCTGTGGTGTTTCCTCAGAATGGTGTAAGGAAAAAGCCATATACATGGAGAAAAAACTCCCAATATTTAATATTATCAATTGCTGGTTCCTGTAAATTTGCATTTATGGATCACATTATAAAAGCAATTACTGTTATGTATTGTTCATGCAGAAATGCACTATGATGATAATATACTTTTAAAAGTATATTTATTTCCGGAATTCAATTAGTAAGTGGTTTGAGGGAAAAATAATACTGAGTTTTGAGTGTTTCTGATTTTAAAAATGCATTAAGTAGAATTAAACGTGTTCACCAAAACCCATTTTATCACTTGAAATTATTGGGCAATTAATTGTATTTACTTAGCATTGAATGCATGATTAGAAATGGAATTTTTAAAAAAGCAATACTCAAGTGGAGTGCATTCGTTTGTTCATTCAGCAAATAGGACTTGAGTCCCATACTATGTGCGGAGCCTTAAAGGATGAGAAAGATTTCTGGGTGGGACTTCAATGAGACTCATTTCCCAAATTTTCATATTATTATGTATATGTGGTATATAATTAATTTTTTCACAAGTACTTGCACTAGTGATGCTAAAATCGGCTTGACTGGGTTGTAAATCAATGAAGGTTACTGTTGCATTGCTTTGAAATTGAATTTAAAAACAGAAACAGTGCAGTCCCTTCGCTTCCGAATGCAGCCCTCCTATTGGAATCACTTTGGAAGAATCTGGATCTGCGTGTTGCCCAGTCTTACTTTTCAGGCAGTCCCAGGCAGGAAGGCCCATTAGTGAAACGAGCCCTGCATATGCTGTGGGTCATCACAGCTGCTGCTTTGCACATTTAGGAGATATTTATGGATCTTTCATTAGGACAATTTTTATGGCCCAAGATTAAAAGTTAAAGTTAAGTAGTAAACGTAATGAACATGTGCCTGTGGAGGTTCCAACTGGTTTGTATTTTCATTCTCTCCGTTGGTCATGGCCCATTGAATTTTGATGATAGCATTAAAAAAAAATTGCCTCAAATCATTTTTGGAAGGAGACAGGGACAGGGTATGAATTGACAAATTAATAAAATAAATTATACTTCAAAGATGCTAAATTATCTCTTCTATATAAGTAGGAGGCTCTCTTTTCAGATGCGGAATTAATTTGTAGGAGCTTGAATATTCTCAAGAAAGAGTATGGGCAACATTTGATAAACGGTTTTATTATTGGGTCATAGGAAATAATGGTTGAGATAGGGTATCCACTGCCCTGGTGGGAGAATCAGTGAGGCAAGGAATCACTGGAAAATGACATTCCTTGAGACTCCTTCAATGGGTAGAGTTTGCTTTAGCTTTTCAAGTTTCTTACTGTATGATGGTTGCTTTTGGGTTGAATTCCACCTTGGGTTCAATTCAACATGAAACTTAACCTTTTGGAGAAGGAATGATCCAGGGGAAGTAGTAAAATAGTAGCCTGCCCTCCAATACCAATTGCCTGTGAGTCCCACTGATACTTACTAATACACAGAGGTGGTGTAAAAGGATTCTGTGGTCAAAACTATTAATATTTGAGAAATACAGTACTTATCAGAGCCTTTGTATGCAAATGTCTCATATACCCCTCTAAGAAGGGGAGCGAATAGTATTTTCCAAACTTACGTCACCACTTACCATCCACCTGCATACTTTACATGTGTTGGAATCAACCTTACGGGGAACACTTGGTCGAAAAACAGTGTTTTCTAAATTTATATTACAGCTCCCACTTTCCCCCCCACTTTTATCACTTTGTATGACATTCGTCTTGGGAACATCCATTGGGAAACTCTTTCCTTGCAGGTGTCTGTTACAAGTCCTGGTTCACACAGTGTTGTGAAAGAATAGTTGTATGTCACAATTTTCTTCATATAGTATTTATTGAGAAACCTATTCTGTTAATAGAATGACTCAAAATCAGCCAACCCCATAAATACTGCTCAAGCATTTAGAAAGACTTTCTCTATAGAGCCTTCAGACGTGAGAAAAAAAGTTAGAGAGTGACTTTCAGATACAGCAACCTAGTCTATGTTACAGAACATTCTAAAAAGAGCAGATTTTAATATCTTTCCTCCCACACTTGCTTTGACTCCCTCCTTTAGTAATTAGATAATTATGTATAATTAGCACATTATGTGCAACAGCTGCAGTTGAGTGTGTGCATGTACAACTGCTTGAAAACAGCTTGTGAGTTCACTATTAGGCCCATGAAATTTTTCTCCTTGACATGTTTTCACTATTAATTTGCTTGACAAAGAATAGATACATTTTCCATGTGTGGAGGTAAAAGCAGTGCAGAGAGCTAAAAAGTTAGCAAAGGTGAAGTAGTCCTAATCTGTGGCCCTGGTACACTTAGATAGGGCATCATTGCCTTTCCTCTGAGCTCTTGGTGCTGATCACAGCTTCCTTGACTGATAAGTGTACCAGATTTCCTTACCTGTCCCAGGACAAGATAGCAAGAGTTTCTCGATGCATTTAAAGAATGCATTTAGTGTTGGCAAAAGGCTTGCAATTTATTATTAAGTGGAATAAGCAGTTTAAAAACAGTATGTACAGGGTGGTTTTCTGGCTATATGAAAACACAGGCATAGAAAATAGATATACATAAATAATGTTACTATAATTTGTCTGCCTCCATTCTCTCAGAAAAGACCAATGAATTATCTATTATGTGCCACTCACTATTTGAGTGCTGGGAATACAGCACCATAAAGTGAAGTTTCATATATCAGGTAGCAAGATGGCCATGGTCTGTGTTTTGAGAATTACAGGCATTTTTTGAGGCTCATGGCTATAATCCCAGCACTTGGGGAGGCCGAGGCAGGTGGATCACCTGAGGTCAGGAGATGAAGACGAGCCTGGCCAACGTGGGAAAACCCCACCTCTACTAAAAATACAAAAAAAAAATTAGCTGAACCTGGTGTTTCACGCCTGTAATTCCAGCTACTCAGGAGGCTGAGGCAGGAGAATCACTTGAATCCGGGAGGTGGAGGTTACGGTGAAGCGAGATCGTGTCACTGCACTCCAGCCTAGGTGACAGAGCGAGACCCTGTCTCAAAAACAGAAAATGAATCAAAACAAAAAAATACTATTCCATAGCTGACTATTTTCTGAAATGATTTTGTTACTTTTCTAATGAGAAAAAAATAGATCTCGTGTGTGGAGGGAATTGAAGATGTAATTTCATACTCTGCATACAGCTAAGCTCATCGTAGGTACTTAACTAACACTTAAGGAATTAAATGGCATATCTGTGTTTGAGAGGCACACTGAGATGAGATGCCAGCTCTTTTTATTTATTTCTAATGGTTTGCTTGGTGTGGTGGTCGTTTCTCCAGAAGTGTGCAAGAAGAGATAGGTGACTTGCATGTTGTCTATGAATGTTTTTAGAAACGTCTGGTGGAACCATGCAGGCATCACATAGCTATCTCTGTGCAGAGCCAGGCGGGTGCCTAGGTGAGATGGAAAGCTTCCGTCAGCTTTCTTGCCGGCCTCTCCTCACAGCCGCTTCCTTCCACACCTGCCTTTTCACCTGCCAGACTGCGCATTGCCCGTTGCTCTGGGTCTGCGTGTTCAGCACTTCTGCAACAGTGTCTTCTGCAAAGGTGGCTTAGCGGAGGGTGAAGGGTCTTCTTCCAATAAGTCAGCACCTTCAGTTAAAAAAAAGGAATAACATTCTCTAATCTTGGCAGTCTGGCAAGGTAGAAAGACACCTGAAGGTGAACATCTTTGGCCCACAAGAAATTTTGTTATGCGTTGTTAGGTTTCATTTGTCTCTCAGTCAATCAATCAATCAATCAATCAATCAATCTCTCTCCTTCCGTCCCCCCTTGTCCGTTTTCTCTTCTCTCACCTTCCCTGCCCCCTCACTTTAAAGTTTTCTCACAGATTAAGAGAGTAGCATGTGCTCATCCCAATTATTGAAACCGTGCAAATGAATAGCAAGAAAAATAGTTCTTGGCGTGCCCCTTTCTTTCCGCAGTGCCCAGGCCAGAAGTACCTGCTGCCCAAGACCACAGCTGACGGCGCCCCAGGAGCCCTTCACACTCTTCTCTGAGCTCTTCCATCCGTAAACAGACATCTATGCCAAGTGCAGGGAGGGTTTGCTGTTGGCTTTTACAAGAACACTGTCCTGTTATGCCTGCTGCTCTTTGCTTGGTTTTCCCTGGATGGTCACAAACATACCTCCAGGTCAACAGATAAAGAGAGAACCCACTTCTTCTAATAGTTGCATAATATTCCATACTACAGATATTCTGTTATTTATCGTAGCTAGATTTCTATTCATTTTTAATTCCCATGCTCAGAGCTTTCCAGACATTTGGAAACATTTTAGAAAATTGACATCATCTCTTCAAATATCTGAACTCAGATTTCCTCTATGATGTTGGAATCTTTAAAATATCATGCACACTTGGCCTGTTCCTACAATTTTGTTCCCCAGCCATCGTTCTCCATTTTGCAGGTGTATTGTCTCCTCCTATTCCTCTGTACTCTTCACACATGCCTGCAGGGTATATACTTTTGCACAGGCAAAAGTCCAGCTGAAATGATCCCTATTTAGCTTAATTTAAACACGAGGGTTTCCTAATGCTCCTTCCGTTTAAATAATTCAAAAATTCGTGGCAAGGTACCTGAAAACTACTAAGAGAAGAGAGGTGTTAATGGACACATCATTGAGGCTGAAGCCAAACTGTGTTATTCTGTCTGCAGTTGAGAACTGTAAGAAAAAGATCAAGATTAACATTATTGTTATCGGTGTTACCTCAGTTTGCTGTCTGTACCTTTTTGGAGACATGGGTCTGATTCCCGAGAAATCATTTTTCCTCCTCCTTGAAAATAGTGAATTTCAAGTGGTTTTAATTTTAACTGTATTATTTGTTTGCTTTATATAGTTTTTAAAGTTTCATGAAAAAGTCTTCCATGTGTTTTTTATTTATGAAGTCGGGGCAGCCATCCTTCCAATATGAAGCAGGTATCTGAGAATATTAAAATCTTAGAGTGCGTTTTATAGGAGTGTGAATGATTTTTCTGCAATTGACATATCAAGGAGCTTATCGTCTATTATTAAGTTACCTTTTCCTGAAACAAAATATTTGTCAGATGTAAGTTGGTACCCAAATGCCTTTTCTTGCTAAACTAGAAACTATCACACACACACACACCCACCCACCCACTCCTTTATTCTTGGTTCTCTCCTATATTTTGACATTTGAAACATCCACAGAAAAGTAATAGAATGAGCAATTGAAAATCACCAGAACTGAAATTATTTCCACCTATGTTTAAATATGAATGTCTTGTTCAACTCTTCGCATATGTATTTATGGCTGTGTGATATCATTATGGCATCCTAATGAATGTCTACTGAATTATGTGGGATTCAACAGGGGATACAAATGGATTTGAATTCTGTAACTGTCATGTTGTGGTCCGGAGAGGGTGGAAACGGAAGTATCCCCCTGTGTCGACACATCTGTCAAAAGTCCTCAGCGCTCCCCGCAATCCATGTCTGGTGGCAGCGCGAGGTGGTGAGGACGGAAAGGGCATGCATTGACTCCATGTTGGGACAGGTCTTAAACTAAACACATGTCATGTTATGGAGCTGTTTACCTCGGCTTTGAGGTTTATTCCTTCTGGATTAAGAATGATGTTGTATTATATAACAAGAAGTGAAAAAAAAGAGAATGATGTTACACAACCTTTTTTTTTTTTTTCTCCTTACTCTGAATGTGTAACTTTAAATGAAGAACCAGGACACCTCATCCTTTAGTCTTTTCTTTACTAGTGAGTAGCAGATATGTGCGGACCACAGAGATGGACTGAAAAGAGAAGGAACAGTCCTTGGTTTGTATTCCAGCCCCCACCTTCCTATGTCTTTGAGCTTGGTAATTAGATGCTTGGAGCTTCAGTTTCCCCATCTGTTGTATCAGAACAACAGTATGTGCTCTCCAATATTTTCATAAGAGTCACATGAAATATGTACCTACAGAGTCTAGCACTGTGCTTTTTAAGTTGGGGTTTAATATGTGGTTGTTGTTGCTGTTTTTGTTGTTATTATTATTGTTATTTTTTGTTTGTTTGTTTTTTGAGATGGAGTCTTGCTCTGTCACCCAGGCTGGAGTGCAGTGGCACCATCTCAGCTCACCACAACCTCCCCCTCCTGGGGTCAAGTGATTCTCCTGCCTCAGCCTCCCGAGTAGCTGGGACTATAGGCATCTGGCTAATTTTTGTATTTTGTATTACAGATGGGATTTCACCATGTTGGCCAGGTTGGTCTTGAACTCCTGACCTCAAGTGATCTGTCCGCCTCGGCCTCCCAAAGTCCTAGGATTACAGACGTGAGCGATCACACCTGGCCCATAAATGTTATCTTTATATAACATACTCACAGCTCCCTTAGGAGTAATTTTTTCCATTTCTACCCAATGGAAACTTATAATTTTAGCCTTAGCAACACATATTTACTGGGCATCTAGGTTTTGTTTATTTAAGAACTATTTAGTGAATGCCGATTGTGCAGCAGCCACCATGCAAGGCCCTGGGGGAACCAGTGGGCAGCCACACAGAGAAGGTCCCAATGGCACCAGAACAAGGCCAGCTTCCTAGGAGGTGTCTGGCTTCAAGACAGGGATTTCCTTTAGCTGGGTGGTAGAGAAATGGGTTGCCTGTGATTTCACTGTGCATAAAATGACCTTTCAGCCCTTAACCTGTGACATCCACATGTGTTTTTTGGTACTCACAGGTGCTATGGTTCATAGCTGTGGTCTTCTGAAGTATAGAAAAAGGCAACTTACAGAAAAAAACTTGCTTGTTTACTGTCTTCTGAGCCGATTTCTCACCTACTGGCAAGTGGATAGGTCTAGTTTTTGTTTAGCTGTTTTTCTAATTTAATCTTATTACATGAGACAGCTGTAGATGGATGTATAGTCTTTGAAGTGGGGCCAGTTGGCTCTGTTTATTAGCAGTGTGGCTCTTGTGCAGGTGACTTATGGCCCCTGGCCTCAGGGATCTCACCTCTAAAATGAGGCTCTTGGTATTACCTGCCTTACCCAGTTGTGAGGACTAAAAGGGTTTTGTGTGTTAAAGGACTTGGGGAGTGCCTAGGACCCAATGAGGGCCACACAGCTTGCTCCGATTGCTTTCTTCAAGACAATAAGTGTGTTGCTCTGGTAATACTCATCTTCAGGGCCGTCATTTTGAACACATTTTGGCTTAGTTTCTTCCTCTACCCTCTTCCCACATCACACCTTTCCATGGAAGGTAAAACATGTTAACAGTCTAATGTGTTTCCATCTAATTTTTTCATTTATATTATACATCTATATTTTATATATATATATATATATATATATTACATATGGATATATAGACATACACATATGCATATTTAGGGTGTGCTATGGTTAGAAAGTTTGCATCCCCCTAAAATTCACAGGTTAAAATCCTAACCCTCAAGGTGATGGTACTAGAAAGTAGGACCTTTAGGACATGATTAGGTCCTGGGGGTGGAGGGTACTAATCCCCATGAATGGGTTTAGTGCCTTTATAAAACAGACCCAAGAGAGACCGTTATCCATTTTACCATGTGAGGAGCCCACAAGCAGGTGCCGTCTATGAGCCAGAGTGGACCCTTACCCTACACCACATCTACCGGCCCCTTTATCTTGAACTTCCAGCCCCCAGAACTGCGAGAAATAAATTTCTGTTACTCATAAGCCACCTAGGTTATACTATTTTGGGATCGCAGCGTGAATGAACTAAAGGTTTTTGAGAGTTTTTTTTTTTCTTTTCAGTAGTTTTACCTAATAAAACATGGAATCATTGTATGCACACTATTCCGTATTGTAGCGTGGTTTTCCACGCTGAGGACATACTGTGACCATGCAGTCGTTTCCCAGATGTAACTTATTGAGGGACATTCACTTAGTTTTGAAAGGTTTCTCCCTCCACTCCCATCCTGGCCACAGATAGTGATGCAATAACATCCTTGTTCACATGTCCAGACTGAAGCTTTTATTCCTATGGGATGAGTTCCTAGGCATGGGATTGCCAGGCTGGACTCTAAATTTTGAAAATGGATTTTTATCATTCTGATGGATTACGGTGAAGAGAGCCAAAGTCTTGATAGAAACACTCAGTGAATTTTTTAGATGTAAAAGTGGATGGTAATTAAGGATACACACATTAGAAGGAGTAATTTGACCAGCCCATCACAGTATTAATTGATTTTCATGTCTCGAAGACTTCTGATTTCGTTTTCGAGGCTGGAAAGGCAGGTGGAAAGCCCATCAGTTTTGCACACATATTTTGCACAGAAGTGTTAGAGAGTAGCTAGCCTGCTTTTACTGGTGGTTCTGTGGAAGAAACACAGCTTGAATAAATGTCATCTTGGATGCTCAGCACAGATTGGCAGTGGCTGTCAGGATTGTCTGGTGGGAAAGGTGCTGGGGCTAACTCTAGACTGGGAGTGGGGTGGGGTGGGGGCAGGGCAGGAGGGCCCTGGCTGATTAATAATGTTTGTTATGAAGTCTAGGGTATGTGGGGAGAGCATTATGAATCCCTGCATTGGCCACCCCTGTACCACAGCCAATGATTCACCCTCCCTAAATCCCAGGGCCAGATATTAGAACATCTGTGATGAGGACTGATTTTCTGTTTGTGGCCTCCAGAGGTCCAGTTTTTCTGAGCACAGGGGAGCCTTGGTGGTATCTTATAGGCAAGAGATGAATTTATATTTTGCCATGGTGTTAACAAGCAAAAGATGACAAAAGAGCTCAAAATAGACAGTGACGTGCTGGGACCAGGAGTGGTGGTCACCAGGGTGAGCAGTTGTGGGTGAAGGGCTGAATTTGCAGGGTCAAGGAGATTGCCTCCAGGCCCCTTCTGGAAACACACTCCCTGAGCCTTGTAGAATTGAGTTGATTATGTTTAACTGCCCAGTGAAGAAATGACTTCCTTGCTTTAAAACATTTGACAGCTCTCTTATATAACTTAATTCTTCATTCCACTGGCTCTTGGAGCAGCCTCAAAACTCATTTTATCTTCTTGGCTCTTCGATATTATTTGTAGTTATTTATTTAAAGTAATTAGAGATGGGGTCTTGCTGCGTTGCCCAGGCTGGTCTCTAACTCCTGGCCTCAAGTGATCCTCCCGCCTCAGCCTCCCAAAGTGCTGGAAATAAGGTATGAGCCACCAAGCCTAGCCTTGGTATTATTTTTTAATGGGGGTATGTGGGTGGGTGGTGATGGGGATATTCCAGCAGAATATCAGAAACAGAGATGAGGAAGGCAGAGAGAGCTCAAAGACAAGGCTCAAGTTCATATTCCAATGCCAGTACCTGCCACCTGTGTGAAGCTGGGCTAATTATGTGTTTAGGTTTCCTCCTTCGTTAAATAGAGTTCTACCTATATTACAGGGTTGTCATGCAAGTTGATGAATTAAATACGCTAATATATATAAATTCTGAGTAAGTATTAACCAAAGAAATGGAACATCATATTGATTCCCAGTCTAGTTCATAGGTGTTATCAAGATGCCTACCTTTCCAAGTGTCTTTTTATTTCACTAGTTCCAAAAGAGTATCTCTCAAAATATTACGTAGTATTTAGTCAACACTTCAACAAATAACTTTTTTTTTGGCATAAGAAGCCCATGTGAAAATACAGTTGACCCTAAGCCTATGAAAAATGACTTGTGTGTGGGACTGGGGTGGCTTATAGGAGAAGGAGGATATTCGTCTGGATTTTTACTGGTATGTATATATTTTTGGGTACTGGAGATGGGGACAGTGAGTATTTGAAGCTCACAGCAGGCCCATTTTGCAAGTTTTCAGGAAACTGAAATTCAGAGAGATTAAGTATTTTGCCATGAATCACTTTGTAGTAAGTGGGAGAGCTGTTGCAAACCCACGTCTGTCTACACCCACAGCCTGTGTTCTTTTCATATACACAGGAGTATGGAAGAGAAGGGAAGTGATGGAAGGCTTTAAAAAAAAAAAAACAAACAAAAACTTCAGAAGCTGATTTGAGATTTATTCATCTTTGGTGTACTCTCTTTACTAAGGCAGGGTGTAGACTCATGAAACCTAGAAGGAGTTGAAAAATAAGGGTTAGGATTAAAAAAATAACTAGTGAAATCAAGACACCATTTTGCTTAATTGAAGGCTTGCGGTACATTAAAGCACAACAAAAACCTAATTCTCTGAGTGTTTCTGATGCCGAGCCTTTTCCCACAAGGCACTGTGTGCACGGTTCTGGAGGCTCTCCTCTGTTTGCACAGTAATCACTCATGCTGCTCTCGGGTTCTGCCTGCAGTCTCTTCCTCTGTCTCCGATGTCACTCTTCTCTGCCTTCTTCAGAAGCTGTTATATGACCTCCAGATTTCTGTTTGACTCCCTGTATTACCGTCAGAAGACATCTACACTGGGAAATTGCTCAGTTCCTGTTTTTGATTAATATTTTATCAGCCGCAGGAGGAAATGGTATTCTATAGCAACACTAATAAGTAATTGAGCAGATGAGATGCTCTTGCTAGCTTTGGTAAAAAGTCGGGGCAAGGTTACAACAGAGGAGCTCTGATGAGACTTGGGATGATAAAGTCAAGTCGAATATCTGATAGGGTTAAAAATCTAACAATGGGCCAGGCGTGGTGGCTCACGCCTGTAATCACAGCACTTTGGGAGGCCAAGGCAGGTGGATCACTCGAGGTCAGCAGTTCGAGACCAGCCTGGCCAATATGGTAAAACCCCGTCTCCACTAAAAATACAAAAATTAGCCAGGGATGGTGGCGTGTGCCTGTAATCCCAGCTACTTGGGAGGCTGAGGCAGGAGAATTGTTTGAACCTGGGAGGTGGAGGTTGCAGTGAGGTGAGATCGTGCCACTGCACTCCAGTCTGGGTGACAGAGTGAATGAAACTCTGTCCCCCCAAAAAATAAATAAATGAAAATAAAAAAATCTAACACTGGTACAAGAAGAAATTATGCTCTAAATCCTTCTTTGAGCAGTGGCTTACACACCTATATTCATCAAAGGTGGTGGCAGTAATAGTAATAATTACCACCTTCATTTAAAGGCACGTATCTAAACCAAAGGACCTAAAATATTAATTTTTCATAGTGTTTAATATGTGCCAGTATATATAAATTCAAGATAAGGTAGACAGCTGTAAACTGGATCCCCTGCTGTACCCAGCAAATGCTGAGAGCCCTGCTTCCCCTCTTGTATTCAAATGGCTCTGTAAGAGAGGAAGTAGTACAGCTATCAGTAACAATGCCATCCGGTAATTACCAAATCATAAATGTTTGGGGAGCTGAAGGTCACGGGCTTAGTAGCAATTCTAGTCTGATGTCTGATTCCTTGTGAATTTTAAATGCTTGTACTCTCTATCTGGGTGATGGCATTTTAATTGCCAGTGGACAGTCTGATGGAGGTGGGGGAAGAGTTATTCTTCCATATTTATTTTTCTTCACCTTGGGTGAAAAAACTTCACTTTTCGTAATGTAGTACAGTGTGTACTTCTGTAAATGGAAATGGTTTCAGCACATCACAGTCATGCTTCCCTGTTGAAAGATGCTCCGTTTTCCCGCATACGTGATGTCCAGTACAACGTTTGATTTATGAGAACATGACCCTGGGGGCTTCTGGAACAGCTGCTCACACACTCCCTGTAGGAGGCCCAGGCTCTCAGGGAAGGCCCATAGTGCAGCTAGGAGCTAGAGTTTTAGGATCAAGAAATTACAGGTAACAACACAGCCCCATTTTAAGAAATACCAGTGATTTCTGTTTTTCCTTGTTCTTCTTTCCCTCAGTATTTTATTAACATGTGCTATTACACGAACACACGATTCACTTAGGTCTCTGTTTCTTGTGGATCACATGGGAGCTTTCATTAAATTGTGGCGATTCCAATTTGAGTGGTTATCAAGTCAACATCAAATAACATGAAGTGTGTTTTAGCCGGCAAACATCACTTTGTAATTCTCTGATGTGTTTGGGCTGATTACCTTCTTCCTGCTTTTTTTCTCTTTATTAAGTAAACATTTTTATTGCAAAGGTACTGCTGTTGTTAGTTTCTAAAGGCACTTGTCAGGGTATGACTAATACTGGAAGCAGACACAGCCATGATGAGCAATACTCTTTTTTTATTTTTGTTGTTATTGCTGTAAGCCACTTTCTTCTCTCTCTCCATTAAAATGCAACTTAATTGGTAAAATTTAGTTGACTAGAGATTTCATTTATTCATTTATTTATTTATTTATTTGAGATGAGTCTTGCTCTGTTGCCCAAGCTGGAGTGCAGTGGCATGATCTCAGCTCACTGCAGCCTCTGCCTCCCGGGTCCAAGTGATTCTTCTACCCCAGCCTCCTGAGTAGCTGGGATTACAGGCGTGCGCCACCAGGCTTGGCTAATTTTTATATTTTTAGTAGAGACGGGGCTTCACCATGTTGGCCAAACTGGTCTCAAACTCCTGACCTCGTGATCCGCCCGCCTCAGCCTCCCAAAGTACTTGGATTAAAGGTGTGAGCCACCGCGCCCAGCCTGTATTTATCTTTTTAAGCAACAAAGTATTAGCATTGTGATAAATAATATTTAATATATAGTAAGGGAGGTCAAAGTATGAACTGTTTTGATTTTTTATAGGTTTTTTTTTTTTTTTTAAACAATGCGTTGATTTTCTTTTTCTTTCTTTCTTTCTTTTTTTTTTTTTTCCCCCTGAGACAGGGCCTAGGTCTGGTACCCAGGCTAGAGTGCAGTGACGTGATCAAGGCTCACTGCAGCTTCCAACTCCTGGGCTCAAGCAATTTTCCTGCTTCAGCCTCCTGAGTAGCTGGAATTACAGGCTTATGCCACCACACGTGGCTACTCGTTTAATTTTTATGTTGCCCAGACTGGCCTCAAATTCCTAGCTTCAAGCAGTCCTCCTGCCTTGGTCTCTCCAAGTGCTGGGATTATAGGCATGAGCCACTGTGTCCAGCCAAATTTTCTTTTTCTTTCGTTTTTTTTTTTGTTTTGTTTTTGTTTGTTTGTTTTTTTTTTTGAGATGGAGTCTTGTTCTGCCATCCAGGCTGGTGTGCAGTGACACGATCTCGGCTCACTGCAAGCTCCGCCTCCTAGGCTCACGCCATTCTCCTGCCTCAGCCTCCTGAGTAGCTGGGACTACAGGCGCCCGCCACCACACCTGGCTAATTTTTTGTATTTTTAGTAGAGACGGGGTTTCACCGTGCTAGCCAGGATGGTCTCGATCTCCTGACCTCGTGATCCACCCGCCTTGGCCTCCCAAAGTGCTGGGATTACAGGCATGAGCCACCACGCCCGGCCCAAATTTTCTTATAAAGTCAAATGGGAGATACTTGTTTGCAATAAATAGTTCTTTTGGTTCTTACTTTTCCGTAAGGGATTGAGTCACAAAATGCCTGGTAGCATCCACTGCATTTTGTAGGGGACAATAACAAAGAAGATGCCAGCAATATCTTCTCTCTTTTCCAACATTCGTCACCTCTCCCACCCAAGGACAATGGTGGGCTGGAGTGAGCATTCAGTGACCCAGAATCTACCATAAGCTATTAGGGCCACATTTTCCCCTTTCTTCTCCCCCAAGTTTGTCCCATTTGTACTGACTGTGACCCAGGTTGTCCTGACTTGAGACTCACTAGAAGTTTCAGAAAGATGTACACTGCTTTAACAAAAAAAAAAAAAAAAAAAGGAAGAGGAGATCTGAGAAGAAAGTATAATTCTTTTTCTTCTAACTAGAGATATAAAAATCATATAAGCATGATTCATCATTTGATTGGAACATTGTATTTTATGGTTGTAGAGCATATGTATCATTCTATCTGCTTCTGACACCCAGTAAACAGCTCTGGCTTTTATAATTTTGATGAAAGAGGTTTCCCAACAGTATTTCGGTGTGCATGCTCACCCACCAGCCCTGGTCGTCAGTGAACAGATTCTTCCAGGTCTCCATTGGAGCAGAAGAAAGTGAGATCAGAGATCCCGAGGAAGGGCTTCAGTTTCACCAGTAGTGGAGCTAGGGAGTGGGGGGGCAGAAGCAGTGGAAGTCAGTGCAGGACGCTGGAGGGCCACTCCTAATTGCTTCATGTCTTGTTGCCGAGCTGATGACCTTGGAGGCGCTGCTGGTTCTGGATCCTTGCAACCTTTTCTTCCAAGAGGAAATGTGGTGGTGCTGAGCCCCCTTCCCCTGGCTGTCACAAAGAAGGACCCCTCATGTGGGGGCCTAATGCTAGTGATTCTCCAAAGGTACATGTTGAAATAGGAAAAGGCCCAGGTGAGGCTGGCTATGTAATATACAAGATCCATTGCAAAATGAAAATGTGGGGTCCTAGCCAGGGGCAGGGAAGTTAATCTCCCTTTTCCATGGGCCCAACACCTGAATCTAGGGCAAACAGGTGTCCCCCGTATTGGATCCTCTGCTCTAGGACACATTGTTGTCCCAGAGCAGGTTGGGCAAGAGGCTTTTCTCCCAGTCACCAGCCCCAAACTCTGTGGTCTTGCCAGCCCAGGACGTGTCAAGACTGCAGCATTTCCTGACCTGTGACCATCCCCAAGTCCATGCCCAGGCCCCTACTAGGAGTTGAGGGCAACAGGGGCTGTGGGTCTCTCCTGCTTAGGAAATCTGGGTTGAGGGTGGCAGTGATCTTAAGGTGGGGTCTGGGAGGGAGGAGCCAGCCTGGCCTGGTCTGGCCTGGCCCAGAGTGCCAGCGGGGGCAGGTGCAGTGGCTCACACCTATAATCCCAGCACTTTGGGAGGCCGAGGCAGGTGGATCACCTGAGGTCAGGAGTTCAAGACCAGCCTGACCAACATGGTGAAACCCCATCTCGACTAACAATACAAAATTAGCTGGGTGTGGTGATGCACGCCTGTATTCCCAGCTACACAGGAAGCTGAGGCAGGAGAATCGCTTGAACCCAGGAGGTGAGGTTGTGGTGAGGTGAGATCATGCCATTGCACTCCAGCCTGGGCAAAAAGAGCAGGGTAAAAAAACAACAAAAAAATGATGTAGGAATGAACAGATGAACAACCCCACACAACCTAAGGACAACTTTGAATCAGTTCTTCTAAGCTGGTAGCAGAAGCCACTTTTCCATTTGACTTGCATCTTGCTCTTTTTTTTTTTTTTGGATACAGAGTCTGACTCTGTTGCTTAGACTAGAGTGCAGTGGTAAGATCTCAGCTCACTGCCACCTCCGCCTCCTGGAATCAAGAGATTTTCCTGCCTTGGCCCCCTGAGTAGCTGGGACTACAGGCATCCACTACCACACCTGGCTAATTTTTGTATTTTTTGTAGAGATGGAGTTTCGCCATGTTGGCCGGGCTGGTCTTGAACTCCTTACTTCAAGTGATGAGACTGCCTCAGCCACCCAAAGTGCTGGGATGACAGGCATGAGCCATCGCGCCCAGCCAGACTTGTATCTCTTAATGAGTTTAACTGCATTTAACCATGTATGTGTCAGTCCTACTATGCACCTCACAGCTCACTAACCCTGTTTAATAATGTATGTTGCTACATTTAATCCTTATGGTAGCCTCATGAACAGGCTCTTCTTTAGTCCAGTGGTTCTTGATCAGGAGTGATTTTGCCTGCCAGGGAATGCATATCAATGTCTGGAGACATCTGGGGTTGTCAGTTCAGGAGGGTAGAGGATGGGGGGAAATAGTGCTACTGGCATCTAGTGGGTAAAGGCCCAGGGATGGTGCTAAGGATCCTGCAGTGCAAAGGAGCACCCCCACCACAAAATATCAGTAGTGCCCAGGTTGGGAAGCTCTGTGCCATTGTGCAAAGATTCAAGGTGGCTATGTCACAGGACTGGTACATGTCCTTTTTTTTTTTTTTTTTTGAGATGGAGTCTTGCTCTGTCGCTCAGGCTGGAGTGCGGTGGCGCGATCTCGGCTCACTGCAAGTTCTGCCTCTCGGGTTCATGCCATTCTCCTGCCTCAGCCTCCCGAGTAGCTGGGACTACAGGCGCCCGCCACCACACCTGGCTAATTTTTTTTTTTTTTTTGGATTTTTAGTAGAGACAGGGTTTCACCGTGTTAGCCAGGATGGTCTCGATCTCCTGATCTCGTGATCCACCCACCTCGGCCTTACAAAGTGCTGGGATTACAGACATGAGCCGCCACACCCGCCCTACATGGGTATTCTAACACAGTCTAGTGATAGTCCAACCTCCTGTACTATGAGTAATTAGCAAAGAATTAACAGCGGAAGATTGCTCTCACTAAAGCCCATCCAGAGAGTGGCTCTTATTCAAGGTGCTAATTAGGGTGTTTTGTTGCCAGTAAAAACATGAGTCAGATTTCATGATTGATTCATGATGACTCTAAAATTAATGCTGCTGTTATCATACAAAGTAGTGGTAAATGGAGGTAAGAGAATGTTTTTGCTTTGGGATACTAAGTCAACATTACAGTAAACACACAGTAAACCCATTTATCTCAGGCTGAATGCTTTGTTGTTTCTTCTAAGCACTTCTGAGGTGCCTCTGGGCTTTTTAACATTCTTTGGCAGTTGTAACTTATTAATTAATTTTTAAATTTGGCCGGTGAAAATGAACTTTAGGTAGGAGTTTGAGGAAAATGAAAAGGCCTATTTGTTTTTTAGTGGCTGATTCTTCATGTTCAGCATTAAGGAGTGGTAGAAATCAGGCCACCTGTATGTAACCTCAGCGATCTTGGATTCCCGTCTTCCTCACATCATAGACGGAGAGTCAGTTGTTCAGAAAAGAACCTTCTTTTCTTTTCTTTTTTTTTTTTTTTTTGAGGGAGGGTCTGGCTGTGTTGCCCAGGATGGAGTATAGTGGCACGATCTTGGCTTATTGTAGCCTTGACCTCTCCGGCTCAAGTGATCCTCCCACCTCAGCCTCCTGATTAACTAGGACTACAGGTGTACACTACCATGCCCAGCTAAATTTGTTCATTTTTTGTAGATACAGGGTCTCACTATATTGCCCAGGCTGGTCTTGAACTCCTGGCCTCAAAAGATCCTCCCACCTCAGCCTCCCGAAGTGCCGAGATGATGGTTGTGCACTGCTGTACCTGACCAAGAACTTTCTATTGTATAGATTTTAATTAAAAACAGTCCTCTTGAGTGGCCTCTTTATCAAATGCATTCTCACATAACTTCATAGAAGTAAGCCCTCTTGCTGAATTATGTGGCTGGGGTTCTTGGGTATGTTTTGTTCTATTTTCTGGTTGGTGGTTTTCTTTCTGTTGGGTCCTGTGGGCTCTTTTTGTACCTCTTCTCAGAATGTTTTTTGTTTTTTTTATTTTTTGAGATGGAGTCTTGCACTGTGTCCTGGGCTGGAGTGCAATGGCAAGATCCCTGCTCACTGCAACCTCCGCCTCTCGAGTTCAAGCGATTCTTCTGCCTCAGTCTCCCGAGTAGCTGGGATTACAGGTGCATGCCATCACACCTGGCAAATTTTTTTTTATTTTAATAGAGATGGGGTTTCACCATGTTAGCCAGGATGGTCTCGATCTCCTGACCTCGTGATCCACCCACCTCGGCCTGCCAAAGTGCTGGGATTATAGGTGTGAGCCACTGTGCCCAGCCCTCAGAATGTTTTAACATGCATACTATTAAATACCTAGGATTATAAAGGGAGCCAACTATACTTAGATATAGTTCTATCTGTGATCCTGTAGTATGCACTGAAGGAAAAATAACAGGCGATGCTAATCATAAACTTTTACAAATCTCTTGAAGAGTCTTGTTGGTATCCATGTTGACGAAGCAGGAAATATCCCTGACCCCTTCACAGGCAGGAAGTGGAGTGCGGATGCTGGAACTAGCTGGCTGCTTTGGTGCTAGTAGAGGTGAACTCCACTCACTTGAACCCCCTGCACTCCACCCCTTCTGGGAGGAAGCATGCAGGTCAGCAGGTGCAGGAGCCAGGGTAAATGCTTTTGGGCACTGGCAGGAATGAACTCTGTACTGGCCCTGGGGTAGCATCTGGCAGGGGGTGCCCATGACCCCTGAAACCCTAAAAGGAGCGTTACAGTCAGTGCTCTTTTAGCTTTGCCATCCATGGACGGCTTAAGTGTTAACAGTTCAGTGGAGGGTCAATGTGACAGCCTTTTGCACCCACACGTGGGTTCTTGTCCAGTGTCCAGGAGGAATGAGGTCTCATGAGCAAATTTTAAGGATGGTAAATGTGGGGGATTTTATTGCTGATGAAAGTGGCTTTCACTGGGAAGAGAAGCTAAAAAGAAGACAAAGCAGGAAGGTAATTTTCCCCTGGAGCTATACCATCAAGCTGTTCTTCTGAAGTCCATCCGCTTCTCTCCAACTGTAGTCTCTAATGTCCAGCTGCTTCTCCTCTTCTCTTCACTCTGCCAGTGGAGCCTGGGGTTTTTATGGGTACAGGATTGGGGGCAGGGCGGGCCATGGGTGGTTGTGGAAAAGGCAACATTTGAGTGGAAAAACAGGGATGTGTGTTCTCACTTTGGGCCACAGTTCCAGGCTTGAGGATGGGACCCTCACCACAGACCTGCCCTCTTCTGCCCAGAATTTCCCTGCCTCCTGTCCCTATCATTGATATCTGCAATTCTTTGTACATAAGAAATTTAATATGGTGAGATCGGCATCTAGCTGCTGCTAGAGATAGTGCTCATAATAATTTTTAATATTGATTGAGTGTGGATAATAATCCAGGAGCTGTGCTAAACATTTTGCACTACATTATCTCATTTAATCTTCACAACTCCATAAAGTAGTTTTGAGTGTGGATAATAATCCAGGAGCTGTGCTAAACATTTTACACTACATTATCTCATTTAATCTTCACAACTCCATGAAGTAGTTTTTGCTTATTTGAGGGATGAAAAGAGTTAGGTTCTGAGATTTGGTATTACTCTGCAAATATGGAGTTGGAATTTCAAACCAATGTATGGTCTTAATCACTTCTCCATTAATTGTCCTTGTTTTATTAATGCTGATTACCTTTTGATTTGGTTTGGTTCTTTGGAGTTGTTTGCATTTTGTGAGTCTTGACATCTTTTTGGTAGAGAAACTTGCTAGGTTCTCACAATGTGGAAATTAAGCAGAAAACAAAGGTCTCAATTTGCCTTTTCAGCCTGAATGAAGACTCTTACATTCAGTCCTGGGAGTCTTTCTTGAGGGACAGTGAGAGCGAGGAAGGGTTTCCATTCTCTGAGATGGATGGTTGCGTTAGTATTTATTTCCTTTTTGTTTTTCCTTAGGGTGAGAAAGAAGGGAGTAGAGCCCTTTTCCTTAGGTTAGAATGGTTCTGTTGGTTGAATTATGCACGCTGTTTGGTTGAAACAATTGGACAGTAAGGATGTGACTATTAGCATTGCTATCTAATACTTTATTATGTCTTACCAAAAATTATCATTTGTATTTTGCTACCAGTTCTTTTAATTTCTCTTACATGTATGAAGTTGGATAGTTAGAATGAGATGAAAATAAATTGGCTGGGTGTGGTGGCTCATGACTGTAATCCCAGCACAGCACTTTGGGAGGCTGAGGCAGGTGAATCACTTGAGGTCAGGAGTTGGAGACTAGCCTGGCCAACATGGTGAAACCCTGTCTCTTCTAAAAATACAAAAATTTTTTGTATTTTGGGGTTCGGGTTAGGTGATGTGTGCCTGTAATCCCAGCTACTTGGGAGGCTGAGACGGGAGAATCGCTTGAACTCCGGAGGCAGAGGTTGTAGTGCGCCAAGCTTGCACAACTGAACTCCAGCCTAGGTGACAGAGGAAGACTCTGTCTCAAAATAAACAAACAAATAAATAAATAAAAATTGTTTAAACATGCCAACTACAGTAACTTTTTCAGTCTCTTTCTCCCTTTCCCACCTTCCCAAAAAGGTGGGAAATTTCTAAAGTAAAGCAATTAACAAATAAGTTTTGGGCTGGGCGGGAGATTAGTAAGAGACAGGATCTGTAGATCAGAAGTGGTATTTGGGGGAGTAGGGCCTTTTTTTTCTTTTTCCCTTATGCATTTGGGAGTGGAAGAGCTGTCAGATTCTGAATTTAGTTAGATTTATAATGCTAGAGACATTCAGCAGTCTGCCTTTCCCTTTCTGTTATAAAATCATGTTTTTATTGAAGCACATTTTAATATTGGTATCACTTTAAAATGAAAATGAAGACTTGCAAAATGTATTTTTGAAGGAGTTGGGTGGTGGATGCCATTTTGGCAACAGATGACTTTGGTTCAAGTCCTCTCTCTGTCTCTTACTCGCTTTGTGGCTTTAGACCAGCCACCCACTCAGAGCCTTGAATTCCTCATCCCTGAAATGACCATAGTAAGTTCCTGCCTAGGCTCTCCCCGGAAGCTAAAATGCATGAACATGCTTAGTAATTTTTTTTAAGGATTGATACTAGCCAGGGTGTTGATAAAAAAACAACTGGCATACTTACTGGTGATTGAGAAGAGTTTAACAAGAGACTGTATTAGTCTGTTTTCACGCTGCTGGTAAAGACACACCCAATACTCGGTAATTTACAAAAGAAAAAGGTTTATTGGACTTACAGTTACTTGTGGCTGGGGAGGTGACACAGTCATGTCAGAAGGTGAAAGGCACATCTCACATGGCAGCAGGCAAGAAAGAACTTGTGTAGGGAAACTCTCCCTTATTATATTGTCAGATTTCTGGAGACTTATTTGCTATCATCAGAATACCTCGGGAAAGACCTGCCTCCATGATTCAATTACCTCCCACCTGGTCCTTCTTGCAACATGTGGGAATTCAAGAAGAGATTTGGGTGGGGACACAGCCAAACCATATCAAAGACCATTTATAAACCTCTAAGCAGCCTTAAAGGAAACCACCAAGGGACCAAGGCCTGATGGGGCAAGAGTAGGAGGGAACAGATGCTTGGATAGGGCAGGTGAGTCATAGGCTGATGGGAGCTGCCACCTTCAGTAGAGGTCCTGATGACCTGGGAGGGTGGGAGCCAGACAGATGGGAGTATCTTAACCTCAGTTCCTTTCCATCCTCAGAACCCCTCCCAGTGCCTCTCAATGGCTAAACCAACCAAAGGTTGGTGCCCAAGGAAGCTCCTGAGACTATCTTTACAGGTCAGCCAGTTGGGAACAGAGTTGATGGAGAGAGGACAGGAGGTGACTAGATTTGGAAGGAAAATTAGAAAACTTTTGGCTGGGCTTGGTGGCTCATGCTTATAATCCCAGCACTTTTGGGTCACTCGAGTCTAACATAGGGGAGTCCAAACTTTTGGCTTCCCTGGGCCACATTGGAAGAAAAAGAATTGTCTTAGGCTGCACGTGAAATACACTAACAATTGTTGATGAGCTAAAAAAAAAAAAATCCCCAAAAAATCTCATAATGTTTTAAGAAAGTTTACGAATTTGTGTTGGGTAATATTCAAAGTTGTCCTGGGCCGCATGTGGCCCACCAGCCATGGGTTGGACAAGCTTAGTCTAACAGGTTCTTCAAGGGGGGCTTGAGCATTTGAAAGACTTCTAGTGGGATAGATCACAAGGTACAACTAGAAAATCTTGGGCTGACCTGAGAGGCAGACCTGTGATTATTTTGCTCTTTGAAAGTTGTCCTTCTGCACCCATTTTCCCCAGACCTAACCTCGATTTATGCTCCAGGTCTGAGCAGAAATGTTATTCCCTCCAGAAAGCCTCCCCTGGATGTTGAGGGATGAAGTTGGAGGCCCCTCCCGAATGCATCCTCAGAATTCGCTGGTTCTCGTCCTTGCCCTCAGCATACTTGCTCATTGTTTGTCTCCATCTCTATCGTCTCCGTGAGCCCTTTGAGGATGGATGTGTGTCCATCTTGTTAACAGTTGGCTCCCCGGTAACCAGTACAGTGCCGGATACAGAGTAGTAACCCTACATTCTAGTGTAGGCAAATATTCTAGTATTTGCCAAAACTAGAGAATGAATGAGTGATGCGTAAGAGAGTTCTCAGAAAAATGGATATAAACAATATTGTAAATCATATTTGGAAAATAAATATTAGAATCATTGAATCCCTGAGTTACAGAAAAATTTATTAATAGAGCTCTCTGGCTACTTTTTGAAGTGTGGATGTATTAGTCTCGATGTATTAGCTATGCATCTGTGGACAGGAGGCTTACCCACTCTGAGTCTCTTGTCATATACCAAACATAGGAAAACCATGTCTTCCTGAGAATGTTGTGAAGAATATGTCATCCAGTCAGAGTGAATCAGCTTGCCCAGTGCTTGGCATATAGCTGCTGAAGAAATATTAGCCATTCTTTGTTATTATAAATCCCCCTTGTATTTTAAAATCCTCATGTATCACTGAAACAACCAACTGAAAACCATCGAGAGACTCATGGTGAAAGAAGACAGACATTGTAATTTCCCTGGAAACTCAATTTTGATTCAGATGTCCACAGCATCTCATTTCTGCCTTTAAACAATTTCGAGAGTGACATTTTGGCATGATTGGACTCACAGGTAGAGAAGGTATGACAAACATTCTGGAAATCTTGGAAGGTGAAATATAGGGAAGATGGCCCCTATGGAGGTTCATTGTCCCCCACCTTATTCTAAATAATGACTTTCTTAAAACTACATGTTTTTGGGGAATGTCCTGCAATATTGCTTTATATCTTTTTTTTTAAAATTTAATTTTATTTTTTTTGAGACAGAGTCTCTGTCTCCAGGCTGGAGTGCAGTGTCACAATCTCGGCTCACTGCAACCTCCGCCTCCCAGGTTCAAGCGATTCCCCTGCCTCAGCTTCCTGAGTAGCTGGAACTACAGGCATGCGCTGCCACGCCTGGCTAATTTTTTGTATTTTAGTAGAGACTGGGTTTCACCATGGTGGCCAGGATGGTCTTGATGTCCTTACCTCATGATCTGTTCATCTCAGCCTCCCAAAGTGCTGGGATGACAGGCACGAGCCACCGCGCCTGGTGTATTGCTTTATATTTTAAGACTGTACGCTGATATCCCCGAGCCCCCAAGTTCCTGTCTGCTGGTAGAATTTACAAAGCTAGTTTATGTCTCCTTCTCTTCCTCTTCTGGTGTTGTCTCTTCCCTGCATTGAGACAGCATTGCATGGAGATCCTTGTACTCTTCGAACAGAGGCTGCAGATGGACACAGGATCTGCTCAGGGAGATAAGATCACCTGCTAATTCTGCTTCCTCCATCAGAGTCTGAATGATCAGTGATGGGGACCATAGCTAGGTTAGGTCTCTGGAAACCCCCCCCTGTCTGAGTCCGGGAGATGGATGATATGGGTAATGACTTGCTGCTTTATCTTCTCTCCATCTCCTTACAGCAGCTCCAACTACTGACTTTTATTGTGTGGCAGCTAATTGTGGGATTCTATTTCTCTAAAGAGAAGGCAAGAGAGGAATGCAGTGTCTACCATCCCTGCAGCCCTTTGGCCCCTTCCCCTTCCCATTACCTTGAAGTAGAGGGAAAGGGGACGACATAAGAACCCTTAGAAGTAAGACTTTGTCTGTCTCTCGTGCCACAGACCTTTGAAATTTTTTTTTTGAAAAGACGGCCTCCCTTGGCTGATATCTTCTGACTGTTAGTGAATAAAGGAAGTTTAAACAATCTCTTCCCTGTAATCATTAAGCTCGTCTTCTTTGTTACAATGTATGTTGTGGTCTTTGTTACAATGTATGTTCGCAAATTCCTAGAACACTGTTCCAGTTGGCCATGGGATCAGAGGAAGAGAGAATCAGACACAAGTTGGAGGAAATCCATCTGCAGTGCTGCTCAGAGGTATGACCTACAGCAAGGGATTTAGGCTTTCTTGGACTCATTTTCCTCGGTGATGAAGTGGGGATGATTTATTGGCAGTGGACCATGAGGTTCTGCACACAAAATTCCTTGCATAGCACATGATACACACAAAGCTTTCAGGCAAGGCTAGTTTCGGGTATTTCCAGCCTTAGCCTTGGCCGTGGGAGCCATAATGAAATTGTTCAGAAGTTTAGAGCTAGTGTTTATAAATTGCTTGCCACGGGGCCTTGTATACAGTAGGCATTCATTAAGTGTTCCCTCCTATTATATCCTTAGGTTTAAGATACAGGCACCACAACATAAACCACCCCCAGAGTACACATGCATGGGTGTAATTTGGTGCCGTTCACCTCCCTTCTGCCCCCCATCAAAATGAAGTTTTTAGTGTAAATGTCACGTCCTTGGAACTGTAGATTTTAACCGAAGGTTGATTGGAGGGTCTGAGTTTCTCAGCTAAATGAAGGCATGAGGACTGTATCCCTCCTGAAGGGTGTGATCAGTTCCATGAGACAGAAGCTGCCCACTGTGGGGCATCTAAGGTAATGTAACCTGCCCCGGGGTCCTGTGAGGGACTGGCCAACAAGGCAGGCTGAATGCAGCCTTGCCCACTGAGCTAGGTTCTCTCTGCTTTAGGCCCTCTCTGACTGGAGGTGAAGAGGGAAGTCTGCTGATTGTTTTTCTCTTGCTGCAACTTCACACTGCCCTTACATATCCCAGTGTATATGGTAGCCAAGGACAGTACTTTTCGAGCCTCCCCCATTAAGTCTCAACATTGAATCAATGCAATCCCGTGCAAACAAAGGTGAGCGTGGGATTGTCCTGGTTTAGCCAGCTAAGGTGTGGTCTCTGATGTTGATCATGGCTATGAAAAGGGGAAATGGAGGAGAATGATGACGAAAGAGGAGGAAGAATAGGTGACTTGCCTGTAGCTGATGTGGATTATTTTCCTTTTTTAATTTCCATGTCTGCGTAGCTTCATCATAGATCTCAGCTTAAGGACAATGAAAGTCGTTTATTGAGTACTTAGTATGTGCTGGCTGCAGAGCCAAGTCTTTTTTTTTTTTTTTTCCTTTTTTGAGACAGGGAGTCTCACTCTGTCACCCAGGCTGGATTGCAGTGGCACAGTCTCAGCTGACTGCAACTGGTACCTCACAGGTTCAAGCGATTATCAGGCCTCAACCTCCTGAGAAGCTGGGACTACAGGCGTGTACCACCACACTCAGCTAATATTTGTATTTTTAGTAGAGGCGGAGTTTTGCCATGTTGTCCGGGCTGGTCTTGAACACCTGACTTCAGCTGATCTGCCCGCCTCAGTCTCCCAAAGTGCTGGGATTACAGGGGTGACTCACCCCACCCAGCCAGAGTCAAGTATTTCAAGTATCAGAGCTGCCTGCCTGCCTCCCTGTCTCCCTGCCTTCCTTCCATCTGTTTGTTACCTGACTTAATCTTTGAAATAACCCAGTGATACATGATATACATTTTCTAGGTAGATAGATGAAGGGTTAGGAAGATGTAACTTGTCCTAAATCATTTGTCTTCTAAGTGGTGGAACTGATTTTCTCACTGACTATAGATGTTGAGCCCATTACTATGATACCTACTGCCTTTTAATTTTAAAAGTTATCATTGTTTTATCATTTTCATCATTATCATATGATTTACCTCTTCTCTTGTGTCTTGTAATCCGATTGGGCATGCTGACATACTAAACCATATTCTTTGCCACTGGGAACTAATTCACCTGTGAAAAGTCATACACATAGGCTCGAAGAAAGAGCTTGGTTATGATGATGTTGTTGTGACAACTATCTCCGGGGCTGGAGTTAGAGCCAGGGTCCCAACTGCCACAGTTCATGTAGGGGTAGACCAGTGCTTCCTTCTGGGTGATGAGGAAGCTGGATTTGGCAGCTGGGTTCATCTGCATTTGAAAGGGAGGTCGTCAGGGGTATGTTGGGAGGGCCAGAACCATCCACCCACTTGTTGGTGCCACCCGGCAATGGAAAAGCCTCTGGCCTCGGCCTTCTCAGGAAGGTTGTCCGTGGTGCCAGTGAGGGCTACCTTTCACATTACAGCAGCCCGGGCCTATCTCTCAGGAGGCCTGCTGATAATCAGTAAATGAAATTCACCTTTCTCCGATTCTTGAAAATGGAAAAGATGAGGGTTGAATTATAGGGCAAATCATGAACACTGTCTTTTTTTCCAGCATGGTATTTTGAGCTGCACAGAAGGGGGGAATTATTTTATTTGGAAGAACAAATTTAAGTTTGGCAGTTACCTGAAAGAAAATTAAGTGATTGCCAGTCCATTCTCTAGCCTTCTGAAGAAGATAGATTGTAATCTTTAATTAATCTATCACTCACACCAAAAGAAAAAAAAAAAAAGTGGGGCGAAGGGTGGGAGAATGTTCATATCACATTATTTTGGATGTCTGGGGTTGCACCTGGAAGCTCAGATAGCAATATCTAGGCACGGCTGCCAGCACTCTATACATTCACATTTGTTTAGTATTTTAATTTCCCCATGAGTCTTAAACCTCTGCATGGTGTGCAAGTTGAAGCCTGGTGTATGCACTTTGGCCACGGGCTTTCCCACTGTAATGAAGATGGAATGACTCCATGGATGACCTTTCCGTGCCTTTGTCTGTAGCCTGCCCTCCTCTTTAACTGAACACCTTCCAGACGAACATGCTCTGAACTCTTGAACTGCTCATTCTGTTCTCTGAGCGAATTGCTCGAGCTGCAGTTTATCATTATATGCCTCCAAAGACTTTGTGTTTCCTATGTCTGACATCGAGATAGCATTTTTCATAACCCTTTACTCGTCATAAATTTGATTGTTAAGGGACTGGGTTAATCTTATTTCTAATACCAGCATCTGATTTTAAAACCCTGATTTAGGAGCATTTTCTTTCTGCTACCTTCCTAAAATGCATGCTTGGAAACGTATAAAATATGTCACCTGATACTGGAGGATTGTTTATTTCTGTTCATTTTGTCCTGAATAGTACCTGTGAGATGCATTTGAAAACTTACCTTGTTTATATGTTTCTTCTGTTGCCATTTCTTCCATTACCTGGAATAGCTGCTTTGGATGGCAAACCAAGCAATGCCCTTTCACAGCTGTGGGATGAATGGGGAAAGAAGACGTGGTAAGGAAGCAATTCAGAGATCGTGAAGCATCTCATAGCAGCAGTCACAATTTTGTGTTGCATGATATTTCAGGAACTTGCAACCCTGATAACTCATGCCTGCCTCTCTATAGGCCTTTAACGATGTTGTATTGAATTTTGGTTTTCCTCTAGACGTTGCAGTGCATGACACATAGTAGTTGCTGAATAAATATGTGTTCAACTGAACTATGGTGGTTAGGTTAGTAATTAGATGTACAGACAAAATCACAGTAATCTCCGTGAGCCTTGTCTTACTGGTAAAGGAGTCTTGTGAGGATTAGTGGAAATGACTCGCAAAAATATCCACCTCTCTGTTTCCCTGCTAGGGGCTCTTGTCATAGGAGCCATTGTTGTCGCCTTAGAAAACTATATGGCGTTATTTTAGGGGGAGAGGTTAGAGTAGAATTTTAAAGAGTGCATTTCTCTTCCAGTAAGCAATTCTGCATTGATAAAAAGTGGACGAAGAATAAGTGAAAAATATTTAGTTAATTCTTGTTGACAGAAGTAGGACTTCAGATCCACATATATTACATTGTAGAGTGCACACATTCATTTTTCAGAATTTCCTAATTCTCTTCCACGTGTGGACAGATTTGCACATATGTGTGTGTGCAAATTGTACTTGCAGTGGCTGACTGGGAAACGAAATTTCTGCACCTTGCCAGAGCATGTTTTCCCTCTAAAGAGAGGCAGCTGATAATTAGTAATGCTAATGTCGGGGTGAGATGCAATAGATAATCTGACACCAGCAATGATGCCCAGAGCATTTATCTTTGATGCTGGGAATGCGTTCATTTTCTTTATCTTGCTATTAATGTACCTCTATTGGGAAATTTGCTCTCTCTTCATAGATAGGATCAGATCCAGTACATATTTATAAAACCACACTTACATTTAAATACAGGCGTTTCCCATTTCACAGTCTTTCTAGCTCCCCTTTCCAATACATCTCACACACACACACACACACACACACACACACACAGCCAAATCAGACAACAATATAAACTGTAGAGTTAACATTCTTTTTCCACCCTCACACTTTCCTTAGCCCCGACCTCTGTTCAATTTCTGCCTGAGAGAGTGATATATTCATATATTTAGATATGGTTAGAAAAAGCAAAACGGTAACAATAGAATCTGGACAGGATTGATGTCCTGCAGCAAGGAACAACAGAAAAAAAAATGGAATCAAGAACCCCGGTGCTTTTTATGGGTTAATTGTGCAGGGTTATCGTGTATCCCTTTAAAACCACCATCTTGATTCTGAGCTTTGGTTCTACACATTACAATTGTTGCCTGGGCCTGGATTTTTCCCCTTGCATGTTGCGTGTGGTAGTCCAACACATTTGCTGATTGCAAATATACTTATCTCTTTTCATGGGCATTACTAGTACTCAGGAAATCATCGAAGTGGGGTAAAATGAGAAAAGGATTAGTTTTATTTTGGACACATAAACAAGATGTCGTTTTACCAGTTGCTCATTAATGCTGATATTTCCCATGGGTCTCTGACTCTGAAATCTGCATGGAGTGTTTACACCCTGGGCTTGTTAGCTCCTACCTGAGCTCTGAGTTTCTGTGGATTTCTATAGGCTCCTGCAAATTTTATCCAGTGGATATTTTGTTGAAAAAAAAATGGGGTCTCATTCTGTTGCCCCGGCTGCAGTGCAGTGGCATGATCATAACTCACGGCAACTTCGAATTCATGAGCCCAAGCGATCTTCCCACCTCAGCGTGAGTAGATGGGACTACAGGCATGTGTCACCATGCCAGGCTAATGTTTAAAAATTTTTCTTAGAGGTAGAGCCTCACTTTGCTGCCTAGGCTGATCTAGAACTCCTGGCTTCAAGTGATCCTCCTGTCTTGAGCTCCCGAAGCGCTGGGACCAATAGAGATTTGTCTGAGAATTAGGTCCCCCACTATTAATAAGGTCATTGTCAGCTGAGTTGGGGAGGTGGCGTGGGTAGATACAATTAATTTAGATTTTTTAAAAGGCTTTTGAGAATATTCAGAGAACTTAACATATTTTGAGACCTGAAATTTATTTTAAACGTGAAAAGCAATTTACAAAATTGGACATACTCTGTAAATATACTTCTGTTATAAAAATAGACACGTACACAGACAAATATTCTGAGAGAAATACACTGAGATATCTACAGTGCTTGTCTCTGGATAGGATAGGGTATAATTTAATTGTTTATAGTTAAGTTAATGAACTTGGCCAGACAGACCTGGGATCAAATCCTGCCTCTATCATGAATTGGCTGTGAGGTGTGATATTGAAAAAGTGATTTAGCCTTTGTTCCCTTCCAGGTCCTTATCTGTAAGGTGGCAGTTACAATAATACCCACCTCCCAGGGTTATATGTCAATGGGTTAGGCACAGAGCTAGGAACTCAGCAAATGGACTACTATGAAGTATTAGCTTTTTACTGTTTCTCGTTTTCTGATTTTTGTCTCCTGTTGTGAACATACTTTGCTTTTGTAATATGAAAAATAAAAAATAAAAGTTGAATTTGTTTTGTTTATAAGAATCAGTCGAGGACAGATGGGACTATTTTCATGGATTGGTGTCTTGCTCGAAGTCGGTTAACAGAGGGTTTCTTTCAACGGAGTATACCAAAAAAAACCAAATGTGAATTACACAGACCCCAGCTTAGGACCTGGGCTTAATCTTCATGATGTTTGTAAAGTAATACTTCCTGGAGAAACCTCCCAAATTTCTGTCGACACTAGACATCTCAGGATTTGAAATGTTAAGCTAACAGAAATTGTTCATCAGGTGTATCTCCAGCCCTCCATAAACACTGCCGGATGGATGAACCGACTTAATGACATCTCCTGGTGCCATTTTCCTGACTGTGGATACTTGGGTAAGGAGGAGACTTTGACTCTAGATGACATGATGTACCCTGTGTTCTGCAAGCTGGAGAACATGTAGAATCTGAAAATTAGGAGAGAGGGGCTATCCGAAGAAGACAGAGTGGGTGTTGCAGGGACCTGCAGTCAGCCTGGTCCCCCAGTTTGCCTTTGAATTGGTCCCAGATTTTTTTGTTTTTGTTTTTTAATAGTTAAAGCTGAGAGCAAACCACATTGCTTACTATTGTCAGGGAATGAAAACTATGCGACAGAAGCCGATCTGCAGAGGTGACCATGTTCCCTGGAATTGAACTTCAGCAGGTGCCTACTGCACAGATCCACACAGGAGGGATTGCATAATGCAGCCAGCAGAGTTGCGCTCAACTGTGGTTTTATAAAAGACACAGAAACATATATTAAATAGACAATTCTTCTATCCGCCCTCTAAACTGGCATAACCTTGAATCATAATTCAACGAATGCGTTTCTGTGAGAAGTGAAGGTAATAAGCTCCAAGTGCTTTTGTTTCCTTTCTTTCTTTCTTAGTGCAGGGAAAATCAAGATGGGATTCTCAGTTAAAACCCAAACGAGGGGCCTCGGAGTTGTCACAATCTGATCCCTGAGGATGTTAGCCCAATATCTTTCTGTAGCCAGAACCAATAGAAAAATGAGAGGAGGAGAGCAGAAGCACAATAGCAAACATTTTTCCTTTCATGGTCTAACTGTGTGAGTGTGTGTATGTCTAGAAGGGGATGTGGTTGAGGAAGGGCATAGTACACATATTTGAGCAGAGGACACGTGTTTCATTTCTTGCTCATATGACATGTCCAGTGTGGGCTGGTAGGTTCTTCTGCACAGTCCCTGAGGGACCCGGACTGATAGAGTCTGTGATCTCACAGCTGCTACATCTGGCACACATGGCCTTCTTGATCTCCAGTTAGGGAGAGTCACAACAGCAATTAAATGGTTTGGTCTGAAGTGTCACGTGTCGTTTCCTCTTGACTGCCTACTGGTTAGGCCAGTCATGTGGCCCTGCAGAGGGTGGGAATGTCTCATCCCCCTGGGGGCTTAGAAGAAAACCAGAGGTCTGTGCACGCTATGAGTTTTTTCTACAAGGATGCCCTTTCGCATACAGAGAGAAGGATTAAGAGGGTCCTGTACTGTTGGTTGATAAAGTCAAAGTTGTGAACAGAGCAAAAGGTCATTGCTTGGTCATTGCAGCTTCCACCCAGTACCTTACACAGAAGTTTGGGCCCTAACATGGAAATTTTTCAACAGTGGCCAAATTCTGTTCGAAGCACTGTATTGAGCATACCATATGCTGAAAGACTTGGAACACAAACAGCTAAGGCCAAGGGCACTTCTCAGTGTTAAACCCTCAATTGTAATGGAGGTATCAAGCCTATAAGACCCAAGACCTTAACTTTTGTGCTCCTTGTCTTGTGGACGGAACATCCATCCTCAAAACAGAAACCTGTCAGATCCCTTGAATATACTGACAATACACTGATGACAATTGAATGCCCCATAAATTGCGTCTCCCGCAGGGCCTGGTAGGTGCCCTGTCTTGCTGCTTATGACTCTGAAACCCTGTTTATTTGTATCAAGGACGGTTGGTACTTTAATCATCAATAAACTAACGTTTCAACAGCCTGCCATAAATTTCTTGTCAAAAAAAGGGATTATGATTAGAACACTGTGATAAAAGAGAATTTGCAGATAGACTTACATCCCTCAGTTTCAAAGCTTCTAGTAGTAGGGCTTAGAGGTTCCTAGAGTAGGAAAAGCCTAGCTAAGCAGAAACCCATGTTTTTGACTTTCAGGATATTTGTGAATTAATTTACTTGCATATATTGGCCAAGATCTAGCACAATCTCTTAATATTCAATGAATAAAAAATTGAGTTTTGAGAGCAAATATTTTGGTAGGAAATAGAGAACTGACACTAATATTCTCTCTGACTATAATTGTAAAACAGTAGATGTCTTTCACCAAGCGCTAACATTATATTAATTATTAATAAAATCCAACTCCTTAATAATACAATCATAGTTACCATTTATTGAGAGCACTCTTCTGAACATTTTGCATTCTTTATTTAATCTTCCCTACAACCTTATTAAGTAGACATTATCTTCATCTTATTAAGTAGACAGTTCCTCATTTGCAGATGAGGAAACCGTGACTGACTGAGTTAAGTGAATGCCAAAGTCACAGAGCTGCTGAGTGGCAGAGTTGTAATTCCCATGCAGAACTGTGTGGCATCAAAGCCATTTTTTAACTCATTGCAATGCACAGTGGGTTAAAATGAGATGATTGAAAATGAGATGTGGCTGGGCATGGTGGCTCATACCTCTAATTCCAGCACTTTGAGAGAATCACTTGAGTCCAGGAGTTTGAGACCAGCCTGGACAACATAGCCAGACCATCCATCTCTACAAAAAATTTAAAAATTAGCTGGGTATGGTGGTGCACTCCTGTGGTTCCAGCTACTCAGGAGACTGAAGTAGGGGGATCACTTCAGCCCAGAAGTTCAAGGCTGCAGTGAGCTGTGATCACTCCACTGCACTCTAGCATGCGTGACAGAGTGAGACTATCTCAAGAAAAAATGAGATTATGGCCAGGCGTGGTGGCTCATGCCTATAATCATAGCACTTTGGGAGGCCAAGGTGGGAACATCATTTGAGCCCTGGAGTTAAAGACCAGCCTGGGCAACATAGTGAGACACCAGCTTTACAGAAGAGAGAGAGAGAGAGAAAGAGAGATTATTTCTAGAATAAACAAACCAAACGTGAATTAAGTTTTCATTCTTATTTTAGTGATTCTCTAAGTACATACCCATATTCTGATTCACTCAGCACTTTAGGACTGTCTGAGTAGTAGTAACTTCCTTCCCACTGGTACCACTGTGGCCAGGGAGTGACTGCAAGGGCCAAAACTTTTGTTGGGGAGCTGTTTGGCCTAAGTGAAGGTCCAGCACCAACTCAGGGATGTTGTATTGGTTCTAATCTCTGCTTCTGAGGAAACGGTAACCTGCAGGGCGATTGTGGCCTGCTGCTCATGCGATGTATTGAGATGGTTTCTTCTAATCCATTTCTTTAAAAAAAAATTCTTTTTAAAGAGAAGGGATTTTATTATGTTGCCCAGGTTGCTCTTAAAGTCCTGGGATGATGAGTTCCTCCTGTCTTAGCCTCCTGAGTAGCTGGGACTACAGGTGCCTGCAACCATGTCTGGCTTAAATCCATCCTTAAACAAGTTCAATGTTTTATTTCCTTCAGATAAAATGAGAGTGGAGAGACCACAGTGATGCCCAGGAGTAGTCATGCTTGGCGATTAAATAGGTATTGAGTCTCTATTCTGAAACAGGCACCGTGTTCATTTGCTATGGCTAACATGACAAAATACCACCCACTGGGGATATTAAACATTAGAAACTTATTGTCTCACAGTTCTGGAGGCTGGAAATTCAAGACAAAGTTGCTGGCAGGGCTTCTCTGAGGCCTCTTTCCTTGGCTTGCAGACAGCCGCCTTCTTGCTGTGTCCTCACGTGGCCTTCCGTCTGTTTCTTGGTGCACATCCCCGGTGTCTCTTCCTCCTCTTTTAAGGACACCAGTCCTCTTGGATTAGGGCACCACACTTATGACATCATTTAACCTAGTTACCCTTTCAAAGGCTGTATCTTGAAATACAGTCACATGGAGGGTTAGAACTTCAGGATATAAATTTGAGGGGGACACAGTTTAGTGTATAACATGCTCTATGCTGGGCACAAGGAATGTTATGGTGGATAAGGGGAAAATGGTCCCTACCCTCTGTCAGTTTTTTATGGAAGAAGAAAGACAGTCTTTAAAGAAATTCACATAATTAATCACAAAAAGCTAATACTATGACAGAGAATGTGTGATACTAATACAGCTTAGAACAGGTGACTCTAACCTTGTGTAGGAGCTAAAGAAGGCTTCTCTGAGGAGGTGAGGTTGGAACTGAAGCATGAAAGGGAAGCAGAAGGGGGTCAGGCAGGAGAAGGCTTGGGACCAGGAGGTAGAGAAAACAGTAGTGTGATTAGAACTTTAAGGCCTGGTTCTGCATGCAAAAGGTTTCAGGACTTGAAAGGCAGCCTACATTGAGTGTAACTAGAAAGTGAGGGCAAGAGATTGTTCAAAAGAATACTGGACCCAGAGTTTCATCACTTTGTTAATTACATCTAATATTGTGGGATTGCAATTACCTTGCCCAAGAAAAGATTATTTACGATTCCATTGTTTAGATTGTTTGTTGAAATGAGTAATTCTCAAAACTTCTGGATACCTGAGACTTAGCTAGGAACTTATTTTTAAAATATAAATTCCTAGTCCCACTCCCTAAAGGTTCTGATTCAGTACATTCAGGATGGGGTCTAGGAATCAGTGTGTTTAACAAGTACATCAGGTTCTTCTGGTACAGATGGTCCATGAACCACACTTTGAGAAAGCTCCGTCTAAAGAGATAAGTTACTGACGTGTGTTACCAAAGAGAGCCTAGAAAAGTTGGGCACAACAGTGGTTGTAAAGAACTACCAGACCTGGGCCAGGCCTGGTGGCTCATGTCCGTAATCTTAGCACTTTGGGAGGCTGAGGCGGGTGGATCACTTGAGCCCAGGAGTTTCAGATCAGTCTGGGCAACATGGTGACACCCTACCTCTACAAAAAAATAGAAAAAATTAGCTGGGAATGGTAGTGCATGCCTGTTATCCCAGCTACTTGGGAGGCTGAGGTTCGAGGGTTGCTTGAGCCTTGGAGGTCAAAGCTTCAGTGAGCCAAGATCATGCCACTGCACTCCAGCCTGGGAGAGCGTGAGGTCTTGTCTCAGAAAAAAAACAAAAAAACAAACTACCAGGCCTGTTGGAATGTCTGCCAGTTTCAAACCACGGGGATAGGGTGAGATGAACATTGATTGAGTCTTTACATCTGAGACACTATAACAAATGCTTTTTGTACATCAGCTCTTTCAAATTAATACAGTTCTACTAGAGGGGGCACTATTAGTATCCCCAATTTACAGATGAAAAAAATGAGGGACAAAGAGGTTAGATGTGTATCTAAGATCTCATAGCTCACAAATGACAGAGCATGCACCCAAATACCAGGTTTCAGTGACCCTGTGGTGAAGTGTGGTAGCTGGCATTTGCCTAGTGTTGACTGTGCTCTAGACACTGTATTAGTTACAGGTGATTCTACTTCTCATTCATTAGGTCATCCAGAAAGCCTTGTGCTTTAGTCTGTCCTGGCTACTATAACAAAATATCATAAACTTAGGTGGCTTATAAACACCCGAAATCTATTTCTCATAGTTCTTGAGGCTGGGAAGTCCAAGATCAAGTTGCTAGCAGATTGAGTGTTTGGCAACGGTCTACTTCCTGGTTCCTAGATGTCCACCTTCTTGCTATGTCCTCATATCGTGGGAGGGGCAAAGAGTCTCTGTCTCTTGGGCCTCTTTTAAGCCCTTAACCCATTCATGAAGGCTTTGCCTCAATGACCTAATCACCTCCCAAAGGCCCTACTTCCTAATTCATTATATTGGTGATTAAATTTCAACATATGGCTGGGCGTGGTAGCTTACACCTGTAATCCCAGCACTTTGGGAGGCTGAGATGGGCAGATCGCTTGAGGTCAGGAGTTCAAGACCAGCCTGGCCAATGTGGTGAAACCCCATCTTTACTAAAAATATTTTGAAAATTAGCCGGGTGTGGTGGTACATGCCTGTAATCTCAGGTACTCCAGAGGCTGAGGCAGGAGAATCCCTTGAACCCAGGAGGTGGAGGTTGCAGTGAGCTGAGATCACACCACTGCACTCCAGCCTGGGTGACAGAGCAAGACTCTGTCTCAAAAGAAAAAAAAAAAAATTTCTACCTATGAATTTTGCGAGGACGCAAACATTTAATCCGTAGTACTAATGTGGACATGATTTGAGCTAAGACTCTGCTGTTGATTCTCTTCAAAAACTTGGCAATAGCCCTTGGATCCCATTAATTCCATTCAACAGTCATGTATTTTATTAATTTTTGTTCCTAAAGAAAAAAAAAATCCAGACTGCTTAGAAAATAAATGTGACTCATGCAGGGCAGAATGCGAATTTTCTAAGTGACGAACTTGTTAACATATTATTTTAATCTAAAGACATCCTATCCCTGAATTTAGGGGGAGACTTTTTTTTAAGTAAGGTTTATTTTTAAAATTGTTTTGCAAACTTTTTAAGAGCACATCACTGCCTCATTGGATGAATCATATTTTTAACTTCCACTTCCCATCAATTTAAACATCATCTCTCAAGGAACTGATGGGCCAGTTGACTCTAAATGAGTTTGCCTTTCATGCAGTGTTGTTCTGTCCGCCTGCCACAGAAGTGATTCCAGGTCATTCCAACTTATTTAATTAATTTTGGAGATGAAATTATTTTGCCCAATAACTAGAATGCTAATGGGACTTACTGTAATGGTTCAGTTCAGGTTTGTTGGTTTGAAAATAAACGCCTTCATTTCAATATTTGCCTTTTGGCTGCAGCCCGTTAACTGGTCACACAGTAACCTCATTAACATCAAGGCTTAATTGTAAGTTAACGTGCACCTAGTTTTTGTAAAGAAGGTTTCTATCTTAACTGCCAAGTTTTGCCCCCCAAATATAGCCCCAAACTGGCATTTCCAACAGATGGGTTGGTGTAATATAATTCATGCTTTTAAACATCATAGTTTTATCAGTGCCTTGATAATAAAAATTTGAACTTATTTTTAGAAGTTAGAATAAAGTGAGGAAAATAAATTTCAGCTCTCTGGAGTGTCACTGTGGTATTGAGATTTGTGGAGGTGTACTACATCCGTAATTGGGAGAGGTTGCCAGTCGTAAAGGAGGGACAATAGAACCTCTGTAGAATCAAAGGCAGAATTAAAATCTGCATGTTAATAGCTTTCCTGCCAGTCACGAATAGATTCATTCTTCACATCTCGGATATATAAAGCTTATTTCAAAATAAATTCTGGGGAGCGTTCAACCTGATTGAATCTGCTGTAAGCTCTGTTAATATATTTGTTCGAGTCACTTGCACTCAAAAGCTTTTTAGACAGAATATCACTTTTTTATATTATTCATGGTAATGTAATTCCCCCCTTTAATCTCTTCAGGGTTTCCCATTCAGTCATGATATGCGATTCAGAGAAAGTTGGATCGAACATTAATCATGCTATCTCGACTTCTGTGTGTCTCCTTTTTGTCCATCTCTTAAATCAGTAACTTGGCAGCAGCAAGACATGTGGCCACTCCAGACCATTTGATCGAAGAGCTCTTGTTAGGAGATTAGGCTGCTAATCTGCAAGCCAGCTAATGGAAATTATTTTGGGCAAGGAAACAAAACTGAACAACATTAGCAAAATCACTACATATGGGAATCAAGTACATTCTAAACGGCTTAATCCTGCAGTTTAGATATGAAGCCTAAGGGTAAGATGAACGTCTTAGATGATCTGAGATATCCAAATACCTGTAACATACACTTGTATGGTGTATGTAGGGCAGGACCCCCATCAGAAATGGGGACTGTTTAAAGGATTTTTTATTTAGCCAGATAAAATAAACAAGGACAGAGTTGACTGAGAAAAAAGAAAGAAAAAAAAGTCAGGAGAGTAGGACTGAAAATTCCCATCCCACCCCTCAACAATGAAGGGAAATGCCTGGGTTGAAAACACGTAATACATATTCAATAAATGTTCATGGTTGAATCAAGTTACCTGGTAGAGATTTAATCTTTATTTCAAAAAGAGTGGTTGTGAATCTTTAAAAATCTCTTTGGTTCTTTGACATTCTCTTCTTCACTAAACCCAAATTAATAATTCCTTAATATTGTCATTAAAAGTTCTCACTGGATCATTCCATTTATACTCAGAGTAACAAAGCAAACCCAATTATTTGAGAGACACTGAAATGAATTTTCAGCCTAGAACAGCATCTGCAAACTTTGCAAAGGGCCACATGATAAATATTTTCTGCTTTGTGGCCCATAAGGTACCTATCACAATTACTAAACTATCATGCATTAGTGAAAGCACATAGATAATCTATAAACAAATGGACATGGTTGTGTGACAATAAAACTTTATTTAGAAAAACAGGTGGTAGACTGGGTTTAGCTTGTGAGTTGTAGTTTGCTGGCCTCTGGTCAAGAGCACATGTTTGGGAGACATAATTTCAAAAATCATTTTCTTTTTTGATTTTCATGGTTTTAGAACATGATATTTTCAACTATGGATGAATGCTCATCTTTTGAATTTTCATTTTTGTCTGACATAACTCAAAGCCCTTGCTTTGGGAGTTCTTGTTAACCCTGACATTTCTTGTCAAATACCTTACTTCTGGGCTGTGCTGGGGATGGCAGCAGAGTCGGGGTGGTTGGATGGGAAGGCGGGAGAGAGCTAGCTTGGAGATGATACGCTTTTCCATCCTTGAGTAACTTGGGAAAAAGTCAGGAGTGTGGAATGAAGAATTGGAATATAAAGGCTGAGGGCATACCTAATTTTTTTTTTAAAGATTAAGAAAAAAGGAGTAAGAGAGATGGTATGACTTGTCACTTGGCTGGGGGCTCAGCATTAATTGATAAATCCAGTATAAGGAATGCATGACATTGTCTTTTGAAGAAAGACATTGCATGTTAGGATTCTGAGTAACAGTCAATATATTCAATGAAACAAATATCTAATATATTCCATGAAACAAGTATCATGAATATATTCCATGAAACAAATATCATGAATATATTCTATGAAACAAATATCCAATATATTCCGTGAAACAAATATCATGAATATATTGTGTGAAACAAATATCGTGAATATATTCCATGAAACAAATATCCAGTATATTCCATGAAACAAATATCGTGAATTTATTCCATGAAACAAATATCGTGAATATATTCCATGAAACAAATACTGTGAAATCATACCACTGATTTTTGAAGAAACCTAATGAAAACAGCGTGCTCCTAAATCTTTTTTCTGGGTGATCTTTAGATAGCTTGTCTTCTAAACTTTTGTGTATCATTGTCTGAATTTTCCCAAGAAAGGAGGATTTTGATCTCCTATTTATTTATATTTATTTAAATTTTTAACCTTCACATTGACCCAGTGTTGTAAGGAAATGGGAGAATATTTCCCTGATGTCTTGGAAACTGGGACTCCCATCCTACAATTCAAGTGTTGGAATGTTCCAGGGAGGCTGGGCTAAGGTGGTCTGTTCCTGTCACTGGTTCAAAGGAAAGGAATAGCCTAGACCTAAAGGATTCTGTCTGGTAGATGTTTGCTCTTCACGCCTGTGCTTTCAATGGTGAATATCCTCAGCGGGAGGCAGCCACCTGATGCCCGCCACCCCCTCCCCGCCCCTCCCCGTTTCTCAGATCAGACAGGCAGGCTGAGGAGCGCTTAACACCCCAGCCTCTCGTGAAGCATCCTGAAAAAACATACTTTGTCTTCCTCCATCAACTTTGTTTGTCCTTTGCCGAGACTCCAGGGACATGATTGCTCTTCATTTTACCCTGGAGATCAAAATAAACAGAAACCACTTTCACCTTTCCTGTTCCAGGGTTAAGTGCCCAAGCAGGTGTTGTTTCTGTCCTGTGGTTTCCAATTGGAAAAACCACCCCCTTTTACCTGTAGCAGCAAAGGCAGGGAGATTTTGAGACCTGGGGAGGGCTCTCTACTGTGTTAACAGAACTGGCTCTTGGTTGGGGGGTGGGGGGCACCCATTCTTGGCTTCTTATAATACTTCCTTTCTCATGCATTATCTGGGGCTCCCTCTGGAAGGAAAATGATGGAGAGGTCACTGGCCTGATGACCTAGGGACCCAGGCAGTCCTTACAGGGACCCAGAATTTCACATGCAAATGTGACCTCCAATTAAAGCTGGACTTGCTTAACCCCATTTCCCCCCAAAAGATGATACTTGTAATGCCGTTCTGATGAAGCCATCTCACTCCGTAAACTGTCATCTGATTTACACAAAGCCATCTGCTTCCATACGGGGTGTTTTATTTGGGATCCAGGAGGGGAGAAGGTGCATCTGCCCCCTCCATAGCATCTGAATCTTAATGAATAAAAGCACTCATACTTCTTTAAAAGGGAATAGTGTGATGCTATTTATAGTTTGATACAGTTTTGTAATCCAGCTCCACGCTGCATCTTTACTGTCAGTCATTTGAGGAAGTTCACTTCTCTGCTGGTTTTCTGAGTGAGGGAGCCATGAGCAGAAGAGCAGCTGGAGGGTCCAGGAGCCCCCTGAACTGAGTATCCGGTGGGAGGTCAGATTTCCGCGTTCAGAACGAGAGCTCGTACGGCATCCACGCGTGTGTTTCTCACGCATATCCCCAGCCCAAGTGGAAGAGGACTTCTGCAGCTCTGTTAGTTCTTTCTCTTCATAAGAAAAAGCAGATTTTAAGTAACTTATCATTTGTTCATTTAGGTACTCATTCTTTATTCCTTCTTCATTCATTTTCCATTTCTCCTTCCTTTCTCACTCTGTTCTCCCTGTTTTAACAGGTTTTATTTTTATTTTGGTATAGTAAGGTCAAGATGAGGAAATGACTGCTGTTGCAAAGACTGTTTGTTACTCACAGATCCACGGGGACTCCGCAAGCCACAGGGAGTTACCTGGGAAAGCCCCAGCGTCAGGCAGGAGGCAGAGGGAGAGAGGAAGAACTGTTAAGAGTTTTGAGCTGGAAGCCATTGTCCTCAGCAAACTAACACAGGAACATAAAACCAAATACCTCATGGTCTAACTTGTAAGTGGGAGCTGAATGATGAGAACACATGGATACAGGGAGGGGAACAACACACACTGGGGCTTGTTGGGAGTGGGGTTGGGGGAGGGGGAGCATCAGGAAGAATAGCTAAAGGATATTGGGCTTAATACCTAGGTGATGGGTTGATAGGTGCAGCAAACCACCATGGCACAGGTTTACCTATGTAACAAATCACATCCTGCACATGTACCCTGGAACTTAAATTTTTTTAAAAAAATGTTTTTATTGTGATTTTCACAGGAAAGAAGGGGCCAGGCAGGGTAAGCAGGCTTAGGATTGGCTGGCTTGGGTCATTTCCCTGGGCCCTGGGACACAGGGGTTGTCTTTAGCTGTCTGACCCATGGCCATGGGGTGATTTGGGCAGGTGGGTGTGGCCTGGAGTGCTAGCGCAATAAAGCCAGTGGTGAGGGTGTGGCTCTGAATTGGTTGGTTTGCATTTGAACTGTGCTTACCGGTGAGCTGTCTACTATCTGTAGGAATTCACTAGAGCCCTGTAAAGAAGGCCTACAAGGGAGCAGGTTTTAGGCAGTAATAAGTGAGCAGTATGGCGCCCTAATAGAAGGAGGGATGTCTGTGGCCAATAAACATGGCTCAAACTTGCCCCTGATAGAGAGCCTTTCCCTAGAACGTGTGGGAGGAAGAAGGCCTGGGAGAGACAGCAGGGTGACCAGAGCAAGTGAAGTCACCAGGTATTGGTGAGTGTGGTCCTGCAGACCCCCCTGGTGGCAGTATTGGTGGTCACAGGTGGCAAAGAGAAGTGTGGCTGCCCGGAGAGCTTGGCTGAGGTTGGAACGTGGGAGCTTAAGAGAGCAAACTCCCATAGCTTGGTGCAGACAGAAAAGTGTAGAAAGGTCGAGTGTAACACAGCGGAGGGCTCTGATGCTCTACTGAGGAGTGGAAGTGTTTTTCTGAGGGCATTGAACAGGCTGTCAAGCAGGGAGGCAACAAATCTGAGTTGTTCCACAGATACTTTGAGTGCAGTACAAGTTGGTAATGGGTAAGAGGCTAAACCATGTGGCACCCCTTCCCACTTACCAGCTTCCTGCTACCGTGCAGAAAAGCGCTGAAGGTGGCCTGCCCTAAGGCAGTAGCACTAGAGTAGGGATGGGGAGGACTTGGTGGCCAGATGCACGTGGACGTGATGAAAACGGAGGTGAAGAACTGTCAAGATTTTCACTATCAGTGGTATAAGCCCCGTAGTAATATGCATGGGTTTTAAGCTCCACACTGTAAAACCTAGGGTATGAAAACATTTCTGGCTGATGGGTTGGTAGAAGTGATAGATAGATACATATATACACATATATACACAGTAATAGATATAGGTAAAGACCTTGATATAAGTACATATATTGTATGATACATATCCATGCATATACATAGGTGTACACACACGTACACAAAAATATTTATGTGCCTTTGGACAAAAAAAAATCCCCAGGACAGTCTCATTTGGCTTTTAAAATGCCGCTGTTGAATAGGACCATAGAGGTGCCCTAAGGCAGCCTTCCATTCAGGGCACACAGATTTGGTTCCTCAGTTCCCTTCTTCTCTGAGTCACGTGGGCTGCACCTGTCTCTCAGAAGCCCACGGCCCACCCAGAGCCCTTGACTCTGAATGGTGGCCCAGTGCTTTCTGAAGACAGAGGTGGGACCTGGTGCTGGAGACAATCCATTCCTTTCACAGAGACTGTAAGCCTTACATTAGGCATTAATGCCTTACAAAAAGGCATTAATTTTGCTGCATAGGCAGCCTGTTCTCCCACGAAGCACTGACTAAGAAGAAAAGGGGCCCGGAAAAACCAGCAGGGCCTGGCAGACAACTTGTGGCTCCCTTGCCATTTAAGGTCCCGAGGAATGTAGAGACATTGGTGGGGGCCAGGGTGGGTTTGGAAGGAGGGATTTTTTTCTCTTTGTCTATCTCTCTTTCTCTCTGTCTTACTCTCTTTCTCTATAGTTAATGCTATGATTTTGTAAAAAAAAAAAAAATTCTAGTTTCTCAGAATCCTCATTGGAGGCATATGTATATTTCTAAGTTTAAGTGTATTCTCCTATACTGTCCAGGGAAAGGAAGCATTTTTCAACCAAACTGAAAGTAGGGAAAGGTACTCTCTTTTATTCTAATAGTCACATTTCCCAAAACATACCCTTAATATTCTACATTTGGCGCAGTTATTGTTGAATACTTGGAAGGCAATGTATATAGCATACAGAGCTGCAGCTTTGGACTTTGTGGCTTTAGGTAAATTACTTATTCTCTTTGCACCTCAGTATAGTCTTCTGAATGATGGGGACAGTAGCAACATCGATGTCTCGGGGCTTCTGTGAGTATTCATGAAGATAATATATGCAGGCCAGTACCACCTTCCCCACTAAAGGAGTGCCACTTATTTTTACTACTTGTATTATTATTGTTGTTGCTGTACCTCTGAAGGGCTTTAGTCCTCTTATGAGCAAGGCAAAAGGGACATTGTTCACTCTTTGGACCGGAAGTAAAAAGCCCCTGCAGTTCCAAATGACTCCACATTTGGAAAGATTTTACAAGGAGCTCAAAAAAAGCCTCTTGTTTGACTTTGCCCACAAATGCCACAGGAGGACTCTTCTGAACCATGCCAAGAAGAAAAATGAGAATGCCAGCCTAAATCAATGTTATCACAATCTCTGCAGAATCGTGATGTCTCTGATTCTTGAAAGTGTCTACTGCAGGGTATTTATTATTCTGTGATAATAATAAATCGCTGCTTATGAAATGCAGGGAATCGAGTGTCATGGAGGGGAGGGATGGAAGTAACAGGGAGAAGAACTGCGAAAGACGGAGGTCCAGCCAGGCCTAGGCTATTAATCATCGCCCTCCATTATTTCCTGAAGATTCATTCATTGTTCCATAGGTACCTAGAGGGTCAATTAGAGACCACAGACAGGCTTTTTCAAAGACACAGGAGGGTCAATTAGGCCCTCCTTATAATTTTCTGCTTTAACAGCAAATGCCAGCCTATCGTGCATCAGATGCAAGCGAGTTTGGAAATAAACAGGGTACTTTCCCTCTTCCTTTAAAAAAAAAGAAAGAAAAAATCCAACACAGAGACATGGAGGCAGTGGGCGATTGGGAGCGCTGGGCTTGCTGGCTGTCAGGATCTGGTTCAAGGAAGGCAAAGGGAATTTTATCACCAACCCGGACTTGTGAGGAACAGAGTTCTTGTGGTCTCAGAGCACGGGGAACAGTCAGGGAATTTGTATGATGGAGCACCCTGTTCCCATATCTGAGATGATTCATTTATCTTGAGTGCCATCTTAACTACAATTAGAGTACAATTATAAAGTATCTACAATGGAAATGGGACTTGAAATCAATCGCAGCTGGACTGGCGTGCGGTGAGTTGCCGTGCCCACCACGAGTGTTGTCTGTTTAGGACAGAGTTCAACCAAATGCACTGGTGTGTGATTTTGCACAACACTGCTTTGTATTTGTTTTCCTTGAGAGCGGCAAACATATTTTTTATTTATTTTATTTTTATTTTTTGAGATGGAGTTTTGCTCTTTCACCCAGGCTGGAGTGAAGTGGCATGATCTTGGCTCACTGCAAACTACCCCCGCCCCCGGATTCAAGCAATTCTCGCACCTCAGCCTCCCGAGTAACTGGGATTACAGGTGCCAACCACCACGCCCAGCTAATTTTTGTATTTTCAATAGAGATGAGGTTTTGCCATGTTGGCCAAGCTGGTCTCGAACTCTTGACCTCAGGTGATTCACCCACCTCAGCCTCCCAAAGTGCTGGGATTAAGGCGTGAGCCACCGAGCCCAGCCGGCAAACTGATTTTGAAACACATTACAATAAAATAAACAGAAGAAAGGATTGTCCTAAGTGAGAAGCAGAGATGAAAATGTGGAAGGATGATTGTGAGAAGTCCACATTGCTCCATTTGGACTTTCTTTCTGTAGTGGGCTATTAGATTTTGCCTCTGCTTGTTTCTGAATACCCAAGCTTGCTAACACAGGGAAAGACCAATTACCATGATTATTATTATGTACCTTAAGACCTGATTCTACCTATCTACCGTCACATAGACATTTGGAAGCAAAAAAGAAATGCTTTTCATGTGGGAAAGACCAATACCAACTTCAGTGATATTATTTCCCTCCCACCCCGGGCTCTTGGGAATATCTCTTAGCCCTCAATTGTCACATTCATTCTGCAGATGTTAGCATGTGCAGGCACCGTTCTAGGTGTTGGGGATACAGCCAAAAATAAGCAGGAAAACCCCATTCTCTTCATTTCTGGAATGCTGGAGCCCTGGGCCCGTGGGGCCCGTTTCACTTCAATGTTTTTTGTCGTCATTGAGTTTCCAAGAAGGGAGTGGCACTACAGCTGAAGAGGATGACCCTCTGTCAGAGCCTTTGCTAAAACCACTGAAAACTGTCTTATTTTTCATTTTCCCCAGAAAAGGGACACATAAGTACGTTCCTCAAGGGAAGGGTTTTTTTTTTTTTTTTTTTTTTCCTTTTGAGTTGGGTGTCTCACTCTGTCATCCAGGCTGGAGTGCAGTGGCGCAATGTCAGCTCACTGCAAACTCCGCCTCCTGGGTTCAAACAATTCTCCTACCTCAGCCTCTTGAGTAGCTGGGATTACGGTCACCCACCACCATACCCAGCTAATTTTTGTATTTTTTAGTAGAGACAGTGTCTCACCATGTTGGCCAGGCTGCTCTCGAACTCCTGACCTCAGGTGATCTGCCCGCCTTGGCCTCCCAAAGTGCAGAGCAGGAATTTCGTTGGTTTTGTACACTGCTGCTTTTTCAGAGCCTGGAACAGTGCCAAGCACATAGTCGGCCCTCAGTGAACATTTGTTGACTAACTTAGCTCACAGATGTGGGGCTGTGATTCTGAAGGCCCGGGCTCATTCTTGGCTTTCAGAGAGGTTTGCTTTTGCTGCTGGGCAGCTTCGGCCCTGGCTGCTGCTGCCACCACCTTCCTGGAGGTCAGCTTCATTTTCAATTTTTTGCCCTTCTGATCCCTGGGTAAGAAGCAAGAAAATTTTCTAGTGCCTGGAGTCTGCATTCTTGTTTCCCAGTCGTATCCTAGAAGTTGCAAATTACTGGCTTGTGGATGTCTTTGGTTTGGCCTGCTGAAGTTTGTTTTGGATTTTTAAATGAAATAAATTAGCTGTGAACATTTAAAACTTGGGAGACGTCCCATTAAAATTGGGATTTCCTGCTTATCTCGACAAAGCAGATCTGGCATCCTTTGCCTGCATTTTGCATTTGGCTACAGTTGGCTGGACTTGAGCAGCGGCTGCCCCTCTTTAGCTGGGGCATGTGCCCTCTGGTTTGCCATAGTACCCATCAGGCCTGCTTCACTCATTGTAGAAATGGCCTGGCCTCCTAGGCATTGGAGATTTCTGTTATGCTAACTCATGAGCTTGCCTGCTTACACCTAGCTGTTGTGGTGGTTCTCACAGGTCTCCCCGATCCCAGCCTCCAATTCACTGAGCTGGCCTCTGCCAGTGTCACTTCTCCCCAGTCTTGGCTTTGATCAAGCTTGGAAAGGCCTGGCCTTTGTGTTGTCACATTCTTCTGCCTAGAGTATGCCTTTTCCTTCACCAAACCAAGTGGCTCTTTCGAAAGACTTGCCTGAATCCTAGACCCCTTCTCTCTACAACCTTCAGTCTGAGTTGGGTACCTTACATCCTTCTTTGTTCCCATACTTACCCCTGCAACTATGGTCATTTTGTGGTTATCTGTTTAATTCTCTGCTGGCTATTCCAGGCCGTCATCTCCCTGACTACAAGGACTTTGTTGCTCACAATCATATCCATGATGTCCACACAAGATCTGGCCTCTACGTGGAAGGACACATAGTTCCGTCTGGCTTGGAGCCTAGCTTGGGAGAGGGACAGTGGTGGGGAAGGGTGAGCTTGGAGATAGAGCTGAAGTTCCCAGGTGCTTCAGCAGTTACAGCAAGATTCTAGATCTTATCCTGACAGTCACAGAAAGCACTGGGAGCGTTTATGAATGTTCTGGTATCTCACATAATAAGGGGACCATGCATGTATTTTAGAAAGAGCCCTCTGGCTTCAGGGAAGAACGATGGATTTGTGAGGGTCTGGACTGGTAGCAGGTGGGCTCCTAGAATAGTCCAGGCAAGAGATCATGGAGGCCAGAGCCAGGGATGGATATAGACTAAGACATGCCTGTAGACTGAGTGTCGAGGAGCAAGTAGATCAACTTCTAGCATGAGACTGGGAGAAAGAGATGCTCTCCAGCCAATGGATTTATGAAATTAATGAACTTTTTCCCTTTCCTCCCAAGCATTGCCTGGATCACCTTGTTAATATGGTTTCTTATTAAACATGCTGGAAAACAGAGGCTCTAAGTGCATATGGTTTTAAAGCAGCACTATTAGCAAATGGTCACTGGCTTCATTTTTCCTGTGCATATATTTTTGTGTATTCCGGGAGGATTTTCTTTTCTTTTTCTTTTTAATCCTCCTCCTCAAGGGAAACCCCCTTCTCATGATAGCTTCCTGGTAGAAAGTTCTAACTAATGACTTTAATCGTGTGAATGTATTGCAGAAATGGACAGGATAATTCTCAGCTCATTCATCTTACAGACCTCAAGTGAACAGGCACAAAACAACAGGCTCCACCCTCCTTCTCTCCTCTTTATCTCGTACTTTACCTCAATTTATGACTTGGCTTACAATCTGTTGCAGAAAGCCTAGCTCCCCAGCTTCTCCTGAATCTACGTTTTTCTATTTTGTCTGAACTAGCCAAGGTCTCTGGAGTTTGCTGTTATATTGCTTCAGAGAAATTAGTGACATTGAAAGGCTGTTGTCTTTTTTAGTGTACTTTTGGTTGTTAGGAGAAATTTAGAAGGCCATTTTTTTCTCCCATCTCTGCAGTTCAGGAGATTATGTTAGAAAATATTCTATACAAAAGATACGCATAGTAGGGCTTTTCTCCAGCTAGTAGCTCAGAATAAGTCAGTACTACTGAAACAGGTACCTTTTATAGAATTGATTCTGAAATCTGTTTGGATCTGAAATCTTTCTTACTTGCCTTTGAGTAAGACATGGCAGAGGAAAACAATTACACTAGCTGCTGGTCTGTATTCACTGGTTAGAATAGAATATTATTACCATCAGGAATAACATTAGTGGCTGCGTGCGGTGGCTCACGCCTGTAATCCCAGCACTTTGGGAGGCCAAGGTGGGTGGATCACCTGAGGTTAGGAGTTCAAGACCAGCCTGGCCAACATGGTGAAACCCCCATCTCTACTAAAAATACAAAATTAGCCAGATGTGGCAGTGCATGCCTGTAATCCCAGCTACCTGGGAGGCTGAGTCAGGAGAATCCCTTGAACCTGGGAGGTGGAGGTTGCAGTGAGCTGAGATCACGCCATTGCACTCCAGTCTAGGCAACAAGAGTGAAACTCTGTCTCAAAAAAAATTAATGATAATAATGTTAAAATAATAATAATGTTAGTGATACATAAAATTTTGAAACCAGTTCTTAAGCAATTAAAAAAAAGCAGCTATGGTGATGGAGTTTTTGTGTTATGAATTTTATACTCTGAAGGCATGGTCATTGTGAATGCCAAAGAAATAAGCAGAAGAAAATTTTATTTGAAAGCTGGGATTGTTGCATGCTGCAGAATTTTTTTTTTCTTTCACTATAGCTGTGTAGCAAATGACCACACATTTAGCAGTTCACATTCACATCTATTTATTAACTACAATTCTCTAGATCAGAAGCCTAGACACAATGTGACAGGCTTCTCTGCTCAGGGTCTCTTGGGGACAAAATCAAGGTGTCCGCTGGAGGAACATCCCTTCCTGCAGGCTCTAAGGAAGAATCCACTGTCAGGCTAATTCAGGATGCTGGCAGGATTCAGATCCTTGAAGTTGTAAGACTAGGGCCCCTGTTTCCTACTGACTTCTGCTGGTGGCTGCCCTCAGCTCCCAGAGGCAACCCACATTCCTTGACTTTTGGCCCCCTGCATCTCAAAGCCAGCAACAGAAACTCTCTTGTGCATGGAGTCCCCTCCTGCTTTGAATCTCTCGGACTTTCCTTGACTTTGATGTCTAGGTCTGGATTTCAAGGGCTCACGTGATGAGGATAGTTTCTTTATCTTAAGGGCAACTGATGTGGAGTCTCAATTAACATTGGCAAAATCCCTTCATGACAGTACCTAGAGTTTGAATTGACTCAATAACTGGAAGAATCCACGCGTACACCATGGACCGGGAATCTGGGAGGCCAATTTAGAATTTTATGTTTCAAAGCCACATTTTTTTCTTTTTGAATAACAGAAAAAACAAAAACAAAACAAAACAAAAAAGAAACAGAGACCAGATCTTTGGAGAGACTTTTTCAAAAGCAGAAAGTTTAATATAAAATAAAGGGGGTAATTGAAGAAGATATAAACTGCAAAGAAAGGATGTTAGGTAGAGCGCCTTACAGGGAATCAGAGGTTTTATTACAGGCAGACACGCCTTCACCTGTGAGCCGAGCAAGTGATTTTGCCCGCAGAGAAGAATGCAGGGTTCCTTCTATGGCTTAGGATCTTCAGTTACCAGCAGTGGAAGTGAATTGAAAATGGTTGGTCTCTTGAGCGACCTGATGCGACTCATTATCTTCTCTGTGCCTCAACGTATCTATCTGATTTCCCATTAAAAGTAATGGGAAAAAGCACAATGACTTTTGCATCAACCTAATAGAATGGGTTGATATTCAGGATTGCTATAATGATGAGGCAATGGCAAATGGAGTCTTCGTTTTTAGCCCGGTGGAGGCATATGCTGGGCACTCAACAAACATCCCTTCCCCTGTCCTTTTCTCAAATAGAGTTATCCAAACAAATTGGATGCTCAACTCTGGATTTGATCCAAGCTCTCTGGAAATCTCTAGCTTCTCAAACTGTTTCATGGTGGAGTGCCTTTTGGGCACAAGAGAAGGAAATAAGAGCCTCGCGAGCTTTGGGAATGCTGCCTCTAGCTCCCACGCTGCATGCCAGAATTCCTTCTCTGAGAGCTCACTTTATCTCAAAAACCCATGCATATTCTGCATCTACTCTGAATTCAGCAATGTTGTGTGTTACTATATGAACTAGTGTTTTCGTTACTTAGCAGTTACATTCACACTCCAGGAATGTATCTGTTCCCACATCCCCTGATGCTGAGCATACCATAGTTAAGGGAGGCAAGCAAGGCACCTAACCTCCCAGGTTCATGGAGGTAGCCATTCTGCACTTGCTGACCTTGAGCTTGTGGACTCCATAAATGTCTGCCCTTGGCATTGCTCGTGCCTCCCTCTGGGCTGACCCTGCTGGGCCTGTCACTTACTCTAGTTGGAGAGGCCTGTTTCCATGCATAGCTCTTTGTCAGATGCTCACACTCGGTCAGTACTTGCCTTCCTTTGAGGCCATATGCACCCACTGACAATCTGATTGCTCCCCTGAACGGAGGTGAAAGCATGCAAGCTAGGAGTTAAGATCTTTAACCCAGGGAAGACCCTGTCTATGGAAGTGCTGAGCTCTTCAGTGTCATCACAGAAAAGCATGAGCCCGTCCCTGGTACGGAGTCATCACATCCCATAGCTGAGCGACATGGGAGCTCCATGATGGGGAGGTGACACACAGTCAGTTAATTACATAAAGAGAACTTGAGCAAACTCTTTGCCATATGCTGTGCGGATCCCTCTGAAAAGCTTTACAGATGTTCTTTTTTTTTTTTTTAAATCCCTCCCCTTATCTTTCTTTCTTTGCACCCACGATGCTCTGCACTTCAAGCTAAATATAATGTATCTGATTTTACAGCATACATACTAATCAGGTTTGAAAGTTGTCTTGTGAGGCTTTAAAAAGCTAGCCAAGAGCAGTGCGATTTCTCCAAAAGGATGTCTGCAATCAAGATGATTACATGGGAAAATAAATCGTAATTTATATTGCTGAAAATGTCATTTGCAAAACACTTTGACAATACTTTCCTTTCAGTCTATTTTCCTGTGTATGGGGTAAGTGTTGCCCTTCTGCAACTTTCCTTTTATTTATTTATTTCTTTTCAATACTCTGAATATCACTGGAGCAACGGCAGATTCAGGGCAGTATGGGGTGGTTCAGGAACAGAACTGACAGGTATTGAAGCCAAAAAATTGAACAATAACAACGTAGGAGAGAGAATCCAAAGATAGTATGTGTTCAGGATACGGGAAGTCGTGTGGATGAACACACACACACACACACACGCTTTTTTTTTCTTTTTTTTCTCTCCTATTGCAATAGAACGTAAAGTTAGATTTTTAGAACCAAATGCCTTTTAGGAAGCTATCTCTCTTCCACCCTGCTGCCTTCATGTTGAATAAACTATATTAAATTATCCAGGAGGAATGATTAGTGATCTGATTCATTAATATCCCTTGTTATTAAGAACCGTCTGTATTTGTTTGTGTCCTGGTTGGCAGATATTAAGTCCACAGATGTCAACAATTAATATCTGTGGTTGATTGTAAAAATGGCCACCAATTCTTCTCTCTCCCCTGCACATGTACATCCTTGCATTGTGAAATTGTGGATCTTCCCCTCAAAAAGTAAAGTTTGTTTGTCCACTCCTTGAACCACGATGGCATGAAACTTGATTTGACCAATGAGGCATTTGGAAACACGGCACAAGCAAAGGCTTGAAAAGTGCTTTTATGTTGATGCTTGCCCACTTACTGTGCTAGGAACCCTTTTACTTCTGGGTGTGAACAAGCCCAGGCTAGCCTTCTGGGTGATGGGACACATAAGACCATGTTTCCACATTGCCCCAGCCAAGAGCCAACCTACAGATGCGACTGCCTTGCTGACAGCAGACACCTGCCCAGCTGAGCCCAGCCCAAGTTGCTGACTCATGCAATCTTGAGCCAAAAATAAGTAGCTGTTGTTTATAGCCACTAATATTTGTGATGGTTCATTGCACAGTAAAATTGAATGGAGACAATACTTTTGAATTTGACGCTTCGAGAGCTGTTGTAAAGAAGTAAAATGTGTAGTGTTTGCCCTTTTCCTCAGCTGTAGGCCTGGTATGTGGAAGTATTCAGTTATTTGGTGAGTGAACCCTCGCTGTTGCCCTGGCCAGTGTTTTCTGTCTCAGGAAGCATGGACATTTCATCCAGGGTTATATGCTACAGGGATATTCAAGAAATTGAGGATCCTTGAAAACCTTGTCTCCCTCACAAGGATCAGGTGGCAGGATCTAATGGGAGGGTTAGAGAGTGAGTGTTAACACACAGAGAACCCAGGAGGGAGACCTTTCTCAGAGGTCTCATGTCAAGAAAAGATCATTTCTCCTAAGCAATCAATTTCTTTTTAAATCTGAACCTCATATCTGATAATAGTCCCTTCTTTTATCTGGCCACTCAGGAGCTCAAAAATAAATTTTTGGCACCCTTCTGCCTGGCTGCAGCAAAGTCATAGAATCATATGGCACCTCTCTGGCAACTAATTTCACCTATTTCCTTATTTGTTTAAAAATTTTAACTTAAATTTTTTTCCCTCAAGATCTATTTATGGATCATCTGTTTTATTTTTACTTCTTTTCCTTCCTCTTTTGCTTTTGCTCCATTTTCTCCTCACTCTTGACTCTTCTCTAGTTTTTATATGCAGCGTGTATTTACTCATGCCATCTGAAATCCTCCTTCCTTTTTAACAAGGCAAGTAGAAAACGAAAACAAAATCAAAGGATACGCTGCACAATTGTTGGAGCCCTAGGAACCGAGAGAAGAGTACGTGCAGGCTCTTGGACTGTTCTCTCCCCAGCAACTGTAACTGGAGGGAACATCAGTTTGTCCATTCATTCGTTCATCAGCACAGCATAGCAGAGTAGAAGGAACTCTGACTTTGGGATTGGTGCCTCTTAAGTTTGAAGTCTAACTCCGTCACTGTGTTTCTTTCCTCTTGCTGATAGCTGATTTGTTATAAACAAATTACCAAAAACTTACTGGCTTTAAACAACACATGCTTATCACGTTGCTGTTCTGGGGAGTCACAAGTTCAAAATCAGTCTCACCTGATCAAGGTGTCAGTAGGGCTTGTTCCTTCTGGAGGCTCTAGGGGAGAATCTATTTCCTTGCGTTTTTCAGCTTCTAGAGGCCTCCTGCATTCCTTGGCTCTTGGCCCCTTCCTCTGTCTTCAAAGCCAGCCGTTTAATATCATCACATCTCTTTACTGATTCCTCTTCCGTTGTCCCGTCTCATTCTCATCTGGCTCTCCTGCCACTCTCTTATAAGGACCCTTTTGATTCCATTGGGAATACCCAGATAATCTTGGATAATCACGCCATCTCAGGGTCCTTAACTTAATCAATCACATCTTCAGTGTCCGTTTTGCCATGGGTGATGACAGAGTGACAAATTTGGGGGATTAGTGTGTAGACTTCTCTTGTAGGGAGTCATTATTAATCTACCACAACCACTAATTCTGGACTTCAGGTTCCCTCATCCATAGAGCAGGGATAACAATATCCTCCAGGCTATCCACAGAAGTAGAGAATGTAAGCTTTATCCAGGGGGTCACTCAGTGATGGAAGTCTTCCTTATAAAGCTGTCCCAGCTCCATCTCTCAGGACCGAAATGTGGGCAAGACCATCACATTTTTCATCCCCCGCCCCCAGCCCCCAACAGTGACTGAGCAGATATTCATACAATGGCAATTGTTTTGTCTGCCTGGATGGCTATAACATAATACCATAGACTGGGCAAGTTAAACAGCAGACCTCTATTCCTCACAGTCTAGAGGCTGGGAAGTCCAGGGTGAAGCGATGGGCAAATTCAGTGCCTGCCTAAGGCTTTCTTTCTGGTTCCCAGATGGATGTCTTTGTGTGTCCTCTCATGGCAGAGAGAGGAAGGGGTCTGGAACCTTTCTCTTATAAGGATACTAATCCCATTGTACCCCGTCCCCCATGATCTCATTTGAAATTAGTCACCTCCCAAAGCTCTGCCTCCAAGTTCTGTTACACTGGGGCTTAGGGTTTCAGCATAGGAATTTGGGGGAGCTGGGGAGAGGAACACATACATTTAGTCCATAACAACTATCTCATTTACCCCTCTACTTAGTGATTCAGAAAATAGCAAGTATGGTAGGGAGAACATGGTATCAGAACCAGGAGAGGGTCCTCTGGCTTTCTGAGTTCTGCCAAAAACAAAGTTTTGCTGCCTTGGGCCTGTAGCTTCTCCTCCCTGATTGTCGCTGGCCTTGCTGTAAATTGTGAGGCATCCATGTGAGGCGCAGGATAGTTTCAAGGACCAAATGAGGCTGTCTGTGCCGAGGCTGGGAGGGTGTTAAGTGCTCAGAGGCAGCCGGAAGCTGTGGTTTTGACCTCCCGAGACTGTGCAGAGGTTCCTCCTTCTGGTTAGGACAGGGCTCACAACAGTGCAGTCAGGAGACTGGAAATTTTAGTGACACCAGAGTGGGCTTTACTTCCTCCTCATAGAATTCCTGCCAGAAAGGTGGAGATGTGCAGTAAACTGAGCACTGATAGAGTACCAAGAACATGCTTTTTGCACACTGTTTGATACATCAATCAGAGCGGGGCATGGCTGTCATCAGTTTAGATTTGAGAGAATTGAAGATCAAAGGGGTCACGTCTCTGTGAATAGTATTAGTAATAGCAGCAGTATCGATGGCAATCCTAATAATTAAAATTGAAGCAACCACCAGTGTAATCATAGTAGAAACTCACATGTGTGTGCTTTCTATGTGCCAGGCACGAGGCTGAAATCATACATTCATTATTTGTTTATCCCACCCTAAGTGATAGGTGTATTCATCATTCACAGTATCAGAAGAAGAAACTGAGGTTCAGGGTGACCCAGTAAAGATCACAAGCCCAACCATGGTGAAGGGCGTGATTGGCAGAAGCCCAGTTTAAGCCCCCATCATCTCCTGACCCTTTCCCAAAGCTGAGCTGCCTGCCAGGGTCTTTGCTTTTTCCACTGCCAAGAAGTGAGGTTTTGGCTGGGCGCGGTGGCTCACGCCTGTAATCCCAGCACTTTGGGAGGCCGAGGTGGGTGGATCACGAGGTCAGGAGATCGAGACCATCCTGGTTAACACGGTAAAACCCTGTCTCTACTAAAAATGCAAAAAAAAAAAAAAAAAAAAATTAGCCGGGCGTGGTGGCGGGCGCCTGTAGTCCCAGCTACTCGGGAGGCTGAGACAGGAGAATGGCGTGAACCCGGGAGGCGGAGCTTGCAGTGAGCCGAGATCGCACCACTGCACTCGAGCCTGGGCGACAGAGCAAGACTCCGTCTCAAAAAAAAAAAAAAAAAAAAAAAAAAAAAAGAAGTGAGGTTTTTTTCTGTGTTCTGAAAGGTCCCCAAGCTCGCCGCAGCCTGCTATTGTATTTAAAGGGTGCCCTTTGCTGCGTAACTAGGGCAAAGAAGAACCAGCTGGCTTTCCGCACTGGCTGTGGAAAGTTCCAGCTCATCCACACTACCTCTGTGGCTGAGTCAGAGGAGAAAAGGAGAAAGTTTTTCTCCCGCAACTGGGCCATCAAACCAGCGGAGCCTCCAGCCGGGGTGGTCTCGAGGAGGCCCATTACCGGCTGGAGTGACAGAGTGTGGCGAGCCTGCAGCTCGTCCCGTGTCTAATGGAACAGAAACAAGCACCGTGCTGCTCTTGTTTTCCAGTGGATCACCGGGGCTCTGCGAGGTTTATTAATCTTAGCGTATAATGGAAAATGTGTTGCCATGTGAAATCCAGAGCCTCTGTTCACTACTCCGCGGATTGAAGGCGGCAGGAGTCTTTTGTCTTATTTACACACGATGCCTGCGAGAGACTCTTAGGGCAGAAGAACGCCGTCGTAAAAATCCGTGCGGAATTTGAAAGTGTGCATTAATGCATGTGACCAGATGGTTCTAAAATATGCCACTTTAACCAAAAATCATCCTCTGAAAAACTCTTCTGAAGAACATCGACTGTGCATAATAACTGCCTTGAGTAGGGCAATTTTAGAAAATATATGACGTACGGGATGAAGATGAGGGAGCAAAATGCTTCCTACTTACCATTACTTTGTCCCTCCAAAAGCCTGCATCGGGGGAAAAAAATCCACCCAATGCAAGAACCGTGGCAGTACTTAGACCATTTAGAATCACTTTGAGTTATTACCCAGAAATTGCTAACAACTGCTTTCCAAGTTATATATTAATTTTTTCTTTTTTTTTTGAAAAAAAAAAAAGGCTTCCAACTTTTTTTTTTTTTTTTTGAGTTGGAGTCACTCTCTGTCACCCAGGTTGGAGTGCAGTGGCCCGATCCTGGCTCACTGCAACCTCCACGTCCCGGATTCAAGCGGGTTTCCTGCCTTAGCCTCCCGAGTAGCTGGGATTGCAGGCACCTGCCGCCACACCCAGCTGATTTTTGTATTTTAGTAGAGGTGGGGTTTCGCCATGTTGGCCAGGCTGGTCTCGATCTCCTGACCTCGAGTGATCCACCTGCCTCGGCCTCCCAAAGTGCTGGGATTACAGGCATGAGCCACAGCGTCCAGCCCCAACTTCTTAAAAGCCAGAAACATCTGGCTGTTAGTTAGCTGTCACAATATTAATACTAGTGTCTGCAAGTAAGTTTGTTTTCTGCTTGTCTTACAAGTTTTAAGGGCTATCAGTAGATGCATGTAATAATCCTAACACTGTCATCCTTACATTTGAGGTCTTATTATCCACTTCTACCTTAGCTATGTAAACAGATGAATAACCTACTCTGCATTTACCCAGATAGTGCTGTTAGACACCACACATGATGAGATTGGAGGCACCTGGGTGTCAGCCTCTTGGGCTGGCTCATTATAGGCCACTTTGTCTGAGGAACACTCAGGTTTGCAAACCGTTGCTTAAAATTACAGGATACCTAGGGACCTGTTGGGGCGGGAGGGAAGAACTCTATGGGCAGAAATGTGACTTTCTGTAGCAAAGATGTACTGTTTCCCACTGAGAAGAATCAAAAATAGAAAAGTGCTTTCTTGTCTCTCTATATTGTTATTAAAACAAGTAGATGCATTTTCATTGCATCTTTATAAAATGTCCTATTTCATATCACTGTTCAAACTTGACATCCACATTTGAGTTGGTTTAAAATATCACCGTTTCGTTGACATTCACCTGTATTATACGTTTCAGTTGGTCAATTCATTTAATTTATCATAAACCATTTAAGGAGCAGTTGGAGAAAAGGGGGAAAAAGTTAAATGTTAATGATTCCTTTCGTAACTGCAATTTTGTCGGCTCCTTTTTGTACATATATGATTATGAAGCAATTTGCATGAAATTTACACCTTTTCAAATTTTGAAAATTGCCTTGTTGAAAAAGAATCGCTGTACTTCTCAATACTACACTGATTAATCACAGTTATAGAGTAGACATAACATTTTTATTAAACTCTCAGTGAGCAGGAAAATTAGCACTTCCTGCAATAACGATACTAATTTCATTAGTGAACGTTTTCATTTATAAAGTGCTGCTTCTTTATCTTGAACCTTTTATCCTTTTCTTATTGACCAAAGAGAGGGCATATCTTTGGGAGCTGGTAATAAACCATATTCATAATATGATGTGACCTCATCGACAGGCTGCTGCTTCTAGCTGATCATATTCCTTGATCATAAATATCCATCGGTACCTCTTGTCACATGGTGCTCTTAGAGCTTCCCCTTTGAATTTCAAATGTGGTAAGAGATGGTTTCCATCCTGAAGAGCTTGCAATGGGATGATTATTGGGAAGATTAAAACTCTAAAACTAACAGGTGGATATAAAGATAAAGAAAATACAGTATTTTGTTGATTTATGTTTATGTAACTTCTTTATTGGTAAAGGGGAAGCAGGTGAGAATACAGGAAATCCTTGTGGCATTGTTTGCCTTTTTTAGAAATTCAACTTTGCAAACAAACTCAGGGGAAACTAGTGAGGTGGAAATAAAGACTGCTAGACTACGGGTCTGGGGCCCAAGTGTTTTATTAATATAAAAACTTGTATATAAATGTCCAGTTTCACCACCAAGTCCTTTCTGAAACACTGGTAGTAGGTGAACTAATGCAACAATTTATTTTTCTTTGAGACAGGATCTGGAGTGTGGTGGTGCAATCATAGTTCACTGCAGCCTCGGTCTCCTGGGCTGAAGCGATCCTCATGCCTCAGTCTCCTGAGTAGCTGGGATTACAGGCATACACCACCATGCCTGCCTAATTTTTTTTTAATTTTTCTTTTATAGAGATGCAGTATCGCTTGTTGCTCAGGCTGGTCTCAAATGCCTGGAATCAAGTGATCCTCCCGCCTCTGCCTCTCAAAGTACAGGGATTATAGGTGTGAGCCACGAAGCCCGGCTGCTACAGTTACTCAACCACCTTCCTACTAGAAGCCAGGCGTTTCTCAAGCTTCTGAAGACGCAAAGGTGAACCCCAGACAAGCCAGATTTACAGAGTGTGCATTTCAGTGGGGGAGCCAGCCAAAAAATGAGTAAACACCAAGATAAAATATATTCCAGTGGCGATACATTTTCAGAAACAAACAAACACGGTGCTGGGCTAGAAATGAATGGCAGGGGAGAAGGCGGGGCAAGCTTTAGAAAGGACAGGCAGGTAAGGACAGGGTTTCAAAGGTGAGGAGGAGCTGGCAGTGTGAGTAGCCAGAGGAAAAGTGTTTTGGGAAGAAGGAACAGAAAGTGAAATGGTGCCCTGGCAAGGCAAAGGTTATACATTGCTGAAGAGACTATGCTGCCCAGATGACTTGTTCATGTGTAACCTGTGATTTTTAAATTTAGAATTGAGGTTTGAAGGGAAGTATTGGTCGTTTCTTTATCTGCATGGGAAAGCTTACTGTAGCTACTTACAGTAGAAGAGAAATGTACATTTCTGAAAACTCACTGAGGGAGAAAGGGGCAGTGATGATTCTAAATGTTAATAATGCAGATAGCCTTTTCTTTATCAACTTTTGTAAATGTGTTGCTTAAATAGATTTTTATGAGCCAGTAATGGTTTAGAAAGGTAAAAGACTTGTCCGAGGTCATACCCCCAGTACACTTGGGAGCCAAGATTCATCATAGACGACTTTGTGAAATGTCCCATTAAATGTGTATATATATATATACACACACACATATATACACTATATATATATACATATATATACATGTATACACTATATATATACATATATACATATATACACTATATATATACATATATACACTATATATACATATATACACTATACACATATATACACTATATATACATATATACACTATATATACATATATACACTATATATATACATATATACACTATATATATATAGTGTGCATTACAGCTTAACAGACACACATTCATTTGACACATTATGTTTTAACTTTATTAATAAGTTTTTGTGGGCATAGGTCTTGTTTTGCCAACTTGACATGTGGATTTTAAAGGGCAAGTGCCTTAGAATACAAACTGTCCTATAAAGAATACCATATTATCGAAAAGATGTTCAAACTCATCAGTTAGAGGCATTGCAGTTGGCTGGATGCAGTGGCTCACGCCTGTAATCTCAGCACTTTAGGAGGCCAAGGCAGGTGGATTACTTGAGGTCAGAAGCTCGAGACCAGCCTGGCCAACATGGTGAAACCCCTTCTCTACTAAAAATAGGAAATTAGCCAGGCAGGTGGCATGTGACTATAATCCCAGCTACTCGGGAGGGTGAGGCAGGAGAATCGCTGGAACCCGGGAGACAGAGGTTGTAGTGAGCCGAGATGTCGCCACTATACTCCAACCTGGGCAACAGAGCTAGATTCTGTCTCAAAAAACAAAAGGCATTGCTGTTAATACAATGATAAATTATTTCACACTCACCAGATTGGCAAAACGTTAAGTAGTAAGGTAATAACAAGCATTGGAAGGATGTGGAGAAATAGGGAATTTTATACATTACTGAACTGAAACAGCCAATTTGGAAAATATTTTGGTATTACCTAATAAAGTAGCACTTAATAACTTACACAATTTCATTCCTATAAAGATGCCTTAGAGAAACTCTTGAGAACTAGGAAAAGCTCAAGAATGCTTCTGGCGCATAATTTGTGATAGCAAGAAACTGAAAGGCCTCCAAAAGCCGTCTACAATGAAATGGGGAAATCAATGGTGGCACATTCCTGCATAGGAGATAGCAGTGATAATGGGTGGTTACCAGAACGTGCATCAACATAGAAGAATCTCAGCAACATAATTCAGGATTAAAACAGCATTTACAGCTGGGCACGGTGGCTCACACCTGTAATCCCAGCACTTTGGGAGGCCACAGTAGGCAGATGGCTTGAGCCCAGGAGTTTGATTCCAACCCGGGCAACATACTGAGACCCCATCTCTACCAAAAATACAAAAATTAGCCAGTGTAGTATCATGTGTCTGTGGTCTCAGGTACTTGGGAGGCTGAGGAGGGAGGATCTCTTGAGCCCGGAAGGTCAAGGCTGCAGTGAGCCATGGTTGTACCACTGCACTCCAGCCTGGGCTACAGAGTAAGACTGTGTCTCAACAAAAAAAAAAAAAAAAAAAAAAAGCATTTACATAGGAGAATATATACAGTATGATTCAATTTATATAAAGTTTAAAATATCGGCAAAGCTAAACATTGAGGATATTTGATAAAACTGTAAAGAAAACCAAGCGAATGAATAATGCAAAATATGAGCTAGTGTTTTCCCAGGTGTGAGGGATGGGGCATGGTGGGGAGGAAAACAGAATGATGCCATGGGGAGAGTTACACAGGGGAGGTATTGGAAAGTTCTGTTTCTTAAAATGAGTGACAGATACCTAGGTAGTCATTCTATATGTTATTAAAGTGTACACACATTGCTTATGTGAAGTCTTGTTATATGTGGCACATATCATATAATCTGAAAGAATCTGCTTCCACTAGTAAAAGTTTAAAAAATTTAAGCCTGGCGCGGTGGCTCATGCCTGTAATCCCAGCACTTTGGGAGGCCGAGGCAGGCAGATCACGAGGTCAGGAGAGAGATCTCCCTGGCTAACATGGTGAAACCCCGTCTCTACTAAAAATACAAAAAATTAGCCGGGCGTGGTGGCGGGCGCCTGTAGTCCCAGCTACTCAAGAGGCTGAGGCAGGAGAATGGCGTGAACCCGGGAGGCAGAACTTGCAGTGAGCCTAGATCATGCCAGCCTGGGCAACACAGCGTGACTCCATCTCAAAAAAACAAAACAAAACAAAAAAAGTTTAAGATTAAGAAATGTTCTAGTACCTTGAAACCAAAATAGGTGTCAGATACTTGGCTATTTTGTTTTTTCTTCTTAGCCATTTTGACCTGTGAGATTTTGTGTGATGAAAACATAAGAATGTGGTATTACGCCCCATGATTTGAATTTCTCTGTGCTCCATTCCGTTCTATATATCAGATACATCTTCCTAAAACACACTTTGTCACATCGTTCCTCTGCTCAAAAACATTCAGTGGCTCCCTGGGTCCTCTGGGACTAAGTTTACAATGCTCAGCTTGTCATTCCTTTGCCCAGCATACTCTCTGTCTCACTAATTTGTTCATTATTTTAATGCATTTTCTTGAATATACTTCTGTAGACAGCTAGCAGATGGGTAGCAGGAATGCTGCACTGAACCATGAATCCAAAGCTTTCATCAGGTTTACTTGCTTCCTGTCCTTGCCATACTATCTGCTCATTCTTGATCTCCCCTTGAACACACTTCACATTCTCCACTTGTGTATCATTCACTATTCTTGCTACATAAATTAACACAAATTTTGCAGCTTAAAACAGCACACATATATTATTTCATGGTTTCTGTGGATCAGGAATCTGAGTATCAGACTTAGCTGGGTCCTCCGTCTAGGGTTTCACAAAATTGCAATCATGTATTGGCCAGGGTGTGTTCTAATCCGGTAGCTTGATTGGGGAAGAATTGGCTTTCCGAATCACTCAGATTACTAGCAGACTTTATTTCCTTGTAGCTTTTTGACTCAGGGCCTGGCTTCTTGCTGACTGTTGGCTCTTGGCTGGAGGTACCCCTCAGCTCCTAGAGGCATCAACAGTTCCTGAATATCTGGGCTTTTCCCACAAAGCAGTTTCCTTCATCAAGCCAGAAACGAGTCTCTGGGGCAAGTTAGTCAACAAGATGGTGTCTTATATGCCCAATGTAATCATGGAAGCCATGTATAACTCATCACATTTGCCAGATTTCTGCTGATTAATACCAAGTCAGATGTCCTGCACACATTCAAAGGGAGGAAACTGCACAATGGTGTGAATACCAGGCGGTAGGGATTATGTGGGGCCACCTTACAGTCTATCAGCCACAACTTGAAGTATCTTCTCTCCTCTTTGCTGCCAGATAATGTCTCTGAAGACTGTAAGACCTGAATCCTATCTAAAGTTGTCTGTGGTTGCTTCCTTCCTGAAAGCAACAAGAAGCCCATGAATGTCTTATGGCCTGAAGATCTGCCTTCAAAGACTACTTACTACCTGTGTTGTCGCAAATGGCAAGATTTCATCCTTTTTATGGCTGAATAATATTTCACTGTATATGTGAACCACATTTTTTAAAATGCATTTCTGAACCTGAAGGACTTATGTTAAGTCAAATAAGTCAGACACAGACAGACAAAGACTGTATGATCTGACTAACAATGTGGAATCTGAAAAAAACAAACTCATAGAATAGAAACAGAGAGTGAGAATGGTGGTTGCTGGGGCTAGGGGGTCAGTGAAGTGGGGAGATGTTGATCTAAGGGTTCAAACTTCTAGTTACTAATAAACCAGTTCTGGAGATCTAGTGTACAGCATGAGTGGTGATGGATGTGTTAGTTAATTTGGTTGTGATAATCATTACACAATGTATATAGTACATTACTATATACATTGTATATAGTATAAATCATTACTTTATAGACCCTGAATATATTCAATATTTACTTTTTAATTAAATGTATATATATGTATATATTTATTTATTTAAAGCTGCCATGGAAAGCCTTAAAGTTAAAGCCCGAAGATTTTTGAGAAAAACTTTGCATATTTTAATTGCTGTCTGGAATCCTCCTTCAGCTGGGATGAGAAATCATCTCTGGGTTAGTTCTGACCCTGGAGGTGAGGGCCACACAACACATCAAAACTGACTTTATTTTTTTTCAAAGTTGTTAAGACTGTCTAAGATTCAGATCTCTCTAATACTGTTCCTACTTAGTATTTAGAACATATTTGTTCAGAGGATACTAGACTGAAATAGCCCTATCTCCAGGTTGTCTGATGCAATGAGGATGTGGTGTTAATCTTACACCTACCCATTAGTCTATAAAACTCCTGAGGGATGCTCAGGAAACCAAAAAGGATGTCTGCACCGAAGGCAAGAAGGCACAAATCGTCTGATTTCACCCCATCCTAAGATCTTGTGACTTCAGCTTTCCTTTGGACTGGGGCATCGTATCTTCCACATGCCCTCTCTTAAGTCGTGCATTTGACACATATTTAATAAGCACCTACTGTGTGACGTTAGAGACCATGATACAGTTTTGAAAGCCTAGCCTGAATAATGGATGACACCCTCCTAAAGCCACGATCTGGTCTTGATTATTTTTAGCACTATGAAGAAAAATTTCGTTAAATCAAATCACAACTCTATTTACTTTTAACCCAACATGGTGAAGTTATCAACATATAATGCCTGTCTATAGTTGCAGATGGAAAATGCCTAGACAAATACTGCACAGGACATTTTTAAACATGTAAAAAAATCAATTTTCGTAAGGTTACATCTTTTTACCTTTTTATATAAAACATGCTATATTAAAAGAGAGATTAAATTTTACACTGTGGAGTAAAATGCAAACACAGAATTATTTTTTTCATTTTTCAGAGCATGTACTGGATTATCATTTATTTATGAGGCTTTTTTTTAATCTAGAATATATGGAAATCTTTTCTTGAAGCACAATATAATATTGAATTGGGAATGTTGTCTGACAGTTTCCCTCTTACCGTTGCATAGAATGACTCTGCTATATGAATTTTTAAAAGAAACTTCAATACACTCTGCATTTGAAAGGGAAGAAGTAATCACCATAATCTTGGGGTATCTTTTAAATAGCCTTCCTTCCAGTTCTTCTATGTTTCACCAACTTTTCTGCAACAAATAATGCATCTGTGATTTTTCAGAACGCACAAAATGTCCACCTTTCTTTCTTTTATTCAAAATTTATACTTCATAATTGAAGTTCACCTCCCAAAAGACATAGCTTGGTTTAGCATAGAGCTATGATGTGTTATCTCTTTGTTCCTTTTGCACATTTTCCTTGTTTGGAGGCATTGGGCCTGGATCCTTCATTCTCCATGAGGCTGATGTTTTGCCATTTCGATTTCCTTAAGTGGTGAAGCTGCACAACCATGAAAGCAGGGACCACGTAAAAATGCTGCTTTGAGGCCTGTAGCTCATGCCTGTGATCCTAGCACATTGGATGGCCCAGGCAGGAGCATCACTTGAGGCCAGAAGTTTGTGACCAGCCTGGGCACTATAGTGAGACCCTGTCTCTACCCAAATAAAAATATTAGCTGGGCATGATGGCTTATAACTGTAGTCCCAGCTACTCAAGAGGCTAAAGGGGGATATCTCTTAAGCCCAGAAGATTCAGACTGCAATGAGCTGTGATTGTGCCACTGCACTTCAGCCTAGGCAACAGAACAAGACCCTGTCCCTTAAAATAAATGCTGCCTTGGGTATCTTAATCCTTTCTCAAGATTCCTTCTAAGGCTAACATTTCTGTGCCACCCCCACACTACCATCTGCTCACTTTTGTATATCTTGACCATTTTATTTTTTATCCCATCTTCACTCCATGTATTAGTTAGCTATTGCTGTGTAACAAATGACCGCAGAATTCAGTGATTAGTTTATAGGTAGCCCCATTTCACCCATCTCATTCTATAGCTCAGGTTGAAAGTTGAGTCATGAATTGGGGAACATTCTTCTCTTGGTGCAAATTAGTTGTCACCAGTGTCTCATAGGGTTGGGCTGAAACTTAGCACATCCCATCACTTTGTTTGGCTAAAGCCAGTTACATAACCAAGCCCAGCTTCAGAAGGGAAATTGTATGCCTTACAAGGAGGTGAGAGGATGGAAAATGAATATTTGCTGAACAGACTTTCTGTCCAGTTTGCTGTATTTGGTGGTGGTGCAGGGCAAATATATGTTTAAAACCTTGTTCAGATTTTTAGCTTTCTTCAGAATAGAGCTTTTAAAACTGAGCATTTGTCCCCTAAATTCCAGCGCTGCTGCCATGAGTGAAGGGTGCCCTGACCATGAGCAAATCATTTAGCTGGCTCACCTTTCATGCAACCTTGAATTCACCAGGAAGGAAGTTCATGCAGCCCTGGGTATGATGCCCTAATTTTGAGCCAAACCAGCTAGAGTTCAAGTCCAAACCATTCCACTTCCTAGCTTTGGGATCATGAACAATTTACTTATGCCTTCTGGGCTTTTGTTCCTAAATTATTTAAATGGGAATGATTACATACATTCATCATTTTCACCTTCTCAGAGACCTTCTGGAGAATTCCCCAGTTCATAGCTCTGGGAGACAGTGTGTTGACACTCTATTTGACCACATCTTCCTAGTAGTCTTGGGGAAGGTGCCACTTTGCAAAGAATCTGTTGCTAGGTAATGTCAATGACATGACTTTCAGTTTAGCACATGTACAGATGACCTTGTTTGGGCTTGTGCCATTGGTATTTCAGTTTCAGGTTTTCCATTTGACAGAATATATTCAAGTGTGGTTTCTTGCTATCAATTGTACCCTTGTGGCCACAGTTTTTCCAGATAATCAAGACTCACTAATATTTTCACAAGAACATTTGTCACCTAGGTCCAGATTTCACAGGAAAAAAGTATACCACCATTGTTCTTGTACACACTTTATAAAATATTTGGGAAACATCACTAGCCACCTGCTTCCGAAAGTACTTAGATACTGTCTGATCTTAATACAAGATACCATGTGCTAATTAAGGTGTTGTTGATGCTTTTTTGCCTTTTTGACAATTAAAAATAATCTCATACCACTGGATTAGTCTCTTGCCGTTCAATTTTATGTTTATATATAGATATATATGCATACCAAATTATATGTTCTTTTTTTTTTTTTTGAGACGGAGTCTCTGTCACCCAGGCTAGAGTGCAGTGGCGCTATCTCGGCTCACTGCGAGCTCCGCCTCCTGGGTTCACACCATTCTCCTGCCTCAGCCTCCTGAGTAGCTGGGACTACAGGCATCCGCCACCACACCTGGCTAATTTTCTGTATTTTTAGTAGAGACGGGTTTTCACCGTGTTAGTCAGGATGGTCTCGATCTCCTGGCCTTGTGATCCACCTGCCTAGGACTCCCAAAGTGCTGGGATTACAGGTGTGAGCCACTGCACCCATCCCAAATTATATATTCTTATACACACACACACACACACACACACACACACACACACACCAAATTTAAAAAGACAGATACATAGGCAGTTGTTATGTAGTGTTTGAAAGAAATTTATTTCCAGGTATGGGTCATTTGGAAAAAGATCAATATGATGCATCAACATTATAAGTAAATGGAAATGAATACAACCTCATGGTTTTCTGAAAGCATGGTTTCCTGCACGTCTTCTAGAATTGCATCCCTGACACTTGGAACATGTATTATATGCTACAGAACATCTGTCTGTGAACAGATTAATGGGAAAGGTGCATTTCTACAAACAAATATCACCTGTAATGCTGTTATAGCCTTGTTGATTGTTGATATTACTTATGAACTTTCTTGCTTTTCAGAAACCTCCACCACAAAAGAGGCAGTAACAGTAGTGTTACATTCTACATCTTCTGCATTTTTTTCCTTTGCCCTTTTCATAGGTTTCTGTTATTTTGTTTTATCGTATTGTCAGCGACTTCATCATGTTTGGGCTCTCGTTTTTGGCTCTGTTTTTCTTTCTGTTTCTAGTTATTGTGGCTGTTAAAACTCAGTTTAATGATTCAGCAATAATTACGAAGTTCCTATTCGTGGGTGTTACTTTACTAACTACCAGGGATGAAAAGGCAGGTTTTGCTTCATTATTACCTCACAGTTTCATCATGGAGATAAATACTTAAATTGCAATAGAATGTGACAGCATATGTTGACGGTATGGGCGATATGGAATAAGAGTGGGACAGGGAGGCAGGGCAGGCTCCAAAGACGAAGAGATGTCTGAGCCAAATTGAAGGGTAAACTGAGTTCACCAGGCAAACTAAGGAAGGCTACCCAGGCTGAAGGATCAAGGGAGGGGATGAGCGTGAGTTCCTCTTAAGTGAGTATAAACCAGCGGGTAGGAACCAACATGAGATGAGGGTGGCGAGAGAGAAGGATGCCAGGTGAGATGCAGTGATGTGCCAGACACTGTGGAAGTGGCTTTCTAATTAAGAAACAGAAGCCAGGAAACTCCTGTACTTCAAGGTTATGGAATGGGAGAGTTGAGGAAATGTAAGAGATCATCTCTGTCTCTATCACATTACCAATGGAGAAGTGGGATGAGAACTATGTGTGTTTTCACTTCTTCTTTCTTTAAAGAAAACAAATATCATCTGCCTTGCTAGGTAGTTGTGAGAAATGAAATGAGGAGATAATATCTTTAAATCTGCTACGGTGATACCTGGAACATCATGGTGCTTGGGAAATGTCTCTCTTGTTCTGAAATGAGGCTGCCTCAAAGACTCACTGGAACCCAAGCAAAGTGTCTCTGCATTTCACTCCAAGCCATCGACTTCTGTTCTGAATGTTAAAATGCAGGTGGCTGTGAGGGAGTCTTCTGAGTCATGCCAGCGTTTAAGGTGCTTGCTCTTCTTTCTACACATTCCTGCTTTCCTCAAAGCCTATTGAAAGCAAGAGCCATGTTTGCTGTTTTCTTTGATGGAGGACTTCTTTTTTTTTTTTTTTGAGACCGAGTCTTGCTCTGTCACCCAGGCTGGAGTGCAGTGGTGCAATCTTGGCTCACTGCAACCTCCACCTCCCAAGTTCAAGCGATTCTCCTGCCTCAGCCTCTTGAGTAGGTGGGACTACAGGTGTGTGCCAGCATACCTGGCTAGCTTTTGTATTTTTAGTAGAGATGGGATCTCACTATGTTGCCCAGGCTGACCTCAAACTCCTGAGGTACAGCGTTCCCCTGCCTCGGCCTCCCAAAGTATTGGAATATCCGGTGTGAGCCACTGCACCTGGCCTCCAAGGATTTCAGTCAATGCTGAGCACCAATTGCAGATTGATTGCCTCTGTGATTCCAGGTAAATAACCTTGTTGTGGAGCTGAGTCTTTCATCAAAAACAAGGACTCCTGGCAGATGCCCAGAGGCATTGACAAGCAGTCCTATCATGGACAAATTGCCAAATGCAAGGCCTGAACAAAAGGCACAGAAGGGATTTCTTTATCATAAGCACACTTCTCTACATTACCTTTATAATCCAACAACACTGGTATTAGTAAATTATAGGAACAACTTTTGTAACACTATCTTGTTTGCAGAGTATATGAGAAATTTGAAGTTAAAATTCAGCTCCATGAATACTGCAGTGATGAGAAAATGGCGACAAAAATTAGTCTTCTGTGAGAAGTTTGCTAATTATTCTTCATTTAATAATGCCATGTATGATGGCCTTCATTAGAATGAATTCTTCACAACACCTATGCCTCTTTCACCTCAGACATGCCTTCTAATTTTCTTTGGTAGTGTCTGCCCACCCGGGTGGTAATTTCTGGTCGTAAGTCTAATTTAGTAGCTAGCTAAAGGATATCTGTGAACACTTCGCAAAGAGTAATCCTATGGAAAAGGAACAAAAAAAAGTATATCTGTGAACTTATTAAATGACTTTAATCATATGAAAGTCAGCCATCAGCCTTATTAGAGTGATTGATTTTTTTTTTAATTTAAGAGCTTTCTTGGTTGTTTTCTGTTCTTAATCATTGTTGTATATCCTTAATGTGCAGGATATGACACCGTATAACAAGTGTTTTAAAAATATTTACAATTCTGATCTTATAAAGAAAAAAGTTATGTATGGTCATTTGAATTAATTGCTAAAATGACACTACATTAATTAGATAATTAAGGGTCTTGAGCATGCGGCTATTGTATTCATTGGGCTGGAAGCCAACGTTTTCTATAGCTGAGAAAATGGGTTAGCATAATTCAAAATTCAATTGCTGTACCCTTTTTCATATGAATAGATAATACAGAATGAGTCTTAAATCTGGATTGGAAAAACTAACAGGAGCTGGTTTTATTTTAATTGAGTTTTAAAGCACTTCTAGGCCATCTCATTGTCTTTATAGTTTAACCCTTTGAAGTTGTGACTGCCAACGTGCTAGTCTTGTCGTCTTACACGTTAGTGGTAATGATCTTTTTAGATTTATTGTGAACCTCTAGGAATATTTTTTTTCACCAGTAAATGCATTGAAACATGGAATCAAAGTCTCTTTCCCTTGGGCCCCTCTTCATTGGGAATAAATGCTACCCATAGATTGAAGTAGTTTATACCAGTACATTTTTTAGGTGCCTTAACTTACCAAGGTTATTTGTCAGGAAAATTATCTCTTGTAATACCAGGTTCCCTACCTTTAGATGACAGGACTTAATACACAAGTTTTCCCCATACCAACTAGTAGTGTAAGTTGATTTCATATCCTTTTATTTTATAAAGTTTTGCTTATCAGGTTTGTCATCCTCTATTTGAAATTAAAATGTGTGGTCTCGAGATGACCTTAAAGTATCTGACCCCCAAATCTAATCACTCCTAGCGTCTGTGAAAATCGACAAATATGTCAGGTATAACTTGGGACATCAAAACATTGTTTTAAATATTTCATTTGTAGACAAGGCAAGATCATTTTCAGGTTAGTCCTCTGAGAAGGAACGCTGGGTGCAGAAGCATCTTTGGTTTCTCTGCTCTATAATCGGCACTCATTATCTATGGGTTTATATGAGCAGAAAATGTACAGTTATATGTTCAGCACGAGTGAATTATTGATTGGATTTACGGCCAGAAGATTGTTTTAAGTGGTCAATACATGGCCAAAGTGTGTCAGGTGAAGGTAAAAATAAAGTAGGATCTATACTTTTGATAGCAATTGCTGTTGGATTATGTTACACTTGTCATCTGAGGTTACTGTTGAATATAGATAAAAATGTTAATTGTATTAATTTAGACAAGAATGTGGCTTCAATGCGTATTTCTTACAAAGTGGGAGTATCAATGTTTTCTTAAACATAGAGATTTATTTTTTCAAAAATTATATTTTTTATATGACCTGACATTGATTGGCTTGCCTACATTCTCTTTTGGTGTATGATGACAGTTTAAAAATTTGGATGCATTTTGCACAGAATTAAGACATTATGTGTAATCCTTGTGTTTCTAATTATCTGTTGATCAATGACAACTTTACAAAACTGTCATCAGTCTACTGGTGGTTGATTGGTCCAACCTTAGCCCGATACCTGTATCTCCGCTTAGTCATTCCTGGTGGGTGACTGATGACCCCCTGCTTAACAGTAAACTTGTTATGCATAGGGTTGTTAGAAAAGGCTTCATCAAGTTAAGCCAAACTGTGGCTCCCAGCTACTTCCATCAGCGGTCCTTATTCTGCCCTTTGATTGCAAAATGCCCCGAAGACCTGGTATGTCTTATGTCAGTTACGAGAGGCCCTTGCAGTGATGTACCAGGAACCTCCTATGGGAACCAGAGCTCTGCTAATTTTGGAGACAAGAAATGATGAAAAGAATTGCCTTGTCCTTGAGGTATCACAGTCTTATGACAGAGTGCATGTTGTCAAATGCGCATTTAATCTACTTAAGCTCAACTTCATGCAAGAGACCTAGGAATTTACAGAGTGAAGGTGATTTCTCCATTCCCTTCTCTGAGCAGAGCTCTTGAAGAAGATGGGAGTTAGGAGAAGTGAATCTTTTGTTTTCAAAGGCTTTGTCCTTGTGAGTCTCTTAATTGGGGTGTCTTGTTATGCAAAGTCTTTAAAGATGTGTGTTCCTTAAACTCAGGAGGCTGCTCTATCCCATGGTTCAACCAAAGAACAGGGCCAAAGCAGTGCTGGAGGAACAACTGATTATCTTGGCCCTCCTTTAAGTGAGGGTACAACTGGCTCCAAAGGAAATGCTGGCACTTCCAGAGTAATTCTGGCAGTACTCAGATTTGCTTCATGTACCCATTCTAGAACCTTACCTACTCAATGTAAGATGAGATGCCACTGTGGTATCTTCATAGGAATTTAGAATCATGTCTTAATGACTCCATTAAGAAGAATTCTTTTTCTCTTTTCTCTGAAAAGCATCCCAGGTCATAAAATGTAATGTGGGATAGTAGGTTTTGTGGGAAGATGCACTTGGCAGCAATTCTTGAGAGGAGGCCTTGAAATGTCAGGGTCCCCCATTCATCTTCCCAAGCTGGGATTGACCCAGTGATAACATAATGATAATGCAGGTGCCTTCAATGTCAAGCCATCAGGCAGCGGGTGGGGGTGTTGCTTGGCCCAGGAACCCATGCCCTGATGTGGTGTTGGTAATCTAGAGGGTTTTGAGTTAAGTGCTTTTGACATGCAAAATCAGGAGTCAAGGGCGAAGCTGCCTTTTAAATGCTCTTTCTGAAAGAGTCCACTGCAGATGTAATTGAGCCTCTCAGGTGAAGAGCTTTATTGGAGCAAAGCTGGTTAGTTTTGCATACCTGTTTGGGGGAATATTTTAGGCATCCTCACATAACTGCTATGTGACATTGCTGAAGGTCCCCAGCCTCCTTGCTCCCAAACACTTTAAGATGCTGTTGCAGAAATGTTGTCTAAGCTTTACCATTCAGTGTGGCGCAAATCAACCTGTCCTTTCTTTTTGTGATCACAGTGTGTAATTATAAAGTTATTTGTGTGTTTGGTTTATGTCTTCCACACTGGATTGTAAGATCCATGAGATCTAGGACCATGTCTGTCTTGATCATTTCTCCTTCTCTAAGACTAACACAAGGCCTGGCATAATCATTGTCATCACCATCACCATAGCTAGTATTTATTGCCATATACAGTTATATAAGACACTGTAAGAAGTGCTTTACATCAATTATTCCCAACCATGGAGTCAAGAGTCAAAGATGGTTAAACTGGCCAAGATGAAAGTGTTTGCATTTTGGAGACCAAGCACTTGAATCCATAACCCCAAGATGTGACTTTCCAGGCTTGGGATTTCACACCATCTCGCTTAATCTTTTAGCTTACATTTTGTCATCAGTAAAACTGAAACAGTAATTCCCATGTGCTGAGTTTGCTGTGAGGATTAAAGACAAGGACTGATCTAAGCCCGGCATATAATGAGAGTCCATTATAAGTGAACTGAGGTGTTGTTTTAATATATACCTTATAAAGTTTGAGTGTCAAGCATGCTGTTGAGTGAAAGAAGACAGACTGTTACCAGAGGACATATTCTATTCTATGATACCACTTGTGTAAACGTGAAAAGCAGGCAGGAATTTTCCACATGAGAGAAGTCAGAATAGCATTTACCTTACCAGGGGGTGGTGATCTTGAAGGGGCAGGAAGGAGCCTTGTGGTGTGCCAGAAGTTTTCCATCCATCTGGTGATGTGATCACGTGGCCGTGTGCATGTGTAAAAGTTCAAGCTATATGCTTAATATTTGTGCACATCGGTGCATGTAAGCAATATCTCAAAACATTTGAGAGAATTTTTCATTCATTGACAGAATTGTTCTCCTGCCTCAGTCAAAGCACACAGTGGGTTTTCCCAACAACTGAGGTGACTGAGGGCTGGGTGCTAAAGAGGCAGGAAGGCTGAGATGACCGCTTGACCTAATTCCCTATTCAGCTGAGGCCTCTACCTGTGGCCTGTTCAAAGGTAGTTATGGATCTTTTACTCAAAACCTGAACCGAAAAAGAAATTCTTCAGCCATGTCCGTGTGAACTAAATTTAGTGTCAGATTTACAAGGCTGTGGTTCTGACCACCCCCGGGCTATTTCTGACCACAGGACAGCTTAAATGGTGTGGCCCATAAAATGTAATCTGCAAGCTCAGGCTGAATGTTGATCTATTTAGGGCCAAGAGGAGACGAGGCCTTGGCAGCAGTTCTCCCTGAGGTAGGATCTTAAGCTGAATGGAGACCATCACCCTGGCTGCCAGCCCCAGGAGGCTGGAAATTCCTTAGCATTCTTTATCTTTGGGGATCAGCCACTTACTTGTGGGGTTGACTCTTATAGCCTTTGACCACCTCCCAAAAGCTGGATTCACTGATGGGCCCCCAACTCAACTTTCACTGGCCAAAGTACTTGGGATTAATTTAGCAAGCCCCAGGATCCCCAGAGGCTCCCTCGGTATTGTGGTTTTCTCCTCACTTCCACGTTATAGTGGGCCCACCAGGACCCCTTGACTCAGCGAGCACTCCTTCTCAAGTCACTTCACAGCACAATCTGTTTGTTGTTGCTGTTGTTTTTTCTTTTGTTTTGTTTTGGGTTTTTTTTTTTTTGCCTAATTTGTGCTTGGCTTCTCCGCAGAGGCCTGGTTCTTGTCCCTTCCCCTGCACCTCCGAGGCAGGGGCAGATTCCCGTATCATGGTGCACCTTGGCCTGATTCTGTGGGCTTTGTATTAGAACTCACCTTCCGGAATCTTTTATTGTCTTGTGCTCTCTTCCAAGCTGCCCATCTACCTTCCCTTCAGAGGTTTGGTGATCAGCATAGTGGCTCATTTCTGTAATCCCAGCAGTTCTGGAGGCCGAGACTCGGGGATCCGTTGAGCCCAGGAGTTTGAGACCAGCCTGGGCAATATAGCAAGATGTCATCTCTACCAAAAAACAACAACAACAAACAAACAGGCAAACAAAATTAGGCCAGGTGTGGTGGCTTATACCTGTAATCCCAATACTTTGGGAGGGTGAGGTGGAAGGATTGCTTGAGCCCAGGAGTTCAGGACTAGCCTGGGCAGCATAGTGAGACCCTGTTTCTTAAGAAAAAAGAAACATTTAATTAAAAATTGAGAATTGGAAGTTGCATTGAGCCAAGATCATGCCACTGCACTTCAGCCTGGGTGACAGAGCAAGATTCTGCTTTAAAAAGAAAGAGGTTTGGTGCCAGGACACCATGAAATAATTACTCTACATAACCTGAGGCTAGAAAAACCTTTCCATGTCTCAGTTTCCTTGCTGGCAAAATGGGGAGGTAAGGCCAGATTTCTTCTGCTTTAGTTTTGTTTTTCTAGTTGAATTCCATTTGTCATCCTCTGTACCTACCACCTGCCAGTTGCTGTATTAGATGTTGTTTTACTCATTATCTAATTGAATTCTCCAACAACCTTGCAATACGCTTGTTATCTCCATTTTAGAAATGAGAAAATGGTGACTCAGAAAGATTAAGAAACTTGCTCAATGTAACCAAGTCACAATTTTAATATTAAAAATAATGAGCATTTATTAATTACCTATTGAATGTGTAGGATTTTGCTAAATCTTTCACATAATCTCATTTCGTCTTTATCATAACCCTATGATGAAAATGCCATTATTATTTCTTTGACATAGAGGAATTTTGATTTAGAAAGGTTAAGTAATGTGTCCAATATCATCTGTCTATAATTGATGGGTCTTTAATTTCAGACTCAGGTTTGTTTGAGTCCAAAAATCATGCCATTGTTACTGTATGCCATGTTGCATGCTTTCATATCCCCAATGGAAAAATCCCTTCTCCCACTTTTCTTAACCCTACGAGATATGCCAAGATTCTATAGCATTTGAATTTGAAAACATCTACTAATTCATGAGGGAATCTATTTGATAATGGCATGATTTAGTTAGTGTTCCTTTTTTAGAGATAAAGCCTCACTCTGTTGCCGAGGCTGGAGTGCAGTGGCGCGATCACAGGCCACTGTAGCCTTGACCTCCAGGCTCAACCGATCCTCTTACCTCAGCCTCTTGAGTTTCTGGGACCACAGGCAGATGCCACCATGCCTGGCTAACTTTTGTAGAAACAGAGTCTCCCTATGTTGCCCAGGCTTGTCTTGAACTGGGCTCAAGCAATCCTCCCATCTTGGCCTCCCCCAGTATTGGGATTACAGGTGCGAGCCACTGCGTGAGGCCCCGTTAGTATTCTTTACATTTTTAAAATAAAATTTCAGAGAAAGCAACAAAAGGGAGCATAACTCTAATAAGAATAATAAAAAGAATCAATTCAGCAACTCTCTTACAGAGTTTTATCATCATCCCATTCATAATTGATTCCAAACGTGCATGAATCTTTCAAGATAAGTGTCTTATTGATTATCCTGAAAAGAAGCGATCACTTGGCGTCCTGAGATTCGCTCACTGCCCTCCCCTGATTACCGGTAAACAGAGATGTTGATCAGAAGAAATGTCACTTAGTTTGGCATTGGATCCATAGGGCATTTTGAGGCATTGGGTGTGGGGAGTGGAGGGAGTGAAGTGGCCCAGATAGGGAGGTGCTTGATGGCTTGACTGTGGCCTTCACCTTCCTTTTTGTGGAGCTGGATATAGACATGTGTTGGCCAGCTAATACTGTCTTGATCTGTTATATGATCCTTAGGCCAGGACTTTTTCCTGGTAATTGTGCAAAATGTCCCAGTGAATGCCAATTCCTTGCTGTCAGGAAACATTAAGTTTCCTAAGTGACATCCTTTTTATGCGTGTTTACTTATGGTTATGTAAATCAAGCGGGCCTCCCCCTTGGAAATGACTGCAGTGTTTACAAGGGACTTAACCTGGTCTTTTGTAGTTGTGGCAAATAGATAAAATACAAATGTGACCCGCAATTCAGTGCAGCATTATGAAGCTGTATCTGCTCCCTGGGTGGTGGTCACGGCCCCCTGCTCTGTGGCCCTAACCCTTGCCTTCCTGCTGGTGGGCCTTGCACAGGTGCAGAGAGGGTTAGTATTGGCAAGCTAAATGGATAAATGGCGAAGTTTCCCTTGGGTGGCTCCATTGCTCCAGGTGAAGCTCTTGAAATACTCTCTAGATGACAGTAGCCTCAACTAGAGAGGCTTGAACAGGTTGTAGCAGTTGGCAAACAGAAGGAGACCAGACTCATAGGTTTTGGGTGCGGATAATGGAGAATCCGGCCATTGCATTTAATTCCCAGCCTGATCTATTGAGGCTGCCTTTGGTGAAATATTGGTTTATATCTTGGGGGGCCAGGATGGGGCTACTCTGTACTCAGATGAGGCTTGCTCTCAGGAAGTTCTTGTTCAGCAGCAAAATCTGCCCTATTTGGGCTCTGAAAGTTATTTTTGTAGTGGCCTCACAACTTTCTTGCAGCAGGTCATGAAGAGGAATGAAATACTATAATCACAGAACTTGCAGAAGCTGCCTGGAGGACCAGTGAGTCTATTTTTTGTACATGAGGACACTGAGGCTCAGAGAAAGTGAGGTCATTCAGTCACTTGAGTTCTTATCGAGTGTTCATTCCTGCTGAGGTGTCCTGGGTGCCTCTTAATGCCTTTAACATCTGCTAAGAGCATGTCGCTTATTGATGTAGCATCACTTTATTGAGCAGCTACTATGTACCAAACACTTAACATATGCTTTTTGGCATTAGGAGCTGAACCCAGAATGGTCTCCGTAGAGAGGTGCAGGTTTACCCAGGGTGGTGGTAGTGGTGATGGGGTGGTACTGATAGTGTTGGTAGAAGACGAGGAGGAGGAGGAACTTCTCAGGAAGAAGTGGCAGTTCCCTCCTTTGTTTCTTATCTCTCCTGTTTAGCAGCCACTCTCCAAAGCCTCTTTCTGGGAACGTGGCCATCATAGAAGTAAATGAGACGTCTCTTTCATCTGCACCAACCTCCTTATTATGACCTTATTAGTTACCTGTAGATTCTCTCACCGTTGTACTTGTTTCTCCCTCAACCAATTATATTTTAGCTCTCAAGTTTTGGCAGGGTTCAGTCTAGTATTTCTGTTGGGATCCGGGGAGCATATGGAGTGTTGTTTGCTATTTTTTAGAGTTTCTTATTGCGGTAAGTGCTAAGGAGGGAACAGAGGGAGAAGGATAGAGGAAAAGCAAAGCAAAACAAAATAGAAAAGCACAAATGAAGAATATTTAGTCCGTTCTGTATTAGTCCTCCTTGATGGGGGAACACATGCCAGCCAGGTCACCTGATTCATCTAGTTGTGATTTTATTGGCAGTCATTTCTACCTTCTTGGTATCCGCAGAGGTTGTCATGAAGGGGGCTGATGCCTTCTTTCACTAGTTTCATGTGGCTGGCAGTTCTGTTCTGCCACTCTTTTCCTCATCATCTCAGCCTCCCAGCCCGTGGCATACAAGAGCCCACCTTGGCAGAACCTGCAACTCTTCAGTGGCCCCCTAATGAGCTCCTTGCTAGGGCCCTTGGTTAAGTTACAGTAGAGAAGTGGTTACTTAAGCAAGTAGTTTCTGGTAAAGGCATAAAGATAACCCATAATTGGATGATAAAATGCCTGGATTGCATCTAAAAATAAAGACTTGTGAAGGTAAAACTGTAGCTTACAGTGCGCAACTCTTTACCTTCTTTTGGTTTCTTCTCATTTAATAGTTTGGTCATCTCTCTGCTGGCTTTTTCCCCCTTCTTTCTCCCTTCTGTAGAGTAAAATGCGGACCATTAACTATGATGCTACTTCTTAGCTGGAAGATGGGAAAAGATGGAAAACTCCAGGGGAAGAGGGTCTTTCCTTAGGGAGTCGGCATTTGTTGGAATTTGCCAAGAACATTTCATGATTGCTGACAGCGTATCTTCTACTTTACCTGAAGGCTATGGTCACTCAACAAATTTTATGTTGCTTCTTATGTGTCAGGCACTGTGATAGGTCCTAGGATTATAGAAATCAATAAACTATGATGCCTATCCTTAAGGAGAGAAACACATATAGGATAGGAAAATAGCTTGCCATGTCTGATAGATACTAGGCATTCAGTCTCTCTCCCTCTGTCTCTGTCTCTCTGTCTCTCTCTGTGTGTGTGTGTGTATTATAGATAGAAATAAAAAATTATAAATAAAATAGAAATTTATTTCTCATGGTTTTAGAGGCTGGGAAATTCAAGATCAAGATGCAGACAGGTTTGGTGTCTGGTGAGGGCTGCTTTCTGTGCTTCAAGATGATGCCTTGTTGCTGTTTCCTTATATGGTGGAAACAAGTGTGTTGAATATTCTAAGAGGAATCTGAAAGTGTTATAGTATTATGGAAGACAGATCCAAGATGGTGGCGATGCTCAAGAAGGGTGCAGGAAACACCCTTCGACTCTAATATTATTTGAGCTCCTCACTGAAAAATAAATAGGATTATGCCAGTTGGGGAAGAGGGAAAGGTTTTTAGGGAGCAGATTAGACAAACATTGAAAACACAAAGAGTATTTCTTGATAGTTGTTAACACTAGATGTTGAGGAGACATAACCAAGTTCTCCTACAGTTTGTGTGTTAAGGCAAATGGAAATGTCTTGTAACTCAGTAAAACAGTTTAGAAATTTAAGGCCTTTGGAGAGAGTAAGTATTGAGAAGGCACATCTCTACGTTGCTGACGTGAAGGAGTTGCAAGGTCGGGTAGACGGGATCAGTGCCAGGTCTAGTGGGCTTCATTTGCAAGACCTGATTTCTAGCAGATAATGGTGTAAGCCTCAAATGGGAGGTGTGCCTGGGATGGTTGCAGAGGAGTAGTTAAGAGCTCAGACTCCAGCCTTTAGACAACACCAGCTGCCACAAAGGACACTGCGCATTTCTAAATCTGAGTTTCTGCACATGCGTGGAGGAGTAATATGGCACCTCCTCATTCGGTTGAGATGCTCTGGGGTACACAGGCAAGGAGCTCAACTCGTGGTGGCTCCACCAGTATGAAAATGTGTTATCTCCCCTAATCTGAAGTACAGAAGTCACGTGGTCAGAGGTGACATGCCATGATGTGGTTCTGCTTCTCTGAGATTGTCAGCTTTTCCCTCAGTTTCACCTTCCTTTCTCCATTTTTCAAGATGGTTTCAGCACTTCCAGACATCATAACCAGAGAGCTTATTGCTAGAGAAGCAAAACACCTTCTCTTCCTATATGTACCTCTGGGGAACAAGGGAATCTTTCCCCAAGGCCCCTCAACACGCTTAGGCTGACATCTCCTTGACCAGAACTGTATGAAATCTACATAGCCTCAAATGAAGCATCTGGGACCACCAGGATTGGGTGTTTAGGCCATGGAAGAGTAACAGCCCAGTGCACATCTGTCTCCAGTGGCCAGCACGTAGACCTTCCCCACACTTTCCACTCTCCGCATCCCCTCTTCCCTCACATGTGTCTCTATTACATGGAGACTCACTTTAAAGTCCTCATTAAGAGACTGTGGTGTGGTAAACAGATACCAATGTTAGCATCAGACAAATGGGTTTTGGATTTAGGTTACCACCATTTATCTTCTCTGTAACCTTAGACGAGTTGCTTGAGTTCTCTGAGTCTCAGCTTACCAAGCTCTAAAATGAGCATAACCATATCAGTTTGTTTTTCCTGTTACAGGGAGAACAGACTGAGATAACTAAAGTACCTGATTGAGTAACTACTCTCTGAAGGTGGAGGCTGGACTGCTTCACTGGATGGGGTGGCCTGGGGTTATTTTAGTGCAGTGGTAGTTGGTGACAAAATTGAAAGAAGATGTAAGTAGAGAAAAGGTACTCAATGCAGCCTCTATGAGCTACCACCACTGCCTCTAGTTTTCCAGAAAACCACCACTGACCACTCTCTGTACAAATGCGCTCAAGTGACCATAACCACCAGTGTTTGTAACAATGCGCCTATTGACTTCTTATTTCAATAGATATCCAGATTTATTATCCCTCAAGGTAAGCATCGATTTTACCTTTGTCTCAGTCAATATTTACCTCTGAGGTCAATACGTGTGGATATTCACCTCAGCTGCAGTCAATATCCATTTCGTATTACAATATATGATGTGCATATGTGAAAATAAAGAATAGCACGGTGCAAAAAAGGTCTGCTAGACAAAGAAGCTTTTTGCAAAGTGGATGTGTTTTTGTTCTATTTCTTTTTGTTTGTTTTTACTGTATCACTCTTTAGAGGTCAGATTCTATTTCACTAAATAGGACATATGTGTCTTCTGCCAAGATGAGGAATTTTGGGAAGGCTAGCATGATAGCTAATAAACATTCAAGCAGTCACTTAATGATACTGAATTGAACACAATTTCTCAGAAGTTCCTCCATTAAATTACAGCCATAAGAACATACACAAGCATGCAGATTGCAAGTGTGATGAGAATGGAAACATTCCATAGGACTCAGAGTTATTTCTCAAGCCCCTGGACTCGCAGAGAATCAGGTGTTTGAAGCAAGAGGAAGAAGACAAGAATCAGGAGGCAAAGAGAAGGAGGAAGAAGCCTCAGTGGAGTTGCTTCTTTTTAATTCTTAAAGCCAGAGCTGGAAGACTCTTAAGGCCAGCTAGGCAGGCCTGGATCAGAGCCTAGGTGTGTAAATTAGGGATCGCATTTGACTGCTGCTAACAAGGACCCGAACATGGTGGTAAATTCTTCCATATAAAACAACAGAAAATAAGTTGTCCTGGGCTGGGGTGACCACTCCACCGTCATCGATGATCCGGGCTCCTTTTCTCTTTCTGCTTTGTGACATTGCTTCTATCTTCATGATAACTCGCTGTCCAGAATGACCAGGCGGCATGAAAACGAAAAGACTAACTTCCTCCCTTTTGAAGAGCTTTCTAAGAAGCCCCACCCAACGTTTCTACTTCTTTCCCAGTGGCGGTGATTTAGTTGCTTGAGCACAGACAGCTGCCAGGGAGGCTGGAAAGTGAAGCCTTCAGTCCTAGCACCAATGTGTCTAGGCAAATATAAAAGCTCTGTAGCCAAGGAAGAAGTGACAACGAATATTTGGGACCCACTGGGAGTTTGTGCCAAACCAGGTGTCATTGCCCTCCCCACCCTGCCTTGCTCCCCTGGAGTATATCCTGATTCTTTTGAGGATCACTTGATCCTGATTTTATATATATATATATATATATATATATAGAGAGAGAGAGAGAGAGAGAGAGAGAGAGAGAGAGAGAGAGATGGGATTTCATTATATTGCCCAGACTGATCTTAAACTCCAGGCCTCAAGCAATCCAGCCACCTTGGCCTCCCAAAGTGCTGGGGTTATAGGCTTGAACCACCATGCCTGACCTTGATACTGATGTTTTATTGTTGTAACTGACAGTTTTGTCTGCCCAGCATTTCCCCCCATCACCCTTGTACTATCCCATTTTCCTTTGCCATGCACCTGTCTTCCTCTTCAAGATTGATCACAAAATCACAACCATTCCTGCCAGCTATAGAGGTGGGCACATGACCCAGGTCAGACCAGTCACAGTTCCTGACTCCCGGCTACAGTGCTTGATGGGGGAACGAGCATATATCAAACCAGGATAGTCCAAGTCCTTCCGGGGACTTTGCTGCCACAGTTGACGGGGGAGGTATTTGCATAACTTCACCACACACAGCTAAGCTGGTGATCCTGCTTCTTGGCAGCATCTTCCCAGCGTACAACAGAGGAAAACTGCCTGTTGCAGGAAAAAAAAAAAGAGACTGATACACAAAGAGAATCAGAAAGGAGCAGAGATGAAACAAAGACAGAGCCAGCATGATTGCAAGCTGAGGACATACGAGGAGCCCCTGGGTCAGCTGGCCCATACATTTGTGAGGTGTAGACAAACAAAAATGATCTTTGGGTTCCTTCTTTAGCAATTGGGTTTGGAGGAGGATGACCTTAGTTTGTGTCTTTGTCCCACCATCATTATATCCAGCTTGTGTAATCAGAAACACTGTTTAAGTCTCAGTTTTGTCTCCTGTCAATTGGGAAAATATCGTGAGGCTGAGATGTGATCATGTTTATAAAGTCTGCAGCAAGAGGATGATAAAGTCACTTCTCAACTCCTTCTCAACTCCTTCTCCTGGCTTATTAATACCCATCCTTTAACCTGTCCTCTGCTTTATCTCTTGGAATCCTTAGGGCCTTTTTAACCCCATATATGAAGGAAACCTATGTGTATGTGTGTGCGTCAATTCATATGGTCCTCTGAAGCCTTGCAAAGTCGATTCCTGACATTTCCCTAGACTGTTTTTTTTTTTCCAGCAATAGTTTCCAGCAGCAAAACCCAATCCGCTCATATTTTTGCATTTGCTGCTACAAAACCTGACTTCTCTTTCTGTTACCTGACTCTTGACGAAGAAGACTGAGGAAAGGCCTCCCCCAGATTGTCCTGTTGTCTCTTGGCTGGTCTTGCCAGCTGGCACACAGCTTCCTCTGACCACCCTGCAAGGTACAAATCCCACATGAAAAGTCTCAATCACCTGACTCAAACTCATAGTTTTCAGGTGGCATAAGCCATGGCATTTCCACCTCCTTTCCTGGTTGTTTCCAGAAAGGGATGCTAGCCCCAGTGCAGTGGTTCTGTATTCCCCAGGGCAGCGTGGGACCTCAGGGTTTGTCATGGACCACATCTTGCTCCTTTGTCCCTTTTAATAACTCATAGGCTACCTCCAACTTGACACTTGTTTAAGTTTTTATTTATTTTATTTAGCATTCAGAAAACTCTATAGCCTCAGTCTCTTGGGATGTAAATTAAAGCAATTTCATTTTCCTAGTTTCTCTGTTTCAAATCCCTCATTGTTTATTTAAATAGCAGCCTATGCATATTGCAAGTAAAGAATTATAATTAAGAGAACCAGAAGGGCCTGTCTCTCAGGAAAGCAGTGACTTCCTTTCACAATAACCCTATCTTTACTGTTGAAGACTTGTGGAAAAGGGACATGGCCCAAGGAACCAGAGTGGTTTGGGGAAAGAGCTTTGTCAAGAGGCTTGGGGACCCCGGGGTGGAAGCTGCCATGTGCACGAGGCTGTGTTACCACTGGCAGTGGCAGGAGAAGACGTTGAAAACCTGCAAAAGCAGCCTCTGAGGATGGGTAGACATATACTTCATTGCAGGCAGCTGCTGCTGAAATAGATTTGGAGTCAGATGTCATATTCCCGCCAGCAGGTTTAGCAATCATGGGACTAGGGAAGTGGCAATGGCAGGAGCAACTGGAAATGTCTTTTTTTTTTTTTTGCTCTCTCTCATTTTTCCTGAATCTGGAACCAAAGCCTGTTGTTTTGTTGCTCACATCTGAGTCTTCTCCTTGCTTCAGCCCTCCCCACTGACAGCCACAAGACTCCTGCCTCCCTCCAGCCTGTGGAACGCAAGATTCGTTGGGATCATGCATTGATCAAAGATCTGCCATGTCTTTGCAACTAACATACTCACTCATGACTTCACATGGTTATGTACAAGACCACATCTCTCAATGGTGAGGTCCTCAGTCTTTCCCTCCCCACCACATGTAACTATCAGAGATATACGGTGTCCTTAAGATAGGGCAGGCAGGGCCACCTGCCCCCAAGCTGGCCAGTGTGGATGTCTTCATGATGAGCCATACTCACAGTGGCCCTGGGATGGCTCCTCAGATACCTGCTGGCAGAAACCTGAACTCAGTACATCTATACATGGTGTAATGATTGACTCAAGATAATTAGCATAGCCATCATCTCAAACACTTATTATTTGTGATGAGAAGATTCAAAACCCGCTTTTTGAGCTGTTTTGAAATATGCAATACCTTGTTGTTAACTGTATTCACCTTTGTGTGCAACAGGACACCAGAATTTATTCTTTCTATCTAAAATGTCAATTAAAAATAAAACTAAAAAGAAACCTGAACTCAGGAGAGTAGAAAAGAACTTCAACATTCAAAGGGGATAAGACACATATTCAGAGTGGGAAAAATACTAAATGGTAGGAATATGAGAAGTTTTTTACTCTTTGTTCTTTCTGCTAATTTTTTATATTCAAAATTTCTAATCATGTATGATATATATGTATTATACACAGTAGGACTTATTTTTTTAATGTGAAAGAATATAAAACAAAATACGATATTATCTTTTGATGATATCAACAAAACAAAACATGATATCCAAAGTCACCCTGTATGGTTAGATACTTTGGGTTTGCCCTCTTTTCTTTTGTTCATTTGTTTCATGCAATAGAAATATTTTGAGATCCTGTCTGGCCAGGTTCTGCTAGGCCTGGGTCTACAAGCAGTTTGCTGTCAAGGTCTTGGCCATTCAAGACCATATAGTGTGGTGGGGAAGGTGTACATCAGTGAAAAGGTAATCCAGGTCATGGTAGGATGACACGGGCTGCTGTGGCAACCCACAGCAGGAATAGCCAGTCCTGCCCCAGCAGGGTGCCTCAGGGGTGCTAAGGTGACTTCCAAGATTGAGGTTGGTGAGATCGTGACAGGTGTGCAAGATGGGGTGTTCCAAGACTGGGGACAGGACAGGTGTGCAAGGACCAGCCAGCTGAAGTAGAGGAGACCCAGACCTATGAAACATGCTGATTTCAAGGTCCATTTTTTGGGGGAACATGGACTGTGTCATTAGACGCCAGCAGGGAGATTCAGTTGGGAGGTAAACCAGGCGTAGTGGAAAGTAAGTGAAGCCCTTTCATTAAGTGAATGAAGGGTGCGTGGTGAGTACACAGCCATGAAAATACAATGATATAAATCAGCACGGTTTCAGCTGCCCTCATCTTTCTACTGTGATCTCAGCAGTGATGGGGCTGGCTTTGAGGGTTGGAGATCACACACACACAATCAGCCAACTCTCCAAAGCAACCCCCACACTCTGTTGATGCTGTCCTCAATAAACATGCAGTCTCAATAGTAACCATGTTTTAGCTATGCAGATGCAGTTTAAAGACAAATCCTTTGAGCCCCCAGCATGCCATCCCCTCCCAACCTCATTGCTGCTCCCCTACCCTCTTCTGCGTGGAAGTGCTGTAGCCAGGTGCTTGCAACCTGGGTGCTACTATCTTTATGAAAACTGCTCCTGACCTATTGCTTTGTTTATTTTAGCCAGTGCCTTTGTAGAGGGAAAACAGCTTAGCAAGCATTTACTAGAGTAGATCCAGAGTCCCCAGGAGCTCTTGGGAAGTCCATAGGTGCTGTTTCCATTGCTTTTTCACTGCTTCATATATTAATCAAGGAGTCAGTCAATCAATTAAACAGATACTATTAGCACCTACTGTGTGCCGGGCACTGTACTTGGGGCCATATGTGCTGCTGATTCATTCATTTGGATTCTACTGTGGCTCTGTACCCATTGCCATCATTTTGTAGGCAGTGAGTGCCCGCATCAGTGGGCGTTTTATGTTGCACCATTTTCTGAGCAATGTCTTTGGTCCACCATTAAGCATTTGTGGCCGCCCACCCCATGATATGCTTTGCTTTCTGCTTTCAGAAACAATACTGGTGACCTGTTTTAAGAAAAGTTGAAAAGCCAGGACTTAGATATTTCTGGAAACCTTCAAATTAACCTCATTAGGTTTAAATTTTTTTTTTTCTCGTTCATCTCTCTTGCTTTTATGCTTTCCAAACCCCTAAATTGTGGTGCCTCAGTGATCTTCTATAACATAACTTGATAGTCAATAGTTGCTTAATGAGAATCATATGAGTTTATTTTATTTATATATATATATTTCCATGAATATACTGAATGTTTGCTAAGCTCCCCCCGCCACTTTTTTTCTTTTTTAAATTCAGAAATTTCTAGTTGTGTTTATTCCCCTCGTCAGCATACTTTATCATATCAAAGCCTTTTCAGACACTGTAAAACTACTGAGTTATGTTTGGGTCATGTTTTGCGGTATGCCCTTTAATACTGTAGCTTTAGAAATGCAATTTTCAGCCTCTGCTTATTAGAATATGATAAAGTATTCCTGGTCTATGTCCAGCTCCACTAATCTCCAGACTGCGCTTCATGAATTAAGCATGAAGATTTTAGTCAATGTGCTTTCAAAGACCAATGTTTAGGGAATCATGGATTTTCTACAAGCTGAGGGAGAAATCTATAATAGGAGGAACTGATTTTCAAACATCATATTCTCAAGAAGAAATGACCACTTCTGGCCCAGAAACAGAAAATATTTCACTATCAGAATTTTCTAGAACCAGTTAAAACCACATTGTGCTGTTAGGTTTATAAACGGATTGTGTTTTAAGATGTGTAAGACTGTCTGTCACATGGGAGGATTTCAAATGACTGCTTATTTTGGAAAGCTCATGTAGATTGGGTTAAAATCGAGAGGGGAATGCAAATTGAATTTATAAGGTATTATTAACTTCTTCCTCTTTCCCCCCTCCCTGGCCCCTGTGCATTTTGGTTCATTTTGCTCTGATACAATTCAGCAAATAGCCAGATATCTCTTGCCATGGCGAGAGCTCAGTTGGGGGAGAGATTTTGACCAGGCAGGCTCTCAGGTCGGTGCCATCAGTGACGCCAGCACACCTCCTGGCTTGGTGTGTTTTGTGGCAGTTGGCAGGCAAACGTTTTGCAAAGAAATCTCCTTTCAAAAATCACAGCACTGGTTGAAGCAGGAGCATCTCTCCACTTAAATGCAAAAGGAGTTAATATGCCAGTGACTACAGTGTGCCTGGAAAGGGCACTGGAGGCATTTTTGTCTGGGGCAGCCCCTGGAGTCTTGGCTTTTGTGCTTGGTGAGACCTTATCTGGCCTCTTCATTGTCACCTTCATACAAATAGATAGCTTTTAGTGAGCAGCTACTCTGCCTGGCACTGTTCTAAACACATGACACCAATAGCTCACTTAGATTCCTGCCTCTCAACAGGGAAACTGAAGCACAGGAAGTTTCAGTGATGCACTTAGGCAACTAATAAGTGGCAGGGTCGGCATTGAGGTGAAGACTGGTTGGACCCCTAAGTTTGAACGATCAGACTCGACTTTGGGGCTCACAATTTGTTTCATGTCAGGAAGGTGTCAGATCAGAACCTGAATGCCAGCTCAAGCTGCTCTCAGCTAAACTCCAGGGGTTGCTGATGGAGGCTTCATCCCCTCCTCCAGTTCCGGGATCAAGACAGAAATGTAAATCACCTCCAATAAGGGGGCTGCGTCTTGCACATTTTCCTTTTGAGAAACAGGAAAATTCTCAGCTCATCTAGCTTTGTCTGTGAACCTCCGGGATCTCTCAGGGGCTTTAAGTTAATCAATCAATCCACAGACGTTGAACTGAATCTCCACCTTGGGCTTGAGACTCTGCAAAGTGCATTAAATGGGAAGAAAACCAAAGGGCCTGCTGCCCTGCCCCTGCCATAGCCCAAGGCTGTGGCCATGGCTGGGGAATTGGCCTGTCAGTTCAATCAGGCAGCCCCTCTGACTGGTGTTTTTCACTAAGCTAGCCCCATGGATGGCCCTGGTCATGTGTAGACACAGCCTCAGGAGGGCCACATTCCTCTCATTTCCAGGCCTCACCACTTAATTGTTCCTGACACAGTTTGGGGAGAAGTGCAGCAAAACCCAGGCCTGCCAATCACCATTTGCTCCTGAGTCTCAGAGCGGCCCCTGAAGAGACAGGTTGGACCAAGTGACATCTGCAGATGCCTTGTGTTTAGGAAGTGGGGTGTGGGTAACAGAGGGAGAATTGTTACCCCCAGGAGACTGGGGGTGCTGAAGGGAGTCTCAGTCTCTGCACTCTGTGTCTTGCCAAAACCTCTGGGATTGGGAGTGGTGTCCATGTTGAGGAAGGGACAATGAGCTCTTTAAATGACAGTGGGTCAACCACTGCATTTCTAGGACTCAAAGGTGCCGTGGGGGTGTATTAATCTGTTTCCTTGCTGCTGATAAAGACATATCTGAGACTGCATAATTTATGCAGGAAAGAGGTTTAGTGGACTCACAGCTCCACAGGGCTGGGGAGGCCTCACAACCATGGTGGAAGGCAAGGAGGAGCAAAGTCATGTCTTACATGGATGGCAGCAGGCAAAGAGCGAGCTTGTGCAGGGAAACTCCCCCTTATAAAACCATCAGATCTTGTGAGACTTGTTCACTATCACGAGTAAAGCACAGGAAAGACCTGCCCTCATGACTGAATTACCTTCCACTGGGGCCCTCTCACAACACATGGGAATTGTGGGAGCCACAATTCAAGGTGAGATTTTGATAGGGACACAGCCGAACTATATCACAGGGTCACATGTAGGTTACCATAAATAAGAGAAACGGACCAAGTAGAGACTCAGCATAGCTGGAGGGGGAGCCCCAGATGAGGGAAACAGCCCCCCAGCTCCAGCCATTTGTTACTCGGTTCTTTTCAACAGAATCAAGGACTCGGATTTTTATGTGAAGCCATCTCCATTTTAAGTATGCTTTTCTTTCCCCCCAACCCTCGATGGGTTAAAGCATCCATGTTTACAGAATGAAAGATGAGGGCAGGATACCACTTCTCCTAGGGATCATACTCATTTTGTGGGGCTATAGTCCAGAGAGGTGAAGGACCGACCCATCTTCACAGGTAGCTACCCTGTGGCATAACTGAGACTAGAATCTTCTGGATTCTTTAGTAAACCCTGGTAGCTGATGAAACTGCCCTAAAATGACAGCGGGACAATGGGGCCATGAAAGCATAAGCCCTGATCTCTGGACACTGAGAGAATTCTAGGCTTGACTTCTCTGGTCAGCCACCTTGGGAGTTCTCAATCCTTTGAACTGGACGTCTAGAATGGACTCAGATGTCACTGTGCAGGTGACTCATACCTAGAATCCTCTGCCTATCATGACAGGGAGAAACCTGTGTGACTCTTTGGCCATCTCAGTCTTTGCACGGCATCTGTAGCTTTGGATGTCCCTGGGCAAGAGACTGCCTTTCCTACTAGAGCTTTGGCCATCCCTCTGTCACTATTCAAAGTATTGCCTGTACCCTCAATCTCGTTCAGTTTCCACAAAATACCTGGGGCAGGGGTGTAAGTACCCTGATTTTATGTGTCAGGCCTTCAGGACTCAGGGTGTGTAAGTGACATGACTCCTCACACAGCAGGGATGGAGAGGCAAACCCAGGTTGGCCTCTCTGCCACTCATACAGAACTCCTTTATCACCAAGATTCCTTTCTTCTTCAGTGCCACCTGCCTTATTTTACTCACCCAGAAGGAAGCCGGGTCCCTCTTTGCCTCTTTGGGTGTTTATGAAAAGCAAGTTGCAAACTCTGAGTTCTGTAAACAGTTGGAGACAGATTCTGGAGAGATATGCAGGCTTAGCTCTAGAAAGAAACGGAGAGGACAGAGGAGGTTGAGGGCAACTGTGTTGCCTTCCTTGACTGGGGCATAGGAATTCCCCATCAGAGAGGAGAAAAACCCAGAAAGGAGAATAGAATCTATTATCTCCAAGCCATTATTCGCACACACATACCCACCTCCATTTTCCCAATTTTAAGTTATTTTTATATAAGCACTTTCCATTAAAGGGGAAGAAATAGCTTTACCCATGGTGTAAAATATATACTTTCTAATGTAAATCAAGAAGCTATTAATACCGTAATAAGAATGTGGTAGTATATTAATTGATGGAAATTGTAGAGTGGAATATTCATAATCAGCAGAAGTCTTTTCTCTGGAAGGAACAAAGGATTAAGTTAGGGAGACAGTAATGGTATTGTTAGCAGGCTATTTCAATGATTTTCTCTGCAGAAGAGTAGGGAAAGGTGAAATTCCAGCTGGGAGTATTCAACTCTGCAGATCCCCACTCGGAGTTATTCAGCCCTGTTTTAAGTGCCGAGCTGGGCTTTGCCTCATGATCCAATTGTTTTATTAGCGAAATCATCGTCTGTTTCATTTTGCTTTGATAATAGTGCAGTGTCTGTCTAACAATAAATTATAGAGTCAGGCAAACAATGGTTTCATATTTGGGATACAATGAAATATCTTATTAAAATGCAGACTTCCTTAGGTTTCTGAAATTAGAGTCTTATTTTAAAATGATTCTATTAGGCTTATTATACGGTTTAGAACTAATCACACTAGTAGAATCTCTCTTTAGTCAGAGCATAGAGGACTGTGAGAGTTACCTCTTTCTTTAGTATTTTCCCATTCATATTTTATCCTCCTGTTCTCTTCTGGATAGATCTGGATAGATTTTTTTTAGACAGAGTCTCGATCTGACACCCAGACTGGAGTGCAGTGGTGTAATCTCGGCTTACTGCAACCTTCACCTCCTGGGTTCGAGCGATTCTCCTGCCTCAGCCTCCTGAGTAGCTGGGACTACAGGCACATGCCACCACTCCTGGCTAATTTTTTGTATTTTTAGTAGGGACGGGGTTTCACTATATTGGTCAGGCTGATCTTGAACTTCTGCCCTTGTGATCCACCCACCTCGGCCTCTCAAAGTGCTGGGATTACAGGTGTGAGCCACCACGCCCGGCCTCTTCTGGATAGATCTTATTTGGCTGACAACAAAAGATGTCGTGCTAGTAGCATCATCCCTTTGCATGCAAAAGATAAACTGAAATCTAAAGTAGCCATATCCTTCCGGCCAGGTTTTTCAAGTGGATACTATGTTCTGATCATTGTCATGATAGGAATAGTGAAAATAATAATAAATCATCGTTCTTTAACGATCCCTTTATTGTATGCTGGGCACTGCACAAAGTGGTTTACATGGTTTATCTTGTAGCATTCCATTTAAGTCTGCTAAGGGTAGATGCTATCATTCTCTCCATTTTACAGATGAGAAAATTGAGGCTTAGAGAAATTGGGTAATTTTTGCCAATCCTGAGACTTGAATCTCCGCTCTGTCTTCCACGTACACTTTTTACTTGTCATTGCTGATTAGCTTTCTCTTTCCATCTCCCTGGTCAGAACCATTCTGCGTTCTTAGATTCAACAAAATGTAATACTCCACCTTGCCAGTATCTAGCGTGTTTTCAGAAATTGTGAATGGGGTGGAGGTGGAGTACTAACCGCAATCAGATGTTTTATTTTTATTTTTTTTTCCTTCTTGCGTTGCTCTTAAGCCCCCACTCCTGGGCAAGGCTCTGTGCTATGCCGTTTTATGCACATCATCTTCTAACAGCTTCTCTGCCACACCTAGAGAAGTGCCAATATCATTTTCATGGCACAGATAAGGCATTGGATGCTCATAGTTTAAGTCATCAGATGGTGACTGGAGGAGCCAGAAGGTCCCTTTGGGCCTGTCCTCTCACCAGCATCAACTGCACCAAAAAGATCTCATTCTGATTATCAGGGATGAACCCCCACTGGGTGATCAGGCAAACTACATGCATTTGAAAAAACTATATCCTGCCAGGTGCAGTGCCTAACGCCTGCAATCCCAGCACTTTGGGAGGTTGAGGAGGACAGATTACTTGAGGCCAGGAGTTCGAGACCAGCCTGGCCAACATGGTGAAACCCCGTCTCACCTAAAAATAAAAAGTTAGCTGGGCGTGGTGGCAGCCACCTGTAGTCCCAGCTACTCAGGAGACTGAGGCAGGAGAATCGCTTGAACCCAGGAGGAGGAGGTTGCAGTGAACTAAGATTGTGCCACTGCACTCCAACCTGGGCAACAGAGTGAGACGCTCTCAAAATAAGTAAATACATATAAAATAAAAAATACGTCCTGTAATGAAATTGAAAGAGAACACTTTGTTTCTTATCTAGTTGGAACCAGTGGGGTGGGGACAGACAAGTGACTGACCACTCTCCATCTGACTCAGTGTCAGTAGACTCTCTCAAAAATTAGAACCTGGCTGACATAGTGGGTCACACCTGTAATCCCAGCACTTCAGGAGGCTGACCAGGGAGGATTGCTTGAGCCTAGGAGTTCAAGATCAGCCTGGGTAACATAGGGAAACCCTATCTCTACAGGACATAGAAGAAAATTAGTTGACCGTGGTGGTGGCACACACCTATAGTCCCAGCTACTAAGGAGGCTGAGGTGGTAGGATCACTTGAGCCCAGGAGTTGAGGCTGCAGCGAGCTGTGATCACGCCACTGAATTCTAGCCTGGGTGACCGAGACCTTGTCTAAAAAATAAATAAATAAATAAAATTAAAATCTGAATTTTGAAGACACAAATTCAGATCCATGTGGATGGGCCCAAAATACTTTGTTTACATGTACTCCAAATGTAACTCCTGGGGCACCCTTGCTTATTTTCTCTACTGCACCAATGCCTTCACGGTCTTACATCCTCTCCTCTTAACCCTGACTTCTCCAGCCCTCATGAATGCTTTAGTGTGGCAGATGTTACTGTAGATGGGCCCTCATTTATTCAGCAAATATTCATGGAGCCCCTGTACCAAGCACGGTGCTGAGTGATGTTGTGAGGGTGAGCAAAAGAGAATTGTCATCTGTTAAATCCCAGAGGTCCATCTGTGACAAAACTTTCACCATTCTTTTGTAAAAATTAGAAAAATACAAAATAGTGAGCTTTTCATGAGCTACTTTGTATCAATTTTAAAGTATTTATTTTAGGATTCTATTATTTATCATTTTTTTCAATGTTAAATACCATTTCCTTTATTAAAGATTTAAAAAAGATTGCTTCCTTCCTTCCTTCCTCCCTCCCTCCCTCCCCCTCCCTCCCCCCTCCCTCCCCCTCCCTCCCCCCTCCCTCCCCCCTCCCTCCCTCCCTCCCTCCTTCCCTCCCTCCCTCCCTCCCTCCTTCCCTCCCTCCCTCCCTCCTTCCCTCCCTCTCTCCTTCCTTCCCTCCCTCCCTCCCTCCTTCCCTCCCTCTCTCCTTCCTTCCCTCCCTCCCTCCTTCCCTCCCTCCCTCCTTCCCTCCCTCCTTCCCTCCCTTCCTCCCTCCCTCCTTCCCTCCCTCCCTCCTTCCCTCCCTCCTTCCCTCCCTTCCTCCCTCCCTCCTTCCCTCCCTCCCTCCTTCCCTCCCTCCCTCCTTCCCTCCCTCCTTCCCTCCCTCCTTCCCCCTCCCTCCCTCCCCCCTCCCTCCTTCCCCCTCCCTCCCTCCCCCCTCCTCCTTCCCCCCCTCCCTCCTTCCCCCTCCCCCTCCCTCCTCCCTCCTTCCCCCCTCCCTCCCTCCCTCCTTCCCCCCTCCCTCCTTCCCCCCTCCCTCCCTCCCTCCTTCCCCCCACTCCTTCCATCCCCCCTCACTCCCTCCTTCCCGCCTCCCTCCCTCCCTCCTTCCCCCCTCCCTCCCTCCCTCCTTCCCACCTCCTTCCCTCCCTCCTTCCCCCTCACTCCCTCCCTCCCTCCCCCTCACTCCCTCCCTCCCTCCCTCCCTCCCCCTCACTCCCTCCCTCCCTCCCTCCTTCCCCCCACTCACTCCCACCCTCCCTCCTTCCCCCCACTCACTCCCTCCCTCCCTCCTTCCCCCCTCACTCCCTCCCTCCTTCCTGCCTCCCTCCTCCCCCCTCCCTCTCCCTTCCCCCCCTCCTTCTCTCCCTCCTTCTCTCCCTCCTTCCTTCCTCCCTCCTTCCTCCCTCCTTCCCCCCTCCTTCCCCCCTCCTTCCCCCTCCTTCCCCCCCTCCTTCCCCCCTCCTTCCCCCCTCCTTCCCCCTCCTTCCCTCCCTCCTTCCCTCCCTCCTTCCCCCCTCCTTCCCTCCCTCCTTCCCCCCTCCTTCCCTCCCTCCTTCCCCCCTCCTTCCCCCCTCCTTCCCTCCCTCCTTCCCCCTCCCTCCTTCCCCCTCCCTCCTTCCCCCTCCCTCTCTCCCTCCTTCCCTCCTTCCCTTCCTCCCTCCCTCCCTGCTTCCCTTCTTCCCTCCCTGCTTCCCTTCCTCCCCCCCTCCTTCCCTTCCTCCCTCCCTGCTTCCCTTCCTTCCTTCTTCCCTCCCTCCTTCCTTTCTTCCCTCCCTCCTTCCCTTCCTCCCTCCCTCCCTTCTTTCCTTCCTTTCTTTCCTTCCTCCCTCCCTCACTCCCTCTTTCCCTTTTTCCCTCCCTCTCTCCCTTCCTCCCTTCTTTTCTTTCCTTTTTAAATGCCGATTTTGTTTTCTTTTTAAAGCCCTCAATTGGCAAACTTAAAAGTTGTTAAGCCTATGTTATCCTGGCTAGCTTTTTTGTTTTCTACTAGACCTTGAACTCTCAAAGTCTAGGAATGCCCAGTGTATCTGTATCCTGTGAGTTTGCCACTTCATGATATTTGATACGTCATTATTTCCCCTTAATTTTTTAATTGTTAGCCTTGTCTCTCCAGCCTCCTGCTTCCTCTTCCTCTGTCTCCCTCAAGGTGTGTCTTGCTCAGGCATGTCTTACGTAATCAATACTTAGTGATTTGACTTCTTAAGTCCTTAAAAAAAAATAAAAAACAAATCCAGGTGCAAAACACAAAGACAGGGCTCATGTCAAGGGAGGGAACCTCGCTCTTCTACTCTCAGTGAAAGAAAGGCAAGACCACTCCAGCCTATTTTCTTTTTCTCTTTCCCTTGGCCCTTGTCAAAAGGGTAGCCAGTTTTCTGTTACCATTGTGCTAATTGAAGAATGGAAAATATGCCCGGAGTTTAAAAAAATCATCCAATGCCTTCCCTTTCTAGAGCAACCTAATTAACAACCCAAATGTTAAAATTTCTTTATTTAGAAACTCAGCTATCCAGAATTACAACTCTGCCTCTTACGCTTGGAGGCACAGTTCTTTGCCATATTCCTGAGTGTCTATAGATGATGCAAATAGCCAGCTCTCTTTGGTCTTCATGGAAAGGATAGGAAGAAGCTCTGATGAAGCAATGTTGGGGCACTCATGGTTAAATTGAACCTTCCCCCTGGTTAAGTGGAGTGTGTGTGTGTTGTTCTTTTTTTCCAGCACCCAGATTTGGCCCTATAATTAATATGCAAGTTCAAATGCCTCTTGCATGGAGCAAGAAGCTGAAACATGCGCATTTGTAATAGACTCAGCATCTGAATTGAATGGACAGCTTTGGCTGGAGTAGTGCTACAGCTTCTCAAATGCCTTTTGTCAAAATATATACTAGTTAGGAGACACATTCTGCTATGAGGGATGCCCTCCCAAATTAAAGACATTGTTCAGTTTACACTTAACATTTATGGCTATCAAACTGCTAGTCCACAACCAATCATCATGGTTTCATTAACACAGTCAAAATTTACCACTGGGCTATTATTAAAACTTAATATAATTAACATAAAAACACATAATTCTTTTCAACAAACTGGCTCTCTTTGTAGTCTCTTTTTTAATTTGGTGCAATCACTTAAAAAGTTTAGCACATTTAAAATTTTACTTCATTTTTAAATTGTTTCTCTTTTATAAGAAGGATGCTATTTACTATTAATGTAGAAGTACAAATGAAATGGTTACTTTGGATTTATTCTTTTGGAAAATGAGAATCTGGGCTACATGTTTTTCACAAGTTGATGACCAAGAGAAGAAAGAAAGAAAGAAAGGATGCTTGATGCCCTGCTCCTGCTACGTCAGGAAATTTCTTGTACCCTTCATATGAGCCCCTCTGAACAAAAGCAAATCCTGTTGACCTGTCAGCTTAAAAAGACAAGAAATATGCCACATTCCGCAGGAGTAAGGAGAAAAGAATGGTGCTAAAATCAGCGACACCAAGTTGAATATATGAACATATCCAGACAAAAGAGAAGCCAGCCTGATTAGGACGAGTGAAAGGGCATTTCCCCAGAATTGCAGTTTTTTTTTTTTTTTTTTTTTTAAAATAGGGGACGCTATTGTCATTCAGAAAGCCCCAGGCTGTTCTGAAAACAGGCAAAAATCAATAGCCCACTTGTTGAGGATAAGTGAATTAGCCTGTGTTGAATGTAACTGAGTACCTGAACACTTGAGTGGGCAGGGATTGTTGGGGAGAAAAGACAATTGTCTTTTATGTCCACCGCGGTGCACATCGCTGATTAATTATGTCCAATGATCATTTTTGTGTAGGACTAATGGGCAGACTCTGTTTTTGTTTTTGTCTGTCTGCCCACAGCCTGGTGAGCTGAATAGAGTTCCCCACTTCTCAGAACAATCCAAATGGTGGCCAAGGGGCTGCGGAAGAGTTGGCAGAAGTGGAATGATTCCGA